>NC_135899.1:18806090-20293590 GCF_964194155.1 Cetorhinus maximus | reverse complement strand
CCTTTGGAGTTTGTATCTATTAACATCATGAAGCCCCAAGTAAAAGGGGAATAAAAATTTTAGCTTTTAAATCTGCAGTCAGGGCTTAGGGCCTTTTGTGCATGTATCAGCCAAAGAATGGTCACACATGCAGAGTTCTTTATTTTCATGTTTTCAGTCTTCAGTGCGTGCGCCGGCCGGAGATAGGTTGCACATGTACAGTTCCTAGACTTTCACGTCTTCAGGCCGGGAAAAAGCCCTGCGTACGCACGCAGTTCGTTTTCGTTACTACTTCCGCTGGAAACCAGTCCTGTGTGTCTGCACAGAAGGAAAGAAGAGGGAAAAGTGAAAAGGCGTGAAAGTCAGGCAAACCGAAGAGGAGTGCCACTCGGGGGAAGGTGTCCCAGGGAGCAGGGCACGGGAAAGGGACAGGGAGAAGGTTCAAAACAAAGAAGAAGTGAGCAGAAACAGGTTCCAGAAGACAGTTCTAGGTAAAAGACAGGAACAGAATCGTACGTAGATCCTGTTGAGAGGAAGGAGCAGAGCAATTGGTTCTGAGTTAAAGAGAGAAAGCTGCCAGGAGAAGACTTGAAGCAAAGTGCACTTGAGGGAAACCAGAGGACCCGAGGGGGCTGATAAAGGTTGGTGACTCCATACTGTGGGCCTTTGGAGTTGTGGTGCTCTGCTTGACATGGCCGAAGATCCAAAAGTGCACTTGGAAAGAAAGGGAAGCTTGAGTGTACGCAGAGATCCAGGGGGAAGTATAAGATAGATATTGTAAATTGTATTATATTTATGAATTTATATGTATCTGTAAAGGCCTAAGGAAGTGTGTGAGTTGAATCATTCACTGACGTTTGTATTGAAATCTTCGCAAATTTTTTGTTTGTTATCATATAGTTAATTTTTTCTTATATAATAAATGTTTTATTCTTTGTGTTAAAAGCGCAGTGGTGGTCTTCTGTGAATGTGTTCAGTAACTGTCCTCTACAGTTTCTAAAAAAAAAAATAAAAGTTAGGATCTGGTTTAGCTCTGGGATCTGACTTGTCCAGTAGTAACGCCAGCTTGGATCATAATTTTTAATTTCTTCTTCCCAAGGCACTTTTATAAGGTCATAAGAAATAGAAGCAGGAGTAGGCCATTCGATCCATAGAGCCTGCTTCTCCATTCAATAAGATCATGGCTGATCTGATTGTGGTTTTAACGCCACTTTCCTGCCTGCTCCCCATAACGCTGGACTCATTTGTCGATCAAAAATCTAACTCAGCCTTGACCATATTCAATGACCCAGCCTCCACTGCTCCCCGTGCAAGAGAATTCCAAAGACTAATGAGAAGAAATTTTCTTCACCTTTGTCTAAATTTGGAGACACCTGGGCAAACTGGTGCCCCCTTGATCTAGATACTCCCGAGAAAGGAAACACCTCCTCAGCATCTATGCTGTCAAGCCCCCTCAGGACCTTTTATGTTTCAATAAGATCACACCTCATTCTTCTAAACTCCAGTGACTATAGATAGGCCCAACCTGCTTAACCTATTCTCATAAACCAACCCCTTCATCCCAGGAATCAGCTTAGTGGACCATCTCTGAATTGTTTCCAATGCAATTCATTGCGCTGTCCTTCGATTCGAGGTTGACCTTCACTCAGGCTCGTGAGTTTCTGATGTGGATCTTCATGTGACTGAACAGGCTGATCCTTGACCTGCAGATCTTTGGGCACAAGGAGCAGGACACTACATGAGGTACTGGGATCCAGAGTGCAGGATTAGCTCCCTTTTCTTTCCTTCTCTCATTTAAAGTGTTTGAACTCAAAACATGATACAGCTTGATGAACAAGTTGTCGCCACTTTGAACAATTGGTTGCAAACTCCTCCCAGTCATTAATGTCACTACTGCTGTGTCTCAAGGAGAGCTTCAGAATATCCTTATAGTGTTTCCTTTGTCCTCCCCTGGAAGGTTGGCCATTTGATTGTTGACAAAACAGGACCTGGCAGGGGAGAAACTTTACGGGCATCTGGACACAGTGTCCAGTCCATCATAGTTGATTTTGCAGGGGGTTTGCCTGAATGTTTGAGGAGCTGGCGTCAAGAAGGACACAAGCATTTGTTCGATGATCCTCCCATTGAATCCGGAGGATACAGCAGAGGCATTGCTGGTGGAACTTTCTAGCGTTCTTCTGTGTCACATTCTTCTGTGTCACCTATACATAGTCCTGGAATCACTGCAATACAGGTGTGCGGTAACGTCAACTGCTCTGCACACTAGGACTTCTGTTGACTTGTGGAGGTCTTCATTGTCAAACACTTGATGCTGTGGTTTGTAGAAGCTTGAATTGGCATATCTGCTCTCTTGTTGGATCTCCTCGTCAATGGTCAATTTTGAGAGAGGTAGCTGCCAAGTTATGGGAAATGCTCAACACATTCCAGAGTTTCTTCTTCAACATATGGGAAATTTGACTGACCAGGTCTGGATTAATACTTAAGTTTTGTTTTGGCAACAATCAAAGACAGGCTGAGTCTCTTGTATGCAGAATCGAAGAGATCGAGGGTGGCTTGCAAATCTGGTGTAGAATCGGCAACGAAACTGCAATCAACTGCATACCATAGATCATGAATGTCTTCGGTGGTCAGTTTAGTTTTGGCACTGAGGCAATGAGGTCAAAGAGTTTTCCATCTAGGAGGTACTCAATACTCAACACTAGAGGGAAGCTGATCTTTGATGAGGTGAATGGCCACCTCAGATTTTGAAGATGTCTGTTTGAAGATTGCCCACTCGAGACACTTGTTGTCATGTCATCGGGAAGCAGTTTCAAGGTTGTGATTAAGTTTCTTAGACACACACATCTCTGGAGCACAATCTACAGAGCCCCGTGATTTAATTGTGTCAAATGCTTGTCAGGGTGGTGCATACATTGAAGAGTTCCTGGTGTTGTTCTCATTTTTCTTGGATTTGTCTAGCAATAAAGACTATGTCAGAGGTTCCTCTGGAATATCTAAAGCCACACTGTGTCTCTAGGAGTATTTCCTCAGCCATGGAAAGTAGGTGATTCAGGAGAATGCATGTCAGGATTTTCCCTGGGAGGGACGAGAGAAATACCTCAATAGTTTCTACAGTGTGATTTATCTCCCTTCTTGAAGATAGTTACATTGTCACACTGGGGGCAAGAGAGGTGAGGAGGTTGGAGTTATTTTCTTCAGAGTCACTGCTAGCCCTGGCATTAAAGCCCACAGAAGGATGATGGCAGTGAGGACTTCATCAAGGTCAGAATGGAATTTTTCTTTAACTTTTTGATCGGGGTCAAGGGTTGGAGCACAAGCACTGGTGACGGAAGCAAATTGATTACAGCTGAGCTGTAGGTGAAGTGTCATGAGTCTTTCAATTATACAATTGAGGAGTTCTGGCAGTGTATCCAAGATTCTATTCCGGATGGCAAAACCAACTCTGTGGACACAAGAGTCGCTGTCAGCCTTTCCTTTTCAGTGGAAGGTGTATCCACTCCCCTGCTGCTTGTTCCTTCAGCTGCCCCTCTATAGGCAGGTAGGTCTCACGGAGGGTGATGATTTGGAGCCTTGATAGTTCACGTGGTGTGATTGCAGCTCTTCTTTCCGGACGATCACTCTTGAGATTATCCACGAGTGTTCTAATGTGCCAAGTTGCAAGAATTTTGTCTTTCTTTGGCCACAAAGATGGTGATCCAAGAGAGTGTGGTCTCCCAGCCAGGAGAAAGTGGGACAGCCTATTTTTAGGGCATGGTTTCTCGCCCCTAGTCCATTTGGTGTGAGCAGAGGGTATCCTGAAGGGCGCTGCTCAGTCACAGATGCTGCTGCCCAAGACACCTCTATCCCAATGCAGGTGTCCAACGATCTTCATGCATCTGTCGCCTTTGTGCAGCTTCCTGACCACGGGCTCCTAGGTTGACAAACTTTTCCCCATGACTAGTTCACCATCGCCGCAGGACTTGGCAAATGGACCCTGGTGGAAGCTGCACATGACTTTGTTTAACATGGGGGCACTGTCATTATCCACACAATGCTGATGGGTTGGTGGTCAGATTTCAGTCATGTTTCGACCCACAATGACTGGGAGTACCTTGTCAGCTTCAGCCTTCTTCTGCCTTCACAGCTGGTGGGATGCACAGTCTTCCTTCGCCTGTTCTGCCGTTGAGGGATTTTTGGACTGCACTTTGTCTGGCACTTCCCTCCCCACCATGGGTGGCCCTACCTGGAGCAAGGAGCTCCTGCAACATCATTCAGGGCATTGTCGGAACACACAAGCCTCTCCGCCACATCAAGGTGGCAATCCACAGAGGCCCAATGCAATTATATTCCACCTTACGTAAAGAGACCAAAATTGTACACGGTACTCCAGGTGCAGTCCCACCAATGCCTGTACAGTTGTAGCAAGACTTTCCTACCTCTATACTCCATTCCCCCCTTTCCCTTCTGCCTCTCTCTACCTAACACATCACTATTTTTCTGCCTTTCCCTGCTATTATCTCAAGGTTGTGGCTATTCTGACACCTGTCATTGTGTCCTTATTGAGCAATAATCCCCTACTGCTCTATCCTTTCTTTGGAAGCCTAGCAAGCATCTATCACCCTCCTTCCTCACTCACAAAATCTCCAAGTCCCTGGACTATTGGTGGGGCAGCATTAAATCAAGCTTCGCAAGTCTTTTTGTACATACACTTGCTCAGGCTTTGCACTGGGTGGCACCTTGTCCTCCTTGATTTAAACCTTCATCTCAGTTTCAGTTCCCTTTTCTTTCTCTCCTCTGAAGTCATTGCCTTCATGTCCAAGGGTTCCAGGGAGAAGGTGGGAGAATGGGGTTGAGAAACTTATCAGCCATGATTGAATGGCGGAGCAGACTGAATGGGCCGAATGGCTTAATTTCTGCTCCTATGTCCTATGTCTTATGGTCTTATGGTCTAAACATTTCTCTCCATATCAAAATTCTCCACCCTAATTCCTTAGCCATCCCGTCAACCTCATCATCTCCTGAATCTATTAGTGTCTCCTCAATGATCAGAGCATTTCTGACCCTTTCCTTTTGTTCTCCTAACCACTTTTGACCCACCTCCTTCTGTATCTACCCTATGGACAAGCTCTGCCCCCTTAATGGATTTCACAACTGTCCAACCTTTGGACTCCCATTTGATAAAATATCTACAATTGTTGATTTGCTCATTCCTGTTCTCAATTTCCTCTTCAAAATCTTGTCCCCAGAAAA
The DNA here is from genome assembly GCF_964194155.1 of Cetorhinus maximus. Lineage (NCBI taxonomy): Eukaryota > Metazoa > Chordata > Chondrichthyes > Lamniformes > Cetorhinidae > Cetorhinus > Cetorhinus maximus. The sequence continues at coordinate 20,288,382 of NC_135899.1, read as the reverse complement.
ACTTGCACCGTCTCCTACCTCTGTTGTTCTGATGGTACAATGCACATCTTTATTTACCTGAGGCCCAAGGGATTACAAGTTTAGATATAGGAGATGCACAACTGTCATAGCCATTCACTGCCTGATAACTGGAATTCCTGCCTGAAATGGTAATAGAAGCAGATTCAATAATAACTTCCATAAGTTCATTGCAGCAACACTTGAAAAGGAAAATTTTACTGTATTGTGAGCTAACAGCAGAGGAGTGGGATGAAATGGATGTTTTTTTTTTATTCATTCACGGGATGTGGGTGTCACTGGCGAGACCAGCATTTATTGCCCATCCCTAATTGCCCTTGAGAAGGTGGTGGTGAGCTGTCTTCTTGAACTGCTGCAGTCCATGTGGTGTAGGTACACACACCATGCTATTAGGAAGGGAGTTCCAAGATTTTGACCCAGCCGTATTGAAGAAATGGTGATATATTTCCAAAGCTGAATGGTGAGTGACTTGGAGGGGAATTTCCAGGTGGTGGTGTTCCCATCTGTCTGCTGTCCTTGTCCTTCAAGGTAGTGGTGGTTGTGGGTTTGGACGGTGCTGTCTAAGGAGCCTTGGTGAATTCCTGCAGTGCATCTTGTATATGGTACACACTGCTGCCACTGTGTGTCAGTGGTGGAGGGAGTCAATGTTTGTGGGTGTGGTGCCAATCAAGTGGGCTGCTTTGCCCTTGATGGTGTCAAGCTTTTTGAGTTGTGGGAGCTGCACTCCCACAGGCAAGTGGGGAGTATTCCATCACACTCCTGACTTGTGCCTTGTAGATGGTGGGCAGGCTTTCGGGAGTCAGGGGGTGACGAACTCTTTGCACGATTCCTAGCCTCAGACCTGCTCTTGTAGCCAAATCTTGTGGTATTTATATAGCTAGTCTAGTTCAGTTCCTGGCCAATGGTAACCCCCAGGATGTTGATAGTGGGGGATTCAGTGATGGTAATGCCATTGAACGTCATGGGGTGATGGTTGGATTCTCTCTTGTCAGAAATGGTCATTGCCTGACATTTGTGTGGCGTGAATGTTGCTTGCCACTTGTCAGACCAAGCCTGGATATTGTCCAAGTTTTGCTGCATTTGGATACGGACTGCTTCAGTATCTGAGGAGTCGAAAATGATGCTGAACATATGCAATCGTCAGCAAACATCCCCACTTCTGACCTTATTATGGAAGGAAGGTCATTGATGAAGCAGCTGAAGATGGCCGAGGACACTACCCTGAGGAACTCCTGCAGTGATGTCCTGGAGCTGAGATGACTGACTGACCTCCAAAAGCCAAAACCATGTTCCTTTGTGCTAGGTATGACTCCAGCCAGTGGAGAATTTCCTCCCTGATTCCTATTGACTCCAGTTTTGCTAGGGCTCCTTGATGCCACACTTGGTCAAATGCTGCCTTGATGTCAAGAGCAGTCACTCTCACCTCACCTCGGGAGTTCATCTCTTTTGTCCATGTTTGAACCAAAGCTGTAATGAGGTCAGGAGCTGAGTGGCCCTGGGGGAACCTAAACTGGGCGTCAGTGAGCAGGTTATTGCTAAGCAAGTCCCACTTGTTAGCACTGTTGATAGCCCCTTCCATTACTTTACTGATGATCAAGAGTAGACTGATGGAGCGGTAATTGGATGGTTTGGGTTTGTCCTGTTTTTTGTGTACAGGACATACCTGGGCGATTTTCCACATAGCTGGGTAGATGCCAGTGTTGTAGCTGTTCTGGAACAGCTTGGCTAGGGGCACGGCAAGTTCTGGAGCACAAGTCTTCATCAGTACTATTGCCGAAATATTGTCAGGGCCAGAGCCTTTGCAGTATCCAGTGCCTTCAGCCGTTTCTTGATATCACGTGAAGTGAATTAAATTGGCTGAAGACAGGCACGTGTGATGCTGCGGAGCTCCGGAGGAGGCTGAGGTGGATCATCCATTCAACACTTCTGACTGAAGATTGTAGCAAATGCTTCAGCCTTATTTTTTGCACTGATATGCTGGGCTCCCCTATCATTGAGGATATTTGTGGAGCCTTCTCCTTCATTGAACCAGGGTTGATCCCTTGGCTTGATGGTAATGGTAGAGTGGGGGATATGCCGGACCATGAGGTTACAGATTATGTTCGAATACAATTCTGCTGCTGCTAATGGCCCACAGTGCCTCATGGATGCCCAGTCTTGAGTTGCTAGATCTGTTCGAAATCTATCCCATTTAGCACAGCGGTAGTGCCACACAACACGTTTCATCCAAATAGTCAGCACAGGCACAATGGACCAAATGGCCTCCTCCTCTGTGTTGGATGCTTCTACCTGACTGGCCCATGTTGAGCTCTACTGAGCTTCACTCTCCGCTGTCAAAACTGTCTATTATTTGAGGATCATCCAGGTGGGTAAAGGTAACCCCAAATTCCATTTTTCTACCAACTGCCTGCTTACATGCTTTTCTGATCCACCCCATCACCAACTCCCCACTCCCACCCCCCCCCAACAAATCCTACCACCCCTCCACCTTCATTTCTAATGGCAAGTGCATTTCTTTGCTGCCAAGTTTGAATCCATTTGTTTAGCTGCTTCTACCTCTAAGCTAACAACCCCTCCAATCCTCCTGATCTGGTGCTTTCCCTTTTTCCCTGCCATGCTGTCTCTCTAAGCTCACCTCATCCATGACTCCTACCTCTTGCTTCCTTAACCACATTTCAGTTAAGCTTCTGCCCATCTAACTTCCTTTCCTGGCCCCCATTCCAAACACTCTCATAAGACCATAAGAACTAGGAGCAGGAGTAGGCAATTCAGCCCCTCAAGCCTGCCCCGGCATTTAGTACGATCATGGCTGATCTCATTTCGGCCTCAACTCCAATTTCCTGCCCTCTCCCCATAACCTTTCAACCCATTACTAATTAAAAATCTGTCTATCTCCTCCTTAAATTTATTCAGCATCCCGGCATCCTCTGCACTCTGAGGTAGTGAATTCCACAGATTCACGACCCTTTGAGAAAAGTAATTCCTCCTCATCTCTGATTTAAATCTACCACCCCTTAGCCTAAAACTATGGCCTCTCATTTTAGAATGCCCCAGAAGGGGAAACATCCACTCCACCTCTACTTTGTCCATCCTCTTTAGCATCTTATATACCTCAATTAGATCTCCTCTCATCTTTCTAAACTCTAGCGAGTATAGGCCTAAACTGCTCAATCTCTCCTCATAAGACAAGCCCCGCATCTCTGGAATAAATCTAGTGAACCTCCTCTGAACCGTCTCCAGTGCAATTACATCCTTCCTCAAGTAAGGAGACCAAAACTATGCACAGTACTCCAGGTGCGGTCTCACCAATGCCTTGTACACTTGCACATCACCTCACTGCCCCGATTAAACCACTCTCAATGGCACTTAATCTGAGAAAGTTCCACTGTAAAAGTGTTATGGTTCATACCAAATGTGATTGACTTCATGAAGATTGCCTTTTGTTTTGCTGGCGAAACCTCACTGAATATAATGTATTATTCAAAAAAAACACTTCAATTTCTATCAAAGCTTTAAAAAAAATTTTCAATGTTTATTTTTGAGTTTTATTTTATATAAAGTTATATGAATGCTTTCTGTATTTTTATGATCAATGCCTGCAAGGTGGCATTTATTATCTATCACTGGTTACGCTGAGATCATGAAGAGTTAATTACTCTTTTTCTCATTATTCATCCTCAGGATAAGGGCATGTCTGACAAAGCCAGCAGTTGTTCAAGACCCCTAGTTGCCCTTGAGAAGGTGACAGCGAACTGAGTTCTGGAAACGCTGCGGTCTGTCCGGTGAAGGTTCCTCCCACAACATCAAAGTGTGGGAAATTGGTTAGCTCTGCAAAGGAAAATGTCACAGCATGTATCATCCTTTCAAATGGCTCAGAAGAAACAGCATCAAAGGCAGGGTTGTAATTAAAGGTTTCGCTTGTTAGAACAGAGATTATATGTGGCAAAAATGACACTGTTAAGATTGTATATATCTTTTTAGCCTAACAAAAAAGGGGCTAATTAAGTAAGAAACGCTAAAGCTCCAAAGAAGGGACAAGTCAGTTAAATTCTCCAACGGACTTGTATTTTAACTTTTTTATATTTTTTGTACATATGTATTGTGACATCAGGGCAGTGAGGGAATTGCATAAAGGGGAAGTTTCTCATCAGCATTTGGATTCGTAAAGACCTAAGATGCCAAACTCAGAAATGTGGCACATTTGAATCCTCGATTCAATCACCGGGTGCAGTTGTAAATATGACCTTTAATGTACACGTTTCAGTACAACTGCCTGTACTGTTTGCCTAATAAACCAATGACATTTGATTTCAATGTTAAGAGCTTGATTGAAAACCTTGCACGAACACACCTATGACCGGACATTGTCCTGGTCCTATTGTGTGCAGACATTGCGATTGGAAACAAGCATGCTCCAATCATCAGGAAACAGCCCCTCTTTTTGACTTTATGATGAAAGATATCACTGATGAAACTTCTGAAGGTAGTTGGCTTTGGGACGATGCTCTCAGAGGCTCCTGCACACAATTAAGTGCCACTCAGGCACTTAAGTGGACAGCGGTAGGACTTCTGCCCTAACCGGGAAAGGTCCCCCCCTGCTGGACAGTCAGAAGCCAGCATCTCTATTGCATCTCTATGTCCAGTCTCTTCCCACCTATACCGTATTCCTCTAACGCCCTACATCATATCAACAATTTCCAGTTTCCTGGCCCCAACCGCCTCCTCTTCACCATGGACGTCCAATCCCTCTACACCTCCATCCCCCACCGGGATGGTCTGAGGGCTCTTCGCTTCTTCCTCGAACAGAGACCCGAACAATCCCCATCCACCACTACTCTCCTCCATCTGGCTGAACTTCTTCTCTCACTGAACAATTTCTCCTTAAACTTGTCTCACTTCCTCCAAATAAAAGGTGTGGCTATGGGTACCTGCATGGGCCCAAGTTATGCCTGTCTCTTTATGGGGTATGTGGAACATTCCTTGTTCCAGTCCTACTCCCAAAACTCTTTCTCCGGTACATCGATGATTGCTTCGGTGCTGCTTCATGCTCTCGTCTGGACCTGGAAAAATTTATTAATTTTGCTTCCAATTTCCACCCCTCCATCATTTTCACATGGTCCATCACTGACACTTCCCTTCCCTTCCTTGACCTCTCTGTCTCAATTTCTGGTGATAGACTGTCCACCAATATTCATTACAAGCCTACCGACTCCCACAGCTACCTCGACTACAGCTCCTCACACCCCGCTTCCTGTAAGGACTCCATCCCATTCTCTCATTTCCTTCGCCTCCGTCACATCTGTTCTGATGATGCCACTTTCAAAAACAGTTCCTCTGACATGTCTTCCTTCTTCCTAAACCGAGGTTTTCCACCCACGGTCGTTGACAGGGCCCTCAACTGTGTCCAGCCCATCTGCCGTGCATCCGCCCTCACACCTTCCTCTCCCTCCCAGAACCATGATAGAGTCCCCCTTGTCTTCACTCATCACCCCACCAGCCTCCACGTTCAAAGGATCATCCTCCGCCATTTCCGCCAACTCCAGCATGATGCTACTACCAAACATATCCTCCCTTCACCCCCCCTGGCGGCTATCTCCAGGAATGGTTCCCTCTGGGTCACCCTGGTCCACTCCTCCATCACCCCCTGCACCTCAACACCCTCACACGGCACCTTCCCATGCAACCGCAGAAGATGCAACACCTGCCCCTTCACTTCCTCTCTCCTCACCGTCCAAGGGCCCAAACACTCCTTTCAAGTGAAGCAGCATTTCACTTGCACTTCCCTCAACTTAGTCTACTGCATTCGTTGCTCCCAATGCGGTTTCCTCTACATTGGAGAGACCAAACGCAGACTGGGTGACCACTTTGCAGAACACCTTCGGTCTGTCCGCAAGCATTACCCAGACCTCCCTGTCGCTTGCCATTTCAACACTCCACCCTGCTCTCTTGCCCACATGTCTGTCCTTGGCTTGCTGCATTGTTCCAGTGAAGCTCAACACAAACTGGAGGAACAGCACCTCATCTTCCGACTAGGCACTTTACAGCCTTCCAGACTGAATATTGAGTTCAACAATTTTAGATCTTGAACTCTCTCCTCCATCCCCACCCCCTTTCCGCTTCTTCCCCCTCCTTTTTGTTTTTTCCAATAATTTATATAGATTTTTCTTTTCCCACCTATTTCCATTATTTTTAAATGTATTTCCACCCATTGTTTATCTCTACCTTTTAGCCCTTTTAGTATTCCTTCACCTCACCCCACTAGAGCTATCTGTACCTTGTCTGTCCTGCTTTCTACTCTTAATTAGCACATTCCTTTAGATAATATCACCACCTTCAACACCTCTTTGTCCTTTTGTCTGTGACATCTTTTGGTTATCTCCACCTATTACTGGCTGCTTGTCCCAACAACGCCCCCCCCCCCTCCCCCCTTAAACAAGATTATATTTCACCCCTTTCCTATTTTTACTTAGTTCTGTTGAAGGGTCATGAGGACTCGAAACGTCAACTGTGCTCTTCTCCGCCAATGCTGCCAGACCTGCTGAGTTTTTCCAGGTATTTCTGTTTCTGTTTTTGCAAAGGTTATCGGGGTTAGTTAGGAATGTGAAAATCGAAACACAGGAAGATCAGCCATGATTTTATTGAATAGCAGAGCAGGCTGGAGGGGCCAAATGGTCTACTCCTGTTTCTATTTCTTATGTTCTTATGTTCACCTCTAGTGTAGAATGTGTCCTTTTGGGGCAGTGTGACAATTTTTGAATCCACAAACCGGGAGTCAGGTGGTGCCCAGCAGCCATCTTTTGCAGCCCATCATTGTCCATTTTAAAAAGATAAGTCAGTTTCAGAAGATTCCACACTAAGCACAGTTTATGTTCTAAAAGTTATTAATTTGACGGGTCGTTACTGGGTATGACAAGGATATAAGAAGGAAGAGAGCAATTAAACCTTGATTCCTTAGAAGCAGAGACAGGAGAAATGAATATGGTGAATAAGGAAATGGCAGAGGCATTGATCAAATATTTTGTGCCTGTCTTCACTGTAGAAGACACAAGTTGTCTACCAGAAATACAGAGTAAACTAGGTGCTAAAAGGAGACGAAAGTAAGTAATTAATCTCAACAGAGAAAAAGTAAGGAGGAACTTTATTTAAACGTACAACTCCCCAGGACCTGATGGTCAATGCCCTAGGATTCTAAAAGAGATAATGGATGTGCTGGCAATGATTTTCCAACATTCTCTGGATTCTGGAATGGTACCAGCAGATTAAAAGTTAGCAAATGTCGCAGTGCTTTTCAAGAAAGGAGGAAGACAAAACAGGGAACTGCAGGCCAGTTAGCCGAGCATTGGTCGTTGGGAAAATGCTGGAATCTATTATTAAGAAAGTTTTAACAATGCACCTAGAAAATCGTAGTATGATCAGAAGAAATTAACATGGTTTTACAAAAGGATAATCATGTTTGACTGAGAATGTAACTGGTAGGGTAGATAAAGGGGAACTAGTAAATGTACCTGGATTTCCAAAAGACGTTTGACAAGGTGCCATACAAAAGGTTAATAGGCAAGATAAGATCTCATGGAATTAAGGGTATTATCATGGCTGGAGGATTGGTGAATAGATACAAAGCAAAGTGTAGGCATAAATTAGACATTTTCAAGTGGCAGCCTAGCAGAGTGCAGCAATGATCAGTGCTGGGGTCTCAGCCATTCACGATCTATATTAATGATTTAGATGAAGAGACGGAGAGTAACGTATCTAGGTTTGCTGATGATACAAAGCTGGGTGGAACTGTCAGCTGTGAGGACACAGAGAGGCTGCAAAGTGATAGGGACAAGTTAAGCAAGCAGACAGCAAGCTGGCAAATGGACTATAACGTGGGGAAGTGTGTGAGGTTATTCACTTCAGTCATAAGAACAGAAAAACAGAATAATTTTTTTAAAGGGTGAAACTTGTAAATGTTGCTGTCCAGAGGGACTTGCGCGTGCTTGTACAAGGAACACAATTTAGCATGCAGGTACAGCAAGCAGGAAGGCAAATGGCATGTTCAGCCTTTATTGCAAGAAGATTGGAGTACAGGAACACACCAGGACTTGATAGCCAAGGAAGGTGTGTTCATAACACGGCCAAACAATTTGAGTATCAATCTGCAGACCTTTCCAACATACACCAAGAGCAGGCAATAAGAGTGGGAGAGATTCCTCGTCAGCCATGCGCTGGAAACAAAATGGAGCCTCTACCAACACTAACTGTAGCTTGAGCCTACAACGTGCATATAAAAGTGTATGTTGCAACAGCAACTCAGGCTCCTTGAGTGGGGAGACGGTTGGCTCAGTTCACCAAATGGCTGAAGTGGATCAGATTAATGCCAACAGCGTGGGGTGGGTGAAGTTCCATCCACATTCTGGCTGGGGTGGATTCAGGACCTGCCTCCTTGCCCCTACCTGTGGTGGAGATCGCAGCGCTATGGATTGGTCCTGCCCTCAGGCAGAGAACTCAAGAAGAAGATGCTTACATTGGCGACAGTACAGTCGGGGTTCACTAGATTGGTCCCTGGGATGAGAGGGTCCCCTCATCATGAGAGGCTGAGTAGATTGTGCCTATACTCTCTGGTGTTTAGAAGCATGAGAGGTGATATCAATGAAACATACAAGATTTTGAAGGGGCTTGACAGGGGCAACACCTAGAGATTGTTTCTCCGGACTGGGGAATCTCAAACACAGGAGCACGGTTTCAGGATCAGGGGGTGATCAGTTAAGACTGAGATGAGAAGAAATACCTTCACTCAAAGGGTTGCGGATCTTTCAAATTCTCAACTCCAGAGGCCTGTGGATGCTCTGTTATATTTAAGGAATATATTCAAGCCTAAGATAGGCAGATTTAAGTCTCTCAGCGGATACAGGAAGCGTGTGGGGGAAGAGGACTTGAAGCCGAAGATCAGCCATGATCGTCTTGAATGGCGGAGCAGGCTCGATGAGCTGTATGGTTTACTCCTGCTCCAATTGCTTATGTTCTACATGTGGCACCCTATCAAATGCCTTATGCAAATTCAAGTACACCACATTCACAGGTTCCCCTTTACCCACCTTGCTTGTTACTTCCTCAAAGAACTTCAATAAATTATACAGACATGATGTCCCTTTACCAAAAACCATGTTGACTCTGCCTGATATTATGATTTTCTCAATGTCCTGCTGTTTCTGGATTAGGAACCAGGCCTCGTAATGGTAACTTGGATGAGATATAAAGAGGGACCACTTTACTCAAAAAGCTGTTTCCAATTCGAGAAAGCAGGAACACAGGAACACAAGAACACAGGAACACAAGGCGGCAAGAATTAGGAGCAGGAGTGGGCCAGCTGGGCCCTCCAGTCTGCTCCGCCATTCAATAAGGTCACGCCTGATCCGATTGAGGCCTCAACTCCACGTCCCTGTCTGCCCCCCATAACCCTCGACTCCCTTGTTCAAAAATCTAACTCAGCCTTGAATATATTCAATGATCCAGCCACCACTGCTCTTTGGGGATGAGAATTCCACATACCAACAACCCTCAGAGAAAAACTTTCTCCTTATCTCAGTCTTAAATGGGAGATCTCTAATTTTTAAACTGTGTCCCCTAATTCTAGACTTCCCGGCAAAGGGAAACATCCTATCAGCATCTGCCCTGTGATCTCCCCTCAGGAATCTGACACCCAGATGAATTTCGCCTCCTGACCCTCTGCCTCATCAATGCCACTTTTTCGGGAAGCTATTTTCAAAATCAAATGGTCTCATTGGTTAGGAGGAGAGTTTGGTGCCCAGTTATAGGCAGACATGTTGGGAGTTGCTGTTATGTTGCGGAAACATCTTCTGGTTCCCACAAGTTTGAAGCGAACACACTTTGGACTCAAAATGCTGGAGCTTCATCGCGTGTATTTCTTGCATCTCTCAGTGTAGTTGGTAGGTTAACACATTATTACTTGGCACATGACTGTAGTGTAGCAATAAAATGTGGCACACATTCATAACAATGTGTTCCTATTTCTTTACAAATTGTAGGCGTGTGAGAGTCCACTGTGGAGTCTCACTTAGGTTCGGAGCTATAGAATCTCACAGAACCCCATCAGTCTACTCCATCATCAGCAAAGTAATCGAAGGGCTTATCAAGAGTGCTATCAAGTAGCACTTACTCAGTAATAGCCTGCTCACTGATGCCCAGTTTGGGTTCCGCAAGGGCCACTTAGCTCCTGACCTTGTTACAGCCTTGGTTCAAACATGAACAAAAGAGCTGAACTCACGAGGTGAGGTGAGAGTGGCTGCCCTCAGTATCATGGCATCATTTGACCGAGTGTGGCATCAAGGAGCCCGAGAAAAACTGGAGTCAATGAGAATCGGGGGAAAACTATCCACTGGTTGGAGTCATACCTAGCACAAAGGAAGATGGTCATGGCTGTTGGAGGCCAATCATCTCAGCTCCAGGTCATCACTGCAGAAGTTCTTCAGGGTAGTGTCCTCGCCCAACCATCTTCAGCTGCTTCATCAATGACTTTCCTTCCATCATGAGGTCAGAAGTGGGGTTGTTCACTGATGATTGTACAATGTTCAGCACCATTTGTGATTCCTCAGATACTGAAGTAGTTCATGTCCATTTGCAGCAGGACTGAACAACATTCAGGCTTGGCCTGATAAGTGGAAGGTAATACTCATGCCACACAAGTATCAGGCAATGACAATCTCCAACGAGACACAATCTAAACATCTCCTCTTGACATTCAATGGCATTATCATTACTTAATCCCTCACTGTCAACATCCTGTGGATTAGCATTGGCCAGAAACTGAACTGGACTAGCAGCTACAAGAACAGGACAGAGGCTGGGTATCCTGCAGCGAGTAACTCAATTCCTGACTCCGCAAAGCCTGTCCACCATCTACAAGTCACAAGTCAGGAGTGTGATGGAATACTCTCCATTTGCCTGGATAAGCTCCAACAACACTCACTAAGCTCAACACCATCAAGGACAAAGCTGCCCATTTGATTGGCACCCCATTCACTACCGACACACTAGTGCAGTAGTGTGTATCATCTACAAGATGCACTGTAGCAACTCACCGAGGCTCCTTCGAAAGCACCTTCCAAACCCATGACCTCTACCACCCAGAAGGACAAGGGCAGCAGATGCATGGCAACCTGCAAATTCCCTTCCAACTCACGCACCATCCTGTCTTGGAACTATATCGCTGTTCCTTCACTGTTGATGGTTCAAATTCCTGGAACTCCCTCCCTAAGAGCACTGTGGATGTACCTACACCACATGGACTGCAGTGGTTCAAAAAGTCGACTCACCGCCACCTTCTCAAGGGCAATTAGGAGTGGGCAATAAATATGGCCCAAGCCAGTGATGTCCATATCCAATGAATAAATGAAAAGAAGCTTATCTAGATGGGAGATGGTCAGAATTTGGCTTTGCTTGGAGTCTTTATAAGGTGATTAAAGGTTTTGTTAGGCCAAATGTGAAAGATGATGGGTGAGATTTACTGGCCCTGCCCACCACTGGGATCGTCCGGCCCTGCCAAAGTCAACGGATTTTGGCTGGGCCGCTGAATCCACCACGACGGCGCTGGAAAATCCCGGCCTATGGGGTTGATTTTCAATTTGCCACCCGGATGTAAAATTACTGTTGCAGATTGGCTGCCTCTTGTAGGATACCTCTTGTATCCTCATTGGCTGGATTTTATTCTCCCCCATAAATTATTTTAAAGGCTGGGGTAATATCCAGCGGGGCTGGCTTCACTCCACTTACCCGCCCACACCCAACCTGTCTGAAATTTTACAGAGCGGGTGGGGAAGGCGTTGGATGGCCCAGGCACCTTCAGGCTTATTCAGCTCCATAAGTGGCCAATTAGTGGAAGTGGTTGGAGACAAAGAATATGATGAAACAAAAAAAGGAGAGTTTATGATGCATGTTAGGTGAATTCTTCAAGTTAATCCTTCATGTCAAATACAATCGCTTCCCTCGTGTGGCTGGTGATGGTTATGCTAAATTCACAGGGGATAGGCACCAGCACATAAGGGAAAAAAAGGAACGAGGTGCGTAAAGTTAGACACTAGGCGAGTTCTGGAGAAGGGAATAGTTCGATATTTGTTATGAGTGGACTAAGGGGAAATAGTAAGAGATTAGGTGAGTTCAGAGTATGGGAGAAAGTAATAAAGTCTAAATTAGGGTTGCTGTGCACGTACGTAAATGCACAGCCTGTGGTTAATAAGATTGGTGAGCTATAGTCACAGATTGTCATGTGGAAATATGATGTTGTGACTATAACAGAGACCTGGCTCAAAGAAAGGCAGGCCTGGGGATTAAATATTCCTGGATACGAGATGTTCAGAAAAGATCGAAAAGGAAGAGGGGTGGCAATATTAAAGATAACCTAATGAGATCTTACATCCAAAAAAATGAGCTTGTATTTTGCTGACAAATGGCAGGACATCACTACATAAACCATTTCTTTAATGGTTAAATTAAAAAGCCAAAATACAGCAGATTCTGGAGGTCTGAATTGAAAAACAAAAAAAATGCTGGAAATAATCAGCAGGTCAGGCTGAGTTAAGGTTTCAGGTAGAGATGAGTTTTTGTCAGAACTTTAGAAAGATGGAAATGTAGGAATTTTCAAGCCCGTGAAAACTGAGAAGGGGCAGGAAGAACAAAAAGGAAGGTCTGTGATTGGGTGGAGGTCAGGAGAGATTAAATACCAAAAGATTTCATGATGCAACAGCCAAAGAGAGTGTTACCATTAAGAAACAAATATAACATATATTATATATTATTTTATAGCAATGAAATGGATAAGGCATGAATGGCTACATAGCAACCATCTGAGTGCAACATGAAGGGATAAAGAGACAAGACCAACCCAACGAAACAAAACAGAACATGATGATCTAAAGGTGCTGAAGTCAATGTTGAGTCAAGATGCTGAAGAGTGCCAAGTTGAAAGATGAGGTGCTGTTCCTCAAGTTACCACATAAAACATGCTGTAAATGATGCAAACAAAATCTTAGGATTTGTAAGGAGAAATCTAACCAAATGTAACATAAGTCAAGGCTTTGGTACCGTATCAAACTGGAGTATGCAGCAACAGTCTGGGACCCCTACCAAACCCACCTTAGAAACAAACTGGAAATAGTTTGACAGAACGGTTTTGTCTTCAGTGGCTGTGCTAGGATATCCAGTGTTATGTCTATGATGAACTCTCTGGAGAGGGCTACATGACAATGAAGGCAGCGGAGTAGGCTTACACTGTTCAACAAAGCAGCTCACCATGAAGTTGCTATTGATATTCCACCATGTGTTAAACAAGTAATCCACTGTAGGAGTAAAAACACCAGCACCAGCCTCTCCAATGTTACACACATTCATATCTGAACAGCTTCATTTCAAATACCATAAAAGACTGGAATAACCTCCCCAGGAAAATAACTAACCAAACCACTTCACAGGTATGTAAAGCATACCGCGACATGGAAAGGGGGAAAGAAGAACAGAAGGTATGGTGGAAGCATGCAGCACAGATGTCACACCACCTCTGAACAATGTGCTGCACAGCAATCCTCAAATATTATTCTGAGTTTCTGAGAACTGGTGTGAACAGAATGAGGAAAGAGTCAGAAATAGAAGTTGAAAAGATGGAAGATTAATGAAAATAGAGAAATTTATTGGTTTAGAAACCACACACACTCGTGTCCCTTCTAGCTGTTTCCTGGCTCTAACTCTCTTTAGTCTTCTCTCTGCTCTCGTTTACAATGAGGTAATAGCAATTATAGTCTCCACTTACAGCTCTCACAATTTACATTTTCAAATATATTTTACTTCTATCCTCACTAAGTTACATTTGTGTTCTCATCAATGGTCATTGGCCTGAACTGCTCGTTTCCCCACAGATGCTAACCTGATGAAAGTGCCCAAGATTTTCCTGTTTTTAATTTCAGACTCCCAGCATTTTGCTACATTTGACATGTTACATACTGTAGATTAGTTATACAGCATCATTTGTGGACCAGTGTGCGCTACCATGATGAGTGGCCACAGTGGCTTGGCAACAAGTCCCAACACCAAAAACAATAACCCACAATGAGCACTTCATGTGGAACACTTGTGGCAGAACCTGCCTCTCACAGAGTGGTCTGTTCAGCCATCAGCAAAAGTGCACTATCCCATCTCCAACTGATCTGCTGCATGCCCATCATCTTACACTGATGGAAGGATGCCAGTGATGACAAATGCTGTAGAGAAGATACAGAAAAGAATCATGAGAATGGTTCCAGGGCTGAGGAACTTCAGTTACATGGATAGATTAAAGAAGCTGGGGCTGTTAAACTAAGTGACATGAGTTCTACAGTTCTGTGCAATGGGATCATCACCTGACTGAAATTCACATTTCACACCATTCTCTGCACGCATCTGAGAGGGTTTACATCGGTTCCAGATCCTCAGTAGACTATGATAGAAAGCTTTAGACAGTGCCTTTCTGCCATTGAGGCTTTGTGGCAGCTGCCCCAAGCTTCAGTGCATCCCTCAAGATGTAGTCCAGGATCTTGTAATGTGCCAGTTGCAACACTCGGTCACAGGTAGCTCTTTGTACTGGAAGCGCAGCCAGTTTTGGGAAGACCAAAGTATGTCCATCCTCAAGTTGATGGTCCTCCAGCAGCAGCTGATGTTGATCTCAATCGAAGTCCATAGGAACTGCTTTTAGAGCCCCGAGTCCTACATTACAGAGCTGCTTGAGATGAACCTAAAACCACTGCATTTCTTCCCTGACAGGCATGGTAAAGGAACATTGAGGAAGTGGGCAATGGTCTCTGCTCCACTGCAGCTGCACGGAAGGAAGTATACTGAGGCAATCAGACTCCTGGCTCTACCTCAACTCTATTTTACACACCTTTGTTCCATATCCTTTGATAATCTCAGAAAAATCTGTTGGTCTCAGTCTTGGAAATATTAATCCATTTGGTGGATTCAGTTCATTTATTTCTTTCATTTGTTGCATCTCCTGCAATTGAATGGGAAGGTGCCTTAAAAACTATTTGCCTCATGTTGAGTCTTCCTGCATCACTATCTAACATTCCATTTTCACTGTCTATAGGTAAATTGCTCTATTCATAGTTTATTGAATGGGATGGTAGAGCAAGAGAAAACTCATGATGCTGATCTTCATTTGAGTTGTTACGATCCTTGGTCAGAGCCCCTGCACCCCCCTCAGTTGTTGGTAGGATCCGGTTAGGGATCAGATTCTCCGTACTCCTGTCTTGTGGCAGTACCAGCTGTATATGGCTCCCAGGGCTGCTTCTGCTGTTGAACCCTTTTCAGAAGAGAGCCAATGAACTTCTGCTCCCTCTTCAGCTTGCCCAACCTTCTGAGCCCTATCTGCCTGAAGTCTGCAACAGCAGCCCTTCTCTTGCTCGGAGCCTTTCATTCACATCCCACACACCCAGTCACATGGGCTTTCTTGCGCCCCAACTTGTGGCTGCACCAAGCTACCACAAACTCCAGAGTCACCTTCCAAACCCGGATTCTGCCTCAGCCACAAACACACACCAACACCACTCAGCCATGTTAGGGCTAATTCTTAGCCCCAACTGCACGGGCTACCAAATGGCTCCCAGGGCTTCACTAGTCCCCGACTCAGCTCCTCAGAGCTAATAGCAGCACTTTGGCTGCGTGCTGCTTCTTGGATCTTTTGCGCTTCTCTCAAAGTCTGCTAACTGGCAGCACTTTTCATGCTTTTTAACTTAACTGGGACCTGCTCCTGTCCTGTGTCTCTCTGACCCTTGTAGGCTGACTCCCCAAAACTAACTGCCTCCGAAACATGGCCACTGAGCCGGTGACCTATCACAACACTCCCAAGAGGGTCCCACCCAATGCAATAAGCGTATTCATTTTATGGTGGGCTTAAGTTAACTAGGAGTGGATTTGCTATGAACCCTGTCAAATGCTACATTTCCAAACAGCTTACCAAAGAGGAAGGAACACAGACAGGCAGTTGACAACAACAATTTACCTATAGTGAAAATGGAATGTCAGACAGACATAGTCAGTCATGCAGGAGGGCCCAACATGAGGCAGGTAGTTGAGTCCAAATACCCCATTCTGTTTCCTCCAAATATCTGGAGTAACACACAGGGAGCCTGGGATATTTTTAAATACACTATCTTCCCACTCTGCCAGGTTTATGTTTGCATCAGCTGGGACAAATTTCTTACCCGTGCAGTCCCTTGGAGTTGACGATTGAATTCCAGAATGAATTCAAAGTTGTTTTTTGTTAAATTTAAGCATAGGAGCCAGATGATAGCTTCATGTGATCTGTCAGGCTGGGGAAATTTATTAAAGATATTTTGGACATCCAGCATGTATACCTGTCTGTTTCTACATTTTTGTTTAGGCTTTCAATGCCCATTGTAAAAAAAAGCATGGCATTGCGAGGTACGGTTAGTGAGTTAGGGCCTCTATGAAGTGGTAAATGTCTAGGGCGTTTCTGTGCCAAGGGGCTCCAATCTATGTTTATTAAACCACAGGTGAATATAAAAGAAGGTGCAATGGCCTGGGGGAAAAGTAATCAAAAATGTGAATTAAACAATTTGTTATCCGATGGTTAGTTTGCTGCTGCAGAATTAATGTGTGTGTATTTCCATTCCTGCACAGTTGGACTTTTGGAAGGCAGTATACTGATGTACTTGTCGGCACGCACTATAAACTGGAGCGTGGAGGGGAAAGAAAATTGAAATTAGCAAAAAACCAAAAAGAATGCTGGAGCGCTATTGTTTGCGATTAAATTTTAAAAGCAGCTGCAGACGAAAGACGTTTCCAATAAGTTACCTGTGGCCAAGTAGTATTTGCATTTTGCAAATGGAGTATGGGAGGTTTATTTAAAATAAATTCAAACATCCTATTTATAGGAAAGATAAAAGTTTTAATTTACCAATGTCATATACAAATAAATATACAATATAAATATATTATCTCTGCTCTTATCTAGCTAAAAAAAAGTCTACACAAATACAGAAGACAACATTAAGTGACACAATCACATAGTAAACGGGTTAATGAGGTTGAAAACGTAGCTGCTAAAAATCAAAAATAGCCTTAAAAACTGATTTTGATCCATGTTCTGCGCTCATTGAGAACGAGGGAAAATTGTATTGGAAGCTCATTGTTCACCCGTATTCAAAGTCAAATATAAAATGGCTCCTCAATGGCAGTCATACTCCCAGGTTTAAGGCATTCAATGGAACAGTGCTCCTGGATTTAAAGGATGGGACATTCAACTCCTATAGAAAGAAAGAGAAAAGGGAATCAAAATGTTTGCAAACAACTGAAAAAATTTTTGATTATTTTTTCTGACAAAAATTAAAAACAATTTAACACTTGGGTGATGTATATTTGATTTTTCTCTTCACATTATGTTTCACAAGTTTTTTCTTTCAGACAAGAAAAAGCTAATGGCCAAGTTTTTCTTTTTGTGAACCATGTTATCACGCTGTCGAATATGTATTTGATCAGAAACACTAAATATATGGTATTTAATACGCTTTAAATTATCTCTATACATGCAGCACTCAGTATTTCCCTGATTTCCTAAAGCTTAGGCTCTTTTCAAAAGATCATTTATTGCATTTGATAAAGACAAATTGGTTATAAATATTCAACTTTCTAGTGTTAAACCTTTGAATATTTAATTCTCTCTGTTTGAGAGAGATGGTTTTATTTCATTTCCCTTTTAGATATTGAACCGAATTTATGAGAAATAATCCCTTTCATTGGTCTATCTCTAAGAACAAACACACTGTGACATGCATGCATTTTGCTCAGTACAGCAGATACTGGAGCAGTTCTCATTTTTACACTAATTACTCTCGAACAGCAAAATGAAACAGAATTCCAATTTCTTACTACAATATGCAAAAACTAAAAGGGACATTTATTTACAGAGAGGTTCAGAGCAAAACAGCTGCATATCTAACTTGCCACTTATATTTGATCACAATACTTACAGCACATTAAAGTTCATGATCTTATGCACTGGAATGTACTGCCTGGGATCCAGTTGTCCAAGTATGTTTGCATTTTCTACCTGTTGATGTGAACATACAATGAATTATATTGCTGCAAAAAAAAAATGAACTGACAAAACTTTTCATTCAATTTATTAGAATATGAGTCTGCAATTCTTCCTCCCTACCAAAACATTTTCTCCATCAAATTTTACCATGCAGCATGCCAAAGTTGAACAGCTCCCTTGTCCATATTACTAATCTGCTTATTTTACTGCCACCACTAAAGAAAGGAATGTTACATTCGAGTGCTCCTTCCAAACATTAGACAGTGTCCTGTAGTCTCAGGTCCGTTTTATAAATCAGCAAACAGGGTTGAGCCAGTCAAAAGAAGGTGAGTGTAGGAAGGAGAAAAAGCACGGCAGATCAACCAGTCACACAAAAAAATATAAACAAAAACTGACTTTACAATCTAAAGTCAATGCTGCAATCAACAAGGCAAAGGCAGGTCCCAGGAACAACTAAACACCAAGCAGGAAAGTCAGGGAACTTTCCAGTTAATTAGCTTCAGAGAAATTACTGCAAAGAAAAGTGTATTTAGCCTGATAACAGGGAGAGTGCAAATGCTTTATTTTCTATGTTATAAGGAGCATTTGAAAATAGTTTAGAATTCTCTGGCTGACATTTCCTTTGGAAGACAAGCCAGCCCATTGGTTTATAATTGGCTTCATCGCTCATGAGTGTTCATCATTTGGTCTTTCAGAAGTTTGAAGAAAGAGATGTGGGTGGCATGTGTAAAATTAAATACATAGTTCATTCAATAAATGGATTTCATTGTTATCACTCCCAGGTCACACTATAATGTGACTAGATATTGTCCAGTAAAGGTAGACTCCTGATCATAAGGAGTGTGGAGTCTACTTACACATGAGCCAGGTGGCACTGAATCAAAATGAGAATATACACTGCGGACCTTAAACGCCCATCCAGCCAACCCATAACCAAACATATTATATCAGAGTTCCAATGTGTCAAACTGCCAGGTTATTAAATGGAGTCCTTTCATTCATTTAACAAAACTCCAAAGACAAATGTTAGAAGGAAGAACTTTGCCAGGATTTCCCATTTCAGCAGCCCTGACACAAACCAGGCAATAATATCAGTATAGTGCACACTATCAGCTCAAAGTTTCTCCAATCACTAAAAATTAGTGGATAATTAGTTATGTGTTAGCCGCTAGAGGTACAGAATTCCCAATGTGTACTCCTGGTGGGCTCAAGGAGTGAGTGAAGTGAGAAATCCCAGTCACAATTCCTTCCCACAGCACCTGGTATCCATTACAACACTTTTGAAGCAACCTGTAACTGCATCAATACTTACATTTACTGTAATGTGCACAGACCATCAAGAAAATTATCACCACTGCCAGCAGCAGCACCACAACAGGAATTACAATCATTTGTACACTGGCTGCTGGCTCTGATGGATCACACTCTTGACCTGCAATGGATATCATAGAAGTAAATGAGCTGCAGTCCTAATGGGCACATTAGTTGAAAGGCTCACTTTTATATATTCAAGACAGTTACAATAAATAAGTGATATAATATATATTCTTTGACTCAAGTTACAACACACAAACCATTAGAAAAATTAACCCTCATTAGGGGCATGTCTATTATGTCACAACCACTAGAAATCTTTGGTTCCCAACTTGTACTGTCTGCTCCATCCCCTGTATATTTGTTATGAAGATCCTGTGGTTTAAAAACAATCTCACCAACAGAATACACATTGTCCTTGTAAAACAACACATCATCTGATGCACTGTGAGCAACATTGTGACAGATCCGTTTTAAAGAATACATTTTGACTCCTGATGACCGTAATGTAATTTCTGAAACTACAGCTGCTTATACAAAACAGAATCAGTCAGAATTGCAGCCAACTAAGAGAGCTTCATCCACTGGGAGCATCTGTTATACATCTGGGCACCATTTTCTGTCCATGAATGAGAATTGAGTCACGGGCAACAGGCTTTTGAATTTGCCCTGGGTTCTTTGTGAGCCAAACTCCGATACTCTGGCGCTGAAAAGGAAAATCTGCGTCATGGTTGTAAGGCATCCATTGTCCGCTGACTTAATGCAGCGAGGGTTGGCAGGGGGAGATGAAAAGAAACACTGCTTTTCCACAAAGGAGACTGTGGAGGGAATAATATAATTCATACAATCCAGGCACTACTGATCAGATTGTCTAAACTGCTCAATTTACATTCATGTAGGATTGTTAGATAATTAAATAACTGAAGTAACCATAATAGAAAGGTTATTAGTTATAATCTATTCATTTATAGGGTAATATTGTCCAAAGCTCACAGCACCAAAATATACACTTTTAATCTGGTGCCAAAGCAGAAAAGTTAATTCTGAGGCAACTGAATTTTCTTGAACCATTGATTGCATCCTAGCTTACCAGAGCTTTGATCAGTGCCTGTGGCAGAACCAGGATTCTGTGCCATACAGCAGGCCGGTGAGGATAAAGGTGAGGTAGCGTTTGACTTAATTTTCAGCTTAATGCCATTCTGCTTCCAGACATGATCCTGGAGCCAGCTGTAGGCAGAACTTGCTTTCTGGATGTGTCCATTTATATTTTCAATATAATCATCCCTAAAGAGCTCACTAAGATGTGAGAATTTTTCTACAACCTCGAGACTGATGCCATCAATGGTTATATCTGGTGCTTCATAACAGTGTGCTTGGGGCTTCCACCAGACACCTGAGGTCCAGCATGAAAACGCTACAGCAGGACAAAAAAAAATCACATAGTGAGGTCCTGCATTATGCTGATCTCAACAGCACGGAGACCACCCCCTGCAGAAAATTCAGCTTCGATGGATCTGCCATGTCTCCCACATGGGTGACTATGGAATCCCCCAAACAATACAAGGAACCCAAGGAATACAAGGAACCCAAGCAATACAAGGAACCCAAGCAATACAAGGAACCCAAGGAATACAAGGAACCCAAGGAATACAAGCATTATAGGACTGACAATTTGTGTATTTAATCTCCTGCCCCATCTGAAATCTTCCTTCCATTGTTAAAATTCTGTCCTTAGAGGCTATAGACCCCCAAATAGTGGAAGGGAGTTAGAAGAGCAAATATGTAGACAGATTTCTGGGTGCAAAAACAATAGGGCAGTAATCGTTGGGGACTTCAGCTACCCTAAAATCAATTGGGATACAAACAGTGTGAAGGGCACAGAGGGCGCAAAATTCTTGAACTGCAATCAAGAGAAATTTTTCAGCCAGCAAGTAACAAGCCCATCGAGGGGGAGCGCAATTCTAGATTTAGTCTTAGGAAATGAAACTGTGCAAGTGGATGAAGTAGCCGGTGGATGGGGGGGGGGGGGGGGGGGGTGGGGGGAAACATTTTGGAGATAGTGACCATAATAGAGTTTGATTTAGCATCATTATGGAAAAGGACAAGGATAGAACAGGAGTTAAAAGTTCTCAAATTGACAGAAGACAAATTTTACAAAGCTGAGAGGTGAGCTGGCGAGAGTGGACTCGATACAGCTTTTAGAAAGAAGAACTGCGTGAAATCAGTGGGAGGCAAAGGTGAGATTCTATGGGCACAGTGTAGACATGTCCCCACAAAGAAAAAAGGTTGGTACTGCCAAATCTGTGCCCCCTGGTTATCCAGAAGTATACAGGCCAAGATAAAGCAGAAACTGAAAGCTTATGACAGTCACAAAAGACTTCATACTGTAAAAAGCTTAGAGGAGTATAGAAATTACAGGGGTGAAGTTAAAATGGAAATCAGAAAATCAAGAGAGGATACAAAAAAAATATTGGCAGGTAAAATCGAAGAAAATCCTAAGATGTTTCACTCATACATTAAGAGCAACAGAATAACTAAGGAAAAGGTAGGGCCTATCAGAGATATACATGGTAACTTGTGGATGGATGCAGAAGATGTGAGTAGTGTTCTCAATGAGTTCTTTGTCTCTGTCTTCACTAAGGAGAGGGGTGATGCAGACATTCTAATTAAAAGGAAGGGGAACGCGAAATATTAGATACAATAAGCACAGTGAGAGGGGAAGTATCGGAGGGGCTGGCATCCTTGAAGGTGGATAAATCACCAGGGCCGGATGGATTGTATACCAGGCTTTTGAAGCCATGGGGAAGGAATAATGGATGCTCCGAGGATAATTTTCCAATCCTCACTGGAATCAAGCAAGGTCCCAGAGGATTGGAGGTCTTGGAACATTGTACCAATATTTAAAAATATGGCGCGAGGGATAAGCCAGAAAATTGGAGGCCGGTCAGTCTGTCTTCATTGGTGGGCAAGTTATTGGAAACAATTCTGAGACATAGGATAAACTGTCACTTAGAAAGGCACAGATTGATCAAAGTATGGTTTTGTGAGGGGAAGATCATGTCTTACTAACTGAATAGAATTCCTTGAGGAAGTAAGGAGGATTGATGACGGTATCGCAGTGGATGTTGTCCATTTCAGTAAGGCATTTGACAAGGTCCTACTGAACAGACCAGCCAGGAAAGTAAGATCTCAGGGGATACAGGGGAAGGTGGCAGGTTGGATTTCAAAATTAGCTCAGTGGCAGGAAACAAAGGGTAATGGTTGATGGATGTTTTTGCGAATGGAAAACGATTTCCAGTGGTGTTCCACAGGGGCCAGTATTGGGGCCCTTGCTGTTTGTTGTATATATTCATGATTCAGACTTACATGTAGGCGACATGATTGGGAAATTTGTAGATGACACAAAAATTAGCCATGTAGTTGATAATGAAGAGCATAGCTGTCAACTCCAGAATGTATCAATGGTTTGGTTGAGTGGGAAGAGAAATGGCAACTGGAACTCAAACTGGAAAAGTGAGAGATAATGCATTTGGGGAGGGCAAACAAAGCCAGGGAATACTCATTAAACAGGAAGTTATTGAGGGGAGTTGAGGGAGTGAGAGACCCTGCAGTGCATGTCTACAGGTCCTTGAAGGTGGCAGGACAGTTGGACATGGTGGTCAAGAAAGCATATAGAATGCTTTCCTTTATTGGACGAGGTATTAAATACAAAAGCAGGGATGTAATGATGGAACCGTGCAAAATGCTAGTTAGGCCACAGCTAGAATTGTGTACACGGCTCTGGTCACAATATTACAGGAAGGACATAATTGCTGTGGATTGAGTGCAGAGAGGGAGACTTACAAAAACGTTGCCAGGACTTCAAAATTGCAGCTGTGAGTGATTGGATAGTCTAGACTCTTCATGACTGATGAAGAGTCATACGGACTCAAAAGGTTAACTCTGTCCTCCTCTCCACGGATGCCGTCAGACCTGCTGAGCTTTTCCAGCAATTTTTATTTTTATTTCAGATTTCCAGAATCCGCAGTACTTTGCTTTGATATTATGGATACGCAAGAGTTGTTTTCCTTCGAACAGGAGGCTAAGGGGTGACCAAATTGAGGTGTACAACATTATGAAAGGCCTAGATAGGGTAGACAGGAAAGACTCGTTTTCCCTAGCTCAGGGGTGAATTACCGGGGGCACAGATTTAAGGTGATTGGTAAAAGGATTAGAGGGGAGCACCCAGAGGGTGGTGGTATCTGGAATTCACTGCCTATGTTGGTGGTTGAAGCTGAAACGCTCAACTCATTTGAAAAGGCACCTAGATCGGCATTCGAAATGCTGTTACCCGCAAGGCTTCAGACCAGGTACTGGAAAGTGGGCTTAAAATGAGCGGCTAGTTTTCCTTTTTCACTTTTTTGACTGGCGCAGACACAATAGGCTGAATTGCCTCTTTCGGCACCATAACTTTTCTATGGTTCCAAGTCCTCTTCATTCTGCCCAACAATCTATCAGGGCTTCTCTGATCAGAAGGGTGCGCGACACCGCAGCAATATTCCATTTCCTGCATTGGGAGCCTGTTTACTCTGAAGAAAACTGCGAGATTTTTTTATTCTGGTGCTGGGTGTGCAACAGGACATTTTACACTACCAATCTGTGATTTCCCATCCTACTTCTTTCCCTTGTCATGGAAAGATACAATATTCTTACATTAACACATCTTTAGCAAGACAGAGTTCAATGCACATCAGTGGAATATTGATTTCAACTATTAAATGGAATTGACTGACTGGCTTGACTCACCATTCACAGAAAGAGAGTGTGAACTCTTGCTAACAGGGTTCTCCACGCTGCAAGTGTAGTTTCCACAGGTTGATTTATTGGCTTCAAAAATAATCAATGTGCTGTTGCTTTGCACCAACTGATAATGTTGGCCATTCACTATCATTTCACCATCCTTCCACCACTGAATGGAACTCGCGTTCCCCGAAGGAACTTGACAAGTCAGTTCAATGGTGGTATTCACACAGGAATCATTGATCGAAGGTTCAGATAGTGGCTCTGCAGGAGACAATGAATGAACAGCTAATAGGACTGTGCATAAGGACATCACCGCTTCACATTAAGTTAAGGTAGTTAACTAAAAAGAGCTCTGCCCTTCACACGTGCCTCACTACATCAATCCGGAACTGAACTTCCAATGCCATAACCCTATCACAAAAACTGTCAGCATCGTCTAGGTGCTGCGCAATGGCACTGCCGCCAATTCCCACTATCACTCCACTTCTTTAAAACACAAAATCCTGCACATGCTGGATACAAAATGCTCAAAACCCTCAATTAATCAGGCAGCATTTATGGAGAGAGAAACAGTTAACATTTTCCACATTCCAAAAGGTCATCAGTCTGAAATGTTTTCCCTGCTTCTTTCTTCACAGAAGCAGCTCAACTTGCTGAGCTTGTCCAGCATTTTATGCTTTGGTCGACAGGTGGACTGTACATGGCCACTTTAGGATTATCTTTCTTTTCTGTGTAAATGACATTGTCATCACTACACTGGAGCAGCTTGGCTCTGGGAGCAACAAACTCTGAGTGGGTCTTCTGCATTTCCTCCGGTAAGTTTGCTGTGCCTCATGTGCTGAGGCACTTCCCCATTGCATGTAGCGTGAACCATTCAATTATTTCTTTAAAAAGGAGAGGAATAAACCCAGCAACTACAGGTCAGGCAGCCTAATGGAAGTGGTGGGAAAGCTTTTAGAAACAATAATCCAGGACAAAATTGGTTGGCACTTGAAAAATAATTGAAAGTAAGCATGGATTGGTTAAAAGGTAAAGGTTGAGTTGACTAATTCAGTTCATTGATGTAGTAACAGAGGTGGATATGTGCAGTATGACTGCGTTCTTTTCGTTCTTGAGATCTGATCGAGTTAGGTACTGAAGTGGAAGCAATTAAGTGCAGACCTGAGAAGTGGTTGAGTGTATTATTAAAATGATCACTTAAGCTTTCATATCTTTGCTCCATTTGTGGTTCTGTTCTACAGGAATCCATTTGAGCTTTTAACCTGGGGTCATAGAGCCTTGATGCCTCAGTATTTTAAATGTATCTCTACTCATATTATTGCCGAGATCACCCTGAGCCTCACCAGTGATTATTTAAGAAGTTTCAAAATGTAAGGAGTTTCAAAATGTTTGGTGGCATCTGAAGTGTTGACCATAAAAGAGGTGAATGGGATCAGATGAGAGCGGGGAAGTTACAACAGGCAGAATACCGATGAGAGCTGTGTGGACAAAAGTTCTTAAAGTCCACATATAGATGTTAAAGCTCTGGGGAAGGATTAATGAATTGAGTTTATTCAGTTGTCAGAGGCTGTGGACTTCCAAAAAAATGTAGAAGTACCAGTTGTACCCCATCCTCCTCAGTTGCCTCCCAGGTTTCCAGCTTCCTGTCAGCACTGAGCAACCAAGAGAAAAAAAATAATGCTTAAGACAAGGCAATGCGAGCAGTCCAATAAAATTATCATGTCAAATACAAATGCTTTGGGGGGCAATTTGGCAGTTGTGGATTGAACTCAAGGTTTTATTCCATACACACCTCCTGATCCTGCCAGCCTCCCTCTGCCTCATCCTCACACCAACCTTATCCCCTCCATGCTACTCTCTCCTCATCTTCCATCCTATCTCTCCTCTTCCCACCTTAACCTCAATCCTTTCTTCATCTATTCCCCCTACTCCATGGGATAAGAAACATATCGCAGCAATGGACAGGAACTGAAAGGCTACAATCAATTTTTTCGCATTTCATTTTTGTCTTTCTTTACAGGTAAGGAATCTAGTTTTGTCTTCAACAAAAGCAACAACCACAAATCCTATGTCATGTTTCTTAAGTTTGGTAGTCAATAATTCACAAGCTGCATCACTTTCAAAGTTATGGAATTACTTACCAATGAGTTTCAAAACTCGACTTCCTCTCAGTTTTCCATCTACAGTGATTTTATAAACTCCTTGGTCTCTAGATTTTGCATTAATTATTCTCAGAGAGCCAGTGGACACATTAAAACATAAACGTAATTTGAACTGTTCATTTGGCTCCAGTTTAGAGTAATTAGGAACATAATCCAAGATAGTAAGAAGTCTTCTATCACTGCCAGTGAACTCCCATACAACATCATTTTTGCTCAGATCAGCTTCAATTTTAGGATCCAGTAAAGGTGATGAACCATCGACACCAAATACTTCTTCCTGTCCAACTGATCGACAAAAAAATGTAAGTTAAACTCTGGCAATGAAACAGTGAAATGCCAAGAAAAACTACAGTAAATGACAGCACATGTTATATCAGTAAATATTCAGTTATTGATTGGGAGTTCAGGACCTGGATTTCTGGGTGTAGAGTTTCCACTCATTTACGTTAGCAATACCGGTGTAATCTGGGAAAAATCAACCAAATCAGTTCAAAGTATCAGGAAAATTTGAACAGGGGCGTTACACAAAGTGAACCTTCAGAAAAGGAACTCCATGAGGACATAGACAGGATAGTAAAATGGGCAGACATGTGCCTGATGAAATTTAATGCATAAGTGTGAACTGTTACATTCTGCTGCTGAAACACAAGAGAGAAATGGACTGTGAATGGAGGGTCAGCTCCTTGTTTCACTTTCACTAAGTGAATCTTTCACTTCCCTTAGTGGCAATTTGAAAACTGGCTCCGTGAGCATGGCAGGCTGGATAGTGAGCTAGGGGTTGGACTAGCCTGCTACATTGCAACCATCTGAACGCACAATGAAGTGATAAAGGAAAAGACAAAATCAACCCAGCAAAACAAAAATTAGAGCAAAGGGGAGGCCGAGGTTATGATCAAAAGCTGTTGATGTCAATGTTGAGTTCAGAAGGCTGGAGAGCGCCAAGTTGAATGATGAGGTGTTATTCCTCAAGGTGCCTCATAAAACCATTTTGGAAAATCCTAGGATTTTTAAGGAGAAATATAACTAAATACAGCATAAATGTCAAGATTTCTGCTGACAAGACTTTGGTCCCATCTCAAATTGGAGATGCAGCAACAGTCTGGAGCCCCTACCAAGTCTACCTTGGAAACAAACCGGAAATAGTTTGACAGAACTGGTCGTCTTCAATGGCTGTCTAGGATATCCAGTGTTATGTCTATGATGAACTTTCTGGAGAGGCATACATGACAATGAAGACAGCCGAGTAGGCTTACACTGTTCTACAAAGCAGTTCACCATGAAGTTACTGTTGACACCCCATCATGTGTTCAAACAAGTCGTCCACTGCAAGAGTAAAAACACCAACCTCTCCAATGTTACACACATCCAAACCACTTCATACCAAATAGCACAAAAGACTGGAATTATTCCTCAGAAAAAACTATATGCCTGTGAAGTGACTTGGTGAAAGAAACACGGAAAAGGCAAACAAAAAGATAGCCTGCATAATGGTTGCCGTACCATGTACGGACAATGATGCTGCACAGCGACGTGCAGATGTTATTCTGAGATTGAGAGCCAGTTGTGAACACAATGTGAAAAGAAGCAGATTTTTAAAATTGAATAAGATGGAAATGAATTCAGATGGTGAGATGCAAGTCATATGTTGGAATGCATCCAGCATAAAACATTTCCCCTCTTACATTTACAACACAAATGGCTATTTGGTCCATGATGTCTTTGCTGCTCCTTTTGCATTCTTGAATGGTCTTTGAATAGTGATTCTCTGGCTATGATTCAATAGCTCTTTTAACAATGGAGAGCAGGACTCAATACAGCCTTGTGTGGTCTAACCAGATCTGGCAATGGATCACTGAATCAGCCCTTCGTCACTATAGGAAATGTTATCTCCGTATCCACTCCATTAAAACTTCTCAATTTTAAAAACCTCTAATGGGTCACCCTTCAGATTAATTTCATGGCTGATCTGATTGTAACCTCAACTTCACATTCCCTCCTACCCCCAATAACCTTTCATCACCCCCTCTTGCTTATCAAGAATCTATCTAGCACTGCCTTAAAACTATTCGAAGACGTTATTCCTCAAAAGGCTGTGGAAGCAGAGTTCCAAAGGCTCACCACCTTCAGAAAAAAAATTCTCATCTGTCTTCAATGAGCAGCTCCTTATTTTTAAAAAGTGACCTCTAGTTCTAGATTCTCCTACATTCACCTTCTCAAGACCCCTCAGGATCTTAACACTGTTTCAGTCGTCACTTCTTACTCTAAATTCCTGTACTGAGTTGCAGTCTTCCCATTATTGACTATCCACCTCAATTTGTTGCTTTCTACAAATTTTGCTTTTGGTTTCAAAGTTCAAATCTTTCATGTAAATTGTGAACAGCAGTGGTTCCAGCACTGATTTTGTGGAACACCACTTCTCACCTTCTGCCACTCTGAGGAACTACCCTTTACTTCAACTCTGTTTACCGTCTTGAAGCTATCTAGCAACCTATTCTGCCACTTGGGTCCTCTGACTTCCAATACACTGACCTTATTCATTCTTCTGTATGGGCACTTTATCGAAGGTTTTTGAAAATCCAAATAAATTACATCAACTAGCTAATAGTATTTACAGGTTACTGCCAGTTATAGGCTGGATACCAGGGCATTACATTTTTAAAAAAAATTCATTCACAGCACATGGGCTTCACTCGCTGGGCCCATCCCATTTATTGCCCATCCCTTGTTGCCCCTGAGGTGGTGGTGAGCTGCCTTCTTGAATCACTGCAGTCCATGTGGTGTATGTATATCCACAGTCCCGTTAGGAAGGGAGTTGCAGGATGTTGAGCCAGCGACAGTGAAGGAAGGGCAATATATTGCCAAATCAGGATGGTGAGTGGCTTGGAGAACTTCCAGGTGGGTGGTGCTCCCATCAGTCTGCTGCCCTTGTCCTTCGAGATGATAGCGGTCGTGGGTTTGGAAGGTGCTGTCTAAGGAGCCTTGGTAAATTCCTGCAGAGCATCTTGTAGATGGTACACACTGCTGCTACTGTGCGTCGGTGGTGGAGGGAATGAATGTTTGTGGATGTGGTGCCGATCAAGCAGCCTTCTTTCCCTTGGATGGTGTCGTGCTTTGAGTGTAGTGGAAGCTGCACTCATCCAGGCAAGTGGGGAGCATGCCATCACACTCCTGCCCTATGTCCTGTAGATGGAGGACAGGCTTTTTTGGTGGTGGGAGGGGGGGGCGTCAGGTGGCGAGTTACTCATCACATGATTCCTAGCCTCTGACCTGTTCTTGTAGCCACAGTATTTACATGGCTAGTCCAGTTCAGTTTCTGGTCAATGACGACCCCCAGGATGATGTTGATAGTTGGGGATTCAGTGATGGTAATGCCATTGAACATCAAGGGGCAATGGTTGGATACTCTTTTGCTGTAGATGGTCATTACCTGACACTTGTGGCGCGAATGTTACTTGCCACTTGTCAGCCCAAGCCTGGATATTGTCCAGGTCTTGCTGCATTTGGACATGGACAGCTTCACTATCTGAGTTGTCGCGAATGGTGCTGAATATCGTGCAATCATCAGCGAACATCCCCACTTCTGACCTTATGATGGAAGGGAGGTCACTGATGAAGCAGCTGAAGATGGCTGGGCCAGGAATGCTAGCCTGAGGAATTCCTGCAGTGATGTCCTACAGCTGAGGTGACTGACCAACAACCACAACCATCTTCCTTTGTGCTTGGTATGACTCCAAACAATGGAGTTTCCCCCCTGATTCCCATTGACTCCAGTTTTGCTAGGGCTCCTTGTTGCCACAC
The DNA here is from genome assembly GCF_964194155.1 of Cetorhinus maximus. Lineage (NCBI taxonomy): Eukaryota > Metazoa > Chordata > Chondrichthyes > Lamniformes > Cetorhinidae > Cetorhinus > Cetorhinus maximus. The sequence goes on along the minus strand of NC_135899.1, from coordinate 20,258,226 downwards.
TCTGTCAAATGTTGCCTTAATGTCAAAGGCAGTCACTCTCACATCATCTTGGGGGTTTAGCTCTTTTGTCCATGTTTGAACCAAGGCTGTATTGAGGTCAGGAGCCGAGTGGTGCTGGCTGATCCTAAATTAGGCGTCAGAGTAGGTTATTGCTAACCAAGTGCCGCTTGATAGCACTGTCCATGAGCCCTTCCATTACTTTACTGATGATCGAGAGTAGACTGATGGGGCAATAATTGGCCAGGTCGTATTTGTCCTGCTTTTTTGTGGACTGGACATATCTGGGCAATTTTCCACAGAGCTGGGTAGATGCCAGTGCTGTGGCTGTATTGGTACAGCTTGCCTAGAGCCGTGGCAAGCTCTGGAGCACAAGTCTTCAGTACTATTGCCAGAATATTGTCAGGGTCCAAAGCCTTTGCAGCATCCAGTGCCTTCAGCCGTTTTTTGATCTCACGTGGAGTGAATCAAACTGGCTGAAGACTGGCATCTGTGATGCTGGAGACCACTGGGAGGCCGAGATTGATCATCCACTTGGCATTTCTGCCTGAAGATTACAGCAAATGCTTCAGCCTTATCTTCTGCACTGATGTACTAGGCTCCTCCATCACTGAGGATGGAGAAAATTTGTGGAGGCTCCTCCAGTGAGCTGTTTAATTGTCCACTACCATACCATTCATGACTGGATGGACAAGACTACAGACCTTAGATCTGATCCAGCAGCATCGGCGGAGAAGAAAAGAGTTGACGTTTCAAGTCCTCATGACTCTTCAACAGAACTAAGTAAAAATAGGAGAGGGGTGAAATAATAATTTCACCCCTCTCCGAGTTTTACTTAGTTCTGTTGAAGGGTCACGAGGACTCGAAACGTCAACTCTTTTCTTCTCCGCTGATGCTGCCAGACCTGCTGAGTTTTTCCAGGTAATTCTGTTTTTGTTTTGGATTTCCAGCATCCGCGGTAGTTTTTTGTGTTTAGATCTGATCCGTTGGTTGTCACATCGCTTAGCTATGTCCATCACTTGCTGTTTATGCTATTTGGCACACAAGTAATCCTATGCTGCAGCTTCACCAAATCGACACTTTTCAGGTAAGCCTGATACTGCTCCTGGTATGCCCTCCTGGACTCTTCATTGAACCAGTGTTGATCCTCTGGCTTAATGGTAATGGCAGAGTGGTAGATAGGCCAGGCCATGAGGTTACAGATTGTGTTTGAGTACAATTCTGCTGCTGCTGACGGCCTAGAGCATCTCATGGTTGCCCAGTGTTGCTACATCTCTTTGAAATCTATCCCATTTAGCACAGTGGTAGTGCCACACAGCATGATGGAGGGTATCCTCAATGTCAAGACGGGACTTAGTCTCCACAACGATTGTGCAGTGGTCACTCCTACCGATACCTGTCATGGGCAGATACAGCTATGGCAGGCAGGTTAAGTTTGTGGGGATGAGGTAAAGTACGTTTTTCCCTGGTTAGTTCCCTCACCATCTGCTGCAGACCCAGTCTAGCAGCTATGTCATTTAGCACTCAGCCAGCTTGGTCAGTAGTGGTGCTACCTAGCCAATCTTGGTGATTGAAGTCCCCCACCCAGAGTACATTCGACACCCTAAGTGCTTCCTCCAAGTGGTGTTCAACATGGAGGAGCATTGATTCATCAGCTGAGGGAGGGCGGTACGTGGTAATCAAGAGGTTTCCTTGCCCATGTTTGATCTGATGTCACGAGACTTCATGGGGTCCGGAGTCGACGTTCAGAACTCCCAGGGCAACTCCCTCCTGACTGTCGACAACTGTGCCGCCACATCTGCTGGGTCTGTCCTGCCGGTGGGACAGGACATACTCAGGGTTGGTGCTGGTGGTGTCTGGGACATTATCTGTAAGATATGATTCCATGAGGATGACTATGTCATGCGGTTGCTTGACTAGTCTGTGAGACAGATCTCCCAATTTTGGTACTAGTCCCCAGATGTTACCAAAGAGGACTTTGCAGGTTCTAGATTGCCATTGTCGCTTCTGGTGTCTACATCGATGCCAGGTGGTCCGTCTGGTTTCATTCCTTTTTTGTGACTTTGTAGCGGTCTCATGAAGCTATTAATGTATATGATATTGTTGGAAATTACTTTTCATCATTGAACCAGGGTTGATCCCCTGGCTTAATGGTAATGGCATTTAAAATAGAGATTTAGTCTGAGAGTGTCTTTTAACTGGGTTAAAGCCAGCTAGTCTGAGTGCTTTGATGTCTACTAGTTTTGAGATCTAAGAGCAGTAGAGTGCATTGGCATTTTGTTGAATACAACATTCAAGGGGAGTGAAATCTGGCACCTAGCTAGCAAAGACCAAGCAATGTCTATATTACTAATAAAATTGGGACTATGAAAAGGGTTTTATTGTTAGAAGAGGCTGATCAAAGGAGCTGGTAATACAATGAGAATTTACATTCAAAGAGATGTGCTGGGTATAACAGACGGCAGTTGTGTGTGTGCAGAGCACAGGCATACAACATCAAAACCTGTATGCCTACCACGCTGTCTGCAAAGGAACCTCATTTTGAATTTGTAAGGTGAAAATGCTTTGCCTGGTTCTGCTTAAAGTCAATAGGTCACCTTAGTGGAGATTAGTTGGGAATTTGTTAGAAGTTATGACAGTAGTAATTTGTAGCCACACGTATATGTTTAACTTGTGTAAATTAATAAATGTCTCATGTAATTTGACATAAAAACCTCTTCAGAACTTGTTTTTTCCCAAATTCAGAGTTGCATCACAAACATACCAAATGAAAATATAGGTTATGACAATTAAAGATTCCCTCTGCGATTTTTAAATAACTCAGCTTTGCCAAATGCTCTGTCATAACAAGCAGTTTGATACAACTGAATGGCTAGAGCATTTCAGAGGGCATTCAGAGTCAGCCACATTGCTATGGGCCTGGAGTCACGGAGGCCAGACTGGGTAAGGGCAACAGATTTCCTTCCCTAAAAGGACATTAGTGAACCAGATGGGTTTTACAACAATCAACAATGGTCCTTGGTCATCATGATTGAATTTTTTGAGGTGACCAGGTGTGTAGATGAGGGTGGTGCAGTTGGTGTAGTGTATATGGATTTCAGCAAAGCCTTTGACAAGGTCTCACATGGGAGACTTGGGTAATTTGATAAGGTGGATTCAAAATTGGCTTAGTTGTAGGAGACAGAGGGTGATGACAGAAGGATGCTTCAGTGACTGGAAGCCAGTGTCGTACTACAGGGATCCGTGCTGGGTCCCCTATTATTTGTCATTTATATCAACGACATAAATGACTATGTGGGAGGTAGGAATAGTAAGTTTGCGGATGACACAAAGATTGGCTGGGTGGTTAACAGTGAGGTTGAGTGTCTTGGGCTAAAGGAAGATCTCGATGGGATGGTCAAATGGGCAGATAAGTGGCAGATGGAATTTAACCTGAAAAGTGTGAGGTGATACACTTTAGAAGGAGTAACTTTACAAAGAAGTATTCAATGAACGGCATGACGCTAGGAAGTTCTGAGGAACAAAGGGACCTTGGCGTCTGTGCCCATAGATCCCTGAAGGCGGAGGGGCATGTTAGTGGGGTGTTGAAAAAGGCATATGGGACACTTGCCTTTATCAATCAAGGCATAGATTACAAAAGTAGGGCGGTCATGTTGGAGTTGTATAGAACCTTGGTGAGGCCACAGCTGGAGTACTATGTGCAGTTCTGGTCGCCACATTATAGGAAGGATGTGATTGCACTGGAGGGGGTGCAGAGGAGATTCACCAGGATGTTGCCTGGGATGAAACATTAAAGTTATGAAGAGAGGTTGGATAGACTTGGGTTGTTTTCACTGGAGCAGAGAAGACTGAGGGGCGACCTGATAGAGGTGCACAAGATTATGAGGGGCATGCACAGGGTGGATAGGGAGCAGCTGCTCCACTTAGTTGAAGGGTCAGTCACAAGGGGACTGAAGTTCAAGGTGAGGGGCAGCATAAGGAGAAAAACTTTTTTACCCAGAGGGTGGTGGTGGTCTGGAATGCGCTGCCTGGGAGGGTGGAGGCGGGTTGCCTCACATCCTTTAAAAAGTACCTGGATGAGCACTTGACACGTTATAACATTCAAGGCTATGCGCAAAGTGCTGGTAAATGGGATTAGGTAGGTAGGTCAGGTGTTTCTCACGTGTTGGTGCAGACTCGATGGGCCGAAGGGCCTCTTCTGCACTCTGCGATTAGACTTTTAATTCCAGATTTTTATTGAACCTGGGTCCCCAAAGGACCCTGGGTCTCTGGATTACTAGTCCAGTGACAATACCACTACACCATTGCTTCCCCATCAGTTTAATACTATCAGTTACGTACAGGCCAATATTGAGTTAATATAGTGCTGTTGCCCTGGAGGAGATTCAGCATGTCAGTGTTACTATTCGTTATCAGTATCATTTCAACTCATCTCTTCATCCATAACACATGCTGGCACTAAGCCAGGAATATGCAGTAACGTTTACAAATGGGCATCTATTCAAACATAAAAGCTGCAGGAACACCCCCAAAGAAACCTCTCCATCCCGACTGTTAACACTGTACTTCCCAAATTACTTTCCCATGTGAGCGAAGTTCAACACTTGGAAAACTGACATAGACCCAGGCACCAACAAAAAAGATACAACAGCAATAAAGAAAGATTCTGAGCATTCAGTATTACATTTCCAATGTTATAGATCATAGATAAAAATGTAAAGTCATGCAATTTTGTAGGTTTCAGTTAAGTTCTCCATAATAGACGGTGATAGAGGTCTCAGTGAAGCCCCCTCTCCTTCTGGCTCAGGTTAAATCATGCCCAATGCCCCTTTTAAAGAAGGGCACATGTTCACATTACGCATCCTCCCCTGCCTCACATAAAGATGGCTGCCGTTAAATCAGCCCTGCCGAGCGAGCAACCAATCCCAGTGGATGTAGCAGGCCGGCCAACCAAAGAATGCTTTCACTTCCCTCAATTTAGTCTACTGCATTCGCTGCTCCCAATGCCGTCTCCTCTGCATTGGAGAGACCAAATGCAGACTGGGTGACTGCTTTGCTGAACACCTTCGGTCTGTCCGCTAGCATGACCCAGATCTTCCTGTCGCTTGCCGTTTCAACACACCACCCTGCTCTCATGCCCATCCTTGGCCTGCTGCAATGTTCCAGTGAAGCTCAACGCAAACTGGAGGAACAGCACCTCCTCTCCCGATTAGGCACTTTTCAACCTTCCGGACTTAACATTGAGTTCAACGGCTTCAGATCATGAACTCTCTCCTCCATCCTCACCCCCTTTTTTCTAATAATTATGCTATTTTTTTCGATATATATTTTTCTTTTCCCACCTATTTCTATTATTATTTTCAAAGTTTATTTCCATCCATTGTTTTATCTCCACCTTTTAGCCTATTTCAATCCCTACCCCCCACCCCACCACTAGGGCCATTTGTCCCTTGCTCATCCTGCTTCTTACCCTTAATGTCACCATTAGCACATCCTTTAGCTCATGTCACCACCGTCAACACCCCATTGTCCTTTTCTCCATGACATCTTTGGCAATCTCTCCTTTGCCTCCACCTATTACTGGCCCTCTATCCAGCTTCACCTGTCCCACCGCCGCCCCGCATCCCCCCCCCCAAACAGCTTATATTTCACATTTCTTGTTCTGATGAAGAGTCCTATGGACTCGAAACGTTAACTGTATCCTCTCCGCAGATGCTGTCAGACCTGCAGGGCTTTTCTAGCAATTTTTGTCGATTTCCAGCATCCGCGATATTTTGCTTTTACCTTAATGAATATATCAGCCCGGCCGAGCGAGCAACCAATCCCAGTGGATGTAGCAGCCCGGCTGACCAATGAATGCACAGTCCGCCGAGCGAACAACCAATTGCAGTGGATGTAACAGCCCGGCCGACCAATGAATGCACAGTCCGCCGAGCGAACAACCAATCGCAGTCGGAGAACATCCTCTCTCCTCACCGTCCAAGGGCCCAAACACTCCTTTCAAGTGAAGCAGCATTTTACTTGCATTTCCCCTAACTTAGTCTACTGCATTCGTTGCTCCCAATGCGGTCTCCTCTACATTGGAGAGACCAAACGTAAACTGGGCGACTGCTTTGCAGAACACCTACGGTCTGTCCGCAAGAAAGACCCAAACCTCCCTGTCGCTTGCCATTTTAACACTCCACCCTGTTCTCTTGCCCACATGTCTGTCCTTGGCTTGCTGCATTGTTCCAGTGAAGCCCAACGCAAACTGGAGGAACAGCACCTCATCTTCCGACTAGGCACTTTACAGCCTTCCGGGCTGAATATTGAATTCAACAACTTTAGATCTTAAACTCCCTCCCCCCATCCCCACCCCGTTTCCTCCCCCTCCCTTTTCTTTTGTTGTTTTCAATCATTTATATAGATTTTTCTTTTCCCACCTATTTCCATTATTTTTAAATCTACAACTAATACCTTGTCAATCTTTCCACCCCACTCCCACTAGAGCTGTACCTTGAGTGTCCTGCCATTCATTCTTAATTAGCACTTTTCTTAGATAATATCACCACCTTCAACACCTCTTTGACCCTTTTGTCTGTGACATCTTTTGATTATCTGCTCCTATCACTGCTTGCTTATCCCCACAACCACCCCACCCTCAACGTCTCTCTCCCCCCGCCCCCCACCTTAAACCAGCTTATATTTCACCTCTCTCCTAACTTTACTTAGTTCTGCCGAAGGGTCATGAGGACTCGAAACGTCAACTCTTTTCTTCTCCACCGATGCTGCCAGACCTGCTGAGTTTTTCCAGGTAATTCTGTTTTTGCAACCAATCCCAGTGGATGTAGCAGCCCGGTTGACCAATGAATGCACAGTCCGCCGAGCGAACAACCAATCCCAGTGGATGTAGCAGCCCGGTTGACCAATGAATGCACAGTCCGCCGAGCGAACAACCAATCGCAGTGATGTATCACCCCGGCCGACTGAGGACGAACACCCTCCCTCCCCCCAAACTCGGTGCTAATGCGGCACCGACATGTCGGTTCTGCGGTTACACGAGATGGTCACAAAACCTCCCCGTCCACCGCCAGGTTTATCGCTCCCTTCGAGCAGGTAAAGGGAAGGGTCGGACCGGACACCGGCTGGGCCTTGGTAGCGGTGCCGGTTTGATTCTGAGGAGGACGGGGAGAGGGGCTCACAAACACATCCAGTGGGAAACTGTGTAACCGGATTGACTCCGACTCAGTCCTGACTCGGCTCCGACAGTTTACACACACACACACACACACAAACTCAACCAACTCCAGCAACATTTCCAACTCCCGGTTACCGGGGATCCTCGGCTTCCCATCCACATTTTACATCCTTACCTCCTGCGTCCATCAGCCTAATGGAGAGGCTGAGGTAAAGGAGGCGGAGGAGCAACATGACAGTAAATCCCGCTCCCAGTTTATCCACAAATCTGCAGCGCTCATACATAGAGACACCTTCCAGTCGGAGCGGCTCTCGGACTGGCTGCAGACCAGAGGCTTCAGTCTGATCCACTTCGAAGCTAAACACAATCTGCTGCCACTGAACAGTCACCGGGGCAGCAGCTCAGCGCGAATGAGACGTCGCCGAGGAGGCTTCCCGTTTGTCAGCAACACCCCGCCTCTCCCGGCCACCAAGCCCCTGCTCCTCTCCCGGTCTCTGCTCGGCCACCAAGCCCCGGCTCCTCTCCCGGTCTCTGCACCGCCACCAAACCGCCGCTCCTCTCACAGCTTCTGTGGCGCCGCCAGTCTTTATAGGGAGCATTGCACAGTAGAGCGCATGCGCGCTCATTAATACTCACACGCTAAACAGCGCCCCCATTAAACACAAAAGTAAAGCAGAATTACAGGGGAGGGGGTGGAGAGATGGGGGGGTGGAGAGATGGGGGGGTGGAGAGATGGGGGGGGTGGAGAGATGGGGGGGGTGGAGAGATGGGGGGGGTGGAGAGATGGGGGGGGTGGAGAGATGGGGGGGGTGGAGAGATGGGGGGGGTGGAGAGATGGGGGGGTGGAGAGATGGGGGGGGTGGAGAGATGGTGGGGGTGGAGAGATGGGGGTTGGAGAGATGGTGGGGGGAGAGATGGTGGGGGGAGAGATGGTGGGGGGAGAGATGGTGGGGGGAGAGATGGTGGGGGGAGAGATGGTGGGGGGAGAGATGGTGGGGGGAGAGATGGTGGGGGGAGAGATGGTGGGGGGAGAGATGGTGGGGGGAGAGATGGTGGGGGGAGAGATGGTGGGGGGAGAGATGGTGGGGGGAGAGATGGTGGGGGGAGAGATGGTGGGGGGGGAGAGAGATAGGGGGGAGAGAGATAGGGGGGAGAGAGATAGGGGGGAGAGAGATAGGGGGGAGAGAGATAGGGGGGAGAGAGATAGGGGGGAGAGAGATAGGGGGGAGAGAGATAGGGGGGAGAGAGATAGGGGGGAGAGAGATAGGGGGGAGAGAGATAGGGGGGAGAGAGATAGGGGGGAGAGAGATAGGGGGGAGAGAGATAGGGGGGAGAGAGATAGGGGGGAGAGAGATAGGGGGGAGAGAGATAGGGGGGAGAGAGATAGGGGGGAGAGAGATAGGGGGGAGAGAGATAGGGGGGAGAGAGATAGGGGGGAGAGAGATAGGGGGGAGAGAGATAGGGGGGAGAGAGATAGGGGGGAGAGAGATAGGGGGGAGAGAGATGGGGGGGAGAGAGATGGGGGGGAGAGATGGGGGGGGAGAGAGGGGAGGGAGGGAGGGGGGAGGGGGGGAGAGGTGGTGGGGGGGAGGAGGTGGGGGGGCGGAGGTCGGGGGGGGGGGGGGTCCATCTTGTTTCAAACCCATCCAGGATTACAGGCGTCTCCGGGACATAAAACGTTTCTCGGACTGCTGTTCCCGTCGCATTCTGAGATCCACACTCAGTGCCATGCACCGCCATATGAACACACTCAACCTCTCCCTCCAGCAGCACCGCCACACCCTTTTTCAAAGCTGCGCGTGCCCCCAGTTTCATTTTTTGCCCACATTAAACAACTCACCCAACCTTGAATCATAATTTCTTTCACAAATCTAAAATGCTCCTTACAATTGCACCTCTGCTTTAATAGCGAACACTAATCTCCACAAACTTTGCTAAAAATCATAGCCTGATAAACCAAAAAAAGGTTGAAGTCAAAACCAAGTAGGTGTAGAGGTAAAGCCCTGGGCCTCACAAACCCAAGAAATTTGTTGCCATTTTGGGGATACACGGAAATTAAGCTATCACTATTTATGAGGGTGGATTTCTGCACCTGGACAAGTATGTTTGCAGTGAATCCCGATTGGAACCCACCTTGCGTTGGCAGGAGTTATACAGTGTATATACAAACCCAGGCAAATTCTTTTATTCATTCTTGGGATGTGGGCGTCACTGGCTGGGCCAGCATTTATTGCCCATCCCGAATTGCCCTCGAGACGGAAGTAGTGAGCTTCCATCTTGAACCGCCGCAATCCCTGTGGTGCAAGTACACCCACTGTGCTATTAGGAAGGGAGTTCCAGGATTTTGACCCAGTGACAGTGAAGGAACGACGATATATTTCCAAGTCAGGATGGTGGGTGGCTTGGAGAGGAACTTGCAGGTGGTGATGTTCCTATGTGTTTGCTGCCCTTGTCCTTCTAGATGGCAGTGGTTGTGGGTTTGGGTTTGGAAGATGCTGTCTGAGCAGCCTTGGTGAGTTGGGGGAGTCAGGTGTTGAGTTACTCACTGCATAATTCCTAGCCTCTGACATGTTCTTATAGCCACGGTATTTATATGGCTAGTCCAGTTCAGTTTCTGGTCAATGGTAACCCCCAGGATGTTGATAGTATGGGCATTCACCGATGGTAATGCCATTGAATATCAAGGGGCGATGGTTAGATTCTGTCTTGTTGGAGATTATCATGGCCTAGCACTTGTGCGGTGCGATTTGTTATTTTCCACTTGTCAACCCAAGCCTGCATATTGCCCAGGTCTTGCCGCATCTGGACATGGACTGCTTCAGTATCTAACTCACTCATCAATGACAAACATTCTGCTATTCTTTGCACTTTAAAAAAAATAGATAGTCAAACACTTTTTTATTACACAATCTGTAGTTTTGGTAACAATAACTGAGAACATAATGCCTAACATTAGATGTGATTCTGCGATTGGACAGTATTTGCTGAACAATGAGATGGAGGAGCATAAGTAGACATACAAAGTGTCCATTGAAAGTAACCTCAAACTGTGAACCTGCAAACGCATGGAACATCAAGGATCTGTAACGTGTGTCACACTGCTCTTAAGAGACGATAGATACCTACACAACTACATATGGGCAAATGAATCATCACTGGATGTGGGGCCTCCAGAGTTAGAAAATCTCAGACCCCCTCAAATCAGATTGATTAGCCAATGCATCCCCTTTTATGACACTCTTTACAAAAAAGGTCAGAAGGCAATTTACTGTAGTACTGTCAATGTATCATCAACAGTGAATGAAATCCATTTACTGAAACTGCCACAAAATGCTAATGTTGTACCACTCAAATTGAAATGCAAGCTTGTTTTCAAAAGGGACAGCGCATGCACCAGTACATGAGACCAAAGTCATGGAGGCTCTCAGATGGCTCAAACAAAACAACACATTGTACAAGGATAAAGTCTTCTGTAAGGATTGGGAGAGCCAATGGGAAAATGCCGAACTATAGAAAATAATAACTCATTGACCATTCAAAATTATGGCTACAATTCAACCAGATGATGTACAACGCACAGATGGACCACTAAATACCATTGACATGTTCTTTACAACCTTCATTAACTGTGTCAAATGATTATCACTGTTTGTGGTCTTTAGCAAGGAACCATAAATATAACAAAATCGATATTCCCGATGATAGAAATTGTTTTTTTCATGCAGTTTCTGTCTTGCTAGCTGCAACAATTAAAATAGATGGATTTGGACAAAGACTTGTACACAGATTAGCCATGGTCTAAGAAACATTGATCAGTTTTTGACTGAGATCAGTATACACAGTTTACCATCTGTGAATTTTTGAAGGATCCTTTAATTCTGTCCTATCAGTCTTTGTTACGAAGTCCATAAAGATCCAGATCATTGCCATCACAAATAAACAAAATTTGAAAAGTCTCTGGAATATTGAAGAACACCTGATTTTAAAATTCTGTTGAATAAAATGTTATAATGAATAATTGAATAAATGTAATAATATAGTTTAACACTGAGTGCATACCTCCACCATACTTAATGTCCTTTTCATTTGTCCTTGTAAATGTTTTACACACCTTCCTCAGGCTCTTGATAATCTTTTTAATATTGTGGAGATCAGAAATGCTCAAGCATGGACTAACCAAGATTCTATAAGTTTACCAGAATTTCTTTTGTTCAATTCTATCCTTCTAGAAATAAGTCCCAGTGTGGGGTTTGTTTTTTCTTATGCTCTCGTTAACCCTGTGATCATTACTTGCAGAACTTGTAGTCAGTGACTCTAAAGGGGATGCAGGAGCACAGGTACCTGGGTGTACATGTACACAAGTCATTAAAAGGTGGCAGGACAAGTTGAGAGAGCAGTTAATAAAACATACAGTATCCTGTGCTTTCTTAATAGGGGCACAGACTACAAGAGCAAGGAGGTTATCTTGAACTTGTATAAGACACTAGTTAGACCTCAGCTGGAGTGCACACAGTTCTGGGCACCTCATTTTTACAAAGGATGTGAAGGCATTGGAGAGAAGAAGAGGTTTACGAGAATTATTCCAGGGATGAGAAACTTTAGTTATGAAGGTAGATTGGAGTTGTTGAGACTCTTTTCTCTTTTGGAGAAAAGGTGGCTGAGGGAAGATCTCATTTAAGTATTCTAAATCAAGGGGGACCTGGATAGAGCAGATAGGGAGAAACTATTCCCAGTGGTGGAAGGATCGAGAATGAGGGGGCACAGGTTTAAAGTAACTGAGAAAAGAAGCAAAAGCGATATGAAAAAAAAAACTTCACACAGCGAGTGGTTAGGGTCTGGAATGCACTGTCTGAGTGTGGTGGAGGCAGCTTCAATCAAGGCATTCAAGAGGGAATATTGATTATTTGAAAAAAAAATGTGCATGATTATAGGGAGAAGGTAGGAGAATGGCACAAGGTGAAATGCTCATTCACAGAGCTGGTGCAGACAACAGGCCAAATGGCCTCTTTTTGTGCTGTAACAATTCTGTGATTTCTCTCTTCTCCCGGATCTTCTGTTGCAGAACCCCACTTAGACACTGACTTTCCAACGAACATGTGGCCTTCTTATTCTTCCCACTAAAATGTACGCTTCACACTCATCTATTATCTGGCACTTATATGCGCATCTTGCAAGTTTATTAACATCTTCCTTGTTTTGTTGAGGTGCTGCACTGTATGAACTGCATCCCTTACAATTTCAAAATTTGCGGAATGCATTACTTTTAATTCCCAACCCAAAATGTAATGGTAACAACACCAATCCCATCTTTTGCCAGAGTAACTACCTTTAACTCCTACAATGTTTCCTGTTAGCCAGCTTGCTATTAATTCTATCACTCTCAAACACGTCAAGGAATACTTATAACGGAAAGATAGGAGATCGAGGCAGCATTTATACTTCATCTCTCGTGTCTCGCACCCCCATGAATTGGTTCCCTCTTACCACACCCCGTTCACCCTCTGCCTTTCGGCTCCCCTACAAACCAACCTGCCTTTCACATCTTCCACAGAAATTCCTCCACAACAGATACTGGTAATAAACTAAGAATAAACTGAACTTTGAAGGGAACCAAACACAAAATAAAGGCAATAACATTTTCAAATGGAATTCCGCAAATAAGAACTGCTCATCCTGACTGTTAGCACCAGTCTCCTGATAAAGTGCAGGCTGGCCTTACTCCAATCCAACTCAGGAGTGTACACAACACAATAACTGACCGGCCTTCTGGAAATAGGCATCCCAGCCCGCTATTGCCGCTATTTTGATTACATTTCCTCCAGCAGCTGGATTCTCTGCTGACGATCTCTTAAGCCCCTTTCCTATTCAGGTTCATATCTCCTGTATCATTCAGCCCAATCCTGGGTGAAGCTTAAAGGAGGCCGAGGGACAACATGTCAACAGGTTCAAAAAAACTGAAATTGTTATATTTATTCAGAAATGAAAAGTGCACACGGTTTCAGCTTCTTCAAATCCGAGGATTTGTAAGTGGAAATCTAACGATATGTATCCAACTGGGTTCAACTGAACCATGCTAAGCCCAGTGTTCTGGCAAGTCATATAATTAGGGCAGTAGAGAGGGCTCTACACTATATAGTGGGCGGGGGGAAGGATCATATGAGAGGAGACGTGGTAAATTAAAGGGAAACGACAAGGTAATAGAGCAGGGTAGCAATTTGAGTAATGGTAACCAGTATGGCAGGAAGGGACAAGGGTGTACCAGCAGATAAGGCCAGAGATTACAAAAATGGTAGAAAAGATAAATTAAAGGCTCTGCATCTGAATGTGCGCAAGATTCAGAACAAAATTGAGGAATTGTCAGCACAAACAGAAGGCAATGTGTATGACCTGATGGCCAGTAGTTGGTTGCAGGGTGCCCAAGGCCTCGACCTGATTGTGAAAGGGGATTTGACCCTTCAGAAAGACAGGAAGCTGGGGACAGGTGGTGAGGCAGTTCTGTTAAATATGGATGATATTCCTACAATAGAGAGAGACATGACCTTAGCTCAATAAATATGATGCAAAATCAATTTGGGTAGAGATAAGAAATAGGAGAACTAAGAGGTCACTTGTGGGAGTAGTTTATAGGCCCACTAACAGTTGTTACACTATAGGACAGAGTACATGGTAAAAAAAATAAATGGCGTGTGTAAGAAAAGGACTGCAATAATCATGTAATCTACATGTAGGAAGGATAACTTGCTGCAATTTAGAGAGCCTTGGCAAGACTGCATCTGGAATATTGTGCACAGTTTTGGTCTCCTTATCGAAGGAAGGATATACTTGCCATAGATGGAGGCAACAGAGGTTCACCAGACTAATATAAAAACAAAAAACTGCACATGCTAGAAATCTGAAATCAAAACAGAAAATGCTGGAAATACACAGCAGGTCTGGCAACAACGAGAGGGAAACAGAGTTAACGTTTTGAGTCCATGAGACTTCTTCAGAGCTGGAGAGGTAAAAATGTGATGGGTTTTATGTTGTTGGAAAGATGTGGTGGAAGATGGTGTGCAGCAGGTGGAGCAAAATGGGAGATCAGGAGAGATTAAATGACAAAGAGAGTAGTAATGATAGTATTAGAGACCAAAGCAGATGTTAATAGCAGCAGAATGATTAGCCCTGTCTGAAGCAAGATAACAATGCATTAGTAACAGAACAATGGTCAGCACTTTCTAAAAGCAAAACATGACAAAAAGATACAGACTGGCATTAGGGGCCGGGTGGGGGAGGGGTATTGAAAAAAAAATCCAAGTGGAGGACAGAGTTCATGGTCTGAAGTTGTTGAACTCAATGTTCAGTCCAGAAGGCTGTGAAGTGCCTAAATCGGAAGATGAGGTGCTGTTCCTCCAGTTTGCTTGACCTTCACTGGAACGTTGTACAGGCCGAGGACAGAAATGTGAGCATGACAGCAAGATGGTGAATTAATACGGCAAGCGACAGGAAGGTTGGGATTATGCTTGTGGACTGAGAAAAGGTGTACCGCACACCAGTCACTCATTCTGTTTTTAGTCTCCCCAACGTAAGTAACGAATGCAAAAGACTAAAGTGAATCAAATCCAGAGAATTGCTGCTTCACCTGGAAGAGGTGTCTGAGGAGAGTGGTGGTAAAGGGACAGATGTTACACCTCCTGCAATTTCATGTGAAGATGCTGTGGGAAGGGGATGAGGTGTTGGGAGTGACAGGAGTGTCACAGAGGGAATGGTGACACGGAAGTGTCGGTGCTACCCTGCTTCGGAGTAAAGTTGAAAAAGCCATTTGACAGCTAAAAATAAAGTCCTCGGAGCAGATAGAATCCCTGCTGAAATTCTCAAAACAGCAGAGATACCCTCCCGGCCCAGTTGCACAACCTCACATCCCTCATCAGGCAAGAAAAGCAGATGCCAGGGATCGAAGGGACATTGTGATCAGGGCTAGATTCAAGAAAGGAGACAAGTATAATTGCAGTAACTACAGTGGAGTCTCCCTGCTGTCTGCCTCAGAGAAAATCATTACAAGAACCCTTCTCAACCGCCTCCTCCCAGTGGCCAAGAAACTCTTTCCAGGGTTGCAGTGTGGCATTCGCCCACAGACAATCATCACTGTGGGGCAAATTCAACAAGTGTAAGGAACAGCACCAACCGCTGCATATGGCCTTTTCTGACCTCACAAATGCCTTTGACTCTGTTGACCATGAAGGCTTATGCATTATTGTCCTCCTCAAATTTGGCTGTGCTCAGCAATTTGCTACCACCTCTGCCTATTCCAGGATGACATGGAAGCCACGATCCTCACCAACAGAGCCACCACAATCCTTATCTCAGTGAAAACTAGAGTCGAACAAGGTTGTGCCATTGCATAAACTCTCTTCTCCATTTTCCTCGCTGCAATACTATGCCTCACCTGAAGCAATTTACTCAAATATGGAGATAATCTACAGACTAGACAAGAATCTGTTCAACCTACAACACCTTCAATCGAAAACTAAGACCCCCTTGAACATCATACACACAGCTTCAGTATATAGATGATGCTTGTGTGTACGCTTAATCAGAAACTGAGCTCCAGGTCATTGCTCACTCCTTCCCTGATGCATTCAAGTACATTGAGCTTTCACTAATCACCCAGGAAACTAAGGTTCTATTCCAACCAGCTCCCACAGCAAAACACATATCCCCACATCCATTAAGGTGGACAGCGAGATTCTGGAAAATGTGAATAATTTTCTGTACCTTGGGAGCATCCTCGCGACAAAGGCAGACATAGAAGACAAAATTCCTAATCACCTCCAATGTGTCAGCTGGGAAAAAGAGTATTTGAGAAGCAGGATCTCAAATCTGAGAGTAAGGCAATGATTTCCCAGGTAACAGTGATCCCTGTGTCATATGAGCTTTGGAGACTTGGACAAGCTGTAGCAGACATCTCCTTAGCAAGATCCTCCAAATCAGGTAGCAAAAAAGGCCAAAAGCAATTGCCTCTCCTCTGCCAATTGGACCAGCATTGAGACACTAATAACTCAAAATCAGCTCCACTGGCAGAACATGTCATTCATATCCCTGACACCAGGCTCAATACCATTCAAGAGATAATTTAACAATGGAGAGCAGGACTCAATTCTTCCTTATGTGGTCTGGCCAGGTCTGGCTAGTTATGGGGAAGCATCTGCAAACTTGTTATTGAGGACAGAATAACTGAGCGCTTGGATAAATGTTTCAAAGTGACGATCTACAGTTTATAGGATTACATAGGATGTATGGCACAGAAATAGGCTGTTCCACCCATCCAGGCCATGCTGGTATTTATGTTCTACTTGAGTCTCCTCCCATCTTTCTTCATCTAAAGATATTGTTATAACCCTCTTTTCCCTTCTCAAAATGGATCCATAATATTTTCCTCAGCCACTTCTGTGGCACCGAGTTCCACATTTTCTTTGCTCTTTGGGTAAAGAGGTTTCCTATGAATTCCCTGTTGGATTTCTAGGTGATTATCTTATATTGACGGCTTCTAGTTATGCATCTCCCCACAAATTCTCTGTGTATCCACTCAATAAAATTTTTCATATTTTAAAAAACTCTATTAGGTCACCCTTCAGCCTCCTTTTATCAACATTTACTGGCTGAGTTTATTGTCTCCTTCCTAATAGTGAGACCCACGTATTTCAGGTCTGGATCATGTTGAAAATCTTCACTGCACCTCCTCCTCTGCTTCTTTATCCTTTTTATAATACGGCAATCAGAACCATACATGGTACTAAGCGTGGATCAACTAAGGTTCCATGCAGGGTCAGCATAACTTCCCCTACTTTTTAATTCCATCCCTCCAAAAATAAAACCTAGTATTGGTTTGCTCTGTTTATGGCCTCAATAACCTGTGGCACAAATTTTAAGTGAATGGTATATTTGTAGTTCTGAGATCCCTTTGTCCCTCTACCCTGCCTAGCTTTGAAGCTTCAAGGTAATAAGTGACTTTCCTATTTTTCCTATCACATTGCGCTGACTCACATTTATCCGTGTTGAGCTTCATTTGGCAATTATTTACCCATTCTGCAAGTATATTAATTTCCTCCTATACTACAGTCTTCCTCAGTATTGACTATCCACACAATTTCAGCTTAAGTACAAATTCTGCTTTTGGTTCCAAAGTTCAAATCTTTAATGTAAATTGTGAACAGCAGTGGTCCC
Organism: Cetorhinus maximus; assembly: GCF_964194155.1. Lineage (NCBI taxonomy): Eukaryota > Metazoa > Chordata > Chondrichthyes > Lamniformes > Cetorhinidae > Cetorhinus > Cetorhinus maximus. The sequence continues at coordinate 20,240,852 of NC_135899.1, read as the reverse complement.
AGCCCTGATCCCTGTGGAACACCACTTCCCACTTTCTACCACTTAGTGATTACCCTTTATTCCCAATCGCTGTTTTCGGTCATGAAGCTATAGCAACCCATTATACCACTTGGGTCCCCTGACTCCACATATGCTGACCTTATTCATTATTCTGTTATGGGGAACCTGATTGAAGGTCTTTTGAAAATCCAAATAAATTACATCAACTAGCTTACTACCAGTTATAGTTTGCATTACTTATTACTTCTCTTTAGCTCTGAGGAAGAGACATACGCACTTGAAATGCTAACTCTGTTTCTCTCTCCACGGATGCTGCCATGTCACAGTAGGAATTTTGTCTACAGTTCTGGTCACCACATTACAGGAAGGACATCATTGCTCTGGAGAGAGTGCAGAGGATATTTACAAGAATGTTGCCAGGGCTTGAAAAATGAAGCTATGAGGAGAGATTGGATAGGCTAGAGTTATTTTCCTTACAACGAAATAGGATAAGGGATGACCTAATTGAGGTGTATAAAATTATGAGGGGCCTAGACAGGGGAGACAGAAAAGACTTATTTCCCTAGCTGAGGGATCCATTATCAGGGAGCATAAATTTCAGGTGATTGGTATAAGGATTAGAGGGGACATGAGGAAAAACTATTTCACCCAGGGGATGGTGGGCAACTGGAATTCAATACCTATGTTGGTGGTTCAAGTTGAGACATTCAACTCATTTAAAAATAGGATTTGCATCTGAAGTGCTGTAACCTACAAGGCTACGGACCAGGTGCTGGAAAGTGGAATTAAAATGAGTCGCTAGTTTCTTTTTCTTTCTTGGCTAGTACAGGCAAAATGGTCTCTTTCTGCACCGTTACATTTCCATGGTTTTACCTGATGAGTTTTTCCAGCATTTTCTGTTTTTATTTCAGATTTCCAGCATCTGCTATTTTGCTTTCATCATTACTTATTACTATTCGTTGCACATAGACCAACACCAAGTTATTATATTACTGTTGCCTCACTGGAGAATCAGCATATTAACAGCATTATTATTCATTCTCAGCAATATTTCAATTAATTAACACTGGTTATTGGCAGAATTCAAGTTCAAGTTCCTCTCAGCTTGTGACTGCTCTTTGCAAACGCATACAAATCACTCCTGGCCTTTGGTTTTCCATCTAGCCCATACTCTGCCTTTGGTTTCTCCTCTTCAACCTGTGACAGGTGGTTTTGCCTTCCCCTTTTTCTAAAACATTCATCCGTAACAGATGCTGGCTCTAAGCCAGGAACAAAGATACTTAGCTACAGAGTAGTCAACCCAAGGCAACAAATGGCACCTAACCAAGCATGAAGCTTACCCCTTTCCATCTTTACTGTGAGCACAGTACTTCTCAAATTATTTTCCCATGTGACCCAAGTTTAACACTTGAAACTTAACATGATCCCAAGCGGCATTAAAAATAAAACAGCAATAAAGCTACATAGTAACATTCAGACCATCATTAAAATTCACATGTTATAGATCAGACATAAATACCTGTGTCTTAACAGTACTTTGGAAATGTGTTGTTACCGGTAGAGTATCTCAAATCCAACTACTTAAAAACTGAATAATATTCCCCCACACTCCATGCGGCACAATGAACCTTGACCCCATCCAGCCCAGCTCAGAAGAGTTCGATGATTTGCTGCATCACTACGGTGGTGTGCTGAGTACTAATCGTCTTTGCATGTCTGACGTGATAGCAGTCTTAGAGGAGTCCTCTCTCCTCCTACTTCATGACCCAGATTAATTACACCCTGCTGCACATTGCCCCTTATAAAGATGGGTGCGTATGGACCCTGTTGCACTTGTTGCCTGCTTTACATAATTTCCAGGTGCTGGAAAGTGGAATTAAAATGAGTTGCTAGTTTCTTTTTCTTTTTTGGCTAGTGCAGGCACAATGGTGTCTATCAAGATGGCAGCAGTGAACATGGCTCATCACTGGATGAACCCACCCCACTCAGTTGGTACAAACAAGGGACCCATAGATTTTTATTCAGGGTTTGTGGCCTGCACATTATGATTAAGGAGCCTCCGCACTCGCAAATTTGCTCAATGGGACAGCCTTACACCTTTCAGTGACCTGATTGCCCATTCTGTCAACATGTGCCGAGTGACTAACCAGGAACTTACATGGATGTGCTGGTGTGAAGGCTGTGTATGCTGAAGTACGTTGAAACTAAGTGTAATATTTGAACCCTTTGCGGGGAAATCATAGTGAGAGAGTGGGAAAAGGAGAGGGAGGCAGAGAAAGAAAAGGGGGGAAGAGAGTGAGAGAGACAGTAGGAAATGGGAGAGGGGAAGAGAGTGAGAGAGAAACAGAGTGGGAAAGGGGAGAAAGAGTGAGGAGAGAGTGCAAAAAGCGGGACAATGAGAGAGACAGGGTGGGAAAAAGGGGAAGTGAGACAGAGTGGGAAAGGGAGGACAGTGAGAGAATTGGAAAGGGGTGATGGGAAGAAGAGTGAGAGGTTGAAAGGTTGAGACACTTATTTTTTCATGGGATGTGGAAGTGGCTGGCAAGGTCAGCATTTGCTGCACATCCTTAATTACCCTTGAACTGAGCGGCGTGCTAAGCTATTTCATAAGACTCACACATTATTGCAGGTCTGGAGTCACATGAAAACAGACACCAAGTAAAGACGGCAGGTTTCCTTCCCGAAAGGGCATTTAGTGAACCAGATAGGTTTCTATGGCAATCAATGATAGTTCCATGGTAACCATTACTGAGAGCAGCCTTATATTCCAGATTTTTATTTATTCAGTTTAAATTCCATTTGAATCCATGTCCCCAGACCATTCGCCTGGATCTCTGGATTACTAATCCAGCGACATTACCACGATGCCACCATCTTTCCCGAGAGAGAGTGAGAGTTGGAACAGGAGGAAGGAAGCATGGGAAAGGGAGTGAAAGGGAAAGGGAGTGAAAAAGAGAAAGAGAGCAGTGATGAGGAAATGCTGGTGGACAGGATGAACTGAACTGAAATGAGTCCCTATATAATTTGTAATCAACCCCAGTGAAGGTTGGGGGTTTGGGGATGTGTTTGGCAGTTATCCTCAATAAGATGGGCAACAACTCCCTCAGAAGAGATGGACGAACTATAATAGAAAATGCCAGAGATAAACCCAGATCATCAACGATTAGAGTTTTTATTGTAATCCATGGTCAGTGCTGCATTAAAAAAAATGAAAGGAAGCAATAGATATACCAATCATAAAAAGGAGTTGCAAAGGATCCAGCCTGATGTTTAGGGTGCTACTGTCTCATTTCCACAGAAAGCTGGCATCAAAATTCTGCCCATATTGGGTTTAGCTTTTTGGTTATTCTCCTTTGCAAAATAAATTAATCAGAAGCAAAATGAAGTCCTGCCTCTACCTTTATGACTCTACATACATTACTTTTGCAATATGTTAGAGGTGCCCTTGTTTTGAATTCATCCCATTTGTATTGTGGACTGAATTTGGAATTGCAACAATGAGATAAGTATTTGAACACAACTCCACACAGATGCACTTCACTGAGCGTAGGCTATCGACCTCCCCTGATGTTGCACTGCTACCCTGAATGGGTGAGTTGGAAGTGCAATGAAATTGTATTAAATTCAATTAAACAGAGAAAACTGAAGCTTGTTTTTGATCCATGATTCAAATCCCATTCCTTAAATACTGACCCTATCCCTCTCCTGGCAAAAGTCTCCAAGATTAAGCCAGTTAATGGGCAATCTTAACGTCACATTTGGCCCCGAGAGGAGCTTCCAACCTCACATTTGTGCCATCACAAAGACTGCCTATCTCCACCTCCATCTTATCACTCTTCACCCCAGTCTCACCACATCCTCTGCTGCCGAAACCCTCATACAGACCTTCATTACTTCGAGACTTGACAATTCCAATGCAATCCAGGCTGCTCTCTCACATTCTATCCTCAGGAAAACTCAAATGTTATTTGACCACATCAGAAGTTTCGATGATGATTCCAATTTTAAAAATCAAAAAAAAGTGACACTAATTAACATCAGTGCAATAATTTGATTTTTGGTCTCCACATTTCTGGAAGGATATACTACATGGGAGGCAGAACACGCGAAGGTTCTCTAAATTTTGTCCCTGGGGTGAGGGGATCGGAAGATTTGGCGCATTATTCTTACAGTTCCGCAACTCTTAGGATTTTACCCAAGTCTATTCTCGGAGAGACCAAACGCAGACTAGGTGACCACTTAGCGGAACACCTTTGGTCTGTCCGCAAGCATGACCCAGATCTCCCTGTCGCTTGCCATTTCAACACACCACCCTGCTCTCATGCCCACGTGTCCGTCCTTGGCCTGCTGCAATGTTCCAGTGAAGCTCAATGCAAACTGGAGGAACAGCATCTCATCTTCCAATTCGGCTCTTTACAGCCTTCCGGACTCAATATTGAGTTCAACAACTTCAGATCATGACCTCTCTCCTCCATCCCCACCCCCTTTCCGATCCCCCCCTTTTAAAATTTTTTATATATATATATGTATTTTTTACCTATTTCCATTATTTTTAAATGTATTTCCATCCATTGTTTTATCTCCACCTTTTAGCCTATTTCGATCTCTTCCCCCCCACCCTCACTAGGGCTACCTGTCACTTGCTCATCCTGCTTTCTACCCTTAATGTCACCATTAGCACATCCTTTAGTTAATATCACGACTGTCAACACCCCTTTGCCCTTTTGTCTATGACATCTTTGGCAATCTCTCCTTTGCCTCCACCTATCACTGGCCCTCTATCCAGCTTCACCCGTCCAAACCCCCCCTTAAACAACTTATATTTCACCTCATTTCTCTTTTTCCTTAGTTCTGATGAAGAGTCATACTGACTCAAAACATTAACTGTTTTCCTCTCCGCAGATGCCATCAGACCTGCTGAGTTTTTCCAGCTATTTTTGTTTTTGTTTCAGATTTCCAGCATCCGCAGTATTTTGCTTTATCTATCCACCAAGTCTATTCAATGAAATTAACCACAACCCAAGCCAAAACATTTAAACCTAGTGCTTTCAAAAATTACCATCCCCCATTATTTCATAACACAGTTCACGCTCAAAGCCGCTTCAGAGCGATTTCCCAAAATCCCCCCCATAAAAAATAAATTCCTACAGCTGGTTAATTTTCTAATCAAACAGAAAGAGCGATGTTCATACCCTTCGCTAAAAGGACATCTCTCGAGCAGGTTATTACAAACAGTTAGATAAAAGCAAAAAACTGCAGATGCTGGAAATCCAAAACAAAAATAAAAATACCGGGAAAAACTCAGGTCTGGCAGCATCTGCGGAGAGGAACACGGTTAACGTATCGCGTCCGTATGACTCTTTAACAGAACTAAGTAAAAATAGAAAAGAGGTGAAATATAAGCTGGTTTGGGGTGGGGGGGGGAGAGACAGTTAGAGCTGGATAGAGGGCCAGTGATAGGTGGAGATAGCCAAAAGATGTCATAGACAAAAGGACAAAGAGGCGTTGACGGTGGTGATATTATCTAAGGAATGTGCTAATTAAGCATAGACAGCAGGACAAGCAAGGTACAGATAGCCCTAGTGGGGGTGGGGTGGGGTGAAGGGAAGGGATTGAAATAGGCTAAAAGGTAGAGATACACCTCCATCCCCCACCGGGATGGTCTGATGGCTCTCCACTTCTTCCTCGAACAGAGGCCCGAACAATCCCCATCCACCACTACTCTCCTCCATCTGGCTGAACTTGTTCTCACACTGAACAATTTCTCCTTAAACTCCTCTCACTTCCTCCAAATAATAGGTGTGGCTATGGGTACACGCATGGGCCCCAGCTATGCCTGTCTCTTTATGGGGTTTGTGGAACATTCCTTGTTCCAGTCCTACTCCGGCCCCCCTCCCACAACTCTTTCTCCGGTACATCGATGATTGCTCCGGTGCTGCTTCATGCTCTCGTCTGGACCTGGAAAAATTTATTAATTTTGCTTCCAATCTCCACCCTCCATCATTTTCACATGGTCCATCTCTGACACTTCCCTTCCCTTCCTTGACCTCTCTGTCTCAATTTCTGGTGATAGACTGTCCACCAATACTCATTATAAGCCTACCGACTCCCACAGCTACCTCGACTACAACTCCTCACACCCCGCTTCCTGTAAGAACTCCATCCCATTCTCTCAGTTCCTTCGCCTCCGTCGCATCAGTTCTGATGATGCCACTTTCAAAAACAGTTCCTCTGACATGTCTTCCTTCTTCCTAAACCGAGGTTTTCCACCCACGGTGGTTGACAAGGCCCTCAACCGTATCTGGCCCATCTCCCGCGCATCCGCTCTCACACCTTCCTCTCCCTCCCAGAACCATGATAGGGTCCCCCTTGTCCTCACTCATCACCCCACCAGCCTCCGCATTCAAAGGATCATCCTCTGCTATTTCTGCCAACTCCAGCATGATGCCACCACCAAACACATCTTCCCTTCACCCCCCCAATGGCATTCCGCAGGGATTGTTCCCTCCAGGACACCCTGGTCCACTCCTCCATCACCCCCTACACCTCAACCCCCTCCCACGGCACCTTCCCATGCAACCGCAGAAGGTGCAACACCTTTTACTTCCCTTCTCCTCACTGTCCAAGGGCCTAAACACTCCTTTCAAGTGAAGCAGCATTTCACTTGCACTTCCTCAATTTAGTCTACTGCGTTCGTTGCTCCCAATGTGGTTTCCTCTACACTGGAGAGGCCAAACGCAGACTGGGTGACCGCTTTGCAGAACACCTTCGGTCTGTCCGCAAGCATGACCCAGACCTCCCTGTCGTTTGCCATTTCAACACTCCACCCTGCTCTCATGCCCACATGTCCATCCTTGGCCTGCTGCATTGATCCAGTGAAGCTTAACGCAAACTGGAGAAACAGCACCTCATCTTCCGACTAGGCACTTTACAGCCTTCCGGACTGAATATTGAGCTCAACAACTTTAGATCATGAACTCTCTCCTCCATCCCCATCCCCTTTCCGATTCCCCCCTGTTTTTTCCAATAATTTATATAGATTTTTCTTTTCCCACCTATTTCCATTATTTTAAAATGTATTTCCATCCATTGTTTTATCTCTACCTTTCAGCCTATTTCGATCCCTTACCTTCACCCCACCCCCACTAGGGCTATCTGTACCTTGCTTGGCCTGCTTTCTACCCTTAATTATCACATTCCTTAGATAATATCACCACCTTCAACACCTCTTGTCCTTTTGTCTATGACATCTTTTGGTTATCTCCACCTATCACTGGCCTCTATCCAGCTCTACCTGACCCACCACCCCCTTAAACCAGCTTATATTTCACCTCTTTTCTATATTTACTTAGTTCTGTTGAAGAGTCATACGGATTCGGAACGTTAACTCTTTTCCTCTCCACAGATGCTGCCAGACCTGCTGAGTTTTTCCAGCTATTTTTATTTTTGTTTATTACAGTCACGTCCGTTACGTCGCGTGCGCGTTCAAACCGCCCCCGCACGAGCGCGTAGATTAAAACCTCTGATTGGGCAACCGACCAACTGACGACCAGATGGCGCTGATGGGCGGGCCAATCAACCAATCGGGGGGAAGGGGCGGGGACAGCGGTGCGGCCGGGGTTTGGGTTTATCATCAACTTGCGGTCTCGGCCGTTAAAACAACATTAAAATAACTCCCGGTTAGTAGGGCCTCCCACCCGGATCCTCGGCTTCCCATCCACATTTTAGATCCTTACCTCCTGCGTCCATCAGCCAAATCGAGAGGCTGAGGTAAAGGAGGCGGAGGAGCAACATGACAGTAAATTCGGGGGAGGGGGGAGAAAATCAGAATCTAATCCGCTGAAGACGAACGTCAAGGCGAACAGGACATCACGACATCGACATCAGGTTGTTCAAATCCGACTCCCGGTCCCAGCTCATCCACAAATCAGCGGTATCGACACAGAAACCACCCCCACCCCGACCTGCTTCGCTGCTGAAGCGATCGGGATTCACTGACTGTAAGAAACAGGGCGGTCCCTGGACTGTGACTATATTGAAAACGGAAAGCTGGGGCGGTACAATAATGATGCTGGGTGCTGTCGGCTGAGTCGCACATCGCGGGCAACTTTCATAAACCGCTGGTTCGACCACAAGCGGAGCAGTGCGTCCCGTTTTTGAGCTCCGCTCCTCAGTTGACGGCTTTAGAGGGCTTTGCAGGAATGAGTTATAAGAATGGTCCCATGGCTGAAGGAGCTCAGTTTGTGTGGATTGATTGAAGCTGGTGGACAGCATTGAGGCTCAATGACTTGGATCCTCAATGTTTACAGCACAGGAGAAAGCCATTCAGGCTGCTTGGTCGGCTTTTGCTCTCTGCAAGTGCCACTCCTCTAGTCCCACTCCTCTGTGCTTTCCCTTGCTAGTTTATTTTTTTGCCTCTCTTCAGGTGCTTATCCATTTTGAAAACCACAATCGAATCGATTTCCACCACACTCCCTAGTGATGACCACAAAACCATTGCGGATTGTGGTAAGAACCCATTTGGTTCCCTAGGGAAGAAAATCTGCTATCCTGATGTGACTCCAGACCCACAGTAATGTGGTTGACTCTTTAAAACGCCCTCTGAAATGGCCTAGCAAGTTATATTGAATTACTAATAAGTCTCAAAGGAATGAAACTGGACAGACAGCCTGGCATCAACCTAAGCACCGGAAATGGCAAACTCAGCCCTGTCGACCCTGCAAAGTCCTCCTTACTAACATCTGGGGGCTTGTGCCAAATTTGGGAGCGCTGTCTCACAGACTATGTCAAGCAGCAGCCTAACATAGTCACTCTCACAGAATCATTACTTAGACACCTCCCAGACACCAGCATCACCATCCCTGGGTATGTCCTGTCCCACCGGTAGCACAGACCCAGCAGAGATAGTGGCACAGTGGTATACAGTCAGGAGGGAGTTGCCCTAGGAATCCTGAACATCGACTCTGGACCCCATTATGTCTCACGGCTCTTGTCGAGAGGGCATTTTTAAGATTCAACCACTTTGCTGTAGATCTGGAGTCACATGTTGGCCAGGCCAGGTAAGGACAGCAGATTTTCTTCACCGAAGGACATTAGTGAACCAGGTGGTTTTTTTACCAAAATCGGCAATGGTTTCGTGATCATCATCAGACTTTTAATTCCAGATTTTTAAAAAAAAATCAAATTTCACCATCTGCAGTGGTGGGATTCTAACTCCGGTCCCCATAGCATTACCCTGCGCCTCTGGGGTTACCAGTTTAGCAGGAATACTATTCCTTACCAGCATCATTTGAAATGAATTACAGGTTACTGGTGGAATTGAAGTTCCTCCTGGTCCCGAATCCCATAAATTGCTCTCCCGGCCTTTGGATTCCTCTCTACCCCACCCTTGATTTCCCCACTTGGTGGAAGCTCCTCCACAAACAGATGTTGACACGAAGCCAGAGATATTTTTTAAAAATACTGAACAATGAGGGAGGGGGGGGACCAGAGATAAAAAAAATACTGAACAGTGAGGGAGGGGGGAAAACCAATCCCAAGGTAAATACAGTAACATTTTCAAATGGCACATGATCAGACCTAAAAGCTGCAGGAATCCCCTCCAGTTTGAACACCATTTGCTCTGTTGCCCCTCTGGGGATGTAATAAACTCTGAGCCACCGCCCAGACTCTGGGGCAAAAAGGCAATAAACAGAACAAGAGTAGAAAGGAAACTCGGAGCTTCAGCTCAGACAAAGCGCCATTTTTTTTTAACAATATCTCCAACACCTTCAGCAAAAAAACAACCGCCCCGGACTCTCTGCTGTCGATCTCTTTAAACCCTTTCTCCATTCCAGGTCCTTACCTCCTGTATCGAGTGAACCGATCCCGAGGTGCAGGAGGAAAAGGAGGAGGGGGCCGGGGAGCAACATGTCGACAGGATCCAAATTGATCCGTTTGTTCCCCCAAAAGTCAAAGCGGACACGCTTTCAGCTTCTTCAAATCCGGCTCCCGGCTCCGAGCCCCCGTCTCCCGGTTCATTCACGGAGGTGGAGGAGCAGCGGCGGAGAGCTCCCCTCCATCTGCCCCCCTTCTGCAAGTGTTTGACTCCGGCGAACATTTCGACCATGAAGCGCCGGAGCTGGAAAATCGGATTTGCATAAAGGGCGGGGCTAATGCGGCAACAAATAACTTGCGGCTCGTGTTCAGCAAAAGGCATCACGTCTGATAAGGGCGGAGTGTGTATCTGAAGGACAGGGTAACGTCACCATAAACCGTAACACACACACACAAATAGGTCAAAAGTTAATGTTTCATATCGAGGTGGGATTTCATCAGAAGTGTTGAAAGATAGAAATGGAGGAGCTATTAAGTCAGTGGAAAGGGCAGGAAGAACAAAAGGGAAGGTCTATGCAGGACAGGGGAGATTAAATACTACAAGATTTCATCTGGGATGGGGATTGAACCGGTGCTGTTGCGTCATTCTGTAACACACGCCAGCTATCCAGCCAACGTAGCTAACAGACGCCCCCCCCCACAAGGTTTCATGATGCAACAGCCAAAGAGAGTGGTAAATGGGTATAGTTAGGAGGAGCAAAACTGTCCAGACAAGGCTATGTAACAACCACCTGAATGCAAAGAAGGTATAAAGAGACAAGACCAATCCAGCAAAGCAAAAACTAGAACAAGATGGAGGCAGAGGTTATGATCTAAGGTTGTTGAACCCAATAATATAAAAGCAAAATATTGCAAATGCTGAATCTAAAATTGTTGAACTCAATGTTGATCCCAGAAGGCTGTAACGGACAAGTTGAACAATGAGGTGCAGTTACTCGAGTTAACTGAGCAGGCTTACAACGTTCCACAAAACAGTTCACCATGAAGTTATTATCGATATTCCACCATGTGCTAAATAAGTGACCATTGCAAGAAGGAAAACACCAATACCAGCCTTTCCAATGTCTAACACAATCATATTTGAACAGCATTTCAAATACCATAAAAGACTGTAATAAAACTAACCAACCCATTTCACAGGTATGTAAAAACATAGCTGTACATGGAAAAAGGGAAACAAGAATAGATGGTATGGTGCAAGCAAGCAGCATGGAAGTCGCACCACCTCTGGACAACATGCTACACAGTGTCATGAAATGCATTGATCTTTTGTGTCCATGGATGCTAAATTTGCAGTCTGTGTCGATTGTAATATTTAAAGGTACAGATGTTCCAATGCCTGTTACAATGATTCCAGCCTAGTAACAAGGGTGGGACCCTCTTGGGAGTGTTAGTTGGTCCCCAGCTAAATTCAAGGGTCAGTGCACAGCTCTCCTTGAAGCAGTCAGTTTCAAGAAGTTGGCTTTCAAGTGTCACAGACACAGGGACAGGAACAGGTCTCAGTCAATTTAAAGAAAGAGCTGTGGGGAGCAGACATTCGGCTGAATTTTCCGTTCATGAGGCGGGCGGGCATGACCCAATCGCGGGCGGGCGCGGAGCCGATCACGGCAAGCGATCGGGACTGCACCGCCATTTTACATGGGTGGGCCAATAAGGCCCGCCCAGCGTGACGTCTGCCAGGAAGCGCTATGTGCTCCCTGTGCGGGCGGGGGGGGAATCCCTAAAATTGAGAGTGCGCACTTTCGTGCATGCACACGAAAGAGCGCACTCATCTCCCTGAGGCTAAGTGCAGCCTCAGGGAGATCGCCTCGACTTTTAAAAATATTAAAAATAGAGGAAAGAAAAGTCCCTCCAATGTCACATGAGTTGGGGCATGTTCATAATTTCCATAACAACTTTATTACAATTTTAAAAACCCTACGTAAAACCTCATCCCGCCGCTGGATGAGGTTTCATGTTTTTTCTAGTTGCTGCCGGGGCTCCTGGCCGACCCGCCAACCTTAAGGTTGGACGGGCAGGTCCTTTAATTACTTAATTGATCTTGTCAATGGCCTCAAGATTGGTCAGCGCCCCTGCCTCCCGGAAAATTTAAATGGAGCGGGGTGACGTTGGGGGTTCCACCCAATGTCATCCTGTGTCATTTTACGTGTCGGCGAGCGGGCCCTGGCCCTGCTCACCGACGGTAAAATCCTGCCCCTTAAGTGGGCTGTAGGCAGTGTTACTCTGCTTGGCATGGCCATAGATCTGAAAGTATGCTTGTGAGCTAGTGTTTGACTGTACTGGGGAATCTAGGGAGAAGGAATCTCAGAAGGCGAGATTGAAACCCTGTAAGATGGGTCATTGTTAAAGTGCCCAGAGAGAATTCCAAGGAGAGTTCTTCGAAGGAGGAGCTGGGAATCCCTCATGGGGCAGAGTTTTAATGAGATTGTTTGACTGGTGTTTACTGATGTCTGGGTGGGTTCTTGAGAAATCCATGGGCTGTGTCTTGGTTGCCTCTGCCATTTACTCTGTAGTGTGGTGTGTTCGACCACAGTTCATCTGTTAATTCACATGTACCGCATACTTACCCTGAATGTTAGAGTGTAAGACAGATTTGAAACTGTTTTATCTTTCTGAACTTGTGTAGTAATGTTTGTTTTTGTTTGTTCAAAATCCAAGGAATCTCGTGGCTTTATTCCAAAAGAAAGTGTCTTGAATCTCAACCTTTATCTACAAAACGTTATTAGTCCCTAACCGGATCTCCCCCCACATCCCAGGGTCTGGCCAAGGATTGTCACAACAGCAATGCCCAAATCTTATTCTGAGAAATGGCTGTGAACAGAGTGTGGAAAGAGTCAGAATTATAAATGAAAAGAAGGGACATTAATGAAGATAGAGCAATGTTTGGTTTAGAAACCAGGCCCACTCTTATATGTTGCAATGTATCCAACACACACACACACCCCTCCCTTCTAACTGTTTCCTGGCTCGGACTCGCTCTTTAATCTCCTCTCTGCTCTAATTCACAATAAGGTAATAGCAATTATAGTCTCCACTTACACATTCAAATATATTTTACTTCCTCGTCCTCCTCAAGTTACATTGATCTGAACCATTTAATTTACTTCCCTTTCCACAGATGCTGACTAAGTGTTTCCAAGAGCTTTCAGTTTTTTTCAGATTCCCAGCATTTTGCTACATTGTTTGAGTGTATATGTGCGCGCACTTGCACATGGTGATTGTGTCATACAGGAGTAATGCAATTCCTTCTGGAGTCTGCAGTCAAATGAGAATGATGGGGGTTTGCTATTGATTTTATCTTGTCCATGATCAGTTGCAGGCCATCTGGAGCATGCAGGTTGACTCAGAGTGGCCAGGGCAGGAGTCTTCTAAGATGTTGTGTATGCAGCTTCTCTTGTTTTTGCCCAGAAGTTGCTGGATACATGAAATTCGACATAGGAGTGGGTACGTTGGTCATATAGTACGTTTCCAATTGCACTGCAGCCATCTCCAATGGATGTGCTGCATGGCTATCATCTTATGTGTTTAGAAGGATGCCCAACAATGATGAATGCTTCAGAGAAGGTACAAAAAAGATTCACAAGTATGATTCCAGGGCTGAGGAACTTGAGATGTATAGATTAGAGAAGCTGGGGCTGTTATACTAAGTGATGTGAGTCCCACACTTCTGTGCAATCAAACCATTCCCTAACTGAAGCATTGATTCTTCATTTGGTTACACAACATTACAAATATCAATAAACCTCATGGCTCAAACCTGCTGCAGTCTTTGACAGAACCTCTAGCTCGTAGATCTGGGATTAATGTACGGTGTATGTTAAAGTCACTCACACACCCGCTGGAATAAACCCGGGAACCAACCAGCTTCTTCCCAAAAAATATACTTTATTGATAAAATTTGCAATAAGATCACAGTTCAAGTTTCACATTATATCAAGTGCAATACGGATCAGTTTCTTTCAATACAGGACATGAGATTTCCCACTACACTTGTCATCACAGGTTATATTTACAATAGACATTACATTTCATGTCATTCTCTGGTACAAACAACCCAAGAATTTACATGGGTTCCAGACTATGAGTGTACAATGCTTTTTGCCTATTGAGGCTTTGTGGCAAATGCCCCAAGGTTTAGTGTCCCTTAGGATGTAATCCCAGGTCTTGTAGAGTGTCAATTTGCAACACTCAATTATCGACAGCTCTTTGTACTGGAAAGGATCCAGTTTCAGGAAAACTGTTATGACCGATACAATTGGTAAAGCTGAGTTGTTTAAAATTCACAGGGGAAACTTTAAACAACTGTCATAACCTATAATTTTAAGTGTTATGTTTGAGATGTGACTCTAAATTCAGGAATCAGACCACCAGTTCTCGAGGCTTTACATTAAACTAAATTAAACATTTTATTAATTTATACAGGTTAAAATATATCTGCACATGGCTTCAAACTACTACTATCATCACTTATAACAAATTCCCAAACTAATCTCCATTTAAACAACAGCAACCCACAGACTTAACCAAAGCATTTTCACCTTACAAATTCAAAATTAGGTCCTTTTCATCTTGGTTCCTGTGGAGACAGTTGGAGGCTGGCAGCTGCCTTTTGATCTCACATTACCTCTGCTCTGCACACCTGAAAACTGCTAAAGTTATACCCACCACTGTCCATTGAATGTTAATTCTCATTGTATCAATATATTCTGAACTAAACTTCTCTAACAATAAAACCCCTTTCATAGTACCAATTTTATTAGTAATATAAACATATGGCTTGGTATCTGCTAGATAGGTATCATTTTTCTCCTCACTTCATGAATGTTCTATTCAAAAAATTCAAATGCATGCTTTCTCCTTTACATATCAAATTAGTACACATCAAAGCACCCAGGCTACCTGACTTTAATCCAATTAAGACACACCCACAGACTAAACCTCTACTTTAAAAGAAAAATATTTTCCAAAATATTATATACAATAATATATTCAAGACATCCCCTCCTTATCGGAAAATGAACCTTGATAATTCTAAAAGATGACTTCATTTTAATAACCCATCTCACGTTATTAGGTGGAGGCGGTGGCATTGTGGTATTATCACTAGATGAGTATTCCAGAGACCCAGGAAATTAGTATTTCCTCTCCAGAAACAGAACTACGAATTTTAGCCTTCTTAGAGAAAAACAAAATACTGCGGATATTGGAAATCTGAAACAAAAATAAAAATAGCTGGAAAAACACAGCAGGTCTGACAGCACCTGTGGAGAGGAATACAGTTAACGTTTCGAGTCTGTATGACTCTTCGTCAGATGTTCTGATGAAGATTCATACGGACTCGAAACGTTAACTGTCTTCCTCTCCGCAGGTGCTGTCAGACCTGCTGAGTTTTTCCAGCTATTTTTGTTTTTGTTTTAGCTTTCTTATCTGCTTTCACTTTCATCACTTGCTGTGATATAGAGTCATAGAGCTCTACAGCACAGAAAAAGGCCCTTCGGCCCATCGAGTCTGCACCAGTCAAACAAGTACCTAACTATTCTAATCCTATTTCCAGCACTAGGCCCATAGCCTTGTATGCCGTGGAATCGCAAGTGCACATCCAAATATTTATTGTCTTTAATGTCTTTAAATGTTCCTTAGCCAACTCACATGCTCTGTTCAATCTTTCCCTGAAATTTGAAACGTAATCCAGGAGAGTATTTTCTGAATTTTTTCCTACCAATTCCTCATGAAACAATTTCAGTGGTCCCTTTACCTCATGGCCATAAACTAGTTCAAAAGGGCTAAAACCAGGAGATGCATTAGGAGTGTCTCTTTTAGCAAATGACAAAAATGGAATTCCTGTACCCCAATCCTGTGCATAATCTTGACAGTATGCTCTTATCATAGTTTTTAAAGTTTGATGCCATTTTTCCAAAGCTCCTTGTGACTCCGGATGATAAGCTGTTGACTTTAACTGTTTTATCCCCAAACTATTCATTACTTCCTTAAACAACTGTGACATGAAATTTGACCCCTGATCTGATTGTATTTCTTTAGGTAAACCATATCTTGTAAAAAAAAATTAATTAACTCCTCCATAATCTTCTTAGTTGTAATATTTCTTAGAGGTATCGCTTCAGGAAACCTAGCAGACACATCCATTATTGTTAGTAAGTACTGATTTCCAATTTTAGTACTAGGGAGGGGTCATACACAATCAATCGTGACCCTGGTTCTTCAAATGCTGGTATTGGGATTAAAGGCACTGGCTTAATCACTGCTTGTGGTTTTCCTGTTACTTGACATATATGACAGGTTCTATGGAATTTGACTACATCCCTATGCAATCCTGGCCAAAAAAAAACCTCTATCTTTTCCTGTGTTTTCCTAATTCCTCAATGTCCCCCCATTGGAATTTCTTGTGCAATCCTCAGAATCTCATTTCTATACCTAAATCAGATAACAATCTGATGCACTTCCCTCCAGCTTTCATTTGCTGTGACATAATCAGACCACCATTTTCTCATCAGAATACCTTCCCGAAGATAACATACCGAAATACATTTTGCTTCAGTTTCTGAATAAGCTTCCTGATATAACTGTTTTAATTGCAAATCATTTTTCTGTAACTCCACTAGCCTCTTTGAGTTAACACTTCAATTGAACTGTCCTGCATTCCTTCCTCCTGAACAATGTTATCAAATAAAGTGTCAGCTAATTGGATTTTGACATCTTCTACTTGCCTTTGAAATGCCTGCTCACCTTGTTTATTTTGTTCTACCCTATGGGACTTTGCTCTCGTTATAACACAATCAGGAAACAATCCAGGATGTTCCTTCTGCAGCACTTCTGTTAAAAACACTTCTACAGGCTGCTCAACTACCATAGGCATCACCTACATTTGCGATCCAGCTGTATCATTACCCAGAATAAATTGAACCCCTGCAATGGGCAATTTTTTCACCACTCCAACTATAACTTTACCCACCTTCCACTTGCTCTTTAAATTTACCTTCCACAAGGGAATAGATTTAGTATCGCCACGAACCCCACTTATTATTATCTTCTCCTGTGATAGTCCCTTTGAACAACAAATAATACTATCCCACAACATTAAGGATTGACTAGCCCAGTGTCTCTTAAAATTTTAACATCTTTACCTACCCCACCCTGTACACATGGAAGACTTTCCCTTCACATACAAAGTTTTTAAACATTTCTGCAACCTACTCTCCAGAATTCTCGAGTAAACTGTGAACACATCCCCACTTCTTTACCTTTCACTGATTCTCCCTGTTTCACCTGTACACAAACCACTGGTTTCTCCTGTGCCTGAAACCTCAGAACCCACAGTACTTTTACTTCCAGAGCTTTTCTGTACCCCAATAATTCCTACAGATTTTCCTTGCAACCTCCAACATACTGACCTCGTATGCCCCACTTTATTACAATGAAAATATCTCAATTTTCGAATGTCACTTCTACCTTCAGCACCTTCCTTTTTGTTCTGAGAAAAAACTTTCTGGGAACTTCCAGCTGCTCCTTCTCTTCCCTGATGACCTGCATTCCTTTTACCATCCCACTTTTTATCCTTTTCCAATTTGAAAGGGTGACGGAAAAAAGGTTAAGTTCAATGAACTAACTCAATCATCAGCTATCTCTGCTGCTTGTCTTACAGAATCAACCCTCTGTTTCTCCACATGAGTTCTCATTACCAAAGGGATTGAATCTTTAAATTGTTCCAGAAGAACGACTTTCCTAAGAGCTGCATAGGTTGTCTCTATTTTTAATGCCTGTATACACTGGACAAAATTATTCGGTTTTAAGCTTAGCTAGCTTCTCAAATGAAATAAAGAATGCTTCAATATCTTTCCTCAAATTTATACATATCCCCACTGGGTTCTACTCTAGAGATAAATCCTTCCTCACCTACTGACAGCTCTTTTTTAACTGCTAACATTTGCAGTTGGAATTCTCTCCCTCTCTCTCTTTTTCTCTTTCCTCCTTCTCTATCTTCACAATTTCTAATTCCCTTTTAAAAGCCATTTCTCTGTCTTTTGCTTCAAAGTCAAACTTTTTCAGTTCCTTTGCTTGTTCAGATTCTAGCATCTTCATTTGTAATGGAAGTCTCACTATGCTTTGACTCACAGTGTCAGGTTTCACTTCCAACTGTAGATGCTGTGCTATACTTGTAACTATCTCTGATTTCCTAGCACCCTCAGGTAACCCCGATTTTAACTTATCTGCCAACTCTGTTCACTTACTTTTGGTTATTTTCTCCAACCCAATCAGAGTTATCTCTTCTACTCCCAGATAACTCTTAGCAATTGCCAAAGTCATCTTGCAGTCTCACCACTTCTAAAATACCTCACCCAATCCCGAATTCAAAGTGCCTCTCTTACTCGTAAGCTTAAGATTTACCAATTCCTAACCAATCAAGGAATTAGAAATATAATTTATCCCAGCACAACCCCCAACTGTTATGACCGATGCAACTGGTAAAGCTGAGTTATTTAAAATCCCCAGAGGGATCTTTAAACAACTGTCATAACCTATAATTTTATGTGTTATGTTTGAGATGTGATTCTAAATTCAGGAATCAGACCACCAGTTCTCAAGGCTTTACGTTAAACTAAATGAAACATTTTATTAATTTACACAAGTTAAAATATATATACACACATGGCTTCAAATTACTATAATCACTTTTAACAAATTCCCAAACTAATCTCCACGAAGGCAACAGCAACCCACAGACTTAACCAAACTCCAGGCAAAGCATTTTCACCTTACAAATTGAAAGTGAGGTTCTTTTCACTTTGATTCCTGTGGTGACAGTTGGAGGCTTGCAGCTGCCCTTTGATCTGACATTACCTCTGCTCTGCACACCTGAAAACTGCTAAAGTTATACCAAGCACTGCCCATTGAATGTTAATTTTAGAAATAAAGGGCAGAATTTTTTGCCTGCCAGGCGGGCGGGCCCAACCCAATTTCTGGCGGGTGGGGAGCTGATCCCCACCGGAGAAGCGTGCCCCATCGCCATTTTACGTGGGCGGTCCAATTAAGACCCATCCGCTTACCAACAACATAGCACATTTACAGCTGGTTGGAAACATCTGCATGATCCTGTGTCATACTCTCTCTGACAGCCAGCTTCATCAATTGTGACAGTGAAGGAAGAATTGGAAGGTATATCTGTTGTGCAACTATCGATCAACATAGATCTGTCCTTCAGCATTTAAAATTAATGGGCTAAAGATGTTGGGAGCTCATCGTACGCAGGTACTCAAAGTCACAATTTAAGGTAGTTCCTCAATTGCGGTCATACTCCCAAATTAAGGCATTTAAGGGAACAATGCTCCTGGATTTAGGAAATGGTTCTTTCAGCTCACACAGGATAAAGACAAAGGGAATTAAAATGTCTGCAAACAGCTGAAAAAAGGTTGATTCTTTTCTTCATATAACAAAGATGAGGAAAAACAAATTTGTGATGTGTATTTGACTTGTCTCTTTAAATTATGCTTTCAAATAAAGTTTTTTTTCCCCCGTTACAGAAATGAAAAAGCTTATAGCCAAGGTGTTTTTGTAAATCGTGTTATCACCCCAACTAGTCATGTGTCTTTTTCATGGACTGGTACTTAAAGTGCCTTAAATTATCTCCACACATGCAGCAGTTTCAATATCCCCCCCTATTTTCTTAAGCTAAGGCTCTTTTCAAGAGATTTATTGTAGTTCAATAAAGACAAACTTAGTTATAAATTTTCAACTTTCCAGTGTTAATCACAGAATCACAGTGCAGAAGAGGCCCTTCGGCCCATCGAGTCTGCACCAACACGTGAGAAACACCTGACCTACCTACCTAATCCCATTTACCAGCACTTGGCCCATAGCCTTGAATGATATGACGTGCCAAGTGCTCATCTAGGTACTTTTTAAAGGATGTGAGGCAACTCGCCTCCCAGGCAGTGCATTCCAGACCATCACCACCCTCTGGGTAAAAATGTTTTTCCTCACATTCCCCCTAAACCTCCTGCCCCTCACCTTGAACTTATGCCCCCTTGTGTCCGACCCTTCAGCTAAGGGGAACAGCTTTCCACTATCCAACCTGTCCATGCCCCTCATAATCTTGTGCACCTCCATCAGGTCGCCCCTCAGTCTTCTCTGCTCCAACGAAAACAATCCAAGTCGATCCAACCTCTCTTCATAACTTAAATGTTTCATCCCAGGCAACATCCTGGTGAATCTCCTCTGCAACCCCTCCAGTGCAATCACATCCTATAATGTGGCGACCAGAACTGCACACAGTACTCCAGCTGTGGCCTCACCAAGGTTCTATACAACTCCAACATGACCTCCCTACTTTTGTAATCTATGCCTCGATTGATAAAGGCAAGTGTCCCATATGCCTTTTTCACCAGCCCACTAACATGCCCCTCCGCCTTCAGAGATCTATGGACACACACGCTAAGGTCCCTTTGTTCCTCAGAACTTCCTAGTGCCATGCCGTTCATTGAATACTTCCTTGTCAAATTACTCCTTCCAAAGTGTTAAACCCTTGAATATTTAATCCTATATGATTTGTTTACAAGGAGAGAGTTGGTTTTATTTAATTTCACTTTTAGGTGTTGAACCGAGTTTTGGAGAAATAATCTCAGATCAAACACCTCAGCTTCCTGTACACCATCATGATATGCATGCATTGCTCAGAAGATACTGGAGCACTTCCCATTCTTACAGTAATTACTCTCAACAAAATAAAGCAAGATTTCCATTCTGGCTAAAACTGCTGTATTTCCAAATTATCAGTTGTATTTGATCACAGTACTTACAGGTAATTACATTTCATCATGATTTCTACACTGGACTATGCACATCGTTCCTGTTATGTTGTTTTACTGCATTTATTTGTTGATTGATGTAAACATACAATGAATTACATTCATGCAAAAATGAACTGACTAAAGATTTCATTAAATAGATGATTAGAATATCAGTCTGCAATGTTTTTCTCCCAAAAAATTTTCTCCATCAAATGTTACCGTACAGTCTACCAAAGTTGAACAGCTCATGTGAAATTCCCCCATCCATATTATTGATCTGCTCATTTTACTGCCTCTGCTAAAGAAAGGAATCTCTCAGTTTTGTTAGACTCGAGTGTCCCTTTGTGTGACAGGCCACATTTCATTTCTTGTCCTTCACTCAAGAGGCCGATGAGAAAATTTAGGAAAGTTAAACATGAATTTCAAAAATAAAGTTGAGGTGTGAAAAAAAGGACAAGAAAAACTTGCTGATTGAGGAAAAATGTCAAAGCAGCAAATTTATATATTTTTAAAACATGGGTATTGAATAAAGACGGCCATTAGAGCGTGAGAGGGTGAGTGTGTGTATGTCCAACTCACTCCCAGTCTCAGGGTGCTCACTCGCTCATCCTCACCCGCTGCCTGAGAGGGTGTGAGTTGAGGGTGGGTGAGCACCCTGAAACTGAGAGTGAGCCAGAAACGCATGCGCACACACACACACACACACACACAAATGCTTGGATAGTCAGGAAAATTCCCACCTCAGCCCACCCGCCTCGGGTGGAAATGCCCACCAAAGTGGGGTCCTCATTGCTGGGGGCAAGGGTTGCGAGATGAAGTCAGGCCACCTGACCTGGGAAGAAGTGTGGAGGCAGCCACAGTGGCTACCGGGTGTCGAGGTGGGCTGTTTAAAAGGCTGGCCTGGTACCCTGGAACTTTGTTCCACAGGGAAAAAAACAACACAAAGGCCCTCCAGCCCTCACCCCTCAAACCCCTCCAACCCCCAAACACTCCCATGCCCAGGCATGCCACCTCATGCCCCACAACAACCCCCTCAGGCCCCCCCTATGCTAGGTTCTGACCTTTCACCTGCTATGTCCACTCCCGCCCCCTATGCCAGGCTCTGCTCTCCAATCCACTCCCTCTGCCCCCACCAGAACCACTGACGCTGTATACTTTCTAGAACCAATGAACATCACTGTGTAAATTGGATGTGTAAAAATAATCCTCGAGTAAAAAAAAAAAATCAACTCCATTGATAAATTTCTCCTATTCAGAAAAAAAGGTCTGGAGTGAAAGCTAATCAAAAGTGTCAATTATTCAGGCTCTTTGAAGTTTCAAAAATGACAAACCACAAGCTCTTGAATCCACTTAACTTGTGCCAATAAACATTGGAAAATTCACTGCAGAGAGGAGGATGCCTATCAAGCAATGCTTACACTGGGAAGTAGGTGTTCTGTTATTCAAATAGATGTCTGGGCTCTCAGCCGAGCATACATAACGAGGTTTCGGTTGTCAGAGGCTGATCATCACATCCCATTGGTGAAGACCAGTGTTTCAGGCCCAACCACTTTCAGCTACTTCATCAATGACCTTCTCTCCATCATAAGGTCAGAAGTATGGTTGATCGCCGATGATAGCAGAGTGTTCAGTTCAGAATCGCAACTCCTTAGATGACAAAGCAGTCCGATCCTGCATGCAGCAAGACCTGGGCAATATTCAGGTTTGGATTGATCAGTGGCAAGTGATATTCATTCTACACAAGGAGTAGAAAATGACGACATTCAACATGAGAATATCTAACCATCTTGCAATGACTTTCATTAGCATTCTTAGTGTCCATCCATCCTGAGAGATGATGGATTGCACCATGGGTATAGGTCACTTCAGGATTGAACATAATCCCTTGTGGCTGTAGAGGCCAGTTTGAGAGTGGCAATTCCTTCTGCACCGATGAATAGCATTGGCTCGTGGCAGGCTGCTGTTTTTTTTCCTTCTGGTGATCTCTCTTTTCCACACTCTGATCATTTCTGTCCTTGGTTTTTTCTATGCCTTTCCTGACTGCTCATCTCCTGGCACTCCAGTCAACAGCAAGGATTTCCCATGTAGCTACTCTTATCCCAGTCAACCTGAGATCTCGTTTGTAGACATCCTGACATAGCAGTCGTGGACTATCAGTGTGTCTCATGCTGAAAGCAAGCTCGCCATAAAGCACGTTTTTGGGGATGTGGCTGTCATCCATTTGGCTCACATGACAGAGCCGGTAGAGTCGCCGCTAACTCAAGTGGGCAAACATGCCGGGGGTCCCTACACCTGACGTACTTCATTGTAGGAGCACCTTCACCACATAGAATGCAGCAGTTCAACACCATCTTCAAGGGCACTGGGAATGGGCTATAAATGCTGGCCTCGCCAATGATGTTCACACACCAAGAATAATAGTGTTTATAAAATAATTTTGATCAGGCTAGGTTTATTGACATGGTTTTTCCTAGACAAATACAAAAGCAGCAAAGGGAACACCTGCAGAGAGCGGGGGCAGGCTGGTTAAACGAGCCAAGACAGAGAGCGGGGGCAGGCTGGTTAAACGAGCCGAGACAGAGAGCGGGGGCAGGCCGGTTAAACAAGCAGAGAGAGAGAGCGGGGGCAGGCCGGTTAAATGAGCCGAGCCAGAGAGCGGGGGCAGGCCGGTTAAACGAGCCGAGCCAGAGAGGTGGCAAGCCGGTTAAACGAGCCGAGCCAGAGAGTGGTGGCAGGCCGGTTAAACGAGCCGAGACAGAGAGCGGGGGCAGGCCAGTTAAACGAGCCGAGCCAGAGAGCGGGGGGCAGGCCGGTTAAACGAGCCGAGACAGAGAGCGGGGGCAGGCCGGTTAAACGAGCCGAGACAGAGAGCGGGGGCAGGCCGGTTAAACGAGCCGAGCCAATCCATGGCTCCAGAGGGGACCAGCCAAGCTCTGGGAAAATCAAATGTGACATCACAGGAAAACAGGTAGTTGATTGGTTGGCGAGTATTTTTTCTCATTTATCTTTTCAAGCTCGAGTAATTTTACTTAGTGTAAAAGTTTTATCAGTTAGTAGACAGTTTACTAATAATAGGAAAGTTTATTAGATTGGCTTCTGAGTAGTTTCTATTTTTCTTAGCTAGGGAATTTCAATCAGGGTAAGTAGAACATTTATTGAAATAAAAGTAACATGAGCATAGGCACGAATAGAGACTTAAATGTTATAAAGATGGCAGGGCATGTGACGTGTGACAGCTGCAGAATGTGGCAGATCCTGGAGACCAGCATGATCCAAGGCAAATACATCTGCAACAAGCGTCTGCAGCTGGAAGAAATTCAGCTCAGAGTCATTGAGCTGGAGGCTGAGCTGCAGACACTGTGATGCATCAGGGAAAGGTATCTGGACACTTTGATGCAGGAGACAATCTCACTGTTGGAGGGTCGGGACATCAGATTTGGCCTGTAGGCAGGGACAAGAGGGTGTGATTGCTAGTGAGGCAGGTTTGGGGATTGAGAAGGTCGAGGTGGAGGAGCCTCTGCAACTGTCCAACAGGTTCCAGGTTCTTGCAGTCTGTATGGATGATAGCGGGGGGGATCAGTGAACAGGCCATGGCACACCATGGTACAGGATGCCATTCAAGTGACGGGGGTGGGGGTGGTGGGGTGGTTAACAGGAATGTAATGTTAGTATAGAACAATATAGTCAATGGATAGGCATTGTCCTCTATAACTAAGATAGAGGGTCCAGAAGACTATGTTGCCCACTCGGTGCCAGGGTTCCGGACATCTGTTCTAGGCTGGAGAGGAACTTGCAGTGAGAGGGGGAGGAACCAGTTATTGTCGACCACTTAGCTGCAATGACATGGACTACCAAAGAGGTTCTGCTGAGGGAGTATGAGCAGCTAGGGGCTAAATTAGAAAGCAGAACCTCAAAAAGGCAATAATATCTTACCACCTGGATTATTACCTGAGCCACAAGCAAATTGGTGTAGAAATGGGTTTCGATTGAATGGACATTGACACCGCTACTGGGGAAAGTGGGAGCTGTACCGTTGGGACAGTCTTCACCTGAACCGTGCTGGGACCAGTGTTCTAGCGACTCATATAATTAGAGCAGTAGAGAGGGCTGAGGGATCAAGGGAGGAGAGATGTGGTTAAGAGAGAGGTGAAGACAAGAAAGCAAGGTAGCAATAAGGGAAATGATAACCAGATTGTCCCTTCCTGCCACAGAGCATAAAAACTTCATGCGCCAGTAGATAAGGCTAGAGGTTGCAAAAATTTTAAAAATACAGAACGAAAGGTTCTGTATGTGAATACACGTAGCATTCATACAAAAAATAATGAACTGATACCTTAAATAGAAATAAATATGCATGACCTGATGGCCATTACAGAGACATGGCTGCAAGATGACAATGGCTGGGACCTGAATATTGAAGAGCACATGACATTTTGGAAGGACAAGATACTAGGAAAAGGTAGAGGGGTAGCTCTGTTAATTAAGAATGACATTGGTATGAGAGAGAGAGAGATGACTTTAGTTATGCAGATCAAGACGTATTAACAGTTTGCATAGAGGTAGGAAATAGTAATGCTAAGAAGTCACTTGTGGGAATGGTGTATAGGCTTCCTACAGTAGCCACACTGTAAGACAGGGTGTAGAAGAAATAATGAAGCTTGTGAGGAAGGTACGGCGATAACTATGGGTAATTTCCATCTACATATAGATTGGACAAAGCAGATTGGCAAAGGTAGCCTGGAAGTGAGTTCACAGTGTTTTCTGGACAATTTCTTAGAGCAGCACATTTAAGAGCCAACCAGAGAGAAGGCTATTCTAGCCCTGGGCACAATGGGTCATTTTCAGGTTAGCAAGGTGTAATGAGTGGAGTGCCATAGGAATCAATGCTGGGGCCTCAACTATTTACAATCTATACCAATGACCAAATGTTGCTAAATTTGCTGATGACACATAGATAGGTACAAGAGAAACCTATGAAGAGGACATAAAAAGAGTCTGCAAGGGGTATGGATAGGTTAAGTGAGTGGTCAAACAATTGGCAGATGGACTGTAAAAAAAGTCACACATTTAATGAAGAAATTGAGGGGTAAATTGGATCAAGGAATTAAAATACATTGTACAGCAGTTGAATCATTGCGCTGACTAGCTTTATGGCAAAAGTGCAGGAATTCAGACAAGGGTCTTGGATTGCTTGGAGGCCAGCCAACCATTCAGCCACCAGCAAACTTCAGACTAGTAAACAAATGAAAGGGCCCTCAAAGATTTTTGAGTTTGGTAAGAATTATTTTTAAAAATTGTTTTTCTGTCATACAATTCCGTCTAGTAACAGCTAAAATGTTCTCGAAAAAATCCATCACAGCTTAGAGGGACATAAGTCAGCCATCTTAGGACACAAAGAGTCGAGTTCTAAATTAGAATTTCCCTAAAGTTTTGAAGCAAAGACACTTCAAACTATTAAATATCATACTGGACTGTAAGTATAGTTTTCCTTAAATTAATATTTGTTTGCATATCCAAATTGATTATTAAGGTGGATTCAAAAATTGTATGTTATTTTAAGTAGAACTGTCATGTTATAAGTAGCTTTAATTACCATTTATTCTGTGATATAGTCTTCATTACTATAATCTATAATTGGCTCTTACAATAAATATTCATAAACAAGTATAAAAGATTTGTAGTCTCTTAATGATATCATCACAAGCCCACATATAATAACAGAATCCTAACTTAGAATTTTAGGATATGAAGTGCTGATATTGGTAAGCTTAATAAGAGTTTATTCTGCTATAATGTAGATATATTCTACCCTGAGATAATTTTGTTGGTTTGAAAACACTTAGGAGGGAGGATATTTCATTTCAGGACCCAGTTTATAGCTCATAGGCTAAGTTCCTTCAATGATCTGAAGTTTCTCTTGGTTGCGGTTTTAAGCTAACAATAAGTTTAAATGGATAGGTTTACCTTGCCATTAAAAATAATAGAACAATTAACAGGAGTATAATGTGGGAAAATGTGAACTTGTCCACTTTGGCAGAATAGAAAAGCAACATATAATTTAATTGGAAAGAGACTGCAGGACCCTGCAGTATAAAGGGATCTGGGTGTCCTGGTACATGAATCACAAAAAGTTCATTTGCAGGTACAGCAAATGATTAGGAAGGCAATTGGAATGTTGTCATTAATTGCAAGGCAGCTGAATTATATAAGTAGGAATGTTTTGCTGCAGTTGTACAGGGCTCTGGTGAAATCACATCTGGAGTACTGTGTACAGTTTTGGTCTTCTTAATTTGACAAATGACACAATTGCACTGGAAGCAGTTCAGAGAAGATTCACTCAACTGATTCCTGGAACAAGGGGAACATTGTTCTTCAGATGAAAAAGGTTGGACAGGTTGGACCTGTATCCATTGGAGTTTAGAAGAACGAGAGGTGATCTTACTGAAACATAAAGATCTTGAGGGGGAAATGACAGAGTGGATGCTGAGAGGATGTTTCCCCTTGTGGGAGAGACTAGAACTAGGGGATACTGTTTAAAAATAAGGGGGTCTCCCACTTGAGAAAAAAGAGAGTATTTTTCCTGTGAGGGTTGTGAGTCTGTGGAATTCTCTTCCCCAGAGAGCAGTGGAGACTGGGTCATTGAATATTTTTAATGCAGAGATACATAGATTCTTAACTAACAAGGGAGTCAAAGGGTATCAGTGAAGCCAGGAAGTGGAGCTGAGATCACAATCAGATCAGCTATGATCTTATCGAATGGCAGATAGGCTTGAGGGGCTTAATGGTCTACTCCTCCTCCTAATTCTTATGTTCATATGCATGTCCCTGTCAAGCTGTCAAGCTATAAAATAGAGTCCTTTTACTCATTTAGCAAAATCCCAATGACAGGCGCTGGAATGAAGAATTTTGACCAGGACCTCCCACTTCAGTGTTCCTGACACAAACCTGGCAACAGTAAATTCCACACTTCAAGCTCATATTGGTTTTTCACTCAGTAAAAAATGATGGTTGCATAGTTGTGGGCGAGAGTACAAAATATCCCAATATGCACACCCGGTGGTCCCAAGTAGTGAGTGAAGTGAAAAATTCTACTTAGTTACAATTCCTTCCCATAACACTTTGTATCCATTACAATAGTTTTGAAACAAGCCATCATTGCATCATCAATACTTACATGTGATGTAAAGTACAACAAAGAGAAAGAATGTCCCCACCATAGCAACAATTATATTTGTTTGTAGACTGGCTACTGGCTCGGTTGGTTCACATTCTTTGCCTGCAATAAATATCATCATCATCTAAATACATGAACTGCAGTTCTAATTTGCATATTTGTTGAAAGACTCACTATAATATATTCAAGACAATTACAATAAATGCACGTTAGAATTTATATTCTTTGACTCTGTTACAACACACACATCATTAGGAAAATTAATTTATTCTCATTAGAGCCATCTTGTTTACGTGACAATCACTAGAAATTTTTGGTTCTCAACTTTAGCTGCTTGTACCATTTCCAGGACATTTGGTATTAATATTTTGTGGTCTGAGAACTTAATCTCAGCAACAGGATACATGTTGTCCATCTAAAACCATCCTGACTTGGAACCAAAACGTCGTTCATTCACTGTCTCTGGGTCAAAATCCTGGAACTCCCTAACAGCATTGTGCATGTGCCGACACGTACTGCAGTGGTTCAAGAAGGCACCACACCACCCCCTTTACAAGGGTAATTAGGGTTGGGCAATAAATGCCAGCCTGGCCAGTGATGCCCACATCCCATGAACGAATTTTTTTTAAAAAGCACATCACCTGATGTACTGTGAGCAACACCATGAGCGATTCGTTTTAATGAATGCATTTTGACTTCCAGTGACAGATATAATTTCTGAAATTGCAGCTGCCGATACGACCAGATTAATAGCTTATTATTCAGAATTGCAGCCAGAAGTGAGAGCATCACTCACCAGGAGCACCTATTATAAATCCAGGCGATGCTGCTACCATTTTCTGTCCTTAACTAGAATTGAGGCATGGGCAACAGGTGCTTGAATTTGCCCTTGGGTGCTTTGTGAGCCAAGCTCTGATACTCTGGTGCTGAAAAGGAAAATCTGCTTCATGGCTGTAGGGCATTCCATTGTCTGCTCTTTTAACACAGCGAGGATTGGTGGGGGAGGGGGAGATTAAAAGAAGCGCAAATTCTTCACACAGGCGATTGTGGAGTGAATAATATAATTAGCTTCACACAACACACTCTCTCTGCCACACACTCTCTCTGCAATACTTACAATCAAGACACTAATGATCGGATAAAACTGATTGCAATATTTAAACCATATGGATAATGATGGACAATCCACATTGCTGTAGGAATGTGCAGATATTATTACATCATGTGCAGGATTTTACCGTCGGTGAGCAGGGGGCGGGGCCCGCTCGCCGACGCGTAAAATGACGCAGGATGAAGTCGGGTGGAACTCCACTCCATTGAAGTTCAATGTGGAGAAGTGTGAGGTGATGCATTTTGGTAGGAAGAACATGGACAGACAATATAAAATGAGGGGTGAAGTTTTGAAGGGGGTGCAGGCGCAGAAAGACTTGGGTATATATGTGCAGAGATCATTGAAGGTGGCAGGACAGGTAGAGAGAGCAGTTAATAAAGCATATAGTATCCTGGGCTTCATTAATAGGGGCATAAAATACAAGAGCAGGCAGGTTATGCTGAATAAGACACTCGTTAGACCTCAGCTGGAATATTGTGTACAGTTCTGGGCACCATATTATAGGAAGGATGTGAACACATTGGAGAGAGTGCTGAAGAGGTTTAGAAGAATGGTTCCAGGGATGAGAAACTTCAGCTATGAGGATAGATTAGAGAGGTTGGGACTGCTTTCCTTGGGGGGGAAGAAGGCTGAGAGGAAATTTGATAGAGATGTTCATAATCATGAGAGGGCTGGACAGAGTAGATAGGGAGAAGTTGTTCCCTCTCATAAAAGGATCAAGAACCAGAGAGCACAGACTTAAAGTGATTTGCAAAAGAAGCAAGTGTGATGTGAGAAAAAAACTTTTTCAATCAACGAGTGGTTTGGGTCTGGAATGCACTGCCTGGAAATGTGGTGGAGGCAGGTTCAATTGAGGCATTCAAGAGGGCATTAGATGATTATTTGAACAGCACCAATGTGCAAGGGTCTGGGGAAAAAACAGGGCAATGGCACAAGGTCATAATGCTCATTTGGAGAGCCAGTGCAGACATGATGGGCTGAATGGCGTCCTTCTGATGGGCCAAATGGCCTCCTTCTGTGCCGTTAAGATTCTGTGATTCTGTTGTGTTTTAGTTTTTTTTCAAATCATTTCAAGGTTTTTTAAAAATGTAACCATGAAAAGTTTCTGTGAAAATTCATAATGCTTCATGAAAACAATGTTGTGACACACCTCTGTCCTCAGAGAAAAAGTTTCCTTTTTTTAACAGGTTTTTTCTTATGAAATAAAGGTTAAAAGAAACACATGCACTCTGATTTTCTTCATACTCTCACAGTTGGCTGATGCAATAGTTTTTCTAGTTGCCTTCTTCCTGTCCTAACATTTCCCAGTCAACGAGTTATGTGGCTGATAGATTCCGCATGCAGTGTACACAGTTCAGAATTAGGAACGTTCTTTACTAGTCACAGAATTCTGAATTCTGAATTTAGAACTCATGTGGTTTCCTGGGGGTAATTCCAGTTTCACTTGGCTGTCTTAAGAGTGAAAACCTCTAATATGCAAATTAGGACGACTGTCAGGAGAAATGAGTTGTAAAGCCTTTAACCCTTGTTTGATGGTCTCCACAATCCTGGAGTTTATTAAGTCAGGTGACAGCTCACTGAGAACCCTGATTTCTAAGTTGGGGGATTGGGATACGTCAGTTTCAGACCCCCGGGAGGTGTCAGCAGCACTTGCACTGCTTTTTGGGCTCTTACAAATGTGGCCTTGCTTAAGGGGCAGTGATTTTTCCCAGTTCTGTTATTGTGGAGACGGGTTGGTGCCCATTCTATTTCACGTCTTTTGGGACACCCTTGCTCACATGTGGTGGGCTGGCTGCTGCTGTTCTGCCCTGCGGCTGTTTGACTGGGTGAGGCATCACTGTCTCTGTTTGGGAACTCTCCAGGACCAAGTTCAACTCTGACAAGAAGGTGTCTGTTAACCCAATTTCTGGGTCACTCCCTTTATCTCTTTGGAATTCCACGGGCCAATCCCTGACCCCTTTTAACTTGGATGGCCTGGCTCCGGCCTCTTTAAATTCAAGTAGCTTTCCCTGAGCCACTCCAATCCTCATGGGTTGAATCGCCCCTTGCAGGGCCCCTGATCCCTTTCCGGCTTTCTGTACCTCTGCAAAATTCTGATGGAATTGTCCAGTCTGTTCAGCCTCTCTGGACTGCCCTTAAATTTTTGGGGGTAACACCTCCCCCCCTCCTCCCCTTGTAGATGGTACACACAGATGCCACTCCAATCATTTCAATATGGTCATTACAGACAATCAGACAGTGCAATGGTATTGGAGTTATCAACATGCATCATGTTGCACTCTGAGGTGCTTCAATACAATTATAATAAAATTAGTATTCGCTAGATACATTCATTGTGAGCTATACAGCCCGAGGGGTCTATGTAATTCCCAGCCCCTCAGTGCACTATGGCAGAAAGGTCTTAGGCAGCGACCTTTCCCCATTGAGACTTTGCGGTAGCTGCCCCAAGCTTTACTGCGTCCCTCAGCACGTAGTCCTGGACCTTGGAATGTGCCAGTCTGCAACACTCAGTCGGGGACAACTCTTTGCACTGGAAGATCAACAAGTTTCGAGCAGATCAAAGAGCATCTTTCACCGAGTTGATGATCCTCCAGCTGCAGTTGATGTTTGTCTCGGTGTGTGTCCCTGGGAACAGCCTGTAGAGCACAGAGTCTTGTGTCACAGAACTGCTCGGGATGAACCTCGACAGAAACCATTGCATCTTTCTCCAGACCTTTGCAAAGGCACAATCTGCAAGGAGGTGAACAATGGTCTCTTCCCCACCACAGCCACCTCGAGGGCAACGTGCAGAGGGGGTGAGACTCCTGGAATGTTGGAAGGATCTGACGGGGAGGGCCTTTCTCACCACCAGCCAAGCTACGTCTTGGTGCTTGTTGGAAAGTTCTGGCGATGAGGCATTCTGCCAAATGACTTTGACAGTCTGCTCGGGGAACCTTCCCACAGGATCCAACATCTCCTTTTCCTGCAGGGCCTCTAAAACGTTACGTACCGATCACTGCCTGATGGACTTGTGGTCAAAGGTGTTTCCCTGCATAAATTTTTCTACCAGGGACAGGTGGTACGGCACGGTCCAACTACTTGGAGCGTTCCGCGGCAGCGTAGCCAGACCCATCCTTCGCAACACTGGGGACAGGTAGAACCTCAGCACATAGTGACACCTGGTGTTTGCATACCGGGGGTCTACGCACAACTTGATTCAGCCGCACACAAAGGTGGCCATCAGGATGAGGGCGATGTTGGGCATGTTTTTTCCCCTCTTATCTAGAGGCTTATACAACATGTCCCTGCGAACACAATCCATTTTTGACCTCCAGATAAAGTGAAAGATGGCTCAGGTGATCGCCATTGCTCAGGAGTCTGGAATGGGCTAGACCTGCGCCACGTACAGCAACAGCGAGAGTGCCCCACATCTGATGACCAGGTTCTTACCCGCAATGGAGAGGGAGCATCGCTCCCACATGCCCAGTTTTCTTTCCACCATAGACACTCGCTCCTTCCAGTTTCTAACAGATGCCCCGGTCCCTCCGAACCATATCCCCAGCACCTTCAGGCCGTCTGACCTGACGGTGAAGGGGACAAAGGATCAGTCAGCCCAGTTCCCAAAGAACATGGCCTCACTCTTGCCATGATTTACCTTGGCTCCCCAGGCCAGTTCGAACTGGTCGCAGATGTTTATCAGCCTGCGCACCAACAGCGGATCCGAGCAGAAGACGGTGACATCGTCCATGTACAGGGAAGCTTTGACCTGAGTGCCTTCACCGCCTGGGATCGTCACTCATCCTATACCCGGATCCTTCCTGATGGACTCAGCACAAGGTTCTATGCAACACACAAACAGAACAGGGGAGAGAGGGCAGCCCTGCCTAACTCCAGATTTAATAGGAAAGTTTTCTGATTCCCACCCATTGATTTGAGACTGCGCTACTGATGTTAGTGTAGTGGATCCAGTTGCAGATTTCCTCCCTAAACCTCATTTTGGACAGCACATCCACTATGTAGGTGTGCGATATTCTGTCAAAGGCCTTCTCCTGATCCAGGTTGATGAGGCAGGTGTCCACACCCCTGTCCTGCACATAGGCAATCGTATCCCTGAGTAGCGCAAGGCTGTCAGAGATCTTCCTGCCGGGCACAGCGCAGGTCAGGTCAGGGTGTGTACTTGACCCGATTGGTGATGACTTTGGACAGAATCTTATAGTCCACATTCAACAGTAAAATGGGTCACCAATTTCTAATTTCCTCCCTTTCCCCCTCGTGCTTGTGGATGAGAGTGATGATGCCTTTCCTCATGGATTCTGTCATGCTGCCGGTCAGGAGCATACTCTCGTACACTTCTAGCAGGTCTGGGCTGATCTAATCCCACAGAGCCTAATAGAACTTAGCCGGTAGTCTTACTCTTCTTGAAGGACTCAAGGGCCTTAGTCAGTTCATCAGGAGTTAGCGGTTTGTCCAGGCTCTCCCGTGTACTGTCGTCTAAGACCTCCGTGATAGAGGACAGGTAGGACTGGGAGGCCGTGCTGTCTGTGGGCTTCACGTCATACAATCCGGCATAAAAGGATTTGTTGATCCACAAAATGTCGGACTGTGATGACTTTACTGAGCCGTCTTCTTCCTTCAGGCTGCTGATCACAGAGCTCTCTCTGTGTACCTTTTGGAAGAAGAAATGTGAGCACGTCTCATCCTGCTCCACGGAGCGGACTCTGGACCAGAAGATGATCTTGGAGGCCTCCGAGGCAAAGAGCGAGTCTTGCTGGCTCTTCACCTCTTGGAGTTCCTCCTTGACATTAACCCCCATCAACTGCAGCCAGAGCAGGTTCTGCATGTTTTTCTGGAGTCGGGACATTTCCCTCTGTTCCTTTCCAGCTTTCTGGATGCCTTTGAGGATGAAAAACCTCTTGATGTTTTCCTTGATCGCTTCCCACCAGTGTGTCAGGGACTCAAAGAGGGGTTACACGGTTCTCCAACCTTTGTAATCCCTCTTGAGCTCTTCAATGTTCTCTGGGGTCAGCAGTTGCACGTTCAGCTTCCATGTCCCCCTGCCAACCCTCTGGTTTTCCTGTAAATGACAGTCAGCCAGTAGGAGGCAGTGGTCAGAGAAGAACACTGGCTTGACGTCGGTGGATCTGACTGCGAATGCACGGGACACAAACAGGAAGTCTATCCTGGAACGGATGGACCCTTCTGGCCTTGACCAAGTGTATCTACGCTGTGCTCCGTCTGCAGGATTGCTGAAGACTTTGTGCAGCTGGGCATCCTTAACTGTTTCCATCAGGGATCTAGACGTAGCGTCCAATCTGCTGTAGGCCCTGCCGGATCGTCTAGCCTCATCGATGATGCAGTTGAAGTCACCGCCCAGAATGACTGTCCTGGAGGTCGCCAGCAGCAGTGGGAGCTGCTGAAAGAACGCCAGCCGCTCGGCCTTTTGTGCCGGGGCGAACACGTTAATTAACCGGAGCGGAGCATTCTTGTACATTATGTCTGCTACGAGAAGGCACCTGCCCACCACCTCCTTAACCTCAGAGATGGTGAAGTTGCCTCCCTGCAGCAGAATACCTAGGCCGGAGGAACGAGAGTCGTTTCCTCCCGACTAGATCGATGGCCCATGGGACCACCATCGTGACCATTGCCTGTAGGAGCTGAGGTGTGGTATCGCACACTCCTGCAGAAACAACAGGTCAGCTTTGACCTTGGCAAGGTAATCCAAGGTCGCAACACATTGCATAGTAAATTTGATGCTACGCACATTTATGGATACAATCTTTATCCCCATTTTTAAAGAATTTTGAGGCTTACCAAACCTGCTGTCTTTGAGGCAAGTGGGGAGTATTCCACCACATTCCTGACTTGTGCCTTGTAAATGGTTTCCAATTCCCGGCATCGAGAAATCTATCCCCAATTAAGTCGGGGGTAGGAAATTCCTGACACAGGAATCCCACCCACAGGCAGCGGGATGCTAATTAGGCTCATAACTGAGCCACTTAAAGATGTAAATTGTCTGTACAGCAACGCACACAGTGTCCATAATAAAATGGGAGATCTGGTAATAATCACACGTTAGGAGGAATCAGAAATAGTAGGGATGGCTTTCAAAAAATCAGGACTGGGAGTTAAAGATTGCTGGGTGTAATACTTTTAGGAAAAATACAGAGGGAATGAAATGGAGGCAAGTTGCTTGTATTTTTAGGGATAATGTTAT
Organism: Cetorhinus maximus; assembly: GCF_964194155.1. Taxonomy (NCBI): domain Eukaryota; kingdom Metazoa; phylum Chordata; class Chondrichthyes; order Lamniformes; family Cetorhinidae; genus Cetorhinus; species Cetorhinus maximus. The sequence goes on along the minus strand of NC_135899.1, from coordinate 20,205,696 downwards.
GTCAGCTGGAAAAGGGACACAGCTTTTCCACAAGACCAAATGGATAGAGATAAAAAGATAATGAAAGATCAATTAGGTGTTGCCTGTAGGCCATTTAATTGTGGGATAGAGGTGTTGGAAGAAACATGCAAATCAAGAAATTGAGTAAAAAGACCTAAAATAATAATCAGGAGGGTTTCAACTACCCTGACATTAATTGGATGGAAGCGGTAGGTAAAGAGGATAAGGGAATGGTGTTTGTACAACATGTACAGTAGGCCTTTCTAAACTAATATGTAAAAAGCCCTACAAGGGAAGATTCGCTATTGGACCGAGTAATGGGGAATGAACCAATGCAGTTAAGAGAAGGAAAAGAAAGGGAACGCACCAAGGCAATAGTGACCATAAGATGATGATAGGGAAGGAAATAATTGTGACAAAAACCAGATTAATCAATTTGAAAATTTGATTTTCAAGGGCTGAGAATAAAACTTGGGAAAATAAATTGGGCAACAACATCGCCAAACAAAAAGGTACAACAATGGAAAACATTTAAAACCATGTTCAACAGAAGACAGGAAAAATATATTCTGCGAAACACGAGTAATTAAATAAGTAGTAGTGAGACTCCATGAATCAATAAAGACACAAGGGACCAAATGTGCATTAGGAAAGAGGCACACATTAAGTACATAGACAGCAGAAGGTGTATGACAGAAGGAAATATGAAGTGATTAGGAGAGAAATCAAAAAAGATTAGAGAAGCAAAGAGGAGCCCTATAAAAGCAAATTGTTAAGAAAGGTAAAATATTTTACAGGCACATTAATAAAAGTAGGGAGGCTGGGATGGAAATAGGACCATTAAGAGATAGACAGGATAATGCCACAGATAAAGATAGAGACAGGGCAGAAATATTAAATGATTACGTACTGTGGGCACCATTGTGTGCGGCTGCATCAATCTGTGCATAGACCCTCGGTATGCAAACACCAAGTGTCATTACATGCTGAGGTTCTACCTGTCCCCGGTGTTGCGAAGGATGGGTCTGGCCACGCTGCCGCGGAACGCTCCAAGTAGTTGGACCATGCCGTACCACCTGTCCCTTGTGGAAAAATTTATGCAGAGAAACACCTTTCACCACAAGTCCATCAGGCAATGGTCGGCACATAACGTCCTAAAGGCCCTGCAGGAAAAGGAGATGGTGGATCCTGTCGGATGGTTCCCCGGGCAGACTGTCAAAGTCATTTGGCAGAATGCCTCATTGCCAGAACTTTCCAACAAGCACCAAGATGTAGCTTGGCTGATGGCGATAAAGGCCCTCCCCGTCAGATCTTTCCAACACACCAGGAGTCCCATCCCCTCTGCACGTTGCCCTCGAGGTGGCTGTGGTGGGGAAGAGACTCCTTGTGGAATGTGCCTTTGCAAAGAAGGTCTGGGGAGAGATGCAGTGGTTTTTCTCGAGGTTCATCCCGAGCAGTTCTGTGACACAGGACTCTGTGCTCTACGGACTGTTCCCAGGGGGACACACCGAAACAAACACCAACTGCAGCTGGAGGATCATCAACTCAGTGAAAGACGTTCTTTGGTCTGCCTGAAACTTGTTGGTCTTCCAATGCAACGAGTTGTCCCCAACCGAGTGTTGCAGACTGGCACATTCCAAAGTCCAGGATTACATGCTGAGGGACACACTAAAGCTTGGGGCAGCCACCACAAAGGCGCATTGGGGAAAGGTCACTGTCCAAAAGGGGCTGTGAATTGTATAGACCCCTCGGGCTGTATGACTCACATTGAATGTATGCAGTGAATACTACATGTATCACAATTGTATTGAAGCACCTCAGAGTGCAACATGATCTATGTAGATAATTTAAATACCATTGCACTGTCTGACTGTCTGTAATGACCATGGCGCAATGTCTGTAATGTTCATTGATTATATTGAAGCACCTCGTGATCTATGTGGAAAATTTCAATATGATATCACTTTTGCTGAAGGCCATTTTGAAATGTTTTGTAATGTTCATTTAGATATTTTAATGAATAAAGTATATTTTTGCAAAATAATTTAAATTATTACTTACTGATCAATATCTGCAACCAATTTGAACTGGCCTCAGGAGCCAAGGTAAATCGTGGCAAGAGTGAGGCCATGTTCTTTGGGAACTGAGCTGACTGATCCTTTATCCTCTTCACCATCAGGTCAGATGGCCTGAAGGTGCTGGAGATACGGTTCGGAGGGACCAGGTCATGAGTCTATGGTGGAAAGAAAACTGGGCATGTGGGAGCGACGCTCCCTCTCTACTGCGGGTAAGACCCTGGTCATCAGTTGTGAGGCACTCTCGGTGTTGCTATACATGTTGCAGGTCTGGTCCATTCCTCACTGCTGCGCTGTCACGATCACCTGAGCCATCTTTTGCTTTATCTGGAGGTTGAAAATGGATTGTGTTCGCAGGGAGATGATGTACAAACCTCTAGATTATGAGGGAAAAAACATGCTCAACATCGCCCTAATCCCGATGGCCACCTGTGTGTGCGACTGCATCAGGCTGCGTGTACACCCTCGGTACGCAAACACCAAGTGTCACTACGTGCTGAGGTTCTACTTGTTCCCGGTGTTACGAACGATAGGTCTGGCCTTCCTGCCGTACGCTCCAATTGGATTGGACTGTGCCATACCACCTGTCCCTCGTGGAAATATTTATGCAGAGAAGCACCTTTGACCACAAGTCCATCAGGCAGTGGTCAGCACGTAACGTCCTAGAGGCCCTGTGGGAAAAGGAGATGGTGGATCCTGTCGGATGGTTCCCCGGGCAGACTGTCAAAGTCATTTGGCAGAATGCCTCATCGCCAGAACATTCCAACAAACACCAAGATGTAGCTTGGCTGGTGGTAAGAAAGGCCCTCTCTGTCAGATCCTTCCTACATACCAGGAGTCTCACCCCCTTCGCACGTTGCCCTTGAGGTGGCTGTGATGGGGAAGAGACCGTTGTTCACCTCCTTGTGGAATGTGCCTTTGCAAAGAAGGTCTGGAGAGAGATGCAGTGGGTTTTGTTGAGGTTATATTGAGGCACCTCAGGGTGCGACATGATCTATGTGGAAAATTTGAATTTTATTCCACTTTTTGTGATGGCTATTTTGAAATGTTTTGTAATGTTCTTTCAGGTATTTTATGAATAAAGTATTTTTTAAAAATTGAATGATTACTTAATTTCAGTATTTAACAGGGAGTAGAACAGGTAGACATGATATTGAATGATGATCTAAGTCATCAGGTAAGTGCAATTAAAATAAGAGGAAAGGGATCTAATCAAACTCAGAGGATAAAACCCCAGCCCAGAAGTTTCACACCCGTACATTTAAAAAAAATCTATGGAAGGGATAGTAGAGGTATTACTGCAGATAAAAAATATTTTCTTAGGAAAAGGTGTAATGCTGGAGGACTGGCAGATAGCGAATGTAATTCCTATACTTAAGAAGGCAGGACAGAATGTGCCCAGGGAATTGTAGACAAGTTAGCTTAACGTTGGTTTTTAGAAAAGATAATGCAATCCCTACTAGAGAACAGAGAAAAAAAATAATCATTAGCTTGGGTTTCAAAAGTTATGAATTTGTTTGAGGAGGTAACAGAGATAGTAGACAATGGTAATGCAATAGATGCAATTTATCTGGATTTCCAAAGGGCCTTTGATCAGGTGTCTTATAATAGGCTATTGAACAAGGTCAGAGAAGAGGAGTCAGGGGACAAATGAATTGCTAGCTGGCTTCAAAGTAGAAAGCAGAGAGTCGGAGTAAAGGATAGTTATTCAGAGTGGTAAAATGTGGTAAGTGCTGGGATCACTGCTGTTGGCAATTTACATTAATAGTTTGAACTTTAGAATCAAAGACCCAATTTCTACATTTGCAGACACAAAATTGCGCGTACGCATTTGTGTTGGTGTGTGTGGAGGGAGGGATAGTCAATACTGAGGAGGATGATAAATTACAGGAGGACATTAATAAGCTCGCAGAATGGGCAAATAATTGATAAATGAAGTTCAACGCAGTGGTGGTGTATTTTGGTCGGAAGAATAGGGAAGTCAGCTATTACATTGAAGGTGCAAGTCCAGTTAAGGTAAAGGAAGAAAGGGACCTCGGAGTACAAATACATGAATTGCTAAATGTTGCAACACAGGTTATCAAGTCTGTAAAGAACCAAGCATTAGGATTCATCTCTAGCGGAATAGAATTGGAAAGTCAGGAAGTTATGCAAAACCTGTATCTAACTTTGATTAGATCACACAGAGTACTGCATACAGCTCTGGTCAGCATATTATTAAAAAAAGGATATAGAGATATAGAGGCACTGGAGAGGATGCAGGGAAGATTTACAAGGATGACATGAGGAATATGTGTGTATATGCATATCAGGAATGGATTGACAGACTTGGTCTCTTTTTCTCTTGAAAAAAATAAGGTTGAGGGGGTGACCTGACAGAGCTCTTTAAAATGAAAGATTTTGATAGGATAGTGTTTCCTCTTGTGGGGAAGAGCATAACTAGAGGTCATCAATGTAAGGTCGTCACCAACAAATCGAACAGGGATTTCAGAATTAAGAAAATTCTTTGTCCAAAGAGCAGTGAGAATGTGGAACTTGCTCTCACAGGGAGACTAGTTGAAGTAAATAGTATAGATGCATTTAAGAGGAAGTTAGAGGGAGAAAGTAACAGATAATCCCAGGTTAGATTTAGATGAGGAAAGATGAGAGGAGGTTTGAATACAGCAACATGGAGTGGATTTGTTGGGCCAAAAGCTCTGTTTCTGTGCCATGTAACTTATGTAATCCTATGTAACAACTAGGTATTCCTTTCATCCCTGTGTACTCTAATGATTATTGAATTTATTGACAAAAAGCCTTCACTCGCCAAATTCATAGATAAACCACTGCTCACTGGTATCCTCATTGCCAGGTTGATTTTCAATATTTGAAAAGACCCAAGGAGGGAGTTCTCTTATTGTTGTACAGCTGAGTCATTACTATTTTTGAACTTTTGAGATAAATTTTCGTCCCTCGACTCGGAACAAAGCTGAGTCATGAAGGCCAAAGTAGCTGCAAATATGGATTTCCCTGACGATTGCTGCCACTCACTATTGTCATTGGGTTGGGAATCGTCTCAGCTTGTGACCCAGCGCTCACAGCTACAGAGGGCAGTGCAAGCTTTGTTTGATTGTCATCTTTATGACCTTGTAATAAGTTATTATTTCTTTGATGCGGTTTCTCAATGGCTGGAGGATATGAGGGGGCAATGGAATGAGCATGGGAATATTCAGGACATAGGGGTAGGTGGAGAAGGGGTGAGGGGGCCGAACAGTCACCTGCGTAATTGGGCTGATGTCCTAGAGTACTGACATCGGATTTTTTATTGGGCCTGAGAAGTAAGAACCCATCACCACACCTGACATCTGCACTCACTCAGGATGCAGCAGACCAGACTCCAGCCCGCACCCCAGTTGAGTGCATGAGAAATTGTGGGTGTTTCGGTTGACTTGCCGAATTCACAAAAGTTTGGGAAATGGCCTCCCACACTGAAGAGGGAAATTCAGCCCTATAAGTCCTGAATCCCACAAGCTCTGACCCAGTGGTGAGTGAGCTAGCTGCTGATCCATGGTTAACACATACGTAATCACCGACTTGATTTGAAGCACAAGACTTTAAATGCAATTCATTTGGAGGAGGTGACTAATATACTGATTATGAAATCTCTCGGGCAGAATCGTCCCAGATTCGTACTGAGTGCAGTAGAGGAAATGAAAAAAGATATTCTACCCGCTGTCCAAAGTGGCGGGTTTTCGGACCGTATCGTCCCCTTCCCGACGTATCCCGCCTCATTAATTATGCATTCACAGGAACACTCTGGATCGCTGGCGGGAGGGCTCGGCTTTGCCCGCCACGCTGTGACCTCAGTGCTTCCTCGCTCTGGGCGCCATTTTTAAAGCGCACCAGAGCGCAGCCTACTTCATGTCTACAGACCAGGACTGCTCCAGGCGACAGGTGGCCCCACAAGCAAAGAAGATGGCAGCCCCCAAATTTATTGATGCCTCTCTGGAGCACCTGCTGGACACAGTGGAAGGCCACTGCGATGTCCTCTGCCCACGCTTTGGCTGCAGTAGGTCCACCAGAGTCAGCAATCAGGCCTGGGAGGTGGTAGCAGTGGCAGTCAGCACTACCGGAGCACAGAGGACGTCAGCGCAGGAAGAGGATGAATGCTCTCATCCATTCCACCAGGGTGAGTCAACCATTACTCTTAATTCACACTCTCTCAAACTCATCACACATCCACTGGGATCTCACACCTCAAGGGGCAACACCACTAACTCTCACACACCGTCACATCCCCATCAGCCTCATATCCTCTGGAGCTCGTGTCCTCATCCCATCCATGGTTCTGCTCACCACACAAACAGTCCACGCAATGCCATTCGTCCTGCTCACACACTCTGTGTTTTCATGCAGGAGAAGCTGGCCCACAACATCAGGGAGAGGCCATAGGTTGGGGGTGGAGTGGCCAACATTAGGCTCCTCACTCACTTTGAGGAGCGTGCCATCGCACTGACTGTTGAGGATGTGGACCGTGCCTGCGGTGACGGTGAGGTCGGCGGTGAACACCCTCGTGAGGATCCTGCACCCATCATCCCTCTCTCAATGCAACTGTGAGTGCTCTCGCTTCTGCTTTTGACTCTGCTGCCGTGCACTCATTATCTTTACTTTGGTTCACAGGGAGCTCTGCCCAGTGACCAACGCCCTTAGCCTGCCAGTCCCTCAGCTCCATTCATATCCTCACCTCCAGCCAAGAGGACACCTCCTCCATTGAAGAGCTGGAAATAATCAGCCTGGAAGACCCGTCACAGCGCTTACCCACACCCTCCACCAGCGCAGAGACACACCACTCGATGGGACCTAGATCTAGAGCAAGCTTGGGTTCACAATTTGGTGGTCACCGCATGGACAGGTGTCCGCAGCAGGAGGAGGCAGGTTCAGCCAAGCTCCCCGGCACTCAGAGGACTGCTGGGGGAGAGGCATCTGTGAGGTCCAAGTCAGAAGATGAGTCTCTGAATTTGGCCTTCGAACTCATCGTGGAGAGTCAGCAGAGGGTGGGGAAACATCACGCAGAGCTGTTGGAAGCCCTCAGAGTGGTATGCGAGTCAGAGGAGTGTGTCCACCTGCCCTCTGAAGTGGCACCCACATGTGTCTCCATGGGAGGGATGGCAGACACCATGGAAACCCTGGTCCAGCAGAGCCCAGAGATGCGCACAGACCTGCACTCCATCGCTGTACCCATTGGTGAGTTTCTGCAGTGGTAAAGTGAGAAGGAAGCGGGGCACCTCGAAGTCCCTCCAGGTGCTCCTTCCCCTCAACATGTCAGGCTGGGGCCCTTAGGTACGCAAAGTGAGGAGGAGTGGCAGCTGGACACCCTTGGGTCATCCACTCAGAGGCTGTCTGCTCCCTCTGAATCCCCTGTGCCTGTGATGCCCCCCTCAACCTCATCCTCCATCACCACAGAGGGATCAGCTATCCCACAGGAGGAAGAGCCAAAGCAAGCAGAGGCCCTCAAGGCCTTGGCTCTCCAGAGGATGCTTGCCAAAGTCATCAGAGGCAACAAGGCCAGTCATTGCACAGACTGTCTCCACCCCTGCTGCGGATGTCAGGGCAGCACCTAGGAGAACTGGTAGGCCTGGAAAAGTTAAGAAATCCTGATCACAAGTGTTTGCATGGGTGAACGCATTTTGTCACTTTAACATCTGAAAATACATCTACTTTCACTGAATAACATGCAATGGCGTCTTTCAGCTTCATTGACAGGTTTCACGAGTCCTCCTACTGCATCTCCCCAGCCCATCACTAGCAGTTCAGCTGCACACAACCAGACCGCGAGTGATTCTGGAGGGAGAAGTGTGTGGGGGGCCCCGTGCAAGCTCTATCCCACATTCGCTGAGCCTTTATCCATCACACTCATCTCAATGTCCCGATGATTTTCAATGCTGCCTGCTGGGGTTCTCTTTCAGTTGTCTATCTGAGCTGACCTGCATCTCCGCCCACCCACTGATCACACTCCCATGCAGATCCTGTTACCACCCAACATGAGGCTCCACTCACTTTTGATTTTGAAAACCATGGTCATGGTCAAGTATCTCATCTGCACCCCCATCCATTCCCCTCCCCCCAGTCACCCATGTCCTTTCCCCCATCACCATGGATGCCCCTGGCATCATCTTCCACCACCCCACTGTCACCTACCATCCCGAATCCTTGTCGTTCCAGGATGTCCAGGTCAATGTGCGCATTCCCTACCTTCCTGCAAATCACACCCTCATCCACATTGACCTTCCCAACCTCCTCCTTTCCACCCCAAGGGTCCGTGTCTGCCTCCGATTTACTGTTACGGTAAACCAACCACCCTCACCGTCCCCTTACTATTACCAACGCACCCTCACCCTCCCACTTTACCAGCTCCCTGTGCTCCCTCTCACACTCGCCATTCCCTCTTACCACACCCACCCTCAGTTCGCTCCCCAAGAGGCAGCCATTGACTCGACAGACCACTGCCTTGCATGTTCACCCGAACATCCCCAAACACCCCCACTCCCTCCCTCCTGCTGGCCCCCCAGACACTTTTCCCTCCTCCAAACTCCCTCCCTGACACGTTCCTTCCCCACTTACTGCATTATCCTCCATTACACCCTCATCTCCCCCCACACCTTTGTCACCCTCACTCCCAACCTCATCGCAGCACCCCCCCCCACCACCTTCACACCCGGGACACCTTCCTCTCCCAGTCACACTGACCTTCCCCTCCCACCGCCACCCCAGGCACAACTTCCTCTCCCACTCACAGCTGGACATCCCTCTACCCCCCCGCCACCTCCATAGCAGCCCATGGCCAAGACCGTGATGTTCCAAAGCAGACCTGAAGCATCAACGGAGACCTCCCACCTTCTGAAAGCTGCTTTGGGGCCGAGCCATGTGCATGAGGACTCACCCAGCTTGCGAAGCACCTGTTCCTCCAGGGTCCGGGAGCTCTCAGGCTCTAGCATCTTCTGTTCCTCAGATTCCCGCGATCTGAACAAGGCCCTAACGGTAAATCCTGACTTCTGAGTGTCACACTCGTCCAGACGTGTTCTGTGCCAGTGTGTTTTCACACCAGCGAGACGGTAAATCTGGTGTGGGGGTGGTGAGGGGGAGTGGCGGCGATTCCGGTCAGGCCTTACTTTGCATCCCGTTACTGGGATTCCCGTTCCCCATGGCAGACACCATCGGATGATCCTGCTGTTTGATTTCACGTCGACATAAAACTAATTTCTGCCCCTCACACCCAACTGTTCCCCCGCCCCCGCCCCTGTGGCATTATCCTATCTATCCCTTACTGGTCCTATTTCCATCCCAGCCTTCGTATTTTTATTTGTGTGCCGGTAAAATATTTTATTTTTTACCTTCCTTGATAATTTACTTTTATAGGGCTTCTCTTTGCTTTTCTGATTTCTTTTGATTTCTCTCCTAATCACTTTTTATTTCCTTCTGTCATGCATCCTCTGCTGCCCATGTACTTAACATATGCCTCTTCCCCAACGCACATTTGCCCCCTTCTGTCTTCATGGATCCATGGAGTCTCTCTCGTGCTGATTTAGTACTTTCGTGTCTAGCAGAATATATTTTTCCTGTATTCTGTTGAACACTGTTCAAAATGTTTTCCATTGTTGTTTGCCAATTCTGTTGCCCATTTTATATTCCCCAAGTTCAATTCTCAGCCCCTCAAAATCAGCTTTTTTCGAATTGATTAATCTGGCTTTCATCATAATTGTGATACAAAATTGGCTGAAAAATAGGAAGCAGAGAGTAATGGTCCATGGATGTGGCAGATGAAGTTCAGTGTGGAGAAGTGTGAGGTGATGCATTTTGGTAGGAAGAACATGGACAGACAATAAAAAATAAGGGGTGAAGCTTTGACGGGCATGCAGGAGCAGAAACACCTGGGTGTATATGTGCAGAGATCATTGAAGGAGGCAGGATAGGTGGAGAGAGTTAATAAAGCATATAGTATGCTGGGTTTTATTAATAGGGGCATAGAGTACAAGAGCAAGGAGTTTGTGCTGAATTTATATGAGACACTCATTAAACCTCAGCTGGAATATTGTGTACAGTTCTGGGCAACACACTATAGGATGTGATCGCATTGGAGAGAGTGCAGAAGAGGCTTACAAGAATGGTTCCAGGGATGAGAAAATTCAGCTATGAGGTTAGCTTGGAGAGGTTGGGACTGTTCTCCTTGGAGAGAAGGCAGCTGAGAGGAGATTTGATGGAGATGCTCAAAATCATGAGGGGGCTGGACAGAGTAGATAGGGAGAAGCTGTTCCCGCTCGTAAAAAGATCAAGAATGAAGTGATTTGCAAAAGAAGCAAATGTGACGTGAGAAAAGCTTTTTCACACAGCGAGTGGTTCGGGTTTGGAATGCACTGCCTGGAAGTGTGGTGGAGGCAGGTTCAATTGAAGCATAGGAGAGGGCATTAGATGATTATTTGAATAGAAACAATGTGCAGGGGTATGGGGAAAAGGCAGGGCAATGGCACTAGGTCATAATGCTCATTTGGAGAGCCGGTGCAAACATGATGGACCGAATGGCCTTCTTCTGTGCCATTAAAATTCTGAGTCTGTGATTATGTCCTTCTCTATCATCATCTTATGGTCACTATTGCCTTGGTGTGTTCCCTTTCTTTTCCTTCTCTTATCTGCACTGGTTCATACCCATTACTCGGTCCAATAGTGAATCTTCCCTGTCCCAGATCTGGTGCCAATATGCCATGAAAGGGAACCCCTCTTTTTCTTACTAGCCCTTTAATTGTCGAGGGTGATGGTATATGGTGGAGCCACCACATAAATATTTGTCGCCTTTTTCATACAAGTGGTGTGGAAATAAAAATTTAGACATGGTCGAGAAGAATATGGAAAAAGAAATAATGGTGACAACTGTGGAAAAAGACTGATTTCGTAAGAAAATTATAGCAGAGCTCAAGGTGACTAAGTCACCAGATCCGATGTCATGTAACCTGGACTATGAAAGGAAGTCAGAGAGGAGCTAACAGAGGCTCTGCCTCCAATTTTCCAAATGTCCTTATATATGAAAATTGTTCCAGGGCTCTTTGGGAATGAGAGAAGAATTCATTGGGTGACTATGGAGCACCCGTGTAATTTGGTGTGAGCGAATTCATAATTTTAGATAATACTTGTAAATGTCTGGAATTGTAGAAGTTGACGAATAAACAGCCAGCACAGATTTAATAGCATTATTAAATCAACTGCCTGTTCTACATCAGTCTGATATTCCATTTCATTCTATTCACTGGGACTCAATATTGGACAGGACAGATAACTGGCAGCTGGTTGGATAATGAGGCAAAAACAGAAAAAGCTGGTAAATCTCAGCGGGTCTGACAGCAACTGTGGAGAGAGAAACAGAGTTAGCTTTTTGACCAGAATTTTCCCATCGGCGATTTGGGGGCGGGGCCCGCTCGCCGACAGGAAAGTGACGCAGGATAACGTCGGGAGGAGCCCCTGATATCATCCCACTCTATTTAAATATTCAGGAAGGCGGGCGGACATTGAAATCAGGTGTCCGCCCACAGACCTGTCAATGGCCAATTGAGGTCATTGACAGGATAATTAAGCAAATTAAAGGCCCTGCACCTCCAACCTTAAGGCTGGCGAGCAGGCCAGGAGCCCTAGCGGGAAGGAGAAAAAACTTGAAACCTCATCCACTGGTGGGATGAGGTTTCATGTCTGTTTAAAAAATATTTAATAAAGTTTATGTCATATTTATTAACATGCCCTATCTCCTGTGACATTGTCACATCAGGGGGACATGTTAATAATTTTATTATTTTTCTGTTTTTTAAGTTTACAAAGCTTTCACCGATCTCCCTGAGACAGCACTTAGTCTCAGGGAGCAGTCTGCGTGTTAAAGAGCGCACTTTGACAGATGGGGAATCCCTCTCCCCCCCTGCACAGGAAGCGCATAGGGCTTCCCGTCGGGCAGCCCGCTCGGCGGGCCTTAATTGACCTGCCCACTCAAAATAGCGGCAGAGTTCAGCTGCCCGCCCGTCGCCGCCGAGGGCTAAATTCTACCCTTCGAGTCCGTATGGCCCTTCTTCAGAGCTAGGCTTCAGATTGGATAATGCCTGCTTTGCTCTACCACCGAAGGTGCATTTCTACTTCACAGGTTTCTACTGAAGGATTCATTTGACGGGTTGTTTGTGTGATCGTTTTGCTGGGCAGCAACGTTAGACACTAGAAACATGTCAGGGCCTGCTATTGGTAAAGCTCTGTCACCTTCCTCACCCCTCTGATAGTGAGGGAGGGCGCCTTGTTAGGGCCAAGAGGCAGCGAATCCATGTTAAGGAGTAGAGAAGATAATCAGAATTTGCTTCTTTCATACAATTATCAGCAAAGCAAAGATAAGCATCAGCTTGTCATTCTTCATGAGAAATATTGTAACCATATTTAAGGGCAAGTTGTCAGGTACAGCATGCATCACAAATTAACTCTTACGCTTTGAAATAACATATTTTGTGATGATTAAAACAACTGTAATTCCACTACATTTATACATTAAAACAGAACAAACAAAAACTGTATTTCTTGCAGAGCAGGTGTAATTGTAACTTTGGCTCAGTGTAAACGAGCGATATTGAATTAGCTGCCGGTTGATCGCCGCACCCGATTTTCCTTTGTCTCAAAGTCAAGAGTTCGAATTACTTTCCCACCGCCCAACCTGCCCCGAATAAACCTCCATCTCGGTCACCCAGAGTCACGGTGATGAAGTACCGAAAAAAAAGTTTAAGGACACCTTGGCACAGGGATACGGAGCTTTACGGTAAGAGGGGGATGCGGACCCAAAAGAGGAAGGGTGTGTATGCGGACCCGAAAGAGTGGGATGCGGACCTAAAAGAGGAGAGGGGATGCGGACCCAAAAGAGAAAAGGGGGTTATGCGGACCCGAAAGAGGACAGGGGCGTATGCGGACCCAAGAGTGGGGAGTGAGGGGTTATCGCTTCGAGATGATCAATTCAGTCGGAGTGCGTTCCAGGATCAAAACTACTTACCTGCAGGGCAGACACAGGGAAGCGAAGGAAGTTCATGCCGGGAACAGCAAAAGAAGAAATCGGGGGCAAAACTCATCCCAGGAAGGCCTGATCTGGGACTCGAGACTAAAGGCCAAACCACGTTGGAGCAGGAGGAGGCTATTCAGCCCGTCGAGCCAGCTCAGCTATTCAATACGATCATGGCTGATCATTCACTTCAATGCTTTTTTTCCCCCACACCCTTATAAGGATACATTTATCCCTTTAGGCATCATTGGTATTTTGAAATCTGTCAATCTCTGCTTCAAACATACCCAATGACTGAGCTTTCACAGCCCTCTGAGTAAAAGAAATTCTCCTCATCCTGGTCCTAAGTGACTTCCCCTTATTTTGAAGTTGAGTCCCCTGGTTCTGGACTCCCCAAGCAGGGGAAGCATTTGTAGGTTTCAATGTGATCACCTCTCATTCTTTGAAACCCTAGAGAATACAGGCCCAGTTTCACCAATCTCTCTTCATCGGACAGTCCCGCCATCATGGGAACAAGGCTGGTGAACCTTCGTTGCACTCCTTCTGTGGCAATAATCCTTCCTAAGGTGAGGGGATCAAAACTGCACACAGTGCTCCAGGTGCGGTCTAACCAAGGTTCTATAAAATTGAAGTAAGACTTTGCTCCTCCTGTACTCAAATCCTCTTGCAATAAAAGCAAACTTATCATTAGCCTTCCCAGTTGCCTGCTGCACCTGCCTGTTAGCTTTGTGACTTACTGACAAGGCCACCCAGGTCCTTTTGTACATCTACACTTTCTAATCTCTTACCATTTAAGAAATACACTGCACACCTGTTCCTCCTACCAAAATCACATTTTTCTACTTTATATTCCATCTGCCATGTTCTTGCCCACTCACTAAGTATATCTGAATCCTCTTGAAGCCACTTTGCATCTTCCTCACAACACATATTCCACCTAGCTTTGTGTCATCCGCAAACTTGGAAAGATTACATTTGGTCGCCATATCCAAATCATTGATATATATTGTGAACAGCTGGGGCCCAAGTACTGATCCTTGTGATACCCCTCTCATCACAGCCTGCCAACAGAAGAGTCACCCCTTTACTCCTACTCTGTTTTCTGCCTGTTAGCCAATCCTTAATCCATGCCAGCATATTACCTCCAATCACACGTGCTCTAATTTTGCTAACCAATCTCCTGTGGAGAATTTTATCAAAAGCCTTCTGAAAATCTAAGATCTATGTCACCAACTCTTTATAAATTGTTAGTAACATCCTCAAAAAAAACTCCAACAGGTTCATCAAACATGATTTCCCATTCATAAATCCATGTTGACTATGCTCAATCAGATCATTATTATCCAAGTCACATCCATTATAATAGATACTAGCATTTTACCTACTACCTATGTAAGGCTAACAGGTCTGTAATTCCCTGTTTTCTCTCTTCCTCCCTTCTTAAATAATGGGGTGACATTTGCTACCTTCAAGCCTGCAGCATTTATTCTGATTGCCCTTGAGAAGGTGCCTTGTTGAACTGCTGCAGTTCATGTGGTGATGGTACACCCACAGTGCTGTTAGGAAATGAGTTCCAGGATTTGGACCCAGCGACAGTGAAGGAACGATGACAGATTTCCAAGTCACAATAGTAAGTGGCTTGGAGGAGAACATCCAGGTGGTGGTGTTCCCATCTATCTGCTGCCCTTGACCTTCCAGATGGTAGTGGCTGTGGGTTTGGAAGGGGTTGCGTAAGGAGCCTTGGTGAGTTTCTGCATTGCATCTTGTAGATGGTGCACGATGCTGCTACTGTGTGTCAGTGGTGGAGGCAGTGAATATTTGTGGATCGGGTGCCAATCAAATGGGCTGCTTTATCCTGGAAGGTGTCAAGTCGCTTGAGTGCTGTTGGACATGCACTCATCCAGGCAAGGGGAGAGTAATCCATCACACTCCTGACTTGTGCCTTGTAGATGGTGGACAGACTTTGGGGAGTCAGGAGGTGAGTTATGTGCTGCAGGATTCCTATCCTCTGACCTCATCTTGTAGCCAGTGTTTATATGGCAAGTCCAGTTCAGTTTCTGGTCAATGGTAAACCCCAGGAGGTTAATTGTGGGAGATTCAGTGATGATAATGGTATTGAATGTCAAGGGGTGATGGTTAAAATCTCTTGTTGGAGATGGTCATTGCAGGGCACTTGTGTGGCACAAATATTACTTGTCACTTGTCAGCCCGAGTCTGGATGTTGTCCGGCATTCAGCAGATGTACACATTTAATGTGGGTTTTACATGTTGAATAAGGAAAGAGGAAAAGTCAATGTACCAGGGTTGAGAATGTCTATTACATGTCTTCACACTCTGTATTGGGTGGGTCTTTTAAATACTCCCAGAGACAGACTGTCTTCTGCTATGTTTAGTTGATAATCTTCTTCAATTGATTGGAAAAAATGAAATATTCAACAGAAAGTAAAATGAACCATTCAATATCCCACTTTATAATGTTGCTCAGTTATTTTTGGAGGCCGTATTACATCATTGCTCCTCAGACATACTCTCCTCAAGAGAAAACACAAACGTTGACACACCACAGACTGATGACAGCATACACAGACTAAACAATGCACAGACTACAGCATGAAAGAGCACGGGAGTCAATAGTAAAATGTTGAGCAAATCGGTGACCTCAGCTGCAAAAATATGAACAAAAAGGTTTGGGCCTTGGAGAGGAGCAGACATGAACTTATGGATGGAAATGAGTGTAAAGCAAATTACAAAGGACAAGTGAATAATACTGGATTAATTCAAAGTTTAGTGAAGTGGATGGGTTGGTACTCAATATTGAGCGTGAATCTCTGTGGAGTTGTGGCAGGGATTTTTACCAACAGCTTCAGGTTCAGTAGGGAACAGAAGCAAGTTCTGGTGGAAAGTAAGTATTTAAGATAATAGAGGATGAACTTTCAACAGGGAAAACATGAATAAGGAGACAGAAAAAAACTGCAACGATGCTCAGTCATAAAAACACGAGTGGTCCATTCATCCCCTTGAGCCTGTCCTACGATTTCATTTGTCAAGAAAACAAGAAACAATAATATATTTCATCTGGCAACATCACTGTCATATTTCTTATGTACTAGAAGACAGGCTGTTGGGGGCTGTAAATATGGTAATTGGAGTAAGAGTCAGAGTGACCTCAAGAGTCTGAAACCAACAGTAAGAAGTAATTTTGATATGTTACTGATCCAAGTGGAACGCTAGTCATAAGTTCACATAAAGCAATAACAGGAGTAGTTTTGAATTGAGTTGCTTTCCATTAAAGGAGGATATATGAAGGCTGTAAAAAGGTGTAAGAAAATAAGGTAAAGATAGGCTAAGTTTATTTTTTTAAAATAAGCATAAAAGCTAGAGCAGAGTCTAATCAAGTCTGTAAAAAAGTATTTCTAAACAGGCTGGTTGAGACAATAGAGAGCTCAAATGAAAGGAACAGATTTAAGAAAATACTGAAGCCTATGTGAGGCGGTAGCTGTTTAGATCTCCCAGAAGACAGCAGGAAAGCTGGTTCGAACTCCCAGAAGACAGAATGAACAAGGCCAGGCCTGGAGACCCAGTTACCTCAGAGGACACCCCAAGATAAAATGGAACTGTGTGGTAAAGAAATTACTGAATTATGGAATTTAAAATATATAAGGATAGTTGCTGAACAGGAAAGGGGACAGTTAGCGCTGAGGCTCGTTAAAATCTTTTTGAATTGTAGTAAATTACTATTCACCGTGTGAGGCCATTCTTGTCTTTAAGTGTAAATGTGTTTCTTTTGTTTTTTATAAATAAATGTTTACTATAAAATCACTACAAGTTGTCAGGGACATCATTTCACATAAACCCTCTGAAACCTCCTCTGCAAGAATGATTTTGTTATATGCGAGTTTTATGTGAGTAGTGAAGAGGATGTAAAGAGACTTCAAGACGATTGAGACAAGTTGAGTGAGTGGGCAAATACATGACAGGTGAAGTATACTGTGGATAAATGTGAAGGTTCCACTTCGGTAGGAAAAACAGAATGACAGTATTATTTAAATAGTGATAGATTGGGAAACGTTGATGTAGAAAGGGACCTAGGTGTCCATGTACGCCAATCATTGAAAGCAAGCATGCAAGTACATCAAGCAGTTAGGAAGGCAAATGGTTTGTTGGCCTTCAGTGCAAGAGGATTTGAGTACAGGAGCAAGGATGTCTTACTGCAGCTATACATGGCTTTAGTGAGACCACACCTCGCGAATGGTGTGCAGTTTTGGTCTCCTTACCTAAGAAAAGATATACTTGCCACAGAGGGAGTGTCGTAAAGGTTCACCAGATTGATTCCTGGGATGGCAGGATTGTGGTATGAGGAAGATTGAATACAGACATAGTTGACCCACTGGAGTTTAGAAGAATGATAAGGGGTCTCATTGAAACATATAACATTTTGACAGGGCTGGACAGGGGTCCGATTTTGTTTGTTTTTATATTTTCCACAACCATACAATCGGTACAGCACAAAAGAGGCCATTTTCACCGGTAATATCCAAGCTGGTTCTCGAGGAAGTTAACCATTCCCCTACATACAATGATGGCTTAGAGAAGCAAGACAATTTCTTTTGTAATATATTGTGTTCTGTTGAAAGAGGAATTTCCGTAAAGAAAATTGATAATATGGAATAACAGTTGTGAAAATAACGGCACTTTGAAAAATATATCTGCTCTTATAATTCATTCATTCATGGGATGCGAGTGGTGCTGACAAGGCCAGTTTTTATTGCCCATCCCTTATTGCCCTTGAGGAGGTGATGGTGAACCACCTTCTTGAATATAACTCAGTGGCATGCTAATAGATTTGAGAGGGCAGCCAAGAGTCAACCACAATTCTGTGGGTCTGAAGTCACAAATACGGTAGAGCAGGTAAAGACAGCAGATTTCCTTCCGTCAGAAAAATTGGTGACCCAGATGTATTTGACGACATTCCCGTTGTTTCCTGGTCACTGCTTTTGATCCTAGCTTTTTATTTCAGATTTGTTTTCAGTTAATTGAATTTAAATTCCCCAGCTGCCGTTGTGAGATTTGAACTCATGTCTCCCGATCATTATTTCAGGTCTCTGGATTACTAGACCAGCAACATAATCATTCTGATGTTGTTCTTGTGACAAAAGGAGAGATGACCAAATAAAAGCAATGGGATTGGTCAGGAATGTTGAAGTAGCTACAAGAAGAATTTCCGCTGGAGAGAAGAGAGAAGGCCAGGAGAAAATGTGATCCCATATGACATTGATTAAAGAATGAAATCCACAGAGCAGCTGAGTGATTTACAAGGACCAGATAACATTAACAAGGGTAAACTAGGGACCAAGATATGGTCATAGCTACACTCAGCTGTATAAACATGAATGCTAAATACATTCAGAATTAACAATTCTCAAACACAAGACCACTGTCTAGGGAACTAGAGCGTTGTAGGAATATTATAAACATGATTGAATGCAGCCATGGACATTCAGCCCTTCGAGCCAGTTCCACCATTCGGTTAGATCATGGCTGATGTATACCTGAACTGCATTTACCTGCCTTTGCTCCGTATCCCATGTTGCCCTCGATCAACATAAACCCATCCATTCCAGTCTTTAACATTTGGAAATTTGTGATTCCAGCACCTAGTATTTTGAAGGGACAAGTTCCATATTTCCAGTGCCCCTTCTGTGAAAGCATAAAATATACAAAAACGAATTCAGAGATAATTGAACAGACAGGAGGATGGTGTGATATGCCCCAGGATCTCAAAGACACATAGGAGATTAAAGATGGTCATCCTGAAGGCAATGCAAAGTTACACCATTAAACGCGCACAGTCAGATCAGTATATGAAGGTGGGCTTTACTCCATGTAGAGATGAGGAGGGAATGGGTAAGCAGGAAGGGTTATGTTAATGTCTCCTTCAATCAACCAAGTGGATACCAAAATGGTTCCAAATCTAGTTTGATAAAGCTAATGCATGGCTGCTTCATGACCCATTGCATGAGGGAAGTCATGGAAGGCAATGCACATTTTGACCTGATGATGGTAAGTGGTTTATGAGGCCAGGAATGAACGCAGCAGAAGCCCTTGGAGCTGCGGTATAAATATCAATGTGAGAATGGACACAATTCCAGGTCCGGTTTATCCTGACAGGAACAGGAGAAAGCTGCTGGTATTCCTTATGGATTCTAGATTGGATTGAGGTAGGTTTCAGTGAACTGGAGCTAAGGTGAGTAAATGGAGTTCAGGTACATATTGAAACTAAATCAGGAAAATCACTGAATTATAGACTGGTTACAGCACAGAAAGAGGGCATTCGGCCCGTCATGTCCGTGCTGGCTCTCTGCAAAAGCAATTCACCGAGCGTCACAACCCTGCCTTCACCCCATAGTCCTGAAAATTATTCCTCTTCAGACAATGATCCAATTCTCTTTTGAAAGTCCTGATTGAACCTGTCTCCACCAAACTCTCAGACAGTTCATTCCAGATCAGAAACACTCGCTGTTAAAAACGTTTTTACTCATGTCCCTTTTGGCTATCACCTCAGGTTATGGACAGTTTTTCACTCTGTGCTTTTTCATGATTTTGAAGACCTCCAACAAAGCAACTCTCCACTTTCTCTTTCCGAATGAGAATAACCCCACCTTTTCCAAACTATCCTTGTAACTGAAATCCCTCATTTCCGGAACCAATCCCTTCAAAGCCTTCACATGCTTCCTAAAGTGCCGTCCCCAGAATTGGATAAAATGCTCGTAAATCAGTCAAACCAGTGTTTTATAAATTTTTTTCATAAGTTCCTCGCTTTTGTGCATTTATACAAGGCTAAGATTCCTCTGCTTTTTAACCACTTGTTAAAGCTGCCCTGGCACCTTCACAAATTGTGCACACATACACATAAGTCTCTCCATTTCTCCACAGCTTTAGAATTGTACCCTTTTGTTCTTATTGATTCTCCAATTTTCCTACCAAAATATATCACTTCATATTTCCCTGCATTAAATTTAATCTGTCACATGCCTGTCCATTCCACCAACCTGCCGATACCTTCTAGTTGTCCCCTCACATTTCACAGGACTTACAAGTTTTGCAACATTTGCATATTTTCAAATTGTGCCCTATTCACACAAGTTCAAGTCATTAATATGTACAAAAATAGCAGTGATCCTAGTACCGTGTTATGAAAACATAACAATTTCATACTATGTTTCTAGTTTATGGTAAAGTAGGCTTATGGGTGTGAGTATTGTTGGTGTCTGTGATTTAATTACATTTGGAATCAGGTAGACTGCAAGCTGGAATCATCAAAAGAAGCTTGGTGTAGAAAAGTGCTTGAAATGCTAATAAGTAAACATGGATTCTGGTTTAGCATGTAAGGTGTGAAGGGAATTTGCATTTTTAGATAATTGAAGGGATTGTTGGATTTCAAAGGGATGTTAGTTGGTTTACAATGAGCAACTAGATAAGCAAGGCTAAGGAGTGTTTTTTTTCCAAAGGTTATTGGCAACATGGAAGTTTTTATATTAAGAGAAAGATACAGTTTCAGAGTCAAATCAAACAGTTGAATTTACATATTAAAGGGAAAATTAAAGGAGAATGAAAGGCTATGTGAGGAGAGGGCCATGTAAGATCTAACAGGAGTGGAAAAACATAGAAAAATAGAAGCAGGAGTAGCTCATTCGCCCTCCGAACCTCCTCCACCATTCAATTTGATCATGGCTGATCCTCAATCTCAGCGACATAGTCTCGATCTCTCCCCAGCCCCTTTGACGACTTTAGTGTCCAGATATCTACCTAATTCCTTCTTCAACATATTCAGTGAATTGGCCTTCACAGCCCTCGGTGGTAGAGAATTCACCACACTCTGAGCGAAGAGGTTTCTTCTCATTTCAGTCCTAGATGGCCTACCCTGTATCCTAAGATTGTGACCCCTTGTTCTAGACCCCGCAGCCAGAGGAAACATCATCCCTGTATCCAGCCTGTCCAGCCCAGTCAGAATTTTACATTTTTCAATGAGATCCCCTCTCATTCTTCTAAACTCGTGTGAATACAGGCCCAGTCGACCCAATGTCTTTTCATAACCACACTCCCAGGAATCAGTCTGGTGAACCTTCGCTGCACTGCCTGTATGGCAAGTTTTCTTTCTCCGCTAAGGTGGCCAAAACTGCACACAATACACCAGCTGTGGTCTCACCAAGGCCCTGTACAGCTGCATGAAGACATACTTACCCCTGTACTCAAGTCCTCTCGCAACTGCTTGCTGCACGTGCATGCTTGCTTTCAGTGATTGGTATGCAAGGACACCCAGGTCACTTTGTACATCTTTTTTTTTTGAAAAATATACTTTATTCATAAAATATCTGGAAGAACATTCCAAACCATTTCAAAATCACAAAAGTACAATCAGATTCAACTTTTACACATGGATCACAAGGTGCATCAATACAATCAATGAATATGACAATCATTTCAATATGGCCAATGCAGACAATCAGACAATGGTATTGGAGTTATCAACATACATCATGATGCAAACTGAGGTGCTTCAATACAATTATAATACAATTAGTATTCAATGCAGACATTCATTTGGAGCTGTACAGCCCAAGGGGCTCTCAACAGTTCCCAGTCCCTCGGTGCACTATGGCAGAAAGGTCTTCGACAGCGACCTTTCCCCATTGCGCCATTGCGGCGGCTGCCCCAAGCTTTAGTGGGTCTCTCAGCACGTAGTCCTGGACTTTTGAATGTGCCAGTCTGCAACACTCGGTCGGGGACAACTCTTTGCGCTGGTAGACCAACAAGTTTCGGGCAGACCAAAGAGCGTCTTTCACCGAGTTGATGATCCTCCAGCTGCAGTTGGTGTTTGTCTCGGTGTGTGTCCCTGGGAACAGCCCGTAGAGCACAGAGTCCTGTGTCACAGCACTGCTCGAGATGAACCTCGACAGAAACCACTGCATCTCTCTCCAGACCTTCTTTGCAAAGGCACAATCCACAAGGAGGTGAACAACGGTCTCGTCCCCACCACAGCCACCTCGAGGGCAACGTGCAGAGGGGGTGAGACTCCTGGCGTGTTGGAAAGATCTGACTGGGAGGGCCTTTCTCACCACCAGCCAAGCTATGTCTTGGTGCTTGTTGGAAAGTTCTGGCGATGAGGCATTCTGCCAAATGACTTTGACAGTCTGCTCGGGGAACCATCTCACAGGATCCACCCTCTCCTTTTCCCGCAGGGCCTCTAAGACGTTACGTGCCGACCACTGCCTGATGGACTTGTGGTCAAAGTTGTTTCTCTGCATAAATTTTTCCACCAGGGACAGGTGGTACGGCATGGTCCAACTACTTGGAGCGTTCCGCAGCAGCGTGGCCAGACTCATCCTTCACAACACCGGGGACAGGTAGAACCTCAGCACGTAGTGACACTTGGTTTTTGAGTACCAAGGGTCTACGCACAGCTTGACATTTCCCAATCTGTCACCATTTAAATAATACTCCATCATTCTGTTTTTCCTAGGGAAATGGTTAACTTCACACATCCACATTATACTACATCTGACATGTATTTTCTCACTCACTCAACTTGTTTAAATTGCCTTGAGGCCTCTTAACATCCTACTCACCGCTCACATTCCTGCCTTCAAGAAGCCCCCAGACATTTGTGAATAAGTCTGCTATGTAAAGTAACTGAAGTTGGGGAGGCCATTTGGAATTCCACTGTCAAGTGGGTACTGTGTTAACTTGCTGGGTTTTTAAAAAAATTCTAAAATCTATTTTGTTCTGTTGTCTTAAAGGGGGATGTGTAGCTGGGAATCAGGTTAATATTAGGAATTGGTATAGTAGTAAGTAATTTGTAGTCTTATGTATGTGTTTGAAATCTTTTATTTTGTTAATAAATACTCCAGTTTAATTTTTAAGATCTCTAAAGTCTTGGTGGACTCTTATTTCTGAATTTAGTGCACACAACATCTCGTAATAAATACAAATTGTAAAACCATTGTGATTGGGCGACCAAATTTCCTGTGTGGATGTGGTCCGCCTGGCACACATCATCTGCCATGTCATAACACCGACCCCTTGGGAACCACACTGTAAAACTACTCCAGTCTAAAAAATAACCATTCACCATACCTGTTTCTGCTGCTGAGGCAAATTCATATTCATACTTTCACTGCCCATTTTATCCCGTGGGCTTCAAATTTTCGTGTTAGCCTATGATGTGACTTTTGTCAAATGCCTTTTTGGAAGTCTAGAAATACCACATTAGCCATGTTACCCGATCAATCCTACCTGTTACCACATTAGAAAACTCAATCAAGTTGGTTGGAAACATTTCTTTTGAAAAACCCGGGCTGGCTTTCCTTAAATACTCCACACAATTGTCTACGTGTTTTTTAACTGTGCCCAAGGTTATCACTTCTAAAAGCTTTCCCAGCACAGAGGTTAAACTGTCTTACCTGGAGCTGCTGGATTTATTCTTAGACCGTTTCTGAACAAGGATGAAACATTTACATATCTCCAGTCCTCTGGCTCCTCTCCTGTACCTAAGGGGATTGGAAGATTATGACCAGTGTCTCTGCAGGGAACTTTAATGGAACATTTAATAGAGAAGTTCAAAATCATGAAAGGTTTTGAGTAAATAGGGAGAAACTGTTTCCAGTGGCATAGGGTTTAGCAACCAAAGGATACAGATGTAAGGTATTGTTTAAAAAATATCCAGAGTGAGATGAATACAGATTTTCCCGCAGCCAGTTATTATCTGGAATGCACTGGCTGCCAGTGTGGTGGAAACAATATTCAAAACTAACTTTCAAAAAGGGATTGGCAGTGGGGGAAAAGGAACTGGACTGGGACCAGTTGAATAGCTCTATCAAAGTGCCTATCCAGACAGAGGGGGCTGATTGACCACAGTCGGTGCATTGTGATTTTATGATTTTGCATTGCTTCCCACCTGAAGCAGGCTGGCATTTCCACTGCACATCTCAGATCCCTATCCACGGTAGTGATGGCTGAAGTACCAGAGTAAACTTCAGCACTATTTGTAGGCAACTGTTACTCCATTTACTCCAGCCAGAAGCTGTTCAAATCATCCAGGTGAATTTGGAATGGGAACTGTAAGGATCCAGGCTTTGGAGCAATTTGTAAATAAAACAAATAGCATGTTTCGTTTCTGTTTCTTAGATTTAATGATGAACTGTGTCCTTTTTGAGAAAACTGCTTCTATTCCACTCGTTTTCAGTTTCTTTTGGTTGAAGAACCAATTTACAAATGTAATCATGGACTCTCAATGTAAATTATAATTCTATATAAAAATGATAATATGAACAGGTTATATGTACAGAGAGCTTTAATAATGTTTTTAATAAAATAGGTAACTACATACTAGTGATTTAAGGACTATTTCACTGACACGGACAGTCATGAGGCAGAGCAGACAAACCAGAGATAAATGATAATTGTGACTCCACATTTTTTTTTTGCAAAATATACTTTATTCCTAAATTATCTAAAAGAACATTTCAAAATGACCATCACAGACATTGCAATGATATTCAAATGGTCATGTTGCACTCTGAGGTGCTTCAGCACAACAGAAAGACCATGACAAACATTCTAGTGCAGCAACTGAACTACTTTTCACGTGGTTAACACTGCCTGTTTATGGCATACATACCCGATCAGTTCACACATCACGTTCAATACAGACAGACTATCACATCAGTATTCACAACAGTGTCACATCATTTACATGCTCAAACAGACTCAAAGCACATTCCCATTTTAGTGTAAAACAAACCAGAAACACCCCTCCAATTTTATTACAGAGTACCCACTTGGATGTGACAGTCTGATCAATATTTACAGACCTGTACCAACCCAGTCCAGTTACTCAGTGTTATTGAAACATGGTGAGAGTTTGAGGAAAGTCAAGATGACAGTTTTATCGCGATTACAAGAAACAAACTAATTAGAGATTAATATAAACAGAAAATGATGGAAATACTCAGCAGGCCAGACAGCATGATAACGGCACTTGCTCACTGCCTGAGTCCAAATTGAAGACAGACGAGTATCACAGCAGCAGCTGGTCTTCCATCTCCCCTCCTACCGAAAGGAAATGTCAGACTCACCGCTGAAAACCATGACAGCCGAAATGTCCATAACCGTGAAGAAAGGAGAGAATTTGAGAGGTTTGGGAGTGGAAAGCTTGACAGCTGCTCATGCAGGAATAACACTAACTCCTGGGAATTTATACAAAGCGAGGAGCTTGTTATTTCCCACACTTCACTTCCTCTCCCTCTTGTGCTTTTCTCTCTCTCTCCCACCCTCTGGAGAAATTATTTCTTGGACCCCCCGGGAAAGACTCCCCGGACCCCAGTTTGAGAATCACTGAACTGATTCATCTCAAACAAGCTGATGTCCCACCACCTTCCGCCTGTGGAGCAACATTACAGGCAGGAAGGTCACCGGGTTCCTGCAGTTCACAGCTCATTCTACCCAGTAGGTTCCTCTCTACAATTGAGCTTCTATTTGTTTCTTCTCTCCCCCTCCTTCTTTCCCCCAGCCCTACAGAGGTCCTCGCTGATCTTTCAGTTCCCAGTTCCCATACAGGGTTTATACCCGGAATGTTAACCTGGCTTCTCTCTCCAACTGTGACTGAGACCCACACCCATCAGTTTACAGCTGGCAGGAGGCAGGGAGACGGTGTGAAATTATGGGATGGATCTGTTAGTGACCTTGAATCCCGCAGATTCTCAGCGGGGCCGAGTTTTTCCCGTCGTCATTCAATTCCGGGTGGAAGATGGGAAAGATTC
Source organism: Cetorhinus maximus (assembly GCF_964194155.1). Classification (NCBI taxonomy): domain Eukaryota; kingdom Metazoa; phylum Chordata; class Chondrichthyes; order Lamniformes; family Cetorhinidae; genus Cetorhinus; species Cetorhinus maximus. Next base: position 20,179,765 of record NC_135899.1, on the reverse strand, counting down.
TCCCAGTGAAAGTGTGGGTGAAAGTGTGGAGATGGGACATGTTGTCTGCATTGTAAAATGACACCTGTCCACCCTCATAGTCCAGGAAAACCCCGATCTTCCGGGGGTTCTCACTCGGGGTGAGGGGGGTTGGTGAGGGGGAGGTGCCGGCTAAATAACCTCTTCCGGTTTCCAGCCCCACAACCCAGAATCCGGACTCGGGGATCAGGGAGATGAACCATTTCCTGTTCACAGACTCTCGGGCCACTCCAAGCCACCACCACCAAGTTTCCTCCCCCACCTCCACCTCCCAGTAATGTCTCCCTGATGTGAATCCCTCTGATCCCAGGACACATTCCCAATAAGCAAACCTCTCCGGGGTGTCAGGGAGCCGCTGCCGTTTGTCTCCTAGTCTCACACTGGTCCGGTCCTCAGACAGGATGAGCCAGGGATTTGCTGTGTTCAGATCCAGAGTCAGAGAGGCTGGAGCTGGGGGAAAGTTAAAATAACACAGTCAGTGATTTAGAGAGAGGGGCTGGGGAGGGGCAGAGAGTGTGAGGAAGGAGCCCGGAAGGGGAGGGGGGTGAGGAAGTGGGAGAGAGAGAGAGAGGGGGAGAGAGGGAGCTGAAAAGTGATGGAGGGGGTGGGGGAGGTGAAGTTGAGGAGAGAAAATGGCAGCAGAGGAGGGAGCAGGAACGTGGAGAGGGAGAGTGTGGGTGGACTGATGGAGAGGAAGAGGTGGGAGAGAGTGAGAGCAGGAGGGTTTGAGAACATAGAAGCCGGAGAGAGAGAGAGAGATACCAGGATGACAGAGATTGGTAGAGTGGGTGAGAAAGAGAGAGTGGAGTAAAGAGAGCAGGGGGTTGGCAGGAAGTGTGTGGGGATGTGAGAGTGAGATGAAGGGGTAGAGAGTGAAGGGTGGCTGGGAGAGAGGGTAGATGTGAGAGCGCGAGATGGAGGGGTAGAGAGTGCAGGGTGGCAGGTCGAGTGTGATGGTGTGAGAGGGAGAGTGAGCAAGAACTGGCGGGTGAACGCAAATCGGGGAGAGTGAAAAAGAGAGAAGGGGGGGACTTGCAAGGGTGGGAGAGAGAATGTGAAGGTCTCAGAGAGAGTGGGAGAGGGGAGAGAATGTGCAAGACAGGAATGAAAGCAGAAGGGGAGGGGTGAAAGTACAGTAGAGGAAAGGGAGAGCGTGGGAGGAGGGGAGGGCGTGGGAGAGGTATAGCGGAATGATGAGGAAAGGGGGAAGGAGAGGAAGGTGAGAGAGTGTCTGGGTCAGTGGAAGAGAGGGCGAAATGGGCCAGACGGGGACAATGGGTGGGGAATGGAGGTAGAGGGCGGGAGGGACTGATATTAGATCGAGCAGAAGCAGGGATGGGAGGGTGAGTGCATGGCAGGAAGAGGGAGAGTGTGTGTGGAAGGGGAGAGAAAAAGATTGTGGGAAGGGCAGAGGTAAGAAAGAGAGCAGAAGGTAAAGAGGGAAAGAGAAAGGGAGAGTGGGAGGTGAGTGAGAGAGTGTGGGGACAAGGGGAGTGAGAAAGTGTGGGTGGAGAGAAGGATGGGGGAGAAGAGGGAGAGAAGATGTTGAAGTAGAGAATCAGCCATGATTTCATTGAATGCCAGAGTGGGCTGGAAGGGCTGGACGATCTATTCCTGCCAAGAGCAGTTCTACTCCAGTATCTTGAAAGGGTTAAACAATTTTAGTTAGAATTGCCTGTTAGTAACAATAAAATATAAGCAGAAAAGCAGAACGGGAGAATAGCAGATGTGTTTCAGACAGAATAAGAAAGGAGACGGGCAAGGCAGGAGAACAAAGAACAAGGCCAGGGAGTGAGTGGATGTTGAAGTCAGGAGGCACAGACTCCTGCACAGTCAGCAGGAGATGGTGGTCTTGCGAGGATGAGAACAATGTCGAGTGTCTGTACACACAGGAAATAAGTGACAAAAGCCGAAGGCCTCTTTAAGTATGTGATTGTGAATTGACAAGATTAGATTACGAGTCTGTGACTAATTGTGTATAAAAAGAAGATTTCGCTGTAATCTGCACAGCTCGGTCTAGGACTGCCCAAGGCTGTCTCTCCCTGAGTACGCTTGAATCACTAATGAAAGATCGTGGCCTGTACCTGAGTCTCCTGGTAGTTTGTAGGGCAAGCTACAACCTGCTGACAGCAGTTCCACTCCAGCATCTCAACACAGGCACGGTCCCAGCTCCTCAGCTGAGCTGCTGCACCAACTGCTGCTCCCAACTCTTTAAACTCAATACAACTGAACACAAGCGGTTGTTCACTGATCTTTGAATTCACCTGTTAACCTGTGATCTCCCAGCAGGGTTCAGCCCCCTTGCCCTGAGACAGGATCTGAATGTATCAACCCTTGGTACATTCTGAACCTTAAATGTTACAATCTCCAGACAACACAAAGGTTATTCCCAAAGGTGTGAACTTACAATCGCTCCACACCGAAAATACACAGTCAGAACTCAAACAATATAGGTTTAATCATCCTCTCTATTAAAATAATACATTGCCTTGATATTCTTCCTGCCAAGTGGATGTTTTCGGACATTATAATCCACCCGCTAAGTTAAGTATCAATTAACCTATCTAAATCCTTTTGTAGACTCTTCATGTGCTTTTAACAAGTTAAATTCCTAATTATCTTTGTGTCATCAACAAATTTAACGACCATACATTCAGTCCCTTCATCCAACTAATTGATTTAGATTGTAAATAGTTGAGGCCCCAGCACTGATCCCGAGTTACAGCTCAGCAACCCAAACACAGGAGCGGGATTGGGAGAGAGAGAATGTATGAATATAGAGAGGGGAGAGGGAGGGGACAGAGAAAGGGTGATGGAGGAGTGAGAGATTGGGAGGAGTGAGAGATTGGGAGGGGTGGGGGGTGCGGGTGAGTGAGTGGACAGAGTGGAGCCAGAGTTAGCTGGAGGGGACAGTGACAATGCTGGAAGGGGAGGGCTGAGATGATGGAAGGGGGAGGGGAGAGAGGTTGGGAGGTGGAGTGGAGAGAGAGCATGGGAAGGGGAGGGGAGAAAGAAAGCTGGAGGGAAAGGAGGGACGGTGTGCGGGACGGGGAGGACAGGGAGAGTATGGGACCGAGACAGGGGAGGAAGTGAGGAATGGGGAGGAAAGACAGACTGGAGTGAAGTGAGTGAGAGAGGGGATGGACGGGGAGTGGAGTATGTGTAGGAATGGACGGAGAGAGAGAACAGAGGGCACGGGAAGGGAGGTGGAGGGGAGCAGGAGACCAGGAAAGTGAGATGAGAGGGAAAGCAGGTGGGGATGGAGGATTGTGAGGTAAATCTGCGGTGGGGGGAGGCAGAGGGAGCATGGGAGCAAGAAAGTGAGGAAGAGAGGACTGGGGGGAAGAGGGAGTGGGTGGCGAGTATAGAGGGTGGAGGAGGGGAGAGAGCAGAGACGTGGGGAGGAGCAAGTGCAGATTTGGGTGGATGATATTGGGGAGACAGTGTGTAAGGGAGCGTAGAGTGTGAAGGGGCCAGGCAGCAGTGGGAGGGGGGTGGGCATTGTGTCATCTAGCGTGAGCAGGAGCATTGAGGAGCTGAGAAAAACACTGCTTCCTCCCCCATCTCCATATTGTAAACAGGAAAATAAATGTGCTCAGCTTTTCACTGCCACCCACATCCATGTCCAGGAAACCCAAGGCTCAGGGCTTGAGTCTCAGGACATCCCAAATTTTGGACAGAGTCCTAAAACTGCACCAACATTAGCAGATGGATGGCGCCCAACACCTGTTTTCGGGACTGCCCTAGTCCCTTAAAAACATCCCAGCCCAATTATGAGTTGGACTAGATAACGGAATCTTATAGCGCAGAAGGAGACCATTCAGCCCATCGTACTTGTGCAGGCTGTCCAATTTAATCTTCTAGTCCAGCTTTTTGCCCGGATCCCTGCATATTAGTCCATTTGAGAACATCTTCAATTCATTTTTGAAAGTTCCTGTGGAATCCATATTTTCAGACAATGAATTGCAGATCATGAACATAGTCTGTGAGATTTCATTTTTGATCATTTCCCCACTAATTCTTTTGGTGATTATTTTAAATCTTAGCCTTTAGTTACAGACACACTTACCAGAGTAAACAGATTCTCCTGATCTGCTCAATAAAGCCCCCATAATTCAAATTCCTGCATTAAATCTCCCTTTAAACTTCTCTGTTATAGGTAGAGCATTACCAGCTTATCCAACCTACCCTGCAAACTGAAGTCCCTCATCAGTGCTATTGTGCTGGTAAGTCTTCCCTGTACCCTCTCCAATGACTGGACATCCTTCCTAAAGCGTGGTGTCCAGAATTGCAGAAATTACTCCTCCAAAGGCCTATTTGACGTGTTCATTGGTACAAACACTGCACCTGAAACTGCTCCTCTCTACACCTGTGCATATGTAAACAAAGGAGAGGTTCGCTATCCTGATTTCCTAATCCAGAAGGTGATCAAGAGTCACCAACAGATGCTCCAAGGTGACATGGAGACACAGGGGGAGGGGGTAAAATTTGTCATGGACGGTTGTGTGACACGGACAACACTGAAGTAGCAGCTCGGAACACATTCCACTCAATATCTGTTTCCATTAACTCAAATGGAGATTGATATTGAGCACGATGTAAACTGAGTTACTGATTTACAGTCTAAATTTCTCATATTGCGTTACCATCCAAACAAGGTTTACTCTTTCTGAAACTCTTATTGAACTGTTTAAAAATAAAGACAGTTTTAACTAAACAGGGGCACACACAGACATTTCAGGACATGTCATTGAGGTGGTGGCTCACCAACAGACACTCCGTCTACAGCAACTTTCATAGACAATGGCCTCTCTGGATATGTGTGAATAGCTTTCTTCCTGCCTTATCAAGATACAGATGTTACATCCATAGCTGGCATACACCCGGAGATATCCCCTGCTGAGAGCAGGAAATGGCCACATGCAGGTGGTCTTGCACAGCCACAGAGGGATTGATAAGGCATGAAACCCAATTGGATGGCCCGAATCGAGGTATTACCTTATATATCAAAGGACCAGGGTCAGAAAGGGGATATAAAGCCACAACCACAAGGACAGTGTTGTTGCAGCCAGGAAAGCGTGACTGGTCAGTCACAGGAAGTCGTGCAGAAGAAGTCATTCAGCGGACTGAGCACGTGGGATCATCTCCGACAAGTGGATCTTACTGAACAACTGGTGTTGTAAATTTATATTATTGCTGGGTGGGTTAATAAAGGTTTTGAGGGGTTGAGTAGGCTGGGCCTGTACTCATCAGATCTCTGGGTCGGGAGGGCACATGGACGTGGATCAGAGCAAGGTCCAGGGGAACAAGGGGAGGTTCAAGTGTGATAGAGGGGAGAGGAAAGTTGATATTGGGTGGGTCAAAGTGATGGAGGGAAGTTATTAAAGAAGTTCAAGGCAGGGGTGACCTTTAAAGCCACCAGCATTGGATTCCCTCCAAGCCCTTGTGGCCGCAGCTCATTTTGGAGAAGCTGGCAGATAGATCCTGGGATCTACGAAGCCGCCTCCGGCATTGCCTTTCACCCATTTGTAGATAAGAGCACCGCCTGTAATACACCTGAGGCCAGGCAAATGGCTGCCATCTTGACTTCCCTGAGGCCGGCTCTTGCTAAGCCTGACACCTGCTCTCAAAGGGGAACCGACCTAGCAGAGAGCTCTTTCAAGCAGAACCAGCCGGGGAGGAGCAACATGAGAACGTTTGACCCCTATAAATCATTGATCCATGCATATTGATGAGAGATTATCATGTTCCTGTCCCCCCCACTGCCCCCCGAACTGGTCACCACTCACACATCATAATTGCATATCTCTTGACATCTTCATCACGCCAATATGTTTATAGGTTACTTTGTAGTCCACTCACTGAGTGCCTCACCTGCACTATGCTTTGCTGAGGTGCAAGGCCCCTGACCCTCCAGTCACAGAGACCCCTACAAGTCTCAGTCTCAGATGGGCCTTAGCTTTAGTGGAAGACCATGATCACCCACAGCCAAGGAAAACTTCTTTCCTGCATGGACCCTGCACAGGACAGTTAGAGCTGCTGATCCTTCACATGGATCTCCTCACAGTCCTCAGCACAGGTCCAATCTACACTCCCTCTCCTCATGCTCTAAACAAGCAATGGTCCTTCAATGATGTCCAATGCACCTTGGTTAGACACATGGCAGCATGATATCATCGCCATAACAGAAGCTTGGCTTACGGAGGGGCAAAAATTGCAGATTACCATCCCTGGATATAGTGTTTTCAGGTAGGGCAGAGAGGGGGATCAAAAAGGTGGGGGTGTAGCATTATCGGTTCAAGAATCAATGACAGCTGAAAGGAGGGATGACATCCAAAATGAAGCATCAAATGAGGCCCTATGGGTGGAGCTCAGAAATACAAAAGGGGCAGGCACACTACTAGGAGTGTACTCAGGCCCCCAAATAGTGGAAGGGGGCAAATATGTAGGCAAATTTCTGAGTGCAAAAACAATAGGACAGCAATATTTGGAGACTTTAGCTACCCTAATATGAATTCAGATGCGAACAGTGTGAAGGGCACAGAGGACACAAAATTCTTGAACTGCATTCAAGAGAACTTTCTTAGCCAGCACATAACTAGCCCAACGAGAGCGGGCGCAATTCTAGATTTAGTCTTAGGAAATGAAACTGGGCAAGTGGATGAAGTAGCAGTGGGTGACCATTTTGGAGATACTGACCATAAGACAGTTAGATTTAACACCATTATGGAAAAGGACAAATAGAAACACGGATAAAATTGGGGGAGGACAAATTTTACAAAGCTGAGAGGTTAACTGGCGAAAGTGGACTGGGTAGAGTTATTAGAGGGGAAAATGTTGTCAAATCAGCGGGAGTTATTCAAAAGCAAGGTTCTACGGGCACAGTGTAGACATGTCCACATTAAAAAAAAGGGTAATACGACAAATCTAGAGCCCCCTGGTTATCCAGAAGCAGACAGGTCAAGATAAAGCAAAAAAGAAGGCTCATGGCAGTCACAAGAAGTCTAATAGTGTAGAAAGTCTAGAGGAGTATTGAAAGTACAGGGGTGAAGTAAATATGTAAATTAGGAAAGCAAAGCGAGGATTTGCAAAAATATTGGCAGGTAAAATCACATAAAAACTTAAGGTGTTTTGCCAGTACATTAAGAGCAAAAGAATAACTAGAGGAAGGGTAGGGCCTATCAGAGATGTACATGGTAACCTGTGCGTTGATGCTGAGGACGTGGGCAGGGTTCTCAATGCGTATTTTGTCTCAGTCTTCACTAAAGACAGGGATGATGCAGACATTCTAGTTCAAGAGGAGGAGTGTGAAATATTAGATAAAATAAGTATAGTGAGAGAGGAAGTAATGGAGGAACTGACATCCTTGAAGGTGGATATATAACCAGGACCACATGGATTGTATCCCGGGTTGTTAAAAGAAGCCAGGGAGGAAATAACGGATGCCCTGTGGATCATTTTCCAATCCTCACTAGAGACAGGTGAGGTACCAGATGATTGGATGTCTGCGAACATTGTACCATTATTTGAAAAGGTTGTGAGGGATTGGCCAGAAAATGATAGGCCGGTCAGCCTGACTTCAGTTGTGGGCAAATTATTGGAATCAATTCTGAGAGGCAGGATAAAGTGTCACTTAGAGAGGCATTGATTGATTAGGGATAGCCAGCATGGTTTTGGAGGGGAAGATCATGTATTACTAACTTAATATAATTTTTTGAGGAACCAACAAGGAGGATTTTTGAGGAACCAACAAGGGTAGTGGAGTGGATGTTGTCTACATGGATTTTAGTGAGGCACTTGACAAGGTCCCACATGGCAGACTGGTCAGGAAAGTGAGATCACATGGGTCACAGGGAAGGTGGCGAGTTGGATCTAAAATTGGCTCAGCAACAGGAAACAAAGGGTCATGGTCGATAGATATTTTTGCAAATGGAAAATGGTTTCCAGTGGTATTTGACAGGGCTCAGTGTTGGAGCCCTTGCTGCTTGTTGCATATATTAATGGTTGGGACGTAAATGTGGGAGGTATGATTGGGAAATTTGCCGATGACACAAACATTTTCCGTGTAGTTGGAAGTGAAGAGGGTAGTTGTTATCTCCAGAATGACATCAATGGTTTTGTTGAGTGGGCAAATTGAATTCAATCCGGATAAGTGTGAGTAATGCATTTGGGGTGGGGTTGAGGAAGTGCGAGACGTTGGCGTGCATGCACATGTCCTGGAAGGTGGCAGTACAGGTGGGTACAGTGGTCAAGAAAGCATATGGAATGCTTTTCTTTATTGGATGAGGTATTGAAGTCCAAGGCAAGGAAATTGTGATGGAACTGTATAAGATGCTGGTTAGTCTACGGCTGGAATTTTGTCCATTTGCATTTGTCCATTTTATGTACAGTTCTGGTCACCACATTACAGGAAGGACATAATTGCTCTGGAGAGAGGACAGAGGAGATTTACAAGAATGCTGCCAGGGCTTCAAAATTGCAGCTATGAGGAAAGATTGAATAAGCTAGCATTGTTTTCCTTACAGCAGAGGAGGCTGAGAGGTTACCGAATTCAGGTGGACAAAATCGTGAGGGGCCTAAATAGGGTAGGAAAGACTTGTTTCCCTAGCTGAGGGGTCAATTACCACAGGGCACAGATTTAAGGTGATTGGTAGAAGGATTAGAGGGGACATGAGGAAAATATTTTGCGCCCAGAGGGTGATGGGCATCTGGAAGTCTTGGCCTGGTTGGTGATTTAGGCTGAAATGCTCAACTCATTTGAAAGGAAGCTGGATCCGCACCTGAAGTGTTGTATCCTGCACAGCTATGTACCAGGAGCTGGAAATTGGGATTAAAATGAGCGGCTACTTTCTTTTTCCTTTAGCAGGCGCAGGCACAATGGGCTGAATGGCCTCTTACTGCGCCGTAACTTTTCTATCATTCCATGGTTGCAAACCTTTTATGTGAGGCCTACTGCCACCCTTGATAATGGAGATAAAGTAGATGAGCACGCCACCAAAATCTCCATGTGCGGTCTGACAAAGGATTTAGGCAAATGCACAAACATCTCTTTAATCTTACACCCAAACCCCTCTTGCAGTCACGAATAATGTGCAGCCTCTGGTTTTCTACTGTTAAGAAGACAGCGTAGAGCTTCAGTCTCTTCGCCTTGAAACTGTAGCCGTGCCACTCACATAGCAGATTTAACTCTGATTGAGTACTCGTGGCAACCACCACATCTCACATCAGGGCAACAGCTGCAAGAGAAACAATGACCTAGATGATCCATCTTGGTCTCCATTCAACATCACCGATGTCACAGATGCCAGTCTTCAGCTGATGCAACTGACTCCACATGATTACAAGTAAGGGATGAACTCACTGGATACAGCAAAGGCAATGGGCACTAACAACATCCCAGCTGTAGTACTGAAGATTTTAACTGCAAAATTAGTGACACCCATAGCCAAGTTGTTCCAGTCGAGTTACAACACAGGCATCTGACCGACAATGTGGGAAATTGCCCAAGTATATCCTGCCCACAAAAAGCAGGACAAATGCAATGCGGACAATCACTGATCCAACAGTCTACTCTCAATCTTCAGCCAAGTGGTAGAATGTGATGTTGACAATGACATCAAGTGGCACTTACACAGCAATAAAATGCTTATAATCCTCCGTTTGCGTTCCACCAGAGATATTTGAAATCGAATAGTTAGATAAAAATGAAATAAAGATGGGCAGGTGATGTGTTGCAGTTGCAGCAGGTGGGGATCGGACGCTACCCGTCTGATTCACGGCAACCACATCTGCAGTAAGTGTCTGCAGCTTGAGGAACCTTAGCTCCGAGCTGATCCACTGGAATCCGTGATTTGGACAGTGCAATGCACTGGAGAGGGGTAAAGTTACCAGCACATTTTGTTCCAGGAGGCAGTGACACCCTTAGGTATTTCCGATTTGTTCAGTGGTCAGGGAAAGGGAAGACAGTCAGGTAAGAAAGTCCAGCCCTTGCAATTGCCCAACAGGTTCAAAGCCCTTGCACCTTATGTGGACGAGAGCATGAATGCAGGGAGGATGAGCAAACTGACTATGGCACAGTGGTGCAGGAAGCTATCCAAATGCAAAAAGGAATGTAACTGTAGTAGGGGACAGGTTAGTTAGGGGGATAGAAACTGTTCACTTCAGGCAAGTGCATGCATTCCAAAGGCTGTGTTGCATGTCCTGTGCCAGAGTCAAAGTAATCCTCTCAGGGCTGGCGAGAAACTTGGAGTGGGAGGAAAAGCATCCAGTTCTTACAGTCCCCGTGGATACCCATATTGATAGGACTAAGAAAGAGGTTCTACTGAGAGAGTATGTGCAGTTAGGCACTAAATTCAAAGGTAATAATCTCTGCCTGAGGCACCAGCTGATTGGCATGGAGTGAATACGATCAGAGAATTGAATGTGTGGCTCAAAGATTGGTGTTGGAAAAATGTGTTTCAATTCATGGGGCACTGGCACCAACGCTGGGGAAAAACGGAGCAAAACTATTAGAATGGCCTTCACTTGAACCACGCTGGAACCAGTGTCCTGGCAAATTGTAAAATACGGCTGTGGAGAGGACTTTAACCTAAAGAGTGGGGGAGGGGGAGGAAGTGTTCATGTGCGGCGAGGTTTTGAACATTGAAGAAAAAGGACAAGGCAATAGTGCAGGATAGCATTGCAGGTGATGATAAACAGAGTGTAACAGGATGCGATAGAGGTTACAAACATAAGAGTATACCAGCTAATAAAGCCAGGGTAGGGAAAAATTGCCCAAAGACCAAAATAACAGCTCCTTATCAGAATGCACACAGAATTTGTATCAAGATGGATGAATTCATAGCACAAAGAGAAATAAATTATTATTGATGGCCTTTAGAGATATGGTTGCAGAGTGTCCACAGCTGGGACCTGAATATTCAAGGATATGTGACATTTTGGAAGGAGGAAAGGAAAAGGAGATCGGGTAGCTCTGTTAATCAGGAACGTGATCTGTACAGTTGTGAGAAATTATTTTGTTTCCGAGGATCAAAAGGTTGTAACAATTTGGGTGGAGATAAGAAACACCAAGGGAAAGAAATCATTAATGGGAGTGGTTTATATGCCTCCTGAAAGTAGCTAAGCTGTAGGACAGAGTGTAAATCAAAAAATAATGGGAGCTTGTAAGAAGGATACTGCAATAACTGTAGGCGGTTGTAATCTTCATACCGTTTGGCTGAATCAAATTGGAAAAGGTGACTGAGGATGAGTTCGTAGATTGTATTTGGGACAGATTCTTTGAACAATATGCTCCTGAATCAACCAGGGAACAGGCTATTTTACGCCCGGTAATATCTAACGAGACAGGATTAATAAATGACCTCATGGTAAAAGATCCTCTATTAAAGAGAGATCAAAATAAGATAGAGTTTCACATTCAGTTTGAGAATGGGCAATTTATGTCTCAAACATGTGCCTTAAACTTAAATTCAGGCAATTACAAGAGTTTGAAGACATTGTTGGCTAAAATGGGCAGGGAAAATAGATTAAAGGCAAGTTGGTAGAGAAGCAGTGGCAGACATTTAAGGGGATATTTCATAACTCTCAACATTCCATTGAGAAAGAAAGGCTCAACGAACAGAGTGCGCCATCTGTGGCTGACTGAGGAAGGTAATGGTGGCATCAAATTGAGATAAAAGATGTATAATGCTGTAAAGATCAGTGGTAGGCCAGAAAATTTGGAAAATTTTAGAAACCAGCAAAGATTGACTAAAAAAATGAGGCAGAAATGGGAGTATGGGAGGAAACTTGCAAGAAACCTAAAAACAGACAGGAAAAGCTTCTGCACATACATAAAATAGAAGAGGAGTGATAGTGAGTGTGGGCCTCTTAGAGGGTGAGACTGCGGAATCAATAATGGGAAACCAGGAAATGGCAGAGGCATTGAACAAGTATTCTTCATAGCAGAAGGCACAAGAAGCATCCCAAGAATAGTAGAGAAACAAAGGCAAAAAGGAGAAAGGAATATGAAACAATCAAGATCACTAGAGAAAAAGTAGGAGGAAAATAATGGGATAAAAGGCTGACAAGAAATTTGGACCTGATGACTTGCATAGTTGGGTTTGTGAGGCAGTGACTGCAGAGATAATGGATTCACTATTTGCAATCTTCCAAAATTCTCCAGGCTCTGGGAAGGTCACAATGGACTGGCAAGCCATGAATGTAACACCACTGTTCAAGAAAGGAGGGAGACAGAAATTAGTGAACTATCGGCAAGTTAGCCTAATATCTGTCATTAGGAAAATACAGGAAACCATTATTTAAAAGGTAGTAGCAGGACATTTAGAAATCATGACATTATCAGGCAGAGTCAACATAGTTTTGTGAAAGGGAAATCATGTTTGACAAATTTTTTAGAGCTCTTTGATGATGTAACAAGCAGGATGGATAATGGGGAACCAGTAGAAGTAGTGTATTTTGGTTTCCAAATGGCATTAGATAAAGTATCAATAAAAGTTTACTGCAGAAGATAATTGTTAGGGGTGATACAATGGCATTGATAGAAGATTGGTTAACGAGCAGGAACAGAGATACAGGATAAATGGGTCATTTTCAGTTTGGCAAACTGTAACTGGTGGAGTGTCCCTAATTAGTTGGGCCTCAACTAATTACAGTTTATAGACAGGACATATTAAAAGGACTGACTATATTGCAACCAAATTTGCTGATGATGCAATGGGTAGGAATATTAGTTGTGAGGAGGGATTAAAATTGTCTGCAAAGGGATATGGATAGATGAAGTAAACTGGAGAATAATGTGGGAAAATGTGAGGTAATCCACTTTGTCACTAAGAATTTCAAAATAGAATATTATTTAAATGGAGAGAAGTTGCAGAATGCTGGAGTATAGGGGTATCTTATATATTAATTACAAAGGTGAGCACAAGAACAGAAGTATTAGGAGCAGGAGTAGGCCATTTGGGCCCGCGAGCCTGCTCCACCATTCAATAAGATTGTGGTTGATCTGATTGTGGCATCAGTTCCACTTTCCTTCTACCTCCCCATGCAGGTACAGAAAGTAATTAGGAAGCAGATGGAATGTTGGCCTTAATTGAAAGGGAGATGGAGTATAATAGTGGGGAATTCTTGATATAGCTGTACAGGTCATTGCTGAGAGTAACAGTACAGTTTGGGTGTCGGTTAACTCAGCTGGCTGGACAGCTGGTTTGTGATGCAGTGTGATGCACCAGTACAATTCCTGTACTGGCTGAGGTCATCCATGAAGGCCCTGCCTTCTCAACCTCACCCCACACCTGAGGTGTGTTGACCCTCAGGTTAAACTCACCACCAGTCGTCTCTCTCTAATGAGAGTGCAGCCGATGGTCCTCTGGGACTATGGTGACTTTCACTTCACAGTTATCGTTTCCATACTTAAGGGAGTTATATTTATGTCTTAGAAGCAGCTCAGGGAAGGTTCGCTAGGCTGATTCCTGGGATGAAGGAGTTGTCTGATGAAGAAAGGTTGAACAGTTTAAGCCTATACTCTTGAAGTTTAGAAAAATTAGAGGTGATCTTATTGAAACATATGTGATTCTGAGGGAGCTTGATAGTGTAGATAGTGGGAGGATGATTCCTCTTGTGGGAGCATCTAGAAGCAGTGGATGTAGTTTATAGATCCAGTGTCTGTCTCCCTTTTAAGATAGAGATGAGAAGGAATTTCTTCTCTTTGAGGGATGTTAGCCTTTGGAATTCTGTTCCACAGACTGCAATGGAGACCAGGCTGTTGTATAGACTCAGGGCTGAATTAGACAGAATTTTGATCGACAGTGGAGTTAAGGGCTATAGGGAACAGGAAAAAAGGGCAGTTAAAGCCACAGTTAGATGAGCCATGATCTTATCGAATGGAGGAACAGGTTTAAAGGGCCAAATGGCCTCCTGCTGCTCCTATTTCTTATGATGATCATACTACCACAACCCCTCACTGGAGGGACGTTGGATTTCCTGTTTCCCCCACACCCCTGGAACTTTGGAGCCCATTTATTTCCTTCACAACTGGAATTATAGAGAGAAAAATTAATATAAAATTTTTACCAGGGTTAATGGAATTGATCATTTCCCTCCAAGCTGTGTACTGTAAAGGTCCTTTGAACTTTCCGATAGACAGGGCCGCAGCATCTGCTACTGAGAGATTCTTAATCTCAACACTAATCCTGTAAATATTAAAGAATTGATGGTATAAATTCATCACATTTGAGCATTTTAGACATGATTTAAATGGTACACCAACATCCATAACTTTCAGCATTTTTCATATTAGAACAAATGTAATAGTAAGAGAAATTTGTCTCTATAACTGAGCAAAAGATAACTTGGAAATGCAAGGGCAGAGGATGGAAACACTCATGTCCTGCAAAAGGCCCACAGCCTGATAACAAATTAGTTGCCTGTATATCACAGATCACAGGAGAAGATAAACATTTAGCCCGTCCACTTGCTCTATTACAAACAAAGCTTGTCGAATAAAAGCAAAGGCTGAAAACATCAAACCAACTCTCCGAGACACTTGTGCTCCTCTACTTCTGGCCAATTGAATATCCCTGATTTTAATCGCTTCACCATTGGCAGCTGGACCTTCAGCTGCCGAGGCCCTGAGCTCTGAAATTCCTTCCCTAAACCTTTCTGCCTCTCTATTTCTCTTTCTTCCTTTAAGACATTTTAAAATGTACCTCATCTTTGGTATTAATGTCTCCTTTTGGTTTGGTGCCAATATTGCTTTATATCTTAAAACACGTTTCTCCTGTTGCGTTGATTTGTTTTTTCATTCATTCACAGGGTGTGTGCTTCACTGGCTAGCCCAGCATTTATTGCCCATCCCTAAATGTCCCTTCAGAAGGTGGTCGTGAGCTGCCTTCTTGAACCCCTGCAGTCCAAGTGGTCCAGGTACACCCACAGTGCTGTAAGGACAGGAATTTGACCCAGCGACAGTGAAGGAACTATGATATAGTTCCAAGTCAGGATGGTGAGTGGCTTGGAGGGGAGCTTCCAATTAGCAGTGCTCGCACACATCTTCTGCCCATGTCTTTCTAGATGCTAGCAGTCGTTGATTTGGAAGGTGTTGTCTAAGGAGGCATGGTGAGCTCTTGCAGTGCATCTTGTAGATGGTACACACTGCTGCCACTGTGCGTTGGTGGTGGAGAGAGTTAATGATTGTGGATGGGGTGTCAGTCAAGTGGGCTGCTTTGTCCTGGATGATGTCAAACTTTTTGAATGTTATTGGAGCCGCACTCATCCAGGCAAGTGGAAAGTATTCATCATGCTCCTCACATGTGGCTTGTAGGTGATGGGCAGGCTGAGTTACTCATCGCAGGATTCCTAGTCTCTGACCTGCGCTTGTAGCCATTGTATTTATATGGCTAGTCCAGTTCAGTTTGTGCTCAATGGTTCAATGGTAGCCCTCAGGATGTTGATAGTGGGGGATTCAGTCATGGCAATAGCAAGCGATGGAATATCAAGGGGCGATGGTTAGATTCTCTCATGTTGGCGATGGCCATTGCCTGGCACTTGTGTGGGAAAAATGTTACTTGCCAGTTGTCAGCCCAAGCCTGGATATTGTTTAGGTTTTGCTGCATTTGGACATGGACTGCTTCGGTATCTGAGGAATCACAAATGGTGCCGAACATAGTGCAACCATCAGCGAACATTCCCTCTTCTGACCTTATGATGGAAGGAAGGTCAATAATGAAGCAGTTGAAGATAGCTGGGCATAAGACAATGCCCTGAAGAACTCCTGCAATGATGTTTGACATGCAAGTAGCCCTGAGTTGTAGGTTCACCAGGTTGACACCTCCTTTTTAGGCATGCATGGTGCTGCTCCTGGCATGCCCTCCTGCACTGTTCATTGAACCAGGGTTAATTCCCTGCCTTGGGAGATAATAGTCGAGTGCAGGATATGCTGAGCCATGAGGTCGCAGAGTGTGGTTTAGTACAAATCTGCTGCTGCTGATGGCCAACATGGACGCCCCGTTTTGAATGAGGGTATCCTCAATGTGAAGGCAGGAGTTCATCTCCACAAGGACTGTGTGGTGGTCACTCCTACTGCTGCAGTCATGGACAGATGCATGTGCGGTAGGCAGATTGGTGAGGATGAGGTCACGTAGGTTTTTACCCTCTTGTTGGTTCCCTCACCACCTGCCACATACCCAGTCTAGCAGCTATGGCCTTTGGGATATAGCCAGCTTGGCCAGTAGTAACGCTTTTTAAAAAATTCATTCACGAGATGTGGGCATAGCTGGCTAGGCCAGCATTTACTGCCCATCACTGATTGCCTTGAAACATTGGTGGTGAGCTGCCTTCTTGAACTGCTGCAGTCCATGTGGTCTAGATACACCCACAGCGCTGTTAGGGAGGGAGTTGCATTAACGAGTCACTCTTGGTGATGGTCATTGAAGTGCCCCATCCAGTGTATGTTCTGCACCCTTACCATTCTCAGTGCTTCCTCCAAGTGGCGTTCAACACGGAGGAGTACTGATTCATCAGCTGAGGAATGGGTGGGGCGGTTGGCAAATGGGTGGGTACGTGGTCATCAGCAGGCTGTTTCCTTGCCCATATTTCACCCGATGCCATGAAACTTCATCGGGTCCCGAGTCGATGTTAAGTACTCCCAGGGCAACTCCCTCCAAACTTTATACCACAGTGCCGCCACCTCTGCTTGGTCTGTCTTCTCGGTGTTAAGGATACAGGTCAAGGTTCTATACTGGAATAAAAACAAAACCCGTTCCCACTTTAACATGTGACTGTCTCGGTTTGGTCAGGAGCCTTGCATGGACATGGATGGTCGACACCATGGAAACATGGACGGTGTGGCTCTCTCAGGGTCAGTCGGAAGGCCACAGCTGCACTAACAGCAGCCTGCAGCCTGCAAGTGAGTACTGCAGGATTGCATGGCATCTTGTAATTTAATACAATCATGTGGACCAGTTATATGAAATCTAATTTAATATCTGCAAAAAGCATGTCATCACAATAAAAGACTAGTAAACCATAAGCAGAGCTGTTGTCGCCCGATGAACGCCACTTTAATGTTGCGATGGTAACTAGAAAAGAAATTCATAACAAAACCTTTCTGAGTTATTTTACCAAATTGTGCAGAGTTTCAGCAGAAAACATGTCCTACCTTCTCTTCCGACAAGCTTCCTCCTGAAATAAATGAATCACGAACAGTGAGGAGCACAGTAACAGATTTAGAATCATAGAAAGTTTACGGCACAGAAAGAGGCCACTTGGCCCATCGTGTCTGCGCCAGATGAAAAACAAGCCACCCAGCCTAAGCGCACTTTGCATCCTTTGATCCACAGCCCTGCAGTTTACAGCACTTGATGTCAATATCCAGACAGCTTCTAAATGAGTTGAGGGTTTCTGCCTCTACTACTCTTACAGGCAGTGCGTTCCAGATCCCACAACCTTCTGGGTGTAAACATTTTCCCTCATCTTCCCTCTCATCTTTCTATGCACTTTAAATCTGTGCCCCTTCGTCACTCACCTCTCTGGTTAAGTAAATAGGCCCTTCCCCACCCATTCTATCTGGCCCCTCACAATTCGATATATCTCAAATCTCCCCTCAGCCTCCTCTGTCCCAGGCAGAACAGCCCCAGCCTTTCCAATCCTTCCTCACAGCTGCAATTTTCTAGTCCTGGTAACATCCTTGTAAATCTCCTCTGTACCCTCTCTAATTCAATTACACCCTTTCTGTCATGAGGTAACCAGAACTGCACACATTTCAGGAGGATATATACAGGGCGGCTTGTGAAATGATCAGACTCAGAGCATATTAGATTTAACACGGAAGTGTAAAATGATGCATTTTGGAAGGAAGGTTGTGGAGAGTCAAATAAACTGGAACTCAACATCAGTCCCGCTCACAGACAAAGTGACTCTCACACACCGTACCAGACACACCCACACACTCACAACATGAACTGGAACTGAATTACAATGGGCGGTCCAGGAGTAAATTAAACTTGGCAACACGGAAATAATCACAAAGCAAGTGTGAGGATCAAGATAACTCATTCTCTGGAGGTTACAGGGATTCCCGGGAATCTGCAGACAATGTGGAAGCCGATTATTTCGGGGAGACAGCAGAACTGCCACGAAACAAACAGAAATGTGCTTAACTCAGTTGTTATTTATTCGGTAAATTCAACATTTATTCCACAGTTATCAGTTATTTTGTCACTGTGTGAAGTTTCACGGAACTGACCCGCAATATATTCCCTCACCTTCAAAAATATCAACTCGTCCTTTTGCTCCATCTGTTTCTGCAACTTTGAGAGCTTCTCCTCAATAGAATTTACATTCTCCTCAATCTCTCGAAGGTTTTTCTCCATTCTTTCGAGAATCCTCTCCTCTTCTTCCCTGAGATCTCTGAGTAGTCGCTGCTCTTAGTGAGAATCTGGTGCATTTTAGTGAACTCGGATGTGATGTGGGTCTGCAGACTGCTCGACTGTTCCTACCAAATGAAATGTGAAACATAATTAATGTCCCGCGATAAAGGAAACAAAACTGACCGAGATCCCAGAAAACCAGAACAGGGAGACCTTACCCTGACTTCGGAAATCTTCCGCTTCTGTTTCTGTTCCGTTTCTAGAACCGCCGATTTCTTCTGTGTGAGAGAATCTAAGGAAGATTTCAGCTGATCCTGGGATTGGGAGAGAAAATCACAGAACTGAAGTGTTAGACCATGAAAATGTGATAAAACTATCAACTTAGAAAATATTTCCCCTTTTACCTTGTAGATTTCAACAGCTTCTTTAATCGGCAGGAAGTTGTGAGATTTGTGTTCCCGCGAATCTCTACAAATCACACAGATCAATTTCTTGTCAGTTTCACAAAACAGCTTCAGTTCTTCCTGATGTTCCTCACAGTGAAGTTTGCTTTCCTTCTCTTTCAGATCCAGCTTTAATTTACGAGTTTTCTCGGCCAGATTCGCTAAGGCCCGATTTACCCTGAGGTTTCTTTCCGGAAACTCCTCTCTACATTCCGGGCAGGAGTTTTTCTCCTTCTTTTCCCAACACTGGGTGATACAGGAGCGGCAGAAGTTGTGTCCACAACCCAGTGTTACGGGATCAATGAAGAAATCAAGACAAATGGGACAAATTGTCTCCTCGGTCAAACTCTGGACCTGTTCTCTGAAAGCCATGTTCACACTCAGCACTTCCTGATTCAAGCCGCTTTCAGTTTCGATGTTGCTGCCGCACACCCTCAGTTCAGCTTTTTCCCTATAAAGTTCACTGCGATCCTCAGGGAATTATTATTCCATCGTAGTCTATGTCCTCGCGACTTTCACACAGGACAGTAAAAATAACAAGTCCAGTCTAAAGGGGGAAAAGCAGAATTAAAGCACGGAGGGAAATAATTGAAACCTGTCCAGGGCGGGTTGGGCTCCAGGGAATGTTGATAGTGGAGAGAGAGGGGGAGGGAGAGAGGATGGGGAGATTGGCGGGAACGAGATTCCAATGCACTTTTCTCCAGTCTGAACTCGCTGCCGATTACAAACCCTCTGGTGAAACAAGGTGTGAGATCCAGATCCTTAAAATGCGTTCCTGATTGCAGTCGCTCACACTAAGGCAAAAAGTACCATAACTTCAAGAAAGCATTTCGAGAGATAGATACAGAGAATTTAGAGTGTTCGACCTGTCAAGTTCCTTATATTTTCTAAAAGAAAATCTTGCGTTTTAATAGCGCCTGGACGTCCCAACGCGCTTTGAAGCAGAGGAAGTACTTTAGAAGGGGAGTCACTGGTGTCACATTGGAAAATACATCAGTCAATATGAGAACAAGTCTGAGTTCTGTACCGAAGTATCTGGAGTGAGACTCGATCCCACCACTTTCTGATTCAGAGGTAAAAAAAATACCAACGAGCCACAGCTGACAGATGACACTAAAACGAGACATTTGTTCACCTGTTTCTGGAATGTGGAGAGATGAAGCAGCGGATTTACTGGCGAGGGCGTCTCCTCCCAGGTAACTCTGTAGCACAAACCCCTGTGCTTCATGGATCCTTCCCAGGGACACCTCAACTGATGCAGGAAAGCTTTGGGGTGACATATTTCACCCAATATTAGGAAGAATTTCTCCATCTGGCGATTGGTCACAATGTGGAACTCGCTGCCACATGATGTGGCTGAGGTCGAGAGCATTAATGCATTGACAAGGAGGCTTAGAACCATAGAACACTACAGCACAGAAAAACAGGCCATTCGGCCCTTCTAGTCTGTGCCGAAATATTATTTCGCTAGTCCCATTGACTTGCACCTAGTCCATAACCCTCCAGACCTCTCCCATCCATGTATCTATCCAATTTATTCTTAGATCTTTGCTTGAAATCCAAGATGTTTTTATGCAGAATGTATTTGGAGTTTCTTTGTAAATGCTTGATAAAATAAGATTTAGTTTCGGAAATCGAAAAAAAATCCAGAGATATTCAAACTCCGCCTCGGGGATTTTGAGCTCTGTGCATTCATGTCTCAGGCAGTGCTTCCCTCCCAGTCCCTGATAAAGAGGAAGGACATCAGAGGGTGTGGGGAGCAGGGCTGTGGGACAGGCCAATGGAAAGTGGGAGGGGGTCAAACGGCATCCTATTGGGGTTAAACTTGAAGAGCTTCCCCCGACACTCGTGCTACGGCAGCAAGGAAAACCACAGGCTATTGAAGTTTTGAGATACATCAGAATTACAAA
Organism: Cetorhinus maximus; assembly: GCF_964194155.1. NCBI lineage: Eukaryota > Metazoa > Chordata > Chondrichthyes > Lamniformes > Cetorhinidae > Cetorhinus > Cetorhinus maximus. Next base: position 20,159,032 of record NC_135899.1, on the reverse strand, counting down.
CAGACAGTTCAGTAAAGTTGGAAAAATATAGGGCAGAATTTAGCCCTCGATGGGCGAGCGGGACCCGCCCCCAACTCACCAACGTAAAAATTCTGGCCAAAGAGTTAAGGCGGCAGAGGGGAAGTGGAGAGATCAATGTCAATTGGAAAAAAAATGTCTTGTTTTATTGCAGAGATATTGACTGATATTCTAGTGCAAAATGTTCCATATATTTGACAGTATTGAACATTGGATTTTAATGTCACTGTCTGGGTGTTAAACAGCTCCTGTGTGGGACACAGAAATGACAATCTGGCCTGGGGGACATGAACAAACTTTTCACAGACCAGCGGAATTTAATGACATGCATTTCAACGGAGGGAAAATGTGGGAAGTTCCTGTCATTGGAGACATTCCTCCCCACCGGTCGGAATTCTACTCGATTTTGGAAAATACTGTCACCCATCATCAACATGAGGAGAGTTCTGTCATCATCGTTAAAATTTGACCAATGCCATTCGGAGTGAAATCTCGAAGCAACTTTTCACCCCCGAGTGTCGGAGAAATGCGGAATTGTCTCTCCTTTAAGGGGGAATACTAGGAATAATGTAATTTTCCAGAGTTTCAAAACATACGGAGCTGAGGCAGATAAATGGAGTTGAGGTACATGTCAGTCATATCTAATCGAAAGGTGGAAGGGATTCAGGCGGCTGAACGTTCCAATCCTTTTCCTGTCCCCCTCCGACAGTCTGAGACCTTCCAACAAGATATTCAACCAAGGCCTCAAGTGGGAGTTTCAGATCCCACGGTAAAGTGGAGCAGGGGAGTTCTCCCGGTGTCCTGAACAACATTCCTCCCTCAACCAACACCACTAAGGACAGATTAACCCGTAATTCATCTAATTTCCTTTCTGTAGGGTCGTGCTGGGTGTAATATGACTCATTCATTTCACTGAAAAACGGCGATTACTGCACTTGCGAGTAATGAATTTCGGGTGCAGTCAGTTTCTGGGATGGGTTCAGACTCTATGTGATCGTCTCTTTTATTCATACAAAGTGCAGCATTGCCACCTGCTGACAGAATATCAGTTCCGAAGAAGAGCCTTAGAAACATAGAAAATAGGAGCAGGAGTTGGCCATTCGACCCTTTGAGCCTGCTCCACCAATCATTATGATCATGGCTGATCTATCAACTCAATAGTCTGCTCCCGCTTTCTCCCCATATCCTTGGATCCCTTTCGCGTATTGAGCTATTTCTAACTCCTTCTTGAAAACATACAATGTTTTGGCCTCAACTACTTTCTGTGGTAGCGAATTCCACAGGCTCACCACTCTCTGAGTGAAGAAATGTATCCTCATCTCAGTCCTAAATGGTCTACCCAGTATCCTCAGACTGTGACCCCTGGATCTGGACTCCCCCACTATTGGGAACATCCTTCCTGCAACTAGCCTGTCTAGTCCTGTTAGAATTTTATAAGTTTATATGAGATCCCCCCTAATTGTTCTGAACTCCAGCGAATATAATCCTAACTGACTCAATCTCTCCTCATTTGTCAGTCCGCCACCCCAGGAATCAGTCTGGAAAACCTTCGCTGCACTCCCTCTAGAGCAAGAACATCCTTCCTCAGATAAGGAGAACAAAACTGCACACAATAGTCCAGGTGTGGTCTCACCGAGGCCTTGTATAATTGCAGCAAGACATCCCTGCTCCTGTACTCGAATCCTCTCGCTATGAAGGCCAACATACTATTTGCCTTCTTTACCGCCTGCTGTACTTGTATACTTACCTTCAGTGACTGGTGTACGAGGACACTCAGGTCTCGTTGCACTTTCCCCTCTCTCAATTTATAGCCATTCAGATAATAATCTGCCTTCCTGTTTTTGCTACTAAAGTGGATAACCTCATATTTATCCACATTATACCGCATCTACCATGCATTTGTCCACTCACTCAGCTTGTCCAAACCACACTGAAACATCTCTGCATCCTCCCCACAGCTCACCCTCCCACCCAGCTTTGTGTTATCTGCAAATTTGGAGATATTACATTTAGTTCCCTCATCTAAATCATTCATATATATTGTGAATAGCTGGGGTCCCAGCAGTGATCCCTGCGGAACCCTACTGGTCACTGCCTGCCATTCGGAAAAAAAAAACCCGTTTATTCGTACTCTTTGTTTCCTATCTGCCAACCAGTTTTCTATCCATCTCAATACACCATCCCCAATCCCATGCGCTTTAATTGTACTTGCTAATCTCTTATGTGGGACTTTGTCGAAAGCCTTCTGAAAGTCCAAATACACCACATCCTCTGGCTCCCCCTCATCAATTCTACTAGTTACATTCTCAAATATTTCCAGTACATTTGTCAAGCATGATTTCCCTTTTGTAAATCAATGCTGACTCTGTCCGATTCTGCCACTGCTCTTGAAGTTCTCAGCTATTAAATCTTTTAGAATGGACTCTAGAATTTTCCCCACTACCGACATCAGGCTGACTGGTCTATAATTCCCTGTTTTCTCTCTACCTCCCTTTTTAAATCGTTGGGTTACATTAGCTACCCTCCAATTTGTAAGAACTATTCCAGAGTCTATAGAATCTCGGAAGATGACCACCAATGCATCCACTATTTCGAGGGCCACTTCCTTAAGTACTCTGGGATGTAGATTATCAGGCCCTGGAGATTTATCGGCCTTCAATCCCATCAAGTTCTCCAAAACCAATTCCCTACTAATCCTGATTTCATTCAGTTCCTCCCTCTTATTAAACCCTGTGTTCCCCAACATTTCTGGTATGTTATTTGTGTCCTCCTTTGTGAAGACAGAACCAAAGTACATATTTAGTTGGTCAGCCATTTCTTTGTTCCCCATTATAAATTCCCCTGTTTCAGACTGTAAGGGACCTACATTTGTCTTCACCAATCTTTTTCTCTTCACATAACTATTGAAACTTTTACAGTTATTTTTTATGTTCCCTGCCAGTTTACTCTCCTACTCTATTTTCCCCTTCTTAATCAATCACATGGCCCTTCTTTGCTGAATTCTAAAGTGCTCCCAATCCTCAGGTCTGTTGTTTTTTCTGGCCAATTTGTATGCCTCTTCCTTGCATCTAACACTATCTCTAATTGCCCTTGTGAGCCATGGTTTGGCCACCTTTCCTATTTTACTTTTGCGCTAGACAGGAATCCTTCCGGACTTAAGATTGAGTTCAACAACTTTAGATCATGATCTCTCTCCTCCATCGCCACCCCCTTTCCGATCCCCCTTTTTCCAATAATTTATATATTCTTTTCCCAACTATTTCCATTATTTTTAAATGTATTTCCATCCATTGTTTTATCTCTACCTTTTAGCCTATTTCGATCCCTTCCCCCCACCTCACCCCCTCTAGGGTTATCTGTCCTTTGCTCTTCCTGCTTTCAACCCTTAATGTCACCATTAGCACATTTCTTAGCTAATGTCACCACCGTCAACACCCCTTTGCCCTTTTGTCTATGACATCTTTTGGCTATCTCCACCTATCACTGGCCCTCTATCCAGCTCTACCTGTCCCACTCCCCCTTCAACCAGCTTACATTTCACCTCTTTTCTATTTTTCCTTAGTTCTGATGAAGAGTCATACAAACTCGAAATGTTAACTGTATTCCTCTCCGCAGATGCTGTCAGATCTGCTGAGTTTTTCCGGTATTATTGTTTTTGGTTAGGAACAAACAATTCTTGCAGTTCACCCATGCGCTCTTTGAACGTTTGCCATTACCTATCCACCGTCATCCCTTTAAGTAAGTTTTCCCAATCCATCATAGCCAACTCGCGTCTCATACCATCGCAGTTTCCTTTATTGAGATTCAGGACCCTAGACTCAGACTCAACTACATCACTCTCCACCTTGATGAGGAATTCTATCATATTATGTTCACTCATCCCCAAGGTGCCTTGCACAACTAGACTGCCAATTATTCCTATCTCATTACAAATTACCCTGTCTAGGATGGCCTGTTCTCCAGTTGGTTCCTCAACGTATTGATCCAGAAAATCATCCCGTGTACACTCCAGGAATTCCTCCTCTACGGTATTGTTACTAATTTGGTTTGCCCAATCTATATGCAGATTAAAATCAATCATAATTGCAGATGTTCCTTTATTGCATGAGTCTCTAATTTCCTGTTTAATGCTATTCCCAACATCACCGCTACAGTTTGGGGATCTATATACAAGCCATACTAACGTTTTTTTCCCCTTAGTGTTTCTCAGCTCTACCCATACAAATTCCACATCGTTGGAGCTAATATCTTTCCTCACTATTGCATTAATTTCCTCCTTAACCAGCAATGCAACTCCACCACCTTTTCCTTTTTGTCTGTCCTTCCTAAACACTGAATACCCCTAGATGTTCAGTTCCCATCCTTGGTCACCCTGCAGCCATGTCTCCGTAATCCCGACTATATCATATCTGTTTACATCTAATTGTGTGGTTAATTCATCCACTCCATTGCGAATGCTTCTTGCGTTAAGGCACAAAACCTTAAGGCTTGTCTTCTTAATATTACTTGTCCTGTTTCCATTGTTTTTCACCGAGGCCTTGCTTAATTCTTGCTCTTGATTTCTCTGCCTATCTCTTTTCTTATTCTCCTTTCTGTCTTTTGTTCTTATCCACGATCCCCCCTCCTCTGACTCCTTGCATAGGTTCCCACCCCTCTGTTATTATAGTTTAAACCCTCCCCAACCACTCTAGCAAATATTCCCCCCATGGTATCAGTCCCGGTCCTGCCCAGGTGCTACATGTCCAGTTTGTACTGGTCCCACCTGCCCCAGAACCGGACCAAAAATCCCAAGAATCTGAAACACTTCCCCTCACAACATCTCTTCAGCCACGTATTCATCCGATATATCCTGCTATTTCTACTCTGACTAGCACGTGGCACTGGTAGTAATCCTAAGATTATTACTTTTGAGGTCCAAATTTTCAACTGACTTCCAAACTCCCTATATTCTGCTTTTCGGACCTCATCCTTTTTTTTTTACCTCTGCCATTTGTACCAATGTGTATCACGACCACTGGCCGTTCAGCCTCCCCCTTCAGAATATCCTGTGGCCACTCTGAGACATCCTTGACCCTAGCACCTGGGAGGCAACATACCATCCTGGAGTATCGTTTGCGGCCACAGAAGCGCCTATCCATTTCCCTTACAATTGAATCGCCTATAATTATTGCATTCCCACACTTTTTCCTCCTCCCCTGTGTAGCAGAGCCAACCGTGGTGCAACAAATTTGGCTATTGCTGCTTTCCCATGAGAAGCCATTCCCCCCCCCAAAAGTATTCAAAGCGGTATATCTGTTTTGCACAGGAATAGCCACAGGAGCTTCCTGCACTGCCTGCCTAATCCTCTTGCTCTGCCTGGTGGTCACCCAGTCCCTTCCTGCCTGTGGACACTTAGCCTGCCGTGTCACTACCTCTCTATACATGCTATCCACGATACTCTCCACCTCGTGGATGTTCCAAAGTGTCCCCAGCCGCCACTCCAGCTCCGAAACCCAGGCTTCAGGAGCTGCAGCTGGAGACAATTCCCGCGTACATGATGGCCCCAGGCACAGGAAATGTTCCCAGCTTCTCACATGGAGCAGGAGGAGCAACCACGGTTTTGAGCTCTCCTGCCATGACTTACCCCTTTAAATTAAATTGAACCTATACTTAATACCAATAATATCCATTACTCTCGGGCCCTTCTTCTCTGCTCCTTGTTGTTACAGCATATAGCCCTTACAAACGATGAACCACAAAATAAGACCTTGAAAGCTATAAGTGATAAAAGTAGTAAATACTTGCCCGACCGTACTCACGGTACTCAAAGGATCACCTCGTTTCCTTGCTCACCGCTCTCCCTCAGTCACCAAACTCCAACTTAAGCACTCTACTGCAGCCCAAAGCAGCACCCAAGTGCAAACTCGAAAAGTTAACTCTCTTTCTCTCTCCACAAATGCTGCCAGACCTGCTGAGTTTTTACAGGAACTTTCTGTTTTTATTTTCTGACAGGATTTCAGTGCTGAATTAAAGAATTGAGCATTCAAAACGGCCCAAGAAGTGCTGACTATGGTTTTTGAAGGTTCATAACTTCGAAATGCTGAGTGGTCTCCTTCTGTGTTATATGAGGCTGCGATTGTCAAGTATTCTTAGACTTGGATCTGATCAAATTCAGATTCACAAAGTCGATTCAATCAATCCCATTGTTTCATGATATGTTCCCAGGGCTGTTAGTGCGAAAGATTAGCTGGAGAATGTCACATTAATATCCACAATTATCCGGGAAATATTTACGAATTAAAATTCTGCATTAATGTGATATATGCTGCAGTATTTAGCTGGTTTTGAAATCCGCTAAATAAACCAACATGATTGTCATCCCGGCATTGCTGTGCTAACAGAGGGATTTAAAAACAGTAATGGTGGGAAACAAGTGATTGGAGACTCAGGAATGAACGGATCTGAGTCAATCTTGATATCAAGGCTCTGATTTGTGCAGATCAACTTCAATCTACTGCACTCTACAGTCTTACTGTAATTATACAGGGGCTTGGCGAGTCAGCAACTGGTACTGTGTACAGTCTTGGTCGCCTTAACTATCGTAGTATATGCTTATTATAGAGGGAATAGAAAAAAGTTTCATGAAACCAATTCATGGGGGATTTCTATGTGGAGAGTTTGGGTAAATCTAGCAAGTAATCCGGAGAGATGAGGAGAATGAAAGGTTGTCTCATTGAAGCATTTAAAATTGTTAAGGGGTTTGTCATGGTAGATGCTGGAAGGATGTTTCATCTGATTTAAGAGTTTAGAACTGGGCACCATGGTGAGTCAGGTGAAAACATCTGGAAAATTCAATCTGGACGCGACAAGGAAATTAAACGTGAGGACCATCGGGAAGAAGTGAAGCTGTTTTGTGAAACTGACAAGACATGTCCTGCTGGGAGAGACCAACAGAATCACGAGTCGCACCGTCTCCTGCTGATCAATGAAGCTGTTTTCGGGTAGCTTCGTTCCCAAAAAAGAAAAATATTGCGGATGATGGAAAGCTGAAATTAAAACAAGAAAAGGAAATGCTGCAAATTCCCCTCGGGCCGGAAAGCATCTGTGGAGAGAGAAACGGAGTTAACGTTTCAGGTTCGGAACCAGAACACCATCCACCACCACCCTCCTCCACCTGGCTGAACTTGTTCTCACTTTGAACAACTTCTCCTGGAACTCAAATCACTTCTTCCAAACAAAAGGTCTTGCTCTGAATACCCGCATTGGGTCCTATTTATGCCTTTTTTTGTTTCGTGCAATAGGTGCAACATTCCTTGTTCCAGTCCTACCCAGTGGCCTTCTCTCACCTCTTTTTCTGCTCCCCTTCTTGCTGCCTTACCTGAGACCCTGCGACAAACTCTCTGAGATCTCTGCGCTTTCCAAATTCTGACATCTTCTTCAAACCCCGGTTTCCTTTGTCTCACCATTGGCGGCTGTGCCTTCAGCTGCCCTGATTCTAAGCCCCGGAATTCCCCCTGAACCTCTCTCTCTCACTTTAAGATGCTCCTTGCTGTTGAACAAGCGTTTGGACAACTGGTAAATATCTCCTGAATGGGGCTCAATGCCTTTCCCGGGCTCCGCTCCGCCTCGCGCGCTTCCCACCACGTGATGCTGCGCTCAGTACTGCCCCTCCCCCTCCCCGCTGACGCAGACTGATCCTCCAATCAGAGCCGCGCTTCATCCCGCGCTCCCCTCTCTCTCGCGCGCTTCCCACCACGTGATGCTGCGCTCAGTACTGCCCCTCCCCCAACCCCCGCTGACGTTGTCTTATCTTCCAATCACAGCCGCGCTTCTTCCCGCTCTATCTCTATCTCTCTCTCTCTCGGGCCGCTCCCGCTCTGACCTTGGGCTTGGAGGTCAGCGTGCGGCGGGTCATCGCGCTCCGGCCGGAGCTTTTCTTCCTGAGCGGCTGCTTTCCCCCTTCAGCCGCCCGGAGCCGCCTAATGGGCGCTCATCAAACTCCTCCTTTCATAGGAGGGCAACAGTTTCTCGTGGGATGTCCAGTTGGACTCCATTCCATGGCCTCCTGAGAGTTTGGACCAAGGCTGGAATGAGGTCTGGAGCAGAGTGGTCCTGGAGGAGCCTGAACTGAACATCTCCCCGAGCCGGAGCAAAGAGCTGAATTCCAGAGGTGGAGTGAGAGTGACTGCCCTGAACATCAAGGCAGCATTTCACCCAGTGTGGCATCAAGGAGCCCCAGCAAAACTAAACTCAATGGCAAAACTCTCCACTGGCTGGAGTCAGACCCAGCACAAAGGAAGATTGTTGACCCCCAACAACTACAATCATCTCAGCCCCATCTAAACTTTCCAGCGATGCTCACATCCCATCAACATGACATTTATTATTCATGTTTGAGATGTGGGCGTCACTGGCTGAATGAATTCATTGCCCATCATCCCTAACTGCCCTTAGGAGCTGAGTGGTTTGTTGTTGGTCTGGAGTCACATGGAGGAGGTCTGGAGACTGGATAAGGTGTGTTTTTAAACACATTGATAATGATTTCATGGTCATCATTGAACTTTTAGTTCCTGATTTTTATTGAATTTGAATTTCACCCTCTGCTGTGATGGGGTTTAGAACCTGGGTCCCCCAGATCAGTTATCCTGGGAATTTGAAGGACTGGCTCAGTGACAATACCACTGCACCACTGCCTCCCTCCCCAAACCCCTGATGTTATGAGCCTTCATAAGATTCGATGTCAATGTTGAGAATTCCCAGGTCCACCGTTTCCCCCTTTTTGCCACTGTGCTGTCATCTCAGGTGTGGTTGTCCTGCCATTGGGACAGGACATGACTGGGTGGGGGGGAGGGCGTTGATTGTGGAGTCTGGGTCATTGGCTGTAAGGTGACTCAGTGAGTTTGAATGTGTAAGGCAGTCTTTGACTAATCTGTGGATAATTCTCACAGTTTTGGGACAACTTTCCAGGTGTTTCTCAGCAGAACTTTGAAGAGTTGATTGGGCAGATCACGCTTTCATTATATCCTATGTCTGGCTCAAGGCCAGGCAATCCAACCAGTTTTATTCTTATTTTTCTGCAGCAGTTTCTTTTACTGAATGGTTTGCTGGGGCAGTTCAGAGTCAACCACAATGCTGCAGGTATGAAGTCACATGTAGACCAGACCACGATTTCTTCCCTCGTGAACCGGGTGTGTCTTTACTACAATCCATTGGTTTCATGATGGTCATTACTGAAGCTAGCTTTATATTCCAGAATATTTTATTAATTTAAATTCTATGGTGTCATGCTGGGAATTGAACTCATGTTTACGAAGCCTTATTCCAGAGCTCTGGATTACTACTCCAGGAACATTACCATCATGCTGCTTGTTCTAGATACATGTGAACCATCCTCCCAGCATCTACCGTGTGTCAAACCCCTTAAGGATATTATGTGTTTCAATGTAATTATTTCCCATTCATTTGAACTCTGGGGAAAATAGGCATGTCTATCCATTCTCTTCTCATAGAACAATCTCCTCAGAAATCAGCCTATGAGCCTTCATTGCACTCAGTCAAATGTATCCTTCCTTCAGTAAGGAGAGCAAAGTGGTACACCCAGTTCTCCAGGTGTGCTGTCACTGAGGAACTATGCATTTGCAGAGACTTCTTTACTCACAGAGTCACAGAATCACACAGTGCAGAAGCGGCCCTTCGGCCCATCGAGTCTGCACCGACACATGAGAAACACCTGACCTACCTACCTAACCCCATTTACCAGCACTTAGCCTTGAATGTTATGACGTGCCAAGTGCTCATCCAGGTACGTTTTAAAGGATGTGAGGCAACCTGCCTCCACCACCCTCCCAGGCAGCACATTCCAGACCGTCACCACCCTCTGGGTAAAAAGGTTTTTCCTCACATCCCCCCTAAAACACCTGCCCCTCACCTTGAACTTCTGTCCCCTTGTGACTGTCCCTACAACTAAGGGGAACAGCTGTTCCCTATCCACCCTGTCCATGCCTCTCAAAATTTTGTACACCTCGATCAGGTCGCCCCTCAATCTTCTCTGCTCCAAAAAAACAACCCAAGTCTATCCAACCTCTCTTCATAACTTAAATGTTTCATCCCAGGCAACATCCTGGTGAATCTCCTCTGCGTCCCCTCCAGTGCAATCAAATCGTTCCTATAATGTGGCGACCAGAACTGCACATAGTACTCCAGCTGTGGCCTCACCAAGGTTCTATTCAACTCCAACATGACCTCCCTACTTTTGTAATCTATGCCTCGATTGATAAAGGCAAGTGTCCCATATGCCTTTTTCACCACCCCACTAACATGTCCCTCCCCCTTCAGGGATCTACAGACACAGACGCCAAACTCCCTTTGTTCCTTAGAACTTCCTAGTGTCATGCCATTCATTGAATGCTTCCTTGTAAAGTTACTCCTTCTAAAGTGTATCACCTCACACTTTTCAGGTAAAATTCCATCTGCCACTTATCTGCCCATTTGACCATCCTATCTATATCTTCCTTTAGCCTAAGACACTCAACATCACTGTTAACCGCCCAGCCAATCTTTCAGTCATCCGCAAACTTACTAATCCTACACCCCACATAGCCCATCTATATCATTTATATAAATGACGAATAATAGGGGACCCAGCACAGATCCCTGTGGTACGCCACTGGACACTGGCTTCCAGTCACTAAAGCAGCCTTCTGTCATCACCCTCTGTGTCCTACAACTAAGCCAATTTTGAATCCACCTTATCAAATTACCCCATATCCCATGTGAATTTGCCTTCTTTAAAAGTCTCCCATGTGGGACCTTGTCAAAGGCTTTGCTGAAATCCATATAAACTACACCAACTGCACTACCCTTGTCTACACACCTGGTGATCTCCTCAAAAAATTGAATCTAATTTGTTAGGCATGACCTCCCTCTGACAAAGCCATGCTGGCTATCCCTGATCAAACCTTGCCTCTCCAAGTGGAGATAGATTCTCTCCTTCAGAATTTTCTCCAATAGTTTCCCTACCACTGACGTGAGACTCACTGATCCCTAGTTCCCTGGCTTATCTCTACAACCCTTGTTAAATAGCGGAACCACATTAGCTGTTCTCCAGTCGTCTGGCACCCCGTGGCCAAAGAGAAATTAAATGTTTGAGTTAGAACCCCTGCGATCGCCTCCCTCAGCAGTCTGAGACACAAATCATCTGGACCTGGAGATTCGTCCACTTTTAAGCCTGCCAACAGCTCCAATCCCTTGTCACTCCTTATATCAATTTGCTCAAGAACCTCGCAGTCTCTCTCCTCGAGTTCCGTACCTTCATCCTCATTCTCATATAGCCCAATCCTTCTGTAACAGAAATAAATACAGTAGTTAACAGTGAACACAAAACAAGGAGTTAGAAATAAGAACACACTTTAGATGGATGTCACGGCTTTCCTAATCGATGTTCAAACGTTATTGGCCTCATAGGATCGATCCTCTGCTGAATCTAACGAGGTCCGAAGAGAGAGTTGAGCCTCACACATTTTGCCCCGCCGACTGAAACTCATTGCGATATTCACCCAGAATAACCGACAAACCAGGACTGCAGCAGATTGGAGTTTACTTTCCCAAAGCAGAGTTTTGATGCTGAGAGGGATCCTGTTCATTTCCTGTGTTCACCACCACTTGTTCTCCACCATTACTGTGCTTAAATCCTTTTGTTGGGGCAACAATGCCCCGATGTCAATCAGGTGGTTTTTGTAGCGCAAACCAGAGTAACCTAAATATTTCCTTTTCATGTCAAACCTCATTAATGGGGAATCTTAATGCGTATAGATTTAACACATAATTATGGATATCAACATGGCAGATTATAACTAACCTTTCTTAATAATGGCCATCGAAAAGAAACAAATCATGGGATTGAATGAAGTCAACTTTTAAAAAGTGGATTTAATGCGATTGAAATATAAGAATGCATAACAATCATTGTATGATGCTGAAGGAAACCATTTGGCCCATTAAAGACAGTCCCCCCTTCTCGGACTGTTTTTAATTGGGAATTATTTCCTGCAGCACTGAGATTCTGTCAGCAGCTGGCAGCGTTGCGCATTATAACAAATAAATGCGTTCACACAGTCTCAACCCATCCCAGAAACTTACTGCACCCGCGATGAATTACTCGCAAGTGGAGAACAGCCAGTAACTGGGAAAATGCAGCAGCCATTTTACGCAGAGCACGATCCCACAGAGTGAAAAAACAGATAAATGAGCAGTTAATCTCTCTTTTTTGGTGCTAGTTGAGGGAGGAATGTTGTCCAAGGCACCAGGAGAATTCTCCTGCTCCTATTTGCCGTGGTGTCCGAGACATCCACTTGAGGCAGACTTGGTTTAACCTCTCAGCGGAAGAGCTGAGCTAGTCAGAGGGAGTGGGCCATTCAGCCCGTCGAATCTTTTCCTCCTTTAAAGTCGATCATGGTTGATTTGTACCTCAACTCCGTTTACCCACCTTAGCGCGATAACCCTTGATACGCTGGAAAGCTCCAATTGTCCCAGTATCCACAGGCTTTGGGTGGAGAGAATTCCACATTTTCCCCACACAAAAGGTCGAGGTGACTTTTCATCGATGTTCTGAAACCTGAAACATTCATTCCATTTCTTTCCTAAATGCTGCCTGACCTGCTGAATATTTCCAGCATTTTTGATTTTATTTCAGATTTCCAGTTTCCGCGGTATTTTGCTCGTGTTATGAAGTTGTCTGGGAGGAACCGGCCACAACAGAAAACCCCGTGCACCATCTCCCCAGACATGCTTGGGAAAGAAACATCCCAGAAACTGGTAGGAAACGGCCTCGGCTCCAGGGGTAGGTGCCAGTTGTGGTTCAGTGGTAGCGCCCTTACCTCTGAGTGAGAAGAAAGCGGGATTGAATCCCACTCCACATACTTCAGCACACAACCTATATTGGAGGGATCTCGCTGATCTCAAATTAGCGAGGGGGTGGTGAAAGGAACGATATAATTGCAAATCTTTTCGTTCTTTCTAGCAGATAAAACAGAATGTTCCAGTTCCTTTCCCGCTAAAGACCTTCTCTGAATGATGATTTCCCTGTACCAAATCAGTGACTACACCTCAAACCTACTTAGTGGCCCTTTAAGCGCTTTGGGATGCCACCGAGTTGTGAAAGGCGCTATATAAATGCCCAGTGTTTCTGTCTTGTAAATAAGATCGAATCTCACAGGTTCAATCCCTGGAAAGATCTCTGTACCTGTCATCTAAAATCTCTCCTTGACATTTGTGGTACTTATGTGTTAGTGTAAGCGGCTGCTAACATTAACACAGTTCATTTTTTTGGGCCTGGATCTGACGCTGTGTTTCACCAGAGGGCATCGAGTTAAGATTGGAGAGAAGTGCAATGGAATCTTATCCCTGCCCCTGGCCCTCTATCCAGCTCTACCTGTCCCACCCACCCCCCAACCCTTTAAACCAGCTTAAATTTCGCCTCTTTCCTATTTTTCCTTAGTTCTGTTGAAGAGTCATTTGGACTTGAAACGTTAACTGTATTCCCTTCCGTAGATGCTGTCAGACCTGCTGAGTTTTTCCAGGTATTTTTGTTTTTGTTTTGGATTTCCAGCATCCGCAGTTTTTTTGCTTTTATCCGCCTTCCCCCCCTCTCTCTCTCTCTCTCCACCCCCCCCGCACCCCCCCACCACCCCACCACCCCCTCCACTGTCAACATCTCCTGCAGCTCACCCAGCCCAGACTGAGTTCACTTATTCTTCCAGCGCTAACACTGTTTCCCCTTCATACTGTGCTAGATTTTATGTTCCCGTGTGAGACAACCAAATTGCTTAATGAGATTAGATAATACTAATAATTCCCTGCGTATTGCAATGGACTCCATCAGGAAATCACAGAACTGAAGATGTCGATTAGAGAAAAGTTTAAACCTGCTCTCGGATCCAGATGATATTATCACTGATGACCATGACTTGTGTTGAATTCAGGAGTCTTTACACTGGACAAGGGAGAGAGAATGATCTTATTGAATTACTCAAGATCCCAAACATGAAGAGAGAAGTGGACCTGGAGTGTTGAGAATGTGCTCGATGATCCATGATGAGGGAGGTGAGAGAAAGGAAATGAGGGATTGTCCCTGGGTGAAAGCGAGTAGGAGGTATTTAAAGCGTGAGTGTAGGGTGGGAGTGGAGTTGGTTAGGAAGGTGGTGAATGCAGTGTGTCGGGGTTGTGGAAAGGTGAGGAGCAGCCAGGATAATTCATGCAGCCTCCTGGGCACAAATTGTCAGTAAAGAGAACAAAAATAAATAACTTTGCATTTCTATCGCACCTTTCGCGACCACATGATGTCCCAGAGCACTTTACAGCCAGTGAGTTGTTTACAAAGTCTGTTGACTGTTGTAATATAGGAAACACAACAGGCAATCTATAATAAAAATGAAAATACCTGGAAAAACTCAGCAGGTCTGACAGCATCTGCGGAGAGGAACACAGTTAACGTTTCGAGTCCATATGACTCTTCAACAGAACTAAGGAAAAATAGAAAAGAGGTGAAATATAAGCTGGCTAAAGGAGCGCTGGGACGGGTAGAGCTGGATAGAGGGCCAGTGATAGGTGGAGATAGCCAAAAGATGTCATAGACAAGAGGACAAAGAGGTGTTGAAGGTGGTGATATTATCTAAGGAATGTGCTAATAGGTGACATTGAGGGTAGAATGCAGGACGAGCAAGGTACAGATAGCCCTAGTGGGGGTGGGGGGAAGGGATCTAAATAGGCTAAAAGGTAGAGATAAAACAATGGATGGAAATACATTTAAAAATAATGGAAATAGATGAGAAAAGAAAAACCTATATAAATTATTGGAAAAAAGGGAGGAGAGAGTTCATGATCTAAAATTGTTGATCTCAATATTCAGTCCGGAAGGCTGTAAAGTGCCTAGTCGGAAGATGAGGTGCTGTTCCTCCAGTTTGTGTTGAGCTTCACTGGAACAATGCAGCAGGCCACGGACGGACATGTGGGCATGAGAGCAGGGTGGAGTGTTGAAATGGCAAGGGACAGGGAGTTCTGGGTCATGCTTGCGGACAGGCCAAAGATGTTCTGCAAAGCGGTCACCCAGTCTGCGTTTGGTCTCTCCAATGTAGAGGAGACTGCATTGGGAGCAGCGAATGCAGTATACTAAATTGATGGAAGTGGAAGTGAAATGCTGCTTCAATTGAAAGGATGTTTGGGCCCTTGGACGGTGAGGAGAGGGGGAGTACAGGGGCAGCTGCCGCACTTTCTGCGGTTGCATGGAAAGGTGCCGTGGGAGGGGGTTGAGGTGTAGGGTGTGGTGGAGGAGTGGACCAGGGTGTCCCGGAGGGAGGGAACGATGCCTGCGGAATGCAATCGGGGGGTGGGGGGGGTGGGGAGGGGGTGAAGGGAAGATGTGTTTGGTGGTGGCATCATCTTGGAGTTGGCGAAAATGGCAGAGGATGATCCTTTGAATGCGGAGGCTGGTGGGGTGATAAGTGAAGACAAGGCAGACCCTATCATGGTTCTGGGAGGGAGAGGAAGGTGTGAGAGCGGATGCGCAGGAGATGGGCCGGACACGGTTGATCTATAATCATGGCAATCTATAATCTACAGATGTGATAATGACCAGATAATCTGTTTTTGTGATGTTGTTTGAGAGATAAATATTGATTGACCAGGACACTCAGCAACATTCACTTCAACCTAGACTGTCACCCACTTTCACTGATCTGGTTTCAGTTATTTACAGTTCTTATTTCGCCAATTAAATGCACATCTATCTCTGTTCTGATATTTTATACCAATATTCCTATTGGGAAAAAGCAGCAGAATTCAGATCAATCTTTTGATATTTTTAATTTATTCTCATTCCATTATTCTCTTTGCCACACATATTGTCACAAGTTGATATCCAATCAGAATCCGGGCTGCAGAATGGAGCCCCAGTCTCCTCTCCTGCACTATTTAAGATTCTTGCCCCTAATGGTTGTTACAGTTTAGCTCAGGCTACAAAGCCCTAAACTACAAGGTAAATCTAGGTACAGAACACATTGCCCATCCTCTCCTCTGTCTGTTCTGCATTTGAACCTCTGCTCTTTTCAATGGCTGGAACTCTGCTCCCATTAGATTTTCTGAACTCCGTAATCCCTGAGCCATTAGGACTGTGCCGCCCTGCTGAGAAATGCTCCAGCCATATAAATGGACATTGGCCGGTGGTCAATATAGACCGTACCCAATTGGTTAGCTGTTCTGCTCTCCGCCCCATATTCACTTTCATTAACTTGAATAGAACACAATATCTGCCCTGTCAGTGGAAGGGGGAGGGGACAAGGCAGGTAGGAAGGGAGTGAAAGGTGGCATAGTTGTATTGTCACTGGACTAGTATTCCAGAGACACAGGGTTATGCTCTGGGGTCCCAGTTTTGAATCCCACGTCAGAAGGTGAAATTTAAAATCAATAAAAATCTGGAATTTAATGTCTAATGATGACTGCGAAACCGTTGCCGACTATTGTAAAAACTCATCTGATTCACTAATGCCCCTTTAGGGAAGGAATATCTGCCATCCTTACCTGGTCTGGCCTACATGTTACTCCAGACCCACATCCCATGAACAATTGAAAAAATGTGATTCTACTGTTTTGCGTCCTCACCGATTTCCAATATCACTCCCAGTGTTCACTGGCTACTGTGACTCTGCTCTTCCACTCAATCGCTTCCAGTTTAATGTCATTTGTTATAAATTCCTGGTCAGAACAATACTTCGCTGCACAGCTGGTCTCTGAGCTTCACTCTGCTACTTTGCTGGGTTCTGGTCAGAAATTGGCTTTCGTCTGAGCTGAATTCCAGCTGTACTGTGATCTCTGTATTTGCTGCAGCTTTTTACTGAGATTGCATTCTCTTCTGGACCCTCCTCCGAGCTCCATTAACCACATTCCCACTGAACTGCTGCTATCCAACTTCCCGTCCTGTTCCCATGTTAGCTGACATTGTAAATGGGGGCATCTCCTCACTTCCTGTCCAGCTAATTTTCAAATTCCCCCACTTTCATAAGGCCCATTTCAAAAATACCGACCCTCAATCGTTCTGTTCTTGCACTTGATCTCCAACCTTACCTTAACAAAGTCCTTGAATGTGTGCTCACTTCTGAAATCCATGTCCATTTTCCAGCAGTTACATGTTTAAACCAACAACAGGATTTTCACCCATCATAGCATCAGTGGGTCTAATAATTGTCACAAAGGACATGTTCTATGACAGCGAGTATAGCGCATTACCCCTCATCATCCTTTTGGACCATCCTGTAACCATTAACGTGGCCATCATCACCATTCTCCTCCAATGTCTCTCCTCAATTGTCAGTGTGACTGTATTGATTTGGTTCCACATTTGCCAATTTGATGAACAGAAGTGTTTCTGCAGCAATAGTTTCTCTTCCCCCCTCAGCACTGTATCCGGAATCCCCCCAGGATTTATTCTTTACTTCTCTCTATTACTGATCCACATGTTGCACAGGTCAACCTCATCCACAGAAACAGGGTCAGTTTTCAGATGTACACCAATGACAACCAACTCTACCTCTCCATGACCTGTCTTGGACCTTCCACCACCAGTTTGTTTTCAAGCAGCTTATTTGGAATCCAGTTATGTAGGAACCGGAATTTCTTTCAAATGAGTATTGAGTATTGAGAAGATTTCAGTTATCACCTTCCAATCCCAGTAGATGTAGCAGCCCGGCCAACCAATGAATGCTTTCACTTCCCTCAATTTAGTTTTTGGCATTCGCATTCCAATGCCGTCTCCTCTGCATTGGAGAGACCAAATGCAGACTGGATGACTGCTTTGCTGAACACCTTCGGTCTGTCCGCTAGCATGACCCAGACCTTCATGTCGCTTGCCATTTCAACACACCACCCTGCTCTCATGCCCATCCTTGGCCTGCTGCAATGTTCCAGTGAAGCTCAACGCAAACTGGAGGAACAGCACCTCATCTTCCGATTAGGCACTTGACAGCCTTCCAGACTTAACATTTGAGTTCAATGGCTTCAGATCAAGAACTCTGTCCTCCATCTTCACCCCCTTTTTTCTAATAATTATGCTATACTTTTTCGATATATATTTTTCTTTTCCCACCTATTTCTATTATTATTTTTAAAGTTCATTTCCATCCATTGTTTTATCTCCACCTTTAAGCCTATTTCAATCCCTACCCCCCATCCCACCCCACCCCCACTCGGGCCATTTGTCCCTTGCTCATCTTGCTTTTTACCCTTAATGTCGCCATTAGCACATCCTTTAGCTCATATCACCACCGTCAACACCCCTTTGTCCTTTTGTCCATGACATCTTTGGCAATCTCTCCTTTGCCTCCACCCAACCCTGGCCCCCTATCCAGCTTCACCTGTCTCCCACCCCCCCTCCCTGCCCCCAACAGCTTATATTTCACATTTCTTGATCTGATGAAGAGTCATACGGACTCAAAACATTAACTGTACCCTCTCCGCAGATGCTGTCAGACCTGCAGGGCTTTTCTAGCAATTTTTGTTCGATTTACAGCATCCGCGGTATTTAGCTTTTACCTTAATGAATATATCAGCCCGGCCAAGCGAGCAACCAATCGCAGTGGACGTAGCAGCCCGGCTGACCAATGAATGCACAGTCCGCCGAGCGAACAACCAATTGCAGTGGATGTAGCAGCCCGCCCGAACAATGAATGTAAAGATAAAAACAAAAAACTGCGGATGCTGGAAATCCAAAACAAAAACAGAAATACCTGGAAAAACTCAGCAGGTCTGGCAGCATCGGCGGAGAAGAAAAGAGTGGACGTTTCGAGTCCTCATGACCCTTCAACAGAACTAAGTAGAAATAGGAAAGGGGTGAAATATAAGCTGGTTTGGGGGGGAGGGGGGGAGAAGGCGGGGGGCGGGGGAGGTTGTTGGGACAAGCAAGCAGTGATAGGAGGAGATAACTAAAAGCTGTCACAGACAAAATAACAAAGAGGTGTTGAAGATGGTGATATTATCTAAAAGAATGTGCTAATTAAGATTGGAGAGCAGGACGAGCAAGGTAGCTCTAGTGGGGGTGGGGTGAAATAAACCATGGGTGGAATACATTTAAAAATAATGGAAATAGGTGAGAAAAGAAAAATCTATATAAATTATTGGAAAAAGCAAAAGGGAGGGGAAAGAAATGGAAAGGGGGTGGGGATGGAGGAGGGAGTTCATATGAATGCAGTCCGCTGAGCAAACAACCAATCGCAGTGGATGTAGCAGCCCGGCCGACCAATGAATGCACAGTCCGCCGAGTGAACAACCAATTGCAGTGGATGTAGCAGCCCGGCCGACCAATGAATGCACAGTCCACCGAGCGAACAACCAATCGCAGTGATGTATCACCCCGGCCGAGTGAGGACGAACACCCTCCCTCCCCCCATGCTCGGTGCTAATGAGGCACCGACATGTCGGTTCTGCGGTTACACGAGATGTTCACAAAACCTCCCCGTCCACCGCCAGGTTTATCGCTCCCTTCGAGCAGGTAAAGGGATGAGCCGAACCGGACACCGGCTGGGCCTTGGTAGCGGTGCCGGTTTGATTCTGAGGAGGACGGGGAGAGGGGCTCACAAACACATCCAGTGGGAAACTGTGTAACCGGATTGACTCCGACTCAGTCCTGACTCGGCTCCGACAGTTTACACACACACACAAACATCCACGTTCTGGCTGGGGTGGATTCAGGACCTGCCTCCTTGCCCCTACCTGTGGTGGAGATCGCAGCGCTATGGATTGGTCCTGCCCTCAGGCAGAGAACTCAAGAAGATGCTTACATTGGCGACAGTACAGTCGGGGTTCACTAGGTTGGTCCCTGGGATGAGAGGGTCCCCTCATCATGAGAGGCTGAGTAGATTGTGCCTATACTCTCTGGTGTTTAGAAGGATGAGAGGTGATATCAATGAAACATACAAGATTTTGAAGGGGCTTGACAGGGGCAACACCTAGAGATTGTTTCTCTCGACTGGGGAATCTCAAACACAGGAGCACGGTTTCAGGATCAGGGGGTGATCAGTTAAGACTGAGATGAGAAGAAATTCCTTCACTCAAAGGGTTGCGGATCTTTCAAATTCTCAACTCCAGAGGCCTGTGGATGCTCTGTTATATTTAAGGAATATATTCAAGCCTAAGGTAGGCAGATTTAAGTCTCTCAGCGGATACAGGAAGCGTGTGGGGGAAGAGGGCTTGAAGCCGAAGATCAGCCATAATCGTATTGAATGGTGGAGCAGGCTCGATGAGCTGTATGGATTACTCCTACTCCAATTTCTTATGTTCTACATGTGGCACCCTATCAAATGCCTTATGCAAATTCAAGTACACCACATTCACAGGTTCCCCTTTACCCACCTTGCTTGTTACTTCCTCAAAGATCTTCAATAAATTATACAGACATGATGTCTCTTTCCCAAAAACATGTTGACTCTGCCTGATATTATGATTTTCTCAATGTCCTGCTGTTTCTGAATCAGGAACCAGGCCTCGTAATGGTAACTTGGATGAAATATAAAGAGGGACCACTTTACTCAAAAAGCTGTTTCCAATTCGAGAAAGCCGGAACACAGGAACACAAGAACACAGGAACACAAGGCAGCAAGAATTAGGAGCAGGAGTAGGCCAGCTGGGCCCTCCAGTCTGCTCCGCCATTCAATAAGGTCACGCCTGATCCGATTGAGGCCTCAACTCCACGTCCCTGTCTGCCCCCCATAACCCTCGACTCCCTTGTTCAAAAATCTAACTCAGCCTTGAATATATTCAATGACCCAGCCACCACTGCTGTTTGGGGAAGAGAATTCCACATACCAACAACCCTCAGAGAAAAACTTTCTCCTTATCTCAGTCTTAAATAGGAGACCCCTAATTTTTAAACTGTGTCCCCTAATTCTAGACTTCCCGGCAAGGGGAAACATCCTATCAGCATCTGCCCTGTGAACTCCCCTCAGGATCTTTTACATTTCAATAAAATCACCTCTCTTTCTTCAAAATTCCAATGGGTACAGGCTGAACTTGCTCAACCTTCCTCATAAGCTAACCCCTTCATCCCAGGAATCAGTTGCATGAATCTTCTCTGCACTGCTTCTAATGCAATTACATCCTTTCTTAAGGAGACCAAAACTGTATACAGTACTCCAGGTCTGATCTCACTAAGGCCCTGTACAGCTGTAGCAACACTTCCCTACTTTTATACTTGATCCCCTCATAATAAACACCAACATCCCATTTGCCTTCCAAATCACTTGCTGTACCTGCTTACTAACTTTTGGTGATTCATGTAGCAGGACACTGTCTGTATGATAGACTTCTGCAGCCTCTCTCCATCTAAATAATGTGTTGATTTTTTATTTTTCCTGCCAGAGTAGACTAGTTCACATTTTCCCACATTATACTCCAGCCACCAATTTTTTTGCCCACTCACTTAACCTATAAAAATCCCATTGTAAGCTCTGGCCCCTACACCATGAGCACTTGTTTTGTATAGTAACCTTTGATGTTGGCACCCTATCAAATGCCTTTTGCAAATTCAAGTACACCACATTCACAGGTTCCCCTTTACCCACCTTGCTTGTTACTTCCTCAAAGGACTTCAATAAATTATACAGACATGATGTTCCTTTTCCAAAAACCATGTTGACTCTGCCTGATCGTATATTGATTTTCTAAATGTCTTGCTGTTACTTCCTTAATACTGGATTCTAATGTTTTCTCTGTGACAGATGTTAGGATAACTGGCCTGTAGTTTCCTGCTTTCTAGCTCCCCCCTTTCTTGAATGGAGGTGTTAATTTGCGATTTTCCAATCTGCTGGGACCATTCCAAAAATCTAAGGAATTTTGGAAGATCACAACCAACGCATCTACAATCTCTGCAGCCACTTCTTTTAAGACCCTACGATGTATATCATCAGGTCCAGGGCACATGTCCTCTCCACAGAATAAAAAAAGAATCCTACATTTATTGGAGTACCCGCATCAGCGATTAATCTTTACAGAGGGAAGGAAATGATGTTAGTGTAGTGATTTCAAGTCGCTGCAGAAAGATGATAAACATTTGCAACTACATTGATGTCCTACATTGTTTGACTTGTTTCAAATGCTGGGCACTTCATACAAGATATATTCCTTGCGCTTGGTAACTGTCAACAGACGTTACTATGTCCATATGGGTGATCATAGTTTGTTGTTGTGCCATCACACTGATGTTCAGTAATCACCCAATCCACCCAACATCCCCTCAGAAATCAGTCTGTACACAGGACTACATTTAACTCAGTATTATGTTGCATGTTACTCTGTCATGAGTTCAGTTGTGCTGCACTTCCTACTTTCCCAATCTGTTAGAGAAGCGGATTATTATCGAGGATGAGTTATGCCTACTGCTGTTCCAGTTACTCACTTTGGCAAAACGTGCAAAGCCCAGGGAAATATCCCCCATGAAATTGTACAGCGTGTTTTTTTTTTACTTTCACTTTACCACATGGAGTCAGCAAACCATAAATCAGTTCTATTGTTGTTGACATGTTCAGAATTGTATAAGCTATAGAACGCTCACCACATCTAAGGAAGTGAATTTGTGGCATTCATATGAATGGCATGGCAAATATTTTTAAAAATGTATTCATGGAATGTGGGCACCACTGGCTAGGCCAGCATTTATTACCCTTGTTCAGGGGGCATTATTTTTTAAAGAGTCTGGATTCACATGTAGGCCAGACCAGGTAAGGACAGCAGATTTCCTTCCCTAAAGTGAACGAGATAGGTTTTTACAACAATTGCCAATGGTTTCATAGTCATCATTGGACTTTTATTGAATTCAATTTTCACCATCTGCTATGGTGGGATTTGAGCCTGAGTCCCCAGGGCATTACCCTGGGTTCTCTGGAATACCAGTCCAGTGACAATACCGCTATGCCACTGCCTCCCCCATGAACAAAGTGTGGGATGTTTTATGTGATATACTGTCTGTGTTCAAGGTTGGGGAGTTAGATGGTGTTCAGCGTGTTTGAAAGGATGGGGAATTGGGTGCAATGTGGGTAGTTGGATAGGATAAAATGGGCAGAATTATTACAGGGGAGGTTTTGGCATGTGTGGGAAGTTAAATGCCCAAAAAGTGACATTGGGTGGAGCGAATGGCCTACCCCATGGCAAGGTGGGGGTTCAGGTGCATTGAATTGGGCAGGAATGCGGGGATTCCACCACCTCAACTCCGATAAAGTCCATGGTGGGAAGGCCTGGGGACAGCCTTCTCACCCAGCTGCCAATTGAGGCCTGTAAGTGGGCAATTAATGCCCACATAAAGGCCTTATCCCCCCATCACTGGTACTAACCCAGTGGCAGGTAGGAGACTTGCTATGCTAAGTGCAAACAGCAATAAGGGCCAGTGATAGGTGGAGGCCAAGAAGAAACTGCCAAAGATGTCATAGACAAAAGGACAAAGGGGTGTTGACGCATGTTGGTTCTCAGGGGGCCCCTTGTTCAAAGGCACATGGCGCATGAATGAAAGGCCCAACATTGGGAGGGGAGGGGGTGGTGTTGGGGTGGGGGGGGGGGGGGTGGGTGGGGGGCTGCTGAAAACCATCCCCTGTCCTTGCTACCAATCCCCTTGCCCCCTTCCACATGACGCCAACCCTATGCCCTCCTCCCTTCGCCACTTACCTGAGGCCAAGAGGCCAAGGATCCAACGATGATCCTAGGTCTCGGGTGGGTGTTGTACCAGCAGCTGCCATTGCTTCCCCTGTGGCGCTGCCATTCAATAGAGGTAGAAGCAAAATACTGCGGATGCTGGAAACCTAGAGCCAAAACAAAAATACCTGGAAAAACTCAGCAGGTCTAACAGCATCTGCGGAGAGGGATACAGTTGACGTTTCATAGAATTATTATGGTGCAGAAGGAGGCCATTTGGCCCATCGTGTATGCACCAGCTCTCTGAGCATTGTAACTTGGTGCCACTCTCCTGCCTTTTCCCCGTAACCCTGCACATTGTTTCTATATAAATAATCATCTATTGCCCTCTTGAATGCCTCAGTTGAAACTGCCTCCACCACACTTCCAGGCAGTGTATTCCCGACTCGAACCAGTCGCTGTGTGGAAAAGTTTTTTCTCACATCACATTTACTTCTTTTGCAAATCACTTTAAATCTGTGCCCTCTTGTTCCCTTGATGAGTTTCTCCCTATTTACTCTATCGAGCCCCCTCATTATTTTGAACACCTCAATCAAATCTCCTCTTCACCTTCTCCTCTCCAGAAGAACAGTCCCAACCTATCCAAACTATCTTCATAACTCAAACAAAAATACCTGGAAAACCTCAGCGGGTCTGGCAGCATCTGTGGATAGGAGCACAGTTAACGTTTCGAGTCCGAATGACCCTTCAACAGAACTAAGTAAAAATAGAAAAGAGGTGAAATATAAGCTGGTTTAAGGGGGGTTGGGACAAGAAGAGCTGGATAGAGGGCCAGTGATAGGTGGAGATAACCAAAAGATGTCATAAACAAAAGGACAAAGAGGTGTTGAAGGTGGTGATATTATCTAAGGAATGTGCTAATTAAGGGTAGAAAGCAGGACGAGCAAGGTACAGATAGCCCTAGTGTGGGTGGGGTGGGGGGAAGGGATCGAAATAGGCTAAAAGGTAGAGGTAAAACAATGCATGGAAATACACTTAAAAATAATGGAAGTAGGTGGGAAAAGAAAAATCTATATAAATTATTGGAAAAAACTAAAAGGAGGGGGAAAATCGGAAAGGTGGTGGGGATGGAGGAGAGAGTTCATGATCTAAAATTGTTGAACTCAATATTCAGTCCGGAAGGCTGTAAAGTGCCTAGTTGGAAAATGAGGTGCTGTTCCTCCAGTTTGCATTGAGCTTCACTGGAACAATGCAGCAAGCCAAGGATGGATATGTGGGCATGAGAGCAGGGTGGAGTGTTGAAATGGCAAGCTCTGGGTAATACTTGCAGACAGACCAAAGGTGTTCTGCAAAGCAGTCACCCAGTCTGCGTTTGGTCTCGCCAATATAGAGGAAACCGCATTGGGAGCAACGAATGCAGTAGACTAAGTTGAGGGAAGTGCAAGTGAAATGCTGCTTCACTTGAAAGGAGTGTTTGGTGAGGACGGTGAGGAGAGGGGAAGTAAAGGGGCAGGTGTTGCACCTTCTGCGGTTGCATGGGAAAGTGCCTTGTGAGGGGGTTGAGGTGTAGGGGGTGATGGAGGAGTGGACCAGGGTGTCTCGGAGGGAACGATCCCTGCGGAATGCCGCCAGGGCGGGTGAAGGGAAGATGAGTTTGGTGGTGGCATCATGCTGGAGTTGGCGGAAATGTCGGAGGATGATCCTTTGAATGCGGAGGCTGGTGGGGTGATAAGTGAGGACAAGGGGGACCCTATCATGTTTCTGGGAGGGAGAAGAAGGTGTGAGCGCGGATGCGTGGGAGATGGGCCGGACATGGTTGAGGGCCCTGTCAACCACTGTGGGTGGAAAACCTCGGTTAAGGAAGAAGGAAGACATGTCAGAGGAACTGTTTTTGAAAGTGGCATCATCAGAACAGATGCGACGGAGGCGAAGGAATTGAGAGAATGGGATGGAGTCCATACAGGAAGCGTTTTGTGAGGAGCTGTAGTCGAGGTAGCTGTGGGAGTCGGTAGGCTTGTAATGGATATTGGTGGACAGTCTATCACCAGAAATTGAGGCAGAGAGGTCAAGGAAGGGAAGAGAAGTGTCAGAGATGGACCATGTGAAAATGATGGAGGGGTGGAAATTGGAAGCAAAATTAATAAATTTTTCCAGGTCCAGACAAGAGCATGAAGCAGCACCGAAGCAATCATCAATGTACCGGAGAAAGAGTTATGGGAGGGGGCCAGAGTAGGACTGGAACAAGGAATGTTCCACATACCCCATAAAGAGTCAGGCATAGCTAGGGCCCATGCGGGTACCCATAGCCACACCTTTTATTTGGAGGAAGTGAGAGGAGTTTAAGGAGAAATTGTTCAGTGTGAGAACAAGTTCAGCCAGACGGACGAGAGTAGTGGTGGATGGGGATTGTTCTGGCCTTTGTTCAAGGAAGAAGCGGAGAGCCTTCAGACCATCCCGGTGGGGGATGGAGGTGTAGAGGGATTGGATGTCCATGGTGAAGAGGTGCGGTTGGGGCCAGGGAACTGGAAATTGTTGATATGATGTGGGGTGTCAGAAGAATCACGGATGTAGGTGGGAAGGGACTGGACAAGGGGAGAGAGAATGGAGTCAAGATAGCAAGAATTGAGTTCCATGGGGCAGGAACAGGCTGACACGATCAGTCTGCCGGGACAGTCCTGTTTGTGGATTTTGGGTAGGAGGTAGAAACGGGCCGTCCGAGGGTGGGAGACTATCAGGTTGGAAGCTGTGGAAGGAAGATTTCCAGAGGAGATGAGGTCAGTAACAGTCCTGGAAACAATGGCTTGATGTTCAGTGGTGAGGTCATGGTCCAGGGAGAGGTCGGAGGAAGTGTCTGCGAGTTGACGCTCAGCCTCTGCGAGGTAGAGGTCAGTGCGCCAGACAACAGCACCACCCTTGTCAGCGGGTTTGATGACAATGTCAGGGTTGGACCTGAGAGAACAGAGTGCAGTAAGTTCAGAGAGAGACAGGTTAGAGTGGGTGAGAGGAGTAGAGAAATTGAGACGGCTAATGTCACGCCGACAGTTCTCAAGGAAAAGATCAAGAGAAGGTAAGAATCCAGAGGGAGGGGTCCAGGTGGAGGGAGAGTATTGGAGGTGGGTAAAAGGATCCATTGAACGGGGAGAGGACTTCTGCCCAAAGAAGTGAGTACGGAGACGAAGGCGGCGGAAGAAGAGTTCAGCACTTTCTATCTGTACGTTGCTCCTGCCCATTGCACTTTGGGTGTGCTGACGCCTATGATGTCCCCAAATGCAGGATACTCAACTGCAAAAATTTGTGGTAGTGGGGGATTGCGTTCGCGCTCTCCCCTGATTTACAATTCAAACAATAGACTTTAACTCTTTCTTCAATAAGGTTCTTTATTATACCTTATCCAATACAAGCAATATAGACCACAAAATACTCTTTCCAAATCTAGACTCTTTTGTTTTCCCTCCCACAACTATCCAGTCCCCATTCTTTTCCTCCCTGCAATTATCAACAGGCGATTATTCCATTCCGCATAATTTTACCGCTGCCATTTCTTTTGTGGCCGCCAAATTACCTGGCAGGGGAGAGACCATGAGCATGGTTCTGCCAAGGCAAGGTCGGGAAGCAAAGGCTATAACCAGTCGAACCCCATACCATGGGGTGTCTAACACCGTCCGAGTCACGGTGAAGGACAGCGAAGAAGAGCACCTATGGATCGGGCCTTCTTCGCCAGGAGGATCCTGTTAAAGGTGTGTGGGTTTGAAGCTGCGGAGATCTACACCCTGCAGGACTTCCCCAGCGCTGGATGTTTCGATGTGACGTTCAAGCGAGTGGCAGACTGCGTCCAGCTCCTGAGGGTGTTCGAGTAGAAGAGAGACCTGCCGGAGATGAAAATCCTGACAGCGGAGCCGCTCTTTGCTCTGCTGTTGCAACGGGACCGGGTGGTGACGGTGCATCTGTATTACCCCTTCGTCCCTGTCGCCGACGTGCTCACCTTCCTCACCAGGTACTTCGATAAGGTGGGGAGCGGCACCGAGATTCGAGACGATTTGGGGATCTGGACAGGCAAACGCCAGTTTAAGGTCACGTTAAAGACCGACGGTAAGGGAGCCACTTTCTACCCTCCTTCCAGATTCGCTATCGGGGGAAGCCGTGGCTACCTGGTCTACGCTGGGCAACCCAAGCATTGTCGCTCATGCGGCAAGGCTGGTCATGTGGCGGCCAACTGCAGCGCCTCCCTCTGCAAGATCTGCAAACAGGAAGAGCACCAGACAAAAGACTGCAAACAGGCTAAGTGCTGCAACCTGTGTGGCGGGGCAGGTCACCTCTACAGGACCTGCCCCAAACGCTGCCATACTTACGCACAGGCAGCCAAAGCCAACGAGGGGGAAGCAGAAGAAATGCTTCATGTCACTCCAACCACCAAGGCCCCCAGGGATCTCAACGGGACAAAGGAGGACGCAGAGACAGACAAGGTGGAGGAAGAGATTGAGGCAACAGATAGCCAATCAACAGCACCACCCCCTGAACCTCCCAGTCCTCAGGACAGCGAATCAATGGAGGAGGAGGCAGCAGTGGAAAAGCAGCAGGGGGAGTGGCAGACGGTGAAGAGAGCTAAAAGGAAGAAGGAGCGAAGAAGAAGCAAAGCCATTTCCCAGACAAGTGGCAAGAGGCGTCTCCCATCCGACATGGATGACAAAGGCAGCAGCTCTTCGGATGAAGAAGTGCCAGGGCGGCACCGACAGAAGAAGCGGCAAAGCTCTAGGGCGTTGGAGGATGAGACACCCGAGCTCCAGAACATTGGAGACAACAAGGAGACCAGCGCACCCCAACTTTGCCTGCAACCCAAGGAGGCCAGTGCACCACAGCCCCAGGAATCTGGGAGCAGTGAGGCAATCATCGCACCCCAGCTCCGGTAAGCCGGGAACAGCAACGCCCCAGAGGGGGTGAGTTTTGGAGAAGCTTCTCCAGCAAAGGTCATCTCAAAACCCGCTCTCTACGCGAACCCCCAGATGCCACCCGAGCAGAACACTGCCAATGAGAACTTCCTCAGCCCATCCAAAGTGAAGGAATTTGAGCTCACTACGGGTATGAAGGAGCAGACTAAAGGTCTGGGACTCTCAGAGACAACAGGTATGGTAGGAGAATAAATGCTTTAAAATGGGTTTAAAGATTGTATCCATAAATGTGCGTAGCATTAAATCTACTACGCGATGTGTTGCGACCTTGGACTACCTTGCCAAGGTCAAAGCTGACCTGTTGTTTCTGCAGGAGTGTGCGATACTGCACCTCAGCTCCTACAGGCAATGGTCACGATGGTGGTCCCATGGGCCATCGATCTGGTCGGGCGGAAACGACTCTCGTTCCTCCGGCCTGGGTATTCTGCTGCGGGGAGGCAACTTCACCGTCTCCGAGGTTAAGGAGGTGGTGGGCGGGCGCCTCCTCGTAGCAGACGTAATGTACAAGAACGCTCCACTCCGGTTAATTAACGTGTACGGCCCGTCACAAGGGGCTGAGCGGCTGGAGGTTTTTCAGCAGCTCCCACTGCTGCTGGCGACCTCCAGGCCGGTCATTCTGGGCGGTGACTTCAACTGCATCAGCGATGCAGCTGGACGATCCAGCAGGGCCGACAGCAGATTGGACGCTACGTCCAGATCCCTGATGGAAACAGTTAAGGATGCCAAGCTGCACGATGTCTTCAGCAACCCTGCAGATGGAGCGCAGCGTAGATACACCTGGTCGCAGCCAGACGGGTCCATCCATTCCAGGATAGACTTCCTGTTTGTGTCCCGTGCATTCACAGTCAGATCCACCGACGTCAAGCCGATGTTCTTCTCTGACCACTGCCTCCTACTGGCAGACTGCCACTTAGAGAAGGACCAGAGGGTGGGCAGGGGGGCATGGAAGCTAAGTGTGCAACTGCTGACCCCAGAGAACATTGAAGAGCTCAAGAGAGATTACAAAGGTTGGAGAACCGTGCAACCCCTCTTTGAGTCCCGGACAGACTGGTGGGAAGCGATCAAGGGAAACATCAAGAGGTTTTTCATCCTCAAAGGCACCCAGAAAGCTAGAAAGGAACAGAGAGAAATGTCTCGACTCCAGAAAAACATGCAGAATCTGCTCTGACTGCAGTCGATGGGGGTCGGTGTCAAGGAGGAACTCCAAGAGGTGAAGAACCAGCAAGCCTCGCACTTTGCCTCGGAGGCCTCCAAGATCATCTTCCGTTCCAGAGTCCGCTCCTTGGAGCAGGATGAGACATGCTCATGTTTCTTCTTCCAAAAGGTACACAGAGAGAGCTCTGTGATCAGCAGCCTGAAGGAAGAAGACGGCTCAGTAAAGTCATCGCGGTCCGACATTTTGAGGATCAGCAAATCCTTTTATGCCGGATTGTATGACGTGAAGCCCACGGACAGCACGGCCTCCCAGTCCTTCCTGTCCTCTATCACGGAGGTCTTAGACAACAGTACACAGGAGAGCCTGGAAAAACCGCTAACTCCTGAGGAACTGACTAAGGCCCTCGAGTCCTTCGAGAAGAGTAAAACTCCCGGAAGCGACGGCTTGCCGGCGGAGTTGTATTCGGCTCTGTGGGACTGGATCGGCCCAGACCTGCTAGAAGTGTACGAGAGTATGCTCCTGGCTGGCAGTATGTCAGAATCCATGAGGAAAGGCATTATCACCCTCATCTACAAGCACAAGGGGGGAAGGGAGGTATTTAGAAATTGGCGACCCATTTCACTGTTGAACATGGACTATAAGATTCTGTCCAAGGTCATCGCCAATCGGGTCAAATCCGCTCTGGAATTGGTGATTCACCCTGACCAGACCTGCACTGTGCCGGGCAGGAAGATCTCTGACAGCCTGGCGCTGCTCAGGGATACGATTGCCTATGTACAGGACAGGGGTGTGGATACCTGCCTCATCAGCTTGGATCAGGAGAAGGCCTTTGACAGAATATCGCACACCTACATGGTGGATGTGCTCTCCAAAATGGGGTTTGGGGAGGGAATTCGAAATTGGATTCAACTGCTCTACACTAACATCAGTAGCGCAGTCTCAATGAATGGGTGGGAAACAGATAGCTTTCCGATTAAATCTGGAGTCAGGCAGGGCTGTCCTCTCTCGCCTGTTCTTTTCACGTGTTGCATAGAACCCTTTGCCGAGTCCATCAGGAAGGATCCGGGCATAAGAGGAGAGACGATCCCAGGCAGTGGAGGCACTCAGCTCAAAGCCTCCCTGTACATGGATGATGTCGCCGTCTTCTGCTCGGATCCGCTGTCGGTGCGCAGACTGATCCACATCTGCGACCGGTTAGAACTGGCCTCGGGAGCCAAGGTAAATCGTGGGAAGAGCGAGGCCATGTTCTTTGGGAACTGGGCTGACCGATCCTTTGTCCCCTTCACTGTCAGGGCTGACAGCCTTAGGGGGATATGGTTCGGAGGGACCAGGGCATGCGTTAGAAACTGGAAGGAGCGAGTGTCTATGGTGAAAAGGAAACTGGGCATGTGGGAGCGACACTCCCTCTCTATTGCGGGCAAGAACCTGGTCATCAGGTGTGAGGCACTCTCGCTGTTGCTGTACGTGGCGCAGGTCTGGCCCATTCCACACTCCTGCGTGGTGGCGATCACTCGAGCCATCTTCCGCTTTATCTGGAGGTCAAAAATGGATCATGTCCGCAGTGACGCGATGTACAAGCCTCTAGATAAAGGGGGAAAAAACGTGCCCAACATCGCCCTCATACTGATGACCACCTTTGTGTGTGGCTGCATCAAGCAGTGCGTAGACCCTCAGTACGCAAACACCAAGTGTCACTACGTGCTGAGGTTCTACCTGTCCCCGGTGTTGCGAAGGATGGGTCTGGCCACGCTGCCGCGGAACGCTCCAAGTAGTTGTACCGTGCCGTACCACCTGTCCCTCGTGGAAAAATTTATGCAGAAAAACACCTTTGACCACAAGTCCATCAGGCAGTGGTCAGCACGTAACGTCTTAGAAGCCCTGAGGGAAAAGGAGAGGGTGGACCCTGTGGGATGGTTCCCCGAGCAGACTGTCAAAGTCATTTGGCAGAATGCCTCATCGCCAGAACTTTCCAACAAGCACCAAGACGTGGCTTGGCTGGTGATGAGAAAGGCCCTCCCCGTCAGATCCTTCCTACACGTCAGGAGTCTCACCCCCTCTGCACGTTGCCCACGAGGTAGCTGTGTTGGGGAAGAGACCGTTGTTCACCTCCTTGTGGATTGTGCCTTTGCAAAGAAGGTCTGGAGAGAGATGCAGTGGTTTCTGTCGAGGTTCATCCCGAGCAGTTCTGTGACACAGGACTCTGTGCTCTACAGGCTGTTCCCAGGGACACACACCGAGACAAACATCAACTGCAGCTGGAGGATCATCAACTCGGTGAAAGATGCGCTTTGGTCTGCCCGAAACTTGTTGGTCTTCCAGCACAAAGAGTTGTCCCCGACCGAGTGTTGCGGACTGGCAAATCCAAAGTCCAGGACTACGTGCTGAGGGACGCACTAAAGCTTGGGGCAGCTGCCGCAAAGGCGCAATGGGGAAGGGATGCTGTCTAAGACCTTTCTGCCACAGTGCACCGAGGGGCTGGGAACTGTTTAAAACCCCCTCGGGCTGTACAGCTCAAAATGAAAGGCTGTAAATGATTGTAATATTGTTTGTACTGATGCACCTGGTGATACATTTTGTAAAAGTTGAACCGGATTGTACCCTTGTAATGGTGTTTTTGAAATGGTTTGGAATGTGGTTGAAGATATTTTATGAATAAAGTATATTTTTGAAAAAAAAACCATGATCATGAAGGTGGTTCTCCCAGGATGAGGCTAGCCCATTGCACTTTGGGTGTGCTGACGCCTGTGATGTCCCCAAATGTGGGATACTCAACTGCAAAAATTTGTGGTAGTGGGGGATTGTGTTTGCGCTCTCCCCTGATTTACAATTCAAACAATAGACTTTAACTCTTTCTTCAATTAGGTTCTTTATTATACCTTATCCAATACAAGCAATATAGACCACAAAATACTCTTTCCAAATCTAGACTCTTTTGTTTTCCCTCCCACAACTATCCAGTCCCCATTCTTTTCCTCCCTGCAATTATCAACAGGATATTATCAACAGGCGATTATTCCATCTGCGCATCATTTTACCACTGCCATTTCTTTTGTGGCCGCCAAATTCCACGCACCATTTTTAACCCCGCATTCGCCCACTCCAATATTCTCTCTCAAACCCCCATATAATACCCAACCCACCATCAAAACAGTCCCTGCACTCCTTCCAGCACCACCCTCCACCTCCCAACCCACCCCGTATCTCTCTGGACTTCTGTATAATATCATCAGTCAGCTATTCATTCATTTACATTCAGCATTTAAAACATGCAGCTGCGAACCCTCACTATTTCAAACATGTACAAGCACCCTGTCCCCATGTTCATTCTAATTACCCTACTCCAAAATCAACAGCAGCCTCCCACCCGCTCTGCATAATCTCCCACTTCAACAGCCCCCTCTGTGATTCCTACCTTCTCAAACTCCTGCCCCCCTCTCCCCATGTGTAAAGTCTATCCCTGCCCCTTCTGCAGCTCACTTCCCCTTCTGTGGGTTTATCTCATAAACAGGCTTTCCATTCACTTGCCATTATTTCTTCAAGACTTCAAAGTGAAGAAATAAACAGAGAAAGAAAGCTGAAGAGAGACAGAAAGAAATCTAAACCCAGAACCTCCGTAAAATGAATAGAAAATGACCAACGGGAATCCCGTTTCACCGTCAGGATGATCGCACAGCCTAAAACACACGCATTATCCCTGTATTATAACACGACTTTAGACAGCTTCACATTAGGACTTTTCACTTTCTCTTGTGGGGCTCCCATTCCTCACCACCGGAGGCTAACATGTATGTTTTAGATTGCAAGGCCGGGCTACTTTAACCCCAGGATTATCTTTTTGAAACTCCAGGACCACAGCCCAACAGGAACTGGTTAACCGGAGCCACCAAAAACCAGTGTCCCGGACAGGCAATTAAATCTCAGGGTAAGAAACAGACACAAACTCACGTGGGCCCATGGGGCTTGGAGAAGGTCTCAGTCCGTCCCCTCTGGAGGAAGCTCCTGAAGAGGAAGAGTCCTTGTCCCAGTCTGGATCTTCACGTTGCAGGTTTCAAAATAAAAATTCCTTGAGGGGTGGGGGAGAAAAGTAATTTCATTAAAACAGAAAGCAAAAACATTTTCAAACAAAATAGCACAAGAGCCAATGATTCTCTCTCAGTTACAGCTCAGCAACATCCAAATACAAACAAATCAGAGTCATAAAGCAGATTGAGACAGAGGGAACACACACACATTGAGAGTCATATGGACTCGAAACATCAACTGTGTTCCTCTCCGCAGATGCTGTCAGACCTGCTGAGTTTTTCAGCTGTTTTTGTTTTTGTTACACACACACTGAACCCGAGTGGGAACTAGCCCCACTCTCTGGGGGCGGTTTTAGGATTGGGATCCTAGCCAGGTATATCCTGAATGAGCAGTTTGCAGACTCCACCCCTGACATGTTGGGACGTCTCTCAATCTGCTCCCCAGGAGGCCTATCCATTGATATGCTAATCCCAGGAAAACAATGCTTTGAGCCATTTTCTGGTTAATGTTACACCTTTAACTCTTATCTTGTCTGGAATGTCACTGACATGACAAACATCAACTGCAGCTGGAAGATCATCAACTCAGTGAAAGACACTCTTTGGTCTGCCCGAAACTTGTTGGTCTTCCAGCGTAAAGAGTTGTCCCCGACTGAGTGTTGCAGACTGGCACATTCCGAGGTCCAGGACTACGTGCTGAGTGACCCACTAAAGCTTGGGGCAGCCGCCGCAAAGGCTCAATGGGGAAAGGTCGCTGTCTAAGACCTTTCTGCCACAGTGCACCGAGGGGCTGGGAACTGTTTAGAGCCCCTCGGATTGTACAGCTCAAAATGAATGTATGCATTGAATAATAGTTGTATTATAATTGTATTGAAACACCTCAGAGTGCAACATGATGTATGTTGATAACTCCAATCCCATTGTCTGCATTGACCATATTGAAATGATTGTAATATTCATTCATTGGATTGAAGCACCTTGTGACCCATGTGTAAAAGTTGAATCTGATTGTACTTTAGTGATGGTGATTTTGAAATGTTTTGTAATGTTCTTCCAGATATTTTATGACTAAAGTATATTTTAAAAAAAAAAATCATGTCTGGAATGTCACTGCAGTTCAAAATATCAAACACTAAACCCGCAACACAGGACGGTGCAAAGCATGTGGATTGTTACTAAGATTCCGTCTGTGATTTTTAGTGAAGCCAGTGTGGATTGTATAATCTGCGTGTGTGTGTGTGTGTGTGTGTGTGTGCGTGTGTCCGTGTGTCTGAGTGTTGCTGGTCCCATAATGTAACGTAAATGTCTCCTCGCAGCCTCTCAGCACACAACTGCCCCCTTTCTAAAGCAACTCATGGCCTCCTGGCACTCTCTGGATTGTCTCGAGAAGACATTGAAAGAGTTAGAGTTAAACACAATCTCATTTCCACCTCCAGTTAAACATGTTGGTGCATTTTCACTGATGTCCACGTGGAATGTCACTAATGTTGTGGCCATGTATACCCTGATTGTACAGAAGTGTGTGTCAGTAGGTGGAGGTGTGTATCTGTATCTATGTCTGTGTGTCTGTGCTCTTTCGATTTCTGCTCCTGTAAATTAAGTACTTTGAGACGTTTCTTCTTTTTTCAGAAAAATATACTTTATTCATAAAATATCTGGAAGAACATTGCAAAGCATTTCAAAATGGCCATCACAAAAAGTACAATCATTTTCAACTTTTACACATGGATCACGAGGTGCTTCAATACAATCAATGAATATTACAGTCATTTCAATATGGCCATTACAGTCAGACAGTGCAATGGTATTGGAGTTATCAGCATACATCATGTTGCACTTGAAGAGCTTCAATACAATTATAATACAATTAGTATTCAATGCAAACATTTATTGTCAGCTGTACAGCCCGAGGGTTCTATACCTTTCCCAGTCCCTCGGTGCACTGTGGCAGAAAGGTCTTAGACAGCGACCTTTCCCCATTGCGCCTTTGTGGCGGCTGTCCCAAGCTTTAGTGCGTCTCTCAGCACATAGTCCTGGACCTTGGAATGCGCCAGTCTGCAACACTTGGTCGAGGACAACTCTTTACACTGGAAGACCAACAAGTTTCGGGCAGACCAAAGAGCGTCTTTCACTGAGTTGATGATCCTCCAGCTGCAGTTGATGTTTGTCTAGGTGTGTGTCCCTGGGAACAGCTTGTAGAGTCTTGTGTCACAGAACTGCTCGGGATGAACCTCCACAAAACCACTGCATCTCTCTCCAGACCTTCTTTGCAAAGGCACAATCCACAAGAAGGTGAACAATGGTCTCGTCCCCACCACAGCCACCTTGAGGGCAACGTGCAGAGGGGGTGAGACTCCTGGCATGTTGGAAGGATCTGACGGGGAGGGCCTTTCTCACCACCAGCCAAGCTACGTCTTGGTGCTTGTTGGAAAGTTCTGGCGATGAGGCATTCTGCCAAATGACTTTGACAGTCTGCTCGGGGAACCATCCTACAGGATCCACCCTCTCCTTTTCCCGCAGGGCCTCTAAGACGTTACGTGCCGACCACTGCCTGATGGACTTGTGGTCAAAGCTGTTTCTCTGCATAAATTTTTCCACGAGGGACAGGTGGTACAGCACGGTCCAACTACTTGGAGCGTTCTGCGGCAGCGTGGCCAGACCCATCCTTCGCAACACCGGGGACAGGTAGAACCTCAGCACGTAGTAACACTTTCATTACGTTAAAGGTGCTATATGAATAAAAGTTGTTGCTTCGTGTGTGCCTTGTGTGTTTCTGTGCTGTGTGTCAATCCCTATTTATGTGTGTGCCTGTGTGCTGTGTGTCTATCTCCGTTTGTGTGTGTGTGTGTGTGTGTGTGCTGTGTGTCTCTCTCTCTGTTAATGTGTGTGTGTCTGTGTGCTGCGTGTCTCTCTCTCTATTAATGCGGGTGTGTCTGCGCGCTGTCTATCTCTGTTTATTTGTGTGCCTGTGTGCTGCATGTCTATCTGTTTACGTGTCTCTGTGTGCTGTGTCTATCTCTGTCTATGTGTGTGTGCTGTGTCTGTGTGTGTGTGTGCGTGTGTGTGTGTGTGTGTGCGCGTTTGTGTCTATGTTTTTGTATGTGTATATGTGTCTGTGTGCTTTATGTCTATCTGCGTGTGTGTGTGTGTCAGTGTGTTTGTGTGTGTATCTATCTTTGTTTATGTGTGTGTGTATGTGCCTCTGTCTGTCTATCTCTGTTTATTTGTGTGTCTGTGTGCTGTGTGTCTAACTGTTTATGTGTTTCTGTGTGCTGTGTGTATCTCTGTTTATGTGTGCGTGTTGTGTCTGTGTTTGTGTGTGTGTGTGCGTCTATCTTTGTTTATGCATGTGAGTATGTGTCTGTGTGCTGTCTATTTGTTTACTTGTGTGTCTGTATGCTGTGTGTCAATCCTGTATAATTGTGTTTCTGTGTGTCTAATTGTGTGTCTGTGTGTGTGCCTATCTCTGTTTATTTGTGTGTGTGTGTGTCTGTGAGCTGTTTGTCTCTGTTTATGTGTCTGGGCGCAGTGTGTCTACCCCTCAGACACACTGTGCTGAGTCTGTGTGCTGAGTGACTATCTTTATTATGTATGTGTGTGTCTGTGCCTGTGTGTGTGTTTGTGTGTGTGTGTGTCTCTGTCTGTCTGTCTGTCTCTGTCTGCCTAGTCTCTTTGCTTTTCAGTACTGGCCCCATAATGTATCCAGGGTCTGCTCACAGGTGTTCTCCCCCTCCCAATAGGGGGGGAAGAGAAACTCATGTACGGGGGGAAGAGAAACCGCGTGTACGGGGGGGCGGAAGAGAAACTGCATGTACGGGGTGGGAAGGGAAATCATTGTTGGAGAGGTTCTGGCTCCGGTCAAATAGGTAAAACTGGGACCAAGTGGGGGAAATCTCACTGAGCTGGACGGCAGTGAAAGCGAATTAGAGAAAGGATGTATTGCTGGGACCACATCAAAAGCAGCAGGATGATGAAGGTCAGATATGCACCTCAGTCACTGTCACAGAGGATGTCATTGCAACTTGGCTAGAAGCTGTTTCAGTGCTGGGGCAGTATCGGAATCCTGATTGGACAGGTTCAAAAATGGACTTGCAGGAAGGATAGCAATGAAGCCGTGTTATGTTGGGTGTCAGGAAAATCACCTTCACGTATTCAGATAATCCATCAAGACTGTCAGGATGACCTGGGCAATTATCCAAGAGGAGCAATGTCTTTAAGGTGAGATTTTCTCTGGTGCAATAAGCCCTCCAGACAGGGATGGCTTATGGAGAGAACCATTTTTGAAAAATTGCCCCCCCCCACACATCATCCAGGCTTTCTTATTTAAATGCCAGGTAATGCGCTGATGTTCCTTGGAATAACCCCTTAATGCCCGTGCTGTCTCAGACTGATACATCACTAAGGGCTTAAACTTAAAATCTCCTGCAGCTTTTCCACCAACCAGAACCATCTGATGATCTTTGGCAGCTTTAAATTCTGGTGCCATCTTCTTCTCTTTGAAAATGTACATTTCCTGTAGCACACACTTCCCAAAAAACCCCTGTCTCATCAACATTAAAAACTTCTTCCGGTGAGTAGCGACCTTCTTCAATGTCTGCCTTCAAACAGGCAGGTTATTTATCAGAAGCTTCTCTTTCATCACAAGTTGTTTCGCCGGACATTTTAATGTCGTACAGATAGGAACGCCTCATGAAACACTGGACCATCCACAACTAGCATTGAAACTTTCTGACTGAGAACTCTCACCCTGCTCATTCTGTAAATCTTCATACAAGCTTTTGGCTATTGCTGGGACAACCATCAAACTAAGAGGTGCCTGGGTTGCTTTTGGACTTCGATTCAGACTGCCAATAGCTTTTCCATGTTCTCCATTATGCTGCTTCTAGTCTGACTCACCCTGCCAGCACTTTAAGGTGTGACACTTTGCGCATCCAATTTCACTGCCAGGCTGATACTTTTACTTGCTTCCTTTGCAACAGCTGATTCCAATTGCTGGTCTTTCCTGACTCAGGTTTACGAGTGATTCCGAAGCATCGCAGCACTAAATCACAAGTCTGAAACAAAGGGCTTTAAAATGGCTCCCCTGCCTAGCCTGTTGCAAATGGCTCTCTCGCTGATTTTAAAATGGCTCTTGCCTCTCACAGCCTTGAACAAGGGCCAGGCTTGGGAGGCTCCAAAATTAATCAGACGATTGCAGAGTTAGCCTCCTGAAGGGCAAGTACTGCAACCTGTATTTTTCACCGAAACAAGCCCTGAGACAAGGAAAGCAATTTTGCCTGTGTACAATGGCAAACATCTCTCTCTCTCTCTTTCCCTCTCTCTCTCTCTCACAGACTTCAAGGTGGTTTCTATGCCTCACCCACAGCAGGCAATCCTGAGGCTCCAAAATTGAAATTAGCTTGCAGAAGTCAAGAAATGGGCCATTTTTCACACGAATGACCTGCCCAGGGTTCAACATTTTGCATGCAAAATAAAGAAACCTCTTAGTTTGGACGTTCTTTCTTCAGGACATTGCATCAAAGTATTTTTTTAAAAAGCCGAATTTCCCTCGATTGCAGGCAAGCACCTCACTTTCTTCACTATGTTGCCGATCGGGCCATGGGACCTGACATGAGACATCAGACCAACTTTAAACAACGAGCTGATGCAAAAGGTGACAATGGAAAAACAGAAATTTGGATGTTAATTGAAGAAACAGGCCCCTAAAGAATAAACCACTTTAAAACAAAACAATGTTAAGTGAGGCGACTTAAAGCATCTGCGATGCTGGACTTTTTTGTTAATAAAGGAATAGTTCAAAAGCAAGGCGATTATGCTAAAGATTCACTGGTTAGAACCCACCTGGAGGGTTATGTTCAATGATGGGCACCACACTTCAGAAAGGACGTACAGATACCCATCTAGATCTGCTCGAATAATGTATAAAAGACAAAGACTTTTTAAATAGCAATGCTCAAAAGGCCAGAACTGCAGGATCACTCGGTGGGGAGTGAGATGACGGTGGTTACAGAGGTAGAGAGGAGTGACACCATGGAGGAATTCGAACACAAGGATGGGCATGTTAAAATCAAGGTGCTGCCCAAGCCGGGAGCCAAGGGGGTCAGTGATCGCAGGGGCGATGGGTGAACATGGGCACCTGAGGTTCGGAGCAGTAGCCCCACCTCTCTTACTTCTATATTTATTGGAGACCATGCTGTTGTTCACTAAGGTAAATGCCACGGTTCCTAGGAGACCTTTCCTGTCACAAGGGACATAATTTTGATTTAAGACATGACTCAAACACAACACGAGAAAGCCTCATTGGAAGCATCATCCATGATGGAAGATGTGTTGACTAAAATACCTTCGTCTGAGACAAACTCTCTAGGTTTCTTTTACGTTATAGAGTTGCTTCCATTATTCTCAGTTAGCCTTTTTCCCGTGAGTCCATTGACAAGCCCAGTTTCTAGTTTCTTATTTGGCTGGATAATTA
Organism: Cetorhinus maximus; assembly: GCF_964194155.1. Taxonomy (NCBI): domain Eukaryota; kingdom Metazoa; phylum Chordata; class Chondrichthyes; order Lamniformes; family Cetorhinidae; genus Cetorhinus; species Cetorhinus maximus. The sequence goes on along the minus strand of NC_135899.1, from coordinate 20,118,778 downwards.
TTAACTTCCTCACTTCACCCCTGGTCCTGTGTCCAGGTTTGCCTAACCCCATTAGAAAAGAATGATTAGCATTTCTCCAAAGGACTTTCACAGGACCACAGGACATCCTCAATACATCCAAAATACTTTTGAAGCATAGTCATCTTTGTAAGGTTGGAAACACAGTAGCCAAATTGTGCACAGGAAGCTCCCATAACCAGCCAGATGACTGGGTAGATTGCTCTTTTATGTGAGGTTGATTGAGGGATCCACATTGACGGCAGATACTTAAGGTATCCGCCGTCAATGTGTATTTAAGCTCACGCTCAAGACCGACGGTAAGGGAGCCATCTTCCACCCTCCTTTCAGCTTCGCTATCAGGGGAAGCCATGGCTGCCTTGTCTACGCTGGGCAGCCCAAACTTTGTCACTCATGCGGCAAGTCTGGTCATGTGGTGGCCAACTGCAGCGCTGCCCTCTGCAAGAACTGCAAACAGGAAGGGCACCAGACAAAGGACTGCAAACAGACTAAGTGCTGCAACCTGTGTGGCGAGGCAGGCCACCTCTACAGGACCTGCCCCAAATGCTGCCTCACTTATGCACAGACAGCCAAAGCCAATGAGGGGGAAGCAGATGAAATGCTTAGTGTCACTACTACCAAGGACACTTGCAACATTCCAACCACCATGGCCCCCAGTGAGAACAATGGGACAAAGGAGGACACAGAGAGAGACAAGGTGGAGGAAAAGATTGAGGCAGCAGACGGCCAATCAACAGCACTGCCCCCTGAACCTCCCACTCCTCAGGAGAGTGAATCAATGGAGGAGGGGAAGGCAGCAGGGGAAAATCAGCAGGGGGAGTGGCAGCTGGTGAAGAGAGCCAAAAGGAAGAAGGGGCTAAGAAGGGACCAAGCTACTTCCCAGACAAGTGGCAAGAGGCATCTCCCATCCGACACGGACGACAAGGGCAGCTGCTCTTCAGACGAAGAAGTGCCAGGGCGCACCGACAGAAGAAGCGGCAAAGCTCTAGGGAGTTGGAGGATGAGACACCCGAGCTCCAGAACATTGGACACAATGAGGAGACCAGCACACCCCAACTTTGCCCACAACTTGAAGAGGCCAGCGCATCCCAGCCCCAGGAATCTGGGAGCAGTGACGCGTTCAGCGCACCCCAGCCCCAGGAATCTGGGAGCAGTGAGACGCTCAGCGCACCTCAGCTCCAGGAAGCCGGGAGTGGCAACGCCCCAACAGGGGAGAGGATTGGAGAAGCTTCTCCAACAAAGGACATTTCAAATCCCGCTCTCTGCACGAACCCCCAGATGCCACCTGAGCGGAACATCTCCAATGGGGTGGTTCAGGACAGTTTCCTCAGCCCATCCAAAGTGAGGCAATTTGTGAACACTATGGGTATGAAGGAGCAGACCAAAGGTCTGGGAATCTCAGAGACAACAGTTTTGGTAAGAGAATAAATGCTTTAAAATGGGGATAAAGGTTGTGCTAATAAATGTGCATAGCATTAAATCTATTACGCGATGTGTTGAGACCTTGGATTACCTTGTCAAGGTCAAAGCTGACCTGTTGTTTCTGCAGGAGTGTGCGATACCGCACCTCAGCTCCTACAGGCAATGGTCACGATGGTGGTCCCATGGGCCATCGATCTGGTCGGGAGGAAACGACTCCCGTTCCTCCGGCCTAGGTATTCTGCTGTGGGGAGGCAACTTCACCGTCTCTGAGGTTAAGGAGGTGGTGGGCGGGCGCCTCCTCGTAGCAGACATAATGTACAAGAATGCTCCACTCCGGTTAATTAACGTGTTCGCCCCGACACAAAAGGCTGAGCGGCTGGCGTTCTTTCAGCAGCTCCCACTGCTGCTGGCAACCACCAGGACGGTCATTCTGGGCGGTGACTTCAACTGCATCATCGACGCGGCTGACGATACGGCAGAGCCGACAGCAAATTGGACGCTACGTCCAGATCCCTGATGTAAACAGTTAAGGATGCCAAGCTGCACGACGTCTTCAGCAAACCTGCAGACGGAGCGCAGCGTAGATACACCTGGTCGCGGCCAGACGGGTCCATCCGTTCCAGGATAGACTTCCTGTTTGTATCCCAAGCGTTCGCAGTCAGATCCACCAACGTCAAGCCGGTGTTTTTCTCTGACCACTGCCTCCTACTGGCTGACTGTCATTTACAGGAAAACCAGAGGGTGGGCAGGGGGGCATGGAAGCTAAATGAGCAACTGCTGACCCCAAAGAACATTGAGGAGCTCAAGAGAGATTACAAAGGTTGGAGAACCGTGAAACCCCATTTTGAGTCCCTGACACACTGGTGGGAAGCGATCAAGGAAAACATCACGAGGTTTTTCATCCTCAAAGGCACCCAGAAAGCTAGAAAGGAACAGAAACAAATGTCCCGACTCCAGAAAAACATGCAGAATCTGCTTCGGCTGCAGTCGATGGGGGTCGATGTCAAGGAGGAACTCCAAGAGGTGAAGAGCCAGCAAGACTCGCTCTTTGCCTCGGAGGCCTTCAAGATCACCTTCCCTTCCAGAGTCCGCTCCGTTGGGCAGGATGAGACGTGCTCACGTTTCTTCTTCCAAAAGGTACACAGAGAGAGCTCTGTGATCAGCAGCCTGAAGGAAGAAGACGGCTCAGTAAAGTCATCACGGTCCGACATTTTGAGGATCAGCAAATCCTTTTATGCCAGATTGTATGACGTGAAGCCCACAGACAGCACAGCCTCCCAGTCCTTCTTGTCCTCTATCACGGAGGTTTTAGACGACAGTACACGGGAGAGCCTGGACAAACCGTTAACTCCTGACGAACTAACTAAGGCCCTTGAGTCCTTTGAGAAGAGTAAGACTACCGGCTGAGTTGTATTCGGCTTTGTGGGACTGGATCAGCCCAGACCTGCTAGAAGTGTACGAGGGTATGCTCCTGGCCCAAAGCATCTCAGAATCCATGAGGAAAGGCATCATCACCCTCATCTACAAGCACAAGGGGGAAAGGGAGGAAATTAGAAATTGGCGACCCATTTCACTGTTGAATGTGGACTATAAGATTCTGTCCAAGGTCATTGCCAATCAGGTCAAATCCGCTCTGGAATTGGTGATCCACCCCGACCAGACCTGCACTGTGCCGGGCAGGAAGATCTCTGACAGCCTCGCGCTGTTCAGGGATACGATTGCCTATGTACAGGCCAGGGGTGTGGATACCTGCCTCATCAGCCTGGATCAGGAGAAGGCCTCTGACAGAATACCGCACACCTACATGGTGGATGTGCTCTCCAAAATGGTGTTTGGGGAGGGAATTCGCAAATTGGATCCAACTGCTCTACACTAACATCAGTAGCGCGGTCTCAGTGAATGGGTGGGAATCAGATAGCTTTCCGATTAAATCTGGAGTCAGGCAGGGCTGTCTTCTCTCGCATGTTCTTTTCGTGTGTTGCTTAGAACCCTTTGCTGAGTCCATCAGGAAGGATCCGGGCATAAGAGGAGTGATGATCGCAGGCAGTGGAGGCACTCAGCTCAAAGCCTCCCTGTACATGGGCGATGTTGCCGTCTTCTGCTCGGATCCGCTGTCGTTGCGCAGACGGATCCACATCTGCGACCAGTTAGAACTGGCCTCGGGAGCCAAGGTTATTCGTGGGAAGAGCGAGGTCATGTTCTTTGGGAACTGGGCTGACCGATCCTTTGTCCCCTTCACTGTCAGGGCTGACGGCCTGAAGGTGCTGGGGATATGGTTCAGAGGCACCGGGGCATGCGTTAGAAACTGGAAGGAGCGAGTGTCTATGGTGAAAAGGAAACTGGGCATGTGGGAGCGACTCTCCCTCTCCATTGCAGGGAAGAACCTGGTCATCAAGTGTGAGGCACTCTCGCTGTTGCTGTACATGGCGCAGGTCTGGCCCATTCCACACTCCTGCGCAATGGCGATCACCCAAGCTATCTTTCGCTTTATCTGGAGGTCGAAAATGGATCGTGTCCGCAGGGACGCGATGTATAAGCCTCTAGATAAAGGGGGAAAAAACATGCCCAACATTGTCCTCATCCTGATGCCTTTGTGTGCGGCTGCATCAAGCTGTGCGTAGACCCTCAGTACGCAAACACCAAGTGTCACTACGTGCTGAGGTTCTACCTGTCCCCGGTGTTGTGAAGGATGAGTCTGGCCACGCTGCCACAGAACGCTCCAAGTAGTTGGACCATGCTGTACCACTTGTCCCTCGTGGAAAAATTTATGCAGAGAAACACCTTTGACCCCAAGTCCATCAGGCAGTGGTTGGCATGTAACGTCTTAGAGGCCCTGTGGGAAAAGGAGATGGTGGATCCTGTCGGATGGTTCCCCGAGCAGACTGTCAAAGTCATTTGGCAGAATGCCTCATTGCCAGAACATTCCAACAAGCACCAAGACATAGCTTGGCTGGTGGTGAGAAAGGCCCTCCCTGTCATATCCTTCCTACACGCCAGGAGTCTCACCCCCTCGACACGTTGCCCTTGAGGTGGCTGTGGTGGGGACGAGACCATTGTTCACCTCCTTGTGGATTGTGCCTTTGCAAAGAAGGTCTGGAGAGAGATGCAGTGGTTTCTGTCGAGGTTCATCCCGAGCAGTGCTGTGATACAGGACTCTGTGCTCTACGGGCTGTTCCCAGGGACACACACCGAGACAAACATCAACTGCAGCAGGAGGATTATCAACTCGGTGAAAGACGCTCTTTGGTCTGCCCGAAACTTGTTGGTCTTCCAGTGCAAAGAGTTGTCCCCAACCGAGTGTTGCAGACTGGCACATTCCAAAGTACAGGACTAGGTCCTGAGGGACGCACTAAAGCTTGGGGCAGCTGCCGCTAAGGCGCAATGTGGAAAGGTCGCTGTCTAAGACCTTTCTGCTACAGTGCACCGAGGGACTGGGAACTGTTTAGAGCCCCTCGGGCTGTACAGCTCAAAATGAATGTCTGCAAATCATTGTAATATTCATTTATTGTATTGATGCACCTTGTGATCCATGTTGTAAAAGTTGAACCTGATTGTACCTTTGTGATGGTGATTTTGAAATGGTTTGGTATGTTCTTCCAGATATTTTATGAATAAAGTATATTTTTGCAAAAAAAAAGACATGTAAGGGAAATTTTATGTTTCTATTCTTATCTTTTTTACATGTACAGCCGTTCTTCCTGAGGCAGCACCTAGCCTCAGGGAGATGAGTTCGCTCCTTCATGCACATGCGCCAAAGAGCACACTCTCGATTTTGGGATTCCCTCCCCCCCCACCTACACAGTGAGCGCACAGTGCTTCCATGCAGATGACACGCTGTGCAGGCCTTAATTTACCCGTCCACGTAAAATGGCGGCGCGCCTCCAATCGGGGGTGCCGATCGGAAGCGTGCCTGTACGTGCCCGCCCATCAACCTCCCCCTCCAATGCGGGGAAAATTCAGCCCAATGTTTCAGATCGAGGTGGGATTTCATCAGAACTGTTGAAAGATAGAAATGGAGGAGCCATTAAGTCAGTGGAAAGGGCAGGAAGGATAAAAGGGAAGGTCTATGCAGGACAGGGGAGATTAAATACTACAAGATTTCATGATGCAACAGCCAAAGAGAGTGGTAAATGGGTCTAGTTAGGAGGAGCAAAACTGTCCAGACGAGACTATGTAACAACCACCTGAATGCAAAGAAGGTATAAAGAGACAAGACTAATCCAGCAAAGCAAAAACTAGAACAAGATGGAGGCACAGGTTATGATCTAAGGTTGTTGACCCCAATAATATAAAAGCAAAATATTGCAGATGCTGAATCTAATGTTGTTGAACTCAATGTTGATCCCAGAAGGCTGTAACGGACAAGTTGAACAATGAGGTGCAGTTACTCGAGTTAATTGAGCAGGCTTATAACGTTCCACAAAACAGTTCACCATGAAGTTATTATCGATATTCCACCATGTGTTAAATAAGTGACCATTGCAAGAAGGAAAACACCAATACCAGCCTTTCCAATGTCTAACACAATCATATTTGAACAGCATTTCAAATACCATCAAAGACTGTAATAAAACTAACCAACCCATTTCACAGGGATGTAAAAACATAGCTGTACATGGAAAAAAGGAAACAAGAATAGATGGTATGGTGCAAGCAAGCAGCACGAAAGTCGCACCACCTGTGGACAACATGCTGCACAGTGTCATGAAATGCATTGATCTTTTGTGTCCATGAGTGCTAAATTTGCAGTCTGTGTAGATTGTAATATTTAAAGGTACAGGATGTTCCCATGCCTGTTACAATGATTCCTGCCTAGTAACAAGGGTGGGACCCTCTTGGGAGTGTTTTGATAGGTCCCCAGCTAAATTCAAGGGTCAGTGCACAGCTCTTCTTGAAGCAGTCAGTTTCAAGAAGTCAGCTTGAAGTGTCACAGACACAGGGACAGGAACAGGTCTCAGTCAATTTAAAGAAAGAGCTGTGAGGAGCAGAGCTTAAGTGGGCTGTAGGCAGTGTTACTCTGCTTGGCACGGCCATAGATCTGAAAGTATGCTTGTGAGCTAGTGTTTGACTGTACTGGGGAATCCAGGGAGAAGGAATCTCAGAAGGTGAGATTGAAACCCTGTAAGGTGGGCCATTGTTAAAGTGCCCAAGTGGGAATGACATTTGGAGAGAGTTCCAAGGAGAGTTTTTCGAAGGAGGAGCTGGGAATCCCTCATGGGGCAGAGTTTTAATGAGATTGTTTGACTGGTGTTTACTGATGTCGGGGTGGGTTCTTGAGAAATCCATGAGCTGTGTCTTGGTTGCATTGATTATTTACTCTGTAGTGTGGTGTGTTCGACGACAGTTTATCTGTTAATTCACATGTATCTCATACTTACCCTGAATGTTAAAGTGTAAGACAGATTTGAAAATGTTTTATCTTTCTGAACTTGTGTAGTAATGTTTGGTTTTGTTTGTTCAAAGTCCAAGGAATCTTGTGGCTTTATTCCAAAAGAAAGTGTCTTGAATCTCAACCTTTATCTACAAAACGTTATTAGTCCCTAATCGGATCTCCCCCACATCCCAGGGTCTGGACAAGGATTGTCACAACAGCAATGCCCAAATCTTATTCTGAGAAATGGCTGTGAACAGAGCGTGGAAAGAGTCAGAATTATAAATGAAAAGAAGGGACATTAATGAAGATAGAGCAATGTTTGGTTTAGAAACCAGGCCCACTCTTATATGTTGCAATGTATCCAACACACACACACACACACCCCTCCCTTCTAGCTGTTTCCTGGCTCGGACTAACTCTTTAATCTTCTCTCTGCTCTAAATCACAATAAGGTAATAGCAAATATAGTCTCCACTTACACATTCAAATATATTTTATTTCCTCTGTTCCACAAGTTACAACTATGCTCTGACCAAAGGTCAATGACCTGAACCATTCAATTTGCTTCCCTTTCCACAGATGCTGACTAAGTGATTCCAAGAGTTTTCAGATTCCCAGCATTTTCCTACATTGTTTGAGTGTATATGTGCGCGCACTTGCACATGGTGATCGTGTCATACAGGAGTAATGCAATTCCTTCTGGAGTCTGCAGTCAAATGAGAATTATGAGGGTTTGCTATTGATTTTATCTTGCCCATGATCAGTTGCAGGCCATCTGGAGCATGCAGGTTGACTCAGAGTGGCCGGGGCAGGAGTCTAAGATGTTGTGTCTGCAGCTTCCCTTGTTTTTCCCCATAAGTTGCTGGATTCCTGACATTTGACCTAGGAGTGGGTACATTGGTCATATACTACATTTCCAATTGCACTACAGCCACCTCCAATGGATGTGCTGCATGGCTATTACCTTATGTGGTTAGAAGGATGCCCAACCATGACGAATGCTTTAGAGAAGGTGCAAAAAAGATTCACGAGCATGATTCCAGGGCTGAGGAACTTGAGGTGGATAGATTAGAGAAGCTGGAGCTGTTATACTAAGTGATGTGAGTCCCATACTTCTGTGCAATCGAACCATTTCCTAACTGAAGCATTGATTCTTCATTTGGTTACACAACATTACAAATATCACTAAACCTCATGGCTCAAACCTGCTGCAGTCTTTGACAGAACCTCTAGCTCGTCCATCTGGGATTAACGTACGGTGTATGTTAAAGTCACTCACACACCCGCTGGAATAAACCTGGGAACCAACCAGCTTCTTCCCAAAAAATATACATTATTGATAAAATTTGCAAAAAAATTTGCAAAACAAAAAACAGTTCAACTTTGACATTATAGCAAGTGCAATACAGAACAGTTTCTTTCAATACAGGACATGAGATGCCTCACTGCACTTGTCATCACAGGTTATATTTATAATATACATTACATTTCATGTCGTTCTCTGGTGCATACAACTCAAGTCATTACACGGGTTCCAGACCATGAGTGTACAATGCCTTTTGCCCATTGAGGCTTTGTGGCAAATGCCCCAAGGTTTAGTGTCCCCTAGGATGTAATCCCAGGTCTTGCAGAGTGTCAATTTGCAACACTAGATCATCAACAGCTCTTTGTACTGGAAATAATCCAGTTTCAGGAAAACTTATGACCAATGCAATTGGTAAAGCTGAGTTATATAAAATTCCCAGGGGAAACTTTAAACAACTGTCATAACCTATAATTTTAAGCGTTATGTTTGAGATGCGACTCTAAATTCAGGAATCAGACCACCAGTTCTCGAGGCTTTACATTAAACTAAATGAAACATTTTATTAATTTACAAAGGTTAAAATATATATACACATGGCTTCAAATTACCACTATCAACGCTTTTAACACATTCCCAAACTAATCTCCATTGAAACAACAGCAACCCTCAGACTTAACCAAACTCCAGGCAAAGCATTTTCACCTTACAAATTCAAAATGAGTTCCCTTTCACTTTGGTTCCTGTGCAGACAGTTGGAGGCTTGCAGCTGCCTTTGCCTCTGCTCTGCACACCTGAAAGCTGCTAAATTTATACCTACCACTGCCCATTGAATGTTAATTCTCATTGTATCAACAAATTCTGAACTAGACCTCTCTAACAATAAAACCCCTTTCATATTAGTAATATAAACATATGGCTTGGTATCTGCTAGATAGGTATCATTTTTCACCCCACTTCATGAATGTTCTATTCAAAAAATTCAAATGCATGCTTTCTCTCTTACATATCAAACTAGTACACATCAAAGCACCCAGACTAGCTGACTTTTATCCAGTTAAGACACACCCACAGACTAAACCTCTATTTTAAAAGAAAAATATTTTCTAAAATATTATATACATTAATAGCTTTAAGACATCCCCTCCTTATTGGAAAATGAACCATTATAATTCTAAAAGATGGCTTCATTTTAATAACCAATATCATACTATTAGGGGGAGGTGGTGGCATAGTGCTATTATCACTGGATGATTATTCCAGGAAGGCAGGCGCGCAGCAAAATCAGTTGCATGCTGGCCGACCTGTCATTGGCCAACTGGGGCCATTGACAGTGTCAATTAAGTAATTAAAGGACCTGCCCGTCCATTGGCAGGCAGGCCAGGAGCCTTGGCGCAAAATAGAAAAAAATGAAACCTCATCCACAGGCAGGATGAGATTTCATGTAGGCTTTAAAAAATTTTAATAAAGATTTTGTAAAAATTATGCACATGTCCCAACTCATGTGACATTGTCATGAGGGGACATGTAAGGGAAATTTTATTTTTCTATTCTTATCATTTTTTACATTTGGAGCCAATCTCCCTAAGGCAGCACTTAGCCTCAGGGGGATGAGTGCGATCTTTCGTACGCATGCGCGAAAGAGCGTACTCTCAATTTTGGGATTCCGTGCATATTTACAGCGCTTCTGTGCAGACGTCACGCTGGGCGGGCCTTAATCGGCCTGCCCACATAAAATGGCAGCGCACCTCCGATCAGGGACGCCAATCGGAAGCGTACCTGTACTTGCCTGCCCATCAACTACCCCCTCAATGGGGAGAAAGTTCAGCCCATATAGTCCACTTGGCCTTATGGAAACTGATATCTCCTTTGCTCTCTTCAACAACAGTACCTGCCAATATCCTTTTAGCAAGTAAGTCTTTGTGATAAATTTTGATTCTCCCACTTTCTCAATGCCACATCCAACCATGGTATGGGATAGGAATCCGCTTTTGTCACCACATTCAACCTTTCAATAGTCCACACACAGTCTTTGTATTCCATCCGCTTTCGGTACCACCGCAATCGGCGAACTCCAGTTACTGCAATAGACTCAATGATATCATTTTGAAACATGAAATCAATTTTGTTTTGTATTTGTGATAACTTTGCTGGATTTAATCTATAAGGTTGTTGCCTCACTGAAGATGATATTTCTATACATACATCATGTCAAGCTAAAAATGTCTTTCCCAACTTATTTCCACAAATAGGTTTGTGCGACTGCAATAACTTTTCCAAATCACTTTGACATTCGCTTGCAAGGTAACTAAATATTTCATTTAAATTTTCAAGCACCCCCTCATTATCCACTTTGATTAGATGAAAATCAATTTCAGAGCCTGGCACTTCTACCTCTTTTTCACCATCTGCCATCAATAATACCTCTTTTTGTTCCTCTTCCCTGCCAAAGTACTTTTTAAGCATATTTACATGACACACCCTCTGCTTCTTTTTTCTATCTGGGGTATTTATTAAATAATTTACTTCACTCAATTTCTTTTCAATCCTGTAAGGCCCACTAAATCTTGCATTTAATGAATCACATAGAACTGGTAACAAAACTAGTACTTCCTCTCCAGAAACAAAACTACGAATTTTAGCCTTCTTAGAGAGAAGCAAAATACTGTGGATGTTGGAAATCTGAAACAAAAACAAAAATAGCTGGAAAAACTCAACAGGTCTTACAGCACCTGCAGAGAGGAAGGCTGTTAACGCTTCGAGTCCGTATGGCTCTTCATCAGATGTTCTAAGATAACATACCGAAATACATTTTGCTTTTGTTTCTGAATAAGCTTCCTGATATAACTGTTTTAATTGCAAATAATTTTTCTGTAACTCCACTAGCCTCTTTGAGTTTACACTTCAACTGAACTGTCCTGCATTCCTTCCTCCTGAACAATGTTATCAAATACAGTGCCAACTAATTGGATTTCAACACCTTCTTCTTGCCTTTGAATTGCCTGCTCACCTTGTTTATTTTGTTCTTCCCTATGGGCCTTTACTCTCATTATAGCACAATCAGGAAATAATCCAGGAACTTCCTTCTGTAGCACTTCTCTTGAAAACACTTCTACAGGCTGTTCAACTACCATAGGCATCACTCCCATTTATGATCCAGCTATATTTTCACCCAGAATAAATTGAACCCCTGCAATGGGCAATTTTTCCACCACTCCAACTATAACTTTACCTGCCTTCTATCTGTTCTTTAAATTTACTTTCCGTAAAGGAATAGATTTAGCATCTCCATGAACCCCACTTATTATTACTTTCTCCTGTAATAGTCCCTTTGAACAACAAATAAAACTGTCCCACAACATTAAGGATTGACTCTGGAGTGTAAGAATGGGGAATAAATAGCGGATGACGTGAACAAATATTTTGCTTCCGTCTTCATTATAGAGGATACAAAACACATTCCAGTAATAGCTGTAAATCAAGAGGGGAGAGGGGAACTTGGTGAAATTACAGTCACTAGGGAAGCATTACTGAGCAAACTCCTGGAGCTCCAAGCTGACAAGTCTCTGAGTCCAGATGGACTTTATCCTAGGGTCTTAAAAGAGGTGGCTAATGAGGTAGTAAATGTTTTGGGGTTAATTTTCCAAAATTCCCTAGATTCTAGAAAGATTCCATCAGACCGAAAAGTAGCAAATAAAACCCCTCTAATCAAGAAGGCAGTGAGGCAGGAAACAGGAGACTATAGGCCAGTTAGCTTGACGTCTGTCATGGAGAAGGTGTGAGAGTCAATAATTAAGGAGGTTATAGCTGGGCATTTAGTAAAGCTCAAGGTAATCGGGAAGAGTCAGTGTGATTTTATGAAAGGGAAATCATGTTCAACCAATTTATTAGAGTTCTTTGAAGAAATAACATGCGCAGTGGATAGAGGGGGGCCTGTAGATGTACTGTACTTAGATTTCTAGAAAGCATTTGCTAAAGTGCCTCATCAAAGGTTGCAGAAAATAAAAGCTCATAGTGTAGAGAGTAACATATTAGCATGGATAGAAAATTACTGACAGAAAGCAGAGAGTCTGCATAAATGGGTCTTTGTCTGATTTGCAGGATGTGATGAGTGGATCCTGCAGGGGTCTGTGCTGGGGCCTCAACTTTTTACAATTTACATCAATGACTTAGATGAAGGGAGTGAAGGCATGGTAACCGAATTTGCAGTCGACACCCAAATAGGTAAGAAAGTATGTTGTGAAAAAGATACAAGGATTTGCAGATGGATATAGATAAGTTGAGTGAGTGCCCAACTCTGGCAGATGGAGTATAATGTGGGAAAATGTGAAGTTGTTCACTTTGGCAGGAAGAATAAATAAGCGGAGTATTACTTAAATGGAGAACGACTGCAGAATTTCAAGGTACAGACGGATTTAGGTGTTCTCGTGCATGACTCACAAAAAGTTAGTATGCAGGTGCAGCATATAATCAGGAAGGCTAATGCAATGCTATCTTTCATTGTGAGAAGAATTGAACATAAAAGTAAGGGTGTTATGCCTCAGTTATACAGGACATTGGTGACACTGCATCTCGAATGCTGTGTGTAGTTTTGGTCTCCTTATTTAAGGAAGGATGTAAATGCATTAGAGGCGGTTCAGAGGAGTTTTACTGATTGATTGATACCTGGGATGAGTGAGTTGTCTTATGATAGGTTGGACAGACTGGGCTTCTCTACACTGGAGTTTAAAAGAGTGAGGGGTGACTTGATTAAAGCATATCAGATTTGGAATGGTTTTGACAAGGTGGATGTGGAAAGCATGTTTCCTCTTGTGGGTCAGTCCAGAACCAGGGGGCACTGTTTTAAAATTAGAGGTCACCCTCTAGAGGACAGTGATGGGGAGAGAGTTTCTCTCGAGGGTTGTGTGACTTTGGAACTCTCTGCCTCAGAAGGCAGTGGATGTGCGGTCACTGAATATTTTCAGGGCAGAGGTAGATTGGTTCCCTCGCCTAACAAGAATCGAAGGCTATCAGGGTGGATGGGAATGTAGAATCGAAACACAAAAAGATCAGCAATGACCTTATTGAATGGTGGAGCTGGCTCGAGGGGCTGAATGGCCTACTTCTGCTCCTATTTTGTATGTTTGTATGTATATTGCATTATTATTTATTTTAGTTTCTTAATACATAAGTTTAACATCAAAACTTGAGTATAACTAAAGTTCCGTTTATATTTGCTAATAATTTTTTAAAGTTGAGTTTTGACTAGATTAAAGACCAAATAGTTATTTAATTATTTGATATCTCACTTCCTCTTGATGACTGGAATACTCTCCTTGGACTTAATTACTGAGCATGCTTGTTTTTCTGCAGTCGGTTATGGAATTCAGCAAAGCTTTGATCAAGATTGACCCTTGTCACAAGACATTTAGAGTTGCCTGTTCTGGTGTTCTTATATCTCTCAGGTGTTGTTCATGATGGAAAAGATGTACATTAGTTTCAGGCAGACACTTCGGCCTAATTGTTAATTTGCAATGCTTTTGAATGTGATGTCCTTGTTTCTAAAATGGTTGAAAACCTCTAGCCACCATTCATCTGCTGGCTTTTGTCTCCTCATTCCATTGTGCAATTTTCTCTCCCATGTATTTTCATAACACAGCTCATTTCATCAAACAACTCCCATTTCACATGATTTCGTGGTTATGACTAGGTTAGCAGAAGTAGACTGATCCCTCTTTGTCCCACCTGAGTTGGTTATAACAACAGAGTTTGAATTTAAATTTAAAAGGGAGGTGATATTCCAATTTAATATTCAACTGTACTCAGGGGAAGAAGTAAACCAGCCAGATTCCTTACTTTAACAAGTAAAGAATTTGTTTTATTGATAAAACTTACTCGGGTAAGGATGCAGAAATTATGATGGAAAGGTTTAACATGCGCAAATATGTTCAACTATCCACTAATTCAAAAAACAGCTCGCACACACTGACCCCCTCCCCTCCCCTCCAATTATGTAAATAAACTGAAGAGTAACGAAGCTTAAAAACGTAGCCAAAAAAATAAACAGGTAAAAGCAAATGAAAATTATTCACAGATTGTTCAGAGCCTGGTTTACAGCTGAAAGAACCCTTTTAACAGTGGAGCAGTTGGCCTGCAGCCGTGGCTAGTTGGTTTGGAATTCTCTTTTAAGAACACTCGATTTGCAGCAATGAGGTCTTCTGTTGGGTTTTTCAAAACACAAACTGCTCAGCTCAGAGAGATTTCAAAAGAAAGAGGTATGGCATAAGGCTGTTGCCCCTGTGGCAGTCTCTTGACTATATAAAAATCCAGTATCATTTCACCCAAGTGCTGGGTCACATAACCTCTCTATGAGAGTTCCATAGACTTGGTGCCTCCATAGAAGCAGCTTGTGTCCTTCGCAAACACAACATAACAGCTGCTGTAGCCCAGTGTCCTTTGCTTAGGAAAAGTGTTTTCAAAAAAAGTTTAGTAGGTATGTATGTTCAGCCACTGACATTATAAATTAATATTTGATATAACACATCTCCATTACACCTTCACCTTACAGGGAATGAAATGAAGTTCCAATTGTCTCTGATTTTTCGTAATCCATCCAACCTTACGGTTGACAGATGGGCAAATCTGCCAGGCGGACTTTGCATTTTTGTTGAAACCTCATCCAAGGGCGGGATTAGGTTTCTGTAATTAAATTTTAAAAAGTAAAAATGTATGGACAGAATTTTCATCATGTATATGTTCGGGTGACTGACTGTGGTGTGTGGACATTTTTTTTGGATTTTAAACACTTTATTCGTTGATTTTTAAAGTCTTCAGCTCCCTGAGGCAGCTCTCTGTCTTCAGTGAGTTTGCGTTCAGCGCTCGCCCACGCCGCGCTGACGTCAGCGCCCGCCCTCTCACCGCCCCCGCCCCAGCAGTGCTGAGCATTTCGGCGCGCGCTTCACGCTGGCTGGCCGTGAAGTAGCCAGGCAGCATGAAATCGCGGTCAAGGGCGGATCAGGGGCGGCGGTCCATTCCCTGACCCACCGATTGTGCCTGCATGCCGACCTAAAACTCCTGCCATTAAATTGAGGGTTTGACTTCCTAGATCGTCAGTCAGTGGTCGAAATTTAAAATACAATATTGATTGGCCGGGGCGGGGGGGGTGGAATGGGCAGTCAGCTGGTGAGCTACTGCATAGATTAATGTTTTGCAGGTTTTAATTTGTTCAAAAAGAATTATAGGTTTGTTTGGGTGAAAGGGTTAAAAGTGCATTGAGCTTCTTTATGAGTGTCCAGGAAATGTGTGCAGTTCAGCAAAACTCCCCCCCCCGCCCGCCCATTCATCCAGGTAAGCAATGCAGCTTAACAGAATCGAGTTTTTTTATGCTATTCCTTGCTCCTCCAGTGAGTTCGGAAGGCCCTTCACCTTTAGCCAGCTGAACCATGCATCTCTTCAAAGCAACATCAATACATTTGCATTTTGTTACTCCATTGCTTTAATTGTGTCACTGAAGAGAGAGAGAGTTGTGCAAAAACCAGAGTCAGGTTTCACTGGTGGTGCGTGGGGACGGTTCCCAAAAGACGCAACAATTGCTGTTGGGCCCTTTGCTTCTGAGGAAAAGTAGAATTTCAGAGCTGGAGACAGCTTCAGCAACCTGTCAACTGCCGGCATCAGAGAAACCAATGAGTGTTGCCAGTACTCGGAAGCTGCTGATGTGCCAAATCAACAGGATGCTTTCAATTGTTCTGTTTGAACTGCGTAGATATCGAAGTATTTGTAAACCTTTACATCAAAGGGCTCGAGGTACAGCCAATTGGCAGCAGTTTGTAATGCGTTGTGCAATCTTAATAACAGAAGACTCAATGTCAAGTGGCAGGCTGTTGGCAGCAGTTTAGAAATGGAAGTATTTGTAAATCTTTAAAATAAAGGACTCGAGGGGCAGCCAATTGGCAGCAGTTTGTAATACAATGTACTGCACACCCCACTCCAGTTACATAATTGACAGGGATTGCTTTGTTGAACCTGCAAAAGACATCAGGGTGAATTTTACAGGGGGATGGTGTCCCCCCCTCGCCACCCACCTTCACCTCAGTCTAAACGTCCGTCAGCACCTTGCTGTCTTTAAATCAGGCTGACCTCCAATGATGATACACCTGGGGCATCCTACATCATTTTGAGAGTGGGACTTTGCAGCCCGCCCGCCCCCCTCTTCAGGAAAAGGAAGCCCCATCCTCGAGAGCTGCCGGCAAATCAGGTTGGTCAGCAGCTCAGAGCCCCAGCAGTGCCAGAAGACAGTAGTGGCCACTTCTGGGACTGCAAGCAGTCCCCAGGAAGGAAGGTGTCTTTTGGACCTGAAGGTAAATCCGTGCATTTTGGCAGGGATTGAGAAGGGGTTGGGGTTCGGGTTTTAGAGGCTGGTGGGGAGGGACAAAGGGGTGTGGTACCATCTTGCCAGGTGAAAGAGGGGGGTGGGTGTGGGAGAGTGGGGAGAGGGTGGTGGGTATGGGCCAGGGCACCCAAAGGAAGTAACCCCAGTTCCCAACATCAGCCCGCGCTGTCAGAACTGCCGGGCTGCTCACCATTTCCCACCTTCCAAATCTGGACGTAAAATTGCAGCAGAGGCAGCGTTTCAAGTTTAAGGATAGCTGTGTTTCTTCAGTGCCTTTTCAATGTAAGTTTTTATTGAACTTTTCTGTTTGCCTTTCTTAGCTGTGTCTTCTCTAGCCAGTATTTTACTTGCAGCTATTATTTGCTTTTCCTTTGTCCTCATTTCAGCAGCTTTTGTGTTTTTTGCAGATTTGAACGTTTCGATGTGCCTGGGTTCTCACTGTCTTCTCTGCAGCGTTTGCAGGATTCAGGAATGTGTTTTATCCACATATAGACAGGGATAGTAGAGGTGTAAAGGGCAGAGACGGGCAAGAGGGGGAGGCGGTGGTATAGTGGTATTGTCACTGGACTAGTATTCTGGAGATCCAGGGTAACATTGTGGGGTTTGAATCCCCCATGGCAGAAGGTGAAATGTGAATTTAATAAAAACTTGGTGATCACCATGAAGTCATTGCCATAACCACACATCTGATTCACTACTGTCACTTTTGGGGAAGGAAATCTGCTGTCCTTAGCTGGTCTGGCCTACATGTGACTCCAGACCCACAATGTGGTTGACTCTTTAATGCCCTCTGCACAAGGGCAATTAGGGATGGCACATCCCATGAACAAATTTTTTTGAACTGCATTCAGGAGCATTTTCTACAGTATGTTTCCAGTTCAATGAGAAAGGAGGCACTGCTGGACCTGGTTCTTGGGAATGAAGTGGATCAAGTGGGGGACAGTTATCATTGTGTCCAGCTCGAGTCATACAGACTTGAACTGTCAACACTGTTTCTCACTCCACAGATGCTGCCAGACCTGCTGATTTCCACACATCCCCCTCTCCCCCCCTCAGCATTTTCTGTTTTTATTTCCGATTTCCAGCACCTGCAGTATTTTGCTTTTATATTGTATCACAGGGTTTAGGTTGGCTATTGAAATGGACAATGAAAAATCCAGAATAAGAATAATTAACTTCTGGAAAACCAATGGGGTAAGAATGGATCTGGCCCAGAGAAATTGGACTAAAAGGTTGGCAGACAAGCTGTAGCTGAGTAACGGGCTGCCTTTTGAGAAGAGGGAGTTCAAGTACAGTCAAGGCATATTCCCACGAAGGGGTAAATTAGGGAAAACAACAAATTCGGGGTTCCCTGGGATGATGAAAAAGATGAGTATTACTGAAAAGAGGGGCACATTGATGAAGCTTTTCATCTTATACTCCTCGAGGTAAACGCATGAATGCCAAATTTCCAACAATCTCAGAATTTTATACCACAGGAGATCTGATCCTTTTCACTGATGTGATTTGGCCCAGATTAATCTGATATTACTAGCATAAACAAATGGAAACACTATCCCCAGAAATCTAGGCCTTAAATAAGTAACCATGTATCACAGTGTCTTTATAGTGCAAAAGGAGGCCATTCAGCCCATCGAGTCTGCACTGGCTCTCTGAAAGAGCATTCCACCTAGTCCCGCTCCCTGACCTTATCCCTGTAACCTTGCACATTCTCTCTTTTCAGGTAACAATCCCATTCCCTTTTGAATACCTCGCTCGAGGTGTGTTTACTGGTATAATGTGTACTCTCATGTACTGTAGTTTTTATTTGACATTTCATTCATTTGACTTACAACTTTTTTGTTGTCATCAGCTGGACGGAAAGAAATGTTTGGTGTCATTGATTCATCAACTTTACTGGATCCTGAAATCGGAGGTGATCTCAGCAATAGTGACATTATATGGGAATTTACTGGTAGCAATGGAAAGGTTGTTACTATTTTGCATTATGACCCAAATCACCCTCAAGTGGAACCAAATGGACAGTCCAAATCTCGTTTGTGTTTTAATGCATCCAATGGCTTTGATGTTAAATGGTTCAAAACCCAACGACTGAGGAGTTTATAACATCACTGTGGATGGTAAACCAAGAGGATGTACAGTTTTGAAACTCATTGGTAAATGGTTTCCATGCTTTGTTATTTTGAAAATGAAGCAGTTCATGAATTATTCACCACTGTACTTAAGAAAACTGACACTGAATTTGTGGTTGGAGTCTTCGTTGAAGATTAAACTGGATCCCTTGTCCAGTGGGAAAAACAATTGAAATGCCAAAAATTGAACGCAGCTCTTCGGTCAACTTCCATTGCTGTGATATGGCTCTCAACCCATGGAGGAAGCAGAACAGATGAAGAAGGGAACATGTGGAGCATTGGGGTAAGATAGGAAGAGGATAGAGAGGTTGGAAGATGAGGGGAGAGTGCATTGAGGGCACAATGGGAGGGGAAAATTGGAGGCCAGTTGGATTATGAGGAGGATATAGAATAAAGTTTCCTGATCCAACTCGCAGCTGTCACATTGTCGACAACATCGTTTGACGTGGGACATGGTCACCCTTTGTACTGTTTAATCAGCACTGCGTTATATTAGGCAGTTTTACCTTTTTTTTGTGCTGAGAGGCAGGCTGGAAATCTGACAAGCAGGTGAGGAGGATGGGGTAGGTCTGGTGTGTCCACATTTTTTTGAAACACACAGGTCTGTACAGTCATGTAGGCCCAAACCCTCAATCCTCTCCCTCATGCTTAAACTTTGAAAACTTTCCTCCGCACAAGTTTCATTGATCATTTGGCCTGTTGTAACTTTTCTGTTCTCACCTGATTCCGTTCACCTCTCCAATGGGCACCATTTTAGATGCCATCAAATGTTCTGGAACCTCAAATTCTTACATAATCACTGGCAAGGCTCAAGGCGATCTCTGAAATAATACAAGCGGAGATGCATTTTAACTTTCCCACCACTGCCAGTAGGCTGCCTGACCTGTAGTTGCTGGGTTTATCCCTTTCTCTGTTTTTAAAAAAAATAGTTCACTCTGCATGCCTTGGGGAGGTGGCTCAATGTACAAGACACAGCAAATACCCCAGAGGAGGTGCAGAAGACCCACTTGGACCTTGTTACTCCGAGTCAAGCTGCTCCAGTGCAGCGATGACGGTGGCATCTACACAGAAAAGGAAGATAATTTTAACATAGCCATGTACAGCCTGTCCTGTCAACCTCCTCCCAATCACTAGTTGAACAATAAAGCATAAATTCTGAACAAGCTCAGCAAAAAAATTCTGCCCATAGAGTCAGAAGTTCAGCTCGGGGTTGAAGTATATTGTTAGGTACCTGTCAAGGACAGAGCTCCAGTTACTACACTAATACAGTATGAAGCAGTGATATCCTCATGCTCTGACCTGTTTACCTCACCACTTTTCTCTCCCACAGAACCACTGTCGGTGTCTTTGATCAATATTATTCATGTGGATACCAAAATTGAACTGACCTATGAAGTGTCTGCGGGAAAAGTGAACTCCATTCTGTGGAAAAAGGGTGGCAAGATGATCAGAACTACCGACCATTACCAGTTGGTGCAAAACAACAGCAAACTGATTATTTCTGAAGCCAACAGATCAGATTGTGGGATCTACACTTGCATTGTGGAGAACCCTGTCAGCAAGAAGAACTGCTCATACTCTCCTCTTAATGATGAGTCAAGCCAGTCAGTCAAGTCCATTTATTCGTTAAAATAAATATTCCACTGACATGCCTTGCTAAAGGTGTGTAATGTCGGGACTAATATTGTTACCTTCCCATGACAAAAGAAAGGAGTAGGATGGAAAATCACAGTCTGGGACTGTACAACATGGTAGCATGCGCTTTCCTGAAGCACACTTCAACCTTTTCCGTGAACACCAAATGGAAAGTCTCCCGGTTTTGATCAGAGCGTGGACAGGTGCAGTGTCATGTTGATGATGGAGTCGGTGGATAAAGTTGGGAGCGATTGGAGAATACACTGCCTCCTAGGACAGGATTTTAACTGGTTTGTGCTTGGGTAGGAAATTAAATCTTCAGAAAAATGTTGGAGTGTGGGAAGCCCAATATGATCCTTTCACCTCTGGCTTTTACCAGGGTGTGTTTGGAGCCAGGCGGGAAACCCCTATGGAGGTAAATCTCTAATTTAAATTTAATTAAGAGCTAATTAATTCTGCTTTCAATCCAGTATTCTGGCTTTAACAGCCAGTGCATGTGTTTCCTGAGCTACATGAAACTTGTCCATGGTCAATAAGTGAAAGCACAGCAGGGAGTTAATGCTCGGTAAAATTGACAGGCTCAGAGGCTCACGTGTTTAAGGAGTGAAATGGTGTAATTGTTTCCTTGCTTAAGTGAAAGGCTTCTGCCCACAGCAATTGTTCTGAGGGTGTGCTTCCCAACTTGTTGGATTTTAGTTCACCTATTTTAGACTTTGTTGACTTTGACCTGTACTTCCCTTCTGTCAGCCATCACCTTGCAGCTCTACCTTGTCCCTCATGAAGAACCAGAGGAGCAGCAGCAATGGCAGCTGTGTTCTCTGCAGCCACATGTCACTCCACAGGACAGAAGGGCTGGACACACAGCTCCAGCTTGAAGGAGATGATGCCCCAATTCAAGATATACAGGCAGAGGATCATCTGCCTTCTCAACCTGAGTGAGCAGCACAGAGCTCATACTTTGCCGGCAGGTTGTTGAAATCTGCAACCTCCTGGAACACAAATCTCCGTTTGGGCCAGATGGACATGTATTACCAATAGCTGTCATCACAGTGCTGAATTTCTTCACCTCCAGCTCCTTCCAATCACCTGCTGGTGACCTCTGCAGTATTTCACAATCTGTTGGCCCCAGATGACCGATGCCATCTTTGTTAAGACTGCCAGTTACATGCGCTGATACTGGTGGGGCCAATCAGATCCTGAGAACTCCCGCATTTGCTGCAGTGGCGAGATTCGAACGGATACAGGGAGGTGCAGGCAATTGAGGTCATCTCATCATCCAGAAAGATATTCCACTCTATCAATCAACATTGAGCTGGTATGTGATCACTGGAAATGTTTTCATGTAGGTTTGTTGCCATGATGCCTTCTTAATGCACCAGTCACTTCTCTCACTGATGTCACGGATGCTTCAAATGGTGTTTTCCCCAAAGTTGGCCATGAACAATGCATTTGTATCTGGGTGTGTATTTCCTGATCCTTGGAGTGAGAAATCAAATTTAAAATAACCCATCAACAAGGCCTTTTTACTTCAAAAGGAAAAGGTTAGTTTATTTCACCATGAAATGTGAATGAAGTTCACTCTATTATTCAGTGCAGGCCAGGTATGATTGAAGTGTGAGCTGTTGCGCTGTCTGAAGTGAAGGTTTTGAGGTTGTAGAATTGTTGCTGCAGCTGTGATAGCTTCCACAGTCAAATTGTCAAAGGTTGGTTTAACAGGTGAGCTTTTTAGGTGGAATCGAGTTTACAGAGGATGAAAAGTTTGTTGCTTCTAGTTCTGCAGGCGTGGCACTTTTAGCTGCCCAGTTATTTACAGCAGATCATTGGTTGTTTCTCGATGTCTCTCCCTCTCTCTCCGGGGCTGCAGCTCTTTTCAGCATCTCTGAAGATGTTTCAAGATGGATCTCTCGCTCTCGGCAACTTGCTGCCTTATTAATATAGCACGAAGCAAGGATTGTTGCTGTCAAGCTGAGTCATTATTCTGTAACATTTCAGTGGTAATTCTGTTACAGTTTTGAATTCTTTTTACCATCTGCTGTGTTCAAAAGGGCCAAGGCTGTTCACACCTTAGTGGGTTATCAGTTAGTCTTTTTGTGTTTAAAGGAAAGCCATCAAGTTGATGAGTTTTCTATTTACTCTTTTGGAACATTCATTTCAAAATGTCTTTTTTATATATGTCTGGGAATGCATACTTGTCACCTTGGGAGGTTGCAATCCACATTTCTGTCTGGTAGCTTAGAGCCATTTTGAAAAGAGTCTGCAAAGTCCAAGGTTTAAAAAATGCAACTTAGTTTTTTAAATATCATAACTGCTGTTACAAATATAAAAGGGGGTGTTTGTTATTTCAGACCGTGTTCCAATTTAGCCCTGCACTGCCTAATACTGGAACCCAAATTGCCCTTTTTAAACTGTTTGAATTCGACAGAGATATGACTATCAGGCAAAGACTCAGACACCACACCAAGAAGTAGAATTGAAGTTTATTGATTATAAACAAGTTTTAGAAACCTATCAACTAGCTAACAGAGGCAGAATATAGGTAAATGATATTTATCAATGAAACTCTACCAACTCCACACTTTCAAATGGCTGATCAATCTAAGAGAAGTGGACAAAAACTTGAACTCCTCACGCCGATGGAGAAACAGTCACTGCCTCCGAGAAGCACTGCACCTTCCTGGGATTTTACTGGCAGGGAATCTGTTACCGAACCAGTCCCAGTACTAACTACTCAACTGCCCTGAAGTTCATTGGAAACGACCTTCGAAAATGGCTTCAAAAGGATTCTGAACTATCCGAAGATCTAAACCAGTTCTTCCACACTTGATGTAACAAAGATGGTTCCCACAACCCTTTTATATTCAAAAGGTGTTGTAAGCTCACCTTAGCCAAGTTGTTGGAAATGGCTAATTGGCCTATAATTTCTCAATAATGTGACAAGAGTTTACTCCATTGGTTCTAGATAATTATGCCTTCCTGTAAGCTATGTCACGTATTTTGGTGTCTTTACAGGAGTCCCATTTCATTAAGACAGACTCAGCAATCAAGGAAAGTGTGTATTTCTGATAGGAAAGACTTATCCCATTTCTTTCCCAGCTGTTACAGCACTTTAATTCTCTTATAAGAATATAATGGAGAATAATACAGAAATAACATAAAGTGACTTCTAATTAACTATTGATTATTAATTATATATCCTTCAATTACCAGAGTAATTGGGGTACTTCCTTCTAATTAAATCATGAATTGCTAGTCAGTGACTGCTTTGTTGCTAAAGATTA
Organism: Cetorhinus maximus; assembly: GCF_964194155.1. Lineage (NCBI taxonomy): Eukaryota > Metazoa > Chordata > Chondrichthyes > Lamniformes > Cetorhinidae > Cetorhinus > Cetorhinus maximus. The sequence goes on along the minus strand of NC_135899.1, from coordinate 20,095,248 downwards.
ACTACATCAAAATGGCTTCTTATCTCAGTGTTAACACAAAATGGTGTTTAACTTTGTGAGCTTATTACAATGAATATAACTTAAATTAACCTGAAAATGGTTGGGTTACACTAAAATCTAGTATCCAGACTTACTTACACTGCACACTATCTTCATCTCTAAACAGAGTCAGCTGATGGCTCCTTGGAGACATTCTCTTCTCTTCTGAATTCTGTATTTGAGGCTGCCCTCTAAGGAAATAGTTGACACTTGTGAGGAGCCCCAATGCATCCTAGGAGGAGGAGGAGCCTTCTGTGGCCAGGGTACCTACAACTGCACACAGGAGCTACAGCTGCCTGAGAAACCCATGACAGACTCCTCGAGGCAGGTTTCAGATAACCTGAGTGTGTGAAGCCATGTGGTACTCCAATGCTGAACCCACTACCATCACCTCCCTGAATAAAAATCAATCCCACAATCAATATTCCCTCCATCTCATTCACACCATTTACTCCTCTTCCACTTTGGTATTTCAAGGGAATGGTAAAACTAAAGTGGAATGTGGGAGGCAAGAATGGAGACTTGAAATAAAATGGTTCCTTGTCAAACTTTGGAATATGTATATAAATTTCATTGTTATAAACGTCCTTGTGATACTTAAGTCATCTTGTTTCACTTTCTACTGCCCCTTTGGCTTCAGCAGAGTTCAGGGCAGGCTGTTTGCTTCCTTGCTCTGACAATGTTTGTGGTGAAAATCCTCTGGGTTTTGGAGAGCGTGAGGATACTGCCAAAGACTGCCTCACCTGGATCTGTCTAAAGACAGGCTTGGCCATTAGGGCAGGAGGCAGCTTGTGAGAGTCTGTCTGGGGTCAGTGTACTATGTCTCTATCTTTTCACTCATGGCCCACCAACACTTCCCTTCTTGCCAGGAGCTAGAGAGCACTTGCTGTACTTCAATGAGGCACTGATTGCTTTTATCTGTTGTGTAAAGTGACAGACTGAGTGCGGAGGCCATTGGTGAGGAAAAGCATACACTCAGTTGCCTGAGCAGAGCTTCTGGTGTTCTGCATCTTCCGGGGACTCTCCACTTCTGCCCTTCTCCTACACCTCCTCCCATCCTTCCTCATTTAACTCTTTTCCAGTATAACCCTTTAATCACTTCTCTCTCAGATGATTATACAACTTTGCTTTTCATACTTTCTGTGGTAGTGAGTTCTCTGGAATTCCTTTCTGAATTTCATATTTGATTTCTTGTTGATTATCTTGAGTGGGATGAGTGCAGCTCCCACAACATTGAAGAAGCTGGACACCATCGAGGACAAAGCAGCCCGCTTGATTGGAACCACATCCACAAACATTTGCTCCCTCCATCATCGACGCACAGTAGCAGCAGTGTGTACCATCTACAAGATGCACCAATGGAATTCACCAAGTTTCCTTAGACAGCACCTTCCAAACCATGACCACTTCTACCTAGAAGGACAAGGGCAGACGATAGATGGGAACATCACCGCCTGGAAGTTCCTTTCCAAGTAACTCACTATCCTGACTTAGAAAAATATCACCGTTCCTTCACTGTTGCTGGGTCAAAATCCTGGAACTCTCTTCCTAACAGCATTGTGGATGTACCTACACCACATGGACTGCAGCGGTTCAAGAAGGCAGTTCACGACCACCTTCTCGAGGGCAACTAGGGATGGGCAATAAATACTGGCCCAGCCAGCGAAGCCCACATCCCGTAAATGAATTTTAAAAAATCTCATGTTGATCGCCTCCAGTTTGTCCTTCCCCACAAATGGAAAATGCTGTCTATCAAAGCCTGCGATCATTTTTAGGACTTCTGTAAAGTCAATTCTCAACCTTTTCCTTTCAAGAAATGGACATCCCAGAGAAGGGCACTTTGAAAAATTCAAGGCAATCAGGCAGAGTCAGCATAGTTTTGTGAAAGGGAAATCACATTTGACCAATTTATTGGAGTTCTTTGAAGGAGTTACATGTGCTGTGGATAAAGGAGAACCAGTGGATGTAATGTATTTAGATTCCCAGAAGCATTTGATAAGGCTCATGGTGTCGGGGGTAATATATTGGCATGGATAGAAGATTGGCTAGCTAGCAGAAAGTAGAGAGTTGGCATAAATGGGACTTTTTCTGGCTGGTGGGATGTAACTATTGGTGTGCCACAGAGATCAAGGTGGGGCCCACAACTTTTTAAAAATTAATGTAATTGACGGATGAAAGGATCAAAGGTGTGGTTGCTAAATTTGCTAATTGATTCAAAGATAGGTGGGAAAGTGGGTTATGAAGAGGACTTATGGAGGCTACAATGGGACATGGGTTAAGTGAGTAGGCAAAAATCCGGCAAATGGAGTATAATGTGGTCAAATGTGAAATTGTCCATTTTGGCAGAAGGATAAAAAAAAAAATTATCTAAATGATGAGAGATTACAGAGCTCTGATTCAGCGGGATCAGGGTGACCTAGTGCGTGAATCACAAAAGATGAGGATGCAGGTAATTAGGAAAGCTTATAGAAAGTTATTGTTTATTGTGAAGAGAGTTGATTACAAAAGTAGAGAGGTTATGCTTCAGTTATACAAAGCACAAGGGAGACCACATCTGGAATACTGCGTACAGTATTAGTCACCTTATTTTAAGGAAGGATGTGAATAGGTTAAAAGCAGTTCAGAGAAGGTTTACTAAGCTAATACCAGGAATGGGCAGGTTATCTTATGAGGAAAAATTGTACAGGCTTAGCTTGTCAGGGGTGGGGGGGAGCTAGGGCTTGCGATTCCTGTTCCTGCATTTCAGACGATTGGATAATCTGGGTTCAGCAACTAAAAGAAAATCAGGAGCAGCAAGATCATAGAATATGGAGGCCTCCATTTAAGTGCTGATGTCTGTCACAGGAAGATACAAGATATGAAGCTTTGACTCTGGGCTACTCTTGGTCACCAGTTCGGTTGGTGAATGCCTGGGATCAAGTTGGCACAAGGGTTATGGCTGATGCATGGTGAGAAGGACATTGAGTAGGGAACGTTTTCAAATGAAGCTCACACCTTCAACCAGCAAGGAAAACAACTTGTTCTAAAACGTTTGGGGTTTATGCGTATGATATTTTCCTAGACAAGGATGTGGTTGTTGGTGCTTGAGGGAGCTGCTACACCATTACTGGGTAGGAAGTAGTGAGCTTGACGCAGATTGTCCATGAAGCATGCAGAAGCAAACTTAAGTGCTAGCCCCGACGTGGGCCAGTTGGATGCATTTTTCCCTAAGAGAGGTAGCCGACAATGTTATTTTTAGTGTGTCCTTGTATTGCTTGGGGATTCTACAGTCATACAGGCAGAGACATGGCCAGCCCACCCAAACTGAATTTTATAGAGCGTGGCCTCCATACCGTTGAGCCGAGCAAAATGGAGAACCTTGCTTTTTATGTTTTTTTTTGTCCTGCTATCAAATTTTTATGCTGGATCCCCGTTGTCTGGCGGAAGCACATGCGATGAAGCACCAGATATAACCTCTAACGGCACCAGTGTCAAGGTGGTAGAACAATTTTCTTACCGTTAGTAGTGTCCTCTCTATGGATGACACTATTGAGGATATCAGTGCACAAATCCAGAAAAGAAGTTCTGCCAACGGCCCACTTCATGATCGTGTCTGGAAGCAGAGTGACATTAAACTGGAGACTAAAATCAACTCGACCGGACCATTATCCTTACCAACCTGCTGTATGGCACAGGATCCTGTCTCTGCTGTCAGCACCCCAGCAAAGCCCTGGAAGGCTAGGATGCAATCAATGGTTCAAGTAAATTCAGTCCCATCAGAATTAATTTTTCTCCTTTGGTACCAGATTAAAAGTGCATATTTTGATGTTGTCAGCTTTTGGATAATATATTCGTTCATTTCCGTCTTTCAATTATTTTACTAAATATGGTGTAATAATATCTGCACATTCCTACAGCAAAGTGGATTGTCCATCATAATCCATATGGTTTAAATATTGCAATAAGTTTTATCCGATCATTAGTGTCTAGATTGTATGTGTAGCAGAATGTGTTGTTTGAAGCCAATTATATTATTCACTCCACAATTGCCTGAGTGAAGAATTTGCCCTTCTTTTAATCTCCCCCTCCCCCACCAACCCTCGCTTTGTTAAAAGAGCAGACAATGGAATGCCCTACAGCCATGAAGCAGATTTTCCTTTTCAGCGCCAGAGTATCAGAGCTTGGCTCACAAAGCACCCAAGGGCAAATTCAAGCGCCTGTTGCCCATGACTCAATTCTAGTTAAGGGACAGAAAACGGTAGCAGCATCGCCTGGATTTATAATAGGTGCTCCCAGTGAGTGATGCCCTCACTTCTGGCTGCAATTCTGAATAATAAGCTATTAATCTGGTCGTCTCGGCAGCTGTAATTTCAGAAATTATATCTGTCACCGGAAGTCAAAATGCATTCATTAAAATGAATCGCTCATGGTGTTGCTCACAGTACATCAGGTGATGTGCTTTTTAAAAAAATATTCGTTCATGGGATGTGGGCATCACTGGCCAGGCTAGCATTTATTGCCCAACCCTAATTACCCTTGTAAAGGGGGTGGTGTGGTGCATTCTTGGACCGCTGCAGTACGTGTCAGAACATGCACAATGCTGTTAGGGAGTTCCAGGATTTTGACCCAGAGACAGTGAATGAACAACGTTTTGGTTCCAAGTCAGGATGGTTTTAGAAGGACAACATGTATTCTGTTGCTGAGATTAAGTTCTCAGACCACAAAATATTAATACCAAATGTCCTGGAAGTGATACAAGCAGCTAAAGTTGAGAACCAAAAATTTCTAGTGATTGTCACGTAAACAAGATGGCTCTAATGAGAATAAATTAATTTTCCTAATGATGTGTGTGTTGTAACAGAGTCAAAGAATATAAATTCTAACATGCATTTATTTTAATTGCCTTGAATATATTATAGTGAGTCTATCAACAAATGTGCAAATTAGAACTGCAGTTCATGTACTTAGATGATGATGATATTTATTGCAGGCAAAGAATGTGAACCAACCGAGCCAGTAGCCAGTCTACAAACAAATATAATTGTTGCTATGGTGGGGACATTCTTTCTCTTTGTTGTACTTTACATCACATGTAAGTATTGATGATGCAGTGATGGGTTGTTTCAAAACTGTTGTAATGGATACAAAGTGTTATGGGAAGGAATTGTGACTAACTAGAATTTTTCACTTCACTCACTACTTGGGACCACCGGGTGTGCATATTGGGATATTTTGTACTCTCGCCCATAACTATGCAACCATCATTTTTTACTGAGTTAAAAATCAATATGAGTTTGAAGTGTGGAATTTACTGTTGCCAGGTTTGTGTCAGGAGCACTGAAGTGGGAGGTCCTGGTCAAAATTCTTCATTCCAGTGCCTGTCATTGGGATTTTGCTAAATGAGTAAAAGGACTCTATTTTATAGCTTGACAGGGACATGCATATGAACATAAGAATTAGGAGGAGGAGTAGACCATTCGGCCCCTCAAGCCTATCTGCCATTCGATAAGATCATAGCTGATCTGATTGTGATCTCAGCTCCACTTCCTGGCTTCACTGATACCCTTTGACTCCCTTGTTAGTTAAGAACCTATGTATCTCTGCATTAAAAATATTCAATGACCCAGGCTCCACTGCTCTCTGGGGAAGAGAATTCCACAGACTCACAACCCTCACAGGAAAAATATTCTCCTCATTTTTTTCTCAAGTGGGAGACCCCCTTATTTTTAAACAGTATCCCCTAGATCTAGTCTCTCCCACAAGGGGAAACATCCTCTCAGCATCCACTCTGTCATTTCCCCCTCAAGATCTTTATGTTTCAGTAAGATCACCTCTCGTTCTTCTAAACTCCAATGGATACAGGCCCAACCTGTCCAACCTTTTTCATCTGAATAACATTGTTCCCCTTGTTCCAGGAATCAGTTGAGTGAATCTTCTCTGAACTGCTTCCAGTGCAATTGTGTCCTTTGTTAAATTAAGAAGACCAAAACTGTACACAGTACTCCAGATGTGATTTTACCAGAGCCCTGTACAACTGCAGCAAAACATTCCTACTTATATAATTCATTTGCCTTGCAATTAACGACAACATTCCAATTGCCTTCCTAATCATTTGCTGTACCTGCATACGAACTTTTTGTGATTCATGTACCAGGACTTTATACTGCAGGATCCTGCAGTCTCTTTCCAATTAAATTATATGTTGCTTTTCTATTCTGCCAAAGTGGACAAGTTCACATTTTCCCACATTATACTCCTGTTAATTGTTCTATTATTTTTAATGGCAAGGAAAACCTATCCATTTAAACTTATTGTTAGCTTAAAACCTCAACCAAGAGAAACTTCAGATCATTAAAGGAACTTAGCCTATGAGCTATAAACTGGGTCCTGAAATGAAATATCCTCCCTCCTAAGTGTTTTCAAACCAACAAAATTATCTCAGGGTAGAATATATCTACATTATAGCAGAATAAACTCTTATTAAGCTTACCAATATCAGCACTTCATATCCTAAAATTCTAAGTTAGGATTCTGTTATTTATATGTGGGCTTGTGATGATATCATTAAGAGACTACAAATCTTTTATACTTGTTTATGAATATTTATTGTAAGAGCCAATTATAGATTATAGTAATGAAGACTATATCACAGAATAAATGGTAATTAAAGCTACTTATAACATGACAGTTCTACTTAAAATAACATACAATTTTGAATCCTCCTTAATAATCAATTTGGATATGCAAACAAATATTAATTTAAGGAAAACTATATTTGCAGCCCAGTATAATATTTAATAGTTTGAAGTGTCTTTGCCTCAAACCTTTAGGGAAATTCTAATTTAGAACTCGACTCTTTGTGTCCTAAGATGGCTGACTTATGTCCCTCTAAGCTGTGATGGATTTTTTGAGAACATTTTAGCTGTTACTAGACAGAATTGAATGACAGGAAAACAATTTTTTAAATAATTCTTCCAAACTTAAAAATCTTTGAGGGCTCTTTCATTTGTTTACTTGTCTGAAGTTTGCTGGTGGCTGAATGGTTGGCTGGCCTCCAAGCAATCCAAGACCCTTGTCTGAATTCCTGCACTTTTGCCAAAAAGCTAGTCAATGCAATGAATCAACTGCTGTACAATGTACTTTAATTCCTTAATCCAATTAACCCCTCAATTTCTTCATTAAATGTGTGACATTACAATCCATCTGCCAAATATTTGACCACTCACTTAACCTATCCATTCCCCTTGCAGACTCTTTTCATGTCCTCCTCACAGGTTACTCTTGTACCTATCTATGTGTCACCAGCAAATTTAGCAACATTTGATCCCTTCATCCAGGTCATTGGTGTAGATTGTAAATAGTTGAGCCCCCAGCATTGATTCCTATGGCACTCCACTCATTACACCTTGCTAACCTGAAAATGACCCATTGTGCCCAGGGCTAGAATAGCCTTCTCTCTGGTTGGCTCTTAAATGTGCTGCTCTAAGAAATTGTCCAGAAAACACTATGAACTCACTTCCAGGCTACCTTTGCCAATCTGCTTCGTACAATCTATATGTAGATTGAAATTACCCATAGTTATCGCATTACCTTCCTCACAAGCTTCATTATTTCTTCTACATCCTGTCTTACAGTGTGGCTACTGTAGGAAGCATATACACCATTCCCACAAGTGACTTCTTAGCATTACTATTTCCTACCTCAAGGCAAACTGTTTCTACGTCTTGATCTTCATAATTAAAGTCACCTCTCTCTCTCTCTCATACCAATGTCATTCTTAATTAGCAGAGCTACCCCTCTACCTTTTCCTAGAATCTTGTCCTTCCAAAATGTCATGTGCTCTTGAATATTCAGGTCCCAGCCATTGTCATCTTGCAGCCATGCCTCTGTAATGGCCATCAGGTCATACATATTTATTTCTATTTAAGATATCAGTTCATCATTTTGTTATGAATGCTACGTGCATTCACATACAGAACCTTTTGTTCTGTATTTAAAAAATTTTTGCAACCTCTAGCCTTATCTACTGGCGCATGAAGTTTTTATGCTCTGTGGCAGGAAGGGACAATCTGGTTATCATTTCCCTTATTGCTACCTTGCTTTCTTGTCTTCACCTCTCTTTTTACCACATCTCTCCTCCCTTGATCCCTCACCCCATCTATTTTAAAGCCCTCTCTACTGTACTCTACTTATTAAACTCTAATTATATGACTCGGTAGAACACTGGTCCCAGCACGGTTCAGGTGAAGACCGTCCCAACGGTACAGCTCCCACTTTCCCCAGTACCGGTGTCAATGTCCATTGAATCCAAACCCATTTCTACACCAATTTGCTTGTGGTTCAAGTAATAATCCAGATGGTAAGATATTATTGTCTTTTTGAGTTTCTGTTTTCTAATTTAGCCCCTAGCTGCTCATACTCCCTTAGCAGAACTTCTTTGGTAGTCCATGTCGTTGCAGCTACGTGGACGACAATAACTGTTTCCTCCCCCTCTCACTGCAAGTTCCCCTCCAGCCCAGAACAGATGCCTGGAACCCTGGCACCGAGTGGGCAGCACAGCCTTCTGGACCCTCTCTTTTAGTTGTAGAGGACAATGCCTATCCGTTGGCTATATTGTTCTGTACTAACATAACATCCCTGTTAACCACCCCACCACCCCCACCCCCGTCACTTGAATGGCATCCTGTACCATGGTGTGCCGTGGCCTGTTCACTGATCCCCCTGCTATCATCCATACAGACTGCAAGAACCTGGAACCTGTTGGACAGTTGCAGAGGCTCCTCCACCTCGACCTTCTCAATCCTCAAACCTGCCTCACTAGCAATCACACCCTTTTGTCCCTGCCTACAGGCCAAATCTGATGTCCCGACCCTCCAACAGTGAGATTGTCTCCTGCAGCAAAGTGTCCGGATACCTTTCCCTGATGCATCACAGTGTCTGCAGCTCAGCCTCCAGCTCAATGATTCTGAGCTGAATTTCTTCCAGCTGCAGACGTGTTTGCCTTGGATCATGCTGGTCTCCAGGATCTGCCACATTCTGCAGCTGTCACACGTCACATGCCCTGCCATCTTTATAACATTTAAGTCTCTATTCGTGCCTGTGCTCATGTTACTTTTATTTCAATAAATGTTCTGCTTACCCTGATTGAAATTCCCTAGCTAAGAAAAATAGAAACTACTCAGAAGCCAATCTAATAAACTTTCCTATTATTAGTAAACTGTCTACTAACTGATAAAACCTTTACACTAAGTAAAATTACTGGAGCTTGAAAAGATAAATGAGAAAAAATACTCGCCAACCAATCAACTACCTGTTTTCCTGTGATGTCACATTTGATTTTCCCACAGCTTGGCTGGTCCCCTCTGGAGCCATGGATTGGCTCGGCTCGTTTAACCGGCCTGCCCCCGCTCTCTGTCTTGGCTCGTTTAACCGGCCTGCCCCCGCTCTCTGTCTCGGCTCGTTTAACCGGCCTGCCCCCACTCCCTGTCTCGGCTCGTTTAACCGGCCTGCCACCACTCTCTGGCTCGGCTCGTTTAACCGGCCTGCTCCCGCTCTCTGTCTCGGCTCGTTTAACCGGCCTGCCACCACTCTCTGGCTCGGCTCGTTTAACCGGCCTGCTCCCGCTCTCTGTCTCAGCTCGTTTAACCGGCCTGCCCCCACTCTCTGTATCGGCTCGTTTAACCGGCCTGCCCCCGCACTCTGTCTCGGCTCGTTTAACCAGCCTGCCCTCGCACTCTGGCTCGGCTCGTTTAACCGGCCTGCCCCCGCTTTCTGCAGGTGTTCCCTTTGCTGCTTTTGTATTTGTCTAGGAAAAACCATGTCAATAAACCTAGCCTGATCAAAATTATTTTATAAACACTATTATTCTTGGTGTGTGGACATCATTGGCGAGGCCAGCATTTATAGCCCATTCCCAGTGCCCTTGAAGATGGTGTTGAACTGCTGCATTCTATGTGGTGAAGGTGCTCCTACAATGAAGTACGTCAGGTGTAGGGACCCCCGGCATGTTTGCCCACTTGAGTTAGCGGCGAGTCTACCGGCTCTGTCATGTGAGCCAAATGGATGACAGCCACATCCCCAAAAACGTGCTTTATGGCGAGCTTGCTTTCAGCATGAGACACACTGATAGTCCACGACTGCTATGTCAGGATGTCTACAAGCGAGATCTCAGGTTGACTGGGATAAGAGTAGATACATGGGAAATCCTTGCTGTTGACTGGAGTGCCTGGAGATGAGCAGTCAGGAAAGGTGTAGAAAAAACCAAGGATGGAAATGATCAGAGTGTGGAAAAGAGAGATCACCGGAAGGAAAAAAAACAGCAGCCTGCCACGAGCCAATGCTATTCATCGGTGCAGAAGGAATTGCCACTCTCAAACTGGCCTCTACAGCCACAAGGGATTATGTTCAATCCTGAAGTGACCTATACCCATGGTGCAATCCATCATCTCTCAGGATGGATGGACACTAAGAATGCCAATGAAAGTCATTGCAAGATGGTTAGATATTCTCTTGTTGAAGGTACTCATTTTCTAGCCCTTGTGCAGAATGAATATCACTTGTCACTGATCAATCCAAACCTGAATATTGCCCAGGTCTTGCTGCATGCAGAATCGGACTGCTTTGTCATCTAAGGAGTTGCGATTCTGAACTGAACACTCTGCTATCATCGGCGATCAACCATACTTCTGACCTAATAATGGAGAGAAGGTCATTGATGAAGCAGATGAAAGTGATTGGGCCTGAAACACTGGTCTGCACCAATGGGATGCGATGATCGGCCTCTGACAACTGAAACCTCATTATGTATGCTCGGCTGAGAGCCCAGACATCTATTTGAATAACAGAACACATACTTCCCAGTGTAGGCATTGCTTGATAGGCATCCTCCTCTCTGCAGTGAATTTTCCAATGTTTATTGGCACAAATTAAGTGGATTCAAGAGCTTGTGGTTTGTCATTTTTGAAACTTCAAAGAGCCTGAATAATTGACACTTTTGATTAGCTTTCACTCCAGACCTTTTTTTCTGAATAGGAGAAATTTATCAATGGAGTTGATTTTTTTTTTACTCGAGGATTATTTTTACACATCCAATTTACACAGTGATGTTCATTGGTTCTAGAAAGTATACAGTGTCAGTGGTTCTGGAGGGGCCAGAGGGAGTGGATTGGAGAGCAGAGCCTGGCATAGGGGGCGGGAGTGGACATAGCAGGTGAAAGGTCAGAACCTAGCATAGGGGGGCCTGAGGCGGTTGTTGTGGGGCATGAGGTGGCATGCCTGGGCATGGGAGTGTTTGGGAGTTGGAGGGGTTTGAGGGGTGAGGGCTGGAGGGCTGGAGGGCCTTTGTGTTGTTTTTTGCCCAGTGGAACAAAGTTCCAAGGCAACAGGCCAGCCTTTTAAACAGCCCACCTCGACACCCGGTAGCCACTGTGGCTGCCTCCACACTTCTTCCCAGGTCAGGTGGCCTGACTTCATCTCGCAACCCTTGCCCCCAGCAATGAGGACCCCGCTTTTGAGGGCACTTCCACCCGATTCGGGTGGGCTGAGGTGGGAATTTTCCTGACTATCCAAGCATGTGTGTGTGTGTGTGCGTGTGCGTTTCTGGCTCACTCTCAGTTTCAGGGTGCTCACCCACCCTCAAGTTCATACCCTCTCAGGCAGTGGGTGAGGTTGACTGGGTGAGCAGCCTGAGACTGGGAATGAGTTGGACATACACACACTCAACCTCTCACTCACCCTTTCACACTCTAATGGCCGTCTTTATTCATGACCCATGTTTTAAAAATATATAACTTTGCTGCTTTGATATTTTTCCTCAATCAGCAAGTTTTTCTTGTCTTTTTTTTCACACCTCAACTTTATTTTTGAAATTCATGTTTAACTTTCCGAAATTTTCTCATCGGCCTCTTGAGTGAAGGACAAGAAATGAAATGTGGCCTGTCAGACAAAGGGACACTCGAGTCTAACAAAACTGAGAGATTCCTTTCTTTAGCAGAGGCAGTAAAATGAGCTGATCAATAATATAGATGGGGGAATTTCACATGAGCTGTTCAACTTTGGTAGACTGTACGGTAACATTTGATGGAGAAAATGTTTTTGGGAGAAAAACATTGCAGACTGATATTCTAATCACCTATTTAATGAAAACTTTAGTCAGTTCATTTTTGCATCAATGTAATTCATTGTAAGTTTACATCAACCAACGCAGATAAATGCAGTCAAACGCATAACAGGAACTATGTGCATAGTCCAGTGTAAAGGATCATGATGAAATTTAATGTATTGTAAGTATTGTGATCAAATACAACTGATAAGTTGGAAATACAGCTATTTTAGCCAGAATGGAAATTTTGCTTTATTTTGTTGTTTGAGAGTAATTACTGTAAGAATGGGAAGTGCTCCAATATCTACTGAGCAATGCATGCATATCATGATGGTGTACAGCAAGCTGAGGTGTTTGATCTTAGACAGTTAAAGGTGATTATTTCTCCTAAGCTCGGTTCAATACCTAAAAATGAAATTAAGTAAAACCAACTCTCGCCTTGTAAGCAAATCATATAGGATTAAATATTCAAGGGTTTAACACCAGAAAGTTGAAAATTTATAACTAAGTTTGTCCTTATCAAACTGCAATAAATCTCTTGAAAAGAGCCTAAGCTTAAGAAAATAGGGGAGATACTGAAAGTGCTGCATGTGTGGAGATAATTTAAGGCACTTTAAACACTAGTCCATGAAAAAGACACATGACTAGTTGGGGTGATAACACAGTTTACAAAAACACCTTGGCTATAAGCTTTTTCATTTCTGTAACGGGGGAAAAAAAACTTTATTTGAAAGCATAATTTAAAGAGACAAGTCAAATACACATCACAAATTTGTTTTTCCTCATCTTTGTTATATGGAGAAAAGAATCAACCTTTTTTCAGCTGTTTGCAGACATTTTAATTCCCTTTGTCTTTATCCTGTGTGAGCTGAAAGAACCATTTCCTAAATCCAGGAGCATTGTTCCCTTAAATGCCTTAATTTGGGAGTATGACCACAATTGAGGAACTACCTTAAATTGTGACTTTGAGTACCTGTGTTCGATGAGCTCCCAACATCTTTAGCCGTTAATTTTAAATGCTGAAGGACAGATCTATGTTGATCGATAGTTGCACAACATACAGATATACCTTCCAATTCTTCCTTCACTGTCACAATTGATGAAGCTGGCTGTCAGAGAGGTTATGACGCAGGATCATGCAGATGTTTCCAACCAGCTGTAAATGTGCTATGCTGTTGGTAAGTTTGTCTAGGCTATGAAAGCCGTGGTTGGAGAGAAAGCTACTACTGCTGATGACCTCCTGTTTCTGGAATGTCTCCCGGAATTTGAGAACTTAATTGCTCATGGAGTTTATGAAAACCCCGCTGTGTATGAGACTCTGAACAGCAGCTGTCAGTTATTGTGTAACTTTCCCAAAGAGATGTTAAAACAAACACCACTGAGTATTCTGGCCGAGTTCTATCCAAGGGTCTCTGGCACAGAGCGATAACTCGTCATTGTCTGCATTTATGTTTTCTTTATTTTGTCATTTGACCTATTTATTTATTTTGACCTATTTGTTTAAACTTTTGAAAATAACAGGGTGTAGATACGCAATTGGGTGTTCTCAAAGAAAGCAAGACGTGAATTACATTCCCCCCGACCCTGCCCCCAAGGGCTACTTTTTCATTCTCATCAACTCCGTTATAGTTGATGCAGTCACCCAGTAACATTACCTTCTGTTTGTGTTAATATTTTTAGGATTTCTTAAAGATAGAACAAATGCCATATATTTATGTATGAGATTTTAGGACTGAGGGCCATATATTTATATACTTAAATGTGAAATTTTAAATGTGAGAGATTTAGCTATCTGTGAGAAACCAAGTGAGGAGGAGTGAAATGATACCCCATTCTCCCACTCCGGATCTGACAGTAACAGGGTTTTTTTTTGTGAATTTAAGGAGGATGTGCTTTGCCAATCTTGCAGCAATCCAACGACTTACACTTTCAGATTGTAAAGAATTAGTCAGACAGGTTTTCTTGGGTTAAACCAAAAACAAGATAAGTTTATTTTTTCCTGAATGAAAAAGATTAGGTCAACCACAATGACCATTCATACATGACACATGTTTGCCTAGGCCCACACACACACACTAGTGCAAATGGGAGAATAGGAGGATAAGCGCAAGGATATTTTACAGATTGTAAGAAGATAAAACAAAGGAGTGTACAGTTAGCTGTGCTTTTGGCTGGTTTCAATACAGTGATTCCACATTACAGCCGTTTAGTTCATTTGTCTTCCTGGGTGTAGTTGTGCAGAGCAGGTTTCCACACTTTATTTCTAAAATTAACATTCAATGGGCAGTGGTTGGTACAACTTTAGCAGTTTTCAGGTGTGCAGAGCAGAGGTAATGTGAAATCAAAAGACAGCTGCAAGCCTCCAATTCTCTCCACAGGAACCAAAGTGAAAAGAACCTCATTTTGAATTTGTAAGGTGAAAATGCTTTGCCTGGAGTTTGGTTAAGTCTGTGGGTTGCTGTTGCCTTAATGGAGATTAGATTGGGAATTTGTTAAAAGTGATTATAGTAATTTGATTCCAAGTGTGTATATATATTTTAACCTGTGTAAATTAATAAAATGTTTCATTTCGTTTAATGTAAAGCCTTGAGAACTGGTGGTCTGATTCCTGAATTTAGAATCACATCTCAAACATAACACATAAAATTATAGGTTATGACAGTTGTTTAAAGTTTCCCTCTGGGGATTTTAAATAACTCAGCTTTTCCAATTGCATCGGTAATAACAACTGGGGGTTGTGATGGGATATATTATATTTCTAATTCCTTGATTGGTTAGGAATTGGTGAATCTTAAGCTTACAAGTAAGAGAGCCACTTTGAATTCGGGATTGGGTGAGGTATTTTAGAACTGGTGAGACTGCAAGATGGCTTTGGCAATTGCAAAGAGTTGCCTGGGGGTAGAAGAGATAACTCTGATTGGGTTGGAGAAAATAACCAAACGTAATTTAACAGAGTTGGCAGATAAGTTAAAATTGGGGTTACCTGAGGGTGCTAGGAAATCAGATACAGTTGAAAGTATAGCACAGCATGTACAGTTGGAAGTGAAACCTGACACTAGTGAGTCACAGCTGGACGTAGTGAGACTTTGGTTACAAATGAAGATGCTAGAATCTGAACAAGCAAAGGAACTGAAAAAGTTTGACTTTGAAGCAAAAGACAGAGAAATGGCTTTTAAAAGAGAATTAGAAATTGTGACGATAGAGAAGGAGGAAAGAGAAAAAGAGTGAGAGAGAATTCCGACTGCAAATGATGGCAGTTAAAAAAGAGCTGTCAGTAGGTGAGGAAGGATTTATCTCTAGAGTATAAGCCAGTGGGGATAAGTTTAAATTTGTACAAGCTCTTCCCAAGTTTGAGGAAAGATATTGAAGCATTCTTTATTTCATTTGAGAAGCTAGCTAAGCAGTTGAAATGGCCACAGGAGAACTGGACATGATTATTACAGTCTAAGTTGTTAGGTAGGGTACATGAGGTATATGCTTTGCTTTCAGAAGCAATGTTGGTGAATTATGATGTGATGAAAAAGCTATTTTGAGTCCATACGAGTTGGTTCCTGAAGCATACAGGAAGAAATTTAGGAATATGAGAAAACAGCCTGCGCAAACTTACATTGAGTTTGAAAGGGTAAAAGAAAACAATTTTGACCAGTGTATACAGGCGTTAAAAATAGAGACAACCAATGCAGCTCTTAGGGAAGTCATTCTTCTGGAACAATTTAAAGATTCAATCCCTTCAATAATAAGAACTCATGTGGAGGAACAGAGGGTTGCTTCTATAAGACAAGCAGCAGAGATAGCTGATGATTATGAGTTAGTTCATAAAGCTAAACCTTTTTTCTGTCACCCTTTCAAATTGGAAAAGGATAAAAAGTGGGATGGTAAAAGGAAGGCAGGTAGTCAGGGAAGAGAAGGGTTAGCTAGAAGTTCCCAGAAAGTTTTTTTCTCAGATCAAAAAGGAAGGTGCTGAAGGTAGAAGGGACATTCAAAAATTGAGGTGTTTTCATTGTAATAAAGTGGGGCATACAAGGTCAGTATGTTGGAGGTTGCAAGGAAAATCTGCAGGAATTATTGGGATACAGAAAAGCTCTGGAAGTAAAAGTACTGTGGGTTCTGAGGTTTCAGGCACAGGAGAAACCAGTGGCTTGTGTACAGGTGAAAGAGGGAGAATCAGTGAAAGGTAAAGAAGTAGAGGAGACCGCATTTGGAGCAGTGAATGCAGCAGACTAAATTGAGGGAACTGCAAGTGAAGTGCTGCTTCACTTGAAAGCAACGTTTAGGCTCTTGGACGGTGAGGAGGAAGGAAGTAAAGGGGCAGGCATTGCACCTTCTGCGGTTGCATGGGAAGGTGCCGTGGGAGCGGGTTGAGGTGTAGAGGGTGAAGGAGGAGTGGACCAGGGGTGAAAATTGGAAGCAAACCCCCCCCTCCCCACAACTCTTTCTCCGGTGCATCGATGATTACTTCAGTGCTGCTTCATGCTCTCGTCTGAACCTGGAAAAATTTATTAATTTTGCTTCCAATTTCCATCATTTTCACATGGTCCATCTTTGACACTTCCCTTCCCTTCCTTGACCTCTCTGTCTCAATTTCTGGTGATAGACTGTCCACCAATATCCATTACAAGCCTACCGACTCCCACAGCTACCTCGACTACAGCTCCTCACACCCCGCTTCCTGTAAGGACTTCATCCCATTCTCTCAGTTCCTTCGCCTCTGTTGCATCTGTTCTGATGATGCCACTTTCAAAAACAGTTCCTCTGACATGTCTTCCTTCTTCCTTAACTGAGCTTTTCCACCCACGGTGGTTGACAGGGCCCTCAACTGTGTCCGGCCCATCTCCCGTGCATCCGCGCTCACACCTTCCTCTCTCTCCCAGAAACATGATAGGGTCCCCCTTGTCCTCACTTATCACCCCACCAGCCTCCGCATTCAAAGGATCATCCTCCGCTATTTCCGCCAACTCCAGCATGATGCCACCACCAAACACATCTTCCCTTCAAACACCCCTGGCGGCATTCCACAGGGATTGTTCCCTCCGGGAAACCCTGGTCCACTCCTCCATCACCCCCTACACCTCAACCCCCTCCCACAGCACCTTCCCATGCAACCGCAGAAGGTGCAACACCTGCCCCTTTACTTCTCCACTCCTCACCGTCCAAGAGCCCAAACACTCCTTTCAAGTGAAGCAGCATTTCACTTGCACTTCCCTCAATTTAGTCTACTGCATTCGTTGCTCCCAATGCGGTTTCCTCTACATTGGAGAGACCAAACGCAGACTGGGTGACTGCTTTGCAGAACACCTTCGGTGTGTCTGCAAGTATTACCCAGAACTTGCCATTTCAACACTCCACCCTGCTCTCATGCCTACATGTCCGTCCTTGGCCTGCTGCATTGTTCCAGTGAAGCTCAACGCAAACTGCTGGAACAGCACCTCATCTTCCGACTAGGCACTTTACAGCCTTCCAGACTGAATATTGAGTTCAACAATTTTAGATCATGAACTCTCTCCTCCATCCCCACCCCCTTTCCGATCCCCCTTTTTTTTCCAATAATTTATATAGATTTTTCTTTTCCCACCTATTTCCATTATTTTAAAATGTATTTCCATCCATTGTTTTATCTCTACCTTTCAGCCTATTTCGATCCCTTACCTTCACCCCACCCCCACTAGGGCTATCTGTACCTTGCTCGTCCTGCTTTCTACCCTTAATTATCACATTCCTTAGATAATATCACCACCTTCAACACCTCTTTGCCCTTTTGTCAGTGACATCTTTTGGTTATCTCCACCTTTCACTGGCCCTCTATCCAGCTCTACCTGTCCCACCACCCCCTTA
This sequence comes from Cetorhinus maximus, assembly GCF_964194155.1. Classification (NCBI taxonomy): domain Eukaryota; kingdom Metazoa; phylum Chordata; class Chondrichthyes; order Lamniformes; family Cetorhinidae; genus Cetorhinus; species Cetorhinus maximus. The sequence continues at coordinate 20,077,298 of NC_135899.1, read as the reverse complement.
AACCAGCTTATATTTCACCTCTTTTCTATTTTTCCTTAGTTCTGTTGAAGGGTCAGACGGACTCGAAACGTTAACTGTGTTCCTCTCCGCAGATGCTGCCAGACCTGCTGAGTTTTTCCAGCTATTTTTGCTTCAGATACACGCTCCGCCCTTATCAGACGTGATGCCTTTTGCTGAACACGAGCCGCAAGTTATTTTTTGCCGCATTAGCCCCGCCCTTTATGCAAATCCGATTTTCCAGCTCCGGCGCTTCATGGTCGAAATGTTCGCCGGAGTCAAACACTTGCAGAAGGGGGGCAGATGGAGGGGAGCTCTCCGCCGCTGCTCCTCCACCTCCGTGAATGAACCGGGAGACGGGGGCTCGGAGCCGGGAGCCGGATTTGAAGAAGCTGAAAGCGTGTCCGCTTTGACTTTTGGGGGAACAAACGGATCAATTTGGATCCTGTCGACATGTTGCTCCCCGGCCCCCTCCTCCTTTTCCTCCTGCACCTCGGGATCGGTTCACTCGATACAGGAGGTAAGGACCTGGAATGGAGAAAGGGTTTAAAGAGATCGACAGCAGAGAGTCCGGGGCGGTTGTTTTTTTTTGCTGAAGGAGTTGGAGATATTGTTAAAAAAAAATGGCGCTTTGTCTGAGCTGAAGCTCCGAGTTTCCTTTCTACTCTTGTTCTGTTTATTGCCTTTTTGCCCCAGAGTCTGGGCGGTGGCCCAGAGTTTATTACATCCCCAGAGGGGCAACAGAGCAAATGGTGTTCAAACTGGAGGGGATTCCTGCAGCTTTTAGGTCTGATCATGTGCCATTTGAAAATGTTACTGTATTTACCTTGGGATTGGTTTTCCCCCCTCCCTCACTGTTCAGTATTTTTTTTATCTCTGGTCCCCCCCCTCCCTCATTGTTCAGTATTTTTAAAAAATATCTCTGGCTTCGTGTCAACATCTGTTTGTGGAGGAGCTTCCACCAAGTGGGGAAATCAAGGGTGGGGTAGAGAGGAATCCAAAGGCCGGGAGAGCAATTTATGGGATTCGGGATCAGGAGGAACTTCAATTCCACCAGTAACCTGTAATTCATTTGAAATGAGGCTGGTAAGGAATAGTATTCCTGCTAAACTGGTAACCCCAGAGGCGCAGGGTAATGCTATGGGGACCGGAGTTAGAATCCCACCACTGCAGATGGTGAAATTTGATTTTTTTAAAAAATCTGGAATTTAAAGTCTGATGATGATCATGAAACCATTGCCGATTTTGGTAAAAAACCACCTGGTTCACTAATGTCCTTCGGTGAAGGAAATCTGCTGTCCTTACCTGGCCTGGCCTACATGTGACTCCAGATCTACAGCAAAGCGGTTGACTCTTAAAAATGCCCTCTCAACAAGAGCCGTGAGACATCATGGGTTCCAGAGTCGATGTTCAGGACTCTAGGGCAACTCCCTCCTGACTGTATACCACTTCCCTCCCAACTGTATACCACTGTGCCACCATCTCTGCTGGGTCTGTGCGACCGGTGGGACAGGACATACCCAGGGATGGTGATGCTGGTGTCTGGGAGGTGTCTGTAAGTAATGATTCTCTGAGAGTGACTATGTTAGGCTGTTGCTTGACTAGTCTGTGAGGCAGTTCTCCCAAATTTGGCACAAGCCCCCAGATGTTAGTAAGGAGGACTTTGCAGGGCTGACAGGGCTGAGTTTGCAGTTTCCGGTGCTTAGGTTAATGCCGGGTGGTCCGTCTGGTTTCATTCCTTTGAGACTTATTAGTAATTCAATATAACTTGCTAGGCCATTTCAGAGGGCGTTTTAAGAGTCAGCCACATTACTGTGGGTCTGGAGTCACATAAGGATAGCAGATTTTCTTCCCTAAAGGCGCGTTAGTGAACCTGATGGGTTTATACCACCATCGGCAATGGTTTTGTGGTCATCACTAGAGAGTGTGGTGGTAGTAGATTCAATTGTCGTTTTCATATGGATAAGCATGTGAAGCGAGGGACAAAAACAATGAGAAAGGAAGAGGACAGAGGAGTGGGACTAGAGGAGTGGCACTTGCAGAGAGCAAAAGCCGACCAAGCAGCCTGAATGGCTTTCTCCTGTGCTGTAAACATTGAGGATCCTAGTCATTGAGCCTCAATGCTGTCCACCAGCTTCAATCAATCCACACAAACTGAGCTCCTTCAGCCATGGGACCATTCTTATAACTCATTCCTGCAAAGCCCTCTAAAGCCGTCAACTGAGGAGTGGAGCTCAAAAACGGGACACACTGCTCCGCTTGTGGTCGAACCAGCGGTTTATGAAAGTTGCCCGCGATGTGCGACTCAAGTCGACAGCACCCAGCATCATTATTGTACCGCCCCAGCTTTCCGTTTTGAATATAGTCACAGTCCAGGGACTGCCCTGTTTCTTACAGTCAGTGAATCCCGATCGCTTCAGCTGCGAAACAGGTCGGGGTGGGGGTGGTTTCTGTGTCGATGCTGCTGATTTGTAGATGAGCTGGGACCGAGAGTCAGATTTGAACAATCTCATGGGTGGGGGGTGGAGGGAGAGAGTTCATGATCTGAAGTTGTTGAACTCAATGTTAAGTCCAGAAGGCTGTAAAGTGCCTAATCGGAAGATGAGGTGCTGTTTCTCCAGTTTGCGTTAAGCTTCACTGGAACAATGCAGCAGGCCAAGGACGGAAATGTGGGCATGAGAGCAGGGTGATGCATTGAAATGGCAAGCGACAGGGAGTTCTGGGTCATGCTTGCGGACAGACCAAAGGTGTTCCGCTAAGCGGTCACCCAGTCTGCGTTTGGGCTCTCCAAGAATAGACGTGGGAAAAAGCCTAAGAATTGTGGAAATGTAAGAATAATGCGCCAAATCTTCCGATCCCCTCACCCCAGGGACAAAATTTAGAGAATCTTCGCTTGTCCTGTCTCCAATGTAGTATATCCTTCCAGAAATGTGGAGACCAAAAATCAAATCATTGCACTGATGTTAATTAGTGTCACTTTTTTTTTGATAAAATTGGAATCTGATGTGGCCAAATAACATTTGAGTTTTCCCGAGGGTAGAATGTGAGAGAGCAGCCTGGATTGCATTGGAATTGTGAAGTCTCAAGGTAATGAAGGTCTGAATGAGGGTTTCGGCAGCAGAGGAGGTGGTGAGACTGGGGTGAAGAGTGATATGATGGAGGTGGAGATAGGCAGTCTTCATGATGGCACAAATGTGAGGTTGGAAGCTCCTCTCGGGGCCAAATGTGACGTCAAGGCTGCACATTAACTGGCTTAATCTTGGAGACTTTTGCCAGGAGAGGGATAGGGTCAGTATTTAAGGAATGGGATTTGAATCATGGCTCAAAAACAAGCTTCAGTTTTCTCTATTTAATTGAATTTAATACAATTTCATTGCACTTCCAATTCACCCATTCAGGGTAGCAGTGCAACATCAGGGGAGGTCGATGGCCTACGCTCAGTGAAGTGCATCTGTGTGGAGTTGTGTTCGAATACTTATCCCGTTGTTCCAATTCCAAATTCAGTCCACAATACAAATGGGATGAATGCAAAACAAGGGCACCTCTATCATATTGCAAAAGTAATGTATGTAGAGTTGTAAAGGTAGAGGCAGGACATCATTTTGCTTCTGATTAATTTATTTTACAAAGGAGAATAACCAAAAAGCTAAACCCAATATGGGCAGAATTTTGATGCCAGCTTTCTGTGGAAATGAGACAGTAGCACCCTAAACATCAGGCTGGATCCTTTGCGACTCCTTTTTATGATTGGTGTATCTATTGTTTCCTTTCATCTTTTTTTTCATCCAGCCCTGACCATGCATTACAATAAAACTCTAATTGTTGATGATCTGGGTATATCTCAGGCTATTTCTATTCAAGTTCCTCCATCTCCTTTGAGGGAGTTGTTGCCCATCTCATTGAGAATAACTGCCAAACACAACCCCAAAACCCCCAACCGTCACTGGGGTTGATTACAAATTATATAGGGACTCATTTCAGCTCAGTTCATCCTGTCCACCAGCATTCCTTCATCACCGCTCTCTTTCTCTTTCTCACTCCCTTTCCCTTTCATTCCCTTTCCCATGCTTCCTTCCTCCTGTTCCAACTCTCACTCTGTCTCGGGAAAGATGGTGGCGTCGTGGTAATGTCACTGGATTAGTAATCCAGAGATCCAGGCGAATGGTCTGGGGACATGGGTTCAAATGGAATTTAAACTGAATAAATAAAAATCTGGAATATAAAGCTGCTCTCAGTAATGGTTACCATAGAACTATCATTGATTGCCATAGAAACCTATCTGGTTCACTAAATGCCCTTTCGGGAAGGAAACCTGCCGTCTTTACCTGGTCTCTGTATTCATGTGACTCCAGACCTGCAATAATGTGTGAGTCATATGAATTAGCTTAGCACGCCGCTCAGTTCAAGGGTAATTAAGGATGTGCAGCAAATGCTGACCTTGCCAGCGACTTCCACATCCCATGAAAAAATAAGTGTCTCAACCTTTCAACCTCTCACTCTTCTGCCCATCACCCCTTTCCAACTCTCTCACTGTCCTCCCTTTCCCACTGTCTGTATCACTTCCCCCATTTCCCACCCTGTCTACTCATCCTCCCCCTTTTTGCACTCTGTCCTCGCTCTCTCTCCCCTTTCCCACTCTTGTTTCTCTCTCAGTCTTTCCCCCCCCCCCCCCTCCTTTCTCTCTCTGCCTCCCTCTCCTTTTCCCACTCTCTCACTACAATTTCCCCGCAAAGTGTTCAAATATTACACTTTGTGTATGCTGAACTGCGTTGAAACTGCCTTCACACCAGCACATCCATGTAGGTTCCTGGTTAGTCACTCGGCACATGCTGACAGAATGGGTAATCAGGGCACTGAAAGGTGTAAAGCTGTCCCATTGAGCAAATTTGCGAGTGCAGAGGCTCCTTAATCATATTGTGCAGGCCACAAACCCTGAATAAAAATCTATGGGTCCCTTGTTTGTACCAACTGGGTGGGGTGGGTTCATCCAGTGACGAGCCATGTTCACTGCTGCCATCTTGATAGGGATTATGTAAAGCAGGGCGCAGGCAACAAGTGCAACAGGGTCCATACGCACCCATCTTTATAAGGGGCAATGTGCAGCAGGGTGTAATTAATCTGGGCCATGAGGTAGGAGGAGAGAGGACTCCTCTAAGACTGCTATCACGTCAGACATGCAAAGACAATTAGTACTGGGCACACCACCGTAGTGATGCAGCAAATCCTCGAACTCTTCTGAGCTGGGCTGGGTGGGGTCCAGGTTCACTATGCCGCATGGAGTGTGGGGGAATATTGTCCAGTTTTTAGGTAGTTGGATTTGAGATACTCTACCGGTAACAACACATTTCCAACGTACTCTTAAGACACAGATATTTATGTCTGATTTATAACATGTGAATTTTAATGATGTTCTGAATGCTGCTTTATTGCTGTTTTGTTTTTAATGCCACCTGGGGTCATGTTAAGTTTCAAGTGTTAAACTTGGTTCACATGGGAAAATAGTTTGAGAAGTACTGTGCTCACAGTAAGGATGGAAAGGGGTAATTGTTGGAGGCTTCATGCATGATTAGGTGCCATTTGTTGCCTTGGGTTGACTACTCTGTAGCTAAGTATCTTTGTTGCTGGCTTAGAGCCAGCATCTGTTATGGACGAATGTTTTAGAAAAAGGGGAAGGCAAAGCCACCTGTCACAGGTTGAAGAGGAGAAACCAAAGGCAGAGTATGGGCTAGATGGAAAACCAAAGGCCAGGAGTGATTTGTATTCGTTTGCAAAGAGCAGTCACAAGCTGAGAGGAACTTCAATTCCACCAATAACCAGTGTTAATTAATTGAAATGTTGCTGGGAATGAATAATAATGCTGTTAATATGCTGATTCTCCAGTGAGGCAACAGTAACATAATAACTTGGTGTTGGTCTATGTGCAACGAATAGTAATAAGTAATGATGAAAGCAAAATAGCAGATGCTGGAAATCTGAAATAAAGACAGAAAATGCTGGAAAAACTCATTAGGTAAAACCATGGAAATGTAACGGTGCAGAAAGAGACCATTGTGCCTGCATGAGTCAAAAAAGAGAAAAAGAAACTCGCAACTCATTTTAATTCCATTTTCCAGCACCTGGTCCGTAGCCTTGTAGGTTACAGCACTTCAGATGCAAATCCTATTTTTAAATGAGTTGAATGTCTCAACTTGAACCGCCAACTTAGGCATTGAATTCCAGTTGCCCACCACCCCCTGGGTGAAATAGTTTTTCCTCATGTCCCCTCTAATCCTTATGTCAATCACCTGAAATTTATGCTCCCTGATAATGGATCCCTCAGCTAGGGAAATAAGTCTTTTCTGTCTCCCCTGTCTAGGCCCCTCATAATTTTGTACACCTCAATTAGGTCATCCCTTATCCTCTTTTGTTGTAAGGAAAATAACTCTAGCCTATCCAATCTCTCCTCATAACTGCATTTTTCAAGCCCTGGCAACATTCTTGTAAATATCCTCTGCACTCTCTCCAGAGCAATGATGTCCTTCCTGTAATGTGGTGACCAGAACTGTAGACAAAATTCCTACTGTGACATGGCAGCATCCGTGGAGAGAGAAACAGAGTTAGCATTTCAAGTGCGTATGTCTCTTCCTCCGATCTAAAGAGAAGTAATAAGTAATGCCCTGGTATGCAAACTATAACTGTTAGTAACCTAGTTGATGTAATTTATCTGGATTTTCAAAAGACTTTCAATCAGGTTCCCCATAACAGAATAATGAATAAGGTCAGCATGTGGAGTCAGGGGACCCAAGTGGTAGAATGGGTTGCTATAGCTTCAAGACCGAAAACAGCGATTGGGAATAAAGGGTAATCACTAAGTGGTAGAAAGTGGGAAGTGGTGTTCCACAGGAATCGGGGCTGGGAACTGCTGTTCACAATTTACATTAAAGATTTGAACTTTGGAACCAAAAGCAGAATTTGTACTTAAGCCGAATTTGTGGGGATAGTCAATACTGAGGAAGACTGCAGTATAGGAGGATATGAGTATACTTGCAGAATGGGTAAATAATTGCCAAATGAAGTTCAACACGGATAAATGTGAGTCAGTACAGTGTTATAGGAAAAATAGGAAAGTCACTTGTTACCTTGAAGTTTCAAATCTAGGGGGGTAGAGGGACAAAGGGATCTCAGAGCTACAAATATACCAAGCGTTCAATACCCTTCAGCTATTAAAAATTGCCCATTGCTCTAGTGTGAACACGGACGCCTTTTAAACACAACAAGCAAACATGTAGCTCTTTGTAAATCCTCCTCCCCTCTCATCCTATACCCTGCCCTTCTGCCACATTGCCTGCCCCTTATCATTAGGCTTTATTTATCACTTGTGCTTAAGCAATTTAGTGAAAAATATGCAGGATTGGAAAAAGAATTCTCAGAATCACAGAATTTTAATGGCACAGAAGGGGGCCATTTGGCCTATCATGTCTGCACCAGCTCTTCAAGCCAACATTATGACCTGGTGCCATTGCCCTGCCTTTTCCCCATACCCCTGCGCATTGTTTCTATTCAAATAAACATCTAGTGCCCTCTTGGGTGCCTTGATTGGGCCTGCCTCCGTCATGCTTTCAGGCGGTGGGTTCCAGACCTGGACCGCTCGTTGTGTGGAGGGGTTTTTCCACGCTTCACGTTTGCGTCTTTTGCAAATTGCTTTGAATCTGTGCCCTCTCGTTCTTGATTCTTTTACGGGCAGTTGCAGCTTCTCCCTATCTACTCTGTCCAGCCCCCTCATGACTTTGAACATCTCTATCAAATCTCCTCTTAGCCTTCTCTCCAAGGAGAACAGACCCAACCTCTCCAATCTATCTTCGTAACTGAAGTTTCTCATCCCTGGAACCATTCTTGTAAACCTCTTCTACACTTTCTCCAATGTGTTCACATCCTTCCTATAATGTGGAGCCCAGAACTGCATACAATACTCCAGCTGAGGTCTAACGAGTGTCTTATATAAATTCAGCATAACCTCCTTGCTTCTGTACTCTATGCCCCTATTAATAAATCCCAGAATACTATATGCTTTATTAATTGCTCTTTCCACCTGTCCTGCCACCTCTTGAAGTTCTAAACTGTCCTCGTCGCAGTTTACAACACTCCCAAGCTTCGTATTGCTGCAAACTTTGAAATTGTCCCTTGTGCACCTAGATCTAGATCATTAATATATATCAGGAAAAGCAAGGGTCCCAATACTGACCCCTGGGGAACTCCACTACAAACCTTCCTCCAGCCCGAAAAATATCCATTGACCATTACGCTCGGCTTCCTATTTCTCAGCCAATTTTGTATCCATGTTGCTACTGTCCCTTTTATTCCATGAGCAATAACTTGTCTCAAGTCTGTTGTGTGACACTATATGAAATGACTTTTGAAAGTCCATGCATGCCACATTAACAGCATTACCCTCATCAACCCTTTCTATTACCTCTACAAAAAATTCCAGCAAGTTAGTTAAACACAATTTCTTCTTTAGAAATCCATGCTGGCTCTCCCTAATCAACCCATATTTTTCCATCTGACTACTATTCTAGGCCAAATAATTGTTTCTAGAATCTTGCCTACCACTGAAGTTAAACTAGCTAGTCTGTAATTGCTGGGCTTAACCTTACAACCTTTTTTGGACAAGGCCGCAATGTTTGCAATTCTCCAGTCCTCTGGCACCAATCCTGAGTCTAGGGAAGACTGAAAAATTATGGCCAGTGCCCCTGCAATTTCTACTCTCACTTCTCTCAATATCCTTGGATGCATCTCATCCGGTCCAGGAGCCTTGTCAACTTTAAGTACCGACAGTCTATTCAACACTTCCTTCTTATCAATTTTGAACCCTTCTAGTGACAGAGTTTACTCGTCTGTCACCATGGCCTCAGTAGCATCTAGCTCCTTGGTAGAGACAGATGCAAAGTGCCTGACCCTCAGACAGGGAGAAACTGTACGCACACATGAAGGGATCGAGAACGAGAGCGCATAGATTTGGATTGATTAGCAGAAGAGGCAATAGTGATATGGAGTGAAACTTTTCCACACGGCGAGTGGTTGGGATCTGGAGTGCTCTGCCTGGGAGTGTGGTGGAGGCGGGTTCGATTGAAGCATTCAAGGGGGAATTGGACTATGGTCTGAGGGGGAAGAATGTGTGGGGTTGCGGGCAGAAGGAAGGGAAATGGAACTAGGTGAATTGCTCATTCGGAGAGCTGGTGCACACAGGATGGACCAAATGGCACTGTAACAATTCTGTGATTCTGTGACACTCCCAGAGCAGTACTGAGGAAGTGCTGCACTGTCAGAACTTCTTTCAGATGAGATGTTAAACAGAGACCCCATCTGCCCTCTCAGGTGGATATAAAAGATTCCATTGCTTTACTTTGAAGAGGAGCTGGGCACATTGTCGCTGGTGTCTTGGGCTTGATTTACTCTCAATCAGCATCATGAGAAACAGATGAAAGGTCATTGACCTGAAACATTAACTCTGTTTCTTTCTCCACAGATGCTGCCAGACCTATTGAGTATTCCAGCATTTTCTGTTTTATTTCAGTTTTCCTCCAGCGTCTGCAGTGTTTTGCTTTTGTAAAATGCAATTATCTAGTCATTATCACATTGCTTTCTGTGCTAGTGGTCGTGGGTTTGGAAGGTGCTGTCTAAGGAGGCTTGGAGAGTTTCTGCAGTGCATCTTGTAGATGGTGCACACTGCTGCCTCTGTGCGTCAATGGTTGGGGGAGTGAATGTTTGTGGATAGGGTGCCAATCAAGCGGGCTGCTTTGCCCTGAATGGTGTTGAGCTTCTTGAGTGTTGTTGGAGCTGCATTCATCCAGGCAAGACTTGTGCCTGGTAGATGGTAGACAGCTTTGGTGAGTCAGGAGGTGAGTTACTCGCCATAGGACTCCTAGCCTCTGACCTGGTCTTATAGCCACAGTATTTATATGGCTCGTCCCAGTTCAGTTTCTGGTTAATGGTAACCCCCAGGATGTTGGAATGATTAAAATTGCAGATGCACAAGTGGGTGGATTTGAAGAGTGCAGGGATCCAGGAAAGCTGTAGGGCTGGAGGAGATTAAAGAGATAGTACCTTCTAGCAGGAGAGTGTAAATTGAGCCCCTCCACTAAGGGCAGAGTGTGCAGTTCCTCTTTCTGGATAAGGTGGGTGTTGGGAGGTGCAAAAGAAGAAAAATTGGGTGAGGGGTGGGGTGGTGTTCTGATTGGAATGGTACCTAATGCCCTCTGGCACGCTGCCATTGGGGCATCAATGGGAATGAATGATCTGTCTGCTGTCAGTACCAGAATCCAGGGACACAGGAGCAGAATATTCCTTAAATGGTGAGAATCACAGAATTGTTACGGTGCAGAAGGAGGCCATTCAGCCCATCATGTCTGCGCCAGGTCTCTGAATGAACATGAGAGACTGGAAAATATTGGTGGTCAGAGACCTCAGTGTCCTTGTATGTAAATCACAGAAGGTTAACAAGTCAGTAAAGCAAGCAATTAGGAAAGCAAGTGATATGTGAGCCTTTATTGCAGAGGCTAGAATATAGAATCATAGAAAGTTTGCAGCACAGAAAGAGGCCACTTGATCCATTGTGTCTGTGCTAACCGAAAAACGTGCCACCCGGCCTAATCCCACTTTCCAACATTTGGTCCATAGCCCTGCAGGTTTCGGCACTTGAGGTGCATATCCAGACACCTTTTAAATGAGCTAAGGGTTTCTGCCTCTGCTACCCTTTCAGGCAGTAAGTTCTAGACCCCTCCCACCCTCTGGGTAAAAAAAAAATTCCTTATCTCCCCTCTAATCTTTCTACCAATCACTTTAGATCTATGCCCCCTAGTCACTGACCTCTCTGCTAAAGAAAATAGGCCCTTCCCACCCAATCTATCCAGGACCCGGCCTCACAATTTTGTACACCTCAATCAAATCTCCCCTCAGCCTCCTCTGTTCCAAGGAGAACAACGCCAGCCTATCCAATCTTTCCTCATAGCTGCAATTTTCCAGTCCTGGCAACATCCTTGTAAATCTCTGTGCCCTCTCTAGTATAACTTCATCCTTTCTGTAACGAGGTGACCAGAACGGAGCACTGTATAACAATATAAATTTACAATATAAAAGTAAAAAAAGCCTTACTACAATGATGGAGGTGAGGCTGCACCTGAAGTACTGTACAGCGTTTTGGTCTCCTTACCTTAGGAAGGATATATCTTCCTTAGAGGGAGTGCAACAAAGGTTCACTAGACTGATTCCTGAGGATAGGATTGTCTTTTGAGGAGAGATTGAGTAAATTAGGCCTGTATTTCCTGGAGTTTAGAAGAATGAGAGGTGATCTCATTGGAATGTAGAAAATTATGAAGAGGTTGGACAGGGTTGATGCTGAGAAAGTATTTTCCCCAGTTGGAGAATCGAGAATTAGGGGGAATCGTCTCGAAATGTAAGGACTGAGATAAGAAATTTTTTCACTCAAGTGATTGTGAATCTTTGGAATTTTCTAACCTCGGAGAGCTGTGGACGCTCAGTCATTGGCTATACTCAAGACAGGGGCCGATAGATTTCTGTGCACTGAGAGTTAAGGGATATAGGGATAGTGCGGGAAGGTGGATTTGAGGTAAAAGATCAGTGTTGAGTGGTGGAGCAGGCTCGAACGGCTGAATGGCCTACTTCTGCTTCAGGGTAGTTTACATTGAAAAAGTTATGCCGAACCTGCATGGAACCTTAGTAAATCCATGCTTAGTACCATGTGTGGTTCTGATTGCCGTATTATAAAAAGGATAAAGAAGCAGAGGAGGAGGTGCAGTGAAGATTTTCAACATTGTACAGACCTGAAATACATGGGTCTCACTATTAGGAAGGAGACAATAAACCCAGCCAGTAAATGTTGATGAAAGGAGGCTGAAGGGTGACCTAATAGAGTTTTTAAAAATATGAAAAATTTTATTGAGTGGATACACAGAGAACTTGTGGGGAGATGCATAACTAGAAGCCATCAATATAAGATAATCACCTAGAAATCCAATAGGGAATTCATAGGAAACCTCTTTACCCAAAGAGCAAAGAAAATGTGGAACTCGGTGCCACAGAAGTGGCTGAAGCAAATATTATGGATCCATTTTGAGAAGGGAAAAGAGGGTTATAACAATATCTTTAGATGAAGAAAGATGGGAGGAGACTCGAGTAGAACATAAATACCAGCATGGACTGGATGGGTGGAACAGCCTGTTTCTGTGCCGTACATCCTATGTAATCCTATAAACTGTAGATCGTCACTTTGAAACAATTATCCAAGCACTCAGTTATTCTGTCCTCAATAACAAGTTTGCAGTTGCTTCCCCATAACTAGCCAGACCTGGCCAGACCACAAGGAAGAATTGAGTCCTGCTCTCCATTTCTAAATTATCTCTTGAATGGTATTGAGCCTGGTGTCAGGGATATGAATGACATGTTCTGCCAGTGGAGCTGATTTTGAGTTACTAGTGTCTCAATTCTGGTCCAATTGGCAGAGGAGAGGCAACTGCTTTTGGCCTTTCTTGCTACCTGATTTGGAGGATCTTGCTAAGGAGATGCCTGCTACAGCTTGTCCAAGTCTCCAAAGCTCATATGACACAGGGATCACTGTTACCTGGGAAATCATGGCCTTACTCTCGGATTTGAGATCCTGCTTCTCGAATACTCTTTTTCCCAGCTGACACATTGGAGATGATTAGGAATTTTGTCCTCTATCTGCCTTTGTCGTGAGGATGCTCCCAAGGTACAGAAAATTATTCACATTTTCCAGGATCCCGCTATCCATCTTAATGAATGTCGGGATATGTTTTGCTGTGGGAGCTGGTTGTAATAGGAACTTAGTTTCCTGGGTGATTAGTGAAAGCTCTATTTACTCGAATGCATCAGGGAAGGAGTGAGCAATGACCTGGAGCTCAGTTTCTGATTAAGCGTACACACAAGCATCATCTATGTACTGAAGCTGTGTGTATGAAGTTCAAGGGGGGCTTCGTTTTCGATTGAAGGTGTTGTAAGTTGAATAGATTCTTGTCTAGTCTGTAGATTATCTCCATGTTTGAGTAAACTGCTTGAGGTGAGGCATAGTATTGCAGCGAGGAAAATGGAGAAGAGAGTTCATGTAATGGCACAACCTTGTTCGACCCAAGTTTTCACTGAGATAAGGATTGTGGTGGCTCTGTTGGTGAAGATCATGGCTTCCATGTCATCCTGGAGTAGGCAGAGGTGGTAGCAAATTGCTGAGCACAGCCTAATTTGAGGAGGACAATACTGCATAAGCCTTCATGGTCAACAGAGTCAAAGGCATTTGTGAGGTCAGAAAAGGCCAAATGCAGCGGTTGGTGCTGTTCCTTACACTTGTTGAATTTGCCCCACAGTGATGATTATCTGTGGGCGAATGCCACACTGCAACCCTGGAAAGAGTTACTTAGCCACTGGGAGGAGGCGGTTGAGAAGGGTTCTTGCAATGATTTTCTCTGTGGCAGACAGCAGGGAGACTTCACTGTAGTTATTGCAATTATGCTTGTCTCCTTTCTTGAATCGAGCCGTGATCACACTGTCCCTTCGATCCCTGGCATCTGCTCTTCGTGCCTGACGAGGGATGTGAGGTTATACAACTGTGCCAGGAAGGTATCTCTGCTGTTTTGAGAATTTCAGCAGGGATTCTATCTGCTCCAAGGACTTTATTTTTAGCTGTCAAATGGCTTTTTCAACTTTACTCCGAAGCAGGGTAGCACCGACACTTCCATGTCAGCATTCCCTCTGTGACACTCTGGGCCGCTCTGTCACTCCCAACACCTCATCCCCTTCCCACAGCACCTTCACATGAAATCGCAGGAGGTGTAACATCTGCCCCTTCACCACCACTCTCCTCAGACACCTCTTCCAGGTGAAGCAGCAATTCTCTGGATTTGATTCACTTTAGTCTATTGCATTCGCTGCTGGGGACCAAAAACAATGAATGACTGGTGTGCGGAACACCTTTTCTCAGTGCACAGGCATAATCCTAACCTTCCTGTCGCTTGCCGTATTAATTCACCATCTTGCTATCATGCTCACGTTTCTGTCCTCGGCCTGTACAACGTTCCAGTGAAGGTCAAGCAAACTGGAGGAACAGCACCTCATCTTCCGATTTAGGCACTTCACAGCCTTCTGGACTGAACATTGAGTTCAACAACTTCAGACCATGAACTCTGTCCTCCATTTGGATTTTTTTTTCAATGCCCCTCCCCCACCTGGCCCCAAATGCCAGTCTGTATCTTTTTGTTAAGTTTTGCTTTCAGAAAGTGTTGACTGTTGTTCTGATACTAATGCACTGTTATCTTGCTTCAGACAGGGCTGATCATTCTGCTGCTTTAACATCTGCTTTGGTCTCTAATACTATCATTACTACTCTCTTTGTCATTTAATCTCTCCTGACCTCCAACCTATCCCTGATCTCCTACTTTGCTCCACCTGCTGCACACCATCTTCCCCCACACCTTTCCAACATCATAAAACCCATCACATTTTTACCTCTCCAGCTCTGAAGAAGTCCCTTGGACTCAAAACGTTAACTCTGTTTCCCTCTTGTTGCTGCCAGACCGGCTGTGTATTTCCAGCATTTTCTGTTTTGATTTCAGATTTCTAGCATGTGCAGTTTTTTGTTTTTATATTAGTCTGGTGAACCTCTGTTGCCTCCATCTATGGCAAGTATATCCTTCCTTCGATAAGGAGACCAAAACTGTGCACAATATTCCAGATGCAGTCTTGCCAAGGCTCTCTACAGTTGCAGCAAGACATCTTTCCTACATGTAGATTACATGATTATTGCAGTCCTTTTCTTACACACGCCATTTATTTTTTTACCATGTACTCTGTCCTACAGTGTAACAACTGTTAGTGGGCCTATAAACTACTCCCACAAGCGGCCTCTTAGTTCTCCTATTTCTTATCCTACCCAAATTGATTTTGCATCATATTTATTGAGCTAAGGTCGTGTCTCTCTCTATTGCAGGAATGTCATCCTTATTTAACAGAGCTACCTCCTCACCACCTGTTCCCAACTTCCTGTCTTTCTGAAATGTCCAATCCCCTGTCACATTCAGTTCCAGGCCTTGGTCACCCTGCAGCCAAGTACTGGCCATCAGGTCATACACATTGACTTCTGTTTGTGCTCACAATTCCTCAATTTTGTTCTGAATCTTGTGCACATTCAGATGCAGAGCCTTTAATTTGTCTTTTTTTTTAACCATTTTTGTAATCTCTGGCCTCATCTGCCGGTACACACTTATCTCTTCCTGTCACACTGGTTACCAATACTCAAATTGTTACCCTGCTCTATTACCTTGTTGTTTCCCTTTAATTTACCACATCTCCTCTCACATGATCCCTCCCCCCGCCCACTATATAGTGTAGAGCCCTCTCTACTGCCCTAATTATACGACTTGCCAGAATACTGGGCTTAGCATGGTTCAGTTGAACCCAGTTGGATACATATCGTTAGATTTCCACTTACAAATCCTCGGATTTGAAGAAGCTGAAACCGTGTGCACTTTTCATTTCTGAATAAATATAATAATTTCAGTTTTTTTGAACCTGTTGACATGTTGTCCCTCGGCCTCCTTTAAGCTTCACCCAGGATTGGGCTGAATGATACAGGAGGTATGAACCTGAATAGGGAAGGGGCTTAAGAGATCGTCAGCAGAGAATCCAGCTGCTGGAGGAAATGTAATCAAAATAGCGGCAATAGCGGGCTGGGATGCCTATTTCCAGAAGGCCGGTCAGTTATTGTGTTGTGTACACTCCTGAGTTGGATTGGAGTAAGGCCAGCCTGCACTTTATCAGGAGACTGGTGCTAACAGTCAGAATGAGCAGTTCTTATTTGCGGAATTCCTACAGGTTTCATCGTGTGCTATTTGAAAATGTTATTGCCTTTATTTTGTGTTTGGTTCCCTTCAAAGTTCAGTTTATTCTTAGTTTATTACCAGTATCTGTTGTGGAGGAATTTCTGTGGAAGATGTGAAAGGCAGGTTGGTTTGTAGGGGAGCCGAAAGGCAGAGGGTGAACGGGGTGTGGTAAGAGGGAACCAACGGAAGTTCATGTGGGTGCAAGACACGAGAGATGAAGTATAAATGCTGCCTCGATCTCCTACCTTTCCATTAATAAGTATTCCTTGACATGTTTGAGAGTGGTAGAATTAATAGCAAGCTGGCTAACAGGAAACATTGTAGGAGTTAAAGGTAGTTACTCTGGCAAAAGATGGGATTGGTGTTGTTACCGTTACATTTTGGGTTGGGAATTAAAAGTAATGCATTCCGCAAATTTTGAAATTGTAAGGGATGCAGTTCATACAGTGCAGCACCTCAACAAAACACAGGAAGACATTAATAAACTTTCAAGATGCGCATATAAGTACCAGATAATAGATGAGTGTGAAGCGTACATTTTAGTGGGAAGAATAAGAAGGCCATAAGTTCGTTGGAAAGTCAGTGTCTAAGTGGAGTTCCGCAACAGAAGATCTGGGAGAAGAGATAAATCACAGAATTGTTACAGCACAAAAGGAGGCTATTTGGCCTGTTGTGTCTGCACCAGCTCTGTGAATGAGCATTTCACCTAGTGCCATTCTCCGACTTTCTCCCTGTAATCATGCACATTTTTTTTTCAAATAATCAATAATCCCTTTTGAATGCCTTGATTGAACCTGCCTCCACCACACTCTCAGGCAGTGCATTCCAGACCCTAACCACTCGCTGTGTGAATTTTTTTTTCTCATATCGCTTTTGCTTCTTTTCCCAGTCACCTTAAATCTGTGCCCCCTCATTCTCGATCCTTCCACCATTGGGAATAGTTTCTCCCTATCTGCTCTGTCCAGGCCCCCCTTGATTAAATCAGATCCCCCCTCAGCTACCTTTTCTCCAAAAGAGAGAAGAGTCCCAACTTCTCCAATCTACCTTCATAACTAAAGCTTCTCATCCCTGGAATAATTCTCGTAAACCTCTTCTGCACTCTCTCCAATGCCTTCACCTCCTTGCTCTTGTAATCTATGCCTCTATTAAGAAAGCATAGGGTACTGTATGCTTTATTAACTGCTCTCTCAACTTGTCCTGCCACCTTTAATGACTTGTGTACATGTACACCCAGGTATCTGTGCTCCTGCATCGCCTTTAGAGTCACTGACTACAAGTCCTGCAAGTAATGATCACAGGGTTAACGAGAGCATAAGAAAAAACAAACCCCACACTGGGACTTATTTCTAGAAGGATAGAATTGAACAACAGAAACTCTAGTAAACTTGTAAAATCTTGGGTAGTCCACGCTTAAGCATTTCTGATCTCCACAATATTATAAAGATTATCAAGAGGAAGGTGTGAAAAACATTTACAAGGACAAATGAAAAGGACATTAAGTATGGTGGAGATATGCACCCAGTGTTAAACTATATCATAACATTTATTCAATTATTCATTATAACATTTTATTCAATTGAATTTTGAAATCAGCTGTTCACTATTCCAGAGATATTACAAATTTTGTTTATTTGTGATGGCAATGATCTGGATCTTTATGGACTTCATAACAAAGACTGTTGTGAGATAGGACAGAATTAAAAATTCATGGATGGTAAAGTTCGTATACTGTTCTCAGTCAAAAACTGATCAATGTTTCTTGGACCATGGCTTATCTGTGTACAAATGTTTGTCCAAATCCATCTATTTTAAGTGCTGCAGCTAGCAAGACAGCAACTGCATGAAAAAAACAAAAATTTCTATCCTCGGGAATATCAATTTTGTTATAATTATGGCTCCTTGCTAAAGTCCACAAACTGTGATAATCATTTGGCACAGTTAATGAAGATGGTAAATAACATGTCAGTGGTATTTAGTGGTCCATCTGTGCATTGTACATCATCTGGTTGAATTGTAGCCATAATTTCGGATGGTCAATGAGTTATTGCTTTCTATGTGTCAGCATTTTCCCATTGGCTCTCCCAATCCTTACAGAAGATTTTATCCTTGTACAATGTGTTGTTTTGTTTGAGCCATCTGAGAGCCTCCATGACTCTGGTCTCATGTACTGGTGCATACGCTGTCCTTTTTAAAAACAAGCTTGCGTTTCAATTTGAGTGGTACAACATTAGCATTTTGTGGCAGTTTCAGTAAACAGATTTCATTCACTGTTGATGGTACATTGACAGTACTACAGTAAATTGCCTTCTGACCTTTTTGTAAAGAGTATCATAAAAGGGGATGCATTGGCTAATCAATCTGATTTGAGGGGGTCTGAGATTTTCTAACTCGGGAGGCACCACGTCCAGTGACGATTCATTTGCCCATATGTAGTTGTGTAGGTATCTATTGTGTCTTAAGAGCAGTGTGACATGCGTTACAGATCCTTGATGTTCCATGTGTTTGCAGGTTCACAGTTTGAGGTTATTTTCAATGGACACTTTGCATGTCTACTTATGCTCCTTCATCTCATTGTTCAGCAAATGCTGTCCAATCGCAGAATCACATCTAACGTTATGTTCTCAGTTATTGTTAGCAAAACTACAGATTGTGTAAGGAAAAAGTGTTTGACTTTCTATTTAAAAAAAAAGACTGTGCAAAGAATAGCAGAATGTTTCAGTCATTGATGAGTGAGTTAGATACTGAAGCAGTCCATGTCCAGATGCAGCAAGACCTGGGCAACATGCAGGCTTGGGTTGACAGGTGGCAAATAACAAATCGCACCGCACAAGTGCTAGGCCATGACCATCTCCAACAAGAGAGAATCTAACCATCGCCCCATGACATTCAATGGCATTACCATCAGTGAATGCCCATATTATTAACGTGCTGGGGGTTACCATTTACCTGAAACTCAACTGGACTAGCCATATAAATACTGTGGCTATAAGAGCAGGTCAGAGGCTAGGAATTATGCAACGAGTGACTCAACTCCTGACTCCCCAACTCACCAAAGCCGCTCCGACAGCACCTTCCAAACCCACAACCACTACCATCTAGAAGGACAAGGGCAGCAAACACATGGGAACATCACCTGCAAGTTCCCCTCCAAGCCACCCACCATCCTGACTTGGAAATATATTGCCGTTCCTTCACTGTCGCTGGGTCAAAATCCTGGAACTCCCTTCCTGACAGGACTGTGGGTGTACTTGCACCACAGGGACTGCAGCGGTTCAGGATGGAAGCTCACTACTACCTTCTCGAGGACCGTTCGGGTTAGGCAATAAATGATGGCCCAGCCTGTGACTCCCACATCCCAAGAATGAATAAAAGAATTTGCCTGTGTTTGTATATACACTGTATAACTCCTGCCAACGCAAGGTGGGTTCCAATCGCGCTTCACTGCACCCATACTTGTCCAGGTGCAGAAATCCACCCTCATAAATAGTGATAGCTTAATTTCCGTGTATCCGCAAAATGGCAACAAATTACTTGGGTTTGTGAGGTCCAGGGCTTTACCTCTAAACCTACTTGGTTTTGACTTCAACCTTTTTTGGTTTATCAGGATATGATTTTTAGCAAAGTTTAGTGTTCGCTAGTAAAGCAGAGGTGCAATTGTAAGGAGCATTTTAGATTTGTGAAAGAAATTATGATTCAATGTGGGGTGAGCTGTGGGTGGACGGCGTGGTAGAATGAGCATTGATGCTGTAAAATTTCAGGTTGCGGGGCGGGCTGAACGCGCATCCGCTCTACTGAGCATTGCTCCCTATTGGCGGCCGAGCGGAGGCGGGGAGACAAAAGTAAAATCCTGCGGATGCTGGAAACTGGGGGAGAGGCGGGGTGTTGCTGACAAACGGGAAGCCTCCTCGGCGACGTCTCATTCGCGCTGAGCTGCTGCCCCGGTGACTGTTCAGTGGCAGCAGATTGTGTTTAGCTTCGAAGTGGATCAGACTGAAGCCTCTGGTCTGCAGCCAGTCCGAGAGCCGCTCCGACTGGAAGGTGTCTCTATGTATGAGCGCTGCAGATTTGTGGATAAACTGGGAGCGGGATTTACTGTCATGTTGCTCCTCCGCCTCCTTTACCTCAGCCTCTCCATTAGGCTGATGGACGCAGGAGGTAAGGATGTAAAATGTGGATGGGAAGCCGAGGATCCCCGGTAACCGGGAGTTGGAAATGTTGCTGGAGTTGGTTGAGTTTGTGTGTGTGTGTGTGTAAACTGTCGGAGCCGAGTCAGGACTGAGTCGGAGTCAATCCGGTTACACAGTTTCCCACTGGATGTGTTTGTGAGCCCCTCTCCCCGTCCTCCTCAGAATCAAACCGGCACCGCTACCAAGGCCCAGCCGGTGTCCGGTTCGGCTCATCCCTTTACCTGCTCGAAGGGAGCGATAAACCTGGCGGTGGACGGGGAGGTTTTGTGAACATCTCGTGTAACCGCAGAACCGACATGTCGGTGCCTCATTAGCACCGAGTTTGGGGGGAGGGAGGGTGTTCGTCCTCACTCGGCCGGGGTGATACATCACTGCGATTGGTTGTTCGCTCGGTGGACTGTGCATTCATTGGTCAACCGGGCTGCTACATCCACTGGGATTGGTTGTTCGCTCGCCGGACTGTGCATTCATTGGTCAACCGGGCTGCTACATCCACTGGGATTGGTTGTTCGCTCGCCGGACTGTGCATTCATTCAAAACAAAAACAGAATTACCTGGAAAAACTCAGCAGGTCTGGCAGCATCGGCGGAGAAGAAAAGAGTTGACGTTTCGAGTCCTCGTGACCCTTCGGCAGAACTAAGTAAAGTTAGGAGAGAGGTGAAATATAAGCTGGTTTAAGGTTGAGGGGGTGGGGTGGGGGGAGAGAAGTTGAGGGGGGGTGTGGGGTTGTAGGGACAAGCAAGCAGTGATAGGAGCAGATAATCAAAAGATGTCACAGACAAAAGGAACAAAGAGGTGTTGAAGGTGGTGATATTATCTAAGAAAATGTGCTAATTAAGAATGGATGGCAGGACACTCAAGGTACAGCTCTAGTGGGGGTGGGGTGGAAAGACTGAGGGTATTACAGTTATAGTTTTAAAAATAATGGAAATAGGTGGGAAAAGAAAAATCTATATAAATTATTGGAAAAAACAAAAGGGAGGGGGAAGAAACGGGAAGGGGATGGGGATGGGGGAGGGAGTTTAAGATCTAAAGTTGTTGAATTCATTATTCAGCCCGGAAGGCTGTAAAGTGCGTAGTCGGAAGATGAGGTGCTGTTCCTCCAGTTTGCATTGGGCTTCACTGGAACAATGCAGCAAGCCAAGGACAGACATGTGGGCAAGAGAGCAGATGCAACACCTGCCCCTTCACTTCCTTTCTCCTCACTGTCCAAGGGCCCAAACACTCCTTTCAAGTGAAGCAGCATTTCACTTGCATTTCCCCTAACTTAGTCTACTGCATTCGTTGCTCCCAATGTGGTCTCCTCTACATTGGAGAGACCAAACACAAACTGGGCGACCGCTTTGCAGAACACCTGCGGTATGTCCGCAAGAAAGACCCAAACCTCCCTGCCGCTTGCCATTTTAACACGCCACCCTGCTCTCTTGCCCACATGTCTGTCCTTGGCTTGCTGCATTGTTCCAGTGAAGCCCAACGCAAACTGGAGGAACAGCACCTCATCTTCCGACTAGGCACTTTACAGCCTTCCGGGCTGAATATTGAATTCAACAACTTTAGATCTTAAACTCCCTCCCCCATCCCCACCCCCTTCCCGTTTCTTCCCCCTCCTTTTTGTTTTTTCCAATAATTTATATAGATTTTTATTTTCCCACCCATTTCCATTATTTTTAAATCTATAACTGTAATACCCTGTCATCAGTCTTTCCACCCCACCCCCACTAGAGCTGTACCTTGAGTGTCCTGCCATCCATTCTTAATTAGCACATTTTCTTAGATAATATCACCACCTTTAACACCCCTTTGTTCCTTCTGTCTGTGACATCTTTTGATTATCTGCTCCTTTCACTGCTTGCTTGTCCCTACAACCACCACCCCCCCAACTTCTCTCCCCCCACCCCACCCCCCCAACCTTAAACCAGCTTATATTTCACCCCTCTCCTAACTTTACTTAGTTCTGCCGAAGGGTCATGAGGACTTGAAACGTCAACTCTTTTCTTCTCCGCCGATGCTGCCAGACCTGCTGAGTTTTTCCAGGTAATTCTGTTTTTGTTTTGGATTTCCAGCATCCGCAGTAGTTTTTTGTTTTTATCTCTGCATTCATTCTTCGGCCGTGCTGCTACATCCACTGTGATTGGTTGTTCGCTCGTGGACTGTGCATTCATTGGTCGGCTGAGCTGCGACATCCACTGGGATTGGTTGATCTCTCGGCCGCGGTGATACATCTCTATTTTAAAAGGGGCATTGGGCGTGATTTAACCTGGGCCAGGAGGAGTGGGGGCTTCACTGAGACCTCTATCACCGTCTATTATGGAGAACTTAGCTGAAACCTTCATCACTGCATGACATAGTTTATAATACATTTTCATATATGATCTATAACATTGTAAATGTAATACTGAACGCTCAGAATCTTCCTTTGTTTCTTTATTGCTGTTGTGTCTTTTTTTTGTTGGTGCCTGGGTCCATGTCAGTTTTCCAAGTGTTGAACTTGGCTCACATGGGAAAGTAATTTGGGAAGTACAGTGTTAACATTCGGGATTGAGAGGTTTCTTTGGGGTCGTTCCTGCAGTGTTTATGTTTGAATAGATGCCATTTGTAAATGTTGTTGCATTTACCTTGCGTTGGGTTGGATTAGCCCACAATTAAATACCTTTATTCCTGGCTTAGTGCCAGCATGTGTTATGGATGAAGAGATGAATTGAAATGATGCTGATAACGAATAGTAACACTAACATGCTGAATCGCCTCCAAGGCAACAGCACTATTCTAACTCAATATTGGCCTGTATGTAACTGATGCTACTAAACTGATGGGGAGGCATTGGTGTCGTGGTATTGTCACTGGACTAGTAATCCAGAGACCCAGAGGACCTTGGGGACCTGGGTTCAATAAAAATCTGGAATTAAAAGTCCAATGATGACCATGGAACCAATGTCGATTGTTGTAAAACCCATCTGGTTCACTAATGTCCTTTTAGGGAAGGAAATCTGTTGTCCTTACCTGGTCTGGCCTCCGTGACTCCAGACCCACAGCAATGTGGCTGACTCTGAGTGCCCTCTGAAATGGCCCAGCCATTCAGTTGTATCAAACTGCTTGTCATGACACAGCATTTGGGAAAGCTGAGTTTAAAAATCACAGAGGGAAACTTTAAATAACTGTCATAACCTCTATTTTCATTTGGTATGTTTGAGATGCAACTCTGAATTTGGGCATAAAACCACCAGCTCTCAAGAGGTTTTTATATCAAATTACATGAGGCATTTATTAATTAACACAAGTTAAACATATACATGCGGCTACAAATTACTACTATCATAACTTCTAACAAATTCCCAGCTAATCTCCACTAAGGCAACCTATTGACTTTAAGCAGAAACCAGGCAAAGCATTTTCACCATACAAATTCAAAATGAGGTTCCTTTCACTTTGGTTCCTTTGCAAACACAGTGGTAGGCTTACAGGCTTTGATGATGTATGCCTGTGCTCTGGATGCACACAACTGCCGTCTGTTATACCCAGCACATCTCTTTGAACGTAAATACTCATAGTATCACCAGCCCCTTTGAATGCCACCTCTTCTAACAATAAAACCCCTTTCAGAGTACCAATTTTATTAGTAATATGAACATTGCTTGGTCTTTGCTAGCTAGGTGCCAGATTTCACTCCCTTGAATGCTGTATTCAACAAAATGCCAATGCACTCTACTGCTCTTAGATCTCAAAACTAGTATACATCAAAGCACTCAGACTAGCTGGCTTTAATCCAGTTAAGACACACTCAGACTAAACCTCTATTTTAAAAGAAAAATAATTTCCAACAATATCGTATACATTAATAGCTTCATGACATGGCTACAAAGTCTCAAAAAAGGAATCAAACCGGACAGACCACCTGGCATCGACCTAGACACCAGAAACGACAATGGCAATCTTGAACCTGCAAAGTCCTCTGGTAACATCTGGGGAATAGTACCAAAATTGGGAGAGCTGTCTCACAGACTAGTCAAGCAACTGCCTGACATAGTCATCCTCACAGAATCGTATCTTACAGATAATGTGCCAGACACCACCATCACCATCCCTGGGTATGTCCTGTCTCACCGGCAGGACAGACCCAGCAGATGTGGCGGCACAGTTGTCTACAGTCAGGAGGGAGTTGCCCTGGGATTTCTGAACATCGAATCTGGACCCCATGAAGTCTCATGACATCAGATATAACAACAAAAAACTGTGGATGCTGGAAATTAAAAACTAAAACAGAATTACCAGGAAAAACTCAGCAGGTCCGGCAGCATCGGCGGAGAAGAAAAGAGTTGACGTTTCGAGTTCTCATGACCCTTCAACAGAACTGAGTAAAATTAGGAGAGGGGTGAAATATAAGCTGGTTTAAGGTGGAGGGGGGTGAGGGGAGGGAAGTGGTGTGGGGGGGGGTGTTGGTTGTAGGGACAAGCAAGCAGTGATAGGAGCAGATAATCAAAAGATGTCACAGACAAAAGTACAAAGAGGTGTTGAAGGCCATATGAACACACTCGACCTCTCCCTCCAGCAGCACCGCCACTCCCTTTTTCAAAGCTGCGCGTGCCCCCAGTTTCATTTTATTCTTCGTCTCATCCGACATTTTAACAAGAAACTTTTTCTTTTTCTCTCAAATGCTAAGGAACGTAAGCTCCAACAACTCATCGACACCAACACCCATCTAGGACCCTCCACCCCTGCCTGTCCCTCCGTCCCCACCCCATCTTCCAATCCCAGCCCCGGCCGTGTATTCACTATACCCCCTGACCTTCCCCTCTCCGACGCTGAACGTTCAGTGCTCAGCAAAGGACTTAGTTTCATACCCTTGCACCCTCATCTCAATGAATTTCGGGCTCGGCACGATGCTGAACTCTTCTTCCGCCGCCTTCGGCTCCGTGCTCACTTCTTTGGGCAGTAGTCCTCTCTCCGGTCAATGGATCCTTTTACCCACCTCCAATATTCTCCCTCCACCTGGACCCCTCCCTCTGGGTTCTTACTGCTCTTGATCTTTTCATTGAGAACTGTCGGCGTGACATTAGTCGTCTCAATTTCTCTGCTCCTCTCACCCATTCTAATCTGTCTCTCTCTGAACTTACTGCACTCCGTTCTCTCAGGTCCAACCCTAACATTGTCATCAAACCCGCTGACAAGGGTGGTGCTGTTGTTGTCTGGCGCACTGACCTCTACCTCGCAGAGGCTGAGCGTCAATTCGCAGACACTTCCTCCGACCTCTCCCTGGACCATGACCCCACCACTGAACATCAAGCCATTGTTTCCAGGACTGTCACTGATCTCATCTCCTCTGGAGATCTTCCTCCCACAGCCTCCAACCTGATAGTCGCCCAACCTCAGATGGCCCGCTTCTACCTCCTACCAAAAATCCACAAACAGGACTGTCCCGGCAGACCGATCAGCCTGTTCCTGCCCCACGGAACTCATTTCTCGTTATCTTGACTCCCTTCTGTCTTCCCTTGTCCAGTCCCTTCCCACCTACATCCGTGATTCCTCTGACACCTTACGTCACATCAACAATTTCCAGTTCACTGGCCCCAACCGCCGCCTCTTCACCATGGACGTCCAATCCCTCTACACCTTCATCCCCCACCGTGATGGTGTGAGGGCCCTTAGCTTCTTCCTCGAACAAAGGCCCGAACAATCGCCATCCACCACTACTCTCCTCTGGCTGAACTTGTTCTTACACTGAACAATTTCTCCTTTAACTCCTCTCACTTCCTCCAAATAAAAGGTGTGGCTATGGTTACCCGCATGGGCCCCAGCTATGCCTGTCTCTTTATGGGGTATGTGGAACATTCCTTGTTCCAGTCCTACTCCGGCCCCCTCCCACAACTCTTTCTCCGCTACATCGATGATTACTTCGGTGCTGCTTCATGCTCTCGTCGGGACCTGGAAAAATTTATTAATTTGGCTCCTCACACCACGCTTCCTGTGAGGACTCCATCCCATTCTCTCAGTTCCTTCAACTCCGTCGCATCTGTTCTGATGATGCCACCTTCAAAAACAGTTCCTCTGACATGTCCTCCTTCTTCCTTAACCGAGGTTTTCCACCCACGGTTGTTGACAGGGCCCTCAACCGTGCCTGGCCCATCTCCCGTGCATCCACCCTCACGCCTTCTCCTCCCTCCCAGAAACATAATAGGGTCCCCCTAGTCCTCACTTATCACCCCACCAACCTCCGCATTCAAAGGATCATCCTCCGCCATTTCCGCCAACTCCAGCATGATGCCACCACCAAACACTTCTTCCCTTCACCCCCCCGGCGGCATTCTGTAGGAATCGTTCTCTCCGGGACACCATGGTCCACTCCTCCATCACCCCCTACTCCTCAACCCCCACCTACAGCACCTCCCCATGCATACGCAAAAGATGCAATACCTGCCCCTTCACTTCCTGTCTCCTCACCGTCCAAGGGCCCAAACACTCCTTTCAAGTGAAGCAGCATTTCACTTGCATTTCCCCCAACTTAGTCTACTGCATTCGTTGCTCCCAAAGAGGTCTTCTCTACATTGGAAAGACCAAATGCAAACTGGGCGACCGCTTTGCAGAACACCTGCGGTCTGTACGCAAGAATGACCCAAACCTTCCTGTCGCTTGCCATTTTAACACTCCACTCTGCTCTCTTGCCCACACGCCTGTCCTTGGCTTGCTGCATTGTTCCAGTGAAGCTCAACGCAAACTGGAGGAACAGCACCTCATCTTCCAACTAGGCACTTTACAGCCTTCCGGACTGAATATTGAGTTCAACAACTTTAGATCTTGAACTCCCTCCTCCATACTCACCCCCTTTCCGTTTCTTCCCCCCCCCCCCCGCCTTTTGTTTTTTCCAATAATTTATATAGATTTTTCTTTTCCCACCTATTTCCATTATTTTTAAATTTATACCTTTTATGCCCTGTTAGTCTTATGTCACCCCACCCCACTAGAGCTGTACCTTGTGTGTCCTGCCATCCATTCTTAATTAGCACATTCTCTTAGATAATATCACCACCTTCAACACCTCTTTGTTCTTTTGTCTGTGACATCTTTTGATTATCTGCTCCTATCACTGCTTGCTTATCCCAACAACCACACCCCCCCCCCCCCACCTTAAACCAGCTTATATTTCACCCCTCTCCTAATTTTACTCAGTTCTGTTGAGTCATGAGGACTCGAAATGTCAACTTTATTCTTCTCTGCCGATGCTGCCGGACCTGCTGAGTTTTTCCAGGTAATTCTGTTTTTGTCTCATGACATCAGGCCTATCCTGTATATGCCCTCATTAAGTTCTTCTTCTGAAGGTTCACTTTATGTGTAATGCCCCTGTTCAAATTTTCCTGATACTTTGAACTGATTTGGTTGATTTTTCCCAGATTACACCGGTATTGCTAACGTAAATGAGTGGAAACTCTACACCCAGAAATCCAGGTCCTGAACTCCCAATCAATAACTGAATATTTACTGATATACCATGTGCTGTCATTTACTGTAGTTTTTCTTGGCATTTCACTGTTTCATTGCCAGGGTTTAACTTACATTTTTTTGTCGATCAGTTGGACAGGAAGAAGTATTTGGTGTCAGTGGTTCATCACCTTTACTGGATCCTAAAATTGGAGCTGATCTGAGCAAAAGTGATGTTGTATGGGAGTTCACTGGCAGTGATAGAAGGCTTCTTACTATCTTGGATTATGTTCCTAATTACTCTAAACTGGAGCCAAATGAACAGTTCAAATTACGTTTATGTTTTAATGTGTCCACTGGCTCTCTGAGAATAATTAATGCAACATCTAGAGACCAAGGAGTTTATAAAATCACTGTAGATGGAAAACTGAGAGGAAGTCGAGTTTTGAAACTCATTGGTAAGTAATTCCATGACTTTGAAAGTGATGCAGCTTGTGAATTATTGACTACCAAACTTAAGAAATGTGACACAGGATTTGTGGTTGTTGCTTTTGTTGAAGACAAAACTAGATTCCTTATCTGTAAAGAAAGACAAAAATGAAATGCGAAAAAATTGATTGTAGCCTTTCAGACCCTGTCCATTGCTGCGATATGTCTCTTATCCTGTGGAGTAGGGGGAATAGATGAAGTAAGGATTGAGGTTAAGGTGGGAAGAGGAGAGATAGGATGGAAGATGAAGGGGAGAGTAGCATGGAGGGGATAAGGTTGGTGTGAGGATGGTGCAGAGAGAGGCTGGCAGCATCAGGAGCTTGGTATAGAGTAATATCTTCAGTTCAATCCACAACTGTCAAATTGCCCCCCAAAGCATTTGCATTTGACATAATTTTTTTGGACTGCTCGCATTGCCTTGTCTTAAGCATTATTTTTTTTTCTCTTGGTTGCTCAGTGCTGACAGGCAGCTAGAAACCTGGGAGGCAACTGAGGAGGATGGGGTACAACTGGTACTTCTACATTTTTTTGGAAGTCCACAGCCTCTGACAACTGAATAAACTCAATTCATGAATCCTTCCCCAGAGCTTTAACATCTATATGTGGACTTTAAGAACTTTTGTCCACACAGCTCTCATCGGTATTCTGCCTGTTGTAACTTCCCCGCTCTCATCTGATCCCATTCACCTCTTTTATGGTGAACACTTCAGATGCCACCAAACATTTTGAAACTTCTTAAATAATCATAGGTGAGGCTCAGGGTGATCTCGGCAATAATATGAGCAGAGATACATTTAAAAGACTGAGGCATCAAGGCCCTATGACCCGAGGCTAAAAGCTCACATGGACTCCTGTAGAACAGAACCACAGATGGAGCAAAGATATGAAGGCTTAAATGATCATTTTAATAATATACCCAACCACTTCTCAGGTCTGTACTTAACTGCCTCCAATGCAGTTCCTAACTCGATCAGATCTCAATGAAAGGAACGCAGTCATACTGCACGTTTCCACCTCTGTTACCACATCAATAAACTGAATTAGTTAACTCAATTTACCTTCTAACCAATCCGTGCTCACTTTCAATTATTTTTCAAGCGCCAACCGATTTTGTCCTGGATTATTGTTTCTAAAAGCTTTCCCACCACTGCCCTTAGGCTGCCTGACCTGTAGTTGCTAGGTTTCTCCCTCTCCTTTTTAAAGAAGCAATTGAATGGTTCAGTCTACATGCAATGGGGAAGTGTCTCAGCACATGAGGCACAGCAAACATCTCGGAGGAAATGCAGAAGACCCACTCGGAGCATGTTGCTCCCAGAGCCAAGCTGCTCCAGTGTAGTGATGACAATGTCATTTACACAGAAAGAAAGATAATCCTAATGTGGCCATGTACAGTCCACCAGTCGAGCAAAGCATAAAATGCTGGACAAGCTCAGCAAGTTGAGCTGCTTCTGTGAAGGAAGAAGCAGAGAAAACATTTCAGGCCGATGACCTGTTGAAATGTGGAAAGATAACTGTTTCTCTCTCCATAAATGCTGCCTGATTAATTAAGGGTTTTGAGCATTTTGTATCCGGTGTCCAGCATATGCAGGATTTTGTGTTTTAAAGAAGTGGAGTGATAGTGGGAATCGGCAGCAGTGCCATCGCGCAGCACCTAGACGATGCTGACAGTTTTTGTGATAAGGTTATGGCATTGGAAGTTCAATTCCGGATTGATGTAGTGAGGCACGTGTGAAGGGCAGAGCTCTTTTTAGTTAAGTACACTAACTTAATGTGAAGCGGCGATGTCCTTATGCTCAGTCCTATTTAGCTGTTCATTCATTGTCTCCGGCAGAACCACTTTCTGAACCTTCGATCAACGATTCCTATGTGAATACCACCATTGAACTGACTTGTCAAGTTTCTTCGGGGAACGCGAGTTCCATTCAGTGGTGGAAGGATGGTGAAATGATAGTGAATGGCCAACATTATCAGTTGGTGCAAAGCAACAGCACATTGATAAATCAACCTGTGGAAACTACACTTGCAGCGTGGAGAACCCTATTAGCCGGAGTTCACACTCTCTTTCTGTGAATGGTGAGTCAAGCCAGTCAGTCAATTCCATTTAATAGTTGAAATCAATATTCCACTGATGTGCATTGAACTCTGTCTTGCTAAAGATGTGTTAATGTAAGAATATTGTATCTTTCCATGACAAGGGAAAGGACTAGGATGGGAAATCACAGATTGGTAGTGTAAAATGTCCTGTTGCACACCCAGCACCAGAATAAAAAAATCTCGCCGTTTTCTTCAGAGTAAACAGGCTCCCAATGCAGGAAATGGAATATTGCTGCGGTGTCGTGCACCCTTCTGATCAGAGAAGCCCTGATAGATTGTTGGGCAGAATGAAGAGGACTTGGAACCATAGAAAAGTTATGGTGCCGAAAGAGGCAATTCAGCCTATTGTGTCTGCGCCAGTCAAAAAAGTGAAAAAGGAAAACTAGCCGCTCATTTTAAGCCCACTTTCCAGTACCTGGTCTGAAGCCTTGCGGGTAACAGCATTTCGAATGCCGATCTAGGTGCCTTTTCAAATGAGTTGAGCGTTTCAGCTTCAACCACCAACATAGGCAGTGAATTCCAGATACCACCACCCTCTGGGTGCTCCCCTCTAATCCTTTTACCAATCACCTTAAATCTATGCCCCCGGTAATTCACCTCTCAGCTAGGGAAAACGAGTCTTTCCTGTCTACCCTATCTAGGCCCTTCATAATGTTGTACACCTCAATTTGGTCACCCCTTAGCCTCCTGTTCGAAGGAAAACAACTCTTGCGTATCCATAATATCAAAGCAAAATACTGCGGATTCTGGAAATCTGAAATAAAAATTGCTGGAAAAGCTCAGCAGGTCTGACGGCATCCGTGGAGAGGAAGACAGAGTTAACCTTTTGAGTCCGTATGACTCTTCATCAGTCATGAAGAGTCTAGACTATCCAATCACTCACAGCTGCAACTTTGAAGTCCTGGCAACGTTTTTGTAAGTCTCCTCTGCACTCAATCCACAGCAATTATGTCCTTCCTTAATATTGTGACCAGAGCCGTGTACACAATTCTAGCTGTGGCCTAACTAGCATTTTGCACGGTTCCATCATTACATCCCTGCTTTTGTATTCAATACCTCGTCCAATAAAGGAAAGCATTCTATATGCTTTCTTGACCACCATGTCCAACTGTTTTCATGCTGGACCTCAGGTGTCTGGTGGAAGCCCCAAGCACACTCTTATGAAGCACCAGACCTAAACATTGACGGCATCAGTCTCGAGGTTGTATAAAAATTCTCACACCTTAGTGAGCTCTTTAAGGATGATTATATTGAAAAATATAAGTGGACGCATCCAGAAAGCAAGTTCTGCCTACAGCTGACTCCAGGATCATGTCTGGAAGCAGAATGGTATTAAGCTGAAAATTAAGTCAAACTCTACCTCACCTTTATCCTCACCGGCCTGCTGTATGGCACAGAATCCTGGCTCTGCCATAGGCACTGATCAAAGCTCTGGAAGGCTAGGATGCAATCAATGGTTCAAGAAAATTCAGTTGCACCAGAATTAACTTTTCTGCTTTGGCACCAGATTAAAAGTGCATACTTTGGTGCTGTGAGCTTTGGACAATATTACCCTCTAAATGAATAGATTATAACTATCAACCTTTCCATTATGGTTACTTCAATTATTTAATTATCTAATAATCCCACATGAATGTAAATTGAGCAATTTAGACAATCTGATCAGTAGTGCCTGGATTGTGTGAATTATATTATTCACTCCACAGTCTCCTTTGTGGAAAAGCAGTGTTTCTTTTCATCTCCCCCACTGCCCCCTGCCAACCCTCGCTGCATTAAGTCAGCGAACAATGGAATGCTCTACAACCGTGATGTAGATTTTCCTTTTCAGCGCCAGAGTATCGGAGCTTGGCTCACAAAGAACCCAGGGCAAATTCAAGTGCCTGTTGCCCGTGACTCAATTCTAATTCATGGACAGAAAATGGTGCCCAGATGTATAACAGACGCTCCCAGTGAATGAAGCTCTCTTAGTTGGCTGCAATTTTGACTCATTCTGTTTTGTATAAGCAGCTGTAGTTTCAGAAATTACATTATGGTCACCAGGAGTCAAAATGTATTCTTTAAAACAGATCTGTCACAATGTTGCTCACAGTGCATCAGATGATGTGCTGTTTTACAAGGACAATGTGTATTCTGCTGGTGAGATTAAGTTTTAAACCACAAGATCTTCATAACAAATATACTGGGGATGGAGCAGACAGTACAAGTTGGGAACCAAAAATTTCTAGTGGTTGTGACGTAATAGAGCTGCCCTTAATGAGGGTCAAGTTAATTTTTCTAATGGTTTGTGTGTTGTAACTTGAGTCAAAGAATATATATTATATCACTTATTTATTGTAACTGTCTTGAATATATAAAAGTGAGCCTTTAAACTAATGTGCCCATTAGGACTGCAGCTCATGTACTTCTATGATATCCATTGCAGGTCAAGAGTGTGAGCCATCAGAGCCAGCAGCCAGTGTACAAATGATTGTAATTCCTGTTGTGGTGGTGGTGCTGCTGCTGGCAGTGGTGATATTTTTCTTGATAATTTGTGCACATTACAGCAAATGTAAGTATTGATGCAGTTACAGGTTGCTTCAAAAGTGTTGTAATGGATACCAGGTGTTGTGGGAAGGAATTGTGTCTGGGATTTTTTCACTTCACTCACTCCTTGAGCCCACCAGGAGTACACATTAGGAATTCTGTACCTCTAGCGGCTAGCACATAACTAATTATCCACTAATTTTTAGTGATTAGAGAAACATTCTGAGCTGATAGTGTGCACTATACTGATATTATTGCCTGGTTTGTGTCAGGGCTGCTGAAATGGGAAACCCTGGCAAAGTTCTTCCTTCTAACATTTGTCTTTGGAGTTTTGTTAAATGAATGAAAGGACTCCATTTAGTAACCTGGCTGTTTGACACATTGGAACTCTGATATAATATGCTTGGTTATGGGTTGGCTGGATGAGCATTTAAGGTCCGCAGTGTATATTCTCATTTTGATTCAGTGCCACCTGGCTCATGTGCAAGTAGACTCCACACTCCTTATGATCAGGAGTCTACCTTTACTGGACAATATCTAGTCACATTATAGTGTGACCTGGGAGTGATAACAATGAAATCCATTTATTGAATGAACTGTGTATTTAATTTTACACATGCCACCCACATCTCTTTCTTCAAACTTCTGAAAGACCAAATGATGAACACTCATGAGCAATGAAGCCAATTATAAACAAATGGGCTGGCTTGTCTTCCAAAGGAAATGTCGGCCAGAGCATTCTAAACTATTTTCAAATGCTCCTTATAACATAGAAAATAAAGCATTTGCACTCTCCCTGTTATCAGGCTAAATACACTTTTCTTCGCAGTAATTTCTCTGAAGCTAGTTAACTGGAAAGTTCCCTGACTTTCCTGCTTGGTGTTTAGTTGTTCCTGGGACCTGCCTTTGTCTTGTTGATTGCAGCATTGACTTTAGATTGTAAAGTCAGTTTTTGTTTATATTTTTTGTGCGACTGGTTGATCTGCTGTGCTTTTTCTCCTTCCTACACTCACCTTCTTTTGACTGGCTCAACCCTGTTTGCTGATTTATAAAACGGACCTGAGACTACAAGACACTGTCTAATGTTTGGAAGGGGCACTCGAATGTAACATTCCTTTCTTTAGTGGGGGCAGTAAAATAAGCAGATTAGTAACATGGACAAGGTAGTTTCACACGAGCTGTTCAACTTTGGCATGCTGCATGGTAAAATTTGATGGAGAAAATGTTTTGGGAGGGGGGAAGAATTGCAGACTCATATTCTAATCATCTATTGAACGAAAACTTTTGTCAGTTCATTTTTTTTTTTGCATCAATATAATTCATTGCATGTTCACATCAACAGATAGAAAAAGCAAAAAAAATTGGACAACTGGATCCCAGGCAGTACATTCCAGTGCATAAGATCATGAACTTTAATGTACTGTAAGTATTGTGATCAAATATAAGTGGCAAGTTAAATATGCAGCTGTTTTGCTCTGAACCTCTCTGTAAATAAATGTCCCTTTAGTTTTTGCATATGGTAGTAAGAAATTGGAATTCTGTTTCATTTTGCTGTTCGAGAGTAATTAGTGTAAGTATGCGAACTGCTCCAGTATCTGCTGTGCTGAGCAAAATGCATGCATGTCACTGTGTGTTTGTTCCTAGAGATAGACAGATGAAAGGGATTATTTCTCAAAAGTTCTGCTCAATATCTAAAATGGAAATGAAATAAAACCATTGCTTTCGAACGGAAAGGATTAAATATTCAAAGGTAGGAAGGGCAAGTGGGTGAAGTGGCAGTTGGCGACCATATCAGGGACAGTGATCACAATTCAGTTAGATTTAGCATTCCCATGGATAAGGACAGAGGTAAGGTGGGAGTAAAAGTCTTAAACTGGGGGAAGGCAAATTTTTCAGAAATGAGGAGGGACTTGGCTGAGGTGGACTGGACAGCACTGCTGGAGGATAAAACAGTGGAAAACCAGTGTAAAGCACTAAAAAGCGAGATCCTAATTGTATAAAGTAGGCATGTCCCCTACAAAAATAAGAGTGGTACTGCCAAATATAGTCCCCCCCTAGTTGTCTAGAGGAATACAGGGACAGATCAAACATAAAAAGAAAGCATACGATAGGCACAAAGAACTAAGCACTGCAGATAGCCTAGACGAATATAGGAAGTGCAAGGACGATGTAAAAAAAAAAAAATAAGGAAATCAAAGAGAGGCATGAAAAAACATTAGCAAGTAAAGTTAAAGATAACCCAAAGATGTTTTACCAATATATTAATGCTAAAAGGTTAGTTAAGGAAAAAGTGGGACCTATCAGAGATGAATATAGAAACTTGTGTGTAGATGCAGAGGCTGTGGGAAGGGTTTTGAATGAATATTTTGTCTCCGTGTTTACAAAGGAAAGGGAGAATGTAGATATAGTAGTCCAGGAGGAACGCTGCGAGATATTGGACGGGATAGTCATAAAGAGAGAGGAAGTACTCGAAGGGTTGAAATCCTTGAAAGTTGATAAGTCACCAGGGCCAGATGGATTGTTTCTGAGGCTGCTGAAGGAAGTCAGGGAGGAGATAGCAGATGCTCCGAGGATTATTTTCCAATCTTCACTAGATACAGGGGAGGTACCAGAGGACTCAAGAAATGCAAACGTAGTTCCATTGTTTAAAAAGGGATCAAAGGAAATACCAAACAATTAGAGGGCAGTTAGTCTTACATCAGTGGTGAGCAAATTAGTAGAATCAATCCTGAGAGATAGGATTAACTGTCATGTGGAAAGGCATGGACTAGTCAGGGATGGTCAGCATGGATTTGTTAAAGGAAGGTCTTGCCTCACAAATTTGATTGAATTCTTTGAGGAAGTGACAAGAAGGGTTGATGAAGGTAGTGCAGTGGATGTTGTGTACGTGGATTTTAGCAAGGCATTTGACAAGATCCCACATGGCAGATTGGTCAGGAAAGTAAAAGCTTATGGTAAGCTCAGGATAATGTGGCAAACTGGATAAAATGTTGCCTTTGTAACAGGAAACAAAGGGTAATGGTCGATGGATGCCCTTGCGAATGGAAAGTTGTCTCAAGTGGTGTTCCACAGGCCTCGGTGTTGGGACCTTTGCTGTTTGTGTTATAACGATTTGGACGTGAACATAGGGGGCACGATTGGGAAATTTGCAGATGACACAAAGATTGGCCGAGTAGTGGATAGTGTAGAGGATAGCCATAATCTCCAAAATGATATAGATCGGTTGGTGGAGTGGGCGGTAAAGTGGCAGATGGATTTTAACATAGAGAAGTGTGAGGTCATACATTTAGGGAGGTCAAACAGTTACAGGGATTACAAAATAAATGGGAATATACTAAGAGGGGTAGATGAAGTGAGAGATCTTGGCGTACAAATACACAGGTCCCTGAAGGCAGCAGTTCAAGTCGACAAGGTTGTAAAGAAGGCACATGGAATGCTCTCCTTCATTGGCAGAGGTATAGAATATAAAAGTAAGGGTATAATGTTGGAATTGTATAAAACACTGGTGAGGCCACAACTGGAGTATTGTGTGCAGTTGTGGTCACCACATTACAAGAAGGACGTAATAGCCCTGGAGACAGTGCAGAGGAGGTTTACAAGAATGTTGCCAGGGTTAGAAAAGTGTAGGTACGAGGAGAGATTGGATAGGTTGGGGTTATTTTCCTTAGAACAAAGAAGGCCGAGAGGTGACTTGATTGAGGTGTATAAAATTATGATGGGAATAGATAGAGTGGACAGGATACAATTGTTTCCCTTGATGGAGAATTCTCGAACCGGGGACATAGATTCAAGATAAGTTGCAGAATGTGTAGGGGGGACATGAAGAACTTTTTTAATGCAGAGGGTAGTGGGTGTCTGGAATTCGCTGCCCGATTTGGTGGTAGAGGCAGAAACTTTAAACTCTTTCAAGAAGTGCCTGGATCTGCACCTAAAAGTGCTGTAAGCTGCAGGGCTATGGGCCGGGTGCAGGAAGGTGGGATTAGAAAGGGCACCTGGGTGTCCTCAGGCTGGCATGGACAAGATGGGCCAAATGGCCTCCTTCTGTGCTGTAACTTTTCTATGGTTCTATGGTTTAACACCAGAAAGTTGAAAATTTATAACCAATTTGTCTTCATCAAATTGCAATAAATGATCTTTTGAAAAAAGCCTAAGCTTTAGGAAATTGGGGAAATACTGAGTGTTGCATGTATAGAGATAATTTAATGTGTATTAAATACCATATATTTGGTGATTCTAATAAAATACATATTCGACAGGGTGATAACATGGTTCAGAAAATGAAAAACTTGGCCATAAGCTTTTTCATATTTGAAAGAAAAAACTTGTGAAAAACATAATGTGAAGAGAAAAATCAAATGTACATCACCCAAGCGTTAAATTGTTTTTAATTTTTGTCAGAAAAATAATCAAACTTTTCTTCAGCTGTTTGCAAACTTTTTGATTCCCTTTTCTCTTTTTTTCTGTAGGAGCTGAATGTCCCATCCTTTAAATCCAGGAGCACTGTGCCATTGAATGCCTTAAACCTGGGAGTATGACTGCCATTGAGGAGCCATCTTATATTTGACTTTGAATACGGGTGAACAATGAGCTTCCAATACAATTTTCCCTCGTTCTCAATGAGTGCAGAACATGGATCAAAATCTTTTTTAATGCTATTTTTTGATTTTCAGGGGCTATGTTTTCCACCTCACTAACCTGTTTACTATGTAATTGTGTCACTTAATGTTGTCTTCTGTATTTGTGTAGTTTTTTATAGCTTCCTTCTTTAGCTAGATAAGAGCAGCGATATTACATTTATATTGTATATTTTTTGTATATGACATTGGTAAATTAAAACTTTTAACTTATCTATAAATAGGATGTGTTAATTTATTTTAAATAAACCTCCCATATTCCATTTGCAAAATGCAAATTCTACTTGGCCACAGGTAACTTATTGGAAACGTCTTTCGTCTGCAGCTGCTTTTAAAAATTAATCGCAAACAATAGCGTTCCAGCATTCTTTGGTTTTATGCTAATTTCAGTTTTCTTTCCCCTCGACACTCCAGTTTATAGTGAGTGCCGACAAGTACATCAGTCTACTGCCTTCCAAAAGCCCAACTGTGCAGAAATGGAAATACACACACATTAATTCTGCAGCAGCAAACTAACCATCGGATAACGAATTGTTTAATTCACATTTTTGATTACTTTTCCCCCAGGCCATTGCACCTTCTTTTATATTCACCTGTGGTTTAATAAACATAGATTGGAGCCCCTTGGCACAGAAACACCCTAGTTACATTAAAGACATTTACCACTTCATAGAGGCCCTAACTCACTAACCGTACCCTGCAATGCTGTGCTTTTTTTACAATCGGCATTGAAAGTCTAAACAAAAATGTAGAAACAGACAGGTATATATGCTGGATGGCCGAAACATCTTTAATAAATTTCCCCAGCCTGACAGATCAAATGAAACTATCATCTGGCTCCTATGCTTAAATTTAACAAAAAATAACTTTGAATTCATTCTGGAATTCAATCTTCAACTCCAAGGTACTGCACGGGTAAGAAATTTGTCCCAGCTGATGCAAACATAAACCTGGCAGAGTGGGAAGATAGTGTATTTAAAAATATCCCAGGTTTCCTGTGTGTTACTCCAGATATTTGGATGACATAGAATGGGGTATTTGGACTCAACTACCTGCCTCATGTTGGGCCCTCCTGCATGACTGACTATAACAAAAACAAAAATAGCTGGAAAAACTCAGCAGGTCTGACAGCATCTGCGGCGAGGAATACAGTTAACGTTTCGAGTCCATATGACTCTTCATTAGAACAAAAAAATATAGAAATGAGGTGGAATATAAGCTGGTTGAGGGGAGTGGGACAGGTAGAGCTGAATAGAGGGCCAGTGATAGGTGGAGGTAAAGGCTGACTGTGTCTGTGTGACATTCCATTTTCACTGTCTATAGGTAAATTGTTGTTGTCAACTGCCTATCTGTGTTCCTTCCTCTTTGGTAAGCTGTTTGGAAATGTAGCATTTGACAGGGTTCTTAGCAAATCCACTCCTAGTTAACTTAAGCCCACCATAAAATAAATACGCTTATTGCATTGGGTGGGATCCTCTTGGGAGTGTTGTGATAGATCATCCAGTCAGTGGCCATGTTTCGGAGGCAGTTAGTTTCGGGGAGTCAGCCTACAAGGGTCAGAGAGACAGGACAGGAGCAGGTCCCAGTTAAGTTAAAAAGCATGAAAAGTGCTGCCCGTTAGCAGACTTTGAGAGAAGCGCAAAAGATCTAAGAAGCAGAACGCAGCCAAAGTGCTGCTGTTAGCTCTGAGGAGCTGAGTCGGGGACTAGTGAAGCCCTGGGAGCCATTTGGTAGCCCGTGCAGTTGGGGCTAAAAATTAGCCCTAACATGGCTGAGTGGTGTTGGTGTGTGTTTGTGGCTGAGGCAGAATTCGGGTTTGGAAGGCGACTCTGGAGTTTGTGGTAGCTTGGGGCAGCCACAAGTTGGGGCGCAAGAAAGCCCATGTGACTGGGTGTGTGGGATGTGAATGAAAGGCTGCGAGCAAGAGAAGGGCTGCTGTTGCAGACTTCAGGCAGATAGGGCTCAGAAGGTTGGGCAAGCTGAGGAGGTAGCAGAACTTCACTGGCTCTCTTGTGAAAAAGGTTCAGCAGCAGAAGCAGCCCTGGGAGCCATATACAGCTGGTACTGCCACGAGACAGGAGTTCGGAGAATCTGATCCCTAACCGGATCCTACCAACAACTGAGGGGGGTGCAGGGGTTCTGACCAAGGATCGTAACAACTCCTAAATGAAGATCAGCATCATGAGTTTTCTCTTGCTCTACCATCCCATGCAATAAACTATGAATAAAGTAATTTATCTATAGACTATGAAAATGGAATGTTAGATAGTCAGTGATGCAGGAAGACTCAACATGAGGCAAATAGTTTTTAAGGCACCTTCCCATTCAATTGCAGGAGATGCAACAAATGAAAAATAAATGAACTGAATCCACCAAATGGATTAATATTTCCAAGACTGAGACCAACAGATTTTTCTGAGATTATCAAAGGATATGGAGCAAAGGTGGGTTAAATAGAATTGAGGTACAGCCAGGAGTCTGATTGCCTCAGCAAGCTGCCTTCCATCCAGCTGCAGTAGAGCAGGGACCATTGCCCACTTCCACCTTAATGTGCCTTTACCATGCATGTCTGTGAAGAGATGCAGTGGTTTTAGGTTCATTTCAAGTAGCTCTGTAATGTAGGACTCAGTGCTCAAAATGCAGTTCCTATGGGCTCAGATTGAGATAAACATCAGCTGCTGCATGGAGGACCATCAATTTGAGGAAAGACACACTTTGGTCTTCCCAAAACTGGCTGCGCTCCGACTACAAAGAGCTCCCTGTGACCGAGTGTTGTGACTGACACATTGCATGGTCCTGGACTACATCTTGAGGGATGCACTAAAGCTTGAGGCAGCTGCCACAAAGCCTCAATGGCGGAAAGGCACTGTCTAAGGCCTTCTACCACAGTCTGCTGAGGGTCTGGAACCAATGTAAACCCTCTCAGATGTATGCAGAGAATGGCATGAAATGTGAATTTGTCAGGTGATGATCCCATTGCACAAAACTGTAGGACTCATCTCACTTAGTTTAACAGCCCCAGCTTCTTTAATCTATCCATGTAACTGAAGTTCCTCAGCTCTGGAACCATTCTCATAAATCTTTTCTGTATCTTCTCTAAAGCATTTGTCATCATTGGCATCCTTCCATCAGTGTAAGATGATGGGCATGCAGCAGATCAGTTGGAGATGGGATAGTGCACTTTTGCTGATGGCTGAACAGACCACTCCGTGAGAGGCAGATTCTGCCACAAGTGTCCAACATGAAGTGCTCATTGTGGGATATTGTTTTTGGTGTTGGGACTTGTTGCCAAGCCACTGTGGCCACTCATCATGGTAGCGCACACTGGTCCACAAATGATGTTGTATAACTAACCTGCAGTGTGTAACATGTCAAATGTAGCAAAATGCTGGGAGTCTGGAATTAAAAACAGGAAAATCTTGGACACTCATCAGGTTAGCATCTGTGGGGAAACGAGCAGTTCAGGCCAATGACCATTGGTCAGAACACAGATGTAACTTGGTGAGAACAGAAGTAAAATATATTTGAGTGTGTAAATTGTGAGAGCTGTAAGTGGAGACTATAATTGCTATTACCTCATTGTAAACGAGAGCAGAGAGAAGACTAAAGAGAGTTAGAGCCAGAAAACAGCTAGAAGGGACACGAGCGTGTGTGGTTTATAAACCAATAAATTTCTCTATCTTCTTTAATCTTCTATTTTTTCAACTTCTATTTCTGACTCTTTCCACATTCTGTTCACACCAGTTCTCAGAATCTCAGAATAATATTTGAGGATTGCTGTGCAGCACATTGTTCAGAGGTGGTGTGACATCTGTGCTGCATGCTTCCACCATACCTTCTGTTCTTCTTTCCCCCTTTCCATGTCGAGGTATGCTTTACATACCTGTGAAGTGGTTTGGTTAGTTATTTTCCTGGGGAAGTTATTCCAGTCTTTTATGGTATTTGAAATGAAGCTGTTCAGATATGGTTGTGTGTAACATTGGAGAGGCTGGTGTTGGTGTTTTTACTCTTCCAGTGAATTACTTGTTTAACACATGGTGAAATATCAATAGCAACTTCATGGTGAGCTGCTTTGTAGAACAGTGTAAGCCTACTCAGCTGCCTTCATTGTCATGTAGGCCTCTCCAGAGAGTTCATCATAGACATAACACTGGATATCCTAGCACAGCACTGAAGACAAAACCGTTCTGTCAAACTATTTCCAGTTTGTTTCCAAGGTGGGTTTGGTAGGGGTCCCAGACTGTTGCTGCATACTCCAGTTTGATACGGTACCAAAGCCCTGACTTATGTTACATTTGGTTAGATTTCTCCTTATAAATCCTAGGATTGTGTTTGCATCATTTACAGCATGTTTTGTGTGGTAACTTGAGGAATAGCACCTCATCTTTCAACTTGGTGCTTTCCAGCATCTTGACTCAACATTGACTTCAGCACCTTTAGATCATCATATTCTGTTTTGTTTCGCTGGGTTGGTCTTGCCTCTTTCTTTATCCCTTCATGTTGCACTCAGATGGTTGCTGTGTAGCCATTCATGCTTTATTCGTTTCATTACTATATTATAATATATATATTATATTTGTTTCTTTATGGTAACACTCTCTTTGCATCATGAAATTTTCTGATACTTAATCTCTCCTGCCCTCCACCCAATCACAGACCTTCCTTTTTGTTCTTCCTGCCCCTTTTCAGTTTTCACTGGCTTAAAAATTCCTACATGTCTATCTTTCTAAAGTTCTGACGAAAACTCATCTCTACCTGAAACCTTAACTCAGCCTGACCTGCTGAGTATTTCCAGATTTTTTTGTTTTTCACTTCAGACCTCCAGAATTTGCTGTATTTTGGCTTTTTTTTAATTTAACCGTTAAAGAAATGGTTTATGTGGTGATGTCCTGCCATCTGTCACCAAAATACAGCTCATTTTTTTGGATGTAAGATCTCATTAGATTATCTTTAATATTGCCACCCCTCTTCCTTTTCTACCTTTTCTGAACATCTCGTATCCAGGAATATTTAATCACCAAGCCTGCCTTTCTTTGAGCCAGGTCTCTGTTATAGTCAAAACATCATATTTCCACATGGCAATCTGTGACTATAGCTCACCAATCTTATTAACCACAGGCTGTGCATTTACGTACATGCACAGCAACCCTAATTTAGACTTTATTACTTTCTCCCATACTCTGAACCCACCTAATCTCCAACTATTTCCCCTTAGTCCACTCATAACCAATATGGAGCTATTCCCTTCTCTAGAACTCGCCTAATATTCTAACTTTATGCAACTCATTCCTCTTTTCTTCCCTTATGTGCTGGTGCCTATCCCCTGCAAATTTAGTTTAACCATCACCAGCCACACTAGGGAAGCGATTGTATTTGACATGAAGGATTAACTTGAAGAGTTCACCTGACATGCATCATAAACTCTCCTTTTTTTGTTTCATCATATTCTTTGTCTCCAACCACATCCGCTAATTGGCCACTTAAGGAGCTCAAGAAGCCTGAAGGTGCCTGGGCCATCCAACGCTATCCCCACCGGCTCTGTAAAATTTCAGACAGGTTGGGTGTGGGCGGGTAAGTGGCGCGAAACCAGCCCCGCTGGATATTACCCCAGCCTATAAACCAACTTATGGGGGAGAATAAAATCCAGCCAATGAGGTTCTACAAGAGGTATCCTACAAGAGGCAGCCAATCTGCAACCGTAATTTCACATCTGGGTGGCAAATTGAAAATCAACCCCATAGGCCGGGATTTTCCAGCGCCGTCGTGGTGGATTCAGCGGCCCAGCCAAAAATCCGTTGACTTTTGGCAGATCCGGACGATCCCAGTGGTGGGTGGGGCCAGTAAATCTCACCCATCATCTTTCACATTTGGCCGAACAAAACCTTTAATCACCTTCCAAAGACTCCAAGCGAAGCCAAATTCTGACCATCTCCCATCTAGATAAGCTTCTTTTCATTTATTCTTTGGATATGGGCACCACTGGCTCGGGCAATGCTTATTGCCCATTCTGAATTGCCCTTGAGAAGGTGGTGGTGGTGACTTAATTTTTTGAACCACTGCAGTCCATGTGGTGTAGGTACACCCACAGTGCTCTTAGGGAGGGAGTTCCAGGAATTTGAACCATCAACGGTTAAGGAACAGCGATATAGTTCCAAGACAGGATGGTGCGTGAGTTGGAAGGGAATTTGCAGTTTCCCATGCATCTGCTGCCCATGTTCTTCTGGGTGGTAGGGGTCGTGGGTTTGGAAGGTGCTTTTGGTGAGTTGCTGCAGTGCATCTTGTAGATGGTACACACTACTGCACTAGTGTGTCGGTGGTGGATGGGGTGCCAATCAAATGGGCAACTTTGTCCTTGATGGTGTTGAGCTTCTTGAGTGTTGTTGGAGCTCATCCAGGCAAATGGAGAGTATTCCATCACACTCCTGACTTGTGGCTTGTAGATGGTGGACAGGCTTTGCGGAGTCAGGAATTGAGTTACTCGCTGCAAGATTCCCAGCCTCTGTCCTGCTCTTGTAGCTGCTAGTCCAGTTCAGTTTCTGGTCAATGCTAATCCACAGGATGTTGATAGTGAGGGATTCAGTAATGATAATGCCATTGAATGTCAAGAGGAGATGTTTAGATTGTGTCTTGTTGGAGATTGTCATGATACTTGTGTGGCATGAGTATTATCTGTCACTCATCAAGCCAAGCCTGAATGTTGTCCAGTCTTGCTGCAAGTGGACTTGTACTGCCTCAGTATCTGAGGAATCACAAATGGTGCTGAACATTGTACAATCATCAGTGAACAACCCCACTTCTGACCTTATGATGGAAGGAAAGTCATTGAAGAAGAAGCTGAAGATGGTTGGGCTGAGGACACTACCCTGAAGAACTTCTGCAGTGATGTCCTGGAGCTGAGATGACTGACCACCAACAACCATGACCATCTTCCTTTGTCCTAGGTATGACTCCAACCAGCAGAGAGTTTTCCCCCGATTCTCAATGACTCCAGTTTTTCTCAGGCTCCTTGGTGCCACTCTCG
The DNA here is from genome assembly GCF_964194155.1 of Cetorhinus maximus. Taxonomy (NCBI): domain Eukaryota; kingdom Metazoa; phylum Chordata; class Chondrichthyes; order Lamniformes; family Cetorhinidae; genus Cetorhinus; species Cetorhinus maximus. Next base: position 20,033,059 of record NC_135899.1, on the reverse strand, counting down.
GTCAAATAATGCCTTGATATCAAGGGCAGCCACTCTCACCTAACCTCGCTAGTTCAGCTCTTTTGTCCGTGTTTGAACCAAGGCTGTAACAAGGTCAGGAGCTAAATGGTCCTTGCAGAACCCAAACTGGGCATCAGTGAGCAGGTTATTGCTGAGTAAGTGCTACTTGATAGCACTGTTGATAACCCCTTCCACTACTTTGCTGATGATGGAGAGTAGACTGATGGGGCATTAATCGGTCAGGTTGGATTTATCCTGCTTTGTCTGCAGGATTGTCGTAATTATGGTTTCATTTAGTGTGTAATGTACTTTTTAATAATAATGCTTGTTAGGAAAGATCATATGATCTGTAGTAACCAATAGGAGAGTAGCATGGGCTTGCTCAGCAGACAGTGCAGAGATGGAGTTGGAGTTGAAAGCACATGTGTAGTTGCTGCTGAGTATGTTGCAAATAAACTTAATGTTTCCACCCAAGAAGTGTCTGCAGATCAACTCTATCATTAATAGTACAACTCGGCCACCCGACACCAAGGACGTACCTGTGCAATTTTTCCACATTGTCAGGTAGATGCCAGTGTTGTAGCTGTACTGGAACAGCTTGGCTAGGGGTGCGGCAAGTTCTGGAACGCAATTCTTCTGTACATTTCCGGAATATTGACAGGACCCATAGCCTTTGCTGTATTCAGTGCCTTCTGCCATTTCTTGATATCATGTGGAGTGAATCAAATTGGCTAAAAACTGGCTCCCAAAGGCTGCCTGGCAACCCCTGTCATGTTTGTCAGTGGCCTAACAGGAGGGGGCCCCCGGTGACAGGCACACGGTGCCCGATCGAGGGACCCGACATCAGGAGGTGAAGGGACGCTGAAAGCTACTCCCCTGGCCTTGCTTTCAAACTCCCTGCTCCCCCTCGGCGACAAACCCTTCACTACACCTGACATCCCACCCTACTCGCCTGTGTCCAGGGATCCAGCATCAGTCCAACTGGAGGGCAGGATTTTCACCCTACGAGGTCCTTGATCCCATGGGAGGCCCTACGCTTATGATTGCCTGAGTGTACTTGAAAAGCTACTGTGTATAAACATACAGATTAGAAGAAGGCCATTTGACCCCTCGAGCCTCCTCTTTCATTCGATAAGATCATGGCTGATCTGATTGTGACCTCAACTTCACATTCCAGCTACTCCTGATAACCTTTGACTCCCTTGTTGCTCAAGAATCTATCTACTTCTGCCTTAAAAATATTCAATGCTCCTGTCCCTACCGCTCTCTGGGGAAGGGAATTCCACAGACTCAGGACCCTTTTGAGAGAAAAAAATTTCTCATCTCCATCTTAAATGGGAAACCCCTTTAGTATTAAACTGTGTCCTCGAGTTCTAGTCTCTCTCAAAAGGGGAAAAATGCTCTCAGCATCCACTCTGTGAAGGCCCCTCAGGACCTTATATCAGGTGATCAACAAGATCACATCTCATTCTTCTAAATTCCAGTAAATATAGACCCAATCTGTCCAACCTTTCCTCATAAGATAACCCCTTGATCCCATAAATCAGTCGAGTGAACCTTCTCTGAACAGCTAATGCAATGATGTCCTTGCTTAAATAAGGAGACCAAAACTACACAGTACTCTAGGTGTGGTCTCACTGACAGTCTGTACAACTGTAGCAAAACATTTGTCTATTTCCCTTGCAATAAATACCAACATTCCATTTGCCTTCCTATTCATTTGCTGTACCTCCACAACAACCTTTTGTGATTCATGTACCAGACACCCCGCTTCCTTTGTACATCACAGCTCTGTAATCTCTCTCTCTTTCATTAATTTGCTGCTTTTGTATTCTTCCTACCAAAGTTGTCAAGTTCACATTTTCCCACACTATACTCTATCTGCCATTTTTTTTGCCCACTCACTTAACCTATTTATATCCCTTTTCAGAATCATTATGTTCTCTTCGCAACTTACTTTCTGATCTATCTTTGTGTCATCAGCAAAATTGGCAACCGTACATTTGGTCCCTCTATTAAAGTCATTGATGTAGATTGCAAATGGTTGACTCCCCAGCACTGATCCCTGTGACATTCCACTAGTTACATCTTGCTAACCCAAAGATGACCAATTTATGCCTGCTCTCTGCATCCTGTAAACTAACCAGTCCTCTATCAATGCTGATGCATTACCCTGTACACCATGACCTCTTGTATGGTAAACTTTTGATGTGGTGTGAGGCTCCCATTGGTTCTCCAACCTGTAGTGAAATCTGTGGCCCTTGAACTTAATTCTGCCCATGATCTCCACATTCACAAGCAACCCCAGTTTCCACAGGGCCTGTTTTTTCAGGTATGGTCACTTTTATACTTTTGCTTTGAAGGATTTTTTTTAATGATCTAGTTTCAGATTTTTTGGATGGATAATCCTGGTGCACTCCGGGCAAGGTGACCAATCATGCCACCTTTTCCAGGGCTGTGCTGAAAGAGTTGTCTGCACTGAGAATTGGTGGGTGAGAGAGTTTTAAGGGTTAATTTCTATCTAAAGCCTAGTTATTTCTTTAGCAATGAACTAAAAATTACTCTTTAAATTAAGAGAAGTTAAGCTTTATTCCATCCTTAAAACTGTGATATAGAAGCTCTCTGAGAGCAGTTGCAGCTAGTTAATTAGATAGCTGGCCTAAACTGGTTATCAGAAGCTTGAATCAGTAATCAGGGAGCATAAAAAGAGGCCTTCCTCAGCGCTGCCTTGTCAGCACTTCTTTTGCCCCCGATTTCTTCTTTTGCTGTTCCCGGCATGAACTTCCTTCGCTTCCGTGTGTCTGCCCTGCATGTAAGTAGTTTTGATCCTGGAACGCACTCCGGCTGAATTGACGAACTGGAAGCGATAATCCCTCACTCCCCACTCTTTCGGGTCCGCACCCCGTCTCCTCTTTCGGGTCCGCACCCCCTCTCCTCTTTTGGTTCCGCACCCGCCGTTCTTCCCTCTTTCGGGTCCGCACCCGCCGTTCTTCCCTCTTTTGGGTCCGCATATCCCCTCTTTCGGGTCCGCATATGCCCCTCTCCTCTTTCGGGTCTGGATCCCCCCCTCCCCCTCTAACCGTAAAGCTCCGTATCCCTGGGCCAAGGTGTCCTTAACTTTTTTTTCGGTACTTCATCACCGTGACTCTGGGTGACCGAGATGGAGATTTATCCGGGGCAGGTTGGGCGGTGGGAAAGTAATTCGAACTCTTGACTTTGAGACAAAGGAAAACCGGGTGCGGCGATCAACCGGCAGCTAATTCAATATCACTCGTTTACACTTAACCAAAGTTAAAATTGCCGAAGGGCCATGAAGGCTCGAAACGTTAACTGATTTCTTCTCCGCCGATGCTGCCAAACCTGCTGAGTTTTTCCAGGTAATTCTGTTTTTGTTTTAAAATTACACCTGCTCTGCAAGAAATACAGTTTTTGTTTGTTCTGTTTTAATGTATAAATGTAGTGCAATTGCAGTTGTTTTAATCATCACAAAATATGATATTTCAAAGCGTAAGAGTTAATTTGTGATGCATGCTGTACCTGACAACTTGCCCTTAAATATGGTTACAATATTTCTTCAGCAACTACCTCATGAGGAATAACAAGCTGATGTTTATCTCTGCTTGGTGGAGAGAGCCATCAGTTTTCCCAAGAGGCGCTTCCGTTGCCTGGAACGCTCAGGGGGTGCATTCCAGTACCCCCCAGATCGGGTCTCTGTGAATGTGGTAGCATGCTGCGCTCTGCACAATCTTGCGCTGGAAAGGGGGGATGCAATTTACGATGAAGACCTTGACGCAGTGGATGAGGCTGCACATGCTGAATCCAGCAGTGGCTCAGAGGATGAGGAAGCACGGGACAATGAGGGGCAGGACGCCAACACGCTGCTACACCAAGGAGGCAGGGACACCCGGGACGCTTTAATCCAATGAACCTTCAGCTAGCGCCACACACGTGGGTCTGCAGGACCAGCATTGCCTGGCGCTTCCACACATAGCACTTAGGTGCTAGATCTTCCACCTCATCAGCTGCAACTAAGGGCTTAGTATAGAAACATCAGTGTCCACTCAAACACTCATAATATATCTGTGAAACATACAAATGCAGCACAAAGGAATGGTCAGAAAAGTGGACTTTATTGCCACCAAAATAAATAACAAGCGTCGCTCTGACGCAGATAATGATATATTCACTAATCTAGGGCCAACACAAAATCACCAGTGACAAACCTGTGGAGTGCCTAACGTTCCTTAGGCTTACATTTGCGGGTTGCTATGTCTTGGTGCCGCCCCATTGCTCTGAGTGGCTTGTGAGACAGTCTGCTGACTCTGCTGTCCTGTTGGCCTCGATGACCTTGGCGGGCGTCCTCTGACCCATGGAGCCTGTGCTGGCCCTGCCCGGGAGGGAGTGGCCAGTTCCGGAACTCCCCAGTTGTCACAGCCTCAAAGGATGCAATGGTCACTGCAGAGGGGCGGAGGAGCTGCTGCCCTCATCTGGAGCGCCCTGAGAGGAGCTCGCAGCGATGACAGGCAGCTGCTGTGTCGACATGAGGTCACATTGGACATCCCTACTCACCGCAGATGGATGGGCACCGAGCTGCGACACTTGGTGCCCAGAACATCTCCCACATTGCCAATGACCACCTGTGGCCATTAGTGCTGTGAGGGCTTGCAGGTCAGAGCGTAACCCAATCAGAAGATTCTCAATCTGCTGGAAGCCCCTCTCCATGATAGTCGCCAATCTCTCAATGGAGGAAGCCTGCAGCTCTGTCCTGAGGTTCATGCCATCGCTGACACTCTGCCTGGATTCCTCCACCACAGAGACCAAGTGAAGCACACCCTCATGCAACCTTGCCAGATGCTCCCGCGCACCCTGCAGCTTGACCTGCAGCTGCTGCATGGCTGACACCTCCAGAGGCAAATCATCACTGCCGTACTCAGCATGTGCCTGGTCCCCTGCAGTCCCCCAGCTGCTGGCGCCATAGGCACTCTCTGTCCATGCCATCTCCTCCAGCGATTGTGAAGTGCCCTCTCCACTGTGCCCCGGGACACTAGCCGACATCATAATCCCCACCGATGTGTTTGTCACTGCGCTGGTGCCTGGCTCGCTGAAATGATGTGACGCAAGTTGCAAGTCTTGGCCCTCAGGTGTGGAGGGGGGCTCTGGACGTGTTGGTGGCGGCCATGCTGAAATTAACAACAAGGACAGTGCATCAGTTAGCGTTCATTCAGTAACACCTTTCATCTCTTTCCCCCCCCCCCCCCCCCCCCCCCCCCCCCCGCCCAGCCTCATAATGCACTCAGCCTTCAAGAACCTAAGGAGATGAACATTGGTGGGGTGGTAAATAGTCAAGAGGAGGCCCAAACATTACACGCACATACAGACAGGCTGGTCAGATGGCCTAAGGAATGCCACATGGAATGTTATGTGGATAAGTGTGCAGTTAAGCACTTGGGCAAGACAAACAAGGTACAGGAATACTTGAGTAATGGTAGGACCGTGGGAAGTCACGACGATTACAGGGACCTTGTTGGGCAGAACCGTTCAGGTAGCAGAAGAGCAACATAAGGCGTTTAACAAGGTCAAAGCCAGACTTGCCTTTATTAGCCGAGGAGTAGAATGTAGGAAAAGGGAGGCCATGTTGCAAGTGCAGAAAATGCTGTCGAGGCCACATCTACACTTCTGCATTCACTTGTGATCTGCGCTTCATGGGAGGGATGGTAATTGAGTGGGGAGAGTGCAGAGGTTCCTGACCTGGATGCATGCTGGCCTAGAGAGTTGGAGTTATGAGGAAACATTTCATACACTTGCGACATTTGCTGTGGAGCACAGGAGATTGACAGGTCACATTATTGACCTTCATACTGTTATGAGGGGCATAGACCAGGTGGACAGAAGGCAACATTTCACTTTGGTGCAGGGATGAATAACGTGGTGGCATTTATTTAAGTTGAGTGCCATGAGGTTGACAGGTGAGGTGCTGAGGACCTTTTGGACAGAGTAATGTGGGACGCACTGACTGAAAGGGTGGTGGAGGTACAAACCCTTCTAAGATGCATTAAGTCTTTGGATGTGCAGCAGCGATGCGATAGTGGTCAGAGGTGGAATAAGGCGACATTGGAAAGTGCTAGAGATGCGCATCCTCAAGGGGCCGAGGGACTTTTGTGTATGACCCACATGTCTGACTGTATCAGTCTGTGAATGAGCAGTGTTGCTGCATTAACGATTGCAACAAGCATCAGTGCTTTGGATGGTGGGAAGACAGAGTGGATGGGACTGTGGCCCTCAAATACCTGGCCGCTGCACCCCACCCTCGCCGACACCTGCCGACCTGGCCACCTGCCTCTTCCCCAGCTCCATGGCCTGCTCCTCACAAGTGGTGATGTGCTGCAGCACGGCGTGCCCACCACCAGTTCGCTGATGCTTCTGGCTATTGTTCTCGGTTTTTGCCTGCAGAACAGAGAAGAGCATTTAATGGGGCTCATGTACTCTGCACGCACACGCTGCACCCCAACCACAGTGGCCCATCTGTGGCCTCCAGCGGCTCCTGTCCAGATTACTGGGGATGAGTCACCAGAAGATAGTATGGCTGCTCCCAACCCCCTCCCCTAATGGCCAGCTTGGACACATTCAGCGTCCTTAACTTTGAATAACACATGGGTCTTAGCGCCAATGGCAAGGAGGCGCAACTAGGTGCGGCGCCGAGGCCAACAGATGGCCCTTGGCCACGACACCTTGAGGCTCCCCTTGCACCATCTCATCACCATCAATAAGACATGTGTTGGAGTTCTGAGTATGTGTCTAGTTGCATCCCCTACAGGTTGCCCCCAGACTACTCAAGTGCGACAAACACCAACATATGCTGCGGGGAGAGCCCATTTCTCCTCAACCACTAAGGCTGGTGTAAGCATGGTCAATATCTGTTTGCCCAGCCAGCATGCGCCAAATGCCCATTACAGTAACGACACTAAGACATGGGTGGGAGGGCCTCAAAGGGCTGAGGCTACCTGCTGGGTAAAATGGCCAAGGCCGACATAGTACTCACCCTTCCAGAGCGCAACAAATCATTGAAGCGCTAGCGGCACTGTGTTCCTATGTGCCACACAGCATCTTGATAGCTAACAGCCTCTGCCACCTCCTGCCATGCCTGCCTGGTCACGTGGGGGGCTCTCCTCCTCCCATCCTCCAGAAACAAAACCTCCCGATGGATTGACACCTCTTCTAGGAGGGCAGCAAGGCAGGCATCGGAGAACCGAGTGGCACATTAACCCCCCCACCCCACCCTGCCCGCTGGCCTACCCTGCAGCCTGCCCCCCTGCTCCTCTGCTCTCACCTCTTCTGGTGCCCGGTCGCTGGCCATGGTGAACAGCCTAAAGGAGGCTGCCTGGCCTTTCTTTATACAGACTGTCGATTCCCCATTGGAACCGGCGGTCTGAACACGCCCGCTGCAGATTAGAATTTCCAGCTGGACACAGGAGTCTGAAACGTGTTGGGTGGGCCTTAATTGCCCCACCTGTGCAAAATGGCAGCGCAGCCCGTTTCGCCGGCGGCGATCATCTCCGTGCCCGCTGCCGATTGTGTCGGGCCCACCCGCTCGACAAACAGAAAATTCAGCCCCCAGTGAAGAGAATGAAATGGAATATCAGACTGACATAGAACAGAGAGTTGATTTAATAACGCCCATTAAATCTGTGTTTCTTCGTCAACTTGTGCAATTCCAGACATTTACAATTATCTAAAATTATGAATTCGCTCACACCACATGAGTCTGGGTGCTCCATAATCACCCAACAAATTCTTCTCTCATTCCCAAAGAGCCCTGGAACAATTTTCATACATAAGGACATTTGGAAAATTGGAGGCAGAGCCTCTGTTAGCTCCTCTCTGACTTCCTTTCATAGTCCAGGTTACATGACATCGGATCTGGTGACTTAGTCACCTTGAGCTCTGCTATGATTTTCTTATAAAATCTGTATTTTTCCACAGTTGTCACCATTATTTCTTTTTCCATATTCTTCTCGACCATGCCTAAACATTTATTTCCGCACCACTTGTATGAAAAAGGTGCCAAATATTTATGTAGTGGCTCCACCATATTCCATCACCCTCCACAATTAAAGGGCTAGTAAGAGAAAGAGGGTTCCTTTTCATGGCATGTTGGCACCAGATCTGGGACAGGGAAGATTCTCTATTGGACCGAGTAATGGGAATGAACCAGTGCAGATAAGAAAAGGAAAAGAAAGGGAACACACCAAGGCAATAGTGGCCATAAGATGATGATAGAGAAGGACATAATCACAGACTCAGAATTTTAACGGCGCAGAAGGAGGCCATTCGGTCCATCAAGTCTGCACCGGCTCTCCAAATGAGCATTATGACCTAGTGCCATTGCCCTGCCTTTTCCCCATACCCCTGCACATTGTTTGAATAGAAACAATCATCGAACGCACTCTCCAATGCATCAATTGAACCTGCATCCACCACACTTCCAGGCAGTGCATTCCAAACCCAAACCACTTGCTGTGTGAAAAAGCTTTTCTCAAGTCAGATTTGCTTCTTTTGCAAATCACTTTTAATCTGTGCCCCTTCATTCTTGATCCTTTTACGAGTGAGAACAGCTTCTCCCTATCTACTCTGTCCAGCCCCCTCGTGATTTTGAACATCTCCATCAAATCTCCTCTCAGCCTTCTTTTCTCCAAGGAGAATAGTGCCAACCTCTCAAATCTATCCTCATAGCTGAAGTTTCTCATCCCTGGAAACATTCCTGTGAACCTCTTCTGCACTCTCGCCAATGCAATCACATTATTCCTATAGTGTGGCACCCAGAACTGTGCACAATATCCCAGATGAGGTTTAATGGGTGTCTCATATAAATTCAGCACAAACTCCTTTCTCATTTACAATATGCCCCTATTAATAAAACCCAGCATACTATATACTTTATTAACTCTCTCCACCTATCCTGCCTCCTTCAATGATCTCTGCACATATACACCCAGGTCTTTCTGCTCCTGCATGCCCTTCAAAGCTTCACCCCTTATTTTATATTGTCTGTCCATGTCCTTCCTAACAAAGTGCATCACCTCATACTTCTCAACACTGAACTTTATCTGCTACATCCATGGACCATTACTCTCTGTTTCCTATTTTTCAGCCAATTTTGTATCACAATTATGATGAAAGCCAGATTAATCAATGTGAAAAAAGCTGATTTTGAGGGGCTGAGAATTGAACTTGGGGATAATAAAATGGGCAACAGAATTGGCAAACAACAATGGAAAACATTTCGAACAGTGTTCAACAGAATACAGGAAAAATACATTCTGCTCGACCCGAAAGTACTAAATCAGCACTAGAGAGACTCCATGGATCCATGAAGACATAAGGGGGCAAATGTGCATTAGGAAAGAGGCATATGTTAAGTACATGGGCAGCAGAGGGTGCATGACAGAAGGAAATATAAAGTGATTAGGAGAGAAATCAAAAAAAAATTAGAAAAGCAAAGAGGAGCCCTATAAAAGTAAATTATCAAAGAAGGTAAAAAATAAAATATTTTACAGGCACATAAATAAAAATAGGAAGGCTGGAATGGAAATAGGACCATTAAGGGATAGATAGGATAATGCCACAGATAAAGACAGAGACAGAGCAGAAATATTAAATGATTACTCGACACCCCGGGCTTTATAGCTCATAATGAATGCATGTAGTGAATACTAAATGTATCATTATTGTATTGAAGCACCTCAGAGTGCAACAGGATGTATGTCGATAACTCCAATACCATTGCACTGTCTGACTGTCTGTAATGACCATATTGAAATGACTGTGATATTCATTGATTGTTTTGAAACACCTCATGATCCATGTGTAAAAGTTGAATCTAATTGCACTTTTTGTGATGGCGATTTAGAAATGTTTTGTAATGTCCTTTCAGATATTGTATGAATAAAGTATACTTTTCTGAAAAAAATTAAATGATTACTTAATTTCAGTGTTTAACAGGTAGATATGATATTGATTGATGATCTAAGTCTTCAGGTAGGTGCAATTAAAATAAGAGAAAAGGGATCTAATCAAACACAAAGAGGATAAAACCCCGTCCCAGAAGATTCACACCCACACATTTAAAATAAAGCTAGGGAATAGATAGCAGAGGTATTACTGCAGATTTAAAATATTTTGTTTAGGAAAAGGTGTAGTGCTAGAGGACTGGCGGATAGCGAATATAATTCCTATGCTTAAAAAGGCAGGACAGAATGTACCCAGGAAATAGTAGATCAGTCAACTTAATGTTGGTGCTAGAAGAAATAATGAAATCCCTACTAGGGAGAGGAAGAACTTCTAACAAAAAAAATAAATCATTAGCAAGGATTTCAAAAGGGAAAATCTTTCTTGACCAAAGTCATGAATTTTTTGGAGGAGGTAACAGAGACAGTAGACAATGGTAATGTAGTAGATGCAATTTATCTGGATTTTTCAAAGGGCATCTGTGTTAGGTGGGGGATGGGGTGAGGAGGAGGAGGTATGAGGGTGGGGAGAGGGGGGAGTGGTGGTGAGGAAGAGTGGGATGAGTTTGAGAAGGTGGGAGATGGGGTTAAGGATGAGGGTGAATGAGGGGTAGGGGAATGGGTGGGTGAGGAGGCGGGGGAATGGGTGTTTGAGGAGGAGGGGGAATGGGCAGGTGAGGAGGATGGGGATGGGTGGGTGAGAAGGAGGCATATGGGGTAAGAAGGAAGGGAATGGGAGATGAAGAGGAAGGGGCATGGTGAGGGTAAGGAGGAGGGTGCGATGGGGAGCGGAGGGGGAGGGGGAATCTGGAGGCTGAGGAGGGGGAGATGGGAAAAAGGGGGATGTGGTGAGGAGGAGGGAGGAGGGGGATGGTGAAAAGGGGGATGGGTTGAAGTGGAGGGAGGATGGGGAAAGGAGGAGGGGCGAATGGTGGCTTAGGAGGAGGGATATGGGGCTGAGGATGGGGTGTTGAGGAGACAAATTCAGGAAAATCAGCGTGAAATACAAGGCAAAAACAAAGATAAAAACAAAAAAGGGTCATGAGGACTCGAAACGTCAACTTTTTTTTTTCTCCGCCGATGCTGCCAGACCTGCTGAGTTTTTCCAGGTAATTCTGTTTTTGTTTTGAGAAATACAAGGCAATTGACAAGAAACTATTTTATATATAATAAGTTAGACTTGGTTATAAAAATTACACTTTTAAAATTTGCAGATGATACTAAACTTGGTAGCGAGCTGAATAGTGAAGAGAAGAGTAGCTGACTTCAGGAGCATATGGACTGGTGAAATGGACAGGCTCAAGGCAAATGAGATTTAATGTGGATAAGTGTGAAGTGATGCATATCCATAGTGGAAAGATGTAGAGACATCAGAACCTAAATGGACTTATTTAGACAGGGCCGGTCTTAATGTTGGTTGACTGCCTGGGGAGAGCCTGATAATACTGAAAACAACCTCTGCAAAGAATTTGGCGAACTCCAAAATCTGTTTCTAACTAACACTAGTGCTAGTTAAATAGAACAAATTTCTGGTTTCTGAACACATGGATAACACTCAAGACCCTGTTAACTCACATCAGTGGTGAGCAGTCAACAGTTGTAGCTTAGAACATCACATTAGTGATCGAATATGGGTGAGGACAGACTATCTTCACTTGTGACCCTGTCTATCGAAAATGATGTGAATCAAAATGTCTTGGTGAATAAGGTTTTTTTAAAATCGGCATTATTATTTATTAGTTCAGTGTTTAATGTGTAGATTATTTGCCACTTAAATGCAATGTTATTCTTATAACTTAAATAATAGACAATCGAAGAAAAACTTCCAAGATTGCAGTTTTCTTTCTGAGACTTTCACTAAATACCACTACATACAACTCAAAGGACATCAAAATACACATTTGTCCAGGCCATCATTTTCATAAAGGAACATAGGAACAGCAGAGGGGGTATTTAGCCCCTTGAAGCTGTACTGTCATTCAGTGAGATCATAGCTGAGCTTCGATCTAACTCCATATACCTGCCTTTTCCCTTATCCCTTGGCTGACAAATATCTATCTATAACAAAAACAGAATTACCTGGAAAAGCTCAGCAAGTCTGGCAGCATCGGCGGAGAAGAAATCAGTTAACGTTTCGAGCCTTCATGGCCCTTCGGCAGAACTGCAGCATAGTTTCAACAAGGGAGAAATATAAATTGGTTTAAGGTGGGTGGCGGGGGGGGGAGGAGACACATTGAGGGTGTGGTGTGAACAGATAATCAAAAGATGTCACAGACAAAAGGGTCAAAGAGGTGTTGAAGGTGGTGGTCTTTGTCTGAGAAAAGTGCTAATTAAGAATGGAAAACAGGATATTCAAGTACAGCTCTAGTGGGGGTGGGGTGGAAAGACTAAAGGTTTTAGTTTTAGATTTAAAAATAATGGAAATAGGTGGGGAAAGAAGAATCTATATAAATTATTGAAAAAAAAAGCGGGTGGGGGGGGAAAAAGAAACGGGGTGGGGATGGGGGGAGGGGGCGTTTAAGATCTAAAGTTGTTGAATTCAATATTCAGCCCAGAGGGCTGTAAAGTGCCTAGTCGGAAGATGAGGTGCTGTTCCTCCAGTTTGCGTTGGGCTTCACTGGAACAATGCAGCAAGCCAAGGACAGACATGTTGGCAAGAGAACAGGGTGGAGTGTTAAAATGGCAAGCGACAGGGAGGTTTGGGTCTTTCTTGCGGACAGACCGCAGGTGTTCCGCAAAGCCGTCGCCCAGTTTGCGTTTGGTCTCTCCAATGTAGAGGAGACCGCATTGGGAGCAACGAATGCAGTAGACTAAGTTAGGGGAAATGCAAGTGAAATGCTGCTTCACTTGAAAGGAGTGTTTGGGCCCTTGGACGGTGAGGAGAGAGGAAGTGAAGGGGCAGGTGTTGCATCTTCTGCGTGGGCATGGGGAGGTGCCATAAGTGGGGGTTGAGGAGTAGGGGGTGATGGAGGAGTGGACCAGGGTGTCCTGGAGGGAACGATCCCTACGGAATGCCGTCAAGGGGGGTGAAGGGAAGATGTGTTTTGTGGTGGCATCATGCTGGAGTTGGCGGAAATGGTGGAGGATGATCCTTTGAATGCGGAGGCTGGTGGGGTGATAAGTGAGGACAAGGGGGACCCTATCATGTTTCTGGGAAGGAAGAGAAGGCGTGAGGGAGGATGCGCGGGATATGGGCCGGACACGGTTGAGGGCCCTGTCAACGACCGTGGATGGAAAACCTCGGTTAAGGAAGAAGGAGGACATGTCAGAGGAGCTGTTTTTGAAGGTAGCATCATCAGAACAGATGCGACGGAGGCGAAGGAACTGAGAGAATGGGATGGAGTCTTTACAGGAAGCGGGGTGTGAGGAGCTGTAGTCTAGGTAGCTGTGGGAGTTGGTAGGCTTGTAATGGATATTGGTGGACAGTCTATCATCAGAAATTGAGACAGAGAGGTCAAGGAAGGGAAGAGAAGTGTCAGAGATGGACCATGTGAAGATGATGGAGGGGTTGAGATTGGAAGCAAAATTAATAAATTTTTCCAGGTCCCGACGAGAGCATGAAGCAGCACCGAAGTAATCATCGATGTACCGGAGAAAGAGTTGTGGGAGGGGGCCGGAGTAGGACTGGAACAAGGAATGTTCCACATACCCCATAAAGAGACAGGCATAGCTGGGGCCCATGCGGGTACCCATAGCCACACCTTTTATTTGGAGGAAGTGAGAGGAGTTAAAGGAGAAATTGTTCAGTGTGAGAACAAGTTCAGCCAGACGGAGGAGAGTAGTGGTGGATGGGGATTGTTGGGGCCTCTGTTCAAGGAAGAAGCTAAGGGCCCTCAGACCATCCTGGTGGGGGATGGAGGTGTAGAGGGATTGGACATCCACGGTGAAGAGGAAGCGGTTGGGGCCAGGGAACTGGAAATTGTTGATGTGACGTAAGGTGTCAGAGGAATCACGGATGTAGGTGGGAAGGGACTGGACAAGGGGAGAGAGAAGGGAGTCAAGATAATGAGAAATGAGTTCCGTGGGGCAGGAACAGGCTGACACGATCGGTCTGCCAGGACAGTTCTGTTTGTGGATTTTGGGTAGGAGGTAGAAGCGGGCCGTCCGAAGTTGGGCGACTATCAAGTTGGAAGCTGTGGGAGGAAGATCTCCAGAGGAGATGAGGTCAGTGACAGTCCTGGAAACAATGGCTTGATGTTCTGTGGTGGGGTCATGGTCCAGGGAGAGGTAGGAGGAAACGTCTGCGAGTTGACGCTCAGCCTCTGCGAGGTAGAGGTCAATGCGCCAGACAACAACAGTACCACCCTTGTCAGCGGGTTTGATGACAATGTTGGGGTTGGACCTGAGAGAACGGAGTGCAGTGAGTTCAGAGAGAGACAGATTAGAATGGGTGAGAGGAGCAGAGAAATTGAGACGGCTAATGTCACGCCGACAGTTCTCAATGAAAAGATCAAGAGAAGGTAAGAATCCAGAGGGAGGGGTCCAAGTGGAGGGAGAATATTGGAGTTGGGTAAAAGGATCCGTTGAACGGGGAGAGGACTCCTGCCCAAAGAAGTGAGCACGGAGACGAAGACGGCGGAAGAAGAGTTCAGCATCATGCCGAACCCGAAATTCATTGAGATGAGGGCGTAAGGGTATGAAACTAAGTCCTTTGCTGAGCACTGAACGTTCAGCATCGGAGAGGGGAAGGTCAGGGGGTATAGTGAATACACGGCTGGGGCTGGGATTGGAAGATGGGGTGAGGACGGAGGGACAAGCAGGGGTGGAGGGTCCCAGATGGGTGTTGGAGTCGATGAGTTGTTGGAGCTTGCGTTCCTTAGCAATTGAGAGAAAGAGAAAAAGTTTCTTGTTGAGGCGACGGATGAGGCGAAGAATAAAATGAAACTGGGGGCACGCGCAGCTTTGAAAAAGGGTGCGGCGGTGCTGCTGGAGGGAGAGGTCGAGTGTGTTCATATGGCGGCGCATGGCACTGAGTGTGGATCTCAGAATGCGAATATTATTTTTTCAATAATTTATATAGATTCTTCTTTCCCCACCTATTTCCATTATTTTTAAATCTAAAACTAAAACCTTTAGTCTTTCCACCCCACCCCCATTAGAGCTGTACTTTGAATATCCTGTTTTCCATTCTTAATTAGCACTTTTCTCAGACAAAGACCACCACCTTCAACACCTCTTTGACCCTTTTGTCTGTGACATCTTTTGATTATCTGCTCACACCACACCCTCAATGTGTCTCTTCCCCCCCACCACCCACCCACCTTAAACCAATTTATATTTCTCCCTTGTTGAAACTATGCTGCAGTTCTGCCGAAGGGCCATGAAGGCTCGAAACGTTAACTGATTTCTTCTCCGCCGATGCTGCCAGACTTGCTGAGTTTTTCCAGGTAATTCTGTTTTTGTTTTGGATTTCCAGCATCCGCAGTAGCTTTTAGCTTTTTGTAAATATCTATCTATCTCTGACTTGAAATTCAAAATTGATCTAGCATCGATTGACATTTGGGGAAGAGAGTTGCAGACTTGTACCACTCTTTTTATCTTGAAGTATTTCCTAATTTCAATCCTGTAAGGCCTGGCTCTATTTCCCAGAATAACTTCCATCATTTCTTACTTTGTTATTTAGTCCTTCCCGCTCCTCTAGTACCTTTTCTTATTCATCCTCAATGTACACATATCTTTCTCTAGATACTCAACTCATCATCATTCCCACACTCATCACTACTCACAGCCAGAATCTCCCTGCACCATCCCAACAGCATGTTTGTCCTAACCACATTCTCTGGCTTCTGAACTGCTACCTCATCCGTGACTGGATCTTCTGTATTAGGCATTAGTTTTTGATTTAATGAAATGGTGAGGAGGTTCAAGAGGCTTAAAGGCCTACTTCTGTTCCTGTAGCTTCCCATTGTTGTGGCTTTATCAGTGTCTTTACAAGTGTTCTCCCTGTTGTCAGTGCATCCTCTATTATTTTATGTGTTTGGTTTCCCCCTGCACTTATTTCTGTTTCCTGCTGACTCTGTCTGTTGGTAAAAATCCCTGACACAGCTCTCCAGTGATTCCCCCCTCAATATTGAATACTGACATCCACTGACCGTTTAACCAATTAGTCCTGTATTATTCACTCTGCTTTTCTAATTAGCTTTTCAATCGCTTCCTTCCATTAGTTCACGTCCACTCCTGTCCAAGACCCAAAGGCTCTCCCTTCAAGTTCTTTGCAGTTGAGATCAGCAATTTGCTCATCATTTTACTATTGACTCTTGTGCTCTTTCATGCTGGAAAATCAAAGCTTTTTGAGTCTATTTTTGGACTTTCATCAGTCTACAATGTGTTAACATTTGAATTTTGTATATTCCAGGACAGTACATCTGATGACATGTTCTCGAAAAATTACTGAGTAACATTATGAAGTGTTTGTTTCAGTTTCTGCTATTAAATATATCACATTTGCATAATTAGTTAAAATGTTTATCAGCCAATCAAAGCAGAAAGCCGTCTGTCACTGGGAGCATTTAATGGATGCACCCAGGATGGAGAATGGAGTGATGTAATAGACCTTCTCAAAACTGGTGTGGAGATATTTTGCTGTTTACTTATTTAACCCACAAACTCCTCAAGTGTGCACAACTACCAAATAGCAGGTATAGGTGAGGTGAGGGTGACTGCCCTTGACATCTCAGCTCCAGGGCATCATTGCAGGAGTTCCTTCGGATAGTGTCCTAGGCCAAACCATCTTCAGCTTCATCAATCTACTTCCTTCCATCATAAGGTCAGAAGTGGGGTTGTTTGCTGATGATTGCACAATGTTCAGCACCATTCGTGACTTCTCAGACACTGGAGAAGCCCATGTCCAAATGCAGCAAGGCCTGGATAATATCCAGTCTTGGACTGACAACTGGCTAGTAACATTTGCACCACACAAATGTCAGGCAATGACCATCTCTAACAAGAGAGAATCGAACCATCACCCCTTGACGTTCAATGGCATTACCATCACTGAATTCCCCACTATCAACCCCCTGGGGTTTACCATTAACCTGAAACTTAATTGGACCAGCCATATAAATACTGTGGCTAGAAGAGCAGTTAAGAGACTAGGAATCCTGTGATGAGTAACTCACCTCCTGACTCCCCAAAGCCTTTCCACCATCTTCACGGCACAAGTCAGGAGTTTGATGGAGTGCGACCCACTTGCCTGGATGAGTGCAGCTCTCACAACACTCAAGAAGCTTGACACCATCCAGGACAAAGTGGCCCGCTTGATTGGCCCCGCATCCATAAACATTCACTCCTTCCACCACCGATGCACATCAGCAGCAGTGAGTACCAACTACAAGATGTACTGCAGGAATTCACCAAGGCTCCTTAGACTGCACCATCCAAACCCATGAACACTACCATCTAGAAGGGCAAGGGCAGCAGATAGTTTGGAACATCACCACCTGGAAGTTCCCCTCCAATTCACTCACCATCATGTCTTGGAAATATATTGCCATTCTTTAACTTTCGGTGGGTCAAAATCCTAGCACCCTCCCTAAAAACACTGTGGCTGTACTTGCACCACATGGACAGCAGCGGTTCAAGAAAACAGCTCACACACTTACCCCTTCTATGTGTCTTTGCTGGCTTCTTATGCCATCTTCACAACTCACTTTCCCATCTTTGTGTTATCAGCAAATTTAGCAATCACTCTTTCAGTCCTTTCATCCAAGTCATTGATATAAATTGTAAACAGTGGATGCCCCAGCACTGATCCCTATGACACTCCACTCGCCACATCTTGCCAACTCAAAAATGACCCACTATGCCTGCTCTCTGCTTCCTGTTAGCTATCTAATCTTCTACCCTTGCTAATATGTTACGCCCGACACCATGAGAAATTTCTTCGCTCATAGGATTGTGATGATTTGCAATTCTCTACACCAGAAGGTTGTGGAATCAGTGAATGTATTTAATACTAAGGACAGATTTTTGAGATAAAAACAAAAAGCTAAAAGCTACTGCGGATGCTGGAAATCCAAAACAAAAACAGAATTACCTGGAAAAACTCAGCAGGTCTGGCAGCATCGGTGAGAAGAAAACAGTTGACGTTTCGAGTCCACATGACCCTTCGGCAGAACTGAAGTATAGTTAGGAGAGAGGTGAAATATAAGCTGGTCTAAGGTGGGGGTGTGGGGGGAGAAAGAAGTTGAGGGTGGGGTGGTTGTTGGGATAAGCAAGCAGTGATAGGAGCAGATAATCAAAAGATGTCACAGACAAAAGGATCAAAGAGGTGTTGAAGGAGGTGATATTATCTAAGAAAAGTGCTAATTAAGAATGGATGGCAGGATACTCAAGGTACAGCTCTAGTGGGGATGGGGGGGAAAGACTAACAAAGTTTTAATTTTAGATTTAAAAATAATGGAAATAGGTGGGAAAAGAAGAATCTATATAAATTATTGAAATAAAAGGGGAGGGGGAAGAAACGGGGTGGGGATGGGGGGAGGGGGAGTTTAAAATCTAATGTTGTTGAATTCAATATTCAGCCCGGAAGGCTGTAAAGTGCCTAGTCGGAAGATGAGGTGCTGTTCCTCCAGTTTGTGTTGGGCTTCACTGGAACAATGCAGCAAGCCAAGGATAGACATGTGGGCAAGAGAACAGGGTGGAGTGTTAAAATGGCAAGCGACAGGGAGGTTTGGGTCTTTCTTGCGGACAGACCGCAGGTGTTCTGCAAAGCGGTCGCCCAGTTTGCGTTTGGTCTCTCCAATGTAGAGGAGACCGCATTGGGAGCAACGAATGCGGTAGGCTAAGTAAGGGGAAATGCAAGTAAAATGCTGCTTCACTTGAAAGGAGTGTTTGGGCCCTTGGACGGTGAGGAGAGAGGAAGTGAAGGGGCAGGTGTTGCATCTTCTGCGTGGGCATGGGGAGGTGCCATAGGTGGGGGTTGAGGAGTAGGGGGTGATGGAGGAGTGGACCAGGGTGTCCCGGAGGGAACGATACCTACGGAATGCCGCCGGGGGGGGGGTGAAGGGAAGATGTGTTTGGTGGTGGCATCATGCTGGAGTTGGCGGAAATGGTGGAGGATGATCCTTTGAATGCGGAAGCTGGTGGGGTGATAAGTGAGGACAAGGGGGACCCTATCATGTTTCTGGGAGGGAGGAGAAGGCATGAGGGCAGATGCGCAGGATATGCGCCGGACACGGTTCAGGGCCCTGTCAACGACTGTGGGTGGAAAACCTCGGTTAAGGAATAAGGAGGACATGTCAGAGGAGCTGTTTTTGAAGGTAGCATCATCAGAACAGATGCGACGGAGGCGAAGGAACTGAGAGAATGGGATGGAGTCCTTACAGGAAGCGGGGTGTGAGGAGCTGTTGTCGAGGTAGCTGTGGGAGTCAGTAGGCTTGTAATGGATATTGGTGGACAGTCTATCATCAGAAATTGAGACAGAGAGGTGAAGCAAGGGAAGAGAAGTGTCAGAGATGGACCATGTGAAAATGATGGAGGGGTGGAGATTGGAAGCAAAATTAATAAATTTTTCCAGGTCCCGACGAGAGCATGAAGCAGCACCGAAGTAATCATCGATGTAGCGGAGAAAGTGTTGTGGGAGGGGGCCGGAGTAGGACTGGAACAAGGAATGTTCCACATACCCCATAAAGAGACAGGCATAGCTAGGGCCCATGCAGGTACCCATAGCCACACCTTTTATTTGGAGGAAGTGAGAGGAGTTTAAGGAGAAATTGTTCAGTGTGAGAACAAGTTCCGCCAGACGGAGGAGAGTAGTGGTGGATGGGGATTGTTGGGGCCTCTGTTCAAGGAAGAAGCTAAGGGCCCTCAGACCATCCTGGTGGGGGATGGAGGTGTAGAGGGATTGGACATCCATGGTGACGCTACTTTCGAAACGTCAACAGATTTTTGATCTCTCCAGGGATCACGGCATATGGGGAGTGGGCAGGAAAGTGGAGATGATGCAGAATATCAGCGATGATCATATTGAATGATGGAGCAGTGTCTGGGCCCGATCGTCTACCCCTGCTCATGGTTCTTGTGTTCTTCTGGTCTAATCAAATCAATTCATTAATAAGAAACACTGATCTCAATCAGTAAGCTTGTCACAGTGGGTTCTTAAATGGCTTAAGACTGGAAAATTAAAAGAGACGGATGTTCACAACTGATTTGTCAAATAACATTTGAGTGATAATAGAGAAAAAAACTTATAACATGAAATATTTGCACTTATATTATTAAAGAGTAAGAAATGGATATGAAGGGTGTGGAATGTGAGGAAAGTTGAAAACATTTGACAACAAAATGAGGAAAATCAGAAAGTAATGGTTTATGTGTGGGATGCGTTTTTAAAACCTATAGGAGAGAGAGATCAGAGATGTTAAACTATAATTTTCCCATCAATGTGATGTAAGAGGTTGACTGATACATTTTCACAAAAGGAGGGATTACGGTCAAGTGCTCAATGGTGGAGTTTCCCAACGCCTGTCCTTTCTGCAGCCTTGGAGAGGCTTCTGGAATGTAATTAAACATCAAGTCCTCTTTTTAGATCAAGTGCTGCTTCTACTGCATATTTTAATAACAGTGCTTGGCAGCAAAGGTTTTGCACTGATTCATCTCAGACAAGCTGATGTCCCACCACCTTCCGCCTGTGGAGCAACATTACAGGCAGGAAGGTCACCGGGTTCCTGCAGTTCACACCTCATTCTACCCAGTAAGTTCCTCTCTACAATTGAGCTTCTATTTGTTTCTTCTCTCCCCCTCCTTCTTTCCCCCAGCCCTACAGAGGTCCTCGCTGATCTTTCAGTTCCCAGTTCCCATACAGGGTTTATACCCGGAATGTTAACCTGGCTTCTCTCTCCACCTGTGACTGAGACCCACACCCATCAGTTTACAGCTGGCAGGAGGCAGGGAAACGGTGTGAAATTATGGGATGGGTCTGTTAGTGACCTTAAATACCACGGAATGCCAGCGGTGCAGAATTTTCCTGTTGTTATTCCATCCCGGATTGTAGAAGGGAAAGATTCTCTCATTGAAAGTGTGGGTGGAAGTGTGGAGATGGTACATGTTGTCCACATTGTAAAACGACACCTGTCCACCCTCATAGCCCAGGAAAAACCCGACCTTCCGGAGATTCACACTCGGGGGGTCGATGAGGGGGTGGTTCTGCCCGAATAACCTGTTCCTGGTTCGAGCCACACTATCCAGTATCCAGTTTCAGGTCTCTGGTTGATCATCTTTTTACTGCTGGCAGACCCTTGGACCATTGTCAGACCCAACAAGTCTTGTTTCCCACCTTCACCTTCCAGCAATGTCTCCCTTATGTAAATTGCCCTAATCGCAGGGCGCAGCCCCAGATGTCAAACCTCTCCGGGCTGCCGTTTGTCTCCGAGCCTCACACTGGTCCGGTTCTCAGACAGGATAAGCCGGGGATTCGCTGTGTTCAGATCCAGAGTCAGAGAGGCTGGATCTGGGGGAAAGTTAAAATAACACAGTCGGTGATTTAATTTCCTGCTGTGTTTTATTTGAATGCTTTCCTTTTAAAGATCTCACTCAGGTTGTAGTTTAAATTCTTGGAATTTGCTGTTACCTGAGAGTTTACACCCTGGGTGTCTGGAGATAAAGACCCGAAATTCACTGGAAACATTGGGTGGACGGGCGGGCTGCGGAGTGTGGGAGAGTGTGGTTGGAGAGCGAGAGTGCTCAGTGGGGATGGCAAACTGCATGATGATTGGGTGAGGGGAAAGTACATTGCGGCAAGGGGAGAGTGAGCAGGGGTAAGGAGGATGGTGCAGGGAAAAGTCCATTGGGGGCAGGGTAGAATATGTAAGGTGGGGGTGTAGAGTGCCCAGGGCGCGGGAGGTGGGAGAGATTGCACATTTGGAGTTGGTGCAAAGTGGTGGTGGAGAGTTTGCAGGGGGAGCAGAGTTGAGAATGGTTGAGTGCGGGGGTCGATGTTTGGCAGTGCACTGGGAGTGGGAGAGTGCAACGGTGGAGAGGAGAGGGAACAGCTGAGATAGAGAAGGGTGAAAGAAAGTATGAGCCCGGGAGTGTGCAATCTGAAATGAGCTACTGATTTGCGACCGCACATGTTGCTTTACCACTTCGGCGAATTTAACTGCAATCTCTGGAGGCTTGACTAGCGTGTCACTCATTAATGATTTTGAGGTGAGGAGAGGTAGAAATTCACAACATCAGAGCGAAGGGAAGAAAAAAAGGAAAAAGGGAGGTGGTGAACGAATGTAGAAATGAAGAGATCCAACAATCAACCGAGGAAACTAAATTGAAAAAAAAAACTCAGCAGAGGAGATTGGAAAGACGGGATACACCATTTACTCCAGAGAATGTCCCAGACACTCTTAGTTTGATCACAACCAGCAGCGCGATTCCAGATTGAATAGGACAGCAAGGGTCTGGTTCAGTCAGAGACAGAGTCGGAGTCAGGCACCGTGGACAAGGAGGGGATGGAGAATCGGTAATAACTTTGTAAGGTAATAACTTAAATCTTCTCAATACTCATTTGAAAGAAATTCCGGTTCCTACATAACTGGATTCCAAATAAGCTGCTTGAAAACAAACTGGTGGTGGAAGGTCCAAGAGAGGTCGTGGAGAGGTAGAGTTGGTTGTCATTGGTGTACATCTCAAAAATGACCCTGTTTCTGTGGATGAGGTTGACCTGTGCAACATGTGGATCAGTAATAGAGAGAAGAAAAGAATAAATCCTGGGGAGATTCCGGATACAGTGCTGAGGGGGGAAGATAAACTATTGCTGCAGAAACTCTTCTGTTGATCAAATTGGCAAATGCGGAACCAAATCAATACAGTCACACTGACAATTGAGGAGAGACATTGGAGGAGAATGGTGCTGATGACCATGTCAATGGTTACAGGATGGTCCAAGAGGATGATGAGGGTTAATGCGCTATACTCGCTGTCATAGTACATGTTATTTGTGACAATTATTAGACCCACTGACTCTCTGATGGATGAAAATCCTGTTGTTGGTTTAAACATGTAACTGCTGGAAAATGGACATGGATTTCAGAAGTGAGCACACATTCAAGGACTTTGTTAAGGTAAGGTTGGAGATCAAGTGCAAGAACAGCGATTGATGGTCGGTATGTTTGAAATGGGCCTTATGAAAGTGGGGGAATTTGAAAATTAGCTGGACAGGAAGTGAAGAGATGCCCCCATTTACAATGTGAGCTAACATGGGAACAGGACGGGAAGTTGGATAGCAGCAGTTCAGTGGGAATGTGCTTAATGGAGCTCGGAGGAGGGTCCAGAAGAGGATACAATCTCAGTAAAAAGCTGCAGCAAATACAGAGATCACAGTACAACTGGAATTCAGCTCAGACGAAAGCCAATTCCTGACCAGAACCCAGCAAAGTAGCAGAGTGAAGCTCAGAGACCAGCTATGCAGCGAAGTATTGTTCTGACCAGGAATTTATAACAAA
Source organism: Cetorhinus maximus (assembly GCF_964194155.1). Classification (NCBI taxonomy): domain Eukaryota; kingdom Metazoa; phylum Chordata; class Chondrichthyes; order Lamniformes; family Cetorhinidae; genus Cetorhinus; species Cetorhinus maximus. Next base: position 20,009,619 of record NC_135899.1, on the reverse strand, counting down.
TGACATTAAACTTGAAGCGATTGAGTGGAAGAGCAGAATCACGGTAGCCAGTGAACACTGGGGGTGATATTGGAAATTGGTGAGGACGCAAAACAGTAGAATCACATTTTTTCAATTGTTCATGGGATGTGGATCTGGAGTCACATGTAGGCCAGACCAGGTAAGGACAGCAGATTTCCTTCTCTAAAGGGACATTAGTGAATCAGAAGAGTTTTTAAAACAATCGGCAATGGGGCAATGTAATAGTCATCATCAGACTTTTAATTCCAGATTTTTATTGAATTTAAATTTCACCAGCTGACGTGCTGGGATTCGAAACTGACTCCCCAGAGCATAACCCTGGGTCTCTGGAATACTAGTCCAGTTACAGTACCACGATGCCACCTTTCACTCCCTTCCTATCTGCCTTCTCCACTCCCCTCCCCTCCTCCTTCCCACTGACAGGATGGATATTATGTTTTATTCAAGTCAATGAAAGTGAATATGGGGTGGAGAGCAGAACAGCTAACCAATTGGGTACGGTCTGTATTGACAACCGACCTAAGTCCATTTATCTGGCTGGAGCATTTCTCAGCAGAGTGGCACAGTACTAATGGCTCAGGGATTCCTGAGTTCAGAAAGTCTAATGGGAGCAGCGTTCCAGCCATTGAAAAGAGCAGAGGTTCAAACGCAGAACAGACAGAGGAGAGGATGGACAAGGTGTTCTGTACCTAGATTTACCTTGTAGTTTAGGCTTTGTAGCCTGAGCTAAACTGTACCACCAATTAGGGGCAGGAATCTTAAACAGTGCAGGAAAGGAGACTGGGGCTCCATTCTGCAGCCCGGATTCTGATTGGATATCAACTTGTGACAATATGCTTTGCAAAGAGAATAGTGGAGTGAGAATAAAATAAAAATATCAAAAGATTGATCCGAATTATGCCGCTTTTTTCCAATAGGGATATTGGTTTAAAATATCAGAACAGAGATAGAAGTGTATTTAATTGGTGAACTAAGAACTGTATATAACTGAAACCAGATCAGTGAAAGTGGGTGACAGTCTAGGTTGAAGTGAATGACGCTGAGTGTCCTGTTCAATCAATATTTATCTCTCAAACAACATCACAGGAACAGATTATCTGGTCATTATCACATCTGTAGATTATAGATTGCCTGATGTGTTTCCTATATTGCAACAGTTAACAGACTTTGTAAACAACTCACTGGCTGTAAAGTGCTCTGGGATGTCATGTGGTCGTGAATGGCGCTATAGAAATGTAAAGTTATTTCTTTTTGTTCTCTTTATTGACAATTTGTGCCCGGGAGGCTGCATGAATTATCCTGCCTGCTGCTGGCTGCTCCTCACCTTTCCACAACCCCGACACACTGCATTCACCATCTCCCCAACCAACCCCACTCCCACCCTACACTCACACTTTAAATACCTCCTACTCACTTTCACTGCTGCGAGAGCTGCTGGGTTTTTCCAGCACTTTCTGTTTTTATTACAAGGAGACCTCATCTTAACTTCGGAAATCTTCACTTTCTGTTTTGTTGCAGTTTACAGAACGGCCAATGTATTTTTTTGTGTGAGATTCTAATGAAGACTTCAACCGATCCTCGGATTGAGAAAGACAATCACAGAATGAAAGTGTTTCTGAAAACATGTGAGTGAATCTCTTGTTGATTGTACCTTGTAGATCTCAACAGCTTCATTGATCAGCAGGAGATGGTGCGACTCGTGATTCTGTTGGTCTCTCCCAGCAGGACATGTCTTGTCAGTTTCACAAAACAACTTCACTCCTTCCCGATGATCCTCATGTTTAATTTCCTTGTCGCGTCCAGATTGAATTTTCCAGATGTTTTCAGCTGAATCACCATGGTGCCCAGTTCTAAACTCTTAAATCAGATGAAACATCCTTCCAGCATCTACCATGACAAAGCTCTTAACAATTTTAAATGCTGCAATGAGACAACCTTTCATTCTCCTCATCTCTACGGATTACATGCTAGATTTACACAAACTCTCCACATAGAAATCCCCCATGAATTAGTTTCATGAAACTTCTTTCCACTCCCTCTATAATAAGCATATCCTACGATAGTTAAGGAGACCAAGACTGTACACATTGCCAGTTGACGACTCGCCAAGCCCCTGTATAATTACTGTAAGACTGCTTTACTCTTATACTCTGATCCCTTTGGAATAGAGCGAAAGGCAGGAGTTAACAGTGACCTGATTCGGGGATTAAAAAATATAAGGAAAAGCTTTAGGTGGAAAACACGAGGCTCATAATGACTTTTATTGGCACACGTATCTCTGTGCTTGTCTGTAGAGTCTAAGGATGTCTGTACAGAGAGTTGACCGTCACATAATTTGCTCCGTAGAGTGAACCCCATTGCGATATTCACTTGAGTACCAGACAAACCAGAAGTGTAGAAGAATAGGAATTCATCACCACCATCTTCTCAAGGGTAATTAGGGGTGGGCAATAAATGCTGGCCTAGCCAGAGAACCGCACATCGCATGATTGAATTAAAGAAACTGACACCTAAACAAGAGGTTTGACACCATACCGACAGTGATTGTGTCTATTTCCTGAGTTCTTCAATCAGTTGGTCCCACCATTACTGAACTCAAATCGTTCTGTTAGAACTACACCGTCTTGACGTCAACCATGTTCTTGAGGCTGAAGTTAAAGCCAGTTAAATACTACAGTTTATATCAAAGGTTAGACATTAATGGAAAATCATGCTGATTATATCTATCCCACATAATTGTGGATTTTAGTGTGGGGCTGCCCAGTTAAACTTTCCCAATGATGGTCACGGAACATACAACCAAACAAGGGGATTGGATGAATTCAATTTGAGAAGGTGGTATCGATTAGATTTGAGTAGCAGAATACATAATAATCATTGCATGATCCAGCACAGAAGGAGCCCAATCGATCGATATGGCACATAATTTCCACGCACACACAAACCAATAAATTGGTACTGATATAATTTTATGATATTGCTATTTTGCCATTAAAATTTTGAGCACTTCCATTTGCCAACTTTGTAAACTTGTAAGCTTGAGGCCTTCTGACTAAGGTCCATCCTTAAATAATTCTAAATGCCTATAAAGCATCTTTCTTGTCCAGGGAATTTTTGTACAGTTTTCTACTGATACTTTGATGTATAATACTGAAAAAATATGTGCGATTTGGCTGGGAGAGAGTTTCAATTTGTATTAATTGGAGCTGTTATAATTTAAAATACTGTGGCTGGATTAACCCTGCTGTACTGCAATTACATACCAGCAACAGTCTAGAAGCTAGAAGTAATAAAGCTGCTACACCTTCTGAGACCTAACTTCTGTATTTTAACCTTGTAATTTGGATATTTTATTTTATTGAAGCTTTTGCTTACTTTTCTTCACTTGTAGCCTTCCTTTGCAAAGTCACATTATCAGACTTTCTACAAAAGAAGAAAGCAAAATTACGATGCACTCCTGTTCTTTATAGTTGGATGATCAGCCATGATCATAATGAATGACGGAGAAGGCTCGAAGGGCCGAATGGCCTACTCCTGCTCCCATTTTCTATGTTTCTATGATCCGTGGTGCCTGTGAACCTTCAAAGTTAGCCCCCACTTCTCGGGTCCTTTTTCTTTCATGCAGCACCGAGCTTCAGTCAGCAGGTGGCAGCGGTGCACTTTGTATCAATGAAAAACTTGCGTACATTCAGAGTCTCAACCCATCCCACAAACTAATGCGGTCCACAGTGAATTACTCACAAGCGCACATTCACCCGTCACAGTAAAATCCCACAAAATGCCCTCTGATAACGAATACTCAATGATAATCTTCAGTAATCCTGCAAATAAAAAAATCTGACACCATAAATTCACAACAAGCTCTTAAATGGCTCGTAGCAAGGTGCAAAGTGCATATGGCAAATACTCCTGCCACCGAACACTGGTGGTGAAGGGGGGGTGAATGTTTAAGATAGCGGATGGGCAGCCGATAAGGCGGGCTGCGTTGTTCTGGATGATGCCGAGTTTCGTGAGTGTTGTTTGCTTTACCAGGCAAGTGGAGAATATTCCTTCACACTCTTGACAAAAAACTAGCATGCAGATGCAGCAAGAAATTGGGAAGGTAAATGCATGCTGGCCTTCATCGCGAGGAATACAGGAGTAAGGATGTCTTGCTGCAGTCATGCAGAGCCTTGTTGAGACTTCACCTGTAGTAATGTGCACAGTTTTGGTCTTCTCATCTAAAGAGGAATATACTCGCTACAGAAGTAGTGCAGCGGAGCTTCACTAGATTAATCCTGGAGGGATTGTTTTATGAGGAGAGATTGAGCAGACGGTCTGTATTCTCTAGAGATTCAAAGAATAAGGGGTGACCTCATTGAAACTTACAAAATTCTTACAATGTGATAGGGTGGATGTAGATAAAATGCTCCCCCTGACTGGTGAGTCTAGATCCAGGGGAGATAATCTCAAGATAAGAGGTAGACCATTTAAGGCTGAGATGAGGAGGAATTTCTTCATTCAGAGGGTGGTAAATCTTTGGAATTCTCTACCCCAGAGGGCTGTGGAAACTCAATCATCAAGCATGTGCAAGACAGAGATCGACAGATTTCTTGAGACCAATGTCATCAAAGAATATGGAGTTATTGCGGGGGTATGGCATTGAAATAGATGATCAACCATGATCTAATTGAATGGCAGAGCAGGCTCGACAAGCCGAATGGCCTCCTCCTGTTCCTGTGTTCTTAGGCTCATAAACTGGTTCCAGAGCAGGTGTTAATGGTTACAGCAGAATGTGAACTGTGGTTAGAATCTGAAGTTCCTGAATTCAATGCTGAGGCTGAAAGGCTGTAAAGGGCAGGATGGCAACATTCCTAATTCCTGTCAGGAACAACTAACACTACATTCCCTGCGGCTGTTTGAATGGGAGACGTGTAGGTGTCATTCAGAAACAAAGACAACAGTTAACAGTGGAGTCAGTAAAAGAGGAGTAATAATTACATAAGAACACACTTTAGATGGAAAATATGAGGTTCATAGACGATTTTACTGGGTTAAGCGACCCTATGGTCCTCTGTGGAGTCTAACAAGTTCCGTAGAGAGAGTTTAATGTCCAACATTTCATCCCGCAGAATGGATCCCATTGTGATATTCACCAGATGAACCGACAAACCAGGAGTTCAGTAGATTGGGGTTGATCTGCACAAACCAGAGTATTGATATCAAGACTGACTCCGATGCTGTTCAGTTCCGGAGATCTCCAATCACTTGTTTCCCACCATTACTGTTTTTAAATCCCTCTGTTAGCACAGCAATGCCAGGATGACAATCATGTTGGTTTATATAGCGGATTTCAAAACCAGCTAAATACTGCAGCATATATCACATTAATGCAGAATCTTAATTTGTAAATATTTCCCGGATAATTGTGGATATTAATGTGAGATTCTCCAACTAATCTTTCCTACTAACACCCCTGGGAACAAATCACGAAACAACGAGATTGATTGAATCGATTTTGTGAATCTGAATTTGATCGGATCCAAGTCTAAGAATGCTTGAAAGTTGCAGCCTCATACAACACAGAAGGAGACCACTCAGCCTTTCGAACCTATGAACCTTCAAAAACCATACTCAGCAATTCTTGGGCCGCTTTGAATGCTCAATTCTTTCATTCAGCACTGAAATTCTGTCAGAAAATAAAAACAGAAAGTTCCTAGAAAAACTCAGCAGGTCTGGCAGCATTTGTGGAGAGAGAAGGAGAGTTAACATTTCGAAATTGCACTTTAGTGCTGCTTTGGGCTGCAGTAGAGTGCTTAAGTTGGAGTTTAGTGACTGAGGGAGAGCGGTGAGCAAGGGAATGAGGTGATCCTTTGAGGACTGTGTGTACATTCAGGTAAGTATTTACTACTTTTAATACTTATAGTTTTCAAGGTCTTATTTTGTGGTTCATCGTTTGTAAGAGCTATATTCTGTAACAATGAGGAGCAGAGAATAAGTAACCGAGAGTAATTGATATATCTGGTATTAAGTATAAGGTACAATTTAATTTAAAGTGGTAAGTCATGGCAGGAGAGCTCAAAGCCGTGGTTGCTCCTCCTGCTCCATGTGGGAAGCTGGGAACATTTCCTGTGCCCGGGACCAGCATGTGTGCGGGAAGTGTCTCCAGCTGCACTTCCTGGAAGCCCGGGTTTCGGAGCTCGAGCGGCGGCTGGAGACACTTTGGAGCATCTGCAAGGTGGAGAGTATTGTGGATAGCATATATAGAGAGGTGGTCACACCGCAGGCTAAGAGTCCACAGGCAGGAAGGGACTGGTTGACCACCAGGCGGAGCAAGAGGATTAGGCAGGCAGTGCAGGAATGTCCTGTGGCTATTCCTCTGCAAAACATATATACAACTTTGGATACTGTTGGGAGAATGGCCTCTCACGGGAAAGCAGCAATAGCCAAATTCGTTGCACCACACTCGGCTCTGCTGCACAGGGGAGGAGGAAAAAGTGTGGGAGTGCAATAATTTTAGACGATTCAATAGTAAGGGGAATGGACAGGTGGACAAACGAGACTCCAGGACGGTTTGTTGCCTCCCTGGTGCTAGGGTGAAGGATGTCTCAGAATGGCTACAGGACATTCTGAAGGGGAAGGGTGAACAGCCAGTGGTCATGATACATATTGGTACAAACGACATAGGTAAAAAAAAAAGGTTGAGGTCCTAAAAGTAGAATATAGGAGAGTTCGGAAGTAAGTTGAAAAGTCGGACCTCAAAGGTTGTGATCTTAGGATAAGTACCAGTGCCACGTGCTAGTCAGACTAGAAATAGCAGGATATTTCGAATGAATACGTGGCTGAGGTGATGGTGTGAGGAGGAGTGTTTCACATTCTTGTGACATTGGGTCCGGTTCTGGGGCAGGTGGGACCTGTACAAACTGAACAGATAGCACCTGGGCAGGACTGGGACTGATGTTCTGGGGGAAATATTAGCAAGAGTGGTTGGGTAGTGTTTAAACTAAAATATCAAGGGGACGGGAACCTATGCAAGGAGTCAGAGGAGGGGGAATTATGGACAAGAACAAAAGACAGAAAGGGGAATAAGAAAAGAGATAGGCAGAGAAATCAATGGCAAGAATCAAGCAGGGCCTCAGTGAAAAATAATGGGAACGGGACAAGTAATGTTAAAAAGATAAGCCTTAAGGTTTTGTGCCTTAACACAAGAAACATTCGCAATAAAGTGGATCAATTAATTAATAGATGTAAACAGGTATGATATAGTCGTGATTTCGGAGACATGGCTGCAGGGTGGACAGGGACGGGAGCTGAACATCCAGGGGTATTCAGTGTTTAGGAAAGACAGACAAAAAGAAAAAGATGGTGGAGTTGCATTGCTGGTTAAAGAGGAAATTAACACAATAGTGAGGGAAGATATTAGCTCCAACGATGTGGAACCTGTATGGGTAGAGCTGAGAAACACTAAAGGGCAAAGAACGTTGGTTGGGTTTTTATATAGATCCCCAAATTGTAGCGGTGATGTTGGGAATAGCATTAAACAGGAAATTAGAGAGGCATGCAATAAAGGAACGTCTGTAATTATGGATCACTTTAATCTGCATTTAGATTGGGCAAACCAAATTAGTAACAATTCCGTAGAGGAGGAATTCCTGGCGTGTATATGGGATGGTTTTCTAGATCAATACGTTGAGGAACCAACTAGAGAACAGACCATCCAAGGCAGGGTATTCTGTAATGAGAAAGGAATTATTGGCAATCTAGTTGTGCGATGTCCCTTGGGGATGCGTGACCATAATATGATAGAATTCCTCATCAAGGTGGAGAGTGATGTAGTTGAGTCTGAGACTAGGGTCCTGAACCTCAATAAAGGAAACTACGATGGTATGAGACGTGAGTTGGCTCTGATGGATTGGGAAAACTTACTTAAAGGGATGATGGTGGATAGGTAATGGCAAACATTCAAAGAGCGCATGGGTGAACTGCAAGAATTTTTTTATTCCTAAACAAAAACAAAAATACCTGCAAAAACTCAGCAGGTCTGACAGCATCTGTGGAGAGGAACACAGTTAACGCTTCAAGTCCGCATGGCTCTTCATCAGAACTAAGGAAAAATAGAAAAGAGGTGAAATATAAGCTGGTTTGGGGGTGGGGGGGGGGGGGGCGGTGGGACAGGTAGAGCTGGATAGAGGGCCAGTGACAGGTGGAGATAACCAAAAGATGTCATAGACAAAAGAACAAAGGGGTGTTGACGGTGGTGATATTAGCTAAGAAATATGCGAATGGTTAAATTAAGGGTAGAAAGCAGGGCGATCAAGTGACAGAAAACCCGAGTGGGGGTGGGGAGGGGGTAAGGGATCGAAATAGGCTAAAAGGTAGAAGTAAAATAATGGATGGAAATACATTTAAAAATAATGGAGGACAAGACAGACTAGATGCAGGAAGGATGTTCCCGATGGTGGGGGAGTCCCGGACCAGGGGTCACAGTCTGAGGATACCGGGTAGACCATTTAGGACTGAGATGAGGATGAATTTCTTCACTCAGGGAGTGGTCAGCCTGTGGAATTCGCTACCACAGAAAACAGTTGAGGCCAAAACATTGTATGTTTTCTAGAAGGAATAAGATGTAGCTCAATACCCGAAAGGGATCCAAGGATATGGGGAGAAAGTGGGAGGAGGCTATTGAGTTGGATGTTCAGCCATGATCATAATGAATGGCGGAGCAGGCTCGAAGGATCGAGTGGACTACTCCTGCTCCTAGTTTCAATGTTTCTATGCTTCTTAGGCTCTTCTTCGGAACTGATATTCTGTTAGCAGGTGGCAGTGCTGCACTTTGTATGAATAAAAGAGACGTTCACATAGAGTCTGAACCCATCCCAGAAACTGACTGCACCCGAAATTCATTTCTCGCAAGTGCAGTAACCGCCGTTTTTCAGGGAAATGAATGAGTCATATTACACCCAGCACGACCCTACAGAAAGGAAATTAGATGAATTACGGGTTAATCTGTCCTTGGTGGTGTTGGTTGAGGGAGGAATGTTGTCCAGGACACCGGGAGAATTCCCCTGCTCCACTTTACCGTGGGATCTGAAATTCCCACTTGAGGCCTTGGTTGAATATCTCATTGGAAGGTCTCAGACTGTCGGAGGGGGACAGGAAAAGGATTGGAACGTTCAGCCGCCTGAATGCCTTCCACCTTTCGATTAGATATGACTGACATGTCCCTCAACTCCATTTATCCGCCTCAGCTCCGTATGTTTTGATACCCTGGAAAATTACATTATTCCTAGTATTCCCCCTTAAAGGAGAGACAATTCCACATTTCTCCGACACTTGGAGGTGAAAAGTTGCTTCGAGATTTCACTCCTCAATGGCCTCGGTCAAATTTTAATGATGATGACAGAACTCTCCTCATGTTGATGATGGGTGACAGTATTTTCCAAAATCGAGTCGAATTCCGACCGGTGGGGAGGAATGTCTCCAATGACAGGAACTTCCCAGGTTTTCCCTCCGTTGAAATGAATGTCAGTAATTTCCGCCGGTCTGTGAAAGGTTTGTTCATGTCCCCCAGGCCAGATTGTCCTTTCTGTGACCCACACAGGAGCTGTTTAACACCCAGACAGTGACATTAAAATCCAATGTTCAATACTGTCAAATGTATGAAACATTTTGCGCTAGAATATCAGACAATATCTCTGCAATAAAACAAGACATTTTTTTTTTCCAATCGACATTGATCTCTCCACTTCCCCTCTGCCGCCTTAATTCTTTGGCCAGAATTTTTCCGTCGGCGAGTTGGGGGCGGGTCCCGCTCGCCCATCGAGGGCTAAATTCTGCCCTATATTTTTCCAACTTTACTGAATTGTCTGTTTATAATCCTGATGTATCTCAAAACTTCAATAGCCTGTGGTTTTCCTTTCTGCCGGAGCACGAGTGTTGGGGGAAGCTCTTCAAGTTTAACGCCAATAGGATGCCGTTTGATCCCCTCCCATTTTCCATTGGCATGTCCCACAGCCCTGCCCCCACACCCTGTGATGTCCTTCCTCTTTATCAAGGACTGGGAGGGCAGCACTGCCTGAGACATGAATGCACAGAGCTCAAAATCCCCGAGGCGGAGTTTGATTTTCTCTGAATTTTTTTTTCTATTTCCGAAACTAAATCTTATTTTCTCAAGCATTTACAAAGAAACTCCAAATACATTCTGCATAAAAACATATGTCAAGCCTCCTTTTCAATGCATTAATGCTCTCGACCTCAGCCACATCATGTGGCAGCGAGTTCCACATTGTGACCAATCGCCAGATGGAGAAATTCTCCCTAATATTGGGGGAAATATGTCACCCCAAAGCTTTCCTGCATCAGTTGAGGTGTCCCTGGGAAGGATCCATGAAGCACAGAGGTCTGTGAACCCTCTAAATTCTCTGTATCTATCTCTCGAAATACTTTCTTGAAGTTATGGTACTTTTTGCCTTAGTGTGAGCGACTGCAATCAGGAACGCATTTTAAGGATCTGGATCTCACACCTTGTTTCACCAGAGGGTTTGTAATCGGCAGCGAGTTCAGACTGGAGAAAAGTGCAATAGAATCTCGATCCCACCGATCTCCCCCTCCTCTCTCCCTCCCTCTCTCTCTCTTTCTCTCCACTGTCAACATTCCCTGGAGCCCAACCCGCCCTCGACAGGTTTCAATTATTCCCCTCCGTGCTTTAACTTTGCTTTTCTCCCTTTAGACTGGGCGTGTTATTTTTACTGTCCTGTGTGAAAGTCGCGAGGACATAGACGACGATGGAATAATAATTGCCTGAGGATCGAAGTGAACGTTATAAGAAAAAAGCTGAACTGAGGGTGTGCGGCAGCAACATCGAAACTGAAAGTGGTTTGAGTCAGGAAGTGCTGAGTGTGAACATGGCTTTCAGAGAACAGGTCCAGAGTTTGACCGAGGAGACAATTTGTTCCATTTGCCTTGATTTCTTCACTGATCCGGTTTCACTGGAGTGTGGACACAACTTCTGCCGCTCCTGTATCACCCAGTGTTGGGAAAAGAAGGAGAAAAACTCCTGCCCGGAATGTAGAGAGGAGTTTCCGGAAAGAAACCTCAGGGTAAATCGGGCCTTAGCGAATCTGGCCGAGAAAGTTCGAAAATTAATGCTGGATCCGAAAGAGAAGGAAAGCAAACTTCACTGTGAGGAACATCAGGAAGAACTGAAGCTGTTTTGTGAAACTGACAAGAAATTGATCTGTGTGATTTGTAGAGATTCGCGGGAACACAGAGAGCACCGCTTCCTGCCGATTAAAGAAGCTGTTGAAATCTACAAGGTAAAAGGGGATATATTTTCTAAGTTGATAGTTTTATCACATTTTCATGGTCTAACACTTCAATTCTGTGATTTTCTCTCCCAATCCCAGGGTCAGCTGAAATCTTCCTTAGATTCTCTCACACAGAAGAAATCGGCGGTTCTAGAAACGGAACAGAAACAGAAGCGGAAGATTTCCGAAGTCAGGGTAAGGTCTCCCTGTGCTGGTTTTCTGGGATCTCGGTCAGTTTTGCTCCCTTTATCGCGGGACATTAATTATGTTTCACATTTCATTTGATAGGAACAGTCGAGCAGTCTGCAGACCCACATCACATCCGAGTTCACTAAAATGCACCAGATTCTCACTGAGAAAGAGCAGCGACTACTCAGAGATCTCAGGGAAGAAGAGGAGAGGATTCTAGAAAGAATGGAGAAAAACCTTCGAGAGATTGAAGAGAATTTAAATTCTATTGAGGAGAAGCTCTCAAAGTTGCAGAAACAGATGGAGCAAAAGGACGAGTTGATATTTTTAAAGGTGAGGGAATATATTGCGGGTCAGTTCAATGAAACTTCACACAGTCACAAAGTAACTGATAACTGTGGAATAAATATAGAATTTACTGAATAAATAAAAACGGAGTTAAGCACATTTCTGTCTGTTTCGTGGCAGTTTTGCGGTCTCCCCGAAATAATCGGCTTCCACATTGTCTGTAGATTCCCGAGAATACCTGTAACCTCCAGAGAATGAGTTTTCTTGATCTTCACACTTGCTTTGTGATTATTTCCGTGTTGCCAAGTTTATTTTTCACCTGGACCGCCCATTGTAATCCAGTTCCAGTTCATGTTGTGAGTGTGTGGGTGTGTCTGTTACGGTGTGTGAGAGTCACTGTGTCTGTGAGCGGGACTGATGTTGAGTTCCAGTTTATTTGACTCTCCACAACCTTCCTGCCAAAATACATCACTTTACACTTCCGTGTTGAATCTAACATGCTCTGAGTCTGCTCATTTCACCAGCCGCCCTGTTTATGTCCTCCTGAAATGTGTGCAATTCTGGTTACCTCATGACAGAAAAGTAATTGAATTAGAGAGGGTACAGAGGAGATTTACAAGGATGTTACTAGGACTAGAAAATTGCAGCTATGAGGAAAGATTGGAAAGGCTGGGGTTGTTCTCCCTGGAACAGAGGAGACTGAGGGGAGATTTGAGATATACCGAATTGTGAGGGGCCTGATAGAGTGGGTGGGGAAGGGCCTATTTACTTAGCAGAGAGGTCAGTGACCAGGGGGCACAGATTTAAAGTGCATAGAAAGATGAGAGGGAAGATGATGAAAAACCTTTACACCCAGACGGTTATGGGATCTGGAACTCACTGCCTGTAAGAGTAGTAGAGGCAGAAACCCTCAGCTCATTTAAAAGCTGTCTGGATATTGACATGAAGTGCTGTAAACTGCAGGGCTGGGGATCAAATGATGCAAAGTGCGATGAGGCTGGGTGGCTTGTTTTTCATCTGGCGCAGACAGGATGGGCCGACTGGCCTCTTTCTGTGCCGTAAACTTTCTATGATTCTAAATCTGTTACTGTGCTCCTCACTGTTCGTGATTCATTTATTTCAGGAGGAAGCTTGTCGGAAGAGAAGGTAGGACATGTTTTCTGCTGAAACTCTGCACAATTTGGTAAAATAACTCAGAAAGGTTTTGTTATGAATTTCTTTTCTACTTACAATCGCAACATTAAAGTGGCGTTCATCGGGCGACAATAACTCTGCTTATGGTTTAAGCACCAGTCTTTTATTGTTATGACATGTTTTATTGCAGATATTAAATTAGATTTCATATAACTGGTCCACATGATTGTATTAAATTGCAAGATGCCATGCCGTCCTGAAGTGCTCACTTGCAGGCTGCAGACTGCTGTTGGTGCGGCTGTGGCCTTCCGACTGACCCTGAGAGAGCCACACCGTCCATGTTTCCATGGTGTCGACCATCCATGTACCTGCAAGGCTCCTGACCAAACCCAGACAGTCACATGTTAAGTGGGAACAGGTTTTGTTTTTATTCCAGTAATGAACCTTGACCTGTATCCTTAACACCGACAAGACAGACCCAGCAGATTTGGCGGCACTGTGGTATAAAGTTTGGAGGGAGTTGCCCTGGGAGTACTTAACATCGACTCGGAACCCGATGAAGTTTCATGGCATCGGGTGAAATATGGGCAAGGAAACATACTGATGATGACCACGTAGCAACCCGTTTGCCAACACCCTCCCCCCACCCCTCCCTCACATACTCTTTGGCTGATGAATCAGTACTCTTCCATGTTGAACGCCACTTGGAAGAAGCACCGAGAGTGGCAAGGGTGCAGGATATACACTGGATCGGGCACTTCAACGGCCATCACCAAGAGTGACTCGTTAATGGAACTCCCTCCCTAACAGCACTGTGGCTGTACCTACACCACATGGCATGCAGCAGTTCAAGAAGGCAGCTCACCACCAACTTTTCAAGGGCAATTAGTGATGGGCAGTAAATGCTGGCCTAGCCAGCGATGCCCACATCTCATGAATGATTTTTTTCATAAAGCGCCACTACTGGCCGAGCTGGCTATGTCCCAAAGGACATAGCTGCTAGACTGGGTATGTGGCAGGTGATGAGGTAACCAACACGAGGATAAAAACGTACTTGATCTCATCCTCACCAATCTGCCTACCGCACATGCATCTGTTTATGACTGCAGCAGTAGGAGTGACCACCGCACAGTCCTTGTGGAGATGAACTCCTGCCTTCACATTGAGGATACCCTCATTCAAAACTGGGCATCCATGAGGCGCTGTTGGCCATCAGCAGCAGCAGATTTGTACTAAACCACACTCTGCGACCTCATGGCTCAGCATATCCTGCACTCGACTATTATCTCCACTGGGTTTGGTCAGGAGCCTTGCAAGGAATTAACCCTGGTTGAATAAGAGTGCAAGAGGGCATGCCGGAAGCAGGACTATGCATGCCTAAAAATGAGGTGTCAACATGGTGAAGCTACAACCCAGGGCTCCTTGCATGTCAAACAGCGGAAGCAGCAATGGATAGACAGAGATAAGTGATCTCACAACCAATGGATCATATCAAAGCTTTGCAGTCCTGCTACATCCAGCGTTGCATGGCGGTGGACAATTAATCGACTAACGTAAGGAGAAGAGTTCACAAATACCCCACCCTCAATGATGGGGAGCCCAGCGCATCAGTGCAAACAATTAAGGCTGAAGTATTTGCAACCATCTTCAGCAAGATGTGCCCAGTGGATGACCCATCTCGCCCTTCTCCAGAAGTCCGCAGCATCACCGATGCCTGTCTTCAGCCAATTTGATTCACTCCACGTAATATTAAGAAATGGCTGAAGGCACTGGATACTGCAAAGGCCATGGGGCTTGACAATATTCTGGCCATAGTACTAAAGGCTTGTGCTCCAGGACTTATCGCACCCCTAGCGAAGCTGTTCCAGTACAACTGGCATGTACCCGGCAATGTGGAAAATTGCTCAGGTATATCATGTACACAAAAAGCAGGACAAATCTAACCTGGCCAAGTACTGCCTCGTAGGTCTACTCTCGATCATCAGTGAAGTGACGGAAGGGGTCTTCAACATTGCTATCAAGTGGCACTTACTAAGCAATAACCTTCTCACTGACGCTCAGTTTGGGTTCTGCCAGGGTTGCTCAGCTCCTGACCTCATTTTAATCTTGGTTCAAGCATGGACAGCAGAGCTGAACTCCAGAGGTGAGGTGAGAGTGACTGAACATTACATCATTTGACCGAGTGTGGCATCAAGGAACCCTAGCAAAACTGGAGTCAATAGTAATCGGAGGAAAACTCTCCACTGGTTCGAGTCATAACTATCTCAAAAGAAGATGGTTGTGGTTGTTGGAGGTCAATTATCTCATTTCCAGGAAATCACTGTAGGAGTTCTTCAGGGCACTGTCTTATGCCCAACCATCTTCAACTGCTTCATCATTGACCTTCCGTCCATCATATGTGGTCAGAAGTGGGGACGTTCGCTGATGATTGCATTATGTTCAGCACCATTTGTTACTCCTCAGATACTGAAGCACTGCATGTCCAAATGCAGCAAGACCTAAACAATATCCAGGCTTGGGCTGACAACTGGCAAGTAACATTTTCCCCACACAAGTGCCAGGCAATGGCTATCGCCAACATGAGAGAATCTAACCATTGCCACTTGATATTCCGTCGCTTGCTATTACCATTACAGAATCCCCCACTATCAACATCCTGAGGGATACCATTGAGCACAAACTGAACTGGACTAACCATATAAATACAATGGCTATAAGCACAGGTCAGAGGCTAGGAATCCTGCGATGAGTAACTCAGCCTGCCCATCACCTACAAGCCACATTTCAGGAGCATGATGAACTTTCCACATGCCTGGATGAGTGCGGCTCCGATAACATTCAAAAAGTTTGACATCATCCAGGACAATGCAGCCCACTTGACTGACACCCCATCCACAATCATTAACTCTCTCCACCACCAACGAACAGTGGCAGCAGTGTGTACCATCTAATAGATGCACTGCAGGAACTCACCATGCCTCCTTAGACAACACCTTCCAAATCCATGACTGCTACCATCTAGAAAGACACGTGCAGAAGATGAGTGGGAGCACCACTAATTGGAAGCTCCCCTCCAAGCCACTCACCATCCTGACTTAGAACTATATCATTATTCCTTCACTGCCACTGGATCAAATTCCTGGAACGCCCTCTCTTACAGCACTGTGGGTGTACCTAGACCACTTGGACTGCAGGGGTTCAAGAAGGCAGCTCACAACCACCTTCTAAAGGGACAGTTAGTGATTGGCAATAAATGCTGGGCTATCCAGCGAAGCCCACACCATGTGAATGAATGAAAAAGATCAACGCAACAGCAGAAACGTGTTTTAAGATATAAAGGAATATTTCCACCAAACCACAAGGAGATATTAATACCAAAGATGAGGTACATTTTAAAATGCCTTAAAGGAAGAAAGAGAAATAGAGAGGCAGAAAGGTTTAGAGAAGGAATTTCAGAGCTCAGGGCCTCGGCAGATGAAGGTCCAGCTGCCAATGGTGAAGCGATTAAAATCAGGGATATTCAATTGGCCAGAAGTAGAGGAGCGCAGGTGTCTCGGAGAGTTGGGTTGATGTTTTCAGCCTTTGCTTTTATTCTACAAGCTTTGTTTGTAATAGAGCAAGTGGACAGGCTAAATGTTTATCTTCTCCTGTGATCTGTGATATACAAGCAACTAATTTGTTATCAGGCTGTGGGCCTTAGCAGGACATGAGTGTTTCCATCCTCTGCCCTTGCATTTCCAAGTTATCTTTTGCTCAGTTATAGAGAGAAATTTCACTTTCTATCACATTTGTTCTAATATGAAAAATGCTGAAAGATATGCATTATGGGGTAGCTTCACCATTTAAATCATGTCTAAAATGCTCAAATGGGATGAATTTATAGCATTAATTCTTTAATATTTACAGGATTAGTGATGACACTCCGAAACTCTCAGTAGCAGATGTTGCAGCCCTGTCTATCGGAAAGTACATAGGACCTTTACAGTACAGAGCTTGGAGGGAAATGATCAATTCCATTGACCCTGGTAAAACTTTTATATTAATTTTCCTAACTATAATTCCAGTTGTGAAGGAAATAAATGAGCTTCAAAGTTCCAGGGGTGTGGGGGAAACAGGAAATCCAACGTTCCTCCAGTGAGGGGTTGTGGTCGTATGATCATCATAAGATTATAAGAAATAGGAGCAGCAGGAGGCCTTTTGGCCCATTAAACCTGTCCCGCCATTTGATAAGATCATGGCTCATTTAACTGTGGCTTTAACTGCCCTTTTTCCCTGTTCCCTATAGCCCTTAACTCCACTGTCATTCAAAAATCTGTCTAATTCAGCCCTGAGTCTATACAACAGCCTGGTCTCCATTGCTGTCTGTGGAACAGAATTCCAAAGGCTAACATCCCTCAAAGAGAAGAAATTCCTTCTCATCTCTATCTCAAAAGGGAGACAGACCCCTGATTTATAAACTATGTCCACTGCTTCTAGATACCCTCACAAGAGGAATCATCCTCCCACTATCAACACTATCAAGCTCCCTCAGAATCACATATGTTTCACTAAGATCACCTCTAATTTTTCTAAACTTCAAGAGTATAGGGTTAAATGTCTCAACCTTTCTTCATCAGACAACTCCTTCATCCAGGAATCAGCCTAGCGAACCTTCCCTGAACTGCTTCGAAGACATAAATATAACTCCCTTAAGTAAGGAAATGAAAACTGTGAAGTGAAAGTCAACATTGTCCCAGAGGACCATCGGCTGCGCTCTCATTAGAGAGAGACGACTGGTGGTGAGTTTAACCTGAGGGTCACCACACCTCAGGTGTGGGGTGAGGTTGAAAAGGCAGGGCCTTCATGGATGTTCAAAACCTCCCCACACATGAACAATTCCTCCCCCTCCCCCACTCTTTAGGTTAAAGTCCTCTCCACAGACCTAGTTGTACAATTTGCCAGGACACTGGTTCCAGCGTGGTTCAAGTGAAGGCCATTCTAATAGTTTCACTCACTTTTTCCCCAGCGTTAGTGCCAGTGCCCCATGAATTGAAACACATTTTTCCAACACCAATCTTTGAGCCACACATCCAATTCTCTGATCGTATTCACTCCATGCCAATCAGCTGATGCCTCAGGCTGAGATTATTACCTTTGAATTTAGTGCCTAACTGCACATACTCTCTCAGTAGAACCTCTTTCTTAGTCCTATCAATATGAGTATCCACGGGGACTATAAGAACTGGATGCTTTTCCTTCCACTCCAAGTTCCTCGCCAGCCCTGAGAGGATTACTTTGACTCTGGCACAGGGCAGGCAACACAGCCTTTGGAATGCATGCACTTGCCTGAAGTGAAGAGTTTCTATCCCCCTAACTAACCTGTCCCCTACTACAATGACATTCCTTTTTGCATTTGGATAGCTTCCTGCACCACTGTGCCATAGTCAGTTTGCTCATCCTCCCTGCATTCATGCTCTCGTCCACATGAGGTGCAAGGGCTTTGAATCTGTTGGGCAATTGCAAAGGCTGGACTTTCTAACCTGACTTTCTTCCCTTTCCCTGACCACTGAACAAATCGGAATACCTAAGGGTGTCACTGCCTCCTGGAACAAAATGTTCTGGTAACTTTACCCCTCTCCAGTGCATTGCACTGTCCAAATCACGGATTCCAGTGGATCAGCTCAGAGCTGAGGTTCCTCAAGCTGCAGACACTTACTGCAGATGTGGTTGCCGTAAATCAGACGGGTAGCCTCTGGTCCCCACCTGCTGCAACTGCAACACATCACCTGCCCATCTTTATTTCATTTTTATCTAACTGATTCGATTTCAAGTGGCTCTGGTGGAACGCAAACAGAGGATTATAAGCATTTTATTGCTGTGTAAGTGCCACTTGATGGCATTGTCAACATCACATTCTACAACTTGCCTGAAGATTGAGAGTAGACTGTTGGACCATTGATTGTCCACATTGCATTTGTCCTGCTTTTTGTCGGCAGGATATACTTGGGCAATTTCCCACATTGTCGAGCAGATGGCTGTGTTGTAAGTCGACTGGAACAATTTGGCTATGGGTGTCACTAATTTCAGAGTTAAAATCTTCAGTACTACAGCTGGGATGTTGTTAGTGTCCATTGCCTTTGCTGTTTCCAGTGAGTTCATCCCTTACTTGTGATCATGTGCAGTCAGTTGCCTCAGCTGAAGACTGGCATCTATGACATTGGTAACGTTGGAAGGAGACCAAGATGGATCATCGAGGTCATTGTTTCTCCTGCAGCTGTTGCCCTGATTTGAGATGTGGTGGTTGCCACGAGTACTCAATCAGTGTTAAATCTGCTATGTGAGTGGCACGGATGCAGTTTTAAGGCTAAGAGACTGAAGCTCTACGCTGTCTTCTTAACAGTAGAAAATCAGAGGCTGCACATTATTCTTGACTGCAAGAGGGATTTGGGTGTAATATTAAAGAGATGTTTGTGCATTTGCCTAAATCCTTTGTCGACCGCACATGGAGATTTTGGTGGCGTGCTCGTCTACTTTATCTCCATTATCAAAGGTGGCAGTAGGCCTCACATAAAAGGTTTGCAACCATAGAATGATAGAAAAGTTACGGCGCAGTAAGAGGCCTGCGCCAGCCAAAGAAAAAAGAAACTAGCCGCTCATTTTAATCCCAATTTCCAGCTCCTGGTACATATCTTTGCAGGATACAACACTTCAGGTGCAGATCCAGGTACCTTTCAAATGAGTTGAGTATTTCAGCCTAAATCACCAACCAGGCCAAGACTTCCAGACGCCCATCACCCTCTGGGCGCAAAATATTTTCCTCATTTCCCCTCTAATCCTTTTACCAATCACTGTAAATCTGTGCCCTGTGGTAACCAGCATCTGATACAGTTCCATCACAACGTCTTTGCCTTGGACTTAAATACCTCATCCAATAAAGAAAAGCATTCCATATGGTTTCTAGACCACTGTACCCACTTGTACTGCCACCTTCCAGGATATGCGGCATGCACGCCAACGTTCCTCAGCCCCACCTCAAATGCATTACACACACTTATCCGGATTGAATTCAATTTTTCCACTCAACAAAACCATTGATATAATTCTGGAGATAACAGCTACCCTCTACACTTCCAACTACAGGGAAAATGTTTGTGTCATCAGCAAATGTCCCAATCATACCTCCCACATTTACGCCCAAACCATGAATATATGCAACAAGCAGCAAGGACTCCAACACTGAGTCCTGTCAATCACCACTGGAAACCATTTTCCATTTGCAAAAATATCTATCGACCATTACCTTTTGTTTCCTGTTGCTGAGCCAATTTTGGATCCAACTCACCACCTTCCCTGTGACCCATGTGATCTCACTTTCCTGACCAGTCTGCCATGTGGGACCTTGTCAAATGCCTCACTAAAATCCATGTGGACAATGTCTGCTCCACTACCCTCATCAATCCTGCTTGTTGGTTCCTCAAAAATTTCGATTAAGTTAGTAAGACATGATCTTCCCCTACACAACCATGCTGGCTATTCCTGATCAATCAATGCCCTTCTAAGTGACACTTTATCCTGCCTCTCAGAATTGATTCCAATAATTTGTCCACAACTGAAGTCAGGCTGACCAGCCTATCATTTTCTTGCCAATCCCTCACAACCTTTTTAAATAATGGTACAATGTTCAAAGACCTCCAACCATCTGGTACCTCACCTGTCTCTAGTGAGGATTGGAACATAATCCTCAGGGCATCCATTATTTCCTCCCTGGCTTCTTTTAACAACCCAAGATACAATCCATGTGGTCCTGGTTATATATCCACGTTCAAGGATGTCAGTTCCTCCATTACTTCCTCTCTCACTATACTTATTTTATTTAATATTTCACACTACTCCTCTTGAACTAGAATGTTTGCATCATCCCTCTCTTTAGTGAAGACTGAGACAAAGTACGCATTGAGAACCCTGCCCACATCCTCAGCATCAACGCACAGGTTACCATGTACATCTCTGATAGGCCCTACCCTTCCTTTAGTTATTCTTTTGCTCTTAATGTACTGGCAAATCTCCTTAGGGTTTTATATGATTTTACCTGCCAACATTTTTGCAAATCCTCGCTTTGCTTTCCTAATTTACATATTTACTTCACCCATGTACTTTCTATACTCCTCTAGACTTGCTTTTTGTGACTGCCATGAGCCTTCTTTTTTTGCTTCATCTTGACCTGTCTGCTTCTGTGTAACCTGGGGGCTCTAGATTTGTCAGTATCACCATTCTTTTTATGGGGACATGTCTCCACTGTGCCCATAGAATCTTGCTTTTGACAACATTTTCCCGTCTAATGACTCTACCCAGTCCACTTTCGCCAATTAACCTCTCAGCTTTGTAAAATTTGTCTCCCCCCAATTTAGAACTTTTATCCCTGCTTTCTATTTACCCTTTTCCATAATGGTGTTAAATCTAACTGTCTTATGGTCAGTATCTCCAAAATGGTCACCCACTGCTACTTCATCCACTTGCCCAGGTTCATTTGCTAAGACTAAATCTAGAATTGCGCCCCCTCTCGTTGGGCTTGTTATGTGCTGGCTAAGAAAGTTCTCTTGAATGCAGTTCAAGAATTTTGTGCCCTCTGTGCCCTTCACACTGTTTGCATCCCAATTCATATTAGGGTAGCTAAAGCATCCAAATATTGCCGTCCTATTGTTTTTGCACTTAGAAATTTGCCTACATATTTGCCCCATTCCACCATTTGGGGGCCTGAGTACACTCCTAGTAGTGTGCCTGCCCCTTTTTTATTTCTGAGCTCCACCCATAGGGCCTTATTTGATGCTTCATTTTGGATGTCATCCCTCCTTTCAGCTGTCATTGATTCTTGAATCGATAATGCTACACCCCCACCTTTTTTATCCCCCTCTCTACCCTGCCTGAAAACTCTATATCCAGGGATGGTAATCTGCAATTTTCGCCCCTCCGTATGCCAGGTTTCTGTTATGGCGATGATATCATGCTGCCATGTGTCTAACCAAAGTGCATTGGATATCATTGAAGGATCATTGCTTGTTTAGAGCACGAGGAGAGGGAGTGTCGATTGGACCTGTGCTGAGGACTGTGAGGAGATCCATGTGAATGATCAGCAGCTTTAACTGTCCTGTGCAGGGTCCATGCAGGAAAGAAGTTTTCCTTGACTGTGGGTGTCACAATGACAGATCACAGTCTTCTACTTAAGCTAAAGTCCATCTGAGACTCAGACTTGTAGGGGTCTCTGTGACTGGATGGTCAGGGGCCTTGCACCTCAGCAAAGCATAGTGCAGGTGAGGCACTCAGTGAGAGGACTACAAAGTAACCCCTAAACTTGTTGGCATGATAAACATGTCAAAGGATATGCGATTATGATGTGTGAGTGGTGACTGGCGGGGGTGGGGGGGCGCAGGAATATGATAATTTCTCATCAATATGCATGGAGCAGCGATTTATAGGGGTCAAACGTTCTCATGTTGCTCCTCCCTGTCTGGTTATGGTTGAAAGAGCTCTCTGCTAGGTCGGCTCCCCTTTGAGAGCAGGTGTCAGGGTTAGCAAGAGCCGGCCTCAGGGAAGTCAAGATGGCGGCCATTGGCCTGGCCACAGGTGTATCACAGGCGGTGCTCTTATCTACAAATGGGTGAAAGGCAATGCTGGAGGTGGCTTCGTAGATCCCGGGATCTATCTGCCAGCTTCTCCACAATGAGCTGCGGCCATAAGGGCTTGGAGGGAATCCAATGCTGGTGGCATTGAAGGTCACGCCCGCCTTGAACTTCTTTAATAATGGACCCATCTAGGGCTTCACTTGGGATCAATGCGTCAGCTTTCAGTCAGTGACACACAAGTGTATTCAGAATGCCCAATCAGGATAGTGCATCTCTGGAAAGTTTAGATTTGACATTCCTTCCAATCTGTCGTGTTCAGGACTTTGTCAGTGCATTGCTGAAATCACAATTCTACTTACAGGTGCCTGAGGTTGCAGGAGATGGTGCAGATCCTAATAAGCGCATTTGGCGCCAGGGTTCAGCATTTTATTATAGTTGAGCACATGCAAGGCTCAAACCAACAGCAGGGAAGATGTCACTACTGCAATTTAATTCTGCTCTCATAAATAAAGGTACATTTGCGAAACCTATGGTCAGTAAACAAGAAGGTGCTGGGGCCTTCCAGCCTCCAAAGGATAGAAAACCAAAAAGTTCAACAAATGTCCCGGAAGCTTACTCTGCCCGGAATCTGGTAACTATCAGATTGGTATGGGCCTGTCTACCACATCATATTCCAGCTATAGCCTCTGCATGTGATTTGGCCACATCCTGGCCCTCCCATCCCCTTCATTGTCCTTCTCATCGGAGCAGACATCTTGCTTCCCCATGTCTCGCTCAGGCAACACATCCCCATTTTGTATCACGAGGCTGTGCAGGGTGCAGCAGACAATGATGATCTGAGACATTCTCAGTATGGGAAAGCACTGCCTGAGCCATCCAAACATCTGAACCTCATCTTTAGGAGCTCAATCATCTGCTCAGTCAGGGACCTGGTGGGGGTATAGCCATCATTGTATCTCCTCAGCAGTACTCTGCGGGTGGTGAACTGGCATCATCAGCCATTTTTGCTTGGGGTATTCCTTGTTCCTGAGGATCCTGCCCGGCAATCACCGAGATAGTTCCTTTAATACCCTCCACTACCCTCGAGACCCTACAGAGAGACCATTGCCTTGGTAACATAGAAAGACTAAACACATGAGCCCTTGTCAGGCATGACCATTCAGTTGGGGGTATGGAGTTTTGGAGTCATGAGTTGGCCACCACCCGTGCTCCTTGGAGGCTTCCACCTCTTTCTCTCCATTCATCCCCGCCTCTGACTGCAGCTGATGGCGAATGGACAGAATGAATGGAAGCTCCATACCTTGCTGGGATCTCGATGTGATGAGATGGGCATAAACCTGCTGACGTGTGGGCTTCACCATAGAGGGGAGAACACGACTGAGCATGGATGACATCCAGTTACCTCATAATTATTAGGGTGTCCCTTTAGTCGGCCATTTGCGCTGACCTTGAGCACCACCCACCAAAAAGACCTTGCTCCCACTTCGAGGCATCTTACTTACTGACTAACTGCGTGGTCAACGCCAGATTTGAAGAATGGTGTGTGTCACCTTCCAAACTTCATCCGCCAACTTCTACCCTTCCCCCTGCCACCCACCAACTTCCCCCCATCACATTAACCCACCCAATATCAGCTTTCCACTCCCCTCTGTCATGCTTGAACCTCCCTTCGTTCCACTGGGCATTATTCTGATCCACCTCCACATGCCCTCCCGACCCTGAGATCTGATGTGTACAGGCCCAACCTAAACAACCCCTCAAAACCTTTATTAACCAACCATGCAATAATATACACTTCCAACACCAGTTGTTCAGTGAGATCCGTTTGTCGGAGCCCATTCCCACGTGGTCAGTCTGCTGAATGACTTCTCCTGCACGACTTCCTGTGACTGATCACGTCACGCTTTCCTGGCTGTCCTTGTGGCTGTGGCTTTATATCCCTTTCTGACCCTGGTCCCTTGATATATAAGTTAATACCTTGATTCGGGTCATCCAATTGTGTTTCATGCCTTATCAATCCCTCCACCTGCATGTGGTCATTTCCTGCTCTCAGCAGGGGATATCTCCAGGTTTATGCCAGCTATGGATGTAATATCTGTATCTTGATAAGGCAGTAAGAAAGCTATTCACACATATCCAGAGAGGCCATTGTCTATGAAAGTTGCTGTAGATGGAGTGCCTGTTGGTGAGCCACCACCTCAATGACATGTCCTGAAATGTCTGTGTGTTTAGTTAAAACTGTCTTTATTTTTAAACAGTTGAAAAAGAGTTTCAGAAAGAGTAAACCTTGTTTGGATGGTAACGCAATATGTGAAAATCAGACAGTAAATCAGTAACCCAGCTTACATCGTGCTCAATATCAATCTCCATCGGAGTTAATGGAAACAGATATTGAGTGGAATGTGTTCCAAGCTGCTACTTCAGTGTTGTCCAAGTCACACAACCGTCCATGACAAATTTCAACCCCTCCCTCTGTGTCTCCATGTCACCTTGGAGCATCTGCTGTTGACTCTTGATTGCCTTCTGGATGAGAAAATCTGGATGGTGAACATGTCCCTCGTGTGCAAGTGCACGGGTATAGAAAGGAGCAGTTTCAGGTACAGTGTTTGCACCAATGAGCACGTCAAATAGGACTCTGGAGGAGTAATTTCTGCATTTCTGGGCACCACACTTTGGGAAGGATGTCAAGACATTGGAGAGGGTACAGGGGGTACTTACCAGCACAATAGCACTGATGAGGGACTTCAGTTTACAGGGTAGTTGGATAAGCTGGTAATGCTCTCCCGAGAACAGAGAAGTTTAAAGGGAGATTTAATGCAGGAATATGAATTATGGGGGCTTTATTGAGCAGATCAGGAGAATCTGTTTACTCTGGTAAGTGTGTCTGTAACTAAAGGCTAAGATTTAAAATAATCACCAAAAGAATTAGAGGGGTAATGAGCAAAAATGAAATCTCACAGACTATGTTCATGATCTGCAATTCATTATCTGAAAATGTGGATTTCATAGGAACTTTCAAAAATGAATTGAAGATGTTCTCAAATGGACTAATATGCAGGGATCCGGGCAAAAAGCTGGACTAGAAGATTAAATTGGACAGCCTGCACAAGTACGATGGGCTGAATGGCCTCCTTCTGCACCATAAGATTCCGTTATCTAGTCCAACTCATAATTGGGCTGGGATGTTTTTAAGGGACTAGGGCAGTCCCGAAAACAGGCGTTAGGCGCCATCCATCTGCTAATGTTGGTGCTGTTTTGGACTCTGTCCAAAAATTGGGATGTCCTGAGACTCAAGCCCTGAGCCTTGGGTTTCCTGGACATGGATGTGGGCGACAGTGAAAAGCTGAGCACATTTATTTTCCTGTTTACAATATGGAGATGGGGGAGGCAGCAGTGTTATTCTCAGCTCCTCAATGCTCCTGTCCACACTGTATGACACAATGCCCACCCCCCTCCCACTGCTGTCTGGCCCCTTCACACTCTACGCTCACCTACCCAGTGTCTCCCCAATATCACCCACCCAAATCTGCACTTGCTCCTCCCGCATCTCTGCTCTCTCCCCTCCCCCACTCTCTATACTCGCCACCCACTCCCTCTAACCTCCCCCCACCTGTCCTCCCTTCCTCGATTTCTTGCTCCCATGCACCCTCTGCCTCCCCCCCTGCAGATTTTCCTCACAACCCTCCTTCCTCACCTGCTTTCTCTCTCATCTCACTTTCCTGGTCCCCTGCTCCCCTCCACCTCCCGTCCCGTGGCCTTTGTTCTTTCTCTCCGTCCATTCCTACACATACTCCACTCCCCATCCATCCCCTCTCTCACTCACTTCCCTCCAGTCAGTCTTCCCTCCCCATTCCGCACATCTTCCCTCATCTTGGTCCCATACTCTCCCTGTCCTCCCTGTCCCGCACACTGTCCCTCGCAACCCCCCCTCTTTACCCTCCAGCTTTCTTTCTCCCCTCCCTCTCCCTTGCTCTCTCTCCGCTCCACCTCCCAACCTCTCTCCACTCCCCCTTCCACCATCTCAGCCCTCCCCTTCCACCATTGTCACTGTCCCCTTCAGCTAACTCTGGCTCCACTCTGTCCACTCATTGACCACACCCCCACCCCTCCCAATCTCTCACTCCTTCATCACCCTTTCTCCCTCCCCTCCCCCTCCCTCTCCCCTCTCTCTATTCACACGTTTTTTCTCTCTCTCTCTCCCAATCCCGCTCCTGTGTTTGGGTTGCTGAGCTGTAACTAGTGGAGTGACACAGGGATGAGCGCTGGGAACTCAACTATTTACGATCTATATCAATGACTTGGATGAAGGGACCGAATGTCTGGTAGTTAAATTTGTTCATGACACAAAGATATTAGGAATTTAACTTGTTAAGAGCACATGAAGAGTCTACAAAAGGATTTAGATAGATTAATTGTTAGTTAATTTATCGGGTAGATTATAATGTCCAAATTCATGAACTTGTCCACTTGGCAGGAAGAATATCAAGGCAACGTATTATTTTAATAGAGAGGATGATTAAAACTATATTGTTGGAGTTCTGACTGTGTATTTTCGGTGTGGAGCGATTGTAAGTTCACACCTGTGGGAATAACCTTTGTGTTGTCTGGAGATTGTAACATTTAAGGTTCAGAATGTACCAAGGGTTGATACATTCAGATCCTGTCTCAGGGCAAGGGGGGCTGAACCCTGCTGGGAGATCACAGGTTAACAGGTGAATTCAAAGGTCAGTGAACAACCATTTGTGTTCATTTGTATTGAATTAAAAGAGTTGGGAGCAGCAGCTGGTGCAGCAGCTCAGCTGAGGTGCTGGGACCGTCCCTGTGTTGAGATGCTGGAGTGGAACTGCTGTCAGCAGGTTATAATTTGCCTTACAAACTACCAGGAGACTCAGGTACAGGCCACGATCTTTCATTAGTGATTCAAGCGTACGTAGGGAGAGACAGCGTGGGGCAGTCTTGACCGAGCTGTGCAGATTACAGCGAAATCTTTTTATACACAATTAGTCACAGACTCATAATCTAATCTTGTCAATTCACAATCATATGCTTAAAGAGGCCTTCGGCTTTTGTCACTTATTTCCCGTGTGTACAGACACGCGACATTGTTCTCATCCTCGCAAGACCACCATGTCCTGCTGACTGTGCAGGAGTCTGTGCCTCCAGACTACAACAGCCACTCACTCCCTGGCCTTGTTCTTTGTTCTACTGCCTTGCCCATCATCTCCTTTCTTATTCTGTCTGAAACACATCTGCTATTCTCCCGTTCTGCTTTTCTGCTTATATTTTATTGTTACTAACAGGCAATTCTAACTAAAATTGTTTAACCCTTTCAAGATACTGGAGTAGAACTGCTCTTGGCAGGAGTAGATCGTCCAGCCCTTCCAGCCCACTCTGGCATTCAATGAAATCATGGCTGATTCACTACTTCAACATCATTTTCCTGCACTATCCCCGTATCCATTGATGTTTTTAATATGTAGAAAACTATCCATCTCAGTCTTGCGCATACTCAGTAACTGAGCCTCCACAACCGTCTGGGACAGAAACTTACAAAGATTCATCACCCTCTGAGTGAAGAAATTCCTCCTCATCTTGGTCTTAAATGACCTGCCCCTTAATCTGAAACTGTGTCCCCTAGTTCTCGACTGCCCCACCACCGCAACCAGGCAAACACCCTTCCTGCATTTATCCTGTCAAGTCCTGTCAGAATTTTGTATGTTTGAATGAGATAACCTTTCATTTTTCTAAACTCCAGAGAGCAAAGGACCCGTCTATTTAATCTTTGCTCACAGGACTGAAAGGTCCGAGGAATACTCTGGTACAAAATTTCAACACTCGGAGTCCAGATGCAATATTCAAGTGGTTCCTTTATTACACATGTGGACAGCTCACGCTGGGCAATCCAGGCGCTTCTCCACCGAGGTTCAAATGAGCACAGTTAATATATATTTTTTTACTACCAGTTACAACTTAATGGTGCTAGTTAGATAAAGGCCACAACACAATAATCTGATCATTGTGTTCTTGTACAGTAATTGCAGAGACTGGGCATTATCCTTTTGGGAGACAACAAAGAATATGCGTTTGTTCTAGACAAAAGGTTTACGGGGGCTGACTGGGTGTGTTTCGGGGCTATCAAATGGTGTTAAATGGCCTTCCCCATCTCTTGATCGAGTCATCCTGAGTCCCTGCCCATGTGTGTCTCCCATTTCCTAATAGCAAATTTACAGCTGAGCCCTTTGTACAAGTTTTTATCTTTCATGTAAGGCTGTGATTGTCTGTGTATGCTTTGGCAACCGAGTTGCTGGTCCTAGCTGGCACTTTAAAATAAATCCAAATTTTCTGCATCTTCAGGACAATCCCTGCGTTCCAGGAATTTATTTGTGAACCTTCATTACACTCAGTCTATGGCAAATATACCTTTCCTCATGTTCGGAGACCAAAGCTGCACATATTAGTCCAGATGCCGTCTCACCAAGGCGATATATAATTGTAGTAAGACACCTTTACTCCTGTAACCAAATCATCTTGCAATAAAAGCCAACATAGCATTTGCCTTCTAAATTCCTTGCTGTACCAGCTTTCAGTGACTCATGAACATGGACACATAAGTCCCTTTTATGCTTAACATTTCCCAGCCTCTCTCCATTTAAGAAATACCCTACATTTCGGTTTTTCCCACAAAAGTGGATATCCTCACATTTCTCAACCTTGAATTCCATGTGCCACATTTTTGCCCACTCACTGAGCCTCTCCAAATCTCCTTCAATCATCTCTGCATCCTGCTCACAACTGATACTTCCATCTGCAAACTTGGAAATATTACATTTGATCCCAACATTCAAATCATTGATATGGATTGTGAATGTCTGGGGCCCAAGCACCTATCCTTGCGATACCCCACTAGTCACAGCCTGATCACCTGAAAATGACCCAATTATTCCTACTCTTTGTTTTCTGCCCATAAACCAGTTCTCAATCCATGCCAGTACATTCCACCAAATTGCATTTGCTCTGATTTTGTTTGCACACCTCTGTTGTGGGACCTTATCAAAAGCTTTCTGAAAATCTGAATAAACGACATCCTCCAGTTACCCTTTCCCTATTCTCCTAGTTACATCCTCCAAAAACTCCAACAGGGGTTTGTTAAACGTGATTCCCCTTTCATCAAGTCCATGTTGATTCTGCCCAAGCTTCCCATTATTTCTAAGCGTTCCGTTATCACATCCTTTATTTTAGGCTCTTGCATTGCCCCTACGACTGATGTTAGGCTAACAGGTCTGTAATTCCCTGTTTTCTCTCTTCCTTCTTTCTTAAATAGTGGGGTTACATTTGCCACCTTCCAATCTGCAGGAACAATTCCAAAGTGACTCAAATTTTGAAAGATGACCACCAATGCACCGACTTTCTCTACAGCCACCTCATTCAACATTCTGGGATGTAGATCATCAGGTCCAGGGGATTTATCTCCTTTAGGTCCCATTAATTTCTCTTGTACTCTTTTTTTACCTAATAATATTGTGTTGCAGTTCCTTGTTGATATTTGTCCTTTGATCCTCCATTATTCTGGGGGGTTTTTAATGGTGATAATTGACATTTTGGAAGATTATGAGCAAGTTCATGTGATTTGCCTTACTCGTGTCTGTCATTAACCATATGGTTTGTGGTGTGTTCGACCGCAGTTTTCCTGTTAATTAATGTTTACCTCATGTTAATTCTTTATATTAGAATATAAGAGGTAATATTATCTGTTTGCATTGTTGACTCTTGGTTAGTAAAATTCTTCTGTTTGTTTCAAAACATGGAATCTTATGGATTTATCCTCTTAGCAAGCAACTGGGATTTCAAATTTGGTCGACTAACATAAAAAAGTTAATGGTCACTAAGCAGATCATAACCAAATTTGAGGGTCTTGCCTGGGGCTGTAACAAATTTGGGGTCTGCCCTTGCAATGTACCAAGGGAGACAGCAGAACTCTACAGTAGAGAGGGATCTGGACAATCTGGTACATGAATCACTAAATTACTTTGCAGGTACAGCAAGTGATTAGGAAGGTAAATGGAATGTTCATGTTTATTGCAAGAGGAATCGAGTACTAAACTATGCAATTGTTGCTACAGCTGTACAGGGTCTTAGTGAGACTGCATCTGAAGTCTGTGTACCATTTTGATCTCCTTACTTAAGAAATGAGATAGTTACATAAGACGCAGTTCAGAGAAGATTCACTCGACTGATTCTTGGGATGAATGGATTATCTTATGATAAAAGGTAGAACAGGTTTGGCCTTTACTCATTGGAGTTTAGAAGGATGAGAGGTGATCTTACTGAATCGTGTAAGACGCTGAGGGGATTTGACAAGGTGGATGCCAAGAGGACATTTACCTTGGAGAGGCATCTGGAAATAGGGGACAGTTTTAAAATTAGGAGTCTCCCATTTAAGACTGAGATGAGGAGAATTTGTTTTCTGTCAGAGGGTGGTTAGTGTTTGGAATTCTCTTCCCCGGCGAGCAGTGGAGGTTGGGTCATTGAATATATCCAATCAGATCAGCCATTATCTCCTCCCCTTCTCTCTTTTTCACTCTGCCCGATTTGCGTTCACCCTCCAGTTCTTGCTCGCTCTCTCTCTCACGCCTTTAAGCTCTCCCTGCTCCCCTGCACTCTCTACCCCTCCATCTCGTTCTCCCTCTCACACCATCACACTCTCCCTGCCCCCCTGCACTCTCTACCCCTTCATCTCACTTTCACCCTCGCACTCTCCCTGACCCCCTGCACTCTCTACCCCTCCATCTCGTTCTCCCTCTCACACCATCACACTCTCACTGCCCTCTGCACTCTCTACCCCTTCATCTCACTTTCACCCTCGCACTCTCCCTGCCCCCCTGCACTCTCTACCTCTTCATCTCACTTTCACCCTCGCACTCCCCCTGCCCCCCTGCACTCTCTACCCCTCCATCTCACTCTCACATCCCCACACACTTCCTGCCACCCCCCCTGCTCTCTTTACTCCACCCTCTCTTTCTTACCCACTCTCCCAATCTCTGTCATGCTGGTCTCTCTCTCTCTCTCTCTCCGGCTCCCATGTTCTCAAACCCTCCTGCTCTCACTCTCTCCCACCTCTTCCTCTCCATCAGTCCACCCACACTCTCCCTCTCCACGTTCCTGCTCCCTCCTCTGCTGCCATTTTCTCTCCTCAACTTCACCTCCCCCCCGCCTCCATCTCTTTCCAGCTCCCTCTCCCCCTCTCTCTCTCTCTCTCCCTCCCTCTCCCTCTCTCCCTCTCCCTCTCTCTCTCTCCCTCTCTCTCTCTCTCTCTCCCCCTTCCTCACACTCTCTCCCCCTCCCCAGCCCCTCTCTCTAAATCACTGACTGTGTTATTTTAACTTTCCCCCAGCTCCAGCCTCTCTGACTCTGGATCTGAACACAGCGAATCCCCGGCTCATCCTGTCTGAGGACCGGACCAGTGTGAGACACGGAGACAAACGGCAGCCGCTCCCTGACACCCCGGAGAGGTTTGATCCCTGGGTCTGTGTCCTGGGATCAGAGGGATTCACATCAGGGAGACATTACTGGGAGGTGGGGGTGGGGGAGAAGACTCAGTGGTGGCTCGGAGTGGCCCGAGAGTCTGTGAAGAGGAAAGGGAGAATCTCCCTGATCCTCGAGTCCGGATTGTGGGTTGTGGGGCTGTTTCCCGGATTTGGTTATTTAGCCGCCACCTCCCCCTCACCGACCCCCCTCACCCCGAGTGTGAATCCCCGGAAGATCGGGGTTTTCCTGGACTATGAGGGTGGACAGGTGTCATTTTACAATGCGGACAACATGTTCCATCTCCACACTTTCACCCACACTTTCACTGGGAGAATCTTTCCCATCTTCTGCCCGGGATTGAATGACGACGGGAAAAACTCGGCCCCGCTGAGAATCTGCGGGATTCAAGGTCACTAACAGATCCATCCCATAATTTCACACCGGCTCCCTGCCTCCTGCCAGCTGTAAACTGATGGGTGTGGGTCTCAGTCACAGGTGGAGAGAGAAGCCAGGTTAACATTCCGGGTATAAACCCTGTGTGGGAACTGGGAACTGAAAGATCAGCGAGGACCTCTGTAGGGCTGGGGGAAAGAAGGAGGGGGAGAGAAGAAACAAATAGAAGCTCAATTGTAGAGAGGAACTTACTGGGTAGAATGAGCTGTGAACTGCAGGAACCCGGTGACCTTCCTGCCTGTAATGTTGCTCCACAGGCGGAAGGTGGTGGGACATCAGCTTGTTTGAGATGAATCAGTTCAGTGATTCTCAAACTGGGGTCCGGGGAGTCTTTCCCGGGGGTCCAGGAAATAATTTCTCCAGAGGGTGGGAGAGAGAGAGAGAAAAGCACAAGAGGGGGAGGAAGTGAAGTGGGGGAAATAACAAGCTCCCCGCTTTGTATAAATTCCCAGGAGTTAGTGTTATTCCTGCATGAGCAGCTTTCAAGATTTCCACCCCCAAACCTCCCGAATTCTCTCCCTTCTTCACGGTGATGGACATTTCGGCTGTCATGGTTTTCAGCGGTGAGTCTGATATTTCCTTTCGGTAGGAGGGGAGGTGGAAGACCAGCTGCTGCTGTGATACTCGTCTGTCTTCAATTTGGGCTCAGACAGTGAGCAAGTGCCGTTATCATGCTGCCTGGCTTGCTGAGTATTTCCATTATTTTCTGTTTATATTAATCTCTAATTGGTTTGTTTCTTGTAATCGCGATAAAACTGTCATCTTGACTTTCTTCAAACTCTCACCATGTTTCAATAATACTGAGTAACTGGACTGGGTTGGTACACGCCTGTAAATATTTCCCAGACTGTCATATCCAAGTGGGTACTCTGTAATAAAATTGGAGGGGTGTTTCCGGTTTCGTTTACGTTAAAATGTGAACGTGCTTCGAGACTGTTTGAGCATGTAAATGATGTGACACTGTTGTGAATACTGATGTGATAGTCTGTCTGTATTGAACGTGATGTGTGAACTGATCGGGTATGTATGCCATTAACAGGCAGTGTTAACCATGTGAAAAGTAGTTCAGTTGCTGCATTAGAATGTTTGTCATGGGTTTTCTCTTGTACTGAAGCTCCTCCGAGTGCAACATGATCATTTGAATATCATTGCAATTTCTGTGATGGTCATTTTGAAATGTTCTTTTAGATATTTTAGGAATAAAGTATATTTTGCAAAAAAAATGTGGAGTCACAGTTATCATTTATCTCTGGTTTGTCTGCTCTGTCTCATCACTTTCCTGTCAGTGAAATAGTCCTTAAATCACTAGTATGTAGTTACCTATTTTATTAAAAATATGTAACTCTGTACATGTAACCTGTTCATATTATCATTTTTATATAGCATTATAATTTACATTGAGAGTCCATGATTACATTTGTAAATTGGTTCTTTAACGAAAAGAATCTGAAAACGAGTGGAATAGAAGCAGTTTTCTCAAAAAGGACACAGTTCATCATTAAATCTAAGAAACAGAAACTAAACATGCTATTTGTTTTATTTACAAATTGCTCCAGAGTCTGGGTTACCTGGATGATTTTAAGAGCTTCTGGATGGAGTAAATGGAGTGACAGATGCCTGTAAATTGTCCTGAAGTTTACTCTGGTACTTCAGCCATCACTCCCGCGGATAGGGACCTGAGATGGGCAGTGGGAATGCCAGCCTGCTTCAGGTAGGAAGCAATGCAAAATCGTAAAATCACAATGCACCGACTGTGGTCAATCAGCCCCCTCTGTCTGGAGAGGCACCTTGATAGAGCTATTCAACTGGTCCCAGTCCAGTTCCTTTACCCCCACAGCCAATCCCTTTTTGAAAGTTAGTTTTGAATATTGTTTCCACCACACTGGCAGGCAGTACATTCCAGATAATAATGGGCTGCGGGAAAATCCGTATTCATCTCACTCTGGATTTTTTTTAAACAATACCTTACACCTGTATCCTTTGGTTGCTGAACCCTCTGCCACTGGAAACAGTTTCTCCCTATTTTCTCAAAACCTTTCATGATTTTGTACTTCTCTATTAAATTTTCCATTAAACTTCCCTGCAGAAGCACTGGTCATAATCTTCCAATCCCCTTAGGTACAGGAGAGGAGCCAGAGGACTGGAGAATTGTAAATGTTTCATCCTTGTTCAGAAACGGTCTAAGAATAAATCCAGCAGCTCCAGGTAAGACAGTTTAACCTCTGTTCTGGGAAAGCTTTTAGAAGTGATAACCTTGGGCACAGTTAAAAAACACGTAGACAATTGTGTGGAGTACTTAAGGAAAGCCAGCCCGTATTTTTCAAAAGAAATGTGTCCAACCAACTTGATTGAGTTTTCTAATGTGGTAACAGGTAGGATTGATAGGGTAATATGGCTAATGTGGTATTTATAGAATTCCAAAAAGGCATTTGAAAAAAGTCATATAATAGGCTAACATGAAAATTTGAAGCCCACGGGATGAAATGGGCAGTGACAGTATGAATATGAATTTGCCTCAGCAGCAGAAACAGGTATGGTGAATGGTTATTTTTCAGACTGGAGTAGTTTTACAGTGTTGTTCCCAAGAGGTCGGTGTTATGACATGGCAGATGATATGTGCTGGGCGGACCACATCCCCGCGGGAAATTTGGTCGCTCTATCACAATGGTTTTACAATTTGTATTTATTATGAGAAGATGTGTGCACTAAATTCAGAAATAATGAGTCCACTAAGACTTTAGAGATCTTAAAAATTAAGTTAGAGTACTTATGAACAAAAAAAAAGATTTCAAACACATAATTCAGACTATAAATTACTTACTCCTATACCAACACCTAACATTCCTAATATTAACCTGATTCCCAGCTACACATCCCCTATTAAGGCAACAGAACAAAATAGATTTTAGAATTTAAAAAAAACCAGCAAGTTAACACAGTACCCACTTGACAGTGGAATTCCAAATGGCCTCCCCAACATCAGTTACTTTACATAGCAGACTTATGGACAAATGGCTGGTGGATTCTTGAAGACAGGAATGTGAGCGGGGAGTAGGATGTTAAGAGGCCTCAAGGCAATTTAGACGAGTTGAGTGAGTGGGAGAATACATGTCAGATGTAGTATAACGTGGATAAGTGTGAAGTTATTCACTTCCCAAGGAAAAACAGAATATTATTTAAATGGTGTCAGATTGGGAATTGTTGATGTACAAAGGGATCTGGGTGTCCTTGCATACCAATCACTGAAAGCAAGCATGCAAGTGCAGCAAGCAGTTGCAAGAGGACTTGAGTACAGGGGTAAGTATGTCTTCCTGCAGCTATACAGGTCCTTGGTGAGACCACACCTGGAGTATTGTGTGCAGTTTTGATCTCCTGAGCGGAGAAAGAAAACTTGCCATACAGGCAGTGCAGCGAAGGTTTACCAGACTGATTCCTGGGATTGTCGTATGAAAAGACATTGGGTCGAGTGGGCCTGTATTCACACGAGTTATAAGAATGAGAGGGGATCTCATTGAAACATGTAAAATTCTGACTGGGCTGGACAGACTGGATACAGGAATGATGTTTCCTCTGGCTGCAGGGTCTAGAACAAGGGGTCTCAATCTTAGGATACAGAGTAGGCCTCCAGTACTGAAAGGAGGAGAATCCTCTTCACTCAGAGGGTGGTTAATTCTCTACCACCGAGGGCTGTGAAGGCCAATTCACTGAATATGTTGAAGAAGGAATTAGGTAGATATCTGGACACTAAAGTCGTCAAAGGGGCTGGGGAGAGATCGAGACTATGGCGCTGAGATTGAGGATCAGGCATGATCATATTGAATGGTGGAGGAGGCTCGAAGGGCGAATGAGCTACTCCTGCTTCTATTTTTCTATGTTTTTCCACTCCTGTTAGATCTTACATGGCCCTCTCCTCACATAGCTTTTCATTCTCCTTTAATTTTCCCTTTAATATGTAAATTCAACTGTTTGATATGACTCTGAAACATCAAACTCTGAAAAGGAAGGTAAAAAATAAAATATTTTTCAGGCACATAAATAAAAATAGGAAGGCTGGGATGGAAATAGGACCATTAAGGGATAGATAGGATAATGCCACAGATAAGGATAGAGATAGGGCAGAAATATTAAATGATTACTCGACCCCTCTGGCTGTACGGCTCACAATGAATGTATGTAGTTAATACTAAATGTATCATTATTGTATTGAAGCACCTTAGAGTGCAACATGATGTAGGTTGATAACTCCAATACCATTGCACTGTCTGACTGTCATGTACAGATTGAAATGATTGTAATATTCATTAATTGTATTGATGCACCTCATGATCCCTGTTTAAAAGTTTAATCTGATTGCACCTTTTGTGATGGCAATTTAGAAATGTTTTGTAATGTCCTTTTAGATATTTTATGAATAAAGTATATTTTTCTAAATAAATTAATTGATTACTTAATTACAGTGTTTAACAGGGAGCTAGAACAGGTAGATATGATATTGAATGATGATCTAACTTTTCAGGTAAGTGCAATTAAAATAAGAGAAAAGGGATCGAATCAAACTCAAAGAGGATAAAGCCCTGGCCCAGAAGTTTCACACCCACACATTTAAAATAAATCTAGGGAATAGATAGCAGAGGTATTACTGCAGATTTGAAATATGTTTTTGAGGAAAAGGTGTAGTGCTAGAGGACTGGCAGAGAGCAAATGTAATTCATGTTCTTAAAAAGGCAGAACAGAATGTACCCAGGGAATAGTAGATCAGTCAACTAATGTTGGTGCTAGAAGAAATAATGCAATCCCTACTAGAGAGAGGAAGAACTTCTAACAAAAAGAAACAAATCATTAGCATGGATTTCAAAAAGGAAAATCTCTCTTGACCAAAGTTATGATTTTTTTGGAAGAGGTAACAGCGACAGTAGACAATGGTAATGTAGTAGATGCGAGTTACCTGGATTTTCAAAAGGCCTTTGACAATGCCTCTTACAATAGGCTACTGAATAAAGTCAGAGAATATGGAGTCAGCGGAGAAGGGAAGAATGGATTGCTAGCAGGTAGAAAGCAGAGGGTAGTTATTCAGAGTGGCAGAAAGTGGGAAATAGTATTTGACAAGGATCAGTACTGGGCCCACTGTTGTTGATAATTTGCATTAATGGTTTGAACTTCAGAATCAGAAACACAATTTATAAATGGATGACATGTGTCTATATATGTGCATGTGTGCTTGCGTGTGTGTGTGTGTGTGTGCGTGTGTGTGTGTGAGAGAGAGAGAAACAGTCAGTCAGTCAATACTGGGGAGGGAAAGGCTGAAGAGAAACAAACCAAGCAGGAGGGCTTCTTTTTGAAGGGATCAAATTGAAAATTAGGGAAGTTAAGCTAAATTTATTTCAAACATTGGTTAGATCATACTTACAGTACTGCACGTGGCTCTGGTCAATTTATTATTAAAAAGGATAGAGGAACTGGGGAGGCTGCAGAGAGGATTTAAAAAATTCTGCCATTTCCACAAACTCCAGCATGATGCCATCCCCCAAACGCATCCTCACTCCATCTCCCACCCCTGTCGGCATTCCGTAGGGACTGTTCCCTCTGGGACACCTTGGTCCAGTCCTCCATCATTCCCAACACCTCAGCCCCCTCCCATGGCACCTTCGCATACAATCACAGAAGGTGCAATGCCTGTCCCTTTAGTCCCCCCTACTCCTCACGGTCCAAGGGCCCAAATACTCCTTTCAAGTGAAGAAGTGCTTCACTTGCACTCCCTCAATTTGGTCTACTGCATTTGCTGCTCCCAATGATGTCACATCGACATTGGAGATACCAAACTGAGACTGGGTGATCGCTTTGCAGAACATCTTCGGTCTGTCTGCAGGCATGACCCAGACTGAGGTAAACGTCAATTCCTGTTCGACAGGTACTAGAAACTGTAATACTATTGTTTTCAAAATATAAACTTTATTCATAAAGTTAAGGTAAATTACACGACAGTTCCAATTTGACATCACATAAAGTGCAACACAGTTCTATGATGTTTAATGCCTGGCTATGACATTCTGAGGCAATTCAGTATGCTCACAAACAGTTTGCAAATAGATTTACAATTCTCATTTCATATCAAACATTCCCTGGTACGTTGTCTGGGGAAAAGAAAATTAAATGATAAAACAGAAAATAATTGAGGGGAAAATGCACAAATATTGAAGAAAACCAGATACTGAGTTGCTGCACTGAGGCTCACTCACCTGTACATTATCTTACACAGTGCTCTCTCCCCCTCATTCACTGTGTGAACCACCTAGGGACACCGGGGAGCCTTGCTCGCCTGTACAGGTACATTATCTTGCACTCCATGTCGGTGATTTTACAATGATATAAAGGCATCAATTGCACATAAGTGATTGTGTAAACATGCTGTGGGTTCATTTATTGAGATGAGGAACATGGGAACAGATATACATGGATAGAAAGCTTGAAGGCATCAGCAGCAGAACTGACTGTTGTGTGCTCTGCTCAATATCAAAAGTGAAACTAAAGCTAGGTAGCATGACACATTTCCCTTCTAGTGATGATAGGCAGCTATCTCTTAAAGGCATATTACAGCATTCCTCCTTTTTAAAGATACTTTAACCCCTTCCAAAGAAGTGTAACTAATTACAATACATGTTCATGTTTAGTTACCATTACATCAGCGTATAGAACAGATGAATCTATGAGTCCCTGAAGGGTAAAGGCAATCTGCTGGTACACCCAGATCCTATGATGGTAACTTTATCTGGAGGTGTATTTAATTGCTCACAGTGACCTGCCCGATTCTGAGACTTGGATAATGTTTCTGGTTTCATTAGGGATCTTGTCCTAAAGTCAATAGGAATGTCCAGTGGTTGAGGAGCTGGAATAGATCTGATTTCTCCTCACTTACGTCTCACCATTGTGCCTTTTTGTGTCATTACTTCATAGGACCCTGGTTCTGAACCAATCTTTGATGCCTCGGCTGGTTGCCACGTACCCTTCTGTGGGCCCCTGGATGTGAACTTGTCCCAACTGTAAACTTGGCAGCTCTGTACCCACATTTTTATCAAGACATTGGCCGTCTTCTCGTGCAGTTTTAAAACTTGCTCTCTAGTCTTTGAGACAGTAGAATGGGTAAGAATCCGTAAATTGGTATGCATTGGTCGACCTAACAAGATCTGTGCCAGTTATAGAATAATTCCACTTAAAGGTATCACTCTTGGATGTAACATTGCAATGGGTAGATCTTGCTTGGTCTGTCTACATTTGAGAATTAGGGATTTCACTGTGCAAGTCATTCATTCATCTGGGCCATTAGATCAAGCTAATATCAGGTCATAAAGATTCCAGTTTGATCGGCTGCCTGCCTTTAGAAATGACTTACCGGGAGGTGCCTGACTTGTCCCAATATGGCCAAAATGATCTTATGTGCTTGTGGAGATACTGAATTGAATCAGGCCATCCGTTTTCCACAGTTTCTGTAGTGTCACCTTTCACCATTTCTTCTTGTAGCTGCTAGCATTTGTTTTGCACAAAATGTTCTGGATCAATTGACAGACTTGCATTCTCCTGCAAGCGTAATGTTGCAGCTCACTTTTAATTGACAATTATGTCTAAAGATCCTGGATATTTCGCTTTTAGTTCATGATCTGAGGTGACAGGCGTCATTTATGAGTTTGATCTGCCTTGTGAGGTCTGATTGATTCCATGGAT
The DNA here is from genome assembly GCF_964194155.1 of Cetorhinus maximus. Lineage (NCBI taxonomy): Eukaryota > Metazoa > Chordata > Chondrichthyes > Lamniformes > Cetorhinidae > Cetorhinus > Cetorhinus maximus. The sequence continues at coordinate 19,969,409 of NC_135899.1, read as the reverse complement.
TGTTGCTCGTGTGAGGTCATGGCATGCTGATACACCTAGAGACTCTGGGCTGGAGTCTCCATGATGTAGAACATCTGTGTCACCAGGAGGATTGACTGTACTTACAGTCCAGGAGTATGATCCTGCACATGGAATTTGTGAGCTGTTGTATGCTGAGTGTTTCACAGCAGTGGGTTTTGCCATGTCTGCAGATATGTGTCTTTTAGAATTAGTAGGGGTAGCATGTTGGCACTTGCCCCTGTGTCAATCTTGACCAATAATGAATCCTTACCAACTTTCTTAGGGCAGCTAATTCGAATCTTGGCAAACACTTCAGATGGTGAGATGGCATCAATGCTTTCCATAATATTGACGGTGTGAAATAGGTGCTCTTCACACTCCATCTCATTGTGCACATCGTCATTTTCTTGTTTGTCAATTGCTTCGTGTATATGTTTCTGGCGGGATACCAGCTGGCCATCCTCATTGCTGAAAACTACCTGTTGCAAGCGGGTTGTTTGGATCAGCACACGGCTCTTTGTAGCTGCATCAGCCTTTGCTCAAGTGCACAGCCTCTGCCAAAGGCCCTTTCTGCCACATGCCTTACAGAATCGATGAAAAGCTGGGAATTTCCTTGGTGCATGCAAAAGGCCACACCCTCCACATGTCCTGCTAGGTTTGGGTTTCCTAGTGAGTGCTTCAACAACTGGGTTGTACCTTGGACCTGTAAGTTTAATCAAACTGTGAGGGTCACTTTGTACTTACAACCATCCTCTTCAGCCGCTCTTGAATGCTACACCTTTTCAGCTTGTCTAACAGATCTTCCTGGAATCCTTCCATGGGAGTGGATGTGATCACCAACTCAGCAATTCTGCCTGCTAGCTCTGCATTTGAAAAATCACAGAACGTCCCCTTTTCTCTGCACCTGATGATGAAATGGTCTATGGATTCTGTAAAAAAAACCAAAAATAGCTGGAAAAACTTAGCAGGTCGGACAGCATCTGCGAAGATGAATATGGTTGTAGTGTCGAGTCCGTATGACTCTTCATCAGAACTAAAGAAAAATAGAAATGAGGTGAAATATAAGCTGGTTGATGGGGCTGGGACAGGTGAAGCTGGATAGAGGGCCAGTGACAGGTGGAGGCAAAGAAGAGATTGCCAAACATGTCATAGACAAAGGGACAAAGGATTTTTATGGTAATGATATTATCTAAGGAATGTGCTAATGGTGGCATTAAGGGTAGAAAGCAAGACGAAGAAGTGACAAATGGCCCGAGTGGGTGTGGGGTGAGGGGAAGGGATCGAAATAGGCTAAAAACTGGAGATAAAACAATGGATGGAATAAATTTAACATTAATAGAAATTGGTGGGAAAAGGAAAATATATTTTAAAAATATATATTTTAAAAATGACAAATTATTAGAAAAAAGGAGGATCGGAAAGGGGCTAAGGATGGGGGAGAGAGGTCATGCGCTAAAGTTGTTGAACTCAATGTTAAGCCCGGAAGGTTGATAAGTGCCTAATCGGAAGATGAGGTACTGTTCCTCCAGTTTGCGTTGAGCTTCACTGGAACATTGCAGCAGGCCAGGGACGGATATTTGGGCATGGAGGGTGTTGTCGAAATGACATGAACTCTAATTGATGAAGACAGAAGTTGAACCTGATTCTGCACCAGTCGCCCAATATCTTTTGGGGATCCTTTAGCTCTTCTGCTGTTGATCCTGACGTGTTCAGCCTGTGTAGACGACAATGATATTATCTTGCCCCCTCACATTCTGTGAACCAGATGCTGTTCAAAAGGGAATTGAATAAATAATAAAAGAAAAATGAAAAAGATCATTTCAGGAGCCGATTTGGCATTGGGAGTTAAAAGCCTAAAGACATTTTAGAAGCAGCTCGCTGCTGCAATGGGGGAATCATTTGTTTCTGGGTGAATGAATTTCAAAAGCGTCTCTTCCTCAAAACCGTTTCTCTTGCTTATGCCACCCTTTGCTGGCCGATGAACGTTAGTACACAAGCAGAGAGGAAATCATGATAAATGCAGTGAGTGCAGAGCGACCTCAAATGCCAGCGTTAAAATAAAAGCAAAACACTGCGGATGTTGGCGATCTTGGACCTCGAAACGTTAACACTATTTGCTTCTCCATATACATGTGTCCTTTATGTGTTAATTTTTCGAGTACTTTGTAGTACATGCAACAACGGTCTCTGTTGGTGAACAAATATGTTACAGTAAAATCTGACATGAATTAGTTAATCAGAGGAGAGCGCAAATGCAGTCCTCCCGCTCCCACAAATTTTACAGTCGAGAATCCCGCATTTGGGGACATCGCAGGTGTCAGCACACTCGAAGTGCAATGGGCTGACCTCGTCCTGGGAGAACAATATTTTTTTGGACAAATATACTTTATTCATTAAATATCTGGAAGAACATTACAAAACATTTCTAAATCGCCATCACAAAAAGTGCAATCAAATTCAACTTTTAGACATGGATCAAGAGCTGCTTCAATACAATCAATGAATATTACAGTTATTTCAATATGGTCATTACAGACAGTCGGAAAGTGCAATGGTATTGGAGTTATCAACATACATCCTGTTGCACTCTGAGGGTGCTTCAATACAATTATGATACATTTAGTATTCACTGCATACATTCAATGTGAGCCGGACAGCCCGAGGGGTCGATACAATTCCCAGTCTCTCGGTGCACTATGACAGAAAGGTCTTAGACAGCGACCTTTCCCTATTGCGCCTTTGCGGCGGCTGCTCCAAGCTTTAGTGTGTCTCTCAGCACATAGTCCTGGACCTTGGAATGTGCCAGTCAGCAACACTCGGTCAGGGACAACTCTTTGCACTGGAAGACCAACAAGTTTCTTGCAGACCAAAGAGCGTTGTTCACTGAGTTGATGATCCTCCAGCTGCAGTTGGTGTTTGTCTCGGTGTGTGTCCCTGGGAACAGCCCTTAGAGCACAGAGTCCTGTGACACAGCTCTGCTCGGGATGAACCTCGACAGAAACCACTGCATCTCTCTCCAGACCTTCTTTGTAAAGGCACTATCCACAAGGAGGTGAACAAAAGTCTCTTGCCACCCCCGTACCACACACAGCCACCTCGAGGGCAAGGTGCAGGGAGGGTGAGACTCCTGGCGTGTAGGAAGGATCTGATTGGGAGGCACCTTGGTGCCTTTTGGAAAGTTCTGGCGATGAACTATTCTGCCACATGACTTTGACAGTCTGCTCGGAGAACCATTGGACAGGATCCAACATCTCCTTTTCCTGCAGGGCCTCTAAAACATTACGTGCCGACCACTGCCTGATGGACTTGTGGTCAAAGGAGTTTCTCTGCATAAATTTTTCCACAAGGGACAGGTGGTACGGCACGGTCCAACTACTTGGAGCATTCCGCGGCAGCGTAGCCCGACCCATCCTTCGCAACACCGGGGACAGGTAGAACCTCAGCACGTAGTGACACTTGGTGTTTGCGTACCCAGGATCTACACACAGCTTGATGCAGCCGCACACAAAGGTGGCCATCATGATAAGGGCAATGTTGGGCACGTTTTCTCCCCATTATCTAGAGGCATCCCTGTGGACATGATCCATTTTCGAACTCCAGATAAAGCGAAAGATGGCTCAGGTGATCGCCATCGCTCAGGAGTCTGGAATGGGCCAGGCCTGCGCCACGTACAGCAACAGCGAGAGTGTCTCACACCTGTTGACCAGATTCTTACCCGCAATGGAGAGGGAGAGTCGCTGCCACATGCCCAGTTTTCTTTCCACCATAGACACTCGCTCCTTCCAGTTTCTAACGCATGCCCCGGTCCCTCCGAACCATATCCCCAGCACCTTCAGGCCATCTGACCTGACGGTGAAGGGGACAAAGGATCAGTCAGCCCAGTTCCCAAAGAACATGGCCTCACTATTCCCATGATTTACCTTGGCTCCCCAGGCCAGTTCAAACTGGTCGCAGATGTTTATCAGTCTGCGCACCGACAGCAGATCCGAGCAGAAGACAGTGACATCGTCCATGTACAGGGAATCTTTGACCTGAGTGCCTCCACTGCCTGGGATCGTCACTCCTCTTATGCCCTGATGGACTCAGCAAAGGGTTCTATGCAACACACAAACAGAACAGGGAAGAGAGGGAAGCCCTGCCTGACTCCAGATTTAATTGGAAAACTTTCTGATTCCCACCCATTGATTTGAGACTGCGCTACTGATGTTAGTGTAGAGCAGTTGGATCCAGTTGCGGATTCCCTCCCCAAACCCCACTTTGCAGAGCACATCCACCATGTAGGTGTGCAATATTCTGTCAAAGGCCTTCTCCTGATCCAGGCTGATGAGGCAGGTATCCACACCCCTGTCCTGTACATAGGTAATCGTATCCCTGAGCAGTGCAAGGCTGTCCGAGATCTTCCTGCCGGGCACAGTGCAGGTCTGGTCAGGGTGGATCACCAACTGCAGAGCAGACTTGACCCAATTGGCGATGACCTTGGACATAATCTTATAGTCCACATTCAACAGTGAGATGAGTTGCCAATTTGTAATTTCCTCTCTTTCCCCCTTGTGCTTGTAGATGAGGGTGATGATGCCTTTCCTCATGGATTCTGACATGCTACCAGCCAGGAGCATACTCTCGTACACTTCTAGCAGGTCTGGGCTGATCCAGTCCCACAGAGGCGAATGCAACTCAGCCGGTAAGCCATTGCTTCCAGGAGTCTTACACTTCTCGAAGGACTCAAGGACCTTAGTCAGTTCGTCAGGCGATAGCAGTTTGTCCAGGCTCTCCCGCTTGGTGCAACAGTGAGAACTTGGTGGTTGGGGTAAGGTTGCTGAGGAAGTTTTTGGAGTCGCAAAGATGTTGTTTATTGTAAAAGCTAAATGCAGCTCTGAAGAAGGGTCATAGAGACTCGAAACATTAACTCTGTCTGTCTCTCCACAGATGCTGCCAGGCTTGCTGAGATTTTCCAGCATTTTCTGTTGTTTCTGATGTTTTTTGTTTTTTGTCTCCAGGAGAGGCGATTAGAGCCCTGGGGAGTATCCGAGGAGAAAATTAAAAGGTCCGTTATTGGGGTTTATGTGGGGGTTATTGGCTTTCAGGGTAATGTTAGTTGGGAAACAGGGGTGGTTATTGGGGTTCCGGGTAATGTTAGAGGGGACTGGGGGATTATTGGGGTTCAGGGTAATGTTATTGGGGGCAGGGGTTATTGGGGTTCAGGAAAATGTTTTGGGGGCACTGGTAGGTTATTGGGGTTCAGGGTAATGTTAGTGTGGACGGGGGTTATTGGTGTTTAAGATAATGTTAGTGGGGGCGGGGAATTATTGGGGTTCAGGGTAATGTTGTTGGGATGGGGGGTTATTAGGGTTCAGGATAATGGTATTGGGGGCACCGGGGTATTATTGGGATTCAGGATAATGTTCCTGGGGACACCGGGGTATTATTGGGGTTCAGTATAATGTTAGTGGGGACACGGCAGGGGGTTTATTGGAGGTCACGGTGTGGTCGTGGGGGTGATGGGGTGTGAGGCAGACTCGCTCAGCAGACTTCGCTGAGGAATGCTGCCTGCAGTATGGATATTCCCCATTTGGTGGCGCCACTCCCTCACCTCTCAGGCTGTCTCCTCATTTTGCTTTCTCCAAAACTCAGCCATCCTCACTGCAAAACAGTCCCGGCCTGTTCCCAAGGCATTCTCAACGCTTCACTCAGTTTGTCTCCTTCAATATTTTTTTTAAAAGAGAAGTCATTTTCTCCCTTCCTTTCTGGTCCCACCCCTCTGTGCCGCCCAAATTTCTCTTTGAATTGCTGGGTGGCCCTGGGGTTAACCCCCTCTGGTTTTGAGGTTAGGTTGGAGAAGCTAGGCTTGTTCTCCCCGGAGCGAAGGTGGTGGGTCTAATAGAGGTGGACAAGATTATGACAGGTTTAGATAAGATAGGCAAAGGAAGGCCGCTGCCATTAGCTCCCATATACAAGGACTAGTGTCTGTAAGTGTGGCGGGAAGCAGAGACAGAGATTCCGTTTGACTGAGGATCTGACAGGCCACTCGCTTCGTTCCCCTGTAGACTAGTGAGGACGGGGATGATGTGTAACAGGGACTTGGCAAGAGATGGGATATAAGCGGTAGAGTTACAGATGAACTGAAGTTTATGTTGGGCGGTGGGCGGGTTACTGGCGATGAGAACATTGTAATAGTCAGGACTGGAGTCAGAGTGATGGCTGAGTGTGTCAGTCGGGCTGAAGTCTGGGCAAAGCTGGACAATGTTACAGGAATGGAGTTTTTGTGATCACAGGGTCAGCAGTTCATTTCCGGGTTGGAGCATAATCGATATGTGTGAAAGACAGCGCACTGATTAACTAGCCTAACATAGTGCAAATTAATAATGTTGTCTTATCTCTTCGTTCATTATCTTCCATTGAATCAGTGTCAAAACTTGTAGAGAATCCAAAAGTGCTGTATCCTCAAGAACATTTCACTTTTGTGAAAACAGGTTTTGTAACTTATGGCGCAAACAATAATTTTCACTTGGAAGCATATACTTACGCAAAGACGTGTGGCAGGTCAGAATATTGGAAAGAATATAAAGAACAGCAAAGAATGACAAAAAGATTAATAAGGAGAGATAATTAGAGTATGAGGGAAAGCTAGCTAGTAATACAAAGACAGGTAGTTAGAATTTCTATAAATATTTAAATAAATTAGTTAACAATGTGAGTGTTGGTCCTCTAGAGAATGAGTGTGGGGATTTGATAATGGAAAGTAGAGAGATGGTGGATGAATTAAACAATTTTGCTTAGGTCTTCACTATAGCGAACACAAGTAACATCCTGGAAATAGCTGTAAATCCGGAAATGGAAGGAAGGGAGGAACTTGGGAAAATTACAATCACCAGGCAAGTGGTATTGAGCAGATTGTTGGGGCTGGGGGCTGACAAATCCCCAGTTCCAGATGGACTTCAACCTAAGGCCTTGAAAGAAGTGGCTAGTGAGATAGTTGATGCATTGGTTTTAATTTTCCAAAATTCCCTAAATTTGGGGAAGGTTCCAGTAGATTGGAAAATAGTGAATTTTACTCCTTTATTCAAAAAGGGAGGGCGACAGAAAGCAGAAAACTATAGGCCAGTTAGCCTAGTATCTGTCATGGGGAAAATATTAGAAGCTATTACTAAAGATGTTATAGGAGGGCACTTAGAAAAATTCAAGGGAATCATACAGAGTCAACATGGTTTTGCAGAAGGGAAATCATGTTTAACCAATCTATTAGAGTTTTTGAAGGAATCACATGTGCTGAGGATAAAGGGGAACCGGTGGATATACTGTACTTAGATTTCCAGAAAGCATTTGCTAAAGTGCCACATCAAAGGTTGTTGCAGAAAATAAAAGCTCATGGTGCAGGTGGTGACATATTGGCAAGGGTAGAAGATTGGCTGGCTAACAGGAAGCAGAGAGTAGGCATAAATGGGTCTTTTTATGGTTGGCAGGATGTGACGGGTAGTGTGCCACAGGGATCAGTGCTGGGGCCTCAACTGTTTACAATTTATATAAATGACTTGGATGAAGGGACCAAAGGAATGGTTGGTAAATTTGCTGATGACACAAAGATAGGTAGGAAATTAAATTGTGAAGAGGATGTAATGAGGCTACAAAGTGAAACAGATAGGTTAAGTGGGCAAAGATCTGGCAAATGGAGTATGATGTGGGAAATTGTGAAATTATTCATTTTGGCAGGAAGAATAAAAAAGAAGCTTATTATCTCAATGGTGAGAGATTGCAGAGCTAAGATTCAGAGGTGTCCTTGTGCATGAATCACAAAATGTTAATATGCAGTTACAGCAGGTAATTAGGAAAGCTAATAGAATGCTATCATTTATTGTGAGGAGAATTGATTACAAAAGTAGGGAGGTTATGCTTCAGTTGTACAGAGCACTGGTGAGACCATATCTGGAGTATTGTGCACAGTACTGGTCTCCTTATTTAAAGAGTGTCGTAAAAGAGTTAGAAGCATTTCAGAGAAGATTTACTAGACTAATGTCAGGAAAGGGAAGGCTGTCTTATGAGGAAAGGCTGGACACGTTAGGCTTGCATCCACTGGAATTTAGAAGAATAAGGGGTGAATTAATTGAAACCTTTAAGATCCTGAGGGGTCTTGACAGGGTGGATGTGGAGAGGATGTTTCCTCTTGTGGGAGAATCTAGAGCTAGGAGTCAATGTTTAAAAATAAGGTGTCTCTCATTTAAGACAGAGGTGAGGAGAAATTTTTTTCTCTCAGAGGGTGGTGAGTCTTTGGAACTCACTGCCTCAAAAGACGGTGGAAGCAGAGTCTTTGAATAGTTTTAAGGCAGAGATGGATTGATTCTTGATTAACAAGGAGGTGAAAGGTTATCGGGGGTCAGGCAGGAATATGGGGTTGAGGTTACATTCAGATCAACCATGATCTTATTGAATGCCAGAACAGGCTCGAGGGGCTGAGTGGCCTACTCCAGCTCCTAATTCGTATGTAGGTTCTAAGAAAATATAAATAAACAAAAGCATGAACAGGAAACTCAAATGTGGAAGATTGGTTATGCATTTCCTCGGAGCCTGTCCTGCAGAAAAGAATTAGCAATTTTAATTCCTTTTATACTTCAGAATTATCGGATTTAAGGTTTTGTTAGAAATGGGAGAGACAACGTGACATTTCTACTATCAACAAATACCGCTTATCCAAAATTAGCTCACCAGTTACTCCAAGTGTCCTATCTCCTCTGGACCCAGTTCACACAGACGCTGAACCCCATCTGACTCATCAGCCTTTCACACTGACGTTGAATCCCTTTCTCACCTAAATCTCTGCACAGATCCACATTAAGAGGGACCACGTCAGGTTATTTTGAGCTAGTAACCCGGGACAATTGCCAAAATGATGCTGAATTATAACCAGCATTGCGATGTGAAGCTGGGAGCTGGGTTTTGACTGGCAAACCAGCTTCACATGGGTCCTCAGAGAGAGGAGACTGGGTGGAAAAGGTACTCAGGTCTAAGAGGCTCCTGGCCAGGGTGCTCACCAAATGCACCTTACATTTTTTCTGCAATTTAAAATGCCACCGATGATTCTGCAATGTTTTCTTGCTGAGGATCACAAGTCACCTTGCTCAACAAATGTCAAATATTACAAGTCATGACTTGATCGTTTTTACCCATTAATTCAACAAGATCAGTGTTCAATGTTTTGGGTTTGAATTACTTGGGTGGGGGTGGGGTGATGGTGGTGGAGGAGGTGGAATTATCTATACAGTCAGGCTTTCTTTAAAATCGGAGTGTGCTACTTGGAAGAAATGCATCTCAGTTTCAGAATGTACAGTGGGACAATGATGTGACAAAAATGAAGCATCCTGGGCAAAAGGAAAGGATGTCAAATGCTAGGCCCGTGTTCCCGCGGAGTAGTTTTGTTCAGGGCTACTGACTGTCCCTCAGAGGCGGACTGACTGTGGGGAAATTTCCGCCAGTGCCTCTCGAAACGCTGAATGCCTGTGTCTGAATGTTGCCCCCTCCCGGGCTCTGCATCCATCCACTGCTCCTTCCATCACAGCCTCATCTGTGACTGCTTTCTCTGGCCTCATGTAACCGCACCCTCCCCAATTGTTTCAGTGATCAACACACACCTCTGCTCTGGTGATACACCCCGAGGAAAATGCTAACAGCAGCTGAGGAGACAACCAGCAGTTGTTAAGGGTGCTAAGGACTGGCTGACTGTCCTTGGTTGTGCCAATGCAGCCAGCACATGCAAATGTAAATTGTCTGTAATTGGGAAGAGCAAATGTCCCAGATGCTTCAAAAGGATTCGGACATTACCTGTTCACTATTCTGCCAATGAGGGTAACCAGGGACATGTTTTCTGATTGATTTCACAACCATTTTGTACCAGAGGCATGTTGGGTAGCTGTGAAATCATGTTGCTCCTGGACAATGGTTAAGCACATTCTCCTGCTGAACTCTTGGTGAAGAACAATGTTTTCGCTGTTTACTTTTCCCCCAAAGTAATGTCATTAACTCAGTCAATGGACCAAGGTAATTTTCGGATCATGAAATGTAAATATAAAGACTCCTTCTTGAATAGTATATTTGGCGCTATGACAGAGGCCTGGGGGGTGGAAGGCTTCCAAAAGGAGTTTACAGTTTTTAAAATATTCACTCATGTGACGTAGGCATCACTGATTAGACCAGCCTTTATTGTCCTTGTTCAGAGTCACATGTAGGCCAGGTAAGGACAGCAGATTTGCTCCCCTAAAGGACATTAATGAACCAGATGGGTCTTTACAACAATAAGCAATGGTTCCATGGCTATTATCAGACTTTAAATTCCCCATTTTGATTGAATTTAAATTTCACCATCTGTCTTGGTGGGATTTCAACCTGGGTCCCCAGAGCATGGCCTTGGGTCACTAGAGTATTAGTCCAGTGACAATACCACTATACCACCAGCTCCCCCTGACACCATCTATGTATCTGCTAATGTGTGGTGCCTTGTTGATAAAGACACCGAACCACGGTGGGACAACCTTTGGCCTGCAACAGTGTTCATCGAAACGATAATATTGACAAAGAACTTTGAAGATTTTCATGTGAACAAGGGAAAAAATTCTGGTAAACTAGCTCCTTGAGTATTCTAGATGCATATGAATGGAATGTGTGAATACACTGGAGGCTGAGGATATTGAAGAAGTGTTTAACACCGTTAACAATGCTCTCAATGTGCATTCTTCGACTGACAGGGAGATTGCAGGAATGGTGTTACATCAAGATCAACTTGATAAATACAGTGTTGATGAGTGAACCCAGTAGAGAAAGTGTCCATGGATGATATTCTTAAGATGTGTGACAGGTTGATAGATGCACTCGAAGAATGTGCAATTATAAGTGAGCAAGAAATAATGTCAATCAAAAGACAAACTTATGAAAGAAAAGCCAATGTTGATGATGCAAATGAAGCTGGGGAAAGTATTCAAGAATGCCTCCCAGGAGAGAACATCGACACTCTGAACCCTCTCCTACAAGCAGAATTGCCATGGATGGGTAGTATGACAGGTACCCTGCATTTATTATTCAGTGATACATCTTACTTTCCTGGCCATTTTATTCAATTTAGGCTTGGACTATTGTAATGTAAGTAGGCCCAGTTCCATATGTGGTATCCTGAAAATCAAAATTATCTGAAATCCAAAATGCGATTGGCCCCGAGGATTTCGGATAACAGATACTCAACCTGTAGAATATTGCAGAATGAAATTCTAGCTATGCTAGAGATGAATGATTCAAAATACCACACAGTTGAAAATAAAATGCCTACTGCCCGCCGGCAGCAAAATGTTTCACTTAAAAAGCAGTTTTACTACCATATATGTCTCAGCGATTAGCTGATGGAATCAAACAGCCTGTTCCTTTGGTTGCTCATAATAGGCAGAGTACACAACCAGCCCACACTTGCAAAACTGTCCGATGTGATCCCGTGATTGGGCAGCACTTACTGAACAACCTTGAATGTGCTAATGACTACACTGATGACCAATTTACGATAACAATCTCAAATATGATGTCAAACTTGAACTGTTTTCTTTTGCAAATTTTTATCAATAAAGTATATTTTTTGGGAAGAAGTTGGTTGGTTCCTGGATCTATTTCAGCTGTTGTGTGAGTGACTTACCATACACCGTATGTTAATCCCAGATCTACGAGCTAGAGGTTCTGTCAAAGACTGCAGCAGGTTTGAGACATGAGGTTTAGTGATATTTGTAATGTTGGGTAGCCAAATGAAGAATCAATGCTTCAGCTAAGGAATGGTTCGATTGCACAGAAGTGTGGGACTCACATCACTTAGAATAACAGTCCCAGCTTCTCTAATCTATCCACCTCAAGTTCCTCAGCCCTGGAATCATGGTCGTGAATCTTTTTTGCACCTTCTCTAAAGCATTCGTCATGGCTGGGCATCCTTCTAAACATGTAAGATGATAGCCATGCAGCACATCCATTGGAGGTGGCTGTAGTGCAATTGGAAATGTACTATATGACCAGACACTCCTATGTTGAATGTCAGGAATCCAGCAACTGACTGGGAAAAAAAGGGAAGCTGCAGACACAACATCCTGGAAAACTCCTGCCCTGGCCACTCTGAGTCAACCTGCATGCTCCAGATGGCCTGCAACTGATCATGGACAAGATAAAATCAATTGCAAACCCTCATCCTTCTCATTTGACTGCAGACTCCAGAAGGAATTGCATTACTCCAGTATGACATGATCACCATGTGCAAGTGCGCGCACATATACACTCAAACAATGTAGCAAAATGCTGGGAATCTGAAAAAAAACTGAAAGCTCTTGGAAACACTTAGTCAGCATCTGTGGAAAGGGAAGCAAAACTGAATGGTTCAGGTCAATGTAACTTGAGGAAGACGAGGAAATAAAATATATTTGAATGTGTAAGTGGAGACTATAATTGCTATTACCTTATTGTGATTTAGAGCAGAGAGAAGATTAAAGAGTGAGTCCGAGCCAGAAAACAGCTAGAAGGGAGGGCTGTGTGTGTGTTTGTGTTGGATACATTGCAACAGAAAAGAGTGGGCCTGGTTTCTAAACCAAACATTGCTCTATCTTCATTAATGTCCCTTCTTTTCATTTATAATTCTGACTCTTTCCACACTCTGTTCACAGCCATTTCTCAGAATAAGATTTGGGCATTGCTGTTGTGACAATCCTTGGCCAGACCCTGGGATGTGGGGGAGATCTGGTTAGGGACTAATAACGTTTTGTAGATAAAGGTTGAGATTCAAGACACTTTCTTTTGGAATAAAGCCACGAGATTCCTTGGATTTTGAACAAACAAAAACAAATATTACTACACAAGTTCAGAAAGATAAAACATTTTCAAATCTGTCTTACACTCTAACATTCAGGGTAAGTATGCGGTACATGTGAATTAACAAATGAACTGTGGTCGAACACACCACACTACAGAGTAAATGGCAGAGGCAACCAAGACACAGCCCATGGATTTCTCAAGAACCCACCCAGACATCAGTAAACACCAGTCAAACAATCTCATTAAAACTCTGCCCCATGAGGGATTCCCAGCTCCACCTTTGAAGAACTCTCCTTGGAATTCTCTCCAAAAGTCACTCCCACTTGGGCACTTCAACAATAGCCCACCTTACAGGGTTTCAATCTCGCCTTCTGAGATTCATTCTCCCTGGATTCCCCAGTACAGTCCAACACTAGCTCACAAGCATACTTTCAGATCTATGGCCATGCCAAGCAGAGTACCACTGCCTACAGCCCACTTAAGGTCTGCTCCCCACAGCTTTCTTTAAATTGACTGAGACCTGTTCCTGTCCCTGTGTCTGTGACACTTGCAAGCTGACTTCTTGAAACTGACTGCTTCAAGACGAGCTGTGTACTGAGCCTTGAACTTAGCTGGGGACCTATCAAAACACTCCCAATAGGGTCCCACCCTTGTTACTCAGCAGGAATCATTGTAACAGGCATTGGAACACCCTGCACCTTTTAAATATTACAATCTACACAGACTGCAAATTTAGCCCCCAGGGAGACAAAAGATCAATGCATTTCATGACACTGTGCAGCATGTTGTCCAGAGGTGGTGTGACTTCCATGCTGCTTGCTTGCACCATACCATCTATTCTTGTTTCCCTTTTTCCATGTACAGCTTTGTTTTTACATACCTGTGAAATGGGTTGGTTAGTTTTATTACAGTCTTTTATGGTATTTGAAATGTTGTACAAATATGATTGTGTTAGACATTGGAAAGGCTGGTATTGGTGTTTTCCTTCTTGCAATGGTCACTTATTTAACACATGGTGGAATATCGATAATAACTTCATGGTGAACTGTTTTGTGGAACGTTGTAAGCCTGCTCAATTAACTCGAGTAACTGCACCTCATCGTTCAACTTGTACGTTACAGCCTTCTGGGATCAACATTGAGTTCAATAACCTTAGATTCAGCATCTGCAATATTTGGCTTTGATATTATTGGTTTCAACAATCTTAGATCATAACCTCTGCCTCCATCTTGTTCTAGTTTTTGCTTTGCTGGATTAGTCTTGTCTCTTTATACCTTCTTTGCATTCAGGTGGTTGTTACATAGCCTCGTCTGGACAGTTTTGCTCCTCCTAACTATACCCATTTACCACTCTCTTTGGCTGTTGCATCATGAAATCTTGTAGTATTTAATCTCCCCTGTCTTGCATAGACCTTTCCTTTTGTTCTTCCTGCCCTTTCCACTGACTTAATAGCTCCTCCATTTCTATCTTTCAACATTTCTGATGAAATCCCACCTCGATCTGAAACGTTAACTCGACCTATTTTGTTGTGTGTGTGTGTGTGTGTGTTACGGTTTCTGTTGACGTTTCCCTGTCCTTACACACTGCGCCATTATCATACGATCAATCCTTTGCTTAACTTGAGAAACGTCATTTTTTGCCCCATTCGACAATGTTTTTTGCAAATCCGATTTTCCAGCCCTTCCGCAATGTAACCGCGGCTCTGCCGCTTCATGATTGAAATGTTCACCAAAACATTTTTTTTGTGTGCAGGAGTTGGAGATATTGTTGAAATAAAATTGCGCTTTGTCTGGGCTGAAGCTCCGACTTTCGTTTCTACTCTTGTTCTGTTTGCTGCCTTTTTGCTCCAGAGTCTGGACGGTGGCCCAGAGTTTATTATATCCCCAAAGGAGCAACAGAGCAAATCGTGTTCCAAATGGAGGGGATTCCTGCAGCTTTTAGGTCTGATCGTGTGCCATTTGAAAATGTTACTGTATTTACCTTGGGATTGGTTTTTCCCCCTCCCTCATTGGTCAGCATTTTTAAAATCTCTGCCCCCCCCTCCCCCCTCTCTCATTGTTCAGTAGTTTTTTTTTGTGTCTCTAGCTGAGTGTCAACATCTGTTTGTGGAGGAGCTTCCACCAAGTGGGGAAATCAAGGGTGGGGTAGAGAGGAATCCAAAGGCCAGGAGATCAATGTGCAATTTGACAGCCTGGGCCACTCTGTCACTCCCAACACCTCATCCCCTTCCCACAGCACCTTCACATGAAATTGCAGGAGGTGTAACATCTG
Source organism: Cetorhinus maximus (assembly GCF_964194155.1). Taxonomy (NCBI): domain Eukaryota; kingdom Metazoa; phylum Chordata; class Chondrichthyes; order Lamniformes; family Cetorhinidae; genus Cetorhinus; species Cetorhinus maximus. The sequence continues at coordinate 19,954,325 of NC_135899.1, read as the reverse complement.
CCCCTTCACCACCACTCTCCGCAATCACCTCTTCCAGGTGAAGCAGCATTTCTCTTGCACTTGATTCACTTTAGTCTATTGCATTCGCTGCTTACATTGGGGAGACCAAAAACAGAATGGATGACTGGTGTGCGGAACACCTTTTCTCAGTCCACAAGCAGAAACCCCAACCTTTCTGTCGCTTGCCGTATCAATTCACCATCTTGCTGTCATCCTCTGTCCTCGGCCTGCACAATGTTCCAGTGAAGGTCAAGCAAACTGGAGGAAAAGCACCTCATCTTCCGATTTTGGCACTTCACAGCCTTCTGGACTGATCATTGAGTTCAACAACTTCAGACCACGAACTCTGTCCTCCATTTGGATTTTTTTTGCCGACGCCACCCACCCAACCCCAAATGCCAGTCTGTATCTTTTTGTTAAGTTTTGCTTTCAGGAAGTGCTGACCGTTGTTCTGCTATTAATGCATCATCTTGCTTCAGACAGGGCTGATCATTCTGCTGCTACCAACATCGGCTTTGGTCTCTAATACTATCATTACTACTCTCTTTGTCATTTAATCTCTCCTCATCTCCTACTTTGCTCCACCTGCTGCACACCATCTTCCACCAAATCTTTCCAACAGCATAAAACCCATCACATTTTTACCTCTCCAGCTCTGTAGAAGTCTCATGGATTCAAACGTTAACTCTGTTTCCCTCTCGTTGTTGTCAGACCTGCTGTGTATTTTCAGCATTTTCTGTTTTGATTTCAGATTTCTAGCATGTGAAGTTTTTTGTTTTTATATTAGTCTGGTGAACCTCTGTTGCCTCCAGCTATGGCAAGTATATCCTTCCTTCGATAAGGAGACTAAAACTGTGCACAGTATTCCAGATGCAGTCTTGCCAAGGCTCTCTACAGTTGCAGCAAGTTATCCTTCCTACATGTAGATTACATGATTATTGCAGTCCTTTTCTTACACACGCCATTTATTTTTTTTACCATGTACTCTGTCCTATAGTGTAACAACTGTTAGTGGGCTTTTAAACTACTCCCACAAGTGACCTCTTAGTTCTCCTATTTCTTATCTCTACACAAATTGATTTTGCATCATATCTATTGAGCTAAGGTCGTGTCTCTCTCTATTGTAGGAATATCATCCATATTTAACAGAGCTACCTCACCACCTGTCCCCAGCTTCCTGTCTTTCTGAAGGGTCAAATCCCCTTTCATAATCAGGTCCAGGCCTTGGGCACCCTGCAATCAACTACTGGCCATCAGGTCATACAGATTTACTTCTGTTTGTGCTCACAATTCCTCAATTTTGTTCTGAATCTTGCGCACATTCAGATGCAGAGCTTTTAATTTGTCTTTTCTACCATTTTTGTAATCTCTGGCCTTATCTGCTGGTACACCCTTGTCCCTTCCTGCCACACTGGTTACCATTACTCAAATTGCGACCCTGCTCTATTACCCTGTCGTTTCCCTTTAATTTACCACATGTCCTCTCACATGTCCCCTCCCCCCGCCCACTATACAGTGTAGAGGCCTCTCTACTGCCTTAATTATACAACTTGTCAGAACACTGGGCTTAGCATGGTTCAATTGAAAACAGTTGGATACTTATCATTAGATTTCCACTTACAAATCCTCGGATTTGAAGAAGCTGAAACCATGTGCACATTTCATTTCTGAATAGATTAATTTCAGTTTTTCTGAACCTGTTGACATGTTGTCCCTCAGCCTCCTTTAGCTTCACCCCATGATTGGGTGTAGTAAGAGGGAACCAAAGGAAGTTCATGGGGGTGAAAGACACGAGATATGAAGGTTAAATGCTGCCTTAATCTCATATCTTTCCATTAATAAGTATTCCTTGACGTGTTTGAGAGTGATATAATTATTAGCAAGCTGGCTAACAGGAAACATTGCAGGAGTTAAAGATAGTTACTCTGGCAAAAGATGGGATTGGTGTTGTTACCATTACATTTTGGGTTGGTAATTAAAAGTAATGCATTCCGCAAATTTTGAAATTGTAAGGGATGCAAGGGATGCAGTTAATACAGTGCAGCACCTCAACAAAACACAGGAAGACATTAATGAACTTTCAAGATGCGCATGTAAGTGCCAGATAATAGATGAGTGTGAAGCGTACATTTTAGTGTGAAGAATAAGAAGGCCACATGCTCGTTGGAAGGTCAGTGTCTAAGTGAGGTTCCATAACAGGAGATCTGGGAGAAGAGATAAATCACAGAATTGTTACAGCACAAAAGGAGGCCATTTGGCTTATTGTGTCTGCACCAGCTCTGTGAATGAGCATTTCACCTAGTGCCATTCTCCGACCTTCTCCCTGTAATCATGCACATTTGTTTTTTTTTCAAATAATCAATAATCCCTCTTGAATGCCTTGATTGAACCTGCCTCCACCACACTCTCAGGCAGTGCATTCCAGACCCTAACCACTCATTGTGTGATTTTTTTTTCTCATATAGCATTTCTTCTTTTCCCAGTTACTTTAAATCTGTGTCCCCTCATTCTCAATCTTTCCACCACTGGGAATAGTTTCTCCCTATCTGCTCTGTCCAGGCCCCTCTTGATTTAGAATACTTAAATGAGATCTCCCCTCAGCCACCTATTCTCCAAAAGAGAAAAGAGTCCCAACAACTCCAATCTACCTTCATAACTAAAGTCTCTCATCCTTGAAATAATTCTCGTAAACCTCTTCTGCACTCCCTCCAATGCCTTCACATCCTTTGTAAAATGCGGTGCCCAGAGCTGTATGCTGTACTCCAGTTGAGGTCTAACTAGTGTCTTATACAAGATAACCTCCTTGCTCTTGTAGTCTGTGCCCCTATCAAGAAAGCACAGGATACTGTTTGCTTTATTAACTGCTCTCTCAGCTTGTCCTGCCACTTTTAATGACGTGTGTACATGTACACCCAGGTACCTGTGCTCCTGCATCCCCTTTAGAGTCACTGACTACAAGTCCTGCAAGTAATGATCATAGGGGTAATGAGAGCATAAGAAAAAACAAACCCCACACTAGGATTTATTTCTAGAAGGATAGAATTGAACAACAGAAATTCTGGTAAACTTGTAGAATCTTGGTTAGTCCATGCTTGAGCATTTCTGATCTCCACAATATTCAAATGATTATCAAGAGCCTAAGGAAGGTGTGAAAAATATTTACAAGGACAAATGAAAAGGACATTAAGTATGGTGGAGGTATGCACTCAGTGTTAAACTAGATTATTACATTTATTCAATTATTCATTATAACATTTTATTCAATAGAATTTTGAAATCAGGTGTTCTTCAATATTCCAGAGACATTTCAAATTTTGTGTATTTTTGATGGCAACGATCTGGATCTTTATGGACTTCAAAGCAAAGACTATTGTGAGATAAGACAGAATCAAAGGATTCTTCAAAAATTCATGGATTGTAAACTGCCTATATTGATCTCAATCAAAAACTGATCAATGTTTCTTCGGCATGGCTTATCTGTGTACAAATGTTTGTCCAAATCCATTTATTTTAAGTGCTGCAGCTAGCAAGACAGAAACTGCATGAAAAAAAAACAATCCCTATCATCGGGAATATCAATTTTGTTATAGTTGTGGCTCCTTGCTAAAGGCCACAAACCGTGATAATCGTTTGACACAGTTCATGACGATTGTAAATAACTGCAATGGTATTTGGTGGTCCATCTGTGCGTTGTACATCATCTGGTTGAATTGTAGCTATAATTTCGGATGGACAATGAGTTATTGCTTTCTATAGGTCAGCATTTTCCCAATGGCTCTCCCAATCCATACAGGTTATTGTATCCTTGTACAATGTGTTGTTTTGTTTGAGCCATCTGAGAGCCTCCATGACTTTGGTCTCCTGTACTGGTGCATACACTGTCTTTTTTAAAAACAAGCTTTCATTTCAATTTGAGTGGTACAACATTAGCATTTTGTGGCAGTTTCAGTAAACGGATTTCATTCACTGTTGATGGTACATTGACAGTACTACAGTAACTTGCCTTCTGACCTTTTTGTAAAGAGTATCATAAAAGGGGATGCATTGGCTAATCAATCTGATTTGAGGGGGTCTGAGATTTTCTAACTCGGGAGGCACCACGTCCAGTGATGATTCATTTACCTATGTGTAGTTGTGTAGGTATCTATCGTGTCTTAAGAGCAGTGTGACATGCGTTACAGATCCTTGATGTTCCATGTGTTTGCAGGTTCACAGTTTGAGGTTACGTTCAATGGACACTTTGTATGTCTACTTATGCTCCTTCATCTCATTGTTCAACAAATGCTGTCCAATCGCAGAATCAAATCTAACGTTAGTCATTATGTTCTGAGTTATTGTTACCAAAACTACAGATTGTGTAAGAAAAAACAATGTTTGACTTTCTATTTTTTAAAAAAGGACAGTACAAAGGATAGGAGAATGTTTCAGTCATTGATGAGTGAGTTAGATACTGAAGCAGTCCATGTCCAGATGCAGCAAGACCTGGACAATATGCAGGCTTGGGTTGACAAGTGGCACATAATAAATTGCACCGCACAAGTGCTAGGCCATGACCACCTCCAACAAGAGAGAATCTAACCATCGCCCCTTGACATTCAATGGCATTACCATCAGTGAATGCCCATACTATCAACATCCTGGCGGTTACCATTGACCAGAAACTGAACTGGGCTAGCCATATAAATACCGTGACTATAAGAGCAGGTCAGAGGCTAGGAGTTATGCAGCGAGTAACTCAACTCCTGACTCCCCCAACTCACTAAGACTGCTCAGACAGCACCTTCCTAACCAACAACCACTACCATCTAGAATGACAAGGGCAGCAAACACATGGGAACATCGCCACCTACAAGTTCCCCTCCAAGCCACCCACCATCCTGACTTGGAAATATATGGCCCTTCCTTCACTGTCACTGGGTCAAAATCCTGGAATCCCCTCCCTAACAGCACTGTGGATGTACTTGCACCACAGGGACTGCAGTGGTTCAAGATGGAAGCTCACAACTACATTCTCGAGGGCAATTCAGGATTGGCAATAAATGCTGGCCCAGCCAGTGACACCCACATCCCAAGAATGAATAAAATAATTTGCCTGGGTTTGTATATACACTGTATAACTCCTGCCAACGCAAGGTGGATTCCAATCGCGCTTCACTGCATCTATACTCGTCTACGTGCAGAAATCCACCCTCATAAATAGTGATAGCTTAATTTCCGTGTATCCCCAATATGGCAACACATTTCTTGGGTTTGTGAGGTCCAGGGCTTTACGTCTAAACCTACTTGGTTTTGACTTCAACCTTTTGTGGTCTGTCAGGCTCTGATTTTTAGCAAAGTTTGTGGAGATTAGTGTTCGCTATTAAAGCAAAGGTGCAATTGTAAGGAGCATTTTAGATTTGTCAAAGAAATTATGATTCAAGGTTGGGTGAGTTGTTTTCATGGGGGCGTTGTTTAACCTGTGAGCATTAATGAGCGCGCATGCGCTCTACTGTGCAGTGCTCCCTATAAAGACTGGCGGCGCCACTGAAGCTGTGAGAGGAGCAGCGGCTTGGTGGCCGTGCAGAGACCGGGAGAGGAGCCGGGGCTTGGTGGCCGTGCAGAGACCGGGAGAGGAGCCGGGGCTTGGTGGCGGTGCAGAGACCGGGAGAGGAGCAGGGGCTTGGTGGCGGTGCAGAGACCGGGAGATACTCCCGGATGGGAGACCTCAGCCTCTCCATTCGGTTAATGGACGCAGGAGGTTAGGATGTAAAATGTCGATGGGAAGCCGAGGATCCGGGTGGGAGGCCCCGCCAAACGGGAGTTGGAAACGTGGAAATGTTGTTTTGAGACCGCAAGTTGAGCCTTGGCGACAATTCCGGGCCCCGCCCCCGAATTCCGGGCCCCGCCCCCGATTTTCGGGCCCCGCCCCCGAATTCCGGGCCCCGCCCCTTGCCCAATCAGAGGTTTTAATGGAGAGAGACACAGTTAACGCTTCGAGTCAGAAATGATGAGGAGTCGTTCGGAGTCCAAGTGTTAACTGTGTCTCTCTCTCCGCAGATGCTGTCGGGCCTGCTGAGTTTTTACAGCTATTGTTGTTTTTCTTCTAGATTTCCAGCATCCGCAGTATTTTGCTTTTATCTTACAGGTTTTAATGGACGCGCTTGAGGTTTCAATCAGATCAGCCATGATCTTCACCTGAAGGGTGACCCATTAGAGCTTTTTAAAATTGAGAAGTTTTAATGGATACAGAGATAACATTTCCTATAGTGAGGAAGGGCTGATTCAGTGAGCCATTGCCAGGTCTGGCCAGACCACACAAGGCTGTATTGAGTCCTGCTCTCCATTGTTAAAATAACTATTGAATCAGCCAGAGAATCACTATTCAAAGACCATCCAAGAATGCAAAAGGAGCAGCAATGACATCTTGGACTAAATAGCCATTCGTGTTGTCAATGTAAGAGGGGAAACGTTTTATGCTGGATACATCCTAACATATGACTTGCATCTCACTATCTGAATTCATTTCCATCTTATTCAATTTTTAAAATCTGCTTCTTTCCACATTGTGTTCACAACTGGCTCTCAATCTCAGAATAATATCTGCATGTTGCTGTACAGCATCATTGTCCGTACATGGTACGGCAACCATTATGCAGGCTATCTTTTTGTTTGCCTTTTCCATGTTTCTTTCACCAAGTCACTTCACAGGGATATAGTTTTTTCTGAGGAATAATTCCAGTCTTTTGTGCTATTTGGTATATAGTGGTTTGGATGTGATTGTGTGTAACATTGGAGAGGCTGGTGTTGGTGTTTTTACTCTTGCAGTGGGTTACTTGTTTTAACACATGATGGGCTATCAACAGTAACTTCATGATGAACTGCTTTGTAGAACAGTATAAGCCTACTTGGCTGTCTTCATTGTCATGTAGGCCTCTCCAGAGATTTAATCATAGACATAACACTGCATATCCCAGCACAGTCATTGAAGATGAGCAGTTCTGTCAACCTATTTCCAGTTTGTTTCCAAGGTAGATTTGGTAGGTGCCCCAGACTGTTGCTGCATCTCCAATTTGAGATGGGACCAAAGCCTTATAAGCAGAATTCTTGACATTTGTGCTGTACTTAGTTAGATTTCTCCTCAGAAATGCTAGGATTTTCCTGTATGGTTTTATGAGGCAACTTCAGGAATAACAGTAAGATAAAGCCAAAAACTGCAGATGCTGGAAATCCAAAACAAAACCAAAAACAAAAATACCTGGAAAAACTCAGCATGTCTGACAGCATCTGTGGAGAGGAATACAGTTAGACAAGGGCAGCAAACACATGGGAACATCACCACCTGCAAGTTCCCCTCCAAGCCACCCACTATCCTGACTTGGAAATATATTGCCGTTCCTTCACTGTCACTGGGTCAAAACGGACTCTAAACGTTAACCGTATTCCTCTCCGCAGGTGCTGTCAGACCTGAGTTTTTCCAGGTATTTTTGTTTTTATTGAGAAATAGCACCCCATCATTCAACTTGGTGCTCTCCAGCCTTGTGAACTCAACACTGACATCAACAACTTTTGATCATAACTTCAGCCCCCACTTTGTTCTGTTTTCTGTTTTGCTGGGTTGATCGTGTCTTTTCCTTTATCGCTTCATTGGTTGCTATATAGCAGGCTACTCCAACTCCTAGCTCACTATCAGGCCTGCCATGCATCTCTATCTGGCTCATGGAGCCAGTTTTCAAAATACCATAAGTGAAGTGAAAGATTCAAAAGGAGCTGATCATCCATTCACAGGCCATTTCTGTCAGCAGCAGAATGTATTAGTTCACACTTATGCATTAAATTTCATCAGTCACATGTCTGCCCATTTTACTATCCTGTATGTCCTCATGAAGTTCCTCTTCTGAAGGTTCACTTTACGTTTAACGCCCCTGTTCAAATTTTCCTGATACTTTGATCTGATTTGGTTGATTTTTCCCAGATTACACCGGTATTGCTAACGGAAATGAGTGGAAACTCTACCCCCAGAAATCCAGGTCCTGAACTCCCAATCAATAACTGAATATTTACTGATATAACATGTGCTGTCATTTACTGTAGTTTATCTTGGCATTTCACTGTTTCATTGCCACAGTTTAACTTATAATTTTTTGTCTATCAGTTGGACAGGAAGAAGTATTTGGTGTCGATGGTTCATCACCTTTACTGGATCCTAAAATTGGAGCTGATCTGAGCAGAAGTGATGTTGTATGGGAGTTCACTGGTAGTAAAAAAAGGCCTCTTACTATCTTGGATTATGTTGCTAATTACTCTAAACTGGAGCCAAATGAACAGTTCAAATTACATTTACGTTTTAATGTGTCCACTGGCTCTCTGAGAATAATTAATGCAACATCTAGAGACCAAGGAGTTTATAAAATCACTGTAGATGGAAAACTGAGAGGAAGTGGAGTTTTGAAACTCATTGGCAAGTAAGTCCATTACTTTGAAAGTGATGCAGCTTGTGAATTATTGACTACCAAGCTTAAGAAACATAACATAGGATTTGTGCTTGTTGTTGTTGAAGACAAAACTAGATTCCTTATCTTTAAAGGAAGACAAAAATGAAATGTGAAAAAATTGATTGTAGCCCTTCAGACCCTGTCCATTGCTGCGATATGTCTCTTATCCTGTGGAGTAGGGGGAATAGATGAAGAAAGGATTGAGGGTAAGGTGGGAAGGGTAGAGAGGATGGAAGATGAAGGGGAGAGTATCATGGAGGTGATAAGGTTGGTGTGAGGATGGTGCAGAGAGAGCCTGGCAGGAACAGGAGCTTGGTATAGAGTAAAATCTTCAGTTCAATCCACAACTGCCAAATTGCCCCCAAAGCATTCGTATTTGACATGATCATTTTTTTGTGCTGCTTGCAATGCCTTGTCTTGAGCATTAACTTTTTTTCTCTTGGTTGCTCAGTGCTGACAGGCAGCTGGAAACCGTGGAGGCAACTGAGGAGGATGAGGTGCAACTGGTACTTAAACCTTTTTTTTTTGGAAGTCCGCAGCCTCTGACAACTGAGTAAACTCAATTCTTGAATCTTTCCCCAGAGCTTTAACATCAAATCGTGGACTTTTGAGAACTTTTGTCCACACAGCTCTCATCGGTATTCTGCCTGTTGTAACTTCCCCGTTCTCATCAGATCCCACTGACCTCTTTTATGGTCAACACTTCAGGTGCTACCAAACATTTTGAAACTCCTTACATTTTGAAACTTCTAACATAATCACTGGTGAGGCTCAGGGTGATTTCTGCAATAATATGAGCAGAGATACATTTAAAAAACTGAGGCATCAAAGCCCTATGACCCCAGCCTAAAAGCTCACATGGATTCCTGTAGAACAGAACGAGAGATGGAGCAAAGATATGAAAGCTTAAATGACCATTTTAATTATACACCCAACCAATTCTCAGGTCTGCATCTAATTGCTTCCATTGCAGTACCTAACTCGATCAGATCTCAAGAACGAATGAATAAAGGAACGCAGCCATACTGCACGTATCCACCTCTGTTACTACATCAATGAACTGAGTTATTCAACTCAGTTTACCTTTAACCAATCTGTGCTTACTTTCAATTATTTTTCAAGCGCCAACCAATTTTTGTCCTGGATTATTGTTTCTAAAAGCTTTCCCACCACTGCCATTAGGCTGCCTGACCTGTAGTTGCTGGGTTTATCCTTCTCTCCTTTTTAAAGAAATAATTGAATGGTTCACTCTACATGCAATGGGGAAGTGGCTCGGTATATGAGGCACAGCAAACATACCGGGGGAAGTGCAGAAGACCCACTTGGAGCTTGTTGCTCCCAGAGCCAAGCTGCTCCAGTGTAGTGATGACTGTCATTTACACAGAAAAAAAAGATAATCCTAATGTGGCCATGTACAGTCCACCTGTCGACCAAAGCAGAAAATGCTGGACAAGCTCAGCAAGTTGAACTGCATCTGTGAAGAAAGAAGCAGAGAAAACATTTCGGGCTGATGACTTTTTGGAATGTGGAAAATGTTAACTGTTTCTCTCTCCTTAAATGCTGCCTGATTAATTGAGGGTTTTGAGCATTTTGTATCCAGCATGTGCAGGATTTTGTGTTTTAAAGAAGTGGAGTGATAGTGGGAATCGGCAGCAGTGCCATTGCGCAGCACCTAGACGATGCTGACAGTTTTTGTGATAGGGTTATGGCATTGGAAGTTCAGTTCCGGATTGATGTAGGGAGGCACGTGTGAAGGGCAGAGCTCTTTTTAGTTCACCGCTTCACATTAAGTTAATGTAGTTATGTCCTTATGCTCAGTCCTATTTAGCTGTTCATTCATTGTCTCCGGCAGAACCACTATCTGAACCTCCGATCAATGATTTCCATGTGAATACCACCATTGAACTGACTTGTCAAGTTCCTTCAGGGAAAGTGAGTTCCATTCAGTGGTGGAAGGATGGTGAAATGATAGTGAATGGCCAACATTATCAGTTGGTGCAAAACAACAGCACATTGATTATTTCTGAAGCCAACAAATCAGCCTGTGGAAACTACACTTGCAGAGTGGAGAACCCTGTTAGCAAGAGTTCACACTCTCTCTCTGTGAATGGTGAGTCAAGCCAGTCAGTCAATTCCATTTAATAGTTGAAATCAATATTCCACTGATGTGCATTGAACTCCACCTTGCTAAAGTGGTTAATATAAGAATTTGTATCTTTCCATGACAAGGGAAATGAGTAGGATGGGAAATCACAGATTGGTAGTGTAAAATGTCCTGTTGCGCACACCCAGCACCAGAATAAAAAATCTCGCAGTTTTCTTCAGAGTAAACAGGCTCCCAATGCAGGAAATGGAATATTGCTGCAGTGTTGCACACCCTTCTGACTAAAGGAGCCCTGATAGATTGTTGGGCAGAATGGAGAGGACTTGGAACCATAGAAAAGTTATGGTGCCGAAAGAGTCAATTCAGCCTATTGCATCTTCGCCAGTCAAAAAAGTGAAATAAGAAAACTAGCCGCTCATTTTAAGCCCACTTTCCAGTACCTGGTCTGTAGCCTTGCAGGTTACAGCAATTCAAATGAAGATCTAGGTACCTTTCAAATGAGTTGAGCATTTCAGCCTCAACCACCAACATAGGCAGTGAATTCCAAATGCCCACCACCCTCTGGGTGGAGTTTTTTCTCATGCTCTTTCTAATCCTTGTACCAATCACCTAAAGTCTGTGCTCCTGGTAATTCACCCACCAGTTAGGGGAAAGAAGTCTTTCCAGTCTACCCTATCTAGGCCCTTCATAATGTTATATGCCTCAATTTGGTCACCCCTTAGCCTCCTGTTCAAAGGAAGACAACTCTACCCTATCCACTCACTCATAGTTGCAATTTTGAAGCCCTGGCAATGTTTTTGTAAGTCTCTCTCTCTCTGCACTCTTTCCAGAGCAATTATATCCTTCCTGTAATATTGTGACCAGAGCATGTACACAATTCTAGCTGTGGCCCAACGAGCATTTTGCACGGTTCCATCATTACATCCCTGCTTTTGTATTCAATACCTCGTCCAATAAAAAAGCATTCTATATGCTTTCTTGACCACCATGCCCACCTTCAAGGACCTGTGGACATGCACTGCAAGGTCTCTCTCTCCCTCAACTCTCCTCAATAACTTCCTGTTTAATGAGTATTCCCTTGCTCTGTTTGCCCTCCCCAAGGGCATCACATCGCACTTTTCCTAACTATTACATTTGCCATTTCTCTTCCCACTCAACCAAACCATTGATTCATTCTGGAGTTGACATCTATGCTCTTCACTATCAACTACACAGCCAATTTATGTGACCTCTGCAAACTTCCCAATCGTCCCTCCCACGTTAAAGTCCAAATCATTAATATATATGACAAACAACAAAGGCCCCAATACTGGCCCCTGTGGAACACCACTGGAAATCATTTTCCATTCGCAAAAACATCAATTGACCATTACCCTTTATTTCCTTTCACAGAGTCAAATTTGAATCCAACCTGCCACCTTCCCCTGTCTCCCCTGAGATCTTACTTTCCTGGCTGGTCTGCTCAGTAGGACCTTGTCAAATGCCTCCAACATCCAGTGCGATACCGTCATCAATCCTCCTGACTATCTTTGATCAATCTGTGCCTCTCTAAGTGACAGTTTATCCTGTCTCTCTCTCTCTCCGAATTGTTTCCAATAACTTGCCCACCAATGAAGTCAGGCTGACTGGCCTCCCAATTTTCTGGCTTATCCCTCGTGCCCTTTTTAAATAATGGTACAACGTTCTGAAGCCTCCAATTCTCTGGGACCTCGCCTGTATCTAGTGAGGATTGGAAAATTATCCTCGGAGCATCCACTATTCCCTCCCCGTGGCTTCAACAGCCTGGTATACAATCCATCCGGCCCTGGTGATTTATCCACCTTCAAGGATGCCAGCCTCTCTCGTACTTCCTCTTTCACTATGCTTATTGTATCTAATGTTTCGCGCTCCTCCTCTTTAACTAGAATGTCTGCATCACCCCTCTCCTTAGGGAAGACGGAGACAAAGAACTCATTGAGAACACTACCCACATATGCTGCATCCACCCACAAGTTACCATGTAAATCTGATAGGCCCTACCTTTTCCTTAGTTATTCTGTTACTGTTAATGTACTTGTGAAACATCTTAGGATTTTCTTTGATTTTACCTGCCAATATATTTTTTGTATCCCCTCTTTTTGCTTTCCTAATTTCCATTTTAACTTCACCCCTGTAATTTCTATACTCCTTTAGGCTTTCTACTGTATGAAGTCTTTTGTGTCTGTCATAAGCTTTGAGTTTCTGCTTTATCTTGGCCTGTATGCTTCTGGATAACCAGGGGGCACAGATTTGGCAGTAACAAACTTTTTTTTCTTTGTGGGGACATGTCTACACTGTGCCCATAGAATCTCACCTTTGCCTCCCACTGATTTCACGCAGTTCTTCTTTCTAAAAGCTGTATCCAGTCCACTCTCGCCAGCTCACCTCAGCTTTGTAAAATTTGTCTTGTCCCAATTTAAGAACTTTTAACTCCTGTTCTATCTTTGTCCTTTTTCCATAATGCTAAATCTAACTGTATTTTATGGTCACTATCTCCAAAATGGTCCCACACTGCTCCTTCATCCACTTGTCCAGCTTCATTTCTTGAATCTAGAATTGTGCTCCCTCTCGTTGGGCATCTTAAGTGATGGCTAAAAAATTCTCTTGAATGCAGCTCAAAATTCTGCGCCCTCTTTGCCCTTCACAATGTTCGTATGCCAATTGATTTTAGGGTAGTTGATGTCGCCAACGATTACTGCCCTATTGTTTTTGCACCCATAAATCTGTCTACATATTTGCTTTTCTAACCCCCTTCTGCTATTTGGGGGTCTATAGCCTCTAAGGACAGAATTTTAACAATGGAAGGAAGATTTCCGATGGGGCAGGAGATTAAATACACAAATTGTCAGTCCTATAATGCTTGTATTCCTTGGGTTCCTTGTATTGTTTGGGGATTCCATAGTCACCCATGTGGGAGACTTGGCAGATCCATCGAAGCTGAATTTTCTGCAGGGGGTGGTCTCCGTGCTGTTTTGATCAGCATAATGCAGGACCTCATTATGTGAATATTTTTTTTTTTGTCCTGCTGTAATGTTTTCATGCTGGACCTCAGGTGTCTGGTGGAAGCCCCAAGCACACTGTTATGAAGCACCAGACCTAAACATTGATGGCATCAGTCTTGAGGTTGTAGAAAAATTCTCACACCTTAGTGAGCTCTTTAGGGATGATTATATTGAAAATATAAGTGGACGCATCCAGAAAGCAAGTTCTGCCTACAGCTGGCTCCAGGATCATGTCTGGAAGCAGAATGGCATTGAGCTGAAGACTAAAATCAAACTCTACCTCACCTTTATCCTCACCGGCCTGCTGTATGGCACAGAATCCTGGCTCTGCCACGGGCACCGATCAAAGCTCTGGAAGGCTAGGATGCAATCAATGGTTCAAGAAAATTCAGTTGCACCAGAATTAACTTTTCTGCTTTGGCACCAGATTAAAAGTGCGTACTTTGGTGCTGTGAGCTTTGGACAATATTACCCTCTAAATGAATAGATTATAACTACCAACCTTTCCATTATGGTTACTTCAATTATTTAATTATCTAATAATTCTACATGATTGTAAATTGAACAATTTAGACAATCTGATCAGTAGTGCCTGGATTGTATGAATTATATTATTCACTCCACAGTCTCCTTTGTGGAAAAGCAGTGTTTCTTTTGATATCCCCCCGCCCTGCCAACCCTCGCTGCATTAAGTCAGCGGACAGTGGAATGCTCTACAACCATGACGCCGATTTTCCTTTTCAGCGCCAGAGTATCGGAGCTTGGCTCACAAAGAACCCAGGGCAAATTCAAGTGCCTGTTGCCCGTGACTCAATTCTAAATGATGGACAGAAAATGGTGCCCAGATGTATAACAGATGCTCCCAGTGAATGAAGCTCTCTTAGTTGGCTGCAATTCTGACTGATTCTGTTTTGTATAAGCAGCTGTAGTTTCAGAAATTACATTACGGTCATCAGGAGTCAAAATGTATTCTTTAAAACGGATCTGTCACAATGTTGCTCACAGTGCATCAGATGATGTGCTGTTTTACAAGGACAATGTGTATTCTGCTGGTGAGATGAAGTTTTTAAACCACAGGATCTCCATAACAAATATACTGGGGATGAAGCAGACAGTACAAGTTGGGAACCAAAGATTTCTAGTGGATGTGACGTAATAGAGCTGCCCTTAATGAGGGTCAAGCTAATTTTTCTAATGGTTTGTGTGTTGTAACTTGAGTCAAAGAATATATTATATCATTTATTTAATGTAGCTGTCTTGTATATATAAAACTGAGCCTTTCAACTAATGTGCACATTAGTCTGAAGCTCATGTACTTCCATGATATCCATTGCAGGTAAAGATTGTGATCCAGCAGCCAGTGTACAGAAGATTGTAATTCCTGTGGTGGTGTTGGTGTAGTGGTGCTGATAGTTTTCTTGGCCTATACACGTTACAGTAAATGTAAGTATTGATGCAGTTACAGGTTGCTTCAAAAGTGTTGTAATGGATACCAGGTGCTGTGGGAAGGAATTGTGACTGGGATTTTTCACTTCACTCACTCCTTGAGCCCACCAGGAGTACACATTGGGAATTCTGTACTTCTAGCGGCTAGCACATAACTATTTATCCACTCATTTTTACTGATTAGAGAAACATTGAGCTGTGAGTGTGGAATGTACTGATATTATTGCCTGGTTTGTGTCAGGGCTGCTGAAATGGGAAATCCTGGCAAAGTTCTTCCTTCTAACATTTGTCTTTGGAATTTTGTTAAATGAATGAAAGGACTCCATTTAGTAACCTGGCAGTTTGACACATTGGAACTCTGATATAAGATGCTTGGTTATGGGTTGGCTGGATGAGCGTTGAAGGTCTGCAGTATATATTCTCATTTTGATCCAGTGCCACCTGGCTCATGTGTAAGTAGGCTCCACACTCCTTATGATCGGGAGTCTACCTTTACTGGCCAATATCTAGTCACATTATAGTGTGGCCTGGGAGTCATAACAATGAAATCCATTTATTGAATGAACTATGTATTTAATTTTACACATGCCACCCACATCTGTTTCTGCAAACTTCTGAAAGACCAAATGATGAACACTCATGAGCGATGAAGCCAATTGTAAACCAATGGGCTGGCTTGTCTTCCAAAGGAAATGTAGGCCAGAGAATTCTAAACTGTTTTGAAATGCTCCTTATAACTTAGAAAATAAAGTATTTGCACTCTCCCTGTTATCAAGCTAAATACACTTTTCTTACCAGTAACTTCTCTGAAGCTAGTTAAATGTAAAGTTTCCTGCTTGGTGTTTAGTTGTTCCTGGGACCTGCCTTTGCCTTGTTGATTGCAGCATTGACTTTAGATTGTAAAGTCAGTTTTTGTTTATATTTTTTTGTGTGACTGGTTGATCTGCCGTGCTTTTTCTCCTTCCTACACTCACCTTCTTTTGACTGGCTCAACCCTGTTTGCTGTTTTATAAAACGGACCTGAGACTACAGGTCACTGTCTAATGTTTGGAAGGGGCACTCGAATGTAACATTCCTTTCTTTAGTCGGGGCAGTAAAATAAGCAGATTAGTAATATGGACAAGGATTCACAGGAGCTGTTCAACTTTGGCATGCTGCATGGTAAAATTTGATAGAGAAAATGTTTTGGGAGGGGGGAAGAATTGCAGACTGATACTCTAATCATCTATTGAACGAAAACTTTTGTCAGTTCATTTTTTTTTTTGCATCAATATAATTCATTGCATGTTCATATCAACAGGAAGAAAATGCAAACATAATTGGACAACTGGATCCCAGGCAGTACATTCCAGTGCACATTGTCATGAACTTTAATGTGCTGTAAGTATTGTGATCAAATATAAGTGGCAAGTTAGATATGCAGCTGTTTTGCTCTGAACCTCTCTAAATAAATGTCCCTTTAGTTTTTGCATATTGTAGTAAGAAATTGGAATTCTGTTTCATTTTGCTGTTCGAGAGTAATTAGTGTAAGAATGGGGACTACTCCAGTATCTGCTGTACTGAGCAAAATGCATGCATGTCACGGCGTGTTTGTTCTTAGAGAGAGACAAATGAAAGGGATTATTTCTCAAGTTCTGTTCAATATCTAAAAGGGAAATGAAATAAAACTATCTCTCTCAAACAGAGTGTTAAATATTCAAAGGTATAGAGATAATTTAAAGTGTATTTAATACCATATATTTAGTGCTTCTGATAAAATGTATATTCAACAGGGTGATAACATGGTTCACAAAAAGATAAACTTGGCCATAAACTTTTTCTTGTCTGAAAGAAAACTTGTGAAGCATAAAGTGAAGAGAAAACTCAAAAAATATCACCTAGTGTTAAATTGTTTTTAATTATTGTCAAAAAAAATCAAATTTTTCTTCAGCTGTTTGCAAACATTTTGATTCCATTTTGTCTTTTTTTTTCTGTAGGAGTTGAATGTCCCATCCTTTAAATCCAGGAGCACTGTTCCATTGAAAGCCTTAAATCTGGGAGTATGACTGCCATTGAGGAGCCATCTTATATTTGACTTTGAATACGGGTGAACAGTGAGCTTCCAATACAATTTTCCCTCGTTCTCAGTGAGTGCAGAACATGGATCAAAATCAGTTTTTAAGGCTGTTTTTGATTTCCAGCGGCCACGTTTTCAACCTCACTAACCTGTTTACTATGTGATTGTGTCACTTAATGTTGTCTTCTGTATTTGTGTAGACTTTTTTAGCTTCCTTCTTTAGCTAAATAAGAGCAGAGATATTGCATTTATAGTGTATATTATATTTGTATATTATGATATTTGTTAATTAAATATTTTAACCTCTTGGGAGTGTTGCGATAGGTCACCGGGTCAGTGGCCAGGTTTCGGAGGTAGTTAGTTTCGGGGAGTCAGCCTACAAGGGTCAGAGACAGAACAGGAGCAGGTCCCAGTTAAGTTTTTAAAAAAAAAGCATGAAAAGGGCTGCCAGTTAGCAGACTTTGAGAGAATAGCAGAAGATCCAAGAAGCAGCATGCAGCCACAGTACTGCTGTTAGCTCTGAGGAGCTGAGTCGGGAACGAGTGAAGCCCTGGGAGCTATTTGGCAGCCCGTGCAGTTGGGGCTAAGAGTAAGCCCTAATGTGGCGAAGTGGTGGTGGTGTTTGCTGGTTTTGTGCCACTGTGGCAGAATTCGGGTTTGGAAGACAACTCTGCTACCAAGCACACTTACAGTTAAAGGTTAGGTGAGGATAGAAGTAAAATGTCTCTTTAAGACAGATTAATGAAGGGGTAGTTCCTTTATGGGTAAGAAATAAAGATTTATGTAATCTTGCACGGCACAAGGATTACATATATAGAATGAATGTTTAATGTATAGTAAATAATAATATGCTAATAGGCATTGTCTTAGTGATACCTGTTATACCTATGTCAACACCCGGCAGGACATTACATAGAGTAGAAAATATTGGGGTGATACGGGGGGATAATTATGAGGTACCATGACATTCCACAATATGCAGTAGACATCATTAGCACCACATTAGAAGAGTGGACGATAGCACACTCAATATATGAGACAGATGAAGCTAAGTGTCGATTTAAAGCAGCAACAACTTGTACAATGGAAACTATTGTATCACCACGTGGCAGCAAAAGATCCAGCATGGGAGCAACCGGATATGCCCCATCCACACACATTCAGTGTGCCTACACCCGCAGGTGCCGGCAAGGGTAGGAAAGGTGGAACTGACTGAAATATACAAGAGATGGAAAGTCTTAGGGAGAACCTGACGCAGTATTTGAACCAGTTCTCCTATGAAATTCCTTTACTTCCAGAGCACTTAACTGCAAATTGGAGACACTCAACAAATGAAAAGGACTTGCTATACACTGCAGCAACAGGTTAGAGCCTTAAAAGGTGTTGATCGAAAGATTTTTCCTCATGGTGGCCCGATCTGTGGAATTGGGGCATAAATGTACACACACCCATGGATTATCTCCCATGCTCTGGCTGTGATTCAGCTGATACTAATTATATATTTTTCTTTTATCTATATATTTAACATACTTGATTCAGTGTACCCGAAGGTGGCAAAAGAGGTGGTGCTGGGGGAGTTTTAGAAGGAGGAGAAGAAATTTAGTGAGCCAGAGGCCTGAATTGAAGGGCCAGATGATACAGGTGGTCTGACGATACCTTTTACAACCCAAAGCTGGATGACTGGCCAGCATCAATGGGTGGCGGTGTGTGAAGAGGGCGGACAGTACCACTATAGTTGGCTACCTTGGGCTAGGCCAAGGGCCAAAAGGGGGGACTGTTAGGGGGAAGAAAATAATTAAGAATTTATGGTAAGGGAGAATTTATTGAAAGGGAATGAATTACTTAAAATCTCCAGGTAGCCAGTGCTACCAAGCACATTAACAGTTAAAGGTTACCAGATGAACTTTGCACAGCCTTAGGGCCTGCAAACAACAAAGGCCTTGGGAGCTGGACTGGAGTCAGAGGATGACAATAACAACTAAGGTTAAGTGTGCACTTCAACAGATAGGGGAAGAGCAAATGGTCCTCGTTTAGGGAGGAGGGAAGGTCTCTGCCTGGGTGAAAAATAGGGACATACGATGCATGTGCCTGTTACTAGAGATGTCTGTTTAATGTAAACTTATATGTTGATGAGATCGGAAACTGGAAATGTTCTTCTACGTGACCAATAATGTATAAATATGTTATTTAGCAGAGTGCTATCTCAAGCTGCATTGAGATGGTTCTCTCCTTGCAATTGCTTGAATAAACGATCGTGACCTGTACCTGAGATTCCCATGGTCCGTTTGTCAAAGTGACCACAACATTTGGTGAGTCATCCTTCTGTCTGGTTAGCTTGCTTTCTGTGGAAGGAGCCAATTGGAAAATATAAAAGTATTGTCTCAGAGCTAGCTCATCAATCCTGTGCACATACAGTGCAGTGGCAGATCAGTGCTGCTTGTATCCTGCTGGATGTGGAGCAAAGTTGGGTAAAATAGAGTTGAGGTACAGCCAGGAGGCTGATTGCCTCAGCATGCTGCCTTCCATGCAACTGCAGTGGAGCAGAGACCATTGCCCACTTCCACCTTAATGTGCCTTTACGATGCATGTCTGGGAAGAGATGCAGTGGTTAGGTTCATCTCAAGCAGCTCTGTAACGCAGAATTCAGTGTTCTAAAAGCAGTTCCTATGGACTCAGATTGAGATAAATATCAGCTGCTGCTGGAGGAACATCAACTTGAGGAAAGACATACTTTGGTCTTCCCAAAACTGGCTGCGCTTCCAGTACAAAGAGCCACCTGTGACCGAGTGTTGCGACTGGCACATTACAAGATCCTGGACGACATCTTGAGGGATGCACTAAAGCTTGAGGCAGCTGCCACAAAGCCTCAACGGTGGAAAGGCACTGTCTAAGGCTTTCTACCACAGTCTGCTGAGGGTCTGGAACCAATGTAAACCCTCTCAGATGTATGCAGAGAATGGCATGAAATGTGAATTTCAGTCAGGTGATGATCCCATTGCACAAAACTGTAGGACTCATCTCACTTAGTTTAACAGCCCCAGCTTCTTTAATCTATCCATGTAACTGAAGTTCCTCAGCTCTGGAACCATTCTCATGATTCTTTTCTGAATCTTCTCTAACGCATTTGTCATCATTGGCATCCTTCCATCAGTGTAAGATGATGGGCATGCAGCAGATCAGTTGGAGATGGGATAGTGCACTTTTGCTGATGGCTGAACAGACCACTCCGTGAGAGGCAGATTCTGCCACAAGTGTTCCACATGAAGTGCTCATTGTGGGATATTGTTTTTGGTGTTGGGACTTGTTACCAAGCCACTGTGGCCACTCATGGTAGCGCACACTGGTCCACAAATGATGCTGTATAACTAACCTGCAGTGTGTAACATATGAAATGTAGCAAAATGCTGGGAGTCTGGAATTAAAAACAGGAAAATCTTGGACACTCATCAGGTTAGCATCTGTGGGGAAACTAGCAGTTCAGGCCAATGATCATTGGTGAGAACACAAATGTAACTTTGGTGAGGATAGAAGTAAAATATATTTGAGCGTGTAAATTGTGAGAGCTGTAAGTGGAGACTATAATTGCTATTACCTCATTGTAAACGAGAGCAGAGAGAAGACTAAAGACAGTTAGCCAGGAAACAGCTAGAAGGGACACGAGTGTGTGTGGTTTCTAAACCAATAAATTTCTCTATCTTCATTAATCTTCCATCTTTTCAACTTCTGTTTCTGACTCTTTCCTCATTCTGTTCACACCAGTTCTCAGAATCTCAGAATAATATTTGAGGATTGCTGTGCAGCACATTGTTCAGAGGTGGTGTGACATCTGCGCTGCATGCTTCCACCATACCTTCTGTTCTTTTTGCCCCTTTCCATGTCAAGGTATGCTTTACATACCTGTGAAGTGTTTTGGTTAGTTATTTTCCTGGGGAAGTTATTCCAGTCTTTTATGGTATTTGAAATGAAGCTGTTCAGATATGATTGTGTGTAACATTGGAGAGGCTGGTGTTGGTGTTTTTACTCTTGCAGTGGATTACTTGTTTAACACATGGTGGAATATCAATAGCAACTTCATGGTGAGCTGCTTTGTTGAACAGTGTAAGCCTACTCCGCTGTCTTCATTGTCATGTAGGCCTCTCCAGAGAGTTCATCATAGACATAACACTGGATGTCTAAGCATAGTAATTGAAGACAAACCGTTCTGTCAAACTATTTCCAGTTTGTTTCCAAGGTGGGTTTGGTAGGAGTCCCATACTGTTGCTGCATACTCCAGTTTGATATTGTACCAAAAGCCTTGACTTATGTTACATTTGGTTAGATTTCTCCTTAAAGATCCTAGGATTTTGTTTGCATCATTTACAGCATGTTTTATGTGGTAACTTGAGGAACAGCACCTCATCTTTCAACTTGGCACTCTTCAGCATCTTGACTCAACATTGACTTCAGCACCTTTAGATCATCATGTTCTGTTTTGCTTTGCTGGGTTGGTCTTGTCTCTTTCTCCCTTCATGTTGCACTCAGATGGTTGCTATGTAGCCATTCATGCCTTATTATATATCTGTTTCATTACTATAAAATAATAAGTATTATATTTGTTTCTCAATGGTAACACTCTCTGGCTGTTGCTTCATGAAATCTTCTGGTATTTAATCTCTCCTGCCCTCCACCCAATCGCAGACCTTCCTTTTTGTTCTTCCTACCCCTTCTCAGTTTTCACTGGCTTAAAAATTCCTACATTTCTATCTTTCTAAAGTTCTGATGAAAACTCATCACTACCTGAAACATTAACTCAGCCTGACCTGAATTTTTTCACTTTTTTTTTTGTTTTTCACTTCAGACCTCCAGAATCTGCTGTATTTTGGCTTTTTTTTAATGGTTAACCATATGGTTAAAGAAATGGTTTATGTGGTGATGTCCTGCCATTTGTCAGCAAAATACAAGCTCATTTTTCTGGGTGTAAGATCTCATTAGGTTATCTTTAATATTGCCACCCCTCTTTCTTTTCTATTTTTTCTGAACATTTCGTATCCAGGAATATTTAATCCCCAAGCCTGCCTTTCTTTGAGCCAGGTCTCTGTTATAGTCACAATATCATATTTCCACATGGCAATCTGTGACTATAGCTCACCAATCTTATTTACCACAGGCCGTGCATTTACGTACATGCACAGCAACCCTAATTTAGACTTTATTACTTTCTCCCATACTCAACCCACTTAATCTTCTACTATTTCCCCTTTGTCCACTCATAACAAATATCGAACTATTCCCTTCTCCAGAACTCCTTAGTGTCTAACTTTACGCACCTCGTTCCTTTTTTTCCCCTCATGTGCTGGTGCCTATCCCCAGCGAATTTAGCTTAACCATCACCAGACACACTAGGGAAGCGATTGTATTTGACATGAAGGATTGACTTGAAGAGTTCACCTGACATGCATCATAAACTCTTTTTGTTTCATCATATTCTTTGTCTCCAACCACATCCACTAATTGGCCACTTACGGAGCTCAATGAGCCTGAAGGTGCCTGGGCCATCCAACGCCTTCCCCACCCGCTCTGGAAAATTTCAGACAGGTTGGGTGTGGGTGGGTAAGTGGAATGAATCCAGCCCCGCAGGATATTACCCCAGCCTTTAAAATAATTTATGGGGGAGAATAAAATCCAGCCAATGAGGTTCTACAAGAGGTATCCTACAAGAGGCAGCCAATCTGCAACAGTAATTTTACATCCGGGTGGCAAATTGAAAATGAACCCCATAGGCCGGGATTTTGCAGCGCCGTCGTGGTGGGACCGGCCGTGGGAGATTCAGCGGCCCAGCCAAAAACCCATTGACTTTCGGCAGAGATGGACTATCCCAGTGGTGGGTAGGGCCAATAAGTCTCGCCCATCGTCTTTCATATTTGGCCTAACAAAACCTTTAATCACCTTACAAAGACTCCAAGCTAAGCCAAATTCTGACAATCTACCATCTAGATAAGCTTCTTTTCATTTATTCATTGGATATGGACATCACTGGTTCGGGCAATGCTTATTGCCCATTCCTAATTGCACTTCAGAAGGTGGCAGTGAGTCAACTTTTTGAACCACTGCAGTCCATGTGGTGTAGGTACACCAACAGTGCTCTTCGGGAGGGAGTCCCATGAATTTGAACCAGCAACGGTTAAGGAACAGCGATATCGTTCCAAGACATGTTGGTGCGTGAGTTGGAAGGGAACTTGCAGGTTCCCATGCATCTGCTGCCCTTGTCCTTCTGGGTGGTAGAGGTCGTGGGTTTGGAAGGTGCTTTCGAAGGAGCCTTGGTGAGTTACTGAAGTGCATCTTGTAGATGGTACACACTACTGCACTAGTGTGTCGGTGGTGGATGGGGTGCCAATCAAATGGGCCACTTTGTCCTTGATGGTGTTGAGCTTATTGAGTGTTGTTGGAGCTTATCCAGGCAAATGGAGCGTATTCCATCACACTCCTGACTTGTGACTTGTAGATGGTGGACAGGCTTTGCGGAGTCAGGAATTGAGTTACTCGCTGCAGGATACCCAGCCTCTGTCCTGTTCTTGTAGCTGCTATTCCAGTTCAGTTTCTGGCCAATGCTAATCCACAGGATGTTGACAGTGAGGGATTAAGTAATGGTAATGCCATTGAATGTCAAGAGGAGATGTTTAGATTGTGTCTCGTTGGAGATTGTCATTGCCTGATACTTGTGTGGCATGAGTATTACCTGCCACTTATCAGGTCAAGCCTGAATGTTGTCCAGTCTTGCTGAAAGTGGACATGAACTACTTCAGTATCTGAGAAATCACAAATGGTGCTGAACATTGTACAATCATCAGTGAACAACCCCACTTCTGACCTTATGATGGGATGAAAGTCATTGATGAAGTAGCTGAAGATGGTTGGGCTGCGGACACTACCCTGAATAACTTCTGCCGTGATGTCCTGGAGCTGAGGTGACTGACCACCAACAACCACGACCATCTTCCTTTGTCCTAGGTATGACTCCATTCAGCGGAGTGTTTTCCCCCGATTCTCAATGACCCCAGTTTTTCTCGGGCTCCTTGATGCCGCAATCGGTCAAATGATGCCTTGATATCAAGGGCAGCCACTCTCACCTCACCTCACGAGTTCAGCTCTTTTGTCCATGTTTGAATCAAGGCTGTAACAAGGTCAGGATCTAAATGGTCCTGGCAGAACCCAAAGTTGGCATCAGTGAGCAGGCTATTGCTGGGTATGTGCTACTTGATATCACATGGAATCACATTGGCTGAAGACTGGCTCCCAAAGGATGCCCGGCAAACCCTATCATGTTTGTCAGTGGCCTAACAGGAGGGGGCCCCCGGTGACAGGCACGCGTTGCCTGATCAAGGGACCTGACATCAGGAGCTGAAGGGACACTGAAAGCTACTCCCCTGGCCTTGCTTTCAAACTCCCTGCTCTGCCTCGGCAACAAACCCTTCACCACACCTGACATCCCACCCTACTCGCCTGTGTCCAGGGATCCAGCATCAGTCCAACTCTTGGGCAGGATTTTCACCTTCCGAGGTCCTTGATCCCATGGGAGGCCCTACACTTATAATTGCCTGAGTGTACTTGAGCTGCTACTGTGTATAAACATACAGATTAGAAGAAGGCCATTCGACCCCTCGAGCCTGCTCTTTCATTCGATAAGATCATGGCTGATCTGATTGTGACCTCAACTTCACATTCCAGCTACTCCTGATAACCTTTGACTCCCTTGTTACTCAAGAATCTATCTACTTCTGCCTTAAAAATATTCAATGCCCCTGTCCCTACTGCTCTCCGGTGAAGGGAATTCCACAGACTCAGGACCCTCTTGAGAGAAAAAAACTTCTCATCTCCATCTTAAATGGGAAACCCCTTTAGTATTAAACTGTGTCCTCAAGCTCTAGTCTCTCTCAAAAGGGGAAAAATCCTCTCAGCATCCACTCTGTGAAGGCCACTCAGGACCTTATATCAGGTGATCAACAAGATCACATCTCATTCTTCTCAATTCCAGTAAATATAGACCCAACCTTTCCTGATAAGATAACCCCTTGATCCCATAAATCAGTCGAGTGAACCTTCTCCGAACTGCTAATGCAATTATGCCCTTGCTTAAATAAGGAGACCAAAACTACACAGTACTCTAGGTGTGGTCTCACTGACACTCTGTACAACTGTAGCAAAACATTCGTCTATTTCCCTTGCAATTAATACCAACGTTCCATTTGCCTTCCTATTCATTTGCTGTACCTCCACAACAACCTTTTGTGATTCATGTACCAGACACCCCGCTTCCATTGTAGCGATCACAGCTCTGTAATCTCTCTCTATTTCATTAATTTGCTGCTTTTGTATTCTTCCTGCCAAAGTTGTCAAGTTCACATTTTCCCACACTATGCTCTATCTGCCATTTTTTTTGCCCACTCACTTAACCTATCTATATCCCTTTTCAGAATCATTATGTTCTCTTCGCAACTTACTTTCCGATCTATCTTTGTGTCATCAGCAAATTTAGCAACCATACATTTGGTCCCTCCATTAAAGACATTGATGTAGATTGCAAATGGTTGAGGCCCCAGCACTGATCCCTTTGACATTCCACTAGTTACATCTTGCCAACCCAAAGATGACCAATTTATGCCTGCTCTCTGCATCCTGTAAACCAACCAGTCCTCTATCCATGCTAATGCATTACCCTGTACACTATGACCTCTTGTATGGTAAACTTTTGATGTGGTGTGAGGCTCCCATTGGTTCTCCAACCTGTGGTGGTGGATTCTGTGGCCCTTGAGCTTAATTCTGCCCATGATCTCCACATTCGCAAGCAACCCCAGTTTCCACAGGGCCTGTTTTTTCAGGTATGGTCACTTTTATACTTTTGCTTTGAAGGATTTTTTTAAATGATCTAGTTTCAGATTTATTGGATGGATTATCCTGGTGCACTCTGGGCAAGGTGACCAACCATGCCACCTTTTCCAGGGCTGTCCTGAAAGAGTTGTCTGCACTGAGAGTTGGTGGGTGAGAGAGTTTTAAGGGTTAATTTCTAACTAAAGTCTAGTTATTTCTTTAATTTAGCAATGAACTAAAAATTACTCTTTAAGTTAAGAGAAGTTAAGCTTTATTCCATCCTTAAAACTGTGATATAGAAGCTCTCTGAGAGCAGTTGCAGCTAGTTAATTAGATAGCTGGCCTAAACTGGTTATCAGAAGCTTGAATCAGTAATCAGGGAGCATAAAAAGAGGCCTTCCTCAGCGCTGCCTTGTCTGCACTTGTTTTGCCCCCGATTTCTTCTTTTGCTGTTCCCGGCATGAACTTCCTTCGTTTCCGTGTGTCTGCCCTGCATGTAAATAGTTTTGATCCTGGAACGCATTCCGGCTGAATTGACGAACTGGAAGCGATAATCCCTCACTCCCCACTCTTTCGGGTCCGCACCCCGTCTCCTCTTTCGGGTCCGCACCCCGTCTCCTCTTTCGGGTCCGCACCCCCTCTCCTCTTTCGGGTCCGCACCCCCTCTCCTCTTTCGGGTCCGCACCCCCCCTCTCCTCTTTCGGGTCCGCACCCCCCCCCCCCCTCTCCTCTTTCGGGTCCGCACCCCCCCCCCTCTCCTCTTTCGGCTCCGCATTTCCCCCCCTCTCTTTCGGGTCCGCATTCCCTCCCTCTCCTCTTTTCGGTCCGCAGTCCCCCCTCTCCTCTTTTCGGTCCGCATTTCTCCCCTCTCTTTTCGGTCCGCATTTTCCCCCCTCTCCTCTTTTCGGTCCGCATTCCCCCTTCTCTTTCGTGTCCTCATCCCACCCCTCCCCCTCTTACCGTAAAGCTCCATATCCCTGTGCCAAGGTGTCCTTAAATTTTTTTTCGGTACTTCATCACCGTGACTCTGGGTGACCGAGATGGAGGTTTATTCGGGGCAGGTTGGGCGGTGGGAAAGTAATTCGAACTCTTGACTTTGAGACAAAGGAAAATCGGGTGCGGCGATCAACCGGCAGCTAATTCAATATCGCTCGTTTACACTGAGCCAAAGTTACAATTACACCTGCTCTGCAAGAAATACAGTTTTTGTTTGTTCTGTTTTAATGTATAAATGTAGTGGAATTGCAGTTTTAATCATCACACAATATGATATTTCAAAGCGTAAGAGTTAATTTGTGATGCATGCTGTACCTGACAACTTGCCCTTAAATATGGTTACAATATTTCTTCAGCAACTACCTCATGAGGAATAACAAGCTGATGTTTATCTCTGCTTGGTGGAGAGAGCCATCAGTTTTCCCAAGAGGCGCTTCCGTTGCCTGGAACGCTCAGGGGGTGCATTCCAGTACCCCCCAGATCGGGTCTCTGTGAATGTGGTAGCATGCTGCGCTCTGCACAATCTTGCGCTGGAAAGGGGGGGATGCAATTGACGATGAAGACCTTGACGCAGTGGATGAGGCTGCACATGCTGAATCCAGCAGTGGCTCAGAGGATGAGGAAGCACGGGACAATGAGGGGCAGGACTCCAACACGCTACTACACCAAGGAGGCAGGGACAACCGGGACGCTTTAATCCAACGAACCTTCAGCTAGCGCCACACACGTGGGTCTGCAGGACCAGCATTGCCTGGCGCTTCCACACGTAGCACTTAGGTGCTACATCTTCTACCTCATCAGCTGCAACTAAGGGCTTAGTACAGAAACATCAGTGTCCACTCAAACACTCATGATATGTCTGTCTGTGTCTGTGAAACATACAAATGCAGCACAAAGGAAACACCCTCAGCCATGCTCAGAAAAGTGGACTTTATTGCCACCAAAATGAATTACAAACGTCGCTCTGACGCAGATAATGATATATTCCCTAATCTAGGGCCAACACAAAATCACCAGTGACAAACCTGTGGAGTGCCTAACGTTCCTTATGCTTACATTTGCGGGTTGCTACGTCTTGGTGCTGCCCCATTACTCCGAGTGGCTTGTGAGACAGCCTGCTGACTCTGCTGTCCTGTTGGCCTCGATGACCTTGGCGGGCATCCTCTGGCCCGTGGAGCTTGTGCTGGCCCCGCCTGGGAGGGAGTGGCCAGTTCCAGAACTCCCCAGTTGTCTCAGTCTTAACGGATGGAACGGTCACTGGCAGAGGGGCGGAGGAGCTGCTGCCCTCATCTGGAGCGCCCTGAGAGGAGCTCGCAGCGATGACAGGCAGCTGCTGCACTGACGTGAGGTCACATTGGACCTCCCTGCTCAGCGCAAAGGAACGGGCACTAAGCTGCGACACTTGGTGCCCAGAACATCTCCCACATTGCCAATGACCACCTGTGGCCATTAGCGATGTGAGGGCTTGTAGGTCAGAGCGTAACCCAATCAGAAGATTCTCAATCTGCTGGAAGCCCCTCTCCATGATAGTCACCAATCTCTCAATGGAGGAAGCCTGCAGCTCTGTCCTGAGGTTCATGCCATCGCTGACACTCTGCCTGGACTCCTCCACCGCACAGACCAAGTGAAGCAAACCCCTGTGCAACCCTGCCAGATGGTCCCACGCACCCTGCCGCTTCCCCTGCAGCTGCTGCATGGCTGACATCTCCAGAGGCAAATCATCACTGCCTGACTCAGCATATGCCTGGTCCCCTGCAGTCCCCCAGCTGCTGGCGCCATAGGCACTCTCTGTCCATGCCATCTCCTCCAGCGATTGTGAAGTGCCCTCTCCACTGTGCCCTGGGACACTAGCCGATGACATAATCCCTACCGATGCGTTTGTCGCTGCGCTGGTGCCTGGCTCGCGGAAATGATATGACACAAGTTGCAAGTCTTGGCCCTCAGGTGTGGAGGGGGTGGGGGGCTCTGGATTTGTTGTTGATGATGCTGAAATTAACAACAAGGACAGTGCATCAATTAGCGTTCAGACTGTAACACCTTTCATCCCTTTCTCCTCCAGCCTCATAATGCGCTCAACCTTCAAGAACCTATGGAGATGAACATTGGTGGGGTGGTAAATAGTCAAGAGGAGGCCCAAACATTACACGCACATACAGACAGGCTGGTCAGATGGCCTAAGGAATGCCACATGTAATGTTATGTGGATAAGTGTGCAGTAAAGCACTTGGGCAAGACAAACAAGGTACAGGAATACATGAGTAATGGTAGGACCGTGGGAAGTCACGACAATTACAGGGACCTTGTTGGGCAGAACCGTTCAGGTAGCAGAAGAGGAACCTAAGGCGTTTAACAAGGTCAAAGCCAAACTTGCCTTTATTAGCCGAGGAATAGAATATAGGAAATTAGAGGTCATGTTGCAGGTGCAGAAAACGCTGTCGAGGCCACATCTACACTTCTGCATTCACTTGTGATCTGCGCTTCATGGGAGGTGATGGTAGTTGAGTGGGGAGAGTGCAGAGGTTCCTGACCTGGATGCATGCTGGCCTGGAGTGTTGGAGTGAGGCGGAAACATTTCATACACTTGCGACATTTGCTGTGGAGCACAGGAGATTGACAGGTCACATTATTGACCTTCGTACTGTTATGAGGGGCATAGACCAGGTGGACAGAAGGCAACATTTCACTTTGGCGCAGGGACGACTAATGCGGTGGCATTTATTTAAGTTGAGTGCCATGAGGTTGACAGGTGAGGTGCTGAGGACCTTTTGGACAGAGTAATGTGGGACGCACTGGCTGAAAGGGTGGTGGAGGTACAAACGCTCCTAAGATGCAATAAGTCTTTGGATGTGCAGCAGCGATGCGATAGTGGTCACAAGTGGGATAAGGCGACATTGGAAGGTGCTAGAGACGCGCATCCTGAAGGGGCCGAGGGACCTTTGTGTATGACCCACATGTCTGACTGTATCAGTCTGTGAATGAGCAGTGTTGCTGCATTAACGATTGCAGCAACCATCAGTGCTTTGGATGGTGGGGAGACAGAGTGGATGGGACTGTGGCCCTCAAATACCTGGCCGCTGAACCCCAGCGTCGCTGACACCTGCTGACTTGGCCATCTGCCTCCTCCCCAGCTCCATTGCCTGCTCCTCATAAGTGGTGATGTGCTGCAGCACGGC
Source organism: Cetorhinus maximus (assembly GCF_964194155.1). Classification (NCBI taxonomy): domain Eukaryota; kingdom Metazoa; phylum Chordata; class Chondrichthyes; order Lamniformes; family Cetorhinidae; genus Cetorhinus; species Cetorhinus maximus. The sequence continues at coordinate 19,924,215 of NC_135899.1, read as the reverse complement.
GTGCCCACCACCAGTCCGCAGACGCTCCCGGCTATTGTTCTCGGTTTTTGCCTGCAGTGCAGAGAAGAGCATTTATTGGGGCTGATTCCTCATGTACTCTGCACGCGCACCATGCACCCCAAACACAGTGGCCCATCTGAGGTCTCCAGCGGCTCCTGTTCGTACTACTGGTGATCAGTCACCAGTAGATAGTATGGCTGCTCCCAACCCCCTCCCCGAACGGCCACCTTTGACACATTTGGCGTCCATCATTTTGAATAACACACGGGTCTTAGCGCCCATGGCAAGGAGGCGCAACTAGGTGTGGCGCCGAGGCCAACAGACAGATAAGCCTGGGAACCACAAGGGTTGGGAGGGCCTCAAAGGGCTAAGGCTACCTGCTGGGTAAAATGGCCACGGCCATTTCTCAACCATACTCACCCTTCCAGAGCACAACAAATCATTGAAGCACTTGCGGCACTGTGTTCCTGTGTGCCACACAGCATCTTGAGAGCTAACAGCCTCTGCCACCTCCTGCCATGCCTGCCTGGTCACGTGGGGTCTCTCTTCCTCCCATCCTCTGGAAACAACACCTCCCAACGGTTTGACACCTCTTCCAGGAGTGCAGCAAGGCAGGCATCGGAGAACCGAGTGGCACATTTGACCCCTGCTGGCCTACCCTGCAGCGTGCCCCCCTGCTCCCCTGCCCTCACCCCTTCTGGTGCCCGGTCGCTGGCCATGGTGAACAGCCTAAAGGAGGCTGCCTGGCCTTTCTTTATACAGAGTGTCGATTCCCCATTGGAACCGGTGGTCTGAACATGCCGCTGCAGATTAGAATTTCCAGCTGGACACGGGAGTCTGAAACGTGTTGGGTGGGCCTTAATTGGCCCGCCCGTGCAAAATGGCAGTGCTGCCCGTTTCCCCGGCGGCGATCGTCTCCGTGCCCGCTGCCGATTGGGTCGGGCCCGCCCGCTCGACAAACAGAAAATTCAGCCTCCAGTGAAGAGAATGAAATGGAATATCAGACTGACGTAGAACAGAGAGTTGATTTAATAACGCCCATTAAATCTGTGTTTCTTCGTCAACTTGTGCAATTCCAGACATTTACAAGTATTATCTAAAATTATGAATTCGCTCACACCTCATTCGTCCGGGTGGTCCATAATCACCCAAGTAATTCTTCTCTCATTCCCAAAGAGCCCTGGAACAATTTTCATATATAAGGACATTTGGAAAATTGGAGGCAGAGCCTCTGTTAGCTCCTCTCTGACTTCCTTTCATAGTCCAGGTTACATGACATCGGATCTGGTGACTTAGTCACCTTGAGCTCTGCTATGATTTTCTTATAAAATCTGTATTTTTCCACAGTTGTCACCATTATTTCTTTTTCCATATTCTTCTCGATCATGCCTAAACATTTATTTCCACACCACCTGTATGAAAAAGGTTCCAAATATTTATGTAGTGGCTCCACCATATTCCATCACCCTCCACAATTAAAGGGCTAGAAAGAGAAAGAGGGGTTCCTTTTCATGGCATATTGGCACCAGATCTGGGACAGGGAAGATTCTCTATTGGACCGAGTAATGGGAATGAACCAGTGCAGATAAGAGAAGGAAAAGAAAGGGAACACACCAAGGCAATAGTGACCATAAGATGATGATAGAGAAGGACATAATCACAGACTCAGAATTTTAACGGCACAGAAGGAGGCCCCCATCATGTCTGCACTGGCTCTCCAAATGAGCATTATGACCTAGTGCCATTGCCCTGCCTTTTCCCTGTACCCTTGCACATTATTTGAATAGAAACAATCATCGACCGCCCTCTCCAATGCTTCAATTGAACCTGCATCCACCACACTTCCAGGCAGTGCATTCCAAACCCAAACCACTTGCTGTGTGAAAAAGCTTTTCTCAAGTCACATTTGCTTCTTTTGCAAATCACTTTTAATCTGTGCCTCTTCATTCTTGATCCTTTTACGAGTGAGAACAGCTTTTCCCTATCTACTCTGTCCAGCCCCCTCATGATTTTGAACATCTCCATCAAATCTCCTCTCAGCCTTCTTTTCTCCAAGGAGAATAGTGCCAACATCTCAAATCTATCCTCAGAGCTGAAGTTTCTCATCACTGGAAACATTCCTGTGAACCTCTTCTGCACTCTCTCCAATGCGATCACATCGTTCCTAAAGTGTGGTACCCAGAACTGTGCACAATATCCCAGATGAGGTTTAATGAGTGTCTCATATAAATTCAGCACAAACTCCTTTCTCGTTTACAATATGCCCCTATTAATAAAACCCAGCATACTATATACTTTATTAACTCTCTCCACCTATCCTGCCTCCTTCAATGATCTCTGCACATATACACCCAGGTCTTTCTGCTCCTGCCTGCCCTTCAAAGCTTCACCCCTTATTTTATATTGTCTGTCCATGTCCTTCCTAACAAAGTGCATCACCTCATACTTCTCAACACTGAACTTTATCTGCTACATCCATGGACCATTACTCTCTGTTTCCTATTTCTCAGCCAATTTTGTATCACAATTATGATGAAAGCCAGATTAATCAATTTGAAAAAGGCTGATTTTGAGGGGCTGAGAATTGAACTTGGGGATAATAAAATGGGCAACAGAATTGACAAACAACAATGGAAAACATTTCGAACAGTGTTCAACAGAATACAGGAAAGATACATTCTGCTAGACACGAAAGTACTAAATCAGCACTAGAGAGACTCCATGGATCCATGAAGACATAAGGGGGCAAATGTGCATTAGGAAAGAGGCATATGTTAAGTCCATGGGCAGCAGAGGGTGCATGACAGAAGGAAATATAAAGTGATTAGGAGAGAAATCAAAAAAAAATTAGAAAAGCAAAGAGGAGCCCTATAAAAGTAAATTATCAAGGAAGGTAAAAAATAAAATATTTTACAGGCACATAAATAAAAATATGAAGGCTGGGATGGAAATAGATAGGTATAGTTAAGGTATAGATAGGATAATGCCACAGATAAGGATAGAGACAGGGCAGAAATATTAAATGATTACTCGACACCCCGGGCTTTATAGCTCATAATGAATGCATGTAGAGAATACTAAATGTATCATAATTGTATTGAAACACCTCAGAGTGCAACAGGATGTATGTCGATAACTCCAATACCATTGCACTGTGTGACTGTCTCTAATGACCATATTGAAATGACTGTAATATTCATTGATTGTTTTGAAACACCTCATGATCCATGTGTAAAATTTGAATCTAATTGCACTTTTTCTGATGGCGATTTAGAAATGTTTTATAATGTCCTTTCAGATATTTTATGAATAAAGTATATTTTTCTGAAAAAATTAAATGATTACTTAATTTCAGTGTTTAACAGGGAGCTAGAACAGGTAGATATGATATTGATTGATGATCTAAGTCTTCAGGTAAATGCAATTAAAATAAGAGAAAAGGGATCTAATCAAACGCAAAGAGGATAAAACCTTGTCCCAGTAGATTCACACCCACACATTTAAAATAAAGCTAGGGAATAGATAGCAGAGGTATTACTGCAGATTTAAAATATCTTGTTTAGGAAAAGGTGTAGTGCTAGAGGGCTGGTGGATAGCAAATGTAATTCCTATGCTTAAAAAGGCAGGACAGAATGTACCCAGGAAATAGTAGATCAGTCAACTTAATGTTGGTGCTAGAAGAAATAATGAAATCCCTACTAGAGAGAGGAAGAACTTCTAACAAAAAAAATGAATCATTAGCATGGATTTCAAAAGGGAAAATCTTTCTTGACCAAAGTCATGAATTTTTTGGAGTAGGTAACAGAGACAGTAGACAATGGTAATGTAGTAGATGCAATTTACCTGGATTTTTCAAAGGGTATCTGTGTTAGGAAGGGGATGGGGTGAGGAAGAGGAGGTATGAAAGTGGGGAGAGGGGGGAGTGGTGGTGAGGAAGAGTGGGATGAGTTTGAGAAGGTGGGAGATGGGGTTAAGGATGAGGGTGAATGAGGGGTAGGGGAATGGGTGGGTGAGGAGGAGGGGGAATGGGCAGGTGAGGAGGATGGGGATGGGTGGGTGAGAAGGAGACATATGGGGTAAGAAGGAAGGGAATGAGAGATGAAGGGGAAGGGGCATGGTGAGGGTAAGGAGGAGGGTGCGATGGGGAGCTGAGGGGGAGGGGGAATCTGGAGGCTGAGGAGGGGGAGATGGGGAAAAGTGGGATGTGGTGAGGAGGAGGGAGGAGGGGGATGGCTAAAAGTGGGATGGGTTGAGGTGGAGGGAGGATGGCGTGAGGAGGGGGATGGGGAAAGGAGGAGGGGCGAATGGTGGCTTAGGAGGAGGGGTATGGGGCTGAGGAGGAGGTGAGTTGGGGTGTTGAGGAGACAAATTCAGGAAAATCAGCGAGAAATACAAGGCAAAAACAAAGATAAAAACAAAAAAGGGTCATGAGGACTCGAAACATCAATTCTTTTCTTCTCCGCCGATGCTGCCAGACCAGCTGAGTTTTTCCAGGTAATTCTGTTTTTGTTTTAAGAAATACAAGGCAATTGACAAGAAACTATTTTGTATATAATAAGTTAGACTTGGTTATAAAAATTACACTTTTAAAGTTTGCAGATGCTACTAAACTTGGCAGCGAGCTGAATAGTGAAGAGAAGAGTAGCTGACTTCAGGAGCATATGGACTGGTGAATTGGACAGGCTCAAGGCAAATGAGATTTAATGTGGATAAGTGTGAAGTGATGCACTTCCATAATGGAAAGATGTAGAGACATCATAACCTAAATGGACTTATTTAGACAGGGCCAGTCTTAATGTTGGTTGACTGCCTGGGGAGAGCCTGATAATACTGAAATCAACCTCTGCAAAGAATTTGGCTAACTCCAAAATCTGTTTCTAACTAACACTAGTGCTAGTTAAATAGAACAAATTTCTGGTTTCTGAACACATGGATAACACTCAACACCCTGTTACCTCACATCAGTGGTGAGCAGTCAACAGTTGTAGCTTAGAAAATGACATTAGTGATCGAATATGGGAGAGGACAGACTATCTTCACTTGTGACCCTGTCTATCGAAAATGATGTGATTCAAAATATCTTGGTGAATAAGGTTTTTTTAAAATCGGCATTATTATTTATTAGTTCAGTGTTTAATGTGTAGATTATTTGCCACTTAAATGCAATGTTATTCTTATAACTTAAATAATAGACAAGCGAAGAAAAACTTCCAAGATTGCAGTTTTCTTTCTGAAACTTTCACTAAATACCACTACATACAACTCAAAGGGAATCAAAATATACATTTGTCCAGGCCAGAATTTTCCTAAAGGAACATAGGAACAGCAGAGGGGGTACTTAGCCTCTTGAAGCTGTTCTGTCATTCAGTGAGATCATAGCTGAGCTTCGATCTAACTCCATATACCTGCCTTTTCCCTTATCCCTTGGCTGACAAATATCAATCTATCTCTGACTTGAAATTCAAAATTGATCTAGCATCGATTGCCATTTGGGGAAGAGAGTTGCAGACTTCTACCAGTCTTTTCATCTTGAAGTATTTCCTCGTTTCACTCCTGTAAGGTCTGGCTCTATTTTCCGGAATAACTTCCATCATTTCTTACTTTGTTATTTAGTCCTTCCCGCTCCTCTAGTACCTTTTCTTATTCATCCTCAACGTACACATATCTTTCTCTAGATACTCAACTCATCATCATTCCCACACTCATCACTACTCACAGCCAGAATCTCCCTGCACCTTCCCAACAGCATGTTTGTCCTAACCACATTCTCTGGCTTCTGATCTACTGGATCTTCTGTATTAGGCATTAGTGTTTGATTGAATGAAATGGTGGGGAGGTTCAAGAGGCTTAAAGGCCTACTCCTGTTCCTGTAGCTTCCCATTGTCGTGGCTTTATCAGTGTCTTTACAAGTGTTCTCCCTGTTGTCAGTGCATCCTCTATTATTTTATGTGTTTGGTTTCCTCCTGCACTTATTTCTGTTTCCTGCTGACTCTGTCTGTTGGTAAAAATCCCTGACACAGTTCTCCAGTGATTCCCCCCTCAATATTGAATACCAGCCCGTCCACTGACCGTTTATCCAATTAGTCCTGTATTATTCACTCTGCTTTTCTAATTAGCTTTTCAATCGCTTCCTTCCATTCGTTCACGTCCACTCCTGTCCAAGACCCAAAGGCTCTCCCTTCAAGTTCTTTGCAGCTGAGATCAGCAATTTGCTCATCATTTTACTATTGACTTTTGTGCTCTTTCATGCTGGAAAATCAAAGTTTTTTGAGTCTATTTTTGGACTTTCATCAGTCTACAATGTGTTAACATTTGAATTTTGTATATTCCAAGACAGTACATCTGATGACATGTTCTCGAAAAATTACTGAGTAACATTATGAAGTGTTTGTTTCAGTTTCTGCTATTAAATATATCACATTTGCATAATTAGTTAAAATGTTTATCAGCCAATCAAAGCAGAAAACCGTCTGTCACTGGGAGCATTTAATGGATGCACCCAGGATGGAGAATGGAGTGATGTAATAGACCTTCTCAAAACTGGTGTGGAGATATTTTGCTGTTTACTTATTTAACCCACAAACTCCTCAAGTGTGCACATCTACCAAATAGCAGGTATAGGTGAGGTGAGGGTGACTGCCCTTGACATCTCAGCTCCAGGGCATCATTGCAGGAGTTCCTTAGGATAGTGTCCTAGGCCAAACCATCTTCAGCTTCATCAATCTATTTCCTTCCATCATAAGGTCAGAAGTGGGGTTGTTTGCTGATGATTGCACAATGTTCAGCACCATTCGTGACTTCTCAGACACTGGAGAAGCCCATGTCCAAATGCAGCAAGGCGTGGATAATATCCAGGCTTGGGCTGACAACTGGCTAGTAACATTTGCACCACACAAATGTCAGGCAATGACCATCTCTAACTAGAGAGAATCGAACCATCACCCCTTGACGTTCAATGGCATTACCATCACTGAATTCCCCACTATCAACCCCTTGGGGTTTACCATTAACCAGAAACTTAATTGGACCAGCCATATAAATACTGTGGCTAGAAGAGCAGTTAAGAGACTAGGAATCCTGCGATGAGTAACTCACCTCCTGACTCCCCAAAGCCTTTCCACCATCTTCACGGCACAAGTCAGGAGTTTGATGGAGTGTGACCCACTTGCCTGGATTAGTGCAGCTCTCACAACACTCAAGAAGCTTGACACCATCCAGGACAAAGTGGCCCGCTTGATTGGCCACGCATCCATAAACATTCACTCTTTCCATCACCGATGCACATCAGCAGCAGTGAGTACCAACTACAAGATGTTCTGCAGGAATTCACCAAGGCTCCGTAGACTGCACCATCCAAACCCATGAACACTACCATCTAGAAGGGCAAGGGCAGCAGATAGTTTGGAACACCACCACCTGGAAGTTCCCCTCCAATTCACTCACCATCATGTCTTGGAAATATATTGCCATTCCTTAACTCTCAGTGGGTCAAAATCCTAGAGCACCCTCCCTAAAAGCACTGTGGCTGTACTTGCACCACATGGACAGCAGCGGTTCAAGAAAACAGCTCACACACTTAGCCCTTCTATGTGTCCTTGCTGGCTTATTATGTCATCTTCACAACTCACTTTCCCATCTTTGTGTTATCAGCAAATTTAGCAATCACACTTTCAGTCGTTTCATCCAAGCCATTGATATAAATTGTAAACAGTTGATGCCCCAGCACTGATCCCTATGACACTCCACTCGCCACATCTTGCCAACTCAAAAATGACCCACTATGCCTGCTCTCTGCTTCCTGTTAGCTATCTAATCTTCTACCCATGCTAATATGTTACGCCCGACACCATGAGAAATTTCTTCGCTCATAGGATTGTGATGATTTGCAATTCTCTACACCAGAAGGTTGTGGAATCAGTGAATGTATTTAATACTAAGGACAGATTTTTGATCTCTCCAGGAATCACAGCATATGGGGAATGGGCAGGAAAGTGGAGATGATGCAGAATATCAGCGATGATCATATTGAATGATGGAGCAGTGTCTGGGCCCGATCGTCTACCCCTGCTCATGGTTCTTGTGTATTTCTGGTCTAATCAAATCAATTCATTAATAAGAAACACTGATCTCAATCATTAAGCTTGTCACAGTGGGTTCTTAAATGGCTTAAGACTGGAAAATTAAAAGAGACGGATGTTCACAACTGATTTGTCAAATAACGTTTGAGTGATAATAGAGAAAAAAACGTATAACATGAAATATTTGCACTTATGTTATTAAAGAGTAAGAAACGGATATGAAGGGTGTGGAATGTGAGGAAAGTTGAAAACATTTGACAACGAAATGAGGAAAATCAGAAAGTAATGGTTCATGTGTGGAATGTGTTTTTAAAACCTATAGGAAAGAGAGATCAGAGATGTTAAACTATAATTTTCCCATCAATGTGACGTAAGAGGTTGACATACATTTTCACGAAAGGAGGGATTACGGTCAAGTGCTCAATGGTGGAGTTTCCCAACGCCTGTCCTTTATCAGTGTGAGGCCTTGGAGAGGCTTCTGGAATGTAATTAAACATCAAGTCCTCTTTTTAGATCAAGTGCTGCTTCTACTGTATATTTTAATAACAGTGCTTGGCAGCAAAGGTTTTGCACTGATTCATCTCAAACACGCTGATGTCCCACCACCTTCCGCCTGTGGAGCAACATTACAGGCAGGAAGGTCACCGGGTTCCTGCAGTTCACAGCTCATTCTACCCAGTAAGTTCTTCTCTACAATTGAGATTCTATTTGTTTCTTCTCTCCCCCTCCTTCTTTCCCCCAGCCCTACAGAGGTCCTCGCTGATCTTTCAGTTCCCAGTTCCCATACAGGGTTTACACCCGGAATGTTAACCTGGCTTCTCTCTCCACCTGTGACTGAGACCGACATCAGTTTACTGCAGGCAGGAGGCAGGGAGACAGTGTGAAATTATGGGATGGATCTGTTAGTGACCTTAAATACCACGGAATGCCAGCGGTGCAGAATTTTCCTGTTGTTATTCCATCCCGGATTGTAGAAGGGAAAGATTCTCTTAGTGAAAGTGTGGGTGGAAGTGTGGAGATGGGACATGTTGCCCGCATTGTAAAACGACACCTGTCCACCCACATAGCCCAGGAAAAACCCGATCTTCCGGGGATTCACACTCGGGGGGGTCGATGAGGGGGTGGATCTGCCAGAATAACCTGTTCCTGGTTCGAGCCACACTATCCAGTATCCAGTTTCAGGTCTCTGGTTGATCATCTTTTTACTGCTGCCATACCCTTGGAACATTCCCAGACCCAACAAGTCTTGTTTCCCACCTTCACCTCCCAGCAATGTCTCCCTTATGTAAATTGCCCTAATCGCAGGATGCAGCCCCAGATGTCAAACCTCTCCGGGCTGCCGTTTGTCGCCAAGCCTCACACTGGTCCGGTTCTCAGACAGGATGAGCCGGGGATTCGCTGTGTTCACATCCAGAGTCAGAGAGGCTGGATCTGGGGGAAAGTTAAAATAACACAGTCAGTGATTTAATTTTCTGCTCTGTTTTATTTGAATGCTTTCCTTTTAAAGATCTCACTCAGGTTGTCGTCTAAATTCTTGGAATTTGCTGTTACCTGAGAGTTTACACCCTGAGTGCCTGGAGATAAAGACACGAAATTCACTGGAAACATTGGGTGGAGGGGCGGGCTGCGGAGTGTGGGAGAGTGTGGTTGGAGAGCGTGGTTGGAGAGCGAGAGTGCTCAGTGGGGAAGGCAAACTGAATGATGGTGTGGTAAGGGGAAAGTACATTGCGGCAAGGGGAGAGTGAGCAGGGGTAAGGTGGATGGTGCAGGGATAAGTCCATTGGGGGCAGGGTAGAATATGTAAGGTGGGGGTGTAGAGTGCCCAGGGCGCGGGAGGTGGGAGAGATTGCACAGCTGGAATTGGTGCAAAGTGGTGGTGGAGAGTTTGCAGGGGGAGCAGAGTTGAGAATGGTTGAGTGCGGGGGTCGATGTTTGGCAGTGCACAGGGAGTGGGAGAGTGCAACGGTGGAGAGGAGAGGGAACAGCTGAGATAGAGAAGGGTGAAAGAAAGTATGAGCCCGGGAGTGTGCAATGTGAAATGAGCTACTGATTTGCTATCGCACATGTTGCTTTACCACTTCGGCGAATTTAACCTGTAATCTCTGGAGGCTTGACTAGCGTGTCACTCATTAATGATTTTGAGGTGAGGAGAGGTAGAAATTCACAACATCAGAGCGAAGGGAAGAAAAAAAGGAAAAAGGGAGGTGGTGAACGAATGCAGAAATGAAGAGATCCAACAATCAACCGAGGAAACTAAATTTAAAAAAAACACTCAGCAGAGGAGATTGGAAACACGGGATACACCATTTACTCCAGAGAATGTCCCAGACACTCTTAGTTGATCACAACCAGCAGCGCGATTCCAGATTGAATCGGACAGCAAGGGTCTGGTTCAGTCAGAGACAGAGTCAGAGTCAGACACCGTGGACAAGGAGTGCATGGGGAATCGGTAACAATTTTGTAAGGTAATAACTTAAATCTTCTCAATACTTATTTGAAAGAAATTCCGGTTCCTACATAACTGGATTCCAAATAAGCTGCTTGAAAACAAACTGGTGGTGGAAGGTCCAAGGGAGGTCGTGGAGAGGTAGAGTTGGTTGTCATTGGTGTATATCTGAAAACTGACCTGTTTCTGTGGATGAGGTTGACCTGTGCAACATCTGGATCAGTAATAGAGAGAAGAAAAGAATAAATCCTGGGGAGATTCCAGATACAGTGCTGAGGGGGGGAATAGAAACGATTGCTGCAGAAACTCTTCTGTTGATCAAATTGGCAAATGTGGAACCAAATCAATACAGTCACACTGACAATTGAGGAGAGACATCTGAGGAGAATGGTGATGATGGCCATGTCAATGGTTATAGGATGGTCCAAAAGGATGATGAGGGTTAATGCGCTATAGTCGCTGTCATAGTACATGTTATTTGTGACAATTATTAGACCCACTGACGCTCTGATGGATGAAAATCCTGTTGTTGGTTTAAACATGTAACTGCTGGAAAATGGACATGGATTTCAGAAGTGAGCACACATTCAAGGACTTTGTTAAGGTAAGGTTGGAGATCAAGTGCAAGAACAGCGATTGATGGTCGGTATTTTTGAAATGGGCCTTATGAAAGTGGGGGAATTTGAAAATTAGCTGGACAGGAAGTGAGGAGATGCCCTCATTTACAATGTGAGCTAACATGGGAATAGGACGGGAAGTTGGATAGCAGCAGTTCAATGGGAATGTGCTTAATGGAGCTCGGAGGAGGGTCCAGAAGAGGATACAATCTCAGTAAAAAGCTGCAGCAAATACAGAGATCACAGTACAACTGGAATTCAGCTCAGACGAAAGCCAATTCCTGACCAGAACCCAGCAAAGTAGCAGAGTGAAGCTCAGAGACCAGCTGTGCATTGAAGTATTGTTCTGACCAGGAATTTATAACAAATGACGTTAAACTTGAAGCGATTGAGTGGAAGAGCAGAGTCACGGTAGCCAGTCAACACTGGGGGTGATATTGGAAATTGGTGAGGACGCAAAACAGTAGAATCACATTTTTTCAATTGTTCATGGGATGTGGGTCTGGAGTCACATGTAGGCCAGACCAGGTAAGGACGGCAGATTTCCTTCCCTAAAGGGGCATTAGTGAATCAGATGAGTTTTTAAAACAATCGGCAATGGGGCAATGTAATAGTCATCTTCAGACTTTTAATTCCAGATTTTTATTGAATTTAAATTTCACCAGCTGACATGGTGGGATTCGAAACTGACTCCCCAGAGCATAACCCTGGGTCTCTGGAATACTAGTCCAGTTACAGTACCACGATGCCACCTTTCACCCCCTTCCTATCTGCCTTCTCCACTCTCCTCCCCTCCTCCTTCCACTGACAGGGTGGATATTATGTTTTGTTCAAGTCAATGAAAGTGAATATGGGGCGGAGAGCAGAACAGCTAACCAATTGGGTACAGTCTGTATTGACTACCAACCTAAGTCCATTTATCTGGCTGGACCATTTCTCAGCAGGGCGGCACAGTCCAAATGTCTCAGGGATTCCGGAGTTCAGGAAATCTAATGGGAGCAGCGTTCCAGCCATTGAAAAGAGCAGAGGTTCAAACGCAGAACAGACAGAGGAGAGGATGGACAATGTGTTCTGTACCTAGATTTACCTTGTAGCTTAGGCTTTGTAGCCGGAGCTAAACTTTAACAACCATTAGGGGCATGAACCTTAAACAGTGCAGGAGAGGAGACTGGGGCTCCATTGTGCAGCCCGGATTCTGATTGGATATCAACTTGTGACAATATGCTTTGCAAAGAGAAGAGTGGAGTGAGAATAAAATATAAATATCAAAAGATTGATCCGAATTATGCCGCTTTTTTCCAATAGGGACATTGGTTTAAAATGTCAGAACAGGGATAGATGTGTATTTAATTGGTGAACTAAGAACTGTAAATAACTGAAACCAGATCAGTGAAAGTGGGTGACAGTCTAGGTTGAAGTGAATGACGCTGAGTGTCCTGTTCAATCAATATTTATCTCTCAAACAACATCACAGAAACAGATTATCTGGTCATTATCACATCTGTAGATTATAGATTGCCTGTTGTTTTTCCTATATTGCAACAGTTAATAGACTTTGTAAACAACTCACTGGCTGTAAAGTGCTCTGGGATGTCATGTGGTCGCGAAAGGCGCTATAGAAATGTAAAGTTATTTCTTTTTGTTCTCTTTATTGACAATTTGTGCCCGGGAGGCTGCATGAATTGTCCTGCCTGCTGCTGGCTGCTCCTCACCTTTCCACAACCCCGACACACTGCATTCACCACCTTCCCAACCAACCCCACTCCCACCCTACACTCACACTTTTAGTTACCTCCTACTCACTTTCACTGCTGCGAGAGCTGCTGGGTTTTTCCAGCACTTTCTGTTTTTATTACAAGGAGATCTCAATTTAACTTCGGAAATCTTCACTTTCTGTTTTGTTGCAGTTTACAGAACGGCCGATGTATTTTTTTGTGTGAGATTCTAATGGAGACTTCAACCGATCCTCAGATTGAGAAAGACAATCACAGAATGAAAGTGTTTCTGAAAACATGTGAGTGAATCTCTTGTTGATTGTACCTTGTAGATCTCAACAGCTTCATTGATCAGCAGGAGATGGTGCGACTCGTGATTCTGTTGGTCTCTCCCAGCAGGACATGTCTTGTCAGTTTCACAAAACAGCTTCACTTCTTCCCGATGATCCTCATGTTTAATTTCCTTGTCGCGTCCAGATTGAATTTTCCAGATGTTTTCAGCTGAATCACCATGGTGCCCAGTTCTAAACTCTTAAATCAGATGAAACATCCTTCCAGCATCTACCATGACAAAGCTCTTAACAATTTTAAATGCTGCAATGAGACAACCTTTCATTCTCCTCATCTCTACGGATTACATGCTAGATTTACACAAACTCTCCGCATAGAAATCCCCCATCAATTAGTTTCATGAAACTTTTTTCCACTCCCTCTATAATAAGCATATCCTACGATAGTTAAGGAGACCAAGACTGTACACAGTACCAGTTGACGACTCGCCAAGCCCCTGTATAATTACTGTAAAACTGCTTTACCCTTATACTCTAATCCCTTTGGAATAGAGTGAAAGGCAGGAGTTAACAGTGACCTGATTGGGGGATTAAAAAAATATAAGGAAAAGCTTTAGGTGGAAAACACGAGGCTCATAATGACTTTTATTGGCACACGTGTTCCTGTGCTTGTCTGTCGAGTCTAAGGATGTCTGTACAGAGAGCTGACCGTCACATAATTTGCTCCGTAGAGTGAACCCCATTGCGATATTCACTTGAGTACCAGAGAAACCAGAAGTGTAGAAGATTGGGAGTTCACCACCACCATCTTCTCAAGGGTAATTAGGGGTGGGCAATAAATGCTGGCCTTGCCAGCGAACCGCACATCGCATGATTGAATTAAAGAACCTGACGTCTAAACCAGAGGTTTGACACCATACTGACAGTGATTGTGTCTCTTTCCTGAGTTCTCCAATCACTTGGCCCCACCATTACTGAACTTAAATCGTTCTGTTAGAACAACACCGTCTTGACGTCCACCATGTTCTTGAGGCTGAATTTAAAGCCAGTTAAATACTACAGTATATATCAAAGGTTTGACATTAATGGAAAATCATGCTGATTATATCTATCCCACATAATTGTGGATTTTAGTGTGGGGCTGCCCAGTTAAACTTTCCCAATGATGTTCATGGAACATACAACCAAACAAGGGGACTGGATGAATTCAATTTGAGAAGGTGGTATCGATTAGATTTGAGTAGCAGAATACATGTTAATCATTGTATGATCCAGCACAGAAGGAGCCCAATCGATCGATATGGCACATAATTTCCACGCACACACAAACCAATAAATTGGTACTAATATAATTTTATGCTATTGCTATGTTGCCATTAAAATTTCGAGCACTTCCATTTGCCAACTTTGTAAACTTGTAAGCTTGAGGCCTTCTGACCAAGGTCCCCATCCTTAAATAATTCTAAATGCCTATGAAGCATCTTTCTTGTCCAGGGAATTTTTGTATAGTTTTCTACTGATACTTTGATGTATAATACTGAAAAAATATGTGCGATTTGGCTGGGAGAGAGTTTCAATTTGTATTAATTGGAGCTGTTATAATTTAAAATACTGTGGCCGGATTAACCCTGCTGTACTGCAATTACATACCAGCAACAGTCTAGATGCTAGAAGTAATAAAGCTGCTACACCTTCTGAGACCTAACTTCTGTATTTTAACCTTGTAATTTGGATATTTTATTTTATTGAAGCTTTTGCTTACTTTACTCCACTTGTAGCCTTCCTTTGCAAAGTCACATTATCAGACTTTCTACAAAAGAAGAAAGCAAAATTACAATGCACTCCTGTTCTTTATATTTGGATGATCAGCCATGATCATAATGAATGGCGAAGAAGGCTCGAAGGGCCGAATGGCCTACTCCTGCTCCCATTTTCTATGTTTCTATGATCCGTGGTGCCTGTGAACCTTCAAAGACAGCCCCCACTTCTCGGGTCCTTTTTCTTTCCTGCAGCACCGAGCTTCAGTCAGCAGGTGCCAGCGGTGCACTTTGTATCAATGAAAAACTTGCGAACATTCAGGGTCTCAACCCATCCCAGAAACTAATGCGGTCCACAGTGAATTACTCACAAGCGCACATTCACCCGTCACAGTAAAATCCCACAAAATGCCCTCTGATAACGATACTCAATGATAATCTTCAGTAATCCTGCAAATAAAAAAATCAGACACCATAAATTCACAACAAGCACTTAAATGGCTCGTAGCAAGATGCAAAGTGCATATGGCAAATACTGCTGCCACCGAACACTGGTGGTGAAGGGGGGTGAATGTTTAAGATAGTGGATGGGCAGCCGATAAGGCGGGCTGCGTTGTTCTGGATGATGCCGAGTTTCGGGAGTGTTGTTTGAGCTGCGCTTTACCAGGCAAGTGGAGAGTATTCCTTCACACTCTTGACAAAAATCTAGCATGCAGATGCAGCAAGAAATTGGGAAGGTAAATGCATGCTGGCCTTCATCGCGAGGAATACAGGAGTAAGGATGTCTTGCTGCAGTCATGCAGAGCCTTGCTGAGACTTCACCTGTAGTAATGTGCACAGTTTTGGTCCTCTCATCTAAAGAGGAATATACTCGCTACAGTAGTAGTGCAGCGGAGCTTCACTAGATTAATCCTGGAGGGATTGTTTTATGAGGAGAGATTGAGGAGACGGTCTGTATTCTCTAGAGATTCAAAGAATAAGGGGTGACCTCATTGAAACTTACAAAATTCTTACAAGGTGTGATAGGGTGGATGTAGATCAAATGCACCCCCCCCCCCCCCCCCCCTAACTGGTGTGTCTAGACCCAGGGGACATAATCTGAAAATAAGGCGTAGACCATTTAAGGCTGAGATGAGGAGGAATTTCTTCATTCAGAGGGTGGTAAATCTTTGGAATTCTCTACCCCAGAGGGCTGTGGAAACTCAATCATCAAGCATGTGCAAGACAGAGATCGACAGATTTCTTGAGACCAATGTCACCAAAGAATATGGAGTTATTGCGGGGGAGTGGCATTGAAATAGATGAGCAGCCATGATCTAATTGAATGGCAGAGCAGGCTCGACGAGCCAAATGCCCTCCTCCTGTTCCTGTGTTCTTAGGCTCATAAACTGGTTCCAGAGCAGGTGTTAATGGTTACAGCAGAATGTGAACGGTGGTTATAATCTGAAGTTCCTGAATTCAATGCTGAGGCTGAAAGGCTGTAAAGGGCAGGATGGCAACATTCCTAATTCCTGTCAGGAACAACTAACACTACATTCCCTGCGGCTGTTTGAAAGGGAGAC
This sequence comes from Cetorhinus maximus, assembly GCF_964194155.1. Lineage (NCBI taxonomy): Eukaryota > Metazoa > Chordata > Chondrichthyes > Lamniformes > Cetorhinidae > Cetorhinus > Cetorhinus maximus. The sequence goes on along the minus strand of NC_135899.1, from coordinate 19,907,750 downwards.
GTGTAGGTGTCATTTCAGAAACAAAGACAACAGTTAACAGTGGAGTCAGTAAAAGAGGAGTAATAATTACATAAGAACTCACTTTAGATGGAAAATACGAGGTTCATAGACGATTTTACTGGGTTAAGCGACCCAATGGTCCTCTGTGGAGTCTAACAAGTCCCGTAGAGAGAGTTTAATGTCCAACATTTCATCCCGCAGAATGGATCCCATTGCGATATTCACCAGATGAACCGACAAACCAGGAGTTCAGTAGATTGGGGTTGATCTGCACAAACCAGAGTCTTGATATCAAGACTGACTCCGATGTTGTTCAGTTCCGGAGATCTCCAATCACTTGTTTCCCACCATTACTGTTTTTAAATCCCTCTGTTAGCATAGCAATGCCAGGATGACAATCATGTTGGTTTATATAGCGGATTTCAAAACCAGCTAAATACTGCAGCATATATCACATTAATGCAGAATCTTAATCGTAAATATTTCCCGGATAATTGTGGATATTAATGTGACATTCTCCAGCTAATCTTTCCCACTAACACCCCTGGGAACAAATCACGAAACAACGGGATTGATTGAATCGACTTTGTGAATCTGAATTTGATCGGATCCAAGTCTAAGAATACTTGAAAATTGCAGCCTCATACAACACAGAAGGAGACCACTCAGCCTTTCGAACCCATGAACCTTCAAAAACCTTACTCAGCAATTCTTGGGCCACTTTGAATGCTCAATTCTTTCATTCAGCACTGAAATTCTGTCAGAAAATAAAAACAGAAAGTTTCTGGAAAAACTCAGCAGGTTTGGCAGCCTTTGTGGAGAGAGAAGGAGAGTTAACATTTCGAAATTGCACTTGGGTGCTGCTTTGGGCTGCAGTAGAGTGCTTAAGTTGGAGTTTGGTGACTGAGGGAGAGCGGTGAGCAAGGGAACGAGGTGATCCTTTGAGGACCGTGTGTACATTCAGGTAAGTATTTACTACATTTAACACTTAGTTTTCAAGGTCTTATTTTGTGGTTCAGTGTTTGTAAGGGCTATATTCTGTAACAACGAGGAGCAGAGAATAAGTAACCGAGAGTAATTGACATATCTGGTATTAAGTATAAGGTACAATTTAATTTAAAGTGGTAAGTCATGGCAGGAGAGTTCAAAGCCGTGGTTGCTCCTCCTTCTCCATGTGGGAAGCTGGGAACATTTCCTGTGCCCGGGGCCAGCATGTGTGCGGGAAGTGTCTCCAGCTGCAGCTACTGGAAGCCCAGGTTTCGGAGCTCAAGCGGCGGCTGGGGACACTTTGGAGCATCCGCAAGGTGGAGAGTATTGTGGATAGCATATATAGAGAGGTGGTCACACCGCAGGCTAAGAGTCCACAGGCAGGAAGGGACTGGTTGACCACCAGGCGGACCAAGAGGATTAGGCAGGCAGTGCAAGAATGTCCTGTGGCTATTCCTCTGCAAAACATATATTTGGATAATGTTGGGGGAATGGCCTCTCAAGGGAAAGCAGCAACAGCCAAATTCATTGCACCACACTTGGCTCTGCTGCACAGGGGAGGAGGAAAAAGTGTGGGAGTGCAATAATTTTAGACGATTCAATAGTAAGGGGAATGGACAGGCGTTTCTGTGGCCACAAATGAGACTCCAGGAGGGTTTGTTGCCTCTCTAGTCCTAGGGTGAAGGATGTCTCAGAATGGCTAAGGGACATTCTGAAGGGGGAGGGTGACCAGCCAGTGGTCATGATACACATTGGTACAAACGACATAGGTAAAAAAAAAAGGTTGAGGTCCTAAAAGTAGTATATAGGGAGTTCGGAAGCAAGTTGAAAAGTTGGATCTCAAAGGTTGTGATCTTAGGATTACTACCAGTGCCACGTGCTAGTCAGAGTAGAAATAGCAGGATATTTCGAATGAATACGTGGCTGAGGTGATGGTGTGAGGAGGAGTGTTTCACATTCTTGGGACATTGGGTCCGGTTCTGGGGCAGGTGGGACCTGTACAAACTGGACAGGTAGCACCTGGGCAGGATCGGGACTGATGTCCTGGGGGGAATATTAGCAAGAGTGGTTGGGTAGTGTTTAAACTAAAATATCAAGGGGATGGGAACCTATGCAAGGAGTCAGAGGAGGGGGGATTATGGACAAGAACAAAAGACAGAAAGGGGAATAAGAAAAGAGATAGGCAGAGAAATCAATGGCAAGAATCAAGCAGGGCCTCAGTGAAAAATAATGGGAACGGGACAAGTAATGTTAAAAAGATAAGCCTTAAGGTTTTGTGCCTTAACACAAGAAGCATTCGCAATAAAGTGGATGAATTAATTAATAGATGTAAACAGGTATGATATAGTCGTGATTTCGGAGACATGGCTGCAGGGTGGACAGGGACGGGAGCTGAACATCCAGGGGTATTCAGTGTTTAGGAAAGACAGACAAAAAGAAAAAGATGGCGGAGTTGCATTGCTGGTTAAAGAGGAAATTAACGCAATAGTGAGGGAAGATATTTGCTTCAACGATGTGGAACCTGTATGGATAGAGCTGAGAAACACTAAGCGGCAAATAACATTGGTAGGGTTTTTATATAGATCCCCAAATTGTAGCGGTGATGTTGGGAATAGCATTAAACAGGAAATTAGAGAGGCATGCAATAAAGGAACGTCTGTAATTATGGATGACTTTAATTGGCATTTAGATTGGGCAAACCAAATTAGTAACAATTCCGTAGAGGAGGAATTCCTGGCGTTTATATTGGATGGTTTCTAGATCAATACGTTGAGGAACGAACTAGAGAACAGGCCATCCTAGGCAGGGTATTCTGTAATGAGAAAGGAATTATTGGCGATCTAGTTGTGCGATGCCCCTTGGGGATGCGTGACCATAATATGATAGAATTCCTCATCAAGGTGGAGAGTGATGTAGTTGAGTCTGAGACTAGGGTCCTGACCTCAATAAAGGAAACTACGTTGGTATGAGATGCAAGTTGGCTCTGATGGATTGAGAAAACTTACTTAAAGGGATGATGGTGGATAGGTAATGGCAAACATTCAAAGAGCGCATGGGTGAACTGCAAGAATTTTTTTATTCCTAAACAAAAACAAAAATACCTGCAAAAACTCAGCAGGTCTGACAGCATCTGTGGAGAGGAACACAGTTACCGCTTCAAGTCCACATGGCTCTTCATCAGAACTAAGGAAAAATAGAAAAGAGGTGAAATATAAGCTGGTTTGGGGGTGGGGGAAGAGGGGTGGGACAGGTAGAGCTGGATAGAGGGCCAGTGACAGGTGGAGATAACCAAAAGATGTCATAGACAAAAGAACAAAGGGGTGTTGACGGTGGTGATATTAGCTAAGGAATGTGAAAATGGTTAAAGTAAGGGTAGAAAGCAGGGCGATCAAGTGACAGAAAAACCGAGTGGGGGTGGGGCGGAAGTAAGGGATCGAAATAGGCTAAAAGTTAGAGGTAAAATAATGGATGGAAATACATTTAAAAATAATGGAGGACGAGACAGACTAGATGCAGGAAGGATGTTCCCGATGGTGGGGGAGTCCAGGACCAGGGGTCACAGTCTGAGGATACCTGGTAGACCATTTAGGACTGAGATGAGGATGAATTGCTTCACTCAGGGAGTGGTCAGCCTGTGGAATTCGCTACCACAGAAAGCAGTTGAGGCCAAAACATTGTATGTTTTCAAGAAGGAGTAAGATATATCTCAATACCCGAAAGGGATCCAAGGATATTGGGAGAAAGCGGGAGCAGGCTATTGAGTTGGATGATCAGCCATGATCATAATGAATGGCGGAGCAGGCTCGAAGGGTCGAATGGCCAACTCCTGCTCCTATTTTCTATGTTTCGATGTTTCCAAGGCCCTTCTTCGGAACTGATATTCTGTCAGCAGGTGGCAGTGCTGCACTTTGTATGAATAAAAGAGACGTTCACATAGAGTCTGAACCCATCCCAGAAACTGCACCCGAAATTCATTACGCGCAAGTGCAGTAACCGCCGTTTTTCAGGGAAATGAATGAGTCATATTACACCTAGTACGACCCTACAGAAAGGAAATTAGATGAATTACAGGTTAATCTGTCCTTGGTGGCGTTGGTTGAGGGAGGAATGTTGTCCAGGACACCGGGAGAATTCCCCTGCTCCACTTTACCGTGGGATCTGAAACTCCCACTTGAGGCCTTGGTTGAATATCTCATTGGAAGGTCTCAGGCTGTCGGACGGGGACAGGAAAAGGATTGGAACGTTCAGCCGCCTGAATGCCTTCCACCTTTCGATTAGATATGACTGACATGTCCCTCAACTCCATTTATCCGCCTCAGCTCCGTATGTTTTGATACCCTGGAAAATTACATTATTCCTAGTATTCCCCCTTAGAGGAGAGACAATTCCACATTTCTCCGACACTTGGAGGTGAAAAGTTGCTTCGAGATTTCACTCCTCAATGGCCTCGGTGAAATTTTATTGATGATGACAGAACTCTCCTCATGTTGATGATGGGTGACAGTATTTTCCAAAATCGAGTAGAATTCCGACCGGTGGAGAGGAATGTCTCCAATGACAGGAACTTCCCAGGTTTTCCCTCCGTTGAAATGAATGTCAGTAAATTCCGGTGGGCTGTGTAAGGGGTGTTCATGTCCCCCAGGCCAGATTGTCATTTCTGTGCCCCACACAGGAGCTGTTTAACACCCAGACAGTGACATTAAAATCCAATGTTCAATACTGTCAAATGTATGGGGGAAATAAGTCACCCCAAAGCTTTCCTGCATCAGTTGAGGTGTCCCTGGGAAGGATCCATGAAGTACAGAGGCCTGTGCTACAGAGTTACCTGGGAGGAGACCCCCTCGCCAGTAAATCCGCTGCTTCATCTCTCCACACTGCTGCAAAGAAACATTCCGGAAACAAGTGAAAAATATCTAATTTTAGTGCCATCTGTCAGCTGTGGCTCGTTGGTAGCTTATTTACCTCTGAATCAGAAAGTGGTGGGATCGCGTCTCATTCCAGATGCTTCGGTACAGAACTCAGACTTGTTCTCATGTTGACTGATGTATTTTCCAACGTGACACCAGTGACTCCCCTTCTAAAGTACTTCCTCTGCTTCAAAGCGCGTTGGGGCGTCCAGCGGCTGAGAAAGGCGCTATTAAAACATAAGATTTTCTTTTATTAAATATAAAGTAACTTGACAGGTCGAACCCTCTAAATTCTCTGTATCTATCTCTCGATATGCTTTCTTGAAGTTATGGTACTTTTTGCCTTAGTGTGAGCGACTGCAATCAGGAACGCATTTTAAGGATCTGGATCTCACACCTTGTTTCACCAGAGGGTTTGTAATCGGCAGCGAGTTCAGACTGGAGAGAAGTGCAATGGAATCTCGATTCCACCGATTTCCCCCCTCCTCTCTCCCTCCCTCTCTCTCTCTTTCTCTCCACTGTCAACATTCCCTGGAGCCCAACCCGCCCTCGACAGGTTTCAATTATTCCCCTCAGTTCTTCAACTCTGCTTTTCCCCCTTTAGACTGGGCGTGTTATGTTTACTGTCCTGTGTGAAAGTCGCGAGGACTTAGACTACGAAGGAATAATAATTGCCTGAGGATCGAAGTGAACGTTATAAGAAATAAGCTGTACTGAGGGTGTGCGGCAGCAACATCGAAACTGAAAGCGGTTTGAATCAGGAAGTGCTGAGTGTGAACATGGCTTTCAGAGAACAGGTCCAGAGTTTGACCGAGGAGGCAATTTGTTCCATTGGCCTTGATTTCTTCACTGATCCGGTTACACTGCAGTGTGGACACAACTTCTGCCGCTCCTGTATCACCCAGTGTTGGGAAAAGAAGGAGAAAAACTCCTGCCCGGAATGTAGAGAGGAGTTTCCGGAAAGAAACCTCAGGGCGAATCGGGCCTTAGCGAATCTGGCCGAGAAAGTTCGAAAATTAAAGCTGGATCGGAAAGAGAAGGAAAGCAAACTTCACTGTGAGGAACATCAGGAAGAACTGAAGCTGTTTTGTGAAACTGACAAGAAATTGATCTGTGTGATTTGTAGAGATTCGCGGGAACACAGAGAGCACCGCTTCCTACCAATTAAAGAAGCTGTTGAAATCTACAGGGTAAAAGGGGATATATTTTCTAAGTTGATAGTTTTATCATATTTTCATGGTCTAACACTTCAATTCTGTGATTTTCTCTCCCAATCCCAGGGTCAGCTGAAATCTTCCTTAGATTCTCTCACACAGAAGAAATCGGCGGTTCTAGAAACGGAACAGAAACAGAAGCGGAAGATTTCCGAAGTCAGGGTAAGGTCTCCCTGTGCTGGTTTTCTGGGATCTCGGTCAGTTTTGCTCCCTTTATCGCGGGACATTAATTATGTTTCACATTTCATTTGGTAGGAACGGTCGAGCAGTCTGCAGACCCACATCACATCCGAGTTCACTAAAATGCATCAGATTCTCACTGAGAAAGAGCAGCGACTACTCAGAGATCTCAGGGAAGAAGAGGAGAGGATTCTAGAAAGAATGGAGAAAAACCTTCGAGAGATTGAGGAGAATTTAAATTCTATTGAGGAGAAGCTCTCAAAGTTGCAGAAACAGACGGAGCAAAAGGTCGAGTTGATATTTTTAAAGGTGAGGGAATATATTGCGGGTCAGTTCAATGAAACTTCACACAGTCACAAAATAACTGATAACTGTGGAATAAATATCGAATTTACTGAATAAATAAAAACTGAGTTAAGCACATTTCTGCGGTCTCCCCGAAATAATCGGCTTCCACATTGTCTGCAGATTCCCGAGAATACCTGTAACCTCCAGAGAATCAGTTTTCTTGATCTTCACACTTGCTTTGTGATTATTTCCGCGTTGCCAAGTTTAATTTTCACCTGGACCGCCCATTGTAATCCAGTTCCAGTTCATGTTGTGAGTGTGTGGGTGTGTCTGGTACGGTGTGTGAGAGTCACTGTGTCTGTGAGCGGGACTGATGTTGAGTTCCAGTATATTTGACTCTCCACAACCTTCCTGCCAAAATGCACCACTTTACACTTCCGTGTTGAATCTAACATGCTCTGAGTCTGCTCATTTCACCAGCCGCCCTGTTTATGTCCTCCTGAAATGTGTGCGGTTCTGGGTACCTCTTAACAGAAAAGTAATTGAATTAGAGAGGGTACAGAGGAGATTTACAAGGATGTTACTAGGACTAGAAAATTGCAGCTATGAGGAAAGATTGGAAAGGCTGGGGTTGTTCTCCCTGGGACAGAGGAGACTGAGAGGAGATTTGAGATATACCGAATTGTGAGGGGCCTGATAGAGTGGGTGGGGAAGGGCCTATTTACTTAGCAGAGAGGTCAGTGACCAGGGGGCACAGATTTAAAGTGCATAGAAAGATGAGAGGGAAGATGATGAAAAACCTTTACACCCAGACGGTTATGGGATCTGGAACTCACTGCCTGTAAGAGTAGTAGAGGCATAAACCCTCAGCTCATTTAAAAGCTGTCTGGATATTGACATCAAGTGCTGTAAACTGCAGGACTGGGGATCAAATGATGCAAAGTGCGATGAGGCTGGGTGGCTTGTTTTTCATCTGGCGCAGACAGGATGGGCCGACTGGCCTCTTTCTGTGCCGTAAACTTTCTATGATTCTAAATCTGTCACTGTTCTCCTCACTGTTCGTGATTCATTTATTTCAGGAGGAAGCTTGTCGGAAGAGAAGGTAGGACATGTTTTCTGCTGAAACTCTGCACAATTTGGTAAAATAACTCAGAAAGGTTTTGTTATGAATTTCTTTTCTACTTACAATCGCAACATTAAAGTGCCGTTCATCGGGCGACAATAACTCTGCTTATGGTTTAAGCACTAGTCTTTTATTGTGTTGACATGTTTTATTGCAGATGTTAAATTAGATTTCTTATAACTGGTCCGCATGATTGTATTAAATTGTAAGATGCCATGCAGTCCTGAAGTGCTCACTTGCAGGCTGCAGACTGCTGTTAGTGCGGCTGTGGCCTTCCGACTGACCCCGAGAGAGCCACACCGTCCATGTTTCCATGGTGTCGACCATCCACGTCCCTGCAAGGCTCCTGACCAAACCGAGACAGTCACATGTTAAGTGGGAACAGGTTTTGTTTTGATTCCAGTGTAGAACTTTGACCTGTATCCTTAACACCGACAAGACAGACCCAGCAGAGGTGGCGGCACTGTGGTATAAAATTTGGAGGGAGTTGCCCTGGGAGTACTTAACATCGACTCAGAACCCGATGAAGTTTCATGGCATCGGGTGAAATATGGGCAAGGAAACATACTGATGATGACCACGTAGCAACCCGTTTGCCAACACCCTCCCCCCACCCCTCCCTCACATACTCTTTGGCTGATGAATCAGTACTCTTCCATGTTGAACGCCACTTGGAAGAAGCACCAAGAGTGGCAAGGGTGCAGGATACACACTGGATCGGGCACTTCAATGACCATCACCAAGAGTGACTCGTTAATGCAACTCCCTCCCTAACAGCACTGTGGCTGTACCTACACCACATGGCATGCAGCAGTTCAAGAAGTCAGCTCACCACCAACTTTTCAAGGGCAATTAGTGATGGGCAGTAAATGCTGGCCTAGCCAGCGATGCCCACATCTCATGAATGATTTTTTCATAAAGCGCCACTACTGGCCGAGCTGGCTATGTCCCAAAGGACATAGCTGCTAGACTGGGTATGTGGCAGGTGATGAGGTAACCAACAAGAGGATAAAAACGTACTTGATCTCATCCTCACCAATCTGCCTACCGCACATGCATCTGTTTATGACTGCAGCAGTAGGAGTGACCACCGCACAGTCCTTGTGGAGATGAACTCCTGCCTTCAGACTGATGATACCCTCATTCAAAACTGGGCATCCATGAGGCGCTGTTGGCCATCAGCAGCAGCAGATTTGTACTAAACCACACTCTGCGACCTTATGGCTCAGCATATCCTGCACTCGACTATTATCTCCAAGGCAGGGAATTAACCCTGGTTGAATAAGAGTGCAAGAGGGTATGCCGGAAGCAGGACTATGCATGCCTAAAAATGAGGTGTCAACATGGTGAAGCTACAACCCAGGGCTCCTTGCATGTCAAACAGCGGAAGCAGCAATGGATAGACAGAGATAAGTGATCTCACAACCAATGGATCAGATCAAAGCTTTGCAGTCCTGCTACATCCAGCGTTGCATGGCGGTGGACAATTAATCGACTAACGTAAGGAGAAGAGTCCACAAATACCCCACCCTCAATGATGGGGAGCCCAGCGCATCAGTGCAAATGATTAAGGCTGAAGTATTTGCAACCATCTTCAGCAAGATGTGCCCAGTGGATGACCCATCTCGCCCTTCTCCAGAAGTCCGCAGCATCACCGATGCCTGTCTTCAGCCAATTTGATTCACTCCACGTAATATTAAGAAATGGCTGAAGGCACTGGATACTGCAAAGGCCATGGGGCTTGACAATATTCTGGCCATAGTACTAAAGGCTTGTGCTCCAGGACTTATCGCACCCCTAGCGAAGCTGTTCCAGTACAACTGGCATGTACCCGGCAATGTGGAAAATTGCTCAGGTATATCATGTACACAAAAAGCAGGACAAATCTAACCTGGCCAAGTACTGCCTCGTAGGTCTACTCTCGATCATCAGTGAAGTGACGGAAGGGGTCTTCAACATTGCTATCAAGTGGCACTTACTAAGCAATAACCTTCTCACTGACGCTCAGTTTGGGTTCTGCCAGGGTTGCTCAGCTCCTGACCTCATTTTAATCTTGGTTCAAGCATGGACAGCAGAGCTGAACTCCAGAGCTGAGGTGAGAGTGACTGAACATTACATAATTTGACCGAGTGTGGCATCAAGGAACCCTAGCAAAACTGGAGTCAATAGTAATCGGAGGAAAACTCTCCACTGGTTCGAGTCATAACTATCTCAAAAGAAGATGCTAGTGGTTGTTGGAGGTCAATTATCTCATTTCCAGGAAATCACTGTAGGAGTTCTTCAGGGCACTGTCTTATGCCCAACCATCTTCAACTGCTTCATCATTGACCTTCCGTCCATCATAAGTGGTCAGAAGTGGGGACTTTCGCTGATGATTGCATTATGTTCAGCACCATTTGTTACTCCTCAGATACTGAAGCACTCCATGTCCAAATGCAGCAAGACCTAAACAATATCCAGGCTTGGGCTGACAACTGGCAAGTAACATTTTCCCCACACAAGTGCCAGGCAATGGCTATCGCCAACATGAGAGAATCTAACCATCGCCACTTGATATTCCGTCGCTTGCTATTACCATTACAGAATCCCCCACTATCAACATCCTGAGGGATACCATTGAGCACAAACTGAACTGGACTAACCATATAAAGACAATGGCTATAAGCACAGGTCAGAGGCTAGGAATCCTGCGATGAGTAACTCAGCCTGCCCATCACCTACGAGCCACATTTCAGGAGCATGAAGAATTTTCCATTTGCCTGGATGAGTGCGGCTCCGCTAACATTCAAAAAGTTTGACATCATCCAGGACAATGCAGCCCACTTGACTGACACCCCATCCACAATCATTAACTCTCTCCACCACCAACAAACAGTGGCAGCAGTGTGTACCATCTAATAGATGCACTGCAGGAACTCACCATGCCTCCTTAGACAACACCTTCCAAATCCATGACTGCTACCATCTAGAAAGACACGTGCAGAAGATGTGTGGGAGCACCACTAATTGGAAGCTCCCCTCCAAGCCACTCACCATCCTGACTTAGAACTATATCATTATTCCTTCACTGCCACTGGATCAAATTCCTGGAACGCCCTCTCTTACAGCACTGTGGGTGTACCTAGACCACTTGGACTGCAGGGGTTCAAGAAGGCAGCTCACAACCACCTTCTAAAGGGACAGTTAGTGATTGGCAATAAATGCTGGGCTATCCAGCGAAGCCCACACCCTGTGAATGATGAAAAAGATCAACGCAATAGCAGAAACGTGCTTTAAGATATACAGCAATATTTGCACCAAAACAAAAGGAGATATTAATACCAAAGATGAGGTACATTTTAAAATGTCTTAAAGGAAGAAAGAGAAATAGAGAGGCAGAAAGGTTTAGAGAAGGAATTTCAGAGCTCAGGGCCTCGGCAGATGAAGGTCCAGCTGCCAATGGTGAAGTGATTAAAATCAGGGATATTCAATTGGCCAGAAGTAGAGGAGCGCAGGTGTCTCGGAGAGTTGGGTTGATGTTTTCAACCTTTGCTTTTATTCTACAAGCTTTGTTTGTAATAGAGCAAGTGGACAGGCTAAATGTTTATCTTCTCCTGTGATCTGTGATATACAAGCAACTAATTTGTTATCAGGCTGTGGGCCTTTTGCAGGACATGAGTGTTTCCATCCTCTGCCCTTGCGTTTCCAAGTTATCTTTTGCTCAGTTATAGAGAGAAATTTCACTTCCTATCACATTTGTTCTAATATTAAAAATGCTGAAAGATATGCATTTTGGGGTAGCTTCACCATTTAAATCATGTCTAAAATGCTCAAATGGGATCAATTTATAGCATTAATTCTTTGATATTTACAGGATTAGTGATGACACTCCGAAACTCTCAGTAGCAGATGTTGCAGACCTGTCTATCGGAAAGTTCATAGGACCTTTACAGTACAGAGCTTGGAGGGAAATGATCAATTCCATTGACCCTGGTAAAACTTTTATATTAATTTTCCTAACTATAATTCCAGTTGTGAAGGAAATAAATGAGCTCCAAAGTTCCAGGGGTGTGAGGGAAACAGGAAATCCAACGTTCCTCCAGTGAGGGGTTGTGGTCGTATGATCATCATAAGATTATAAGAAATAGGAGCAGCAGGAGGCCTTTTGGCCCATTAAACCTGTCCCGCCATTTGATAAGATCATGGCTCATCTAACTGTGGCTTTAACTGCCCTTTTTCCCTTTTCCCTATAGCCCTTAACTCCAATGTCGTTCAAAATTATGTCTAATTCAGCCCTGAGTCTATACAACAGTCTCTTCTCCATTGCTGTATGTGGAACAGAATTCCAAAGGCTAACATCCCTCAAAGAGAAGAAATTCCTTCTCATCTCTATCTCAAAAGGGAGACAGACCCCTGATTTATAAACCATGTCCACTGCTTCTAGATACCCCCACAAGAGGAATCATCCTCCCACTATCAACACTATTAAGCTCCCTCAGAATCACATATGTTTCACTAAGATCACCTCTAATTTTTCTAAACTTCAAGAGTATAGGGTTAAATGTCTCAAACTTTCTTCATCAGACAACTCCTTCATCCAGGAATCAGCCTAGCGAACCTTCCCTGTACTGCTTCGAAGACATAAATATAACTCCCTTAAGTAAGGAAATGAAAACTGTGAAGTGAAAGTCAACATTGTCCCAGAGGACCATTGGCTGCGCTCTCATTAGAGATAGATGACTGGTGCTGAGTTTAACCTGAGGGTCACCACACCTCAGTTGTGGGGTGAAGTTGAAAAGGCAGGGCCTTCATGGATGTTCAAAACCTCTCCACACATGAACAATTCCTCCCCCTCCCCCACTCTTTAGGTTAAAGTCCTCTCCACAGACCTAGTTGTACAATTTGCCAGGACACTGGTTCCAGCGTGGTTCAAGTGAAGGCCATTCTAATAGTTTCACTCACTTTTTCCCCAGCGTTGGTGCCAGTGCCCCATGAATTGAAACACATTTTTCCAACACCAATCTTTGAGCCACACATCCAATTCTCTGATCGTATTCACTCCATGCCAATCAGCTGATGCCTCAGGCAGAGATTATTACCTTTGAATTTAGTGCCTAACTGCACATACTCTCTCAGTAGAACCTCTTTCTTAGTCCTATCAATATAAGTATCCACGGGGACTATAAGAACTGGATGCTTTTCCTCCCACTCCAAGTTCCTCGCCAGTCCTGAGAGGATTACTTTGACTCTGGCACAGGACATGCAACACAGCCTTTGGAATGCATGCACTTGACTGAAGTGAAGAGTTTCTATCCCCCTAACTAACCTGTCCCCTACTACAATGACATTCCTTTTTGCATTTGGATAGCTTCCTGCACCACTGTGCCATAGTCAGTTTGCTCATCCTCCCTGCATTCATGCTCTCGTCCACATGAGGTGCAAGGGCTTTGAATCTGTTGGGCAATTGCAAAGGCTGGACTTTCTAACCTGACTTTCTTCCCTTTCCCTGACCACTGAACAAATCGGAATGCCTAAGGGTGTCACTGCCTCCTGGAACAAAATGTGCTGGTAACTTTACCCCTCTCCAGTGCATTGCACTGTCCAAATCACGGATTCCAGTGGATCAGCTCGGAGCTGAGGTTCCTCAAGCTGCAGACACTTACTGCAGATGTGTTTGCCGTGAATCAGACGGGTAGCCTCTGGTCCCCACCTGCTGCAACTGCAACACATCACCTGTCCATCTTTATTTCATTTTTATCTAACTGATTCGATTTCAAGTGGCTCTGGTGGAACGCAAACAGAGGATTATAAGCATTTTATTGCTGTGTAAGTGCCACTTGATGGCATTGTCAACATCACATTCTACAACTTGCCTGAAGATTGAGAGTAGGCTGTTGGACCATTGATTGTCTGCATTGTATTTGTCCTGCTTTTTGTCGGCAGGATATACTTGGGCAATTTCCCACATTGTCGAGCAGATGGCTGTGTTGTAAGTCGACTGGAACAATTTGTGTCACTAATTTCAGAGTTAAAATCTTCAGTACTACAGCTGGGATGTTGTTAGTGTCCATTGCCTTTGCTGTATCCAGTGAGTTCATCCCTTACTTGTGATCATGTGCAGTCAGTTGCCTCAGCTGAAGACTGGCATCTATGACATTGGTAACGTTGGAAGGAGACCAAGATGGATCATCAAGGTTTTTGTTTCTCCTGCAGCTGTTGCCCTGATGTGAGATGTGGTGGTTGCCACGAGTACTCAATCAGTGTTAAATCTGCTATGTGAGTGGCACGGATGCAGTTTTAAGGCTAAGAGACTGAAGCTCTACGCTGTCTTCTTAACAGTAGAAAATCAGAGGCTGCACATTATTCTTGACTGCAAGAGGGATTTGGGTGTAATATTAAAGAGATGTTTGTGCATTTGCCTAAATCCTTTGTCGACCGCACATGGAGATTTTGGTGGTGTGCCCGTCTACTTTATCTCCATTATCAAAGGTGGCAGTAGGCCTCACATAAAAGGTTTGCAACCATAGAATGATAGAAAAGTTACGGCACAGTAAGAGGCCATTCAGGCCATTGTGCCTGCACCAGCCAAAGAAAAAAGAAACTAGCCGCTCATTTTAATCCCAATTTCCAGCTCCTGGTACATAGCTGTGCAGTTTACAACACTTCAGGTGCAGATCCAGGTACCTTTCAAATGAGTTGAGTATTTCAGCCTAAATCACCAACCAGGCCAAGACTTCCAGATGCCCATCACCCTCTGGGCGCAAAATATTTTCCTCATTTCCCCTCTAATCCTTTTACCATTCACTGTAAATCTGTGCCCTGTGGTAACCAGCATCTGATACAGTTCCATCACAACGTTCTTGCCTTGGACTTAAATACCTCATCCAATAAAGAAAAGCATTCCATATGCTTTCTAGACCACTGTACCCACTTGTACTGCCACCTTCCAGGATATACGGCATGCACGCCAACGTCTCTCACTTCCTCAGCCCCACCTCAAATGCATCACTCACACTTATCCGGATTGAATTCAATTTTTCCACTCAACAAAACCATTGATATAATTCTGGAGATAACAGCTACCCTCTTCACTTCCAACTACAGGGAAAATGTTTGTGTCATCAGCAAATTTCCCAATCATACCTCCCACATTTACGCCCAAACCATGAATATATGCAACAAGCAGCAAGGACTCCAACACTGAGCCCTGTCAATCACCACTGGAAACCATTTTCCATTTGCAAAAATATCTATCGACCATGACCTTTTGTTTCCTGTTGCTGAGCCAATTTTGGATCCAACTCGCCTCCTTCCCTGTGACCCATATGATCTCACTTTCCTGACCAGTCTGCCATGTGGGACCTTGTCAAATGCATCACTAAAATCCACGTGGACAATGTCTGCTCCACTACCCTCATCAATCCTCCTTGTTGGTTCCTCAAAAATTTCGATTAAGTTAGTAAGACATGATCTTTCCCTACAAAACCATGCTGGCTATCCCAGATCAATCAATGCCTTTCTAAGTGACACTTTATCCTGCCTCTCAGAATTGATTCCAATAATTTGCCCACAACTGAAGTCAGGCTGACCAGCCTATCATTTTCTTGCCAATCCCTCACAACCTTTTTAAATAATGGTACAATGTTCAAAGACCTCCAACCATCTGGTACCTCACCTGTCTCTAGTGAGGATTGGAACATAATCCTCAGGGCATCCATTATTTCCTCCCTGGCTTCTTTTAACAACCCGGGATACAATCCATGTGGTCCTGGTTATACATCCACGTTCAAGGATGTCAGTTCCTCCATTACTTCCTCTCTCACTATACTTATTTTATCTAATATTTCACACTACTCCTCTTGAACTAGAATGTTTGCATCATCCCTCTCTTTAGTGAAGACTGAGACAAAGTACGCATTGAGAACCCTGCCCACGTCCTCAGCATCAACGCACAGGTTACCATGTACATCTCTGATAGGCCCTACCCTTCCTCTAGTTATTCTTTTGCTCTTAATGTACTGGCAAATCTCCTTAGGGTTTTATATGATTTTACCTGCCAACATTTTTGCAAATCCTCGCTTTGCTTTCCTAATTTACATATTTACTTCACCCATGTACTTTCTATACTCCTCTAGACTTGCTTTTTGTGACTGCCATGAGACTTCTTTTTTTGCTTCATCTTGACCTGTCTGCTTCTGTGTAACCTGGGGGCTCTAGATTTGTCAGTATTACCATTCGTTTTATGGGGACATGTCTCCACTGTGCCCATAGAATCTTGCTTTTGAATAACCCCCACTGATTTGACAACATTTTCCCATCTAATAACTCTACCCAATCCACTTTCGCCAATTAACCTCTCAGCTTTGTAAAATTTGTCTCCCCCCAATTTAGAACTTTTATCCCTGCTTTCTATTTGCCCTTTTCCATAATGGTGTTAAATCTAACTGTCTTATGGTCAGTATCTTCAAAATGGTCACCCACTGCTACTTCATCCACTTGCCCAGGTTCATTTGCTAAGACTAAATCTAGAATTGCGCCCCCTCACGTTGGGCTTGTTATGTGCTGGCTAAGAAAGTTCTCTTGAATGCAGTTCAAGAATTTTGTGCCCTCCGTGCCCTTCACACTGTTTGCATCCCAATTCATATTAGGGTAGCTAAAGCCTCCACATATTGCCATCCTATTGTTTTTGCACTTAGAAATTTGCCTACATATTTGTCCCATTCCACCATTTGGGGGCCTGAGTACACTCCTAGTAGTGAGCCTGCCCCTTTTTTCTTTCTGAGCTCCACCCATAGGGCCTTATTTGATGCTTCATTTTGGATGTCATCCCTCCTTTCAGCTGTCATTGATTCTTTAACCGATAATGCTATACCCCCACCTTTTTTATCCCCCTCTCTACCCTGCCTGAAAACTCTATATCCAGGGATGGTAATCTGCAATTTTCGCCCCTCCGTATGCCAGGTTTCTGTTATTGCGATGATATCATGCTGCCATGTGTCTAACCAAAGTGCATTGGATATCATTGAAGGATCGTTGCTTGTTTAGAGCACGAGGAGAGGGAGTGTCGATTGGACCTGTGCTGAGGACTGTGAGGAGATCCATGTGAATGATCAGCAGCTTTAACTGTCCTGTGCAGGGTCCATGCAGGAAAGAAGTTTTCCTTGACTGTGGGTGCAACAATGACAGATCACGGTCTTCCACTTAAGCGAAAGTCCATCTGAGACTCAGACTTGTAGGGGTCTCTGTGACTGGAGGGTCAGGGGCCTTCCACCTCAGCAATGCATAGTGCAGGTGAGGCACTCAGTGAGTGGACTACAAAGTAACCCCTAAACTTGTTGGCATGATAAACATGTCAAGGGATATGCGATTATGATGTGTGAGTGGTGACCGGGGGGGGGGGCATGAACATGATAATCTCTCATCAATATGCATGGAGCAGCGATTTATAGGGGTCAAACGTTCTCATGTTGCTCCTCCCTGTCTGGTTATAGTTGAAAGAGCTCTCTGCTAGGTCGGCTCCCCTTTGAGAGCAGGTGTCAGGGTTAGCAAGAACCGGCCTCAGGGAAGTCAAGATGGCGGCCATTGGCCTGACCACAGGTGTATCACAGGCGGTGCTCTTATCCACAAATGGGTGAAAGGCAATGCTGGAGGTGGCTTCGTAGATCCCGGGATCTATCTGCCAGCTTCTCCACAATGAGCTGCGGCCACAAGGGCTTGGAGGGAATCCAATGCTGGTGGCGTTGAAGGTCACCCCCGCCTTGAACTTCTTTAATAATGGACCCATCTAGGGCTTCACTTGGGACCAATGCGTCAGCTTTCAGTCAGTGACACACAAGTGTATTCAGAATGCCCAATCAGGATAGTGCATCTCTGGAAAGTTTAGATTTGACATTCCTTCCAATCTGTCGTGTTCAGGACGTTGTCAGTGCATTGCTGAAATCACAATTCTACTTACAGGTGCCTGAGGTTGCAGGAGATGGTGCAGATCCTAATAAGCGCATTTGGCGCCAGGGTTCAGCATTTTATTATAGTTGAGCACATGCAAGGCTCAAACCAACTGCAGGGAAGATGTCACTACTGCAATTTAATTCTGCTCTCATAAATAAAGGTACATTTGAGAAATCTATGGTCAGTAAACAAGAAGGTGCTGGGGCCTTCCAGCCTCCAAAGGATAGAAAACCAAAAAGTTCAACAAATGTCCCGGAAGCTTACTCTGCCTGGAATCTGGTAACTATCAGATTGGTATGGGCCTGTCTACCACATCATATTCCAGCTATAGCCTCTGCATGTGGTTTGGCCACATCCTGGCCCTCCCATCCCCTTCATTGTCCTTCTCATCGGAGCAGACATTTTGTTTCCCCATGTCTCGCTCAGGCAACACATCCCCCTTTTGTATCACGAGGCTGTGCAGGGTGCAGCAGACAATGATGATCTGAGACATTCTCAGTATGGGAAAGCACTGCCTGAGCCATCCAAACATCTGAACCTCATCTTTAGGAGCTCAATCACCTGCTCAGCCAGGGACCTGGTGGGGGTATAGCCATCATTGTATCTCCTCAGCAGTACTCTGCGGGTGGTGAACTGGCATCATCAGTCATTTTTGCTGGGGGTATCCCTTGTCCCTGAGGATCCTGCCCGGCAATCACCGAGATAGTTCCTTTAATACCCTCCACTACCCTCGAGTCCCTACAGAGAGACCATTGCCTTGGTAACATAGAAAGACTAAACACATGAGCCCTTGTCAGGCATGACCATTCAGCTGGGGGGATGGATTTTTGGAGTCATGAGTTGGCCACCACCCGTGCTCCTTGGAGGCTTCCACCCCTCGCTCTCCATTCATCCCTGCCTCTGACTGCAGCTGATGGCGAATGGACAGAATGAAAGGAAGCTCCATACCTTGCTGGGATCTCGATGTGATGAGATGGGCATAAACCTGCTGACGTGTAGGCTTCACCATAGAGGGGAGAACACGACTGAACATGGATGACATCCAGTTACCTCATAATTATTAGGGTGTTCCTTTCGTCGGCCATTTCTGCCGACCTTGATCACCACCCACCAAAAAGACCTTGCTCCCACTTCGAGGCATCTTACTTACTGACTAACTGCGTGGTCAACGTCAGATTTGAAGAATGGTGAGTGTCACCTTCCAAACTTCATCCACCAACTTCTACCCTTCCCCCTGCCACCCACCAACTTCCCCCCATCACATTAACCCACCCAATATCAGCTTTCCACTCCCCTCTGTCACCCTTGAACCTCCCTTCATTCCACTGGGCATTATTCTGATCCACCGCCACATGCTCTCCCGACCCTGAGATCTAATGAGTACAGGCCCAACCTAAACAACCCCTCAAAACATTTATTAACCAAACATGCAATAATATACACTTCCAACACCAGTTGTTCAGTGAGATCCGCATGTCGGAGCCCATTCCCACGTGGTCACTCTGCTGAATGACTTCTCCTGCACGACTTCCTTTGACTGACCACATCACGCTTTCCTGGCTGTCCTTGTGGCTGTGGCTTTATATCCCTTTCTGACCCTGGTCCCTTGATATATAAGTTAATAACTTGATTCGGGTCATCCAATTGTGTTTCATGCCTTATCAATCCCTCCACCTGCATGTGGTCATTTTCTGCTCTCAGCAGTGGATATCTCCAGGTGTATGCCAGCTATGGATGTAATATCTGTATCTTGAAAAGGCAGTAAGAAAGCTATTCACACATATCCAGAGAGGCCATTGTCTATGAAAGTTGCTGTAGACGGAGTGCCTGTTGGTGAGCCATCACCTCAATGACATGTCCTGAAATGTCTGTGTGTTTAGTTAAAACTGTCTTTATTTTTAAACAGTTCAAAAAGAGTTTCAGAAAGAGTAAACCTTGTTTGGATGGTAACGCAATATGTGAAAATCAGACAGTAAATCAGTAACCCAGCTTACATCGTGCTCAATATCAATCTCCATCAGAGTTAATGGATACAGATATTGAGAGGAATGTGTTCCGAGCTGCTACTTCAGTGTTGTCCAAGTCACACAACCGTCCATGACAAATTTCACCCCATGTGTCTCAATGTCACCTTGGAGCATCTGTTGGTGACTCTTGATCACCTTCTGGATTAGAAAATCAGGATAGTGAACTTGTCCCTCATGTGCAAGTGCACGGGTATAGAAAGGAGCAGTTTCAGGTGCAGTGTTTGCACCGATGAGCACTTCAAATAGGCCTCTGGAGGAGTAATTTCTGCATTTCTGGGCACCACACTTTGGGAAGGATGTCAAGTCCTTGGAGAGGGTGCAGGGGGTACTTACCAGCACAATAGCACTGATGAGGGACTTCAGTTTACAGGGTAGTTGGATAAGCTGGTAACGTTGGATAAGTTGGATAAGCTTCTCTAGAACAGAGAAGTTTAAAGGGAGATTTAATGCAGGAATTTCAATTATGAGGGCTTAATTGAGCAGATCAGGAGAATCTGTTTACTCTGGTAAGTGTGTCTGTAACTAAAGGTTAAGATTTAAAATAATCACCAAAAGAATTAGAGGGGTAATGAGCAAAAATGAAATCTCACAGACTATGTTCATGATCTGCAATTCATTGTCTGAAAATGTGGATTTCATAGGAACTTTCAAAAATGAATTGAACATATTCTCAAATGGACTAATATGCAGGGTTCCGGGCAAAAAGCTGGACTAGACGATTAAATTGGACAGCCTGAACAAGTACGATGGACTGAATGGCCTCCTTCTGCGCGAGAAGATTCCGTTATCTAGTCCAACTCATAATTGGGCTCGGATGTTTTTAAGGGACTAGGACAGTTACGAAAACAGGCGTTAGGCGCCATCCATCTGCTAATGTTGGTGCTGTTTTGGAGTCTTTCCAATAATTGGGATGTCCTGAGACTCAAGCCCTGAGCCTTGGGTTTCCTGGACATGGATGTGGGCGACAGTGAAAAGCTGAGCACATTTATTTTCCTGATTACAATATGGAGATGGGGGAGGCAGCAGTCTTTTTCTCAGCTCCTCAATGTTCCTGTCCACGCTGGATGACACAATGCCCACCCCCCCTCCCACTGCTGCCTGGCTCCTTCACACTCTATGCTCACCACCCACTGTCTCCCCAATATCACCCACCCAAATCTGCACTTGCTCCTCCCGCATCTCTGCTCTCTCCCCTCCTCCACTCTCTATACTCGCCACCCACTCCCTCTACCCACCCCCCCAGTCCTCCCTTCCTCGATTTCTTGCTCCCATGCTCCCTCTGCCTCCCCCCACCCCCACCCTGTACATTTTCCTCACAACCTCCTTCCTGCTTTCTCTCTCATCTCACTTTCCTGGTCCCCTGCTCCCCGCCACCTCCCTTCCCGTTGACTTTGTTCTCTCCCTCCGCCCATTCCTACACATACTCCACTCCCCATCCTTCCCCTCTCTCACTCACTTACCTCCAGTCAGTCTTCCCTCCCCATTCCGCACTTCTTCCCTCATCTCGGTCCGATACTCTCCCTGTCCTCCCTGTCCCGCACACTGTCCCTCGCAATCCCTCCTCCTTTCCCGTCAGCTTTCTTTCTCCCCTCCCCATCCCATGCTCTCTCTCCGCTCCACCTCCCAACCTCTCTCCCCTCCCCCTTCCACCATCTCAGCCCTCCCCTTCCACCATTGTCACTGTCCCCTCCAGCTAACTCTGGCTCCACTCTGTCCACTCACTGACCACGCCCCTACCCCTCCCAATCTTTCACTCCTTCATCACCCTTTCTCCCTCCCCTCCCCCTCCCTCTCCCCTCTCTATATTCACACGTTTTTTCTCTCTCTCTCTCCCAATCCCGCTCTTGTGTTTGGGTTGCTGAGCTGTAACTAGTGGAGTGACACAGGGATGAGCGCTGGGAACTCAACTATTTACAATCTATATCAATGACTTGGATGAAGGGACCGAATGTATGGTAGTTAAATTTGTTCATGACACAAAGATATTAAGAATTTAACTTGTTAAGAGCACATGAAGAGTCTACAAAAGGATTTAGATAGATTAATTGATAGTTAATTTAGCGGGTGGATTATAATGTCCAAATTCATCAACTTGTCCACTTGGCAGGAAGAATATCAAGGCAATGTATTATTTTAATAGAGAGGATGATTAAAACTATATTGTTGGAGTTCTGACTGTGTATTTTCGGTGTGGAGCGATTGTAAGTTCACACCTGTGGGAATAACCTTTGTGTTGTCTGGAGATTGTAACATTTAAGGTTCAGAATGTCCCAAGGGTTGATACATTCAGTTCCTGTCTCAGGGCAAGGGGGCTGAACCCTGCTGGGAGATCACAGGTTAACAGGAGAATTCAAAGGTCAGTTAACAACCATTTGTGTTCATTTGTATTGAGTTTAAAGAGTTGGGAGCAGCAGTTGGTGCAGCAGCTCAGCTGAGGAGCTGGGACCGTGCCTGTGTTGAGATGCTGGAGTGGAACTGCTGTCGGCATGTTATAATTTGCCTTACAAACTACCAGGAGATGCAGGTACAGGCCAAGATCTTTCATTAGTGATTCAAGTGTATGCAGGGAGAGACAGCGTTGGGCAGTCCAAGACCGAGCTGTGCAGATTACAGCGAAATCTTGTTTTTATACACAATTTGTCACAGACTCGTAATCTAATCTTGTCAATTCACAATCACATGCTTAAAGAGGCCTTCGGCTTTTGTCACTTATTTCCCGTGTGTACAGACACTCGACATTGTTCTCATCCTCGCAAGACCACCATCTCTTGCTGATTGTCCAGGAGTCTGTGCCTCCTGACTTCAATGCCCACTCACTCCCTGAACTTGTTCTTTGTTCTCCTGCCTTGCCCATCTCCTTTCTTCTTCTGTCTGAAACACATCTGCTATTCTCCCGTTCTGCTGTTCTGCTTATATTTTATTGTTACTAACAGGCAATTCTAACTAAAATTGTTTAACCCTTTCAAGATACTGGAGTAGAACTGCTCTTGGCAGGAGTAGATCGTCCAGCCCTCCCTCTGGCATTCAATGAAATCATGGCTGATTCTCTACTTCAACACCATTTTCCTGCTCTATCCCCTTATCCATTGATGTTTTTAATATGTAGAAAACTATCCATCTCAGTCTTGCGCTTACCCAATGTCTGAGCCTCCACAACCGTCTGGGACAGAAACTTACAAAGATTCATCACCCTCTGAGTGAAGAAATTCCTCCTCATCTTGGCCTTAAATGACCTGCCCCTTAATCTGAAACTGTGTCTCCTGGTTCTCGACCGCCCCACCACCGCAACCAGCGAAACATCCTTTCTGCATTTATCCTGTCAAGTCCTGTTAGAATTTTGTATGTTTGACTGAGATCACCTTTCATTTTTCTAAACTCCAGAGAGCAAAGGAACCGTCTATTTAATCTTTGCTCACAGGACTGAAAGGTCCGAGGAATACACTGGTACAAAATTTCAACACTCGGAGTCCAGATGCAATATTCAAGTGGTTCCTTTATTACACATGTGGGCAGCTAACGCTGGGCAATCCAGGCGCTTCTCCACCGAGATTCAACTGAGCACAGTTAATATATTTTTTACTACCAGTTACAACTTAATGGTGCTAGTTAGACAAATGCCACAGCACAATAATCTGATCATTGTGTTCTTGTACAGTAATTGCAGTGCAGATACTGGGCATTGTCCTTTTGGGAGAGAACAAAGAATGTGCGTTTGTTCTAGACAAAAGGTTTACGGGGGCTGACTGGGTGTGGTTCAAGGCTATCAGACGGTGTTAAATGGCCTTCCCCATGTCTTGATCGAGTCATCCTGAGTCCCTGCCCATGTGTGTCTCCCATTTCCTAATTGCAAATTTACAGCTGAACCCTTTGTACAAGTTTTTAGCTTTCATGTAAGGCTGTGATTGTCTGTGTATGCTTTGGCAACCTAGATGCTGGTCCTAGCTGGCACTTTAAAATAAATCCAAATTTTCTGCATCTTCAGGACAATCCCTCCATTCCAGGAATTTATTTGTGAACCTTCATTTCACTCAGTCTATGGCAAATATACCTTTCCTCATGTTCGGAGACCAAAGCTGCACATATTAGTCCAGATGCAGTCTCACCAAGGCTATATATAATTGTAGTAAGACACCTTTACTCCTGTAACCAAATCATCTTGCAATAAAGGCCAACATAGCATTTGCCTTCTAAATTCCTTGCTGTACCGGCTTTCAGTGACTCATGAACATGGACACAAAAGTCCCTTTTATGCTTGACATTTCCCAGCCTCTCTCCATTTAAGAAATACCCTACATTTTGGTTTTTCCCACAAAAGTGGATATCCTCACATTTCTCCACCTTGAATTCCATCTGCCACATTTTTGTCCACTCATGAACATGGACACATAAGTCCCTTTTATGCTTAACATTTCCCAGCCTCTCTCCATTTAAGAAATACCCTACATTTCGGTTTTTCCCACAAAAGTGGATATCCTCACATTTCTCCACCTTGAATTCCATCTGCCACAGTTTCACCCACTCACTGAGCCTCTCCAAATCTCCTTCAATCATCTCTGCATCCTGCTCACAACTGACACTTCCATCTGCAAACTTGGAAATATTACATTTAACCCCAACATCCAAATCATTGATATGGATTGTGAATATCTGGGGCCCAAGCACTGACCCTTGCGATACCCCACTAGTCACAGCCTGTCCACCTGGAAATGACCAATTTATTTCTACTCTGTGTTTTCTGTTCATAAACCAGTTCTCAATCCATGCCAGTAAATTCCACCAAATTGCATTTGCTCTGATTTTGTTTGCAAACCTCTGGTGTGGGACCGTATCTAAAGCTTTCTGAAAACCTGAATAAATGACATCCTCCAGTTACCCCTTCCCTATTCTCGTAGTTACATCCTCCAAAAACTCCAACAGGGGTTTGTTAAACGTGATTTCCCTTTCATCAAGTCCATGTTGATTCTGCCCAAGCTTCCCATTATTTCTAAGTGTCCTGTTATCACATCCTTTATTTTAGGCTCTAGCATTGCCCCTATGACTGATGTTAGGCTAACAGGTCTGTAATTCCCTGTTTTCTCTCTTCCTCATTTCTTAAATAGTGGGGTTACATTTGCCACCTTCCAATCTGCAGGAACAATTCCAGAGTGTCTCATATTTTGAAAGTTGACCACCAATGCACCGACTTTCTCTACAGCCACCTCATTCAACATTCTGGGATGTAGATCATCAGGTCCAGGGGATTTATCTCCTTTAAGTCCCATTAATTTCTCTTGTACTTTTTTTTTAACTAAAAATATTGTGTTGCAGTTCCTTGTTGATATTTGTCCTTTGATCCTCCATTATTCTGGGGGGTTTTTAATGGTGATAATTGACATTTGGGCAGATTATGAGCAGGTTCATGTGATTTGCCTTGCACGTGTCTGTCATTAAACATGTGGTTTGTGGTGTGTTCGACCGCAGTTTTCCTGTTAATTAATGTTTACCTCATGTTAATTCTTTATGATAGAATATAAGAGATAATATTATCTGTTTGCATTGTTGACTCTTGTTTAGTAAAATTCTTCTGTTTGTTTCAAAACATGGAATCTTATGGATTTATCCTGTTAGTAAGCAACTGGGATTTCAAATTTGGTCGACTAACATAAAAAAGTTAATGGTCACTAAGCAGATGATAACCAAATTTGAGGGTCTTGCCTGGGACTGTAACACATTTTGGGGTCTGGCCTCGCAATGTACCAAGGGAGACAGCAGAACTCTACAGTAGAGAGGGATCTGGACAATCTGGTACATGAATCACAAAAATTAATTGCAGGTACAGCAAGTGATTAGGAAGGTAACTGGAATGTTCATGTTTATTGCAAGTGGAATCGAGTATTAAACTATGCAATTGTTGCTACAGCTGTACAGGATCTTAGTGAGACTGCATCTGAAGTCTGTGTACCATTTTGCTCTCCTTACTTAAGAAATGAGATACTTACATAAGACGCAGTTCAGAGAAGATTTGCTCGACTGATTCTTGGGATGAATGGATTATCTTATGATAAAAGGTTGAACAGGTTTGGCCTTTACTCATTGGAGTTTAGAAGGATAAGAGGTGATCTTACTGAAACGTGTAAGACGCTGAGGGGATTTGACAAGGTGGGTGCCAAGAGGACATTTACCTTGGAGAGACATCTGGAACTAGGGGGCAGTTTTAAAATTAGGAGTCTCCCATTTAAGACTGAGATGAGGAGAATTTATTTTCTGTCAGAGGGTGGTTAGTGTTTGGAATTCTCTTCCCCGGTGAGCAGTGGAGGCTGGGTCATTGAATATATCCAATCAGATCAGCCATTATCTCGTCGAATGGTCGAGCAGGCTTGAGGGACCGAATGGCCTACCCCTGCTCCTAATCATAGCGTTCTTGTAATTTAATTTTCTTTGGTACCTTACAGGATCAGATTGTATACAATCTGTGTGGTGACACTTTCATACCTGTTTCGCAGAAGTATCACTCCCCACCTACTCTCTCCAGCTCTCTTTCTCTCCAGCCTGCTGTTTCCTCCCCGCTTTCTCCCAAGCTTTATCTTTCCCCTTCCCGCTCTCCTTCTCACAATCTCTCTTCCCTCTCTCATACTCTCTCTCTCCCTGCGTCACTATCTCTTTCCACACCCTGTCACTCATGCTCTCCCGTCCTTATGCTCTCCCTCTTCTCACCCATCCTTCTCTCCACCCACACTTTCTCACTCCCCTTGTCCCCACACTCTCTCACTCACCTCCCACTCTCCCTTTCTCTTTGCCTCTGTAACTTCTGCTCTCATTATTACCTCTGCCCTTCCCACAATCTTTCTCTCTCCCCTTCCACACACACTCTCCCTCTTCCTGCCATGCACTCACCCTCTCAACAATGCTCCTGCTCGATCTAATATCAGTCCCTCCTGCCCTCTACCTCCATTCCCCACCCATTGTCCCTGTCAGGCCCATTTCGCCCTCTCTTCCACCGATCCAGACACTCTCTCTCCTTCCCCCTTTCCTCATCATTCCGCTATACCTCTCCCAAGCCCTCCCCTCCTCCCACGCTCTCCCTTTCCTCTTCTGCACTTTCGCCCCTCCCCGTTCTGCTTTCGTTCACATTCTCAGCAGTCTCCCACTCTCTCTGAGACCTTCACATTCTCTCTCCCACCCTTGTAAGCCCTCCCCTTCTCTCTTTTTCACTCTGCCCGATTTGCGTTCACCCTCCAGTTCTTGCTCACTCTCTCTCACACCTTTAAACTCTCCCTGCCCCCTGCACTCTCTACCTCTCCATCTTGTTCTGCCTCTCACACCATCACACTCTCCCTGCCCCCCTGCACTCTCTACCCCTCCATCTCGTTCTCTCTCTCACACCATCTCACTCTCCCTGCCCCCTGCACTCTCTACCCCTCCATCTCTCTCTCACATCTACCCTCTCTCCCAGCCACCCTGCACTCTAGACCCCTCCATCTCACTTTCACCCTCGCACTCTCCCTGCCCCCCTGCACTCTCTACCCCTTCATCTCACTCTCACATCCCCACACACTTCCTACCATCCCCTGCTCTCTTTACTCCACCCTCTCTTTCTTACCCACTCTCCCAATCTCTGTCATGCTGGTCTCTCTCTCTCCTGCTCCCATGTTCTCAAACCCTCCTGCTCTCACTCTCTGCCACCTCTTCCTCTCCATCAGTCCACCCACACTCTCCCTCTCCACGTTCCTGCTCCCTCCTCTGCTGCCATTTTCTCTCCTCAACTTCACCTCCCCCCCGCCTCCATCTCTTTCCAGCTCCCTCTCCCTCCCTCTCTCTCTCTCTCTCTCCCTCCCTCTCCCTCTCTCCCTCTCCCTCTCTCTCTCTCCCTCTCTCTCTCTCTCTCTCCCCCTTCCTCACACTCTCTCCCCCTCCCCAGCCCCTCTCTCTAAATCACTGACTGTGTTATTTTAACTTTCCCCCAGCTCCAGCCTCTCTGACTCTGGATCTGAACACAGCGAATCCCCGGCTCATCCTGTCTGAGGACCGGACCAGTGTGAGACTCGGAGACAAACGGCAGCCGCTCCCTGACACCCCGGAGAGGTTTGATCCCTGGGAATGTGTCCTGGGATCAGAGGGATTCACATCAGGGAGACATTACTGGGAGGTGGGGGTGGGGGAGAAGACTCGGTGGGGGCTCGGAGTGGCCCGAGAGTCTGTGAACAGGAAAGGGGGAAACTCCCTGATCCCCGAGTCCGGATTGTGGGTTGTGGGGCTGTTTCCCGGATGAGGTTATTTTGCCGCCACCTCCCCCTCACTGACCCCCCTCACCCTGAGTGTGAATCCCCGGAAGATCGGGGTTTTCCTGGACTATGAGGGTGGACAGGTGTCATTTTACAATGCGGACAACATGTCCCATCTCCACACTTTCACCCACACTTTCACTGGGAGAATCTTTCCCATCTTCCACCCGGGACCGAATGACGACGGGAAAAACTCGGCCCCGCTGAGAATCTGCGGGATTCAAGGTCACTAACAGATCCATCCCATAATTTCACACCGGCTCCCTGCCTCCTGCTAGCTGTAAACTGATGGGTGTGGGTCTCAGTCACAGGTGGAGAGAGAAGCCAGGTTAACATTCCGGGTATAAACCCTGTATGGGAACTGGGAACTGAAAGATCAGCGAGGACCTCTGTAGGGCTGGGGGAAAGAAGGAGGGGGAGAGAAGAAACAAATAGAAGCTCAATTGTAGAGAAGAACTTACTGGGTAGAATGAGCTGTGAACTGCAGGAACCCGGTGACCTTCCTGCCTGTAATGTTGCTCCACAGGCGGAAGGTGGTGGGACATCAGCTTGTTTGAGATGAATCAGTTCAGTGATTCTCAAACTGTGGTCCGGGGAGTCTTTCCAGGGGTGGTCCAGGAAATAATTTCTCCAGAGGGTGGGAGAGAGAGAGAAAAGCACAAGAGGGTGAGGAAGTGAAGTGGGGGAAATAACAAGCTCCCCGCTTTGTATAAATTCCCAGGAGTGAGTGTTATTCCTGCATGAGCAGCTGTCAAGATTTCCAACCACAAACCTCCCGAATTCTCTCCCTTCTTCACGGTGATGGACATTTCGGCTGTCATGGTTTTCAGCGGTGAGTCTGTCATTTCCTTTCGGTAGGAGGGGAGATGGAAGTCCAGCTGCTGCTGTGATACTCGTCCGTCTTCAATTTGGGCTCAGACAGTGAGCAAGTGCCGTTATCATGCTGTCTGGCCTGCTGAGTATTTCCATCATTTTCTGTTTATATTAATCTCTTATTGGTTTGTTTCTTGTAACCGCGATAAAACTGTCATCTTGACTTTCTTCAAACTCTCACCATGTTTCAATAACACTGAGAAACTGGACTGGGTTGGTACACGCCTGTAAATATTGCCCAGACTGTCAAATTCAAGTGGGTACTCTGTAATAAAATTGGAGGGTTGTTTCCGGTTTGTTTTACACTAAAATGTGAACGTGCTTTGAGACTGTTTGAGCATGTAAATGATGTGACACTGTTGTGAATACTGATGTGATAGTCTGTCTGTATTGAACGTGATGTGTGAACTGATCGGGTATGTATGCCATTAACAGGCAGTGTTAACCACGTGAAAAGTAGTTCAGTTGCTGCATTATAATGTTTGTCATGGGCTTTCTCTTGTACTGACGCACCTTTGAGTGCAACATGATCATTTGAATATCATTGCAATTTCTGTGATGGTCATTTTGAAATGTTCTTTCAGATATTTTAGGAATAAAGTATACTTTGCAAAAAGAAGTGGAGTCACAGTTATCATTTATCTGTGGTTTGTCTGCTCTGTCTCATCACTTTCCCCGTCAGTGAAATAGTCCTTAAATAACTAGTATGTAGTTACATATTTTATTAAAAACATTATTAAGTCTCTCTGTACATGTAACCTGTTCATATTATCATTTTTATATAGAATTATAATTTACATTGGAAGTCCATGATTACATTTGTAAATTTGTTCTTCAACCAAAAGAACCTGAAAACGAGTGGAATAGAAGCAGTTTTCTAAAAAAAAAAGGACACAGTTCATCATTAAATCTGAGAAGCAGAAACTAAACATGTTGTTTGTTTTATTTACAAATTGCTCCAGAGTCTGGATTCTTACAGCCCCCATTCCAAATTTACCTGGATGATTTGAAGAGCTTCTGGCTGGATTAAATGGAGTGACTGTTGCCTGTAAATTGTTCGGAAGTTTACTCTGGTACTTCAGCCATCACTACTGTGGATAGGGACCTGAGATGGGCAGTGGGAATGCCAGCCTGCTTCAGGTGGGAAGCAATGCAAAATCATAAAATCACAATGCACACACTGTGGTCAATCAGCCCCCTCTGTCTGGAGATGCACCTTGATAGAGCTATTCAACTGGTCCCAGTCCAGTTCCTTTTCCCCCACAGCCAATCCCTTTTTGAAAGTTAGTTTTGAATATTGTTTCCACCACACTGGCAGGCAGCAAATTCCAGATAATAACGGGCTGCGGGAAAATCCGTATTCATCTCACTCTGGATTTTTTTTAAACAATACCTTACACCTGTATCCTTTGGTTGCTGAACCCTCTGCTACTGGAAACAGTTTCTCCCTATTTTCTCAAAACCTTTCATGATTTTGAACTTCTCTATTAAATTTTCCATTAAAGTTCCCTGCAGAGACACTGGTCATAATCTTCCAATCCCCTTAGGTACAGGAGAGGAGCCAGAGGACTGGAGACATGTAAATGTTTCATCCTTGTTAAGAAACGGTCTAAGAATAAATCCAGCCTCTCCAGGTAAGACAGTTTAACCCCTGTGCTGGGAAAGCTTTTAGAAGTGATAACCTTGGACACAGTTAAAAAACACGTAGACAATTGTGTGGAGTACTTAAGGAAAGCCAGCCCGGATTTTTCAAAAGAAATGTGTCCGACCAACTTGACTGAGTTTTCTAATGTGGTAACAGGCAGGATTGATAGGGTAACATGGCTAATGTGCTATTTCTAGACTTCCAAAAAGGCATTTGAAAAAAGTCACATAATATGCTAACACGAAAATTTGAAGCCCGTGGGATAAAATGGGCAGTGACAGTATGAATATGAATTTGCCTCAGCAGCAGAAACAGGTATGGTGAATGGTTATTTTTCAGACTGGAGTAGTTTTACAGTGTTGTTCCCAAGAGGTCGGTGTTATGACAAGGCAGATGATGTGTGCCGGGCGGACCACATCCACACGGGAAACTTGGTCACTCTATCACAATGGTTTTACAATTTGTATTTATTACGAGAAGATGTGTGCACTAAATTCAGAAATAATGTGTCCACTAAGACTTTAGAGATCTTAAAAATGAAATTAGAGTATTTATTAACAAAATAAAAGATTTTAAACACATAAATCAGACTACAAATTACTTACTCCTATACCAACTCCTAACATTCCTAATATGAACCTGATTCCCAGCTACACATCCCCCTTTAAGGCAACAGAACAAAACAGATTTTAGAATTTAAAAAAACCAGCAAGTTAACACAGTACCCACTAGACACTGGAATTCCAAATGGCCTCCCCAACTTCAGTTACTTTACGTAGCAGATTTATGCACAAATGGCTGGGGGCTTCTTGAAGGCAGGAATGTGAGCGGTGAGTAGGATGTTTAGAGGCTTCAAGGCAATTTAGACGAATTGAGTGATTGGGAAAATATATGTCAGATGTCGTATAGTGTGGATAAGTGTGAAGTTAACCACTTCCCTAGGAAAAACAGAATGACAGAATATTTTTTAAATGGTGTCAGATTGGGAAATGTTGATGTACAAAAGGACCTGGGTGTCCTTGCATACCAATCACTGAAAGCAAGCATGCACGTGCAACAAGCAGTTGCAAGAGGACTTCAGTACAGGGGTAAGTATGTATTCCTGCAGCTATACAGGGCCTTGGTGAGACCACAACTGGAGTATTGTGTGCAGTTTTGATCTCCTGAGCGGAGAAAGAAAACTTGCCATACAGGCAGTGCAAGGAAGGTTCACCAGGCTGATTCCTGGGATTGTCGTATGAAAAGACATTGGGTCGATTAGGCCTGTATTCACACGAGTTTAGAAGAATGAGAGGGGATCTCATCGAAACATGTAAAATTCTGACTGGGCTGTACAGGCTGGATACAGGGATGATGTTTCCTCTGGCTGCGAGGTCTAGAACAATGGTTCTCAATCTTAGGATACAGGGTATGCCATCTAGGACTGAAATGAGGAGAAACCTCTTTGCACAGAGGGTGGTGAATTCTCTACCACCCAGGGCTGTGAAGGCCAATTCACTGAATATGTTGAAGAAGGAATTAGATAGACATCTGGACACTAAAGTCGTCAAAGGGGCTGGGGAGAGATCTGGACTATGACGTTGAGATTGAGGATCAGCCATGATCATATTGAATGGTGGAGGAGGCTCGAAGGGCGAATGAGCTACTCCTGCTTCTATTTTTCTATGTTTTTCCACTCCTGTTAGATCTTACATGGCCCTCTCCTCACATAGCCTTTCATTCTCCTTTAATTTTCCCTTTGATATGTAAATTCAACTGTTTGATATTACTCTGAAACGTTAAACTCTGAAAAGGAAGGTAAAAAACAAAATATTTTTCAGGCACATAAATAAAAATAGGAAGGCTGGGATGGAAATAGGACCATTAAGGGATAGATAGGATAATGCCACAGATAAGGATAGAGGCAGGGCATAAATATTAAATGATTACTCGACCCCTCAGGCTGTATGGCTCACAATGAATGTATGTAGTGAATACTAAATGTATCATGATTGTATTGAAGCACCTCAGATTGCAACATGATGTAGGTTGATAACTCCAATACCATTGCACTGTCTGACTGTCATGACCAGGTTGAAATGATTGTAATATTCATGGATTGTATTG
Source organism: Cetorhinus maximus (assembly GCF_964194155.1). Lineage (NCBI taxonomy): Eukaryota > Metazoa > Chordata > Chondrichthyes > Lamniformes > Cetorhinidae > Cetorhinus > Cetorhinus maximus. Next base: position 19,875,211 of record NC_135899.1, on the reverse strand, counting down.
AAACACCTCATGATCCATGTGTTAAAGTTGAATCTGATTGCACATTTTGTGATGGCGATTTAGAATTGTTTGTAATGTGCATTCAGATATTTTATGAATAAAGTATATTTTTCTAAGTAAATTAAATGATTATTTAATTTCAGTATTTAACAGGGAGCTAGAACAGGTAGACATGATATTGATTAATAATCTAAGTCTTCAAGTAAGTGCAATTAAAATAAGCAAAAAGGGATCGAATCAAACTCAAAGAGGATAAAACCCTGGCCCAGAAGTTTCACGCCCAGACATTTAAAGTAAATCTAGGGAATAGATAGCAGAGGTATTACTGCAGATTCAAAATATTTTTTTGAGGAAAAGGTGTATTGCTAGAGGACTGGCGGATAGCGAATGTAATTCCTGTTCTTAAAAAGGCAGGACAGAAGGGAATAGTCGATCAGTCAGCTTAATGTTGGTGCTAGAAGAAATAATGCAATCCCTACTAGAGACAGGAAGAGCTTCGAACAAAAAAAAAGAATCATGAGCATGGATTTCAAAAGGGAAAATCTTTCTTGACCAAAGTAATGAAATTTTAGGAGGAGGTAACAGAGACAGTAGACAATGGTAATGTAGTAGATGCAATTTACCTGGATTTATAAAAGGCCTTTGACAATGCCTCTTACAATAGGCTACTGAATAAAGTCAGAAAATATGGAGGTCAGGGGAGAAGGGAAGAATGGATTGCTAGCAGGTAGTAAGCAGAGGGCAGTTATTCAGAGTGGCAGAAAGTGGGAAATAGTATTTGACAAGGATCAGTATTGGCCCCACTGCAGTTGATAATTTGCATTAATATTTTGAACTTCAGAATCAGAAACACAATTTATAAATGGATGACGTGTCTTTATATGTGCATATGTGCATACGTCTGTGCCCGTGTGTCTGTGAGAGAAACAATTAGTCAGTCAGTCAATACTGGGGAGGGAAAGGCTGAAGAGAAACAAACCAACCAGGAGGGCTTCTTTTTGAAGGGATCAAATTGATAATTAGGGAAGTTAAGCTAAATTTATTTCAAACTTTGGTTAGATCATACTTACAGTACTGCACGTGGCTCTGGTCAATTTATTATTAAAAATGAGAGAGGAACTGGGGAGAGTGCAGAGAGGATTTAAAATTTCTGCCATTTCCACCAACTCCAGCATGATGCCACCACCAAAGACATCCTCCCTCCACCCACCCTGATGACATTCCGTAGGGACTGTTCCCTCCGGGACACCTTGGTCCAGTCCTCCATGACTCCCAACACCTTAACCCTCCTCCCATGGCACCTTCCCATACAATCACAGAAGGTGCAAAGCCTGTCCCTTTTGTCCCCCCCACTCCTCACCGTCCAAGGGCCCAAATACTCCTTTCAAGTGAAGCAGTGCTTCACTTGCATTTTCCTCAATTTGGTCTACTGCATTCGCTGCTCCCAATGATGTCACATCTACAATGGAGATACCAAACGCCGACTGGGTGACAGCTTTGTGGAACACCTTCAGTCTGTCTGCAGACAAGACCCAGAACTTTCTGTCGCTAGCCATTGCAACACACCATCCCACTCTCATGCCCACATGTCCATCATGGGCCTGCTGCAATGTTCCAGTGAAGCTCAACGCAAAATTGAGGAACAGCGCCTCATCTTCCGACTAGGCACTTTACAGCCTTCCGGACTTAACAACGAGTTCAACCACTTCAGATCATGAACTCGCTCCTCCATCCTTACCCATTTTAATCCCCTTTTTCCCAAATATCTAATTTTAAATTTTAATTTATATACATTCATTTTTCCTACCCATTACTATTATTATTTTAAAAATGTATTTCCATTCATTGTTTTATCCCCACCTTTTAGCCTATTTTGATCTTTTCGCCCACACCATCACCCCACCCCCCCACCCCCCCACCCCACCCCCATTAGGGCCAAATGTAACTTGCTTATCCTGATTTCTTTCATTAATGCGACCATTAGCACTTCCTTTAGCCAGTATTATGACCATAAACACCCCATTTGAAATTTTGTTTATGACATCTATTGCAATACCTCCTTTGCCTCCACCTATCACTGACCTACTATCCAGCTTCATCTGTCTCACCCCCTTAAACAGTATATATTTCACCACATTTCTACTTCTCTTCAGTTCTGAAGAAATGTCACCATGGACTCGAAACGTTAACTCTATCCTTCCCTCCACAGAAGCTGGCAGACTTGCTGAGTTTTTCCAGCAATTTTTGTTTTTATTAACCAAAATGAACGTTAATCCTACAGAAAGTGAGTCTGGGGAATTAATAATAGAAAATAATGAGATGGCAGATGAATGGAACCGATATATTGCATTAACCTTCACTATTGAGGATATAAGTAACCTCCCAGAAATCACTGTATCTCAGGAAATGGAGGGGAGTGAGGAACTCAGGAAAATTACAATCACCAGGGAAGTGGTATTGAGCAAACAGTTGGAGCTGCGGTCTGACAAATCCCCGGACCCTGTGGACTTCATCCTAGGGTCTTAAAAGAAGTGACTAGTGAGATAGTTGATGCATTGGTTGGTGGGGTGGGTGGGGGAGATGAACAGAAGGGAAGGTCTCTGATAAAATAGAAAACAGGACAGATTAAATGCTGCAAAGTGTCTATACGAAGTAAGTCTGGAATGAGATGCAGTGGTTTCTGTTGAGTTTCTTCCTGAGCAGTTCTGTGACACAGGACCCTGTGCTCTACAGGTTGTTCCCAGGGACGCACACCGAGATAAACGTCAATTCCTGTTCGACAGGTACTAGAAACTGTAATACTATTGTTTTCAAAATATAAACTTTATTCATAAAGTTAAGGTAAATTACACGACAGTTCCAATTTGACATCACATAAAGTGCAACACAGATCTATTTTGTTTAATGCAGCCTTTGACATTCTGAGATACTTCAGCACGCTCACAAACAGATTACAAATAGATTTACAATTCTCGTTTCATATCAAACATTCCCTGGTACGTTGTCTGGGGAAAAGTAAATTAAATGACAGAACAGAAAATAATTGAGGGGAAAATGCACAAACATTGAGGAAAACCAGAAACTGAGTATCACTCACCTGTACATCATCTGACACAGCGCTCTCTCCCCCTCATTCACTTTGTGAACCACATAGGGACACCGGGCAGACACAGCCTGTGCTGATGGGAAGCTTTGCTCGCCTGTATACATACATTATCTTGTACTCCATGTCGGTGATTTTACAATGATATAAACGCATCAATTGCACATAAGTGATTGTGTAAATATGCTGTGGGTTCATTTATTGAGGCGAGGAACATTGGGACAGATATACATGGATAGAAACATTGAAGGCATCAGCAGCAGAACTGTCTGTTGTGTGCTCTGCTCACTATCAAAAGTGAAACTAAAGCTAGATTGCATGACACACTTCCCTTCTAGTGATGATAGGCAGCTATCTCTTAAAGACATATTACAGCATTCCCCCTTTTTAAAGGTACTTTAACCCCTTCCAAAGAAGTGTAACTACTTACAATACTTGTTCATGTTTAGTTACCTAATGGTATAACATGAGCATATCGAACGGATGAATCTATGAGTCCCTGAAGGGTAAAGGCAATCTGCTGGTACGCCCAGATCCTATGATGGTAACTTTATCTGGAGGTGTATTTAATTGCTCACAGTGACCTGCCCGATTGTGAGACTTGCATTTTGTTTCTGGTTTCATTAGGGATCTTTTCCTAAATGCAATAGGAATGTACGGTGGTAGAGGAGCTGGAATAGATATGATTTCTCCTCAGTTACGTCTCACCATTGTGCCTTTTTGTGTCATGACTTCATAGGACCCTGGTTCTGAACCAATCTTTGACGCGTCGGCTGGTTGCCACGTACCCTTCTGTGGGCCCCTGGATGTGAACTTGTCCCAACTGTAAACTTGGCAGCTCTGTACCCACATTTTTATCAAGACATTGGCCGTCTTCTCTTACAGTTTTAAAAGTTGCTCTCTAGTCTTTTAGACAGTAGAATGGGTAAGAGTCCATAAATTGGTATGCACTGGACGGCCAAACAAGATCTGTGCCAGTTACAGAATAATTCAACTTAAAGGTGTCACTCTTGGATGTAACATTGCAATGGGCAGATCTTGCTTGGTCTGTCTACATTTGAGAATTAGGGATTTCACTGTGCAAATCATTCATTCATCTGGGCCATTAGATCAAGCTAATATCAGGTCATAAAGATTCCAGTTTGATCGGCTGCCTGCCTTTAGAAATGACTTACCGGGAGGTGCCTGACTTGTCCCAATATGGCCAAAATGATCTTATGTGCTCGTGGAGATACTGAATTGAATCAGGCCATCCGTTTTCCACAGTTTCTGTAGTGTCACCTTTCACCATTTCTTCTTGTAGCTGCTAGCATTTGTTTTGCACAAAATGTTCTGGATCAATTCACAGACTTGCAGACTTGTTCTGGATCAATTGACAGACTTGCATTCTCCTGCAAGCATAAAGTTGCAGCTCACTTTTAATTGACAATTATGTCTAAACATCCTGGATATTTCGATTTTAGTTCATGAACTGAGGTGACAGGCGTAGTTTCTGAGTTTGATCTGCCTTGTGAGGTCTGATTGATTCCATGGATTGTTGCTAGTGTGTGGTCATGGCATGCTCATACACCTAGGGACTCAGGGCCTTTAGTCTCCATGATGTAGAACATCTGTGTCACCAAGAGGATTGACTGTACTTACAGTCCAGGAGTATGATCCTGCACATGGAATTCGTGAGTTGTTGTATGCTGAGTGTTTCACAGCAGTGGGTTTTGCCATGTCTACAGATATGTGTCTTTTAGAATTAGTAGGGGTAGCTTGTTGGCACTTGCCCCTGTGTCAATCTTGACCAATAATGAATCCTTACCAACTTTCTTAGGGCAGCTAATTCGAATCTTGACAAACACTTCAGATGGAGAGATGGCATCAATGCTTTCCACAAGATTGACGGTGTGAAATAGGTGCTCTTCCCTCTCCATCTCATTGTGCACATCGTCATTTTCTTGTTTGTCAATCGCTTCGTGTATATGTTTCTGGCGGGATACCAGCTGGCCATCCTCATTGCTGAAAAGTATCTGTTGCATGCAGGTTGTTTGGATCAGCGCACGGCTCTTTGTAGCTGCATCAGCCTTTGCTCAAGTGTACAGCCTCTGCCAACGGCCCTTTCTGCCACATGCCTTACAGAATCGATGAAAAGTTGAGCATTTCCTTGGGGCATGCAGAAGGCTACACCCTCCACATTTCCTGCTAGGTTTGGGTTTCCTAGTGAGTGCTTCAACAACTGGGTTGTACTTTGGACCTGTAAGTTTCATCAAACTGTGAGGATCGCTTCGTACTTACATCCATCCTCTTCAGCCGCTCTTGAATGCTACACCTTTTCAGCTTGTCTAACAGATCTTCCTGGAATCCTTCCATGGGAGTGGATGTGATCACCAACTCAACAATTCTGCCTGCTAGCTCTGCATTTGAAAAATCACAGAACGTACCCTTTTCTCTGCACCTGCTGATGAAGTGGTCTATGGATTCTGTAAATAAAACAAAAATAGCCGGAAAAACTTAGCAGGTCAGACAGCATCGACGAAGTTGATTACAGTTGTAGTGTCGAGTCCATATGACTCTTCATCAGAACTAAAGAAAAATAGAAATGAGGTGAAATATAAGCTGGTTGATGGGGGTGGGACAGGTGAAGCTGGATAGAGGGCCAGTGACAGGTGGAGGCAAAGAAGAGATTGCCAAACATGTCATAGACAAAGGGACAAAGGATTTTTATGGTAATGATATTATCTAAGGAATGTGCTAATGGTGACATTAAGGGTAGAAAGCAAGACGAGGAAGTGACAAATGGCCCGAGTGGGGGTGGGGTGAGGGGAAGGGATCGAAATAGGCTAAAAGCTGGAGATAAAACAATGGATGGGAATAAATTTAACATTAATAGAAATTGTTGGGAAAAGGAAAATATACTTAAAAAAATATATTTTAAAAATGACAAATTATTAGAAAAAAGGGGGATCGGAAAGGGGCTGAGGATGGAGGACAGAGGTCATGCGCTGAAGTTGTTGAACTCAATGTTAAGCCCGGAAGGTTGAAAAGTGCCTAATCGGAAGATGAGGTGCTGTTCCTCCAGTTTGCCTTGAGCTTCACTGGAACATTGCAGCAGGCCAAGGACGGATATTTGGGCATGGAGGGTGTTGTCGAAATGACATGAACTCTAATTGATGAAGACGGAAGTTTAATCTGATTCTGCACCAGTCACCCAATATCTTTTGGGGATCCTTTAGCCCTTCTGTTGTTGATCCTGACGTGTTCAGCCTGTGTAGACCGACAATAACATTATCTTGCCCCCTCACATTCTGTGAACCAGATGCTGTTCAAAAGGGAATTGAATAAATAATAAAAGAAAAATGAAAAATATCATTTCAGGAGCCGATTTGGCATTGGGATTTAAAAGCCTAAAGACATTTTAGAAGCAGCTCGCTGCTGCAATGGGGGACTCGTTTGTTTCTGGGTGAATGAATTTAAAAAGCGTCTCTTCCTCAAAACCGTTTCTCTTGCTTATGCCACCCTCTGCTGGCCGTTGGACGTTAGTACACAAGCAGAGAGGAAATCATGATAAATGCAGTGAGTGCAGAGCGACCTCAAATGCCAACGTTAAAATAAAAGCAAAACACTGCGGATGTTGACGATCTTGGACTTCGAAACGTTAACACTGTTTGCTTCTCCACATACATGTGTCCTTTATGTGTTAATTTTTCGAGTACTTTGTAGAACATGCAACAGCGGTCTCTGTTGGTGAACAAATATGTTACAGTAAATCTGACATTAATTAGTTAATCAGAGGAGAGCGCAAATGCAGTCCTCCCGCTCCCACAAATTTTACAGTCGAGAATCCCGCATTTGGGGACATCGCAGGTGTCAGCACACTCGATGTGCAATGGGCTGACCTCGTCCTGGGAGAACCATCTCTTTTTTGGACAAATATACTTTATTCATTAAATATCTGGAAGAACATTACAAAACATTTCTAAATCGCCATCACAAAAAGTGTATCAAATTCAACATGGATCACGAGGTGCTTCACTACAATCAATGAATATTACAGTCATTTCAATATGGTCATTACAGACAGTCAGACAGTGCAATGATATTGGAGTTATCAACACACATCCTGTTGCACTCTGAGGTGCTTCAATACAATTATGATACATTTAGTATTCACTGCATATGTTTAATGTGAGCCGTACAGCCCAAGGGATCTATACAATTCCCAGTGTCTCGGTGCACTATGGCAGAAAGGTCTTAGTCAGCGACCTTTCCCCATTGGGCCTTTGCAGCGGCTGCCCCAAGCTTTAGTGCGTCTCTCTGCACATAGCCCTGGGACCTTGGAATGTGCCAGTCTGCAAAACACGGTCGGGGACAACTATGCACTGGAAGACCAACAAGCTTCGTGCAGACCAAAGAGTGTCTTTCACCGAGTTGATGATCCTCCAGCTGCAGTTGGTGTTTGTCTCGGTGTGTGTCCCTGGGAACAGCCCTGAGAGCACAGAGTCCTGTGTCACAGCACTGCTCGGGATGACCTCGGCAAAAACTACGGCATCTCTCTCCAGTCCTTCTTTGCAAAGGCACAATCCACAAGGAGGTGAACAAAAGCCTCTTGCCCGCCACCCCCACCCCCCCGCCCCACCACCACACATCCACCTCGAGGCCAAGGTGCAGAGAGGGTGAGATTCTTGGCCTGTAGGAAGGATCTGACGGGGAGGCACCTTGGTGCCTGTTGGAAAGTTCTGGCGATGAACCATTCTGCCACATGACTTTGACAGTCTGCTCGGGGAACCATCGGACAGGATCCAACATCTCCTTTTCCTGCAGGGCCTCTAAAACATTACGTGCCGACCACTGCCTGATGGACTTGTGGTCAAAGGAGTTTCTCTGCATAAATTTTTCCACAAGGGACAGGTGGTACGGCACGGTCCAACTACTTAGAGCATTCCACGGCAGCGTAGCCAGACCCATCCTTCGCAACACGGGGGACAGGTAGAACCTCAGCAAGGAGTGACACTTGGTGTTTGCGTACTGAGGGTCTACGCACCGCTTGATGCATCCACACACAAAGGTGGCCATCACGATGAGGGTGATGTTGGGCACGTTTTTTCCCCATTATCTAGAGGCTTGTACATCACATCCCTGTGGACACGATCCATTATCGAACTCCAGATAAAGCGAAAGATGGCTCGGGTGATCGCCATCGCTCAGGAGTCTGGAATGGGCCAGGCCTGCGCCACGTACAGCAACAGTAAGAGTGTCTCACACCTGATGACCAGGTTCTTACCCGCAATGGAGAGGGAGAGTTGTTGCCACATGCCCAGTTTTCTTTCCACCATAGACACTCGCTCCTTCCAGTTTCTAACACATGCCCCGTTCCCTCCGAACCATATCCCTAGCACCTTCAGGCCGTCTGACCTGACGGTGAAGGGGACAAAGGATCAGTCAGCCCAGTTCCCAAAGAACATGGCCTCACTATTCCCATGATGTACCTTGGCTCCCCAGGCCAGTTCAAACTGGTCGCAGATGTTTATCAGTCTGCGCACCGACAGCAGATCCGAGCAGAAGACGGTGACATCGTCCATGTACAGGGAGTCTTTGACCTGAGTGCCTCCACTGCCTGGGATCGTCACTTGTGCATGAATCACAAAAGGTTAGTATGCAGTTACAGCAGGTAATTAGGAAAGCTAATAGAATGCTATCATATATTGTGAGGGGAATTGATTACAAAAGTAGGGAGGTTATGCCTCAGTTGTACAGAACACTGTGAGACCATATCTGGTGTATTCTGCTCTGTACTGGTCTCTTTATTTAAAGAATGTCGTAAAAGCGTTAGAAGCATTTCAGAGAAGATTTACTAGACTAATGTCAGGCATGAGAATGCTGTCTTATGAGGAAAGGCTGGACAGGTTAGGCTTGTATCCACTGGAATTTAGAAGAGTAAGAGGTGAATTAATTGAAACCTTTAAGATCCTGAGGGGTCTTGACAGAGTGCATGTGGAGAGGATGTTTCGTCTTGTGGGAGAATCTAGAGCTAGGAGTCAATGTTTCAAAATAAGGTGTCTCTCATTTAAGACAGAGGTGAGGAGAATTTTTTTTCTCTCAGAGGGTGGTGAGTCTTTGGAACTCACTGCCTCAAAAGGCGGTGGAAGCAGTGTCTTTGAATAGTTTTAAGGCAGAGGTAGATAGATTCTTGATTAACAAGGAGGTGAAAGGTTATCGGGGGTAGGCAGGAATATGGGGTTGAGGTTACATTCAGATCAGCCATGATCTTATTGAATGGCAGAACAGGCTCGAGGGTCTGAGTGGCCTACTCCTGCTTCTAATTCGTATGTAGGTTCTAAGAAAATATAAATAAACAAAAGCATGAATAGGAAACTCAAATGTGCATTTCCTTGGGGCCTGTCCTGCAGAAAAGAATTCACAATTTTAATTCCATTTATATTTCAGAATTATCGGATTTAAAATTTTGTTAGAAATGGGAGAGACAATGTGACATTTCTACTCACAACAAATACCGCTTATCTAAAATTAGCTCACCAGTTACTCCAAGTATCCTATCTCCTCTGGAACCAGTTCACACAGACGCTGAACCCCATCCGACTCAACAGACTTTCACACTGACACTGAATGCCTTTCTCACCTAAATCTCTGCACAGGTCCACATTAAGAGGAACCACGTCAGGTCATTTTGAGCTAGTAACCCAGGACAATTACCAAAATGATACTGGATTATAAGCAGCACTGCGATGTGAAGCTGGGAGCTGGGTTTTGACTGGCAAACCAGCTTCACATGGGTCCTCAGAGAGAGGAGACTGGGTAGAAATGGTACTCAGGTCTAAGAGGCTCCTGGCCAGGGTGCTCACCAAATGCTCCTTATATTTTCTCTGCAATTTAAAATGCCGCCAATGATTCTGCAATGTTTACTTTTTGAGGATCACCTGTCACCTTGCTCAACAAATATCAAATATTACATGTCATTACTTGACCATTTTTACCCATTAATTCAACAAGATCAGTGTTCAATGTTTTGGGTTTGAATTACTTGGGTGGGGGTGGGGTGATGATGGTGGAGGAGGTGGAATTATCTACACAGCCAGGCTTTCTTTAAAATCGGAGTGTGCTAATTGGAAGACATGCGTCTCAGTTTCAGAATGTACAGTGGGACAATGATGTGACAAAAATGAAGCTTCCTGGGCAAAGGGAAAGGATGTCAAAAGCTAGGCCCGTGTTCCCGCGGAGTAGTTTTGTTCAGGGCTACTGACTGTCCCTCAGAGGCAGACTGACTGTGGGGAAATTTCCGCCAGTGCCTCTCAAAACGCTGAATGCCTGTGTCTGAATGTTGCCCCCTCCCGGGCTCTGCACCCATCCACTGCTCCTTCCATCAAAGCCTCATCTGTGACTGCTATCTCTGGCCCCATTTAACCGCACCCTCACCAATTGTTTCAGTGATCAACATGCAACACTGGTCTGGTGATACATCCCGAGGAAAATGCTAAAAGCAGCTGAGGAGAGTGCACCAACAGGTGTTAAGGGTGCTAAGGACAGACTGACTGTCCTTGGTTGTGCCAATGCAGCCGGCACACGCAAATGTAAATTGTCTGTAATTGGGAAGAGCAAACGTCCCAGATGCTTCAAAAGGATTCGGACATTACCTGTTCACTATTCTGCCAATGAGGGTAACCAGGGACATGTTTTCTGATTGATTTCACAACCACTTTGTACCAGAGGCACGTTGGGTAGCTGTGAAATCATGTTTCTCCTGGACAATGGTTAAGCACATTCTCCTGCTGAACTCTTGGTGAAGAACAATGTTTTCGCTGTTTACTTTTCCTCCAAAGTAACGTCATTAACTCAGTCAATAGACCAAGGTAATTTTCGGATCATGAAATGTAAATATAAAGACTCCTTCTTGGATAGTATATTTGGCGCTATGACAGAGGCCTGGGGGTGGAAGGCTTCCAAAAGGAGTTTACAGTTTTTAAAAAATTCATTCATGTGATGTAGGCATCACTGATTAGACCAGCATTTATTGTCCTTGTTCAGAGTCACATGGAGGCCTGGTAAGGACAGCAGATTTGCTCCCCCAAAGGACATTAGTGAACGAGATGGGTTTTTACAACAATCAGCAATGGTTCCATGGCTATTATCAGACTTGAAATTCCACATTTTGATTGAATTTAAATTTCACCGTCTGTCTTGGTGGGATTTCAACCTGGGTCCCCAGAGCATTGCCTTGGGTCACTAGAGTATTACTCCATTGACAATACCACTATACCACCAGCTCCCCCTGACACCATCTATGTATCTGCTAATGTGTGGTGCCTTGTTGATAAAGACACCGACCAACGGTGGGACAACCTTTGGCCTGCAACGGTGTTCATCGAAACGATAATATTGACAAAGAACTTTGAAGATTTTCACGTGAACAAGGAAAAAAATTCTGATAAACTAGCTCCTTGAGTATTCAAGATGCATATGAATGGAATGTGTGAATACACTGGAGGCTGAGGATATTGAGGAAGTGTTTAACACCGTTAACAATGCTCCCAATGTGCATTCTTCGACTGACAGGGAGATTGCAGGAATGGTGTTACATCAAGATCAACTTGATAAATACAGTGTTGATGAGTGAACCCAGTAGAGAAAGTGCCCATGGATGATATTCTTAAGATGTGTGACAGGTTGATAGATGCACTCGAAGAACGTGCAATTATAAGTGGGCAAGAAATAACGTCAATCAAAAGACGAACTTATGAAAGAAAAACCAATGTTGATGACGCAAATGAAGCTGGGGGAACTATTCAAGAATGCCTCCCAGGAGAGAACATCGACACTCTGAACCCTCTCCTACAAGCAGAATTCCCATGGGTGGGTACTATTACAGGTACCCTGCATTTATTGTTCAGTGATACATCTTACTTTTCTGGCCATTTTATTCAATTTAGGCTTGGACTATTGTAATGTAAGTAGGCCCAGTCCCATATGTGGTATCCCGAAAATCAAAATTATCTGAAATCCGAAATGCGATTGGCCGCGAGGATTTCGGATAACAGATCCTCAACCTGTAGAATATTGCAGAATGTAATTCTAGCTACGCTAGAGCTGAATGTTTCAAAATACCACACAGTTGAAAATAAAATGCCTACTGCCCACCGGCAGCAAAATGTTTCACTTAAAAAGCAGTTTTACTGCCATATATGTCTCAGCGATTAGCTGATGGAATCAAACAGCCTGTTCCTTTGGTTGCTCATAATAGGGAGAGTACACAACCAGCCCACACTTGCAAAACTGTCCGATGTGATTCCGTGATTGGGCAGCACTTACTGAACAATCTTGAGTGTGCTAATGACTACACTGACGACCAATTTACGATAACAATCTCAAATATGATGTCAAACTTGAACTGTTTTGTTTTTTGCAAATTTTTTGCAAATTTTTATAAATAAAGTATATTTTTTGGGAAGAAGCTGGTTGGTTCCTGGGTCTATTCCAGCTGTTGGGTGAGTGACTTTAACATACACCATACGTTAATCCCAGATGTACGAGCTAGAGGTTCTGTCAAAGACTGCAGCAGGTTTGAGACATGGGGTTTAGCGATATTTGTAATGTTGTGTAACCAAATGAAGAATCAACGTTTCAGCTAAGGAATGGTTCGATTGCACAGAAGTGTGGGACACACATCACTTAGTATAACAGCCCCAGCTTCTCTAATCTATCCACCTCAAGTTCCTCAGCCCTGGAACCATGGTCGTGAATCTTTTTTGCACCTTCTCTAAAGCAATCGTCATGGTTGGGCATCCTTCTAAACATGTAAGATGATAGCCATGCAGCACATCGATTGGAGATGGCTGTAGTGCAATTGGAAATGTACTATATGACCAATGTACCCACTCCTGTGTCGAATGTCAGGAATCCAGCAATTTATCGGGAAAAACAAGGGAAGCTGCTGACACAATATCTTGGAAAACTCCTGCCCTGGCGAGTCTGAGTCAACCTGCATGCTCCAGATGGCCTGCAACTGATCATGGACAAGATAAAATCAATAGAAAACCCTCATCATTCTCATTTGACTGCAGACTCCAGAAGGAATTGCATTACTCCTGTATGACACGATCACCATGTTAAAGTGCGCGCACGTATACACTCAAACAATGTAGCAAAATGCTGGGAATCTGAAAAAAAACTGAAAGCTCTTGGAAACACTTGGTCAGCATCTGTGGAAAGGGAAGCAAACTGAATGATTCAGAGCAATGTAACTTCAGGAGGACGAGGAAGTAAAATATATTTGAATGTGTAAGTGGAGACTCTAATTGCTATTACCTTATTGTGATTTAGAGCAGAGAGGAGATTAAAGAGTGAGTCCGAACCAGAAAACAGCTAGAAGGGAGGGCTGTGTGTGTGTTTGTGTTGGATACATTGCAACATATAAGAGTGGGCCTGGTTTCAAAACAAACATTGCTCTATCTTCATTAATGTCCCTTCTTTTCATTTATAATTCTGACTCTTTCCACACTCTGTTCACAGCCATTTCTCAGAATAAGATTTGGGCATTGCTGTTGTGACAATCCTTGGCCAGACCCGGGATGTGGGGGGAGATCCGGTTAGGGACTAATAACGTTTTGTAGATAAAGGTTGAGATTCAAGACACTTTCTTTTGGAATAAAGCCACGAGATTCCTTGGATTTTGAACAAATAAAAACAAACATTACTACACATGTTCAGAATGATAAAACATTTTCAAATCTGTCTTACACTCTAACATTCAGGGTAAGTATGAGATACATGTGAATTAACAGATGAACTGTGGTCGAACACACCACACTACAGAGTAAATGGCAGAGGCAACCAAGACACAGCCCATGGATTTCTCAAGAACCCACCTAGACATCAGTAAACACCAGTCAAACAATCTCATTAAAACTCTGCCCCATGAGGGATTCCCAGCTCCGCCTTTGAAGAACTCTCCTTGGAATTCTCTCCAAAAGTCACTCCCACTTGGGCACTTTAAGAATAGCCCACCTTACAGGGTTTCAATCTCACCTTCTGAGATTCATTCTCCCTGGATTCCCCAGTACAGTCAAACACTAGCTCACAAGCATTCTTTCAGATCTATGGCCATGCCAAGCAGAGTACCACTGCCTACAGCCCACTTAAGGTCTGCTCCCCACAGCTTTCTTTAAATTGACTGAGACCTGTTCCTGTCCCTGTGTCTGTGACACTTGCAAGCTGACTTCTTGAAACTGACTGCTTCAAGAAGAGCTGTGCACTGACCCTTGAATTTAGCTGGGGAACTATCAAAACACTCCCAATAGGGTCCCACCCTTGTTACTCGGCAGGAATCATTGTAACAGGCATTGGAACACCCTGCACCTTTTAAATATTATAATCTACACAGACTGCAAATTTAGCCCCCAGGGAGACAAAAGATCAATGCATTTCATGACACTGTGTAGCATGTTGTCCAGAGGTGGTGAGACTTCCATGCTGCTTGCTTGCACCATACCATCTATTCTTGTTTCCCTTTTTCCATGTACAGCTATGTTTTTACATACCTGTGAAATGGGTTGGTTAGTTTTATTACAGTCTTTTATGGTATTTGAAATGTTGTACAAATATGATTGTGTTAGACATTGGAAAGGCTGGTATTGGTGTTTTCCTTCTTGCAATGGTCACTTATTTAACACATGGTGGAATATCGATAATAACTTCATGGTGAACTGTTTTGTGGAACGTTGTAAGCCTGCTCAATTAACTCGAGTAACTGCACCTCATCGTTCAACTTGTACGTTACAGCCTTCTGGGATCAACATTGAGTTCAACAATCTTAGATTCAGCATCTGCAATATTTGGTTTTATATTATTGGGTTCAACAATCTTAGATCATAACCTCTGCCTCCATCTTGTTCTAGTTTTTGCTTTGCTGGATTAGTCTTGTCTCTTTATACCTTCTCTGCATTCAGGTGGTTGTTACATAGCCTCGTCTGGACAGTTTTGCTCCTCCTAACTAGACCCATTTACCACTCTCTTTGGCTGTTGCATCATGAAATCTTGTAGTATTTAATCTCCCCTGTCCTGCATAGACCTTCCCTTTTGTTCTTCCTGCCCTTTCCACTGACTTAATAGCTCCTCCATTTCTATCTTTCAACACTTCTGATGAAATCCCACCTCGATCTGAAAAGTTAACTCGACCTATTTGGTTGTGTGTGTGTGTGTGTGTTACGGTTTCTGTTGACGTTTCCCTGTCCTTACACACTGCGCCATTATCAGACATCAAGCCTTTGCTTAACTTGAGAAACGTTATTTTTTGCCCCATTCGCCAATGTTTTTTGCAAATCCGATTTTCCAGCCCTTCTGCAATGTAACCGCGGCTCTGCCGCTTCATGATTGAAATGTTCACCAGAACATTTTTTTTTGTGCAGGAGTTGGAGATATTGTTGAAATAAAATTGCGCTTTGTCTGGGCTGAAGCTCCGACTTTCGTTTCTACTCTTGTTCTGTTTGCTGCCTTTTTGCTCCAGAGTCTGGGCGGTGGCCCAGAGTTTATTATATCCCCAAAAGGGCAACAGAGCAAATCGTGTTCAAACTGGAGAGGATTCTGCAGCTTTTAGGTCTGATAGTGTGCCATTTGAAAATGTTACTGTATTTACCTTGGGATTGGTTTTTCCCCCTCCCTCATTGGTCAGCACTTTTTTAACTCTCTGCCCCCTCCCCCCTCTCTCATTGTTCAGTAGTTTTTTTTTGTGTCTCTAGCTGAGTGTCAACATCTGTTTGTGGAGGAGCTTCCACCAAGTGGGGAAATCAAGGGTGGGGTAGAGAGGAATCCAAAGGCCAGGAGAGCAATCTGCAATTTGACAGCCTGGGCCACTCTGTCACTCCCAACACCTCATCCCCTTCCCACAGCACCTTCACATGAAATTGCAGGAGGTGTAACATCTGCCCCTTCACCACCACTATCCGCAATCACCTCTTCCAGGTGAAGCAGCATTTCTCTTGCATTTGATTCACTTTAGTCTATTGCATTCGCTGCTTACATTGGGGAGACCAAAAACAGAATGGATGACTGGTGTGAGGAACACCCTTTCTCAGTCCACAAATAATCCCCAACCTTTCTGTTGCTTGCCGTATCAATTTGCCATCTTGCTGTCATCCTCTGTCCTCGGTCTGCACAATGTTCCAGTGAAGGTCAAGCAAACTGGAGGAAAAGCACCTCATCTTCCGATTTAGGCACTTCACAGCCTTCTGGACTGAACATTGAGTTCAACAACTTCAGACCACGAACTCTGTATTCCATTTGGATTTTGTTTTGCGACGCCACCCACCCAGCCCCAAATGCCAGT
This sequence comes from Cetorhinus maximus, assembly GCF_964194155.1. Lineage (NCBI taxonomy): Eukaryota > Metazoa > Chordata > Chondrichthyes > Lamniformes > Cetorhinidae > Cetorhinus > Cetorhinus maximus. The sequence continues at coordinate 19,858,790 of NC_135899.1, read as the reverse complement.
CTGTATCTTTTTGTTATGTTTTGCTTTCAGGAAGTGCTGACTGTTGTTCTGCTATTAATGCATCATCTTGCTTCAGACAGGGCTGATCATTCTGCTGCTCCCAACATCGGCTTTGGTCTCTAATACTATCATTACTACTCTCTTTGTCATTTAATCTCTCCTCATCTCCTACTTTGCTCCACCTGCTGCACACCATCTTCCACCAAATCTTTCCAACAGCATAAAACCCATCACATTTTTTACCTATCCAGCTCTGTAGAATTCTCATGGACTCAAACGTTAACTGTTACCCTCTCGTTGTTGCCAGACCTGCTGTGTATTTCCAGCATTTTCTGTTTTGATTTCAGATTTCTAGCATGTGAAGTTTTTTGTTTTTATATTAGTCTGGTGAACCTCTGTTGCCTCCATCTATGGCAAGTATATCCTTCCTTCGATAAGGAGACCAAAACTGTGCACAATATTCCAGATGCAGTCTTGCCAAGGCTCTCTACAGTTGCAGCAAGACATCTTTCCTACATGTAGATTACACGATTATTGCAGTCCTTTTCTTACACACGCCATTTATTTTTTTACCATGTACTCTGTCCTATAGCGTAACAACTGTTAGTGGCCTTTTAAACCACTCCCACAAGTGACCTCTTTGTTCTCCTATTTCTTATCTCTACACAAATTGATTTTGCATCATATTTATTGAGCTAAGGTCGTGTCTCTCTCCATTGTAGGAATATCATCCATATTTAACAGAGCTACCTCACCACCTGTCCCCAGCTTCCTGTTTTTCTGAAGGGTCAAATCCCCTTTCATAATCAGGTCCAGGCCTTGGGCACCCTGCAACCAACTACTGGCAATCAGGTCATACAGATTTACTTCTGTTTGTGCTCACAATTCCTCAATTTTGTTCTGAATCTTGCGCACATTCAGATGCAGAGCCTTTAATTTGTCTTTTCTACCATTTTTGTAATCTCTGGCCTTATCTGCTGGTACACCCTTGTCCCTTCCTGCCACCCTGGTTACCATTACTCAAATTGCTACCCTGCTCTATTACCCTGTCGTTTCCCTTTAATTTACCACATGCCCTCTCACATGACCCCTCCCCCCACCCACTATACAGTGTAGAGCCCTCTCTACTGCCTCAATTATACAACTTGTCAGAACACTGGGCTTAGCATGGTTCAATAGAAAACAGTTGGATACTTATTGTTAGATTTCCACTTACAAATCCTCGGATTTGAAGAAGCTGAAACCATGTGCACATTTCATTTCTGAATAGATTATTTTCAGTTTTTCTGAGCCTGTTGACATGTTGTCCCTCAGCCTCCTTTAGCTTCACCCCATGATTGGGTGTAGTAAGAGGGAACCAAAGGAAGTTCATGGGGGTGAAAGACACGAGATATGAAGGTTAAATGCTGCCTCAATCTCATATCTTTCCGTTAATAAGTATTCCTTGACGTGTTTGAGAGTGATAGAATTATTAGCAAGCTGGCTAACAGGAAACATTGTAGGAGTTAAAGGTAGTTACTCTGGCAAAAGATGGGATTGGTGTTGTTACCATTACATTTTGGGTTGGGAATTAAAAGTAATGCATTCTGCAAATTTTGAAATTGTAAGGGATGCAAGGGATGCAGTTAATACAGTGCAGCACCTCAACAAAACACAGGAAGACATTAATGAACTTGCAAGATGCGCATGTAAGTGCCAGATAATAGATGAGTGTGAAGCGTACATTTTAGTGGGAAGAATAAGAAGGCCACATGCTCGTTGGAAGGTCAGTGTCTAAGGGGGGTTCCATACCAGGGAGATCAGGGAGAAGAGATAAATCACAGAATTGTTACAGCACAAAAGGAGGCCATTTGGCTTACTGTGTCTGCACCAGCTCTGTGAATGAACGTTTCACCTAGTGCCATTCTCCTACCTTCTCCCTGTAACCATGCACATTTGTTTTTTTCTTCAAATAATCAATAATCCCTCTTGAATGCCTTGATTGAAGCTGCCTCCACCACACTCTCAGGCAGTGCATTCCAGACCCTAACCACTCACTGTGTGATTTTTTTTTCTCATATAGCTTTTCTTCTTTTCCCAGTTACTTTAAATCTGTGACCCCTCATTCTCAATCTTTCCACCACTGGGAATAGTTTCTCCCTATCTGCTCTGTCCAGGCCCCTCTTGATTTAGAATACTTAAATGAGATCTCCCCTCAGCCACCTTTTCTCCAAAAGAGAAAAGAGTCCCAACAACTCCAATCTACCTTCATAACTAAAGTCTCTCATCCTTGAAATAATTCTCGTAAAACTCTTCTGCACTCTCTCCAATGCCTTCCCATCCTTTGTAAAATGCGGTGCCCAGAGCTGTATGCTGTACTCCAGCTGAGGTCTAACTAGTGTCTTATACAAGATAACCTCCTTGCTCTTGTAGTCTGTGCCCCTATCAAGAAAGCACAGGATACTGTATGCTTTATTAACTGCTCACTCAGCTTGTCCTGCCACTTTTAATGACGTGTGTACATGTACACCCAGGTACCTGTGCTCCTGCATCCCCTTTAGAGTCACTAACTACAAGCCCTGCAAGTAATGATCATAGGGTTAACGAGAGCATTAGAAAAAACAAACCCCACACTGGGATTTATTTGTAGAAGTATAGAATTGAACATCAGAAATTCTGGTAAACTTGCAGAATCTTGGTTAGTCCACGCTTGAGCATTTCTGATCTCCACAATATTCAAAAGATTATCAAGACTCTGAGGAAGGCGTGAAAAACATTAACAAGGACAAATGAAAAGGACATTAAGTATGGTGGAGGTATGCACTCAGTGTTAAACTATATTATTACATTTATTCAATTATTCATTATAACATTTTATTCAATAGAATTTTGAAATCAGGTGTTCTTCAATATTCCAGAGACATTTCAAATTTTGTGTATTTGTGATGGCAACAATCTGGATCCTTATGGACTTCAAAGCAAGGACTGATAGGACAGAATTCAAGGATCCTTCAAAAATTCATGGATGGTAAACTGCGTATACTGATCTCAATCAAAAACTGATCAATGTTTCTTTGCCATGGCGTATCTGTGTATAAATGTTTGTCCAAATCCATCTATTTTAAGTGCTGCAGCTAGCAAGACAGAAACTGCATGGAAAAAAAATCAATCCCTATCATCGGGAATATCAATTTTGTTATGGTTGAGGCTCCTTGCTAAAGGCCACAAACCGTGATAATTGTTTGACACAGTTCATGAAGATTGTAAATAAAGTCAATGGTATTTGGTGGTCCATCTGTGCGTTGTACATCATCTGGTTGAATTGTAGCTATAATTTCGGATGGTCAATGAGTTATTGCTTGCTATAGGTCAGCATTTTCCCATTGGCTCTCCCAATCCTTACAGGTTATTTTATCCTTGTACAATGTGTTGTTTTGTTTGAGCCATCTGAGAGCCTCCATGACTTTGGTCTCCTGTACTGGTGGCATACACTGTCCTTTTTAAAAACAAGCTTCATTTCAATTTGAGTGGTACAACATTAGCATTTTGTGGCAGTTTCAGTAAACGGATTTCATTCACTGTTGATGGTACATTGACAGTACTACAGTAAATTGCCTTCTGACCTTTTTGTAAAGAGTATCATAAAAGGGGATGCATTGGCTAATCAATCTGATTTGAGGGGGTCTGAGATTTTCTAACCCGGGAGGCACCACGTCCAGTGACGATTCATTTGCCCATATGTAGTTGTGTAGGTATCTATCGTGTCTTAAGAGCAGTGTGACATGCGTTACAGATCCTTGATGTTCCATGTGTTTGCAGGTTCACAGTTTGAGGTTACTTTCAATGGACACTTTGTATGTCTACTTATGCTCCTTCATCTCATTGTTCAACAAATGCTGTCCAATCACAGAATCACATCTAACGATAGTCATTATGTTCTGAGTGATTGTTACCAAAACTACAGATTGTGTAAGAAAAAACAATGTTTGACTTTCTATTTTTTTAAAAAAGACAGTACAAAGGATAGGAGAATGTTTCAGTCATTGATGAGTGAGTTAGATACTGAAGCAGTCCATGTCCAGATGCAGCAAGACCTGGACAATATGCAGGCTTGGGTTGACAAGTGGCAAATAATAAATTGCACCGCACAAGTGCTAGGCCATGACCATCTCCAACAAGAGAGAATCTAACCATCGCCCCTTGACATTCAATGGCATTACCATCAGTGAATGCCCATACTATCAACATCCTGGCGGTTACCATTGACCAGAAACTGAACTGGGCTAGCCATATAAATACCGTGGCTATAAGAGCAGTTCAGAGGCTAGGAATTATGCAGCGAGTAACTCAACTCCTGACTCCCCCAACTCACTACGACTGCTCAGACAGCACCTTCCAAACCAACAACCACTACCATCTAGAATGACAAGGGCAGCAAACACATGGGAACATCACCACCTACAAGTTCCCCTCCAAGCCACCCACCATCCTGACTTGGAAATATATCGCCGTTCCTTCACTGGCACTGGGTCAAAATCCTGGAATTCCCTCCGTAACAGCACTGTGGGTGTACTTGCACCACAGGGACTGCAGTGGTTAAAGATGGAAGCTGACAACTACCTTCTCGAGGGCAATTCGGGATGGGCAATAAATGCTGGCCCAGCCAGTGACACCCACATCCCAAGAATGAATAAAAGAATTTGCCTGGGTTTGTATATACACTGTATAACTCCTGCCAACGCAAGGTGGGTTCCAATCGCGCTTCACTGCATCCATACTCGTCTAGGTGCAGAAATCCACCCTCATAAATAGTGATAGCTTCATTTCCGTGTTTCCCCAAAATGGCAACACATTTCTTGGGTTTGTGAGGTCCAGGGCTTTACCTCGAAACCTACTTGGTTTTGACTTCAACCTTTTTTGGTTTATCAGGCTCTGATTTTTAGCAAAGTTTGTGGAGATTAGTGTTCGCTATTAAAGCAAAGGTGCAATTGTAAGGAGCATTTTAGATTTGTGAAAGAAATTATGATTCAAGTTTGGGTGAGTTGTTTAATGTGGGCGCTGCTAAAGGTGTATTAATGAGCGCGCATGCGCTCTACTGATGCAGTGCTCCCTATAAAGACTGGCGGCGCCACAGAAGCTGTGAGAGGAACGGGGGCGGTGGTGCGGGAATTGGGAGAGGAGCAGGGGCTTGGTGGTCGAGCATAGACCGGGAGAGACTCCCGGATGGGAGACCTCAGCCTCTCCATTCGGTTAATGGACGCAGGAGGTTAGGATGTAAAATGTCGATGGGAAGCCGAGGATCCGGGTGGGAGGCCCCGCCAAACAGGAGTTGGAAATGTGGAAATGTTGTTTTGAGACCGCAAGTTGAGCCTTGGCGACAATTCCGGGCCCCGCCCCCGAATTCCGGGCCCGCCCCCGAATTCCGGGCCCCGCCCCCGAATTCCGGGCCCCGCCCCTTGCCCAATCAGAGGTTTTAATGGAGAGAGACACAGTTAACGCTTCGAGTCAGAAATGATGAGGAGTCGTTTGGAGTTGAAGTGTTAACTGTCTCTCTCTCCGCAGATGCTGTCGGGCCTGCTGAGTTTTTACAGCTATTGTCGTTTTTGTTCTAGATTTCCAGCATCCGCAGTATTTTGCTTTTATCTTAGAGGTTTTAATGGACGCGCTTGAGGTTTCAATCAGATCAGCCATGATCTTCATCTGAAGGGTGACCCATTAGAGCTTTTTAAAATTGAGAAGTTTTAATGGATACAGAGATAACATTTCCTATAGTGAGGAAGGGCTGATTCAGTGAGCCATTGCCAGGTCTGGCCAGACCACCCAAGGCTGTATTGAGTCCTGCTCTCCATTGTTAAAATAACTATTGAATCATAGCCAGAGAATCACTATTCAAAGACCATCCAAGAATGCAAAAGGAGCAGCAAAGACATCTTGGACTAAATAGCCATTCGTGTTGTCAATGTAAGAGGGGAAACGTTTTATGCTGGATACATCCTAACATATGACTTGCATCTCACTAACTGAATTCATTTCCATCTTATTCAATTTTAAAAATCTGCTTCTTTCCACATTATGTTCACAACTGGCTCTCAATCTCCGAATAACATCTGCACGTCGCTGTGCAGCATCATTGTCTGTACATGGTACGGCATCCATTATGCAGGCTATCTTTTTGTTTGCCTCATCCATGTTTCTTTCACTTCACAGGCATATAATTTTTTCTGAGGAATAATTCCAGTCTTTTGTGCTATTTGGTATGAAGTGGTTTGGATGTGATTGTGTGTAACATTGGAGAGGCTGGTGTTGGTGTTTTTACTCTTGCAGTGGGTTAATTGTTTTAACACATGATGGGGTATCAACAGTAACTTCATGATGAACTGCTTTGTAGAACAGTGTAAGCCTACTCGGCTGTCTTCATTGTCATGTAGGCCTCTCCAGAGATTTAATCATGGACATAACACTGCATATCCCAGCACAGTCATTGAAGATGAGCAGTTCTGTCAACCTATTTCCAGTTTGTTTCCAAGGTAGACTTGGTAGGGGTCCCAGACTGTTGCTGCATCTCCAATTTGAGATGGGACCAAAGCCTTGTAAGCAGAAATCTTGACACTTATGCTGTATTTAGTTAGATTTCTCCTCACAAATGCTAGGATTTTCCTGTATGGTTTTATGAGGCAACTTGAGGAATAACAGTAAGATAAAAGCCAAAAACTGCAGATGCTGGAAATCCAAAACAAAACCAAAAACCAAAATACCTGGAAAAACTCAGCATGTCTGACAGCATCTGCAGAGAGGAATACAGTTAGACAAGGGCAGCAAACACATGGGAACATCACCACCTGCAAGTTCCCCTCCAAGCCACCCACTATCCTGACTTGGAAATATATTGCCGTTCCTTCACTGTCACTGGGTCAAAACGGACTCTAAACGTTAACCGTATTCCTCTCCGCAGATGCTGTCAGACCTGCTGAGTTTTTCCAGGTATTTTTGTTTTTGTTGAGGAATAGCACCCCATCATTCAACTTGGCGCTCTCCAGCCTTCTGAACTCAACATCGACATCAACAACTTTTGATCATAAGCTCAGCCCCCACTTTGTTCTGTTTTGATGGGTTGATCGTGTCTTTTCCTTTATCGCTTCATTGGTTGCTATATAGCAGGCTACTCCAACCCCGAGCTCACTATCTGGCCTGCCATGCATCTCTATCTGGCTCATGGAGCCTGTTTTCAAAATACCATAAGTGAAGTGAAAGATTCAACAAGGAGCTGATCCTCCATTCACAGGCCATTTCTGTCAGCAGCAACAGTAACAGTTCACACTTGTGACTGATGAAATTTAATGCATATGTCCGCCCGTTTTACTATCCTGTCTGTGTCCTCATGAAGTTCCTCTTCTGAAGGTTCACTTTACATGTAACGCCCCTGTTCAAATTTTCCTGATACTTTGATCTGATTTGGTTGATTTTTCCCAGATTACACCGGTATTGCTAACGGAAATGAGTGGAAACTCTACACCCAGAAATCCAGGTCCTGAACTCCCAATCAATAACTGAATATTTACTGATATAACATGTGCTGTCATTTACTGTAGTTTTTCTTGGCATTTCACTGTTTCATTGCCAGAGTTTAACTTATAATTTTTTGTATATCAGTTGGACAGGAAGAAGTATTTGCTGTTGATGGTTCATCACCTTTACTGGATCCTAAAATTGGAGCTGATCTGAGCAGAAGTGATGTTGTATGGGAGTTCACTGGTAGTAAAAAAGGCCTCTTACTATCTTGGATTATGTTGCTAATTACTCTAAACTGGAGCCAAATGAACAGTTCAAATTACATTTACGTTTTAATGTGTCCACTGGCTCTCTGAGAATAATTAATGCAACATCTAGAGACCAAGGAGTTTATCAAATCACTGTAGATGGAAAACTGAGAGGAAGTGGAGTTTTGAAACTCATTGGCATGTAATTCCATTACTTTGAAAGTGATGCAGCTTGTGAATTATTGACTACCAAACTTAAGAAACATGACATAGGATTTGTGCTTGTTGTTGTTGAAGACAAAACTAGATTCCTTATCTTTAAAGGAAGACAAAAATGAAATGTGAAAAAATTGATTGTAGCCCTCAGACCCTGTCCATTGCTGCGATATGTTTCTTATCCTGTGGAGTAGGGGGAATAGATGAAGAAAGGATTGAGGGTAAGTTGGGAAGGGGAGAGAGGATGGAAGATGAAGGGGAGAGTATCATGGAGGTGATAAGGTTGGTGTGAGGATGGTGCAGAGAGAGCCTGGCAGGAACAGGAGCTTGGTATAGAGTAAAATCTTCAGTTCAATCCACAACTGCCAAATTGCCCCCAAAGCATTTGTATTTGACATGATCATTTTTTTGTGCTGCTTGCAATGCCTTGTCTTGAGCATTAACTTTTTTTCTCTTGGTTGCTCAGTGCTGACAGGCAGCTGGAATCCGGGGAGGCAACTGAGGAGGATGAAGTGCAACTGGTACTTATACTTTTTTTTTGGAAGTCCGCAGCCTCTGACAACTGAGTAAACTCAATTCTTGAATCCTTCCCCAGATCTTTAACATCAAATCGTGGACTTTTGAGAACTTTTGTCCACACAGCTCTCATCGGTATTCTGCCTGTTGTAACTTCCCCGCTCTCATCTGATCCCATTCACCTCTTTTATGGTCAACACTTCAGGTGCTACCAAACATTTTGAAACTCCTTACATTTTGAAACTTCTAACATAATCACTGGTGAGGCTCAGGGTGATTTCTGCAATAACATGAGCAGAGATACATTTAAAAGACTGAGGCATCAAAGCCCTATGAGCCCAGCCTAAAAGCTCACATGGATTCCTGTAGAACAGAACCCGAGATGGAGCAAAGATATGAAAGCTTAAATGACCATTTTAATTATACACCCAACCAATTCTCAGGTCTGCATCTAATTGCTTCCATTGCAGTACCTAACTCGATCAGATCTCAAGAACGAATGAATAAAGGAACGCAGCCATACTGCACGTATCCACCTCTGTTACTACATCAATGAATTGAGTTATTCAACTCAGTTTACCTTTAACCAATCTGTGCTTACTTACAATTATTTTTCAAGCGCCAACCAATTTTGTCCTGGATTATTGTTTCTAAAAGCTTTCCCACCACTGCCATTAGGCTGCCTGACCTGTAGTTGCTGGGTTTATCCTTCTCTCCTTTTTAAAGAAATAATTGAATGGTTCACTCTACATGCAATGGGGAAGTGGCTCGGTATATGAGGCACAGCAAACATACCGGAGGAAGTGCAGAAGACCCACTCGGAGCATGTTGCTCCCAGAGCCAAGCTGCTCCAGCGTAGTGATGACTGGCATTTACACAGAAAAAAAAGATAATCCTAATGTGGCCATGTACAGTCCACCTGTCGACCAAAGCAGAAAATGCTGGACAAGCTCAGCAAGTTGAGCCGCATCTGTGAAGAAAGAAGCAGAGAAAACATTTCAGGCTGATGACCTTTTGGAATGTGGAAAATGTTAACTGTTTCTCTCCTTAAATGCTGCCTGATTAATTGAGGGTTTTGAGCATTTTGTATCCAGCATGTGCAGGATTTTGTGTTTTAAAGAAGTGAAGTGATAGTGAGAATCGGCAGCAGTACCATCGTGCAGCACCTAGACGATGCTGACAGTTTTTGTGATCGGGTTATGGCATTGGAAGTTCAGTTCCGGATTGATGTAGGGAGGCACGTGTGAAGGGCAGAGCTCTTTTTAGTTAACTACACTAACTTAATGTGAAGCGGTGATGTCCTTATGCTCAGTCCTATTTAGCTGTTCATTCATTGTCTCCGGCAGAACCACTGTCTGAACCTCCGATCAATTATTTCCATGTGAATACCACCATTGAACTGACTTGTCACTTTCCTTCGGGGAAAGTGAGTTCCATTCAGTGGTGGAAGGATGGTGAAATGATAGTGAATGGCCAACATTATCAGTTGGTGAAAAACAACAGCACATTGATTATTTCTGAAGCCAACAAATCAGCCTGTGGAAACTACACTTGCAGAGTGGAGAACCCTGTTAGTAAGAGTTCACACTCTCACTCTGTGAATGGTGAGTCAAGCCAGTCAGTCAATTCCATTTAATAGTTGAAATCAATATTCCACTGATGTGCATTGAACTCCACCTTGCTAAAGTGGTTAATATAAGAATTTCTATCTTTCCATGACAAGGGAAAGGAGTAGGATGGGAAATCACAGATTGGTAGTGTAAAATGTCCTGTTGCGCACACCCAGCACCAGAATAAAAAATCTCGCAGTTTTCTTCAGAGTAAACAGGCTCCCAATGCAGGAAATGGAATATTGCTGCAGTGATGCACACCCTTCTGACTAAAGGAGCCCTGATAGATTGTTGGGCAGAATGGAGAGGACTTGGAACCATAGAAAAGTTATGGTGCCGAAAGAGTCAATTCAGCCTATTGCATCTTCGCCAGTCAAAAAAGTGAAATAAGAAAACTAGCCGCTCATTTTAAGCTCACTTTCCAGTACCTGGTCTGTAGCCTTGCAGGTTACAGCATTTCAAATGCAGATCTAGGTACCTTTCAAATGAGTTGAGCATTTCAGCCTCAACCACCAACATAGGCAGTGAATTCCAAATGCCCACCACCCTCTGGGTGAAGAAGTTTTTTTTTCATGCTCCTTCCACTCCTTGTACCAATCACCTTAAGTCTATGCCCCCTGGTAATTCACCCCCCAGCTAGGGGAAATAAGTCTTTCCAGTCTACCCTATCTAGGCCCTTCATAATGTTATATTCCTCAATTTGGTCACCCCTTAGCCTCCTGTTCGAAGGAAAACAACTCTACCCTGTCCAATCACTCATAGCTGCAATTTTGAATCCCTGGCAATGTTTTTGTAAGTCTCCCTCTCTGCACCCTTTCCAGAGCAATTATGCCCTTCCTGTAATATTGTGACTAGAGCCGTGTACACAATTCTAGCTATGGCCTAACTAGCATTTTGCACGGTTCCATTATTACATCCCTGCTTTTGTATTCAATACCTCGTCCAATAAAGGAAAGCATTCTATATGCTTTCTTGACCACCATGCCCACCTGTCCTGCCACCTTCAAGGACCTGTGGACATGCACTGCAAGGTCTCTCGCTCCCTCAACTCTCCTCAATAACTTCCTGTTTAATGAGTATTCCCTTGCTTTGTTTGCCCTCCCCAAGGGCATCACATCGCACTTTTCCTGACTATTACATTTGCCATTTCTCTTCCCACTCAACCAAACCATTGATTCATTCTGGAGTTGACATCTATGCGGTTCACTATCAACTACACAGCCGATTTTTGTGTCCTCTGCAGACTTCCCAATCATGCCTCCCACATTAAAGTCCAAATCATTAATATATATGACAAACAACAAAGGCCCCAATACTGGCCCCTGTGGAACACCATTGGAAATCATTTTCCATTTGTAAAAACATCAATTGACCATTACCCTTTGTTTCCTGTCACAGAGTCAAATTTGAATCCAACCTGCCACCTTCCCCTGTCTCCCCTGAAATCTTACTTTCCTGGCTGGTCTGCTCAGTAGGACCTTGTCAAATGCCTCCAACATCCAATGCGATACCGTCATCAATCCTCCTGACTATCTTAAATCAATCTGTGCCTCTATAAGTGACAGTTTATCCTGTCTCTCTCTCTCTCTCTCTCTCCGAATTGTTTCCAATAACTTGCCCACCAATGAAGTCAGGCTGACTGGCCTCCCAATTTTCTGGCTTATCCCTCGCGCCTTTTTTAAATAATGGTACAACGTTCTCAGGCCTCCAATTCTCTGGGACCTCGCCTGTATCTAGTGAGGATTGGAAAATTCCCTCCCCGTGGCTTCAACAGCCTGGTATACAATCCATCCGGCCCTGGTGATTTATCCACCTTCAAGGATGCAAGCCCCTCTCGTACTTCCTCTCTCACTGTGCTTATTGTATCTAATGTTTCGCGCTCCTCCTCTTTAACTAGAATGTCTGCATCACCCCTCTCCTTAGTGAAGACGGAGACAAAGAACTCATTGAGAACACTACCCACATATGCTGCATCCACCCACAAGTTACCATGTAAATCTGATAGGCCCTACCTTTTCCTTAGATATTCTGTTACTCTTAATGTACTTGTGAAACATCTTAGGGTTTTCTTTGATTTTACCTGCCAATATATTTTTTGTATCCCCTCTTTTTGCTTTCCTAATTTCCATTTTAACTTCACCCCTGTAATTTCTATACTCCTTTAGGCTTTCTATTGTATGAAGTCTTTTGTGTCTGTCATAAGCTTTCAGTTTCTGCTTTATCTTGGCCTGTATGCTTCTGGATAACCAGGGGGCACAGATTTGGCAGTAACAAACTTTTTTCTTTGTGGGGACATGTCTACACTGTGCCCATAGAATCTAACCTTTGCCTCCCACTGATTTCACGCAGTTCTTCTTTCTAAAAGCTGTATCCAGTCCACTCTCACCAGCTCACCTCTCAGCTTTGTAAAATTTGTCTTGTCCCAATTTAAGAACTTTTAACTCCTGTTCTATCTTTGTCCTTTTTCCGTAATGCTAAATCTAACTGTATTTTATGGTCACTATCTCCAAAATGGTCCCACACTGCTACTTCTTCCACTTCTCCAGCTTCATTTCTTGAATCTAGAATTGTGCTCCCTCTCGTTGGGCATCTTAAGTGATGGCTAAAAAAATTCTCTTGAATGCAGCTCAAAATTCTGCGCCCTCTTTGCCCTTCACAATGTTCGTATGCCAATTGATTTTAGGGTAGTTGACGTCGCCAACGATTACTGCCCTATTGTTTTTGCACCCATAAATCTGTCTACATATTTGCTTTTCTAACCCCCTTCTGCTATTTGGGGGTCTATAGCCTCTAAGGACAGAATTTTAACAATGGAAGGAAGATTTCAGAAGGGGCAGGAGATTAAATACACAAATTGTCTGTCCTATAATGCTTGTATTCCTTGGGTTCCTTTTATTGTTTGGGGATTCCATAGTCACCCATGTGGGAGACATGGCAGATCCATCGAAGCTGAATTTTCTGCAGGGGGTGGTCTCTGTGCTGTTGAGATCAGCATAATGCAGGACCTCACTATGTGATTTTTTTTTTGTCCTGCTGTAACGTCTTCATGCTGGACCTCAGGTGTCTGGTGGAAGCCCCAAGCACACTGTTATGAAGCACCAGACCTAAACATTGATGGCATCAGTCTTGAGGTTGTAGAAAAATTCTCACACCTTAGTGAGCTCTTTAGGGATGATTATATTGAAAATATAAGTGGACGCATCCAGAAAGCAAGTTCTGCCTACAGCTGGCTCCAGGATCATGTCTGGAAGCAGAATGGCATTAAGCTGAAGACTAAAATCAAACTCTACCTCACCTTTATCCTCACCGGCCTGCTGTATGGCACAGAATCCTGGCTCTGCCATAGGCACTGATCAAAGGTCTGGAAGGCTAGGATGCAATCAATGGTTCAAGAAAATTCAGTTGCACCAGAATTAACTTTTCTACGTTGGCACCAGATTAAAAGTGCATACTTTGGTGCTGTGAGCTTTGGACAATATTACCCTCTAAATGAATAGATTATAACTATCAACCTTTCCATTATGGTTACTTCAATTATTTAATTATCTAATAATCCTACATGATTGTAAATTGAGCAATTTAGACAATCTGATCAGTAGTGCCTGGATTGTATGAATTATATTATTCACTCCACAGTCTCCTTTGTGGAAAAGCAGTGTTTCTTTTGATATCCCCCCCGCCCTCCCAACCCTCGCTGCATTAAGTCAGCGGACAATGGAATGCCCTACAACCATGACGCCGATTTTCCTTTTCAGCGCCAGAGTATCGGAGCTTGGCTCACAAAGAACCCAGGGCAAATTCAAGTGCCTGTTGCCCGTGACTCAATTCTAATTCATGGACAGAAAATGGTGCCCAGATGTATAACAGATGCTCCCAATGAATGAAGCTCTCTTAGTTGGCTGCTATTCTGACTGATTCTGTTTTGTATAAGCAGCTGTAGTTTCAGAAATTACATTACGGTCATCAGGAGTCAAAATGTACTCTTTAAAGCGGATCTGTCACAATGTTGCTCACAGTGCATCAGATGATGTGCTGTTTTACAAGGACAATGTGTATTCTGCTGGTGAGATTAAGTTTTTAAACCACAGGATCTCCATAATAAATATACTGGGGATGAAGCAGACAGTACAAGTTGGGAACTAAAGATTTCTAGTGGATGTGACGTAATAGAGCTGCCCTTAATGAGGGTCAAGCTAATTCTTCTAATAGTTTGTGTTTTGTAACTTGAGTCAAAGAATATATATCATTTATTTAATGTAGCTGTCTTGAATATATAAAAGTGAGCCTTTCAACTAATGTGCACATTAGTCTGAAGCTCATGTACTTCCATGCTATCCATCGCAGGTAAAGAATGTGATCCATCAGAGCCAGCAGCCAGTGTACAAAAGATTGTAATTCCTGTGGTGGTGTTGTAGTGGTGCTGATAGTTTTCTTGGTCAATACACATTACAGCAAATGTAAGTATTGATGCAGTTACAGGTTGCTTCAAAAGTGTTGTAATGGATACCAGGTGCTGTGGGAAGGAATTGTGACTGGGATTTTTCACTTCACTCACTCCTTGAGCCCACCAGGAGTACACATTGGGAATTCTGTACTTCTAGCGGCTAGCACATAACTATTTATCCACTCATTTTTACTGATTAGAGAAACATTCTGAGCTGTGAGTGTGGAATATACTGATATTATTGCCTGGTTTGTGTCAGGGCTGCTAAAATGGGAAATCCTGGCAAAATTCTTCCTTCTAACATTTGTCTTTGGAATTTTGTTAAATGAATGAAAGGACTCCATTTAGTAACCTGGCAGTTTGACACATTGGAACTCTGATATAAGATGCTTGGTTATGGGTTGGCTGGATGAGCGTTTAAGGTCTGCAGTATATATTCTCATTTTGATCCAGTGCCACCTGGCTCATGTGTAAGTAGGCTCCACACTCCTTATGATCGGGAGTCTACCTTTACTGGCCAATATCTAGTCACATTATAGTGTGGCCTGGGAGTCATAACAATGAAATCCATTTATTGAATGAACTATGTATTTAATTTTACACATGCCACCCACATCTGTTTCTTCAAACTTCTGAAAGACCAAATGATGACCACTCATGAGCGATGAAGCCAATTATAAACCAATGGGCTGGCTTGTCTTCCAAAGGAAATGTAGGCCAGAGAATTCTAAACTGTTTTCAAATGCTCCTTATAACTTAGAAAATAAAGTATTTGCACTCTCCCTGTTATCAAGCTAAATGCACTTTTCTTACCAGTAACTTCTCTGAAGCTAGTTAAATGTAAAGTTTCCTGCTTGGTGTTTAGCTGTTCCTGGGACCTGCCTTTGTCTTGTTGATTGCAGCATTGACTTTAGATTGTAAAGTCAGTTTTTGTATATTTTTTTTGTGTGACTGGTTGATCTGCCGTGCTTTTTCTCCTTCCTACACTCACCTTCTTTTGACTGGCTCAACCCTGTTTGCTGTTTTATAAAACGGACCTGAGACTACAGGACACTGTCTAATGTTTGGAAGGGGCACTCGAATGTAACATTCCTTTCTTTAGTGGGGGCAATAAAATAAGCAGATTAGTAATATGGACAAGGATTCGCAGGAGCTGTTCAACTTTGGCATGCTGCATGGTAAAATTTGATAGAGAAAATGTTTTGGGAGGGGGGAAGAATTGCAGACTGATATTGTAATCATCTATTGAATGAAAAGTTTTGTCAGTTCATTTTTTTTTTGCATCAATATAATTCATTGCATGTTCACATCAACGGGTAGAAAATGCAAACATAATTGGACAAATGGATCCCAGGCAGTACATTCCAGTGCACATTGTCATGAACTTTAATGTGCTGTAAGTATTGTGATCAAATTTTAGTGACAAGTTAGATATGCAGCTGTTTTGCTCTGAACCTCTCTGTAAATAAATGTCCCTTTAGTTTTTGCATAGTGTAGTAAGAAATTGGAATTCTGTTTCATTTTGCTGTTCGAGAGTAATTAGTGTAAGAATGGGAACTACTGCAGTATCTGCTGTACTGAGCAAAATGCATGCATGTCACGGCGTGTTTGTTCTTAGAGAGAGACAAATGAAAGGGATTATTTCTCAAGTTCTGTTCAATATCTAAAAGGGAAATGAAATAAAACTATCTCTCTCAAACAGAGTGTTAAATATTCAAAGGTATAGAGATAATTTAAAGTGTATTTAATACCATATATTTAGTGCTTCTGATAAAATGCATATTCAACAGGGTGATAACATGGTTCACAAAAAGAAAAACTTGGCCATAAGTTTTTTCTTGTCTGAAAGAAAACTTGTGAAGCATAAAGTGAAGAGAAAACTCAAGAAATATCACCTAGTGTTAAATTGTTTTTAATTATTGTGAAAAAAATCAAATTTTTCTTCAGCTGTTTGCAAACATTTTGATTCCATTTTGTCTTTTTTTTTCTATAGGAGCTGAATGTCCCATCCTTTAAATCCAGGAGCACTGTTCCATTGAATGCCTTAAATCTGGGAGTATGACTGCCATTGAGGAGCCATCTTATATTTGACTTTGAATACGGGTGAACAATGAGCTTCCAATACAATTTTCCCTCGTTCTCAATGAGTGCAGAACATGGATCAAAATCAGTTTTTAAGGCTGTTTTTGATTTTCAGCGGCCACGTTTTCAACCTCACTAACCTGTTTACTATGTGATTGTGTCACTTAATGTTGTCTTCTGTATTTGTGTAGACTTTTTTAGCTTCCTTCTTTAGCTAAATAAGAGCAGAGATATTGCATTTATAGTGTATATTATATTTGTATATTATGATATTTGTAAATTAAATATTTTAACCTCTTGGGAGTGTTGCGATAGGTCACCGGGTCAGTGGCCAGGTTTCGGAGGAAGTTAGTTTCGGGGAGTCAGCCTACAAGGGTCAGAGACAGGACAGGAGCAGGTCCCAGTTAAGTTTAAAAAAGCATGGAAAGGGCTGCCAGTTAGCAGACTTTGAGAGAATCGCAGAAGATCCAAGAAGCAGCACGCAGCCACAGTACTGCTGTTGGCTCTGAGGAGCTGAGTCGGGAACGAGTGAAGCCCTGGGAGCTATTCGGCAGCCCGTGCAGTTGGGGCTAAGAGTAAGCCATAATGTGGCGAAGTGGGGGTGGTGGTGGTGTTTGCTGGTTCTGTGCCGCTGAGGCAGAATTCGGGTTTGGAAGACAACTCTGCTACCAAGCACACTTACAGTTAAAGGTTAGGTGAGGATAGAAGTAAAATGTCTCTTTAAGACAGATTAATGAAGGGGTAGTTCCTTTATGGGTAAGTAATAAACATTTATGTAATCTTGCACGGCGCAAGGATTACATATATAGAATGAATGTTTAATGTATAGTAAATAATAATATGCTAATAGGCATTGTCTTAGTGATACCTGTTATACCTATGTCAACACCTGGCAGGACATTACATAGAGTAGAAAATATTGGGGTGATACGGGGGGATAATTATATGAGGTACCATGACATTCCACAATATGCAGTAGACATCGTTAGCACCACATTAGAAGAGTGTAAGATAGCACACTCAATATATGAGACAGATGAAGCTAAGTGCCGATTTAAAGCAGCAACAACTTGTACAATGGAAACTATTGTATCATCACGTGGCAGCAAAAGATCCAGCATGGGAGCAACCGGATATGCCCCATCCACACACATTCAATGTGCCTACAACCGCAGGTGCCAGCAAGGGTAGGAAAGGTGGAACTGACCGAAATATACAAGAGATGGAAAGTCTTAGGGAGAACCTGACACAGTATTTGAACCAGTTCTCCTATGAAATTCCTTTACTTCCAGAGCACTTGACTGCGAATCGGAGACAGACTCAACAAATGAAAAGGACTTACTATACACTGCAGCAACAGGTTAGAGCCTTAAAAGGTGTTGATCGAATAGATTTTTCCACATGGTGGCCCGATATGTGGAATTGGGGCATAAATGTACACACACCCATGGATTATCTCCCATGCTCTGGTTGTGATTCAGCTGATACTAATTATATATTTTTCTTTTATCTATATATTTAACATACTTGATTCAGCGTACCTGAAGGTGGCAAAAGAGGTGGTGCTGCGGGAGTTTTAGAAGGAGGAGAAGAAATTTAGTGAGCCAGAGGCCTGAATTGAAGGGTCAGATGATACAGGTGGTCTGACGGTACCTTTTACAACCCAAAGCTGGATGACTGGCCAGCATCAATGGGTGGCGGTGTGTGAAGAGGGCGGACAGTACCACTATAGTTGGCTACCTTGGGCTAGGCCAAGGGCCAAAAGGGGGAACTGTTAGGGGGAAGAAAATAATTAAGAATTTATGGTAAGGGAGAATTTATTGAAAGGGAGTGAATTACTTAAAATCTCCAGGTAGCCAGTGCTACCAAGCACATTAACAGTTAAAGGTTACCAGATGAACCTTGCACAGCCTTAGGGCCTGCAAACAACAGAAAGGCCTTGGGAGCTGGACTGGAGTCAGAGGATGACAATAACAACTAAGGTTAAGTGTGCTCTTCAACAGATAGGGGAAGAGCAAATGGTCCTCGTTTAGGGAGGAGGGAAGGTCTCTGCCTGGGTGAAAAATAGGGACATACGATGCATGTGCCTGTTACTAGAGATGTCTGTTTAATGTAAACCTATATCTTGATGAGATCGGTAACTGGAAACGTTCTTCTATGTGATCAATAATGGATAAATATGTTATTTAGCAGAGTGCTATCTCAAGCTGCATTGAGATGGTTCTCTCCTTGCAATTGCCTGAATAAACGATCGTGACCTGTACCTGAGATTCCCATGGTCCGTTTGTCAAAGTGACCACAACATTTGGTGAGTCATCCTTCTGTCTGGTTAGCTTGCTTTCTGTGGAAGGAGCCAATTGGAAAATATAAAGGTATTGTCTCAGAGTTAGCTCATCAATCCTGTGCACATACAGTGCAGTGGCAGATCAGTGCTGCTTGTATCCTGCTGGATGTGGAGCAAAGGTGGGTAAAATAGAGTTGAGGTACAGCCAGGAGTCTGATTGCCTCAGCATGCTGCCTTCAATGCAGCTGCAGTGGAGCAGAGACCATTGCCCACTTCCTCCTTAATGTGCCTTTACGATGCATGTCTGGGAAGAGATGCAGTGGTTTTAGGTTCATCTCAAGCAGCTCTGTAACGCAGGATTCAGTGTTCTAAAAGCAGTTCCTATGGACACAGATTGAGATAAATATCAGCTGCTGCTGGAGGACCATCAACTTGAGGAAAGACATACTTTGGTCTTCCCAAAACTGGCTGCGCTTCCAGTACAAAGAGCTACCTGTGACCGAGTGTTGCGACTGGCACATTACAAGATCCTGGACGACATCTTGAGGGATGCAGCAAAGCTTGAGGCAGCTGCCACAAAGCCTCAATGGTGGAAAGGCACTGTCTAAGGCTTTCTACCACAGTCTGCTGAGGGTCTGGAACCAATGTAAACCCTCTCAGATGTATGCAGAGAATGGCATGAAATGTGAATTTGTCAGGTGATGATCCCATTGCACAGAACTGTAGGACTCATCTCACTTAGTTTAACAGCCCCAGCTTCTTTAATCTATCCATGTAACTGAAGTTCCTCAACCCTGGAACCATTCTCATGATTCTTTTCTGAATTTTCGCTTAACGCATTTGTCATCATTGGCATCCTTCCATCAGTGTAAGTTGATGGGCATGCAGCAGATCAGTTGGAGATGGGATAGTGCACTTTTGCTGATGGCTGAACAGACCACTCCGTGAGAGGCAGATTTTGCCACAAGTGTCCAACATGAAGTGCTCATTCTGGGTTATTGTTTTTGGTGTTGGGACTTGTTGCCAAGCCACTGTGGCCACTCATCATGGTAGCGCACACTGGTCCACAAATAATGTTGTATAACTAACCTGCAGTATGTAACATGTCAAATGTAGCAAAATGCTGGGAGTCTGGAATTAAAAACAGGAAAATCTTGGACACTTTCATCAGGTTAGCATCTGTGGGGAAACGAGCAGTTCAGGCCAATGACCATTGATGAGAACACAGATGTAACTTTGGTGAGGATAGAAGTAAAATATATTTGAGTGTGTAAATTGTGAGAGCTGTAAGTGGAGACTATAATTGCTATTACCTCATTGTAAACGAGAGCAGAGAGAAGACTAAAGACAGTTAGAGCCAGGAAACAGCTAGAAGGGACACGAGTGTGTGTGGTTTCTAAACCAATAAATTTCTCTATCTTCATTAATCTTCCATCTTTTCAAGTTCTATTTCTGACTCTTTCCTCATTCTGTTCACACCAGTTCTCAGAATCTCAGAATAATATTTGAGGATTGCTGTGCAGCACATTGTTCAGAGGTTCTGTGACATCTGTGCTGCATGCTTCCACCATACCTTCTGTTCTTCTTTCCCCCTTTCCATGTCGAGGTATGCTTTACATACCTGTGAAGTGGTTTGGTTAGTTATTTTCCTGGGGAGGTTATTCCAGTCTTTTATGGTATTTGAAATGAAGCTGTTCAGATATGATTGTGTGTAACATTGGAGAGGCTGGTGTTGGTGTTTTTACTCTTGCAGTGGATTACTTGTTTAACACATGGTGGAATATCAATAGCAACTTCATGGTGAGCTGCTTTGTTGAACAGTGTAAGCCTACTCCGCTGTCTTCATTGTCATGTAGGCCTCTCCAGAGAGTTCATCATAGACATAACACTGGATGTCCAAGCATAGTAATTGAAGACAAACCGTTCTGTCAGACTATTTCCAGTTTGTTTCCAAGGTGGGTTTGGTAGGGGTCCCAGACTGTTGCTGCATACTCCAGTTTGATATTGTACCAAAAGCCTTGACTTATGTTACATTTGGTTAGATTTCTCCTTAAAGATCCAAGGATTTTGTTTGTATCATTTACAGCATGTTTTATGTGGTAACTTGAGGAACAGCACCTCATCTTTCAACTTGGCACTCTTCAGCATCTTGACTCAACATTGACTTCAGCACCTTTAGATCATCGTGTTCTGTTTTGCTTTGCTGGGTTGGTCTTGTCTCTTTATCCCTTCATGTTGCACTCAGATGGTTGCTATGTAGCCATTCATGCCTTATTATATATCTGTTTCATTACTATAAAATAATAAGTATTATATTTGTTTGTCAGTGGTAACACACTCTGGCTGTTGCATCATGAAATCTTCTGATATTTAATCTTTCCTGCCCTCCACCCAATCACAGACCTTCCTTTTTGTTCTTCCTACCCTTTCTCAGTTTTCACTGGCTTAAAAATTCCTACATTTCTATCTTTCTAAAGTTCTGATGAAAACTCATCTCTGCCTGAAACATTAACTCAGACTGACCTGAGTTTTTTCAGCATTTTTTTTTTTGTTTTTCACTTCAGACCTCCAGAATCTGCTGTATTTTGACTTTTCTTTAATGGTTAACCATATGGTTAAATAAATGGTTTATGTGGTGATGTCCTGCCATTTGTCAGCAAAATACAAGCTCATTTTTCTGGCTGTAAGATCTCATTAGGTTATCTTTAATATTGCCACTCCTCTTCCTTTTCTATCTTTTCTGAACATTTCGTATCCAGGAATATTTAATCCCCAGGCCTGCCTTTCTTTGAGCCAGGTCTCTGTTATAGTCACAATATCATATTTCCACATGGCAATCTGGGACTATAGCTCACCAATCTTATTTACCACAGGCCGTGCATTTACGTACATGCACAGCAGCCCTAATTTAGACTTCATTAATTTCTCCCATACTCTGAACCCACTTAATCTTCCACTATTTCCCCTTAGTCCACTCATAACAAATATCGAACTATTCCCCTCTCCAGAACTCGCCTAGTGTCTAACTTTACACACCCCGTTCCTTTTTTTCCCCATATGTGCTGGTGCCTATCCCCTGCGAATTTAGCTTAACCATCACCAGCCACACTAGGGAAGCGATTGTATTTGACATGAAGGATTGACTTGAGGAGTTCACCTGACATGCATCATAAACTCTCCTTTTTTTGTTTCATCATATTCTTTGTCTCCAACCACATCCACTAATTGGCCACTTGTGGAGCTCAATAAGCCTGAAGGTGCCTGGGCCATCCAACGCCTTCCCCACCCGCTCTGTAAAATTTCAGACAGGTTGGGTGTGGGCGGGTAAGTGGAGTGAAACCAGCCCCACTGGATATTACCCCAGCCTTTAAAATAATTTATGGGGGAGAATAAAATCCAGCCAGTGAGGTTCTACAAGAGATATCCTACAAGAGGCAGCCAATCTGCAACAGTAATTTTACATCCGGGTAGCAAATTGAAAATCAACCCCAGAGGCCGGGATTTTGCAGCGCCGTCGTGGTGGGACCGGCCGTGGGAGATTCAGCGGCCCAGCCAAAAACCCATTGACTTTCGGCAGGGACGGACTATCCCAGTGGTGGGTAGGGCCAATAAATCTCACCCATCGTCTTTCATATTTGGCCTAACAAAACCTTTAATCACCTTACAAAGACTCCAAGCTAAGCCAAATTCTGACCATCTACCATCTAGATAAGCTTCTTTTCATTTATTCATTGGATATGGACATCACTGGTTCGGGCAATGCTTATTGCCCATTCCTAATTGCACTTCAGAAGGTGGCGGTGAGTCAACTTTTTGAACCACTGCAGTACATGTGGTGTAGGTACACCCACGGTGCTCTTCGGGAGGGAGTCCCAGGAATTTGAACCAGCAACGGTTAAGGAACAGCGATATCGTTCCAAGACAGGTTGGTGAGTGAGTTGGAAGGGAATTTGCAGGTTCCCACGCATCTACTGCCCCTATCCTTCTGGGTGGTAGAGGTCGTGGGTTTGGAAGGTGCTTTTGAAGGAGCCTTGGTGAATTACTGAAGTGCATCTTGTAGATGGTACACACTACTGCACTAGTGTGTCGGTGGTGGATGGGGTGCCAATCAAATGGGCCACTTTGTCCTTGATGGTGTTGAGCTTCTTGAGTGTTGTTGGAGCTTATCCAGGCAAATGGAGCGTATTCCATCACACTCCTGGCTTGTGACTTGTAGATGGTGGACAGGCTTTGCGGAGTCAGGAATTGAGTTACTCGCTGCAGGATACCCAGCCTCTGTCCTGTTCTTGTAGCTGCTACTCCAGTTCAGTTTCTGGCCAATGCTAATCCACAGGATGTTGACAGTGAGGGATTAAGTAATGGTAATGCCATTGAATGTCAAGAGGAGATGTTTAGATTGTGTCTCGTTGGAGATTGTCATTGCCTGATACTTGTGTGGCATGAGTATTACCTGCCACTTATCAGGCCAAGCCTGAATGTTGTCCAGTCTTGCTGAAAGTGGACATGAACTACTTCAGTATCTGAGAAATCACAAATGGTGTTGAACATTGTACAATCATCAGTGAACAACCCCACTTCTGACCTTATGATGGAAGGAAAGTCATTGATGAAGCAGCTGAAGATGGGATCCAGCATCAGTCCAACTCGAGGGCAGGATTTTCACCTTCCGAGGTCCTTGATCCCATGGGAGGCCCTACGCTTACAATTGCCTGAGTGTACTTGAACTACTACTGTGTATAAACATACAGATTAGAAGAAGGCCATTCGACCCCTCGAGCCTTCTCTTTCATTCGATAAGATCATGGCTGATCTGATTGTGACCTCAACTTCACATTCCAGCTACTCCTGATAACCTTTGACTCCCTTGTTACTCAAGAATCTATCTACTTCTGCCTTAAAAATATTCAATGCCCCTGTCCCTACTGCTCTCTGGTGAAGGGAATTCCACAGACTCAGGACCCTCTTGAGAGAAAAAAACTTCTCATCTCCATTTTAAATGGGAAACCCCTTTAGTATTAAATTGTGTCCTCGAGCTCTAGTCTCTCTCAAAAGGGGAAAAACCCTCTCAGCATCCACTCTGTGAAGGCCTCTCAGGACCTTATATCAGGTGATCAACAAGATCACATCTCATTCTTCTAAATTCCAGTAAATATAGACCCAACCTGTCCAACCTTTCCTAAGATAACCCCTTGATCCCATAAATCAGTCGAGTGAACCTAATGCAATTATGCCCTTGCTTAAATAAGGAGACCAAAACTACACGGTACTCTAGGTGTGGTCTCACTGACACTCTGTACAACTGTAGCAAAATATTCGTCTATTTCCCTTGCAATAAATACCAACGTTCCATCTGCCTTCCTATTCATTTGCTGTACTTCCACAACAACCTTTTGTGATTCAAGTACCAGACGCCCCACTTTCTTTGTACATCACAGCTCTGTAATCTCTATTTCATTAATTTGCTGCTTTTGTATTCTTCCTGCCAAAGTTGTCAAGTTCACATTTTCCCACAATATACTCCATCTGCCATTTTTTTTGCCCACTCACTTAACCTATCTATATCCCTTTTCAGAATCATTATGTTCTCTTCGCAACTTACTTTCCGATCTATCTTTGTGTCATCAGCAAATTTAGCAACCGTACATTTGGTCCCTCCATTAAAGACATTGATGTAGATTGTAAATGGTTGAGGCCCCAGCCCTGATCCCTGTGACATTCCACTAGTTACATCTTGCCAACCCAAAGATGACCAATTTATGCCTGCTCTCTGCATCCTGTAAACTAATCAGTCCTCTATCCGTGCTAATGCATTACCCTGTACACCATGACCTCTTGTATGGTAAACTTTTGATGTGGTGTGAGGCTCCCATTGGTTCTCCAACCTGTGGTGGTGGATTCTGTGGCCCTTGAGCTTAATTCTGCCCATGATTTCCACATTCGCAAGCAACCCCAGTTTCCTTAGGGCCTGTTTTTTCAGGTATGGTCACTTTTATACTTTTGCTTTGAAGGATTTTTTTTTAATGATCTAGTTTCAGATTTTTTGGATGGATAATCCTGGTGCACTCCAGGCAAGGTGACCAACCATGCCACCTTTTCCAGGGCTGTCCTGAAAGAGTTGTCTGCACTGAGAGTTGGTGGGTGAGAGAGTTTTAAGAGTTAATTTCTAACTAAAGTCTAGTTATTTCTTTAATTTAGCAATGAACTAAAAATTACTCTTTAAGTTAAGAGAAGTTAAGCTTTATTCCATCCATAAAACAGTGATATAGAAGCTCTCTGAGAGCAGTTGCAGCTAGTTAATTAGATAGCTGGCCTAAACTGGTTATCAGAAGCTTGAATCAGTAATCAGGGAGCATAAAAAGAGGCCTTCCTCAGTGCTGCCTTGTCTGCACTTGTTTTGCCCCCGATTTCTTCTTTTGCTGTTCCCGGCATGAACTTCCTTCACTACCGTGTGTCTGCCCTGCATGTAAGTAGTTTTGATCCTGGAACGCACTCCGGCTGAATTGATGAACTGGAAGCGATAATCCCTCACTCCCCACTCTTTCGGGTCCGCACCCGCCCCTCTGCTCTTTCGGGTCCGCACCCGCCCCTCTGCTCTTTCCGGTCCGCACCCGCCCCTCTGCTTTTTCGGGTCCGCACCCGCCCCTCTGCTCTTTCGGGTCCGCACCCGCCCCTCTGCTCTTTCGGGTCCGCACACGCCCCTCTGCTCTTTCGGGTCCGCACACGCCCCTCTGCTCTTTCGGGTCCGCACCCGCCCCTCTGCTCTTTCCGGTCCGCACCCGCCCCTCTGCTCTTTCCGGTCCGCACCCGCCCCTCTGCTCTTTCCGGTCCGCATTTCCCCCTCCTCCCTCTTTCGGGTCCGCATTCCCCCCTCACCCCCTTTCGGGTCCGCATTCCCCCATCACCCTCTTTCGGATCCTCATCCCCCCCCCCTCTCCGTCTTACCGTAAAGCTCCGTATCCCTGTGCCAAGGTGTTTCAATCATCACAAAATATGATATTTCAAAGCGTAAGAGTTAATTGCATGCTGTACCTGACAACTTGCCCTTAAATATGGTTACAATATTTCTTCAGCAACTACCTCATGAAGAATAACAAGCTGATAGCTCTCTCCACCAAGCAGAGATAAACATCAGTCTTCCCAAGAGGCGCTTCAGTTGCCTGGAACGCTCAGGGGGTGCATTCCAGTACCCCCCAGATCGGGGTCTCTGTGATAGTGGTGGCATGCTGCGCTCTGCACAATCTTGCGCTGGAAAGGGGGGGATACAACTGACGATGAAGACCTTCACGCAGTGGATGAGGCTGCACATGCTGAATCCAGCAGTGGCTCAGAGGATGAGGGAGCACGGGACAATGAGGGGCAGGACTCCAACACGCTACTACACAAAGGAGGCAGGGACACCCGGGACACTTTAATCCAACGAACCTTCAGCTAGCGCCACACACGTTGGTCTGCAGGACCAGCATTGCCTGGCGCTTCCACATGTAGCACTTTGGTGCTACATCTTTTACCTCATCAGCTGCAAGTAAGGGCTTAGTACAGAAACATCAGTGTCCATTCAAACACGCATGATATGTCTGTGAAACATACAAATGCAGCACAAAGGAAACACCCTCAGCCATGGTGAGAAAAGTGGACTTTATTGCCACCAAAATAAATTAGAAACGTCGCTCTGATGCAGATAATGATATAGTCCCGAATCTAGGGCCAACACAAAATCACCAGTGACACACCTGTGGAGTGCCAAACGTTCCTTATACTTACATTTGCGGGTTGCTACGTCTTGGTGCCGCCCCATTGCTCCGAGTGGCTTGTGAGACAGCCTGCTGACTCTGCTTTCCTGTTGGCCTCGATGACCTTGGCGGGCATCCTCTGGCCCGTGGAGCTTGTGCTGGCCCCGCCTGGGAGGGAGTGGCCAGTTCCAGAACTCCCCAGTTGTCCCAGCCTCAACGCATGCAATGGTCACTGGCAGAGGGTCGGAGGAGCTGCTGCCCTCATCCGGAGTGCCCTGAGATGAGCTCGCAGCGATGACAGGCAGCTGCTGCACTGACGTGAGGTCACATTGGACCTCCCTGCTCACCGCAAATGAACGGGTACTGAGCTGCGACACTTGGCGCCCAGAACATCTCCCACATTGCCAATGACTACCTGTGGCCACTAGCGATGTGAGGGCTTGTAGGTCAGAGTGTAACCCAATCAGAAGATTCTCAATCTGCTGGAAGCCCCTCTCCATGATAGTCACCAATCTCTCAATGGAGGAAGCCTGCAGCTCTGTCCTGAGGTTCATGCCATCGCTGACACTCTGCCTGGATTCCTCCACCACACAGACCAAGTGAAGCACACCCTTGTGCAACCCTGCCAGATGCTCCCACGCACCCTGCCACTTCTCCTGCAGCTGCTGCATAGCTGACATCTCCAGAGGCAAATCATCACTGCCCAACTCAGCATATGCCTGGTCCCCTGCAGTCCCCCAGCTGCTGGCGCCATAGGCACTCTCTGTCCATGCCATCTCCTCCAGTGATTGTGAAGTGCCCTCTCCACTGTGCCCAGGGACACTAGCCGATGTCATAATCCCCACCGATGTGTTTGTCGCTGCGCTGGTGCCTGGCTCGCTGAAATTATGTGACACAAGTTGCAAGTCTTGGCCCTCAGGTGTGGAGGGGGGGGCTCTGGACTTGTTGTTGATGATGCTGAAATTAACAACAAGGACAGTGCATCAGTTAGCATTCAGTCAGTAACACCTTTCATCACTTTCCCCTCCAGCCTCATAATGCGCTGAACCTTCAAGAACCTATGGAGATGAACATTGGTGGGGTGGTAAATAGTCAAGAGGAGGCCCAAACATTACACGCACATACAGACAGGCTGGTCAGATGGCCTAAGGAATGCCACGTGGAATGTTATGTGGATAAGTGTGCAGTTAAGCACTTGGGCAAGACAAACAAGGCACAGGAATACATGAGTAATGGTAGGACCGTGGGAAGTCACGACAATTACAGGGACCTTGTTGGGCAGAACCGTTATGGTAGCAGAAGAAGAACATAAGGCGTTTAACAAGGTCAAAGCCAGACTTGCCTTTATTAGCCGAGAAATAGAATGTATGAAATTAGAGGTCATGTTGCAGGTGCAGAAAACGCTGTCGAGGCCACATCTACACTTCTGCATTCACTTGTGATCTGCGCTTCATGGGAGGGATGGTAATTGAGTGGGGAGAGTGCAGATGTTCCTGATCTGGATGCATGCTGGCCTGGAGAGTTGGAGTTATGAGGAAACATTTCATACACTTGCGACATTTGCTGTGGAGCACAGGAGATTGACAGGTCACATTATTGACCTTCATACTGTTATGAGGGGCATAGACCAGGTGGACAGAAGGCAACATTTCACTTTGGCGCAGGGATGACTAATGTGTTGGCATTTATTTAAGTTGAGTGCCATGAGGTTGACAGGTGAGGTGCTGAGGACCTTTTGGACAGAGTAATGTGGGACGCACTGGCTGAAAGAGTGGTGGAGGTACAAACCCTCCTAAGATGCAATAAGTCTTTGGATGTGCAGCAGCGATGCGATAGTGGTCACAAGTGGGATAAGGCGACATTGGAAGGTGCTAGAGACGTGCATCCTCAAGGGGCCGAGGGACCTTTGTGTATGACCCACTTGTCTGACCTTATCAGTCTGTGAATGAGCAGTGTTGCTGCATTAACGATTGCAGCAACCATCAGTGCTTTGGATGGTGGGGAGAAAGAGTGGATGGGACTGTGGCCCTCAAATACCTGGCCGCTGAACCCCAGCGTCGCCGACACCTGCCGACCTGGCCACCTGCCTCCTCCCCAGCTCCATTGCCTGCTCCTCATAAGTGGTGATGTGCTGCAGCACGGTGTGCCCACCACCAGTCCGCTGATGCTCCCGGCTATTGTTCTCGGTTTTTGCCAGCAGGGCAGAGAAGAGCATTTATTGGGGCTGATCGCTCATGTACTCTGCACGTGCACCATGCACCCCAAACACAGTGGCCCATCTGAGGTCTCCAGCGGCTCCTGTCCACATTACTGGTGATCAGTCACCAGTAGATAGTACGGCTGCTCCCAACCCCCTCCCCTAACGGCCACCTTGGACACATTCGGCGTCCATCATTTTGAATAACACACGGATCTTAGCGCCCATGGCTAGGAGGCGCAACTAGGTGTGGCGCAGAGGCCAACAGACAGATAACCCTGGGAACCACAAGGGTTGGGAGGGCCTCAAAGGGCTAAGGCTACCTGCTGGGTAAAATGGCCACGGCGGACATGGTACTCACCCTTCCAGAGCACAAATCATTGAAGTGCTTGTGGCACTGTGTTCCTGTGTGCCACACAACATCTTGAGAGCTAACAGCCTCTGCCACCTCCTGCCATGCCTGCCTGGTCACGTGGGGGGCTCTCTTCCTCCCATCCTCTGGAAACAACACCTCCCGACGTTTTGACACCTCTTCCAGGAGGGCAGCAAGGTAGGCATCGGAGAACCGAGTGGCACATTGGACCCCTGCTGGCCTACCCTGCAGCCTGCCCCCCTGCTCCTCTGCCCTCACCTCTTCTGGTGCCCGGTCGCTGGCCATGGTAAACAGCCTAAAGGAGGCTGCCTGGCCTTTCTTTATACAGAGTGTCGATTCCCCATTGGAACCGGTGGTCTGAACATGCCGCTGCAGATTAGAATTTCCAGCTGGACACGGGAGTCTGAAACGTGTTGGGTGGGCCTTAATTGGCCCGCCCGTGCAAAATGGCAGCGCTGCCCGTTTCCCTGGCGGCGATCGTCTCCGTGCCCGCTGCCGATTGGGTCGGGCCCTCCCGCTGGACAAACAGAAAATTCAGAAGAGAATGAAATGGAATATCAGACTGACGTAGAACAAAGAGTTGATTGAATAACGCCCATTAATCTGTGTTTCTTCGTCAACTTGTGCAATTCCAGACATTTACAAGTATTATCTAAAATTATGAATTCGCTCACACCACATTTGTCCAGGTGGTCCATAATCACCCAAGTAATTCTTCTCTCATTCCCAAAGAGCCCTGGAACAATTTTCATATATAAGGACATTTGGAATATTGGAGGCAGAGCCTCTGTTAGCTCCTCTCTGACTTCCTTTCATAGTCCAGGTTACATGACATCGGATCTGGTGACTTAGTCACCTTGAGCTCTGCTATGATTTTCTTATAAAATTTCTATTTTTCCACAGTTGTTACCATTATTTCTTTTTCCATATTCTTCTCGACCATGCCTAAACATTTATTTCCACACCACTTGTATGAAAAAGGTTCCAAATATTTATGTAGTGGCTGCACCATATTCCATCACCCTCCACAATTAAAGGGCTAGAAAGAGAAAGAGGGGTTCCTTTTCATGGCATATTGGCACCAGATCTGGGACAGGGAAGATTCTCTATTGGACCGAGTAATGAGAATGAACCAGTGCAGATAAGAGAAGGAAAAAAAAGAGAACACACCAAGGCAATAGTGACCATAAGATGATGATAGAGAAGGACATAATCACAGACTCAGAATTTTAACGGCACAGAAGGAAGCCCTCATCATGTCTGCACTGGCTCAAAATGAGCATTATGACCTAGTGCCATTGCCCTGCCTTTTCCCTGTACCCTTGGATGGCGTGAGGAGGGCGAATGGGTGTTTGAGGAGGAGGGGGAATGGGCAGGTGAGGAGGATGGGGATGGGTGGGTGAGAAGGAGGTATATGGGGTAAGAAGGAAGGGAATGGGAGATGAAGAGGAAGGGGCATGGTGAGGGTAAGGAGGAGGGTGCGATGGGGAGCTGAGGGAGAGGGGGAATCTGGAGGCTGAGAAGGGGGAGATGTGGTGAGGAGGAGGGAGGAGGGGGATGGCGAAAAGGGGGATGGGTTGAGGTGGAGGGAGGATGGCGTGAGGAGGGGGATGGGGAAAGGAGGAGGGGCGAATGGTGGCTTAGGAGGAGGGGTATGGGGCTGAGGAGGAGGTGGGTTGGGGTGTTGAGGAGACAAATTCAGGAAAATCAGCGAGAAATACAAGGCAAAAACAAAGATAAAAACAAAAAAGGGTCATGAGGACTCGAAACATCAACTCTTTTCTTCTCTGCCGATGCTGCCAGACCTGCTGAGTTTTTCCAGGTAATTCTGTTTTTGTTTTGAGAAATACAAGGCAATTGACAAGAAACTATTTTGTATATAATAAGTTAGACTTGGTTATAAAAATTACACTTTTAAAATTTGCAGATGATACTAAACTTGGCAGCGAGCTGAATAGTGAAGAGAAGAGTAGCTGACTTCAGGAGCATATGGACTGGTGAAATGGACAGGCTCAAGGCAAATGAGATTTAATGTGGATAAGTGTGAAGTGATGCACTTCCATAGTGGAAAGATGTAGAGACATCATAACCTAAATGGACTTATTTAGACAGGGCCAGTCTTAATGTTGGTTGACTGCCTGGGGAGAGCCTGATAATACTGAAAACAACCTCTTCAAAGAATTTGGCGAACTCCAAAATCTGTTTCCAACTAACACTAGTGCTAGTTAAATAGAACAAATTTCTGGTTTCTGAACACATGGATAACACTCAAGACCCTGTTAACTCACATCAGTGGTGAGCAGTCAACAGTTGTGGCTTTGAAAATCACATTAGTGATTGAATATGGGAGAGGACAGACTATCTTCACTTGTGACCCTGTCTATCGAAAATGATGTGATTCAAAATGTCTTGGTGAATAAGGTTTTTTTAAAATCGGCATTATTATTTATTAGTTCAGTGTTTAACGTGTAGATTATTTGCCACTTAAATGCAATGTTATTCTTATAACTTAAATAATAGTCAATCGAAGAAAAACTTCCAAGATTGCAGTTTTATTTCTGAAACTTTCACTAAATACCACTACATACAACTCAAAGGGCATCAAAATACACATTTGTCCAGGCCAGCATTTTCCTAAAGGAACATAGGAACAGCAGAGGGGGTATTTAGCCCCTTGAAGCTGTTCTGTCATTCAGTGAGATCATTGCTGAGCTTCGATCTAACTCCATATACCTGCCTTTTCCCTTATCCCTTGGCTGACAAATATCAATCTATGTCTGACTGAAATTCAAAATTGATCTAGCATCGATTGCCATTTGGGGAAGAGAGTTGCAGACTTCTACCAGTCTTTTCATCTTCAAGTATTTCCTCGTTTCACTCCTGTAAGGTCTGGCTCTATTTTCCAGAATAACTTCCATCATTTCTTACTTTGTTATTTAGTCCTTCCCGCTCCTCTAGTACCTTTTCTTATTCATCCTCACCGTACACATATCTTTCTCTAGATACTCAACTCATCATCATTCCCACACTCATCACTACACACAGCCAGAATCTCCCTGCACCTTCCCAACAGCATGTTTGTCCTAACCACGTTCTCTGGCTTCTGATCTACTGGATCTACTGTATTAGGCATTAGTGTTTGATTGAATGTAATGGTGGGGAGGTTCAATAGGCTTAATGTCCTACTCCTGTTCCTGTAGCTTCCCATTGTCGTTGGCTTTATCAGTGTCTTTACAAGTGTTCTCCCTGTTGTCAGTGCATCCTCTATTATTTTATGTGTTTGGTTTCCCCCCGCACTTATTTCTGTTTCCTGCTGACTCTGTCTGTTGGTAAAAATCCCTGACACAGTTCACCAGTGATTCCCCCCACAATATTGAATACCAGCCCGTCCACTGACCGTTTAGCCAATTAGTCCTATATTATTCACTCTGCTTTTCTAATTAGCTTTTCAATCGCTTCCTTCCATTAGTTCACGTCCACTCCTGTCCAAGACCCAAAGGCTCTCCCTTCATGTTCTTTGCAGCTGAGATCAGCAATTTGCTCATCATTTTATTATTGACTCTTGTGCTCTTTCATGCTGGAAAATCAAAGTTTTTTGAGTCTATTTTTGGACTTTCATCAGTCTACAATGTGTTAACATTTGAATTTTGTATATTCCAGGACAGTACATCTGATGACATGTTCTCGAAAAATTACTGAGTAACATTATGAAGTGTTTGTTTCAGATTCTGCTATTAAATATATCACATTTGCATAATTAGTTAAAATGTTTATCAGCCAATCAAAGCAGAAAGCCGTCTGTCACTGGGAGCATTTAATGGATGCACCCAGGATGGAGAATGGAGTGATGTAATAGACCTTCTCAGAACTGGTGTGGAGATATTTTGCTGTTTACTTAGTTAACCCACAAACTCCTCAAGTGTGCACATCTACCAAATAGCAGGTATAGGTGAGGTGAGGGTGACTGCCCTTGACATCTCAGCTCCAGGGCATCATTGCAGGAGTTCCTTCGGATAGTGTCCTAGGCCAAACCATCTTCAGCTTCATCAATATACTTCCTTCCATCATAAGGTCAGAAGTGGGTTTGTTTGCTGATGATTGCACAATGTTCAGCACCATTCGTGACTTCTCAGACACTGGAGAAGCCCATGTCCAAATGCAGCAAAGCGTGGATAATATCCAGGCTTGGGCTGACAACTGGCTAGTAACATTTGCACCACACAAATGTCAGGCAATGACCATCTCTAACAAGAGAGAATCGAACCATCACCCCTTGACGTTCAATGGCATTACCATCACTGAATTCCCCACTATCAACCCCCTGGGGTTTACCATTAACCAGAAACTTAATTGGACCAGCCATATAAATACTGTGGCTAGAAGAGCAGTTAAGAGACTAGGAATCCTGCGATGAGTACCTCACCTCCTGACTCCCCAAAGCCTTTCCACCATCTTCACGGCACAAGTCAGGAGTTTGATGGAGTGCGACCCACTTGCCTGGATGAGTGCAGCTCTCACAACACTCAAGAAGCTTGACACCATCCAGGACAAAGTGGCCCGCTTGATTGGCCCCGCATCCATAAACATTCACTCTTTCCATCACCGATGCACATCAGCAGCAGTGAGAACCAACTACAAGATGTAATGCAGGAATTCACCAAGGCTCCTTAGACTGCACCATCCAAACCCATGAACACTACTATCTAGAAGGGCAAGGGCAGCAGATAGTTTGGAACACCACCAACTGGAAGTTCCCCTCCAATTCACTCACCATCATGTCTTGGAAATATATCGCCATTCTTTAACTCTTGGTGGGTCAAAATCCTAGAGCACCCTCCCTAAAAACATTGTGGCTGTACTTGCACCAGATGGACAGCAGCGGTTCAAGAAAACAGCTCACACACTTACCCCTTCTATGTGTCTTTGCTGGCTTCTTATGTCATCTTCACAACTCACTTTCCCATCTTTGTGTTATCAGTAAATTTAGCAATCACACATTCAGTCCTTTCATCCAAGTCATTGATATAAATTGTAAACAGTGGATGCCCCAGCACTGATCCCTATGACACTCCACTCGCCACATCTTGCCAACTCAAAAGTGACCCACTATGCCTGCTCTCTGCTTCCTGTTAGCTATCTAATCTTCTACCCTTGCTAATATGTTACGCCCGACACCATGAGAAATTTCTTCGCTCATAGGATTGTGATGATTTGCAATTCTCTACACCAGAAGGTTGTGGAATCAGTGAATGTATTTAATACTAAGGACAGATTTTTGATCTCTCCAGGAATCACGGCATATGGGGAGTGGGCAGGAAAGTGGAGATGATGCAGAATATCAGCGATGATCATATTGAATGATGGAGCAGTGTCTGGGCCCGATCGTCTACCCCTGCTCATGGTTCTTGTGTTCTTCTGGTCTAATCAAATCAATTCATTAATAAGAAACACTGATCTCAATCAGTAAGCTTGTCACAGTGGGTTCTTAAATGGCTTAAGACTGGAAAATTAAAAGAGACAGATGTTCACAACTGATTTGTCAAATAACGTTTGAGTGATAATAGAGAAAAAAACTTATAACATGAAATATTTGCACTTATATTATTAAAGAGTAAGAAACGGATATGAAGGGTGTGGAATATGAGGAAAGTTGAAAACATTTGACAACAAAATGAGGAAAATCAGAAAGTAATGGTTCATGTGTGGAATGTGTTTTTAAAACCTATAGGAGAGAGAGATCAGAGATGTTAAACTATAATTTTCCCATCAATGTGACGTAAGAGGTTGACTGATACATTTTCACAAAAGGAGGGATTACGGTCAAGTGCTCAATGGTGGAGTTTCCCAACGCCTGTCCTTTATCACTGTGGAGCCTTGGAGAGGCTTCTGGAATGTAATTAAACATCAAGTCCTCTTTTTAGATCAAGTGCTGCTTTTACTGTATATTTTAATAACAGTGCTTGGCAGCAAAGGTTTTGCACTGATTCATCTCAAACACGCTGATGTCCCACCACCTTCCGCCTGTGGAGCAACATTACAGGCAGGAAGGTCACCGGGTTCCTGCAGTTCACAGCTCATTCTACCCAGTAAGTTCTTCTCTACAATTGAGCTTCTATTTGTTTCTTCTCTCCCCCTCCTTCTTTCCCCCAGCCCTACAGAGGTCCTCACTGATCTTTCAGTTCCCAGTTCCCATACAGGGTTTACACCCGGAATGTTAACCTGGCTTCTCTATCCACCTGTGAGTGAGACCCACACCCATCAGTTTACTGCAGGCAGGAGGCAGGGAGACAGTGTGAAATTATGGGATGGATCTGTTAGTGACCTTAAATACGACGGAATGCCAGCGGTGCAGCATTTTCCTGTTGTTATTCCATCCCGGCTTGTAGAAGGGAAAGATTCTGTCAGTGAAAGTGTGGGTGGAAGTGTGGAGATGGGACATGTTGTCCGCATTGTAAAACGACACCTGTCCACCCTCATAGCCCAGGAAAAACCCGATCTTCCGGGGATTCACACTCGGGGGGTCGATGAGGGGGTGGTTCTGCCAGAATAACCTGTTCCTGGTTCGAGCCACACTATCCAGTATCCAGCTTCAGGTCTCTGGTTGATCATCTTTTTACTGCTGGCAGACCCTTGGACCATTGTCAGACCCAACAAGTCTTGTTTCCCACCTTCACCTTCCAGCAATGTCTCCCTTGTATAAATTGCCCTAATCGCAGGACGCAGCCCCAGATGTCAAACCTCTCCGGGCTGCCGTTTGTCTCCGAGCCTCACGCTGGTCCGGTTCTCAGACAGGATAAGCCGGGGATTCGCTGTGTTCAGATCCAGAGTCAGAGAGGCTGGATCTGGGGGAAAGTTAGAATAACACAGTCAGTGATTTAATATTCTGCTCTGTTTAATTTGAATGCTTTCCTTTTAAAGATCTCACTCAGGTTGTAGTTTAAATTCTTGGAATTTGCTGTTACCTGAGAGTTTACACCCTGGGTGTCTGGAGATAAAGACCTGAAATTCACTGGAAACATTGGGTGGAGGGGCGGGCTGCGGAGTGTGGGAGAGTGTGGTTGGAGAGCAAGAGTGCTCAGTGGGGAAGGCAAACTGCATGATGATTGGGTAAGGGGAAAGTACATTGCGGAAAGGAGAGAGTGAGCAGGGGTAAGGAGGATGGTGCAGGGAAAAGTCTGGTTCAGTCAGAGACAGAGTCGGAGTCAGACACCGTGGACAAGGAGCGGATGGAGAATCGGTAATAACTTTGTAAGGTAATAACTTAAATCTTCTCAATACTCATTTGAAAGAAATTCCGGTTCCTACATAACTGGATTCCAAATAAGCTGCTTGAAAACAAACTGGTGGTGGAAGGTCCAAGACAGTTCGTGGAGAGGTAGAGTTGGTTGTCATTGGTGTACATCTGAAAACTGACCCTGTTTCTGTGGATGAGGTTGACCTGTGCAACATCTGGATCAGTAATAGAGAGATGTAAAGAATAAATCCTGGGGAGATTGCGGATACAGTGCTGAGGGGGGAAGAGAAACTATTGCTGCAGAAACACTTCTGTTGATCAAATTGGCAAATGTGGAACCAAATCAATACAGTCACACTGACAATTGAGGAGAGAAATTGGAGGAGAATGGTACTGATGACCATGTCAATGGTTACAGGATGGTCCAAGAGGATGATGAGGGTTAATGCGCTATACTCGCTGTCATAGTACATGTTATTTGTGACAATTATTAGACCCACTGACGCTCTGATGGATGAAAATCCTGTTGTTGGTTTAAACATGTAACTGCTGGAAAATGGACATGGATTTCAGAAGTGAGCACACATTCAAGGACTTTGTTAAGGTAAGGTTGGAGATCAAGTGCAAGAACAGCGATTGATGGTCGGTATTTTTGAAATGGGCCTTATGAAAGTGGGGGAATTTGAAAATTAGCTGGACAGGAAGTGAGGAGATGCCCCCATTTACAATGTGAGCTAACATGGGAACAGGACGGGAAGTTGGATAGCAGCAGTTCAGTGGGAATGTGCTTAATGGAGCTCGGAGGAGGGTCCAGAAGAGGATACAATCTCAGTAAAAAGCTGCAGCAAATACAGAGATCACAGTACAACTGGAATTCAGCTCAGACGAAAGCCAATTCCTGACCAGAACCCAGCAAAGTAGCAGAGTGAAGCTCAGAGATCAGCTATGCAGCGAAGTATTGTTCTGACCAGGAATTTATAACAAATGACATTAAACTTGAAGCGATTGAGTGGAAGAGCAGAATCATGGTAGCCAGTGAACACTGGGGGTGATATTGGAAATTGGTGAGGACGCAAAACAGTAGAATCACATTTTTTCAATTGTTCATGGGATGTGGATCTGGAGTCACATGTAGGCCAGACCAGGTAAGGACGGCAGATTTCCTTCCCTAAAGGGGCATTAGTGAATCAGATGAGTTTTTAAAACAATCGGCAATGGGGCAATGTAATAGTCATCATCAGACTTTTAATTCCAGATTTTTATTGAATTTAAATTTCACCAGCT
This sequence comes from Cetorhinus maximus, assembly GCF_964194155.1. Taxonomy (NCBI): domain Eukaryota; kingdom Metazoa; phylum Chordata; class Chondrichthyes; order Lamniformes; family Cetorhinidae; genus Cetorhinus; species Cetorhinus maximus. Next base: position 19,821,084 of record NC_135899.1, on the reverse strand, counting down.
GACGTGGTGGGATTCGAAACTGACTCCCCAGAGCATAACCCTGGGTCTCTGGAATACTAGTCCAGTTACAGTACCACGATGCCACCTTTCACTCCCTTCCTATCTGCCTTCTCCACTCCCCTCCCCTCCTCCTTCCCACTGACAGGGTGGATATTATGTTTTGTTCAAGTCAATGAAAGTGAATATGGGGCGGAGAGCAGAACAGCTAACCAATTGGATACGGTCTGTATTGACCACCGACCTAAGTCCAATTATATGGCTGGAGCATTTCTCAGCAGAGTAGCACAGTCCTAACGGCTCAGGGATTCCGGAGTTCAGAAAGTCTAATGGGAGCAGCGTTCCAGCCATTGAAAAGAACAGAGGTTCAAACGCAGAACAGACAGAGGAGAGGATGGACAATGTGTTCTGTACCTAGATTTACATTGTAGTTTAGGCTTTGTAGCCTGTGCTAAACTGTACCAACAATTAGGGACATGAATCTTAAACAGTGCAGGAAAGGAGACTGGGGCTCCATTCTGCAGCCCGGATTCTGATTGGATATCAACTTGTGACAATATGCTTTGCAAAGAGAAGAGTGGAGCGAGAATAAAATAAAAATATCAAAAGATTGATCCGAATTATGCCGCTTTTTTCCAATAGGGATATTGGTTTAAAATATCAGAACAGAGATAGATGTGTATTTAATTGGTGAACTAAGAACTGTAAATAACAGAAACCAGATCAGTGAAAGTGGGTGACAGTCTAGGTTGAAGTGAATGACGCTGAGTGTCCTGTTCAATCAATATTTATCTCTCAAACAACATCACAGAAACAGATTATCTGGTCATTATCACATCTGTAGATTATAGAATGCCTGATGTGTTTCCTATATTGCAACAGTTAACAGACTTTGTAAACAACTCACTGGCTGTAAAGTGCTCTGGGATGTCATGTGGTCGTGAATGGCGCTATAGAAATGTAAAGTTATTTCTTTTTGTTCTCTTTATTGACAATTTGTGCCCGGGAGGCTGCATGAATTATCCTGCCTGCTGCTGGCTGCTCCTCACCTTTCCACAACCCCGATATACTGCATTCACCACCTTCCCAACCAACCCCACTCCCACCCTACACTCACACTTTAAATACCTCCTACTCACTTTCACTGCTGCGAGAGCTGCTGGGTTTTTCCAGCACTTTCTGTTTTTATTACAAGGAGACCTCATCTTAACTTCGGAAATCTTCACTTTCTGTTTTGTTGTAGTTTACAGAATGGCCAATGTATTTTTTTGTGTGTGATTCTAATGAAGACTTCAACCGATCCTCGGATTGAGAAAGACAATCACAGAATGAAAGTATTTCTGAAAACATGTGAGTGAATCTCTTGTTGATTGTACCTTGTAGATCTCAACAGCTTCATTGATCAGCAGGAGATGGTGCGACTCGTGATTCTGTTGGTCTCTCCCAGCAGGACATGTCTTGTCAGTTTCACAAAACAGCTTCACTTCTTCCCGATGATCCTCATGTTTAATTTCCTTGTCGCGTCCAGATTGAATTTTCCAGATGTTTTCAGCTGAATCACCATGGTGCCCAGTTCTAAACTCTTAAATCAGATGAAACATCCTTCCAGCATCTACCATGACAAAGCTCTTAACAATTTTAAATGCTGCAATGAGACAACCTTTCATTCTCCTCATCTCTACGGATTACATGCTAGATTTACACAAACTCTCCGCATAGAAATCCCCCATCAATTAGTTTCATGAAACTTCTTTCCACTCCCTCTATAATAAGCATATCCTACGATAGTTAAGGAGACCAAGACTGTACACAGTACCAGTTGACGACTCGCCTAGCCCCTGTATAATTACTGTAAGACTGCTTTACCCTTATACTCTAATCCCTTTGGAATAGAGTGAAAGGCAGGAGTTAACAGTGACCTGATTGGGGGATTAAAAAATATAAGGAAAAGCTTTAGGTGGAAAACACGAGGCTCATAATGACTTTTATTGGCACACGTGTCTCTGTGCTTGTCTGTAGAGTCTAAGGATGTCTGTACAGAGAGTTGACCGTCACATAATTTGCTCCGTAGAGTGAACCCCATTGCGATATTCACTTGACTACCAGACAAACCAGAAGTGTAGAAGATTGGGAGTTCATCACCACCATCTTCTCAAGGGTAATTAGGGGTGGGCAATAAATGCCGGCCTAGCCAGAGAACCGCACATCGCATGATTGAATTAAAGAAACTGACACCTAAACAAGAAGTTTGACACCATACTGACAGTGATTGTGTCTATTTCCTGAGTTCTTCAATCAGTTGGTACCACCATTACTGAACTCAAATCGTTCTGTTAGAACTACACCGTCTTGACGTCAACCATGTTCTTGAGGCTGAAGTTAAAGCCAGTTAAATACTACAGTTTATATCAAAGGTTAGACATTAATGGAAAATCATGCTGATTATATCTATCCCACATAATTGTGGATTTTAGTGTGGGGCTGCCCAGTTAAACTTTCCCAATGATGGTCACGGAACATATAACCAAACAAGGGGATTGGATGAATTCAATTTGAGAAAGTGGTATCGATTAGATTTGAGTAGCAGAATACATGATAATCATTGTATGATCCAGCACAGAAGGAGCCCAATCGATCGATATGGCACATAATTTCCACGCACACACAAACCAATAAATTGGTACTAATATAATTTTATGATATTGCTATGTTGCCATTAAAATTTCGAGCACTTCCATTTGCCAACTTTGTAAACTTGTAAGCTTGAGGCCTTCTGACTAAGGTCCATCCTTAAATAATTCTAAATGCCTATAAAGCATCTTTCTTGTCCAGGGAATTTTTGTACCGTTTTCTACTGATACTTTGATGTATAATACTGAAAATTTATGTGAGATTTGGCTGGGAGAGTGTTTCAATTTTTATTAATTGGAGCTGTTATAATTTAAAATAATGTTGCTGGATTAACCCTGCTGTACTGCAATTACATACCAGCAATAGTCCATTTACAAGTTAGAAGTAATAAAGCTGCTACACCTTCTGAGACCTAACTTCTGTATTTTAACCTTGTAATTTGGATATTTTATTTTATTGAAGCTTTTGCTTACTTTTCTTCACTTGTAGCCTTCCTTTGCAAAGTCACATTATCAGACTTTCTACAAAAGAAGAAAGCAAAATTACGATGCACTCCTGTTCTTTATAGTTGGATGATCAGCCATGATCATAATGAATGACGGAGAAGGCTCGAAGGGCCGAATGGCCTACTCCTGCTCCCATTTTCTATGTTTCTATGATCCGTGGTGCCTGTGAACCTTCAAAGTTAGCCCCCACTTCTCGGGTCCTTTTTCTTTCATGCAGCACCGAGCTTCAGTCAGCAGGTGGCAGCGGTGCACTTTGTATCAATGAAAAACTTGCGTACATTCAGAGTCTCAACCCATCCCACAAACTAATGCGGTCCACAGTGAATTACTCACAAGCGCACATTCACCCGTCACAGTAAAATCCCACAAAATGCCCTCTGATAACGATACTCAATGATAATCTTCAGTAATCCTGCAAATAAAAAAATCTGACACCATAAATTCACAACAAGCTCTTAAATGGCTCGTAGCAAGGTGCAAAGTGCATATGGCAAATACTGCTGCCACCGAACACTGGTGGTGAAGGGGGGTGAATGTTTAAGATAGTGGATGGGCAGCCGATAAGGCGGGCTGCGTTGTTCTGGATGATGCCGAGTTTCGGGAGTGTTGTTTGCTTTACCAGGCAAGTGGAGAATATTCCTTCACACTCTTGACAAAAAACTAGCATGCAGATGCAGCAAGAAATTGGGAAGGTAAATGCATGCTGGCCTTCATCGCGAGGAATACAGGAGTAAGGATATCTTGCTGCAGTCATGCAGAGACTTGCTGAGACTTCACCTGTAGTAATGTGCACAGTTTTGGTCTTCTCATCTAAAGAGGAATATACTCGCTACAGAAGTAGTGCAGCGGAGCTTCACTAGATTAATCCTGGAGGGATTGTTTTATGAGGAGAGATTGAGCAGACGGTCTGTATTCTCTAGAGGTTCAAAGAATAAGGGGTGACCTCATTGAAACTTACAAAATTCTTACAATGTGATAGGGTGGATGTAGATAGAATGCTCCCCTTGACTGGTGAGTCTAGATCCAGGGGAGATAATCTCAAGATAAGAGGTAGACCATTTAAGGCTGAGATGAGGAGGAATTTCTTCATTCAGAGGGTGGTAAATCTTTGGAATTCTCTACCCCAGAGGACTGTGGAAACTCAATCATCAAGCATGTGCAAGACAGAGATCGACAGATTTCTTGAGACCGATGTCATCAAAGAATATGGAGTTATTGCGGGGGAGTGGCATTGAAATAGATGATCAGCCATGATCTAATTGAATGGCAGAGCAGGCTCGACAAGCCGAATGGCCTCCTCCTGTTCCTGTGTTCTTAGGCTCATAAACTGGTTCCAGAGCAGGTGTTAATGGTTACAGCAGAATGTGAACGGTGGTTAGAATCTGAAGTTCCTGAATTCAATGCTGAGGCTGAAAGGCTGTAAAGGGCAGGATGGCAACATTCCTAATTCCTGTCAGGAACAACTAACACTACATTCCCTGCGGCTGTTTGAAAGGGAGACTTGTAGGTGTCATTTCAGAAACAAAGACAACAGTTAACAGTGGAGTCAGTAAAAGAGGAGTAATAATTACATAAGAACACACTTTAGATGGAAAATATGAGGTTCATAGACGATTTTACTGGGTAAAGCGACCCTATGGTCCTCTGTGGAGTCTAACAAGTTCCGTAGAGAGAGTTTAATGTCCAACATTTCATCCCGCAGAATGGATCCCATTGTGATATTCACCAGATGAACCGACAAACCAGGAGTTCAGTAGATTGGGGTTGATCTGCACAAACCAGAGTATTGATATCAAGACTGACTCCGATGCTGTTCAGTTCCAGAGATCTCCAATCACTTGTTTCCCACCATTACTGTTTTTAAATCCCTCTGTTAGCACAGCAATGCCAGGATGACAATCATGTTGGTTTATATAGCGGATTTCAAAACCAGCTAAATACTGCAGCATATATCACATTAATGCAGAATCTTAATTTGTAAATATTTCCCGGATAATTGTGGATATTAATGTGAGATTCTCCAACTAATCTTTCCCACTAACACCCCTGGGAACAAATCACGAAACAATGGGATTGATTGAATCGACTTTGTGAATCTGAATTTGATCGGATCCAAGTCTAAGAATGCTTGAAAGTTGCAGCCTCATACAACACAGAAGGAGACCACTCAGCCTTTCGAACCTATGAACCTTCAAAAACCATACTCAGCAATTCTTGGGCCGCTTTGAATGCTCAATTCTTTCATTCAGCACTGAAATACTGTCAGAAAATAAAAGCAGAAAGTTCCTGGAAAAACTCAGCAGGTCTGGCAGTATTTGTAGAGAGAGAAGGAGAGTTAACATTTCCAAATTGCACTTTGGTGCTGCTTTGGGCTGCAGTAGATTGCTTAAGTTGGAGTTTGGTGACTGAGGGAGAGCGATGAGCAAGGGAATGTGGTGATCCTTTGAGGACTGTGTGTACATTCAGGTAAGTATTTACTACTTTTAAGACTTATAGTTTTCAAGGTCTTATTTTGTGGTTCATCGTTTGTACGGGCTATATTCTGTAACAACGAGGAGCAGAGAATAAGTAACCGAGAGTAATTGATATATCTGGTATTAAGTATAAGGTACAATTTAATTTAAAGTGGTAAGTCATGGCAGGAGAGCTCAGAGCCGTGGTTGCTCCTCCTGCTCCATGTGGGAAGCTGGGAACATTTCCTGTGCCCGGGGCCAGCATGTGTATGTGAGGTGTTTCCAGATGCAGCTCCTGGAAGCCCGGGTTTCGGAGCTCGAGCGGCGGCTGGGGACACTTTGGAGCATCTGCAAGGTGGAGAGTATTGTGGATAGCATATATAGAGAGGTGGTCACACCGCAGGCTAAGAGTCCACAGGCAGGAAGGGACTGGTTGACCACCAGGCGGAGCAAGACGACTAGGTAGGCAGTGCAGGAATGTCCTGTGGCTATTCCTCTGCAAAACATATATACAACTTTGGATACTGTTGGTGGAATGGCCTCTCACAGGAAAGCAGCAATAGCCAAATTCCTTGCACCACACTTGACTGTGCTGCACAGGGGAGGAGGAAAAAGTGCGGGAGTGCAATAATTTTAGGCAATTCAATAGTAAGGGGAATGGACAGGCGTTTATGTGGCCACAAATGAGACTCCAGGACGGTTTGTTGCCTCCCTGGTCCTAGGGTGAAGGATGTCTCAGAATGGCTACAGGACATTCTGAAGGGGGAGGGTGAACAGCCGGTGGTCATGATAAATATTGGTACAAATGACATAGGTAAAAAAAAAAAAGGTTGAGGTCCTAAAAGTAGAATATAGGGAGTTCGGAAGTAAGTTGAAAAGTCGGACTCAAAGTTTGTATCTTAGGATTACTACCAGTGCCACGTGCTAGCTAGAGTAGAAATAGCAGGATATTTCGAATGAATACGTAGCTGAGCTGATGGTGTGAGGAGGAGTGTTTCACATTCTTGGGACATTGGGTCCAGTTCTGGGGCAGGTGGGACCAGTACAAACTGGACAGGTAACACCTGGGCAGGACCGGACTGATGTCCTGGGGGGAATATTGGCAAGAGTGGTTGGGTAGTGTTTAAACTAAAATATCAAGGGGATGGGAACCTATGCAAGGAGTCAGAGGAGGGGGGATTATGGACAAGAACAAAAGACAGAAAGGGGAATAAGAAAAGAGATAGGCAGAGAAATCAATGGCAAGAATCAATCAAGGCCTTGGTTAAAAATAATGGGAATGGGACAAGTAATATTAAAAAGATAAGCCTTAAGGTTTTGTGCCTTAACACAAGAAGCATTCGCAATAAAGTGGATGAATTAATTAATAGATGTAAACAGGTATGATATAGTCGTGATTTCGGAGACATGGCTGCAAGGTGGCCAGGGACGGGAGCTGAACATCCAGGGGTATTCAGTGTTTAGGAAAGACAGACAATAAGAAAAAGATGGTGGAGTTGCATTGCTGGTTAAAGAGGAAATTAACGCAATAGCGAGAGGAGATATTAGCTCCAACGATGTGGAACCTGTATGGGTAGAGCTGAGAAACACTAAGGGGCAAAGAACGTTGGTAGGGTTATTATATAGATCCCCAAATTGTAGCGGTGATGTTGGGAATAGCATTAAACAGGAAATTAAAGAGGCATGCTATAAAGGAACGTTTGTAATTATGGATGACTTTAATCTGCATTTAGATTGGGCAAACCAAATTAGAAAGAATACCATAGAGGAGGAATTCCTGGCGTGTATATTGGATGGTTTTCTAGATCAATACGTTGAGGAACCAACTAGAGAACAGGCCATCCTAGGCAGGGTATTCTGTAATGAGAAAGGAATTATTGGCAATCTAGTTGTGCGATGCCCCTTGGGGATGCGTGACCATAATATGATAGAATTCCTCATCAAGGTGGAGAGTGATGTAGTTGAGTCTGAGACTAGGGTCCTGAACCTCAATAAAGGAAACTACGATGGTATGAGACACGAGTTGGCTCCGATGGATTGAGAAAACTTACTTAAATGGATGATGGTGGATAGGTAATGGCAAACATTCAAAGAGCGCATGGGTGAACTGCAAGAATTTTTTATTCCTAAACAAATACAAAAATACCTGGAAAAACTCAGCAGGTCTGACAGCATCTGCGGAGAGGAACACAGTTAACGCTTCAAGTCCGCATGGCTCTTCATCAGAACTAAGGAAAAATAGAAAAGAGGTGAAATATAAGCTGGTTGGGGGAGAGGGGGGGGGGTGGCGGGGGGTGGGGGTGGGACAGGTAGAGCTGGATAGAGGACCAGTGATAGGTGGAGATAACCAAAAGATGTCTTAGACAAAAGAACAAAGGGATGTTGACGGTGGTGATATTAGCTAAGAAATGTGCGAATGGTTAAATTAAGGGTAGAAAGCAGGGCAATCAAGTGACAGAAAACTCTAGTGGGGGTGGGGCGGGGGTAAGGGATTGAAATAGGCTAAAAGGTAGAGGTAAAATAATGGATGGAAATACATTTAAAAATAATGGAGGACGAGACAGACTAGATGCAGGAAGGATGTTCCCAATGGTGGGGGAGTCCAGGACCAGGGGTCACAGTCTGAGGATACCGGGTAGACCATTTAGGACTGAGATGAGGATGAATTGCTTCACTCAGGGAGTGGTCAGCCTGTGGAATTCGCTACCACAGAAAGCAGTTGAGGCCAAAACATTGTATGTTTTCTAGAAGGAGTAAGATATAGCTCAATACCCGAAAGGGATCCAAGGGCATGGGGAGAAAGCGGGAGCAGGCTATTGAGTTGGATGATCAGCCATGATCATAATAAATGGCGGAGCAGGCTCGAAGGGTCGAATGGCCTACACCTGCTCCTAGTTTCTATGTTTCTTTGTTTATTAGGCTCTTCTTCGGAACTGATATTCTGTCAGCAGGTGGCAGTGATGCACTTTGTATGAATAAAAGAGACGATCACATAGAGTCTGAACCCATCCCAGAAACTGACTGCACCCGAAATTCATTTCTCGCAAGTGCAGTAACCGCCGTTTTTCAGGGAAATGAATGAGTCATATTACACCCAGCACGACCCTGCAGAAAGGAAATTTGATGAATTACGGGTTAATCTGTCCTTGATGGTGTTGGTTGAGGGAGGAATGTTGTCCAGGACACCGGGAGAATTCCCCTGCTCCACTTTACCGTGGGATCTGAAACTCCCACTTGAGGCCTTAGTTGAATATCTCATTGGAAGGTCTCAGACTGTCGGACGGGGACAGGAAAAGGATTGGAACGTTCAGCCGCCTGAATGCCTTCCACCTTTCGATTAGATATGACTGACATGTCCCTCAACTCCATTTATCCGCCTCAGCTCCGTATGTTTTGATACCCTGGAAAATTACATTATTCCTAGTATTCCCCCTTAAAGGAGAGACAATTCCACATTTCTCCGACACTTGGAGGTAAAAAGTTGCTTCGAGATTTCACTCCTGAATGGCTTCGGTGAAATTTTAATGATGATGACAGAACTCTCCTCATGTTGATGATGGGTGACAGTATTTTCCAAAATCGAGTAGAATTCCGACCGGTGGGGAGGAATGTTTCCAATGACAGGAACTTCCCAGGTTTTCCCTCCATTGAAATGAATGTCAGTAAATTCCGGTGGGCTGTGTAAGGGGTGTTCATGTCCCCCAGGCCAGATTGTCATTTCTGTGCCCCACACAGGAGCTGTTCAGCACCCAGACAGTGACATTAAAATCCAATGTTCAATACTGTCAAATGTATGAAACATTTTGCGCTAGAATATCAGACAATATCTCTGCAATAAAACAAGACATTTTTTTTCTCCAATCGACATTGATTTCTCCACTTCCCCTCTGCCGCCTTAACTCTTTGGCCAGAATTTTTCCGTCGGCGAGTTGGGGGCGGGTCCCGCTCGCCCATCGAGGGCTAAATTCTGCCCTATATTTTTCCAACTTTACTGAATTATCTGTTTATAATCCTGATGTATCTCAAAACTTCAATAGCCTGTGGTTTTCCTTTCTGCCGGAGCACAAGTGTCGGGGGAAGCTCTTCAAGTTTAACCCCAATAGGATGCCGTTTGATCCTCTCCCATTTTCCATTGGCCTGTCCCACAGTCCTGCCCCCCACACCCTGTGATGTCCTTCCTCTTTATCAAGGACTGGGAGGGCAGCACTGCCTGAGACATGAATGCACAGAGCTCAAAATCCCCAAGGCGGAGTTTGATTTTCTCTGAATTTTTTTTTCTATTTGTGAAACTAAATCTTATTTTCTCAAGCATTTACAAAGAAACTCCAAATACATTCTGCATAAAAACATATGTCAAGCCTCCTTTTCAATGCATTAATGCTCTCGACCTCAGCCACATCATGTGGCAGCGAGTTCCACATTGTGACCCATCGCCAGATGGAGAAATTCTCCCTAATATTGGGGGAAATATGTCACCCCAAAGCTTTCCTGCATCAGTTGAGGTGTCCCTGGAAAGGATCCATGAAGCACAGAGGTCTGTGAACCCTCTAAATTCTCTGTATCTATCTCTCGAAATACTTTCTTGAAGTTATGGTACTTTTTGCCTTAGTGTGAGCGACTGCAATCAGGAACGCATTTTAAGGATCTGGATCTCACACCTTGTTTCACCAGAGGGTTTGTAATCGGCAGCGAGTTCAGACTGGAGAAAAGTGCAATAGAATCTCGATCCCACCGATCTCCCCCTCCTCTCTCCCTCCCTCTCTCTCTCTTTCTCTCCACTGTCAACATTCCCTGGAGCCCAACCCGCCCTCGACAGGTTTCAATTATTCCCCTCCGTGCTTTAACTTTGCTTTTCCCCCTTTAGACTGGGCGTGTTATTTTTACTGTCCTGTGTGAAAGTCGCGAGGACATAGACCACGATGGAATAATAATTCCCTGAGGATCGAAGTGAACGTTATAAGAAAAAAGCTGAACTGAGGGTGTGCGGCAGCAACATCGAAACTGAAAGCGGTTTGAGTCAGGAAGTGCTGAGTGTGAACATGGCTTTCAGAGAACAGGTCCAGAATTTGACCGAGGAGACAATTTGTTCCATTTGCCTTGATTTCTTCACTGATCCGGTTTCACTGGAATGTGGACACAACTTCTGCCGCTCCTGTATCACCCAGTGTTGGGAAAAGAAGGAGAAAAACTCCTGCCCGGAATGTAGAGAGGAGTTTCCGGAAAGAAACCTCAGGGTAAATCGGGCCTTAGCGAATGTGGCCGAGAAAGTTCGAAAATTAATGCTGGATCCGAAAGAGAAGGAAAGCAAACTTCACTGTGAGGAACATCAGGAAGAACTGAAGCTGTTTTGTGAAACTGACAAGAAATTGATCTGTGTCACTTGTGTAGTTTCGCGGGAACACAAATCTCACAACTTCCTGCCGATTAAAGAAGCTGTTGAAATCTACAAGGTAAAAGGGGATATATTTTCTAAGTTGATAGTTTTATCACATTTTCATGGTCTAACACTTCAATTCTGTGATTTTCTCTCCCAATCCCAGGGTCAGCTGAAATCTTCCTTAGATTCTCTCACACAGAAGAAATCGGCGGTTCTAGAAACGGAACAGAAACAGAAGCGGAAGATTTCCGAAGTCAGGGTAAGGTCTCCCTGTGCTGGTTTTCTGGGATCTCGGTCAGTTTTGCTCCCTTTATCGCGGGACATTAATTATGTTTCACATTTCATTTGATAGGAACAGTCGAGCAGTCTGCAGACCCACATCACATCCGAGTTCACTAAAATGCACCAGATTCTCACTGAGAAAGAGCAGCGACTACTCAGAGATCTCAGGGAAGAAGAGGAGAGGATTCTAGAAAGAATGGAGAAAAACCTTCGAGCGATTGAAGAGAATTTAAATTCTATTGAGGAGAAGCTCTCAAAGTTGCAGAAACAGATGGAGCAAAAGGACGAGTTGATATTTTTAAAGGTGAGGGAATATATTGCGGGTCAGTTCCGTGAAACTTCACACAGTCACAAAGTAACTGATAACTGTGGAATAAATATAGAATTTACTGAATAAATAAAAACGGAGTTAAGCACATTTCTGTCTGTTTCGTGGCAGTTTTGCGGTCTCCCCGAAATAATCGGCTTCCACATTGTCTGTAGATTCCCGAGAATACCTGTAACCTCCAGAGAATGAGTTTTCTTGATCTTCACACTTGCTTTGTGATTATTTCCGTGTTGCCAAGTTTATTTTTCACCTGGACCGCCCATTGTAATCCAGTTCCAGTTCATGTTGTGAGTGTGTGGGTGTGTCTGTTACGGTGTGTGAGAGTCACTGTGTCTGTGAGCGGGACTGATGTTGAGTTCCAGTTTATTTGACTCTCCACAACCTTCCTGCCAAAATGCATCACTTTACACTTCCGTGTTGAATCTAACATGCTCTGAGTCTGCTCATTTCACCAGCCGCCCTGTTTATGTCCTCCTGAAATGTGTGCAATTCTGGTTACCTCATGACAGAAAAGTAATTGAATTAGAGAGGGTACAGAGGAGATTTACAAGGATGTTACTAGGACTAGAAAATTGCAGCTATGAGGAAAGATTGGAAAGGCTGGGGTTGTTCTCCCTGGGACAGAGGAGACTGAGGGGAGATTTGAGATATACCGAATTGTGAGGGGCCTGATAGAGTGGGTGGGGAAGGGCCTATTTACTTAGCAGAGAGGTCAGTGACCAGGGGGCACAGATTTAAAGTGCATAGAAAGATGAGAGGGAAGATGATGAAAAACCTTTACACCCAGACGGTTATGGGATCTGGAACTCACTGCCTGTAAGAGTAGTAGAGGCAGAAACCCTCAGCTCATTTAAAAGCTGTCTGGATATTGACATGAAGTGCTGTAAACTGCAGGGCTGGTGATCAAATGATGCAAAGTGCGATGAGGCTGGGTGGCTTGTTTTTCATCTGGCGCAGACAGGATGGGCCGACTGGCCTCTTTCTGTGCCGTAAACTTTCTATGATTCTAAATCTGTTACTGTGCTCCTCACTGTTCGTGATTCATTTATTTCAGGAGGAAGCTTGTCGGAAGAGAAGGTAGGACATGTTTTCTGCTGAAACTCTGCACAATTTGGTAAAATAACTCAGAAAGGTTTTGTTATGAATTTCTTTTCTACTTACAATCGCAACATTAAAGTGCCGTTCATCGGGCGACAATAACTCTGCTTATGGTTTAAGCACCAGTCTTTTATTGTTATGACATGTTTTATTGCAGATATTAAATTAGATTTCATATAACTGGTCCACATGATTGTATTAAATTGCAAGATGCCATGCCGTCCTGAAGTGCTCACTTGCAGGCTGCAGACTGCTGTTGATGCGGCTGTGGCCTTCCGACTGACCCTGAGAGAGCCACACCGTCCATGTTTCCATGGTGTCGACCATCCATGTCCCTGCAAGGCTCCTGACCAAACCCAGACAGTCACATGTTAAGTGGGAACAGGTTTTGTTTTTATTCCAGTAATGAACCTTGACCTGTATCCTTAACACCGAGAAGACAGACCCAGCAGAGGTGGCGGCACTGTGGTATAAATTTTGGAGGGAGTTGCCCTGGGAGTACTTAACATCGACTCGGAACCCAATGAAGTTTCATGGCATCGGGTGAAATATGGGCAAGGAAACATACTGATGATGACCACGTACCAACCCGTTTGCCAACACCCTCCCCCCACCCCTCCCTCACAAACTCTTTGGCTGATGAATCAGTACTCTTCCATGTTGAACGCCACTTGGAAGAAGCACCGAGAGTGGCAAGGGTGCAGGATATACACTGGATCGGGCACTTCAATGACCATCACCAAGAGTGACTCGTTAATGGAACTCCCTCCCTAACAGCACTGTGGCTGTACCTACACCACATGGCATGCAGCAGTTCAAGAAGGCAGCTCACCACCAACTTTTCAAGGGCAGTTAGTGATGGGCAGTAAATGCTGGCCTAGCCAGCGATGCCCACATCTCATGAACGATTTTTTTCATAAAGCGCCACTACTGGCCGAGCTGGCTATGTCCCAAAGGACATAGCTGCTAGACTGGGTATGTGGCAGGTGATGAGGTAACCAACACGAGGATAAAAACGTACTTGATCTCATCCTCACCAATCTGCCTACCGCACATGCATCTGTTTATCTCTGCAGCAGTAGGAGTGACCACCGCACAGTCCTTGTGGAGATGAACTCCTGCCTTCACATTGAGGATACCCTCATTCAAAACTGGGCATCCATGAGGCGCTGTTGGCCATCAGCAGCAGCAGATTTGTACTAAACCACACTCTGCGACCTCATGGCTCAGCATATCCTGCACTCGACTATTATCTCCACTGGGTTTGGTCAGGAGCCTTGCAGGGAATTAACCCTGGTTGAATAAGAGTGCAAGAGGGCATGCCGGAAGCAGGACTATGCATGCCTAAAAATGAGGTGTCAACATGGTGAAGCTACAACCCAGGGCTCCTTGCATGTCAAACAGTGTAAGCAGCAATGGATAGACAGAGATAAGTGATCTCACAACCAATGGATCATATCAAAGCTTTGCAGTCCTGCTACATCCAGCGTTGCATGGCGGTGGACAATTAATCGACTAACGTAAGGAGAAGAGTTCACAAATACCCCACCCTCAATGATGGGGAGCCCAGCGCATCAGTGCAAACGATTAAGGCTGAAGTATTTGCAACCATCTTCAGCAAGATGTGCCCAGTGGATGACCCATCTCGCCCTTCTCCAGAAGTCCGCAGCATCACCGATGCCTGTCTTCAGCCAATTTGATTCACTCCACGTAATATTAAGAAATGGCTGAAGGCACTGGATACTGCAAAGGCCATGGGGCTTGACAATATTCTGGCAATAGTACTAAAGGCTTGTGCTCCAGGACTTATCGCACCCCTAGCGAAGCTGTTCCAGTACAACTGGCATGTACCCGGCAATGTGGAAAATTGCTCAGGTATATCATGTACACAAAAAGCAGGACAAATCTAACCTGGCCAAGTACTGCCTCGTAGGTCTACTCTCGATCATCAGTGAAGTGACGGAAGGGGTCTTCAACATTGCTATCAAGTGGCACTTACTAAGCAATAACCTTCTCACTGACGCTCAATTTGGGTTCTGCCAGGGTTGCTCAGCTCCTGACCTCATTTTAATCTTGGTTCAAGCATGGACAGCAGAGCTGAACTCCAGAGGTGAGGTGAGAGTGACTGAACATTACATCATTTGACCGAGTGTGGCATCAAGGAACCTAGCAAAACTGGAGTCAATAGTAATCGGAGGAAAACTCTCCACTGGTTCGAGTCATAACTATCTCAAAAGAAGATGGTTGTGGTTGTTGGAGGTCAATTATCTCATTTCCAGGAAATCACTGTAGGAGTTCTTCAGGGCACTGTCTTATGCCCAACCATCTTCAACTGCTTCATCATTGACCTTCCGTCCATCATATGTGGTCAGAAGTGGGGACGTTCGCTGATGATTGCATTATGTTCAGCACCATTTGTTACTCCTCAGATACTGAAGCACTGCATGTCCAAATGCAGCAAGACCTAAACAATATCCAGGCTTGGGCTGACAACTGGCAAGTAACATTTTCCCCACACAAGTGCCAGGCAATGGCTATCGCCAACATGAGAGAATCTAACCATCGCCACTTGATATTCCGTCGCTTGCTATTACCATTACAGAATCCCCCACTATCAACATCCTGAGGGATACCATTGAGCACAAACTGAACTGGACTAACCATATAAATACAATGGCTATAAGCACAGGTCAGAGGCTAGGAATCCTGCGATGAGTAACTCAGCCTGCCCATCACCTACGAGCCACGTTTCAGGAGCATGATGAACTTTCCATTTGCCTGGATGAGTGCGGCTCCGATAACATTCAAAAAGTTTGACATCATCCAGGACAATGCAGCCCACTTGACTGACACCCCATCCACAATCATTAACTCTCTCCACCACCAACGAACAGTGGCAGCAGTGTGTACCATCTAATAGATGCACTGCAGGAACTCACCATGCCTCCTTAGACAACACCTTCCAAATCCATGACTGCTACCATCTAGAAAGACACGTGCAGAAGATGAGTGGGAGCACCACTAATTGGAAGCTCCCCTCCAAGCCACTCACCATCCTGACTTAGAACTATATCATTATTCCTTCACTGCCACTGGATCAAATTCCTGGAACGCCCTCTCTTACAGCACTGTGGACCACTTGGACTGCAGGGATTCTAGAAGGCAGCTCACAACCACCTTCTAAAGGGACAGTTAGTGATTGGAAATAAATGCTGGGCTATCCAGCGAAGCCCACACCATGTGAATGAATGAAAAAGATCAACGCAACAGCAGAAACGTGTTTTAAGATATAAAGGAATATTTGCACCAAACCACAAGGAGATATTAATACCAAAGATGAGGTACATTTTAAAATGCCTTAAAGGAAGAAAGAGAAATAGAGAGGCAGAAAGGTTTAGAGAAGGAATTTCAGAGCTCAGGGCCTCGGCAGATGAAGGTCCAGCTGCCAATGGTGAAGTGATTAAAATCAGGGATATTCAATTGGCCAGAAGTAGAGGAGCGCAGGTGTCTCGGAGAGTTGGGTTGATGTTTTCAGCCTTTGCTTTTATTCTACAAGCTTTGTTTGTAATAGAGCAAGTGGACAGGCTAAATGTTTATCTTCTCCTGTGATCTGTGATATACAAGCAACTAATTTGTTATCAGGCTGTGGGCCTTAGCAGGACATGAGTGTTTCCATCCTCTGCCCTTGCATTTCCAAGTTATCTTTTGCTCAGTTATAGAGAGAAATTTCACTTTCTATCACATTTGTTCTAATATGAAAAATGCTGAAAGATATGCATTTTGGGGTAGCTTCACCATTTAAATCATGTCTAAAATGCTCAAATGGGATGAATTTATAGCATTAATTCTTTAATATTTACAGGATTAGTGATGACACTCCGAAACTCTCAGTAGCAGATGTTGCAGCCCTGTCTTTCGGAAAGTACATAGGACCTTTACAGTACAGAGCTTGGAGGGAAATGATCAAATCCATTGACCCTGGTAAAACTTTTATATTAATTTTCCTAACTATAATTCCAGTTGTGAAGGAAATAAATGAGCTTCAAAGTTCCAGGGGTGTGGGGGAAACAGGAAATCCAACGTTCCTCCAGTGAGGGGTTGTGGTCGTATGATCATCATAAGATTATAAGAAATAGGAGCAGCAGGAGGCCTTTTGGCCCATTAAACCTGTCCCGCCATTTGATAAGATCATGGCTCATTTAACTGTGGCTTTAACTGCCCTTTTTCCCTGTTCCCTATAGCCCTTAACTCCACTGTCATTCAAAAATCTGTCTAATTCAGCCCTGAGTCTATACAACAGCCTGGTCTCCATTGCTGTCTGTGGAACAGAATTCCAAAGGCTAACATCCCTCAAAGAGAAGAAATTCCTTCTCATCTCTATCTCAAAAGGGAGACAGACCCCTGATTTATAAACTATGTCCACTGCTTCTAGATACCCTCACAAGAGGAATCATCCTCCCACTATCAACACTATCAAGCTCCCTCAGAATCACATATGTTTCACTAAGATCACCTCTAATTTTTCTAAACTTCAAGAGTATAGGGTTAAATGTCTCAACCTTTCTTCATCAGACAACTCCTTCATCCAGGAATCAGCCTAGCGAACCTTCCCTGAACTGCTTCGAAGACATAAATATAACTCCCTTAAGTAAGGAAATGAAAACTGTGAAGTGAAAGTCAACATTGTCCCAGAGGACCATCGGCTGCGCTCTCATTAGAGAGAGACGACTGGTGGTGAGTTTAACCTGAGGGTCACCACACCTCAGGTGTGGGGTGAGGTTGAAAAGGCAGGGCCTTCATGGATGTTCAAAACCTCCCCACACATGAACAATTCCTCCCCCTCCCCCACTCTTTAGGTTAAAGTCCTCTCCACAGACCTAGTTGTACAATTTGCCAGGACACTGGTTCCAGCGTGGTTCAAGTGAAGGCCATTCTAATAGTTTCACTCACTTTTTCCCCAGCGTTAGTGCCAGTGCCCCATGAATTGAAACACATTTTTCCAACACCAATCTTTGAGCCACACATCCAATTCTCTGATCGTATTCACTCCATGCCAATCAGCTGATGCCTCAGGCTGAGATTATTACCTTTGAATTTAGTGCCTAACTGCACATACTCTTTCAGTAGAACCTCTTTCTTAGTCCTATCAATATGAGTATCCACGGGGACTATAAGAACTGGATGCTTTTCCTTCCACTCCAAGTTCCTCGCCAGCCCTGAGAGGATTACTTTGACTCTGGCACAGGGCAGGCAACACAGCCTTTGGAATGCATGCACTTGCCTGAAGTGAAGAGTTTCTATCCCCCTAACTAACCTGTCCCCTACTACAATGACATTCCTTTTTGCATTTGGATAGCTTCCTGCACCACTGTGCCATAGTCAGTTTGCTCATCCTCCCTGCATTCATGCTCTCGTCCACATGAGGTGCAAGGGCTTTGAATCTGTTGGGCAATTGCAAAGGCTGGACTTTCTAACCTGACTTTCTTCCCTTTCCCTGACCACTGAACAAATCGGAATGCCTAAGGGTGTCACTGCCTCCTGGAACAAAATGTTCTGGTAACTTTACCCCTCTCCAGTGCATTGCACTGTCCAAATCACGGATTCCAGTGGATCAGCTCAGAGCTGAGGTTCCTCAAGCTGCAGACACTTACTGCAGATGTGGTTGCCGTAAATCAGATGGGTAGCCTCTGGTCCCCACCTGCTGCAACTGCAACACATCACCTGCCCATCTTTATTTCATTTTTATCTAACTGATTCGATTTCAAGTGGCTCTGGTGGAACGCAAACAGAGGATTATAAGCATTTTATTGCTGTGTAAGTGCCACTTGATGGCATTGTCAACATCACATTCTACAACTTGCCTGAAGATTGAGAGTAGACTGTTGGACCATTGATTGTCCACATTGCATTTGTCCTGCTTTTTGTCGGCAGGATATACTTGGGCAATTTCCCACATTGTCGAGCAGATGGCTGTGTTGTAAGTCGACTGGAACAATTTGGCTATGGGTGTCACTAATTTCAGAGTTAAAATCTTCAGTACTACAGCTGGGATGTTGTTAGTGTCCATTGCCTTTGCTGTTTCCAGTGAGTTCATCCCTTACTTGTGATCATGTGCAGTCAGTTGCCTCAGCTGAAGACTGGCATCTATGACACTGGTAACGTTGGAAGGAGACCAAGATGGATCATCGAGGTCATTGTTTCTCCTGCAGCTGTTGCCCTGATTTGAGATGTGGTGGTTGCCACGAGTACTCAATCAGTGTTAAATCTGCTATGTGAGTGGCACGGATGCAGTTTTAAGGCTAAGAGACTGAAGCTCTACGCTGTCTTCTTAACAGTAGAAAATCAGAGGCTGCACATTATTCTTGACTGCAAGAGGGATTTGGGTGTAATATTAAAGAGATGTTTGTGCATTTGCCTAAATCCTTTGTCGACCGCACATGGAGATTTTGGTGGTGTGCTCGTCTACTTTATCTCCATTATCAAAGGTGGCAGTAGGCCTCACATAAAAGGTTTGCAACCATAGAATGATAGAAAAGTTACGGCGCAGTAAGAGGCCTTCGCCAGCCAAAGAAAAAAGAAACTAGCCGCTCATTTTAATCCCAATTTCCAGCTCCTGGTACATAGCTGTGCAGGATATAACACTTCAGGTGCAGATCCAGGTACCTTTCAAATGAGTTGAGTATTTCAGCCTAAATCACCAACCAGGCCAAGACTTCCAGACGCCCATCACCCTCTGGGTGCAAAATATTTTCCTCATTTCCCCTCTAATCCTTTTACCAATCACTGTAAATCTGTGCCCTGTGGTAACCAGCATCTGATACAGTTCCATCACAACGTCTTTGCCTTGGACTTAAATACCTCATCCAATAAAGAAAAGCATTCCATATGGTTTCTAGACCACTGTACCCACTTGTACTGCCACCTTCCAGGATATGCGGCATACACGCCAACGTTCCTCAGCCCCACCTCAAATGCATTACACACACTTATCCGGATTGAATTCAATTTTTCCACTCAACAAAACCATTGATATAATTCTGGAGATAACAGCTACCCTCTACACTTCCAACTACAGGGAAAATGTTTGTGTCATCAGCAAATTTCCCAATCATACCTCCCACATTTACGCCCAAACCATGAATATATGCAACAAGCAGCAAGGACTCCAACACTGAGCCCTGTCAATCACCACTGGAAACCATTTTCCATTTGCAAAAATATCTATCGACCATTACCTTTTGTTTCCTGTTGCTGAGCCAATTTTGGATCCAACTCACCACCTTCCCTGTGACCCATGTGATCTCACTTTCCTGACCAGTCTGCCATGTGGGACCTTGTCAAATGCCTCACTAAAATCCATGTGGACAATGTCTGCTCCACTACCCTCATCAATCCTGCTTGTTGGTTCCTCAAAAATTTCGATTAAGTTAGTAAGACATGATCTTCCCCTACACAACCATACTGGGTAGTCCTGATCAATCAATGCCTTTCTAAGTGACACTTTATCCTGCCTCTCAGAATTGATTCCAATAATTTGTCCACAACTGAAGTCAGGCTGACCAGCCTATCATTTTCTTGCCAATCCCTCACAACCTTTTTAAATAATGGTACAATGTTCAAAGACCTCCAACCATCTGGTACCTCACCTGTCTCTAGTGAGGATTGGAACATAATCCTCAGGGCATCCATTATTTCCTCCCTGGCCTCTTTTAACAACCCGAGATACAATCCATGTGGTCCTGGTTATATATCCACGTTCAAGGATGTCAGTTCCTCCATTACTTCCTCTCTCACTATACTTATTTTATCTAATATTTCACACTACTCCTCTTGAACTAGAATGTTTGCATCATCCCTCTCTTTAGTGAAGACTGAGACAAAGTACGCATTGAGAACCCTGCCCACATCCTCAGCATCAACGCACAGGTTACCATGTACATCTCTGATAGGCCCTACCCTTCCTTTAGTTATTCTTTTGCTCTTAATGTACTGGCAAATCTCCTTAGGGTTTTATATGATTTTACCTGCCAACATTTTTGCAAATCCTCGCTTTGCTTTCCTAATTTACATATTTACTTCACCCATGTACTTTCTATACTCCTCTAGACTTGCTTTTTGTGACTGCCATGAGCCTTCTTTTTTTGCTTCATCTTGACCTGTCTGCTTCTGTGTAACCTGGGGGCTCTAGATTTGTCAGTATCACCATTCTTTTTATGGGGACATGTCTCCACTGTGCCCATAGAATCTTGCTTTTGACAACATTTTCCCGTCTAATGACTCTACCCAGTCCACTTTAGCCAATTAACCTCTCAGCTTTGTAAAATTTGTCTCCCCCCAATTTAGAACTTTTATCCCTGCTTTCTATTTACCCTTTTCCATAATGGTGTTAAATCTAACTGTCTTATGGTCAGTATCTCCAAAATGGTCACCCACTGCTACTTCATCCACTTGCCCAGGTTCATTTGCTAAGACTAAATCTAGAATTGCGCCCCCTCTCGTTGGGCTTGTTATGTGCTGGCTAAGAAAGTTCTCTTGAATGCAGTTCAAGAATTTTGTGCCCTCTGTGCCCTTCACACTGTTTGCATCCCAATTCATATTAGGGTAGCTAAAGCATCCAAATATTGCCATCCTATTGTTTTTGCACTTAGAAATTTGCCTACATATTTGTCCCATTCCACCATTTGGGGGCCTGAGTACACTCCTAGTAGTGTGCCTGCCCCTTTTTTATTTCTGAGCTCCACCCATAGGGCCTTATTTGATGCTTCATTTTGGATGTCATCCCTCCTTTCAGCTGTCATTGATTCTTGAATCGATAATGCTACACCCCCACCTTTTTTATCCCCCTCTCTACCCTGCCTGAAAACTCTATATCCAGGGATGGTAATCTGCAATTTTCGCCCCTCCGTATGCCAGGTTTCTGTTATGGCGATGATATCATGCTGCCATGTGTCTAACCAAAGTGCATTGGATATCATTGAAGGATCGTTGCTTGTTTAGAGCACGAGGAGAGGGAGTGTCGATTGGACCTGTGCTGAGGACTGTGAGGAGATCCATGTGAATGATCAGCAGCTTTAACTGTCCTGTGCAGGGTCCATGCAGGAAAGAAGTTTCCCTTGACTGTGGGTGTCACAATGACAGATCACGGTCTTCCACTTAAGCTAAAGTCCATCTGAGACTCAGACTTGTAGGGGTCTCTGTGACTGGAGGGTCAGGGGCCTTCCACCTCAGCAAAGCATAGTGCAGGTGAGGCACTCAGTGAAAGGACTACAAAGTAACCCTTAAACTTGTTGGCATGATAAACATGTCAAGGGATATGCGATTATGATGTGTGAGTGGTGACTGGCGGGGGGGGGGGGGGGCGCAGGAACATGATAATTTCTCATCAATATGCATGGAGCAGCGATTTATAGGGGTCAAACGTTCTCATGTTGCTCCTCCCTGTCTGGTTATGGTTGAAAGAGCTCTCTGCTAGGTCGGCTCCCCTTTGAGAGCAGGTGTCAGGGTTAGCAAGAGCCGGCCTCAGGGAAGTCAAGATGGCGGCCATTGGCCTGGCCACAGGTGTATCACAGGCGGTGCTCTTATCTACAAATGGGTGAAAGGCAATGCTGGAGGTGGCTTCGTAGATCCCGGGATCTATCTGCCAGCTTCTCCACGATGAGCTGCGGCCATAAGGGCTTGGAGGGAATCCAATGCTGGTGGCATTGAAGGTCACGCCCGCCTTGAACTTCTTTAATAATGGACCCATCTAGGGCTTCACTTGGGATCAATGCGTCAGCTTTCAGTCAGTGACACACAAGTGTATTCAGAATGACCAATCAGGATAGTGCATCTCTGGAAAGTTTAGATTTGACATTCCTTCCAATCTGTCGTGTTCAGGACTTTGTCAGTGCATTGCTGAAATCACAATTCTACTTACAGGTGCCTGAGGTTGCAGGAGATGGTGCAGATCCTAATAAGCGCATTTGGCGCCAGGGTTCAGCATTTTATTATAGTTGAGCACATGCAAGGCTCAAACCAACAGCAGGGAAGATGTCACTACTGCAATTTAATTCTGCTCTCATAAATAAAGGTACATTTGCGAAACCTATGGTCAGTAAACAAGAAGGTGCTGGGGCCTTCCAGCCTCCAAAGGATAGAAAACCAAAAAGTTCAACAAATGTCCCGGAAGCTTACTCTGCCCGGAATCTGGTAACTATCAGATTGGTATGGGCCTGTCTACCACATCATATTCCAGCTATAGCCTCTGCATGTGGTTTGGCCACATCCTGGCCCTCCCATCCCCTTCATTGTCCTTCTCATCGGAGCAGACATCTTGCTTCCCCATGTCTCGCTCAGGCAACACATCCCCCTTTTGTATCACGAGGCTGTGCAGGGTGCAGCAGACAATGATGATCTGAGACATTCTCAGTATGGGAAAGCACTGCCTGAGCCATCCAAACATCTGAACCTCATCTTTAGGAGCTCAATCATCTGCTCAGTCAGGGACCTGGTGGGGGTATAGCCATCATTGTATCTCCTCAGCAGTACTCTGCGGGTGGTGAACTGGCATCATCAGCCATTTTTGCTTGGGGTATTCCTTGTCCCTGAGGATCCTGCCCGGCAATCACCGAGATAGTTCCTTTAATACCCTCCACTACCCTCGAGACCCTACAGAGAGACCATTGCCTTGGTAACATAGAAAGACTAAACACATGAGCCCTTGTCAGGCATGACCATTCAGTTGGTGGTATGGAGTTTTGGAGTCATGAGTTGGCCACCACCCGTGCTCCTTGGAGGCTTCCACCTCTCTCTCTCCATTCATCCCTGCCTCTGACTGCAGCTGATGGCGAATGGACAGAATGAATGGAAGCTCCATACCTTGCTGGGATCTCGATGTGATGAGATGGGCATAAACCTGCTGACGTGTGGGCTTCACCATAGAGGGGAGAACACGACTGAGCATGGATGACATCCAGTTACCTCATAATTATTAGGGTGTGCCTTTAGTCGGCCATTTGCGCTGACCTTGAGCACCACCCACCAAAAAGACCTTGCTCCCACTTCGAGGCATCTTACTTACTGACTAACTGCGTGGTCAATGCCAGATTTGAAGAATGGTGTGTGTCACCTTCCAAACTTCATCCGCCAACTTCTACCCTTCCCCCTGCCACCCACCAACTTCCCCCCATCACATTAACCCACCCAATATCAGCTTTCCACTCCCCTCTGTCATGCTTGAACCTCCCTTCGTTCCACTGGGCATTATTCTGATCCACCTCCACATGCCCTCCCGACCCTGAGATCTGATGTGTACAGGCCCAACCTAAAGAACCCCTCAAAACCTTTATTAACCAACCATGCAATAATATACACTTCCAACACCAGTTGTTCAGTGAGATCCGCTTGTCGGAGCCCATTCCCACGTGGTCAGTCTGCTGAATGACTTCTCCTGCACGACTTCCTGTGACTGATCACGTCACGCTTTCCTGGCTGTCCTTGTGGCTGTGGCTTTATATCCCTTTCTGACCCTGGTCCCTTGATATATAAGTTAATACCTTGATTCGGGTCATCCAATTGTGTTTCATGCTTTATCAATCCCTCCACCTGCATGTGGTCATTTCCTGCTCTCAGCAGGGGATATCTCCGGGTGTATGCCAGCTATGGATGTAATATCTGTATCTTGATAAGGCAGTAAGAAAGCTATTCACACATATCCAGAGAGGCCATTGTCTATGAAAGTTGCTGTAGATGGAGTGCCTGTTGGTGAGCCACCACCTCAATGACATGTCCTGAAATGTCTGTGTGTTTAGTTAAAACTGTCTTTATTTTTAAACAGTTGAAAAAGAGTTTCAGAAAGAGTAAACCTTGTTTGGATGGTAACACAATATGTGAAAATCAGACAGTAAATCAGTAACCCAGCTTACATCGTGCTCAATATCAATCTCCATCGGAGTTAATGGAAACAGATATTGAGTGGAATGTGTTCCAAGCTGCTACTTCAGTGTTGTCCAAGTCACACAACCGTCCATGACAAATTTCAACCCCTCCCTCTGTGTCTCCATGTCACCTTGGAGCATCTGCTGTTGACTCTTGATTGCCTTCTGGATGAGAAAATCTGGATGGTGAACATGTCCCTCGTGTGCAAGTGCACGGGTATAGAAAGGAGCAGTTTCAGGTGCAGTGTTTGCACCAATGAGCACGTCAAATAGGACTCTGGAGGAGTAATTTCTGCATTTCTGGGCACCACACTTTGGGAAGGATGTCAAGACATTGGAGAGGGTACAGGGGGTACTTACCAGCACAATAGCACTGATGAGGGACTTCAGTTTACAGGGTAGTTGGATAAGCTGGTAATGCTCTCCCGAGAACAGAGAAGTTTAAAGGGAGATTTAATGCAGGAATATGAATTATGGGGGCTTTATTGAGCAGATCAGGAGAATCTGTTTACTCTGGTAAGTGTGTCTGTAACTAAAGGCTAAGATTTAAAATAATCACCAAAAGAATTAGAGGGGTAATGAGCAAAAATGAAATCTCACAGACTATGTTCATGATCTGCAATTCATTATCTGAAAATGTGGATTTCATAGGAACTTTCAAAAATGAATTGAAGATGTTCTCAAATGGACTAATATGCAGGGATCCGGGCAAAAAGCTGGACTAGAAGATTAAATTGGACAGCCTGCACAAGTACGATGGGCTGAATGGCCTCCTTCTGCACCATAAGATTCCGTTATCTAGTCCAACTCATAATTGGGCTGGGATGTTTTTAAGGGACTAGGGCAGTCCCGAAAACAGGCGTTAGGCGCCATCCATCTGCTAATGTTGGTGCTGTTTTGGACTCTGTCCAAAAATTGGGATGTCCTGAGACTCAAGCCCTGAGCCTTGGGTTTCCTGGACATGGATGTGGGCGACAGTGAAAAGCTGAGCACATTTATTTTCCTGTTTACAATATGGAGATGGGGGAGGCAGCAGTGTTTTTCTCAGCTCCTCAATGCTCCTGTCCACACTGTATGACACAATGCCCACACCCCTCCCACTGCTGCCTGGCCCCTTCACACTCTACGCTCACCTACCCACTGTCTCCCCAATATTACCCACCCAAATCTGCACTTGCTCCTCCCGCATCTCTGCTCTCTCCCCTCCCCCACTCTCTATACTCACCACCCACTCCCTCTACCCACCCCTCACCTGTCCTCCCTTCCTCGATTTCTTGCTCCCATGCACCCTCTGCCTCCCCCCCTGCAGATTTTCCTCACAACCCTCCTTCCTCACCTGCTTTCTCTCTCATCTCACTTTCCTGGTCCCCTGCTCCCCTCCACCTCCCGTCCCGTGGCCTTTGTTCTTTCTCTCCGTCCATTCCTACACATACTCCACTCCCCATCCATCCCCTCTCTCACTCACTTCCCTCCAGTCAGTCTTCCCTCCCCATTCCGCACATCTTCCCTCATCTTGGTCCCATACTCTCCCTGTCCTCCCTGTCCCGCACACTGTCCCTCGCAACCCCCCCTCTTTACCCTCCAGCTTTCTTTCTCCCCTCCCTCTCCCTTGCTCTCTCTCCGCTCCACCTCCCAACCTCTCTCCACTCCCCCTTCCACCATCTCAGCCCTCCCCTTCCACCATTGTCACTGTCCCCTTCAGCTAACTCTGGCTCCACTCTGTCCACTCATTGACCACACCCCCACCCCTCCCAATCTCTCACTCCTTCATCACCCTTTCTCCCTCCCCTCCCCCTCCCTCTCCCCTCTCTCTATTCACACGTTTTTTCTCTCTCTCTCTCCCAATCCCGCTCCTGTGTTTGGGTTGCTGAGCTGTAACTAGTGGAGTGACACAGGGATGAGCGCTGGGAACTCAACTATTTACGATCTATATCAATGACTTGGATGAAGGGACCGAATGTCTGGTAGTTAAATTTGTTCATGACACAAAGATATTAGGAATTTAACTTGTTAAGAGCACATGAAGAGTCTACAAAAGGATTTAGATAGATTAATTGTTAGTTAATTTATCGGGTAGATTATAATGTCCACATTCATGAACTTGTCCACTTGGCAGGAAGAATATCAAGGCAACGTATTATTTTAATAGAGAGGATGATTAAAACTATATTGTTGGAGTTCTGACTGTGTATTTTCGGTGTGGAGCGATTGTAAGTTCACACCTGTGGGAATAACCTTTGTGTTGTCTGGAGATTGTAACATTTAAGGTTCAGAATGTACCAAGGGTTGATACATTCAGATCCTGTCTCAGGGCAAGGGGGGCTGAACCCTGCTGGGAGATCACAGGTTAACAGGTGAATTCAAAGGTCAGTGAACAACCATTTGTGTTCATTTGTATTGAGTTAAAAGAGTTGGGAGCAGCAGCTGGTGCAGCAGCTCAGCTGAGGTGCTGGGACCGTCCCTGTGTTGAGATGCTGGAGTGGAACTGCTGTCAGCAGGTTATAATTTGCCTTACAAACTACCAGGAGACTCAGGTACAGGCCACGATCTTT
The DNA here is from genome assembly GCF_964194155.1 of Cetorhinus maximus. NCBI lineage: Eukaryota > Metazoa > Chordata > Chondrichthyes > Lamniformes > Cetorhinidae > Cetorhinus > Cetorhinus maximus. The sequence goes on along the minus strand of NC_135899.1, from coordinate 19,793,945 downwards.
CATTAGTGATTCAAGCGTACGTAGGGAGAGACAGCGTGGGGCAGTCTTGACCGAGCTGTGCAGATTACAGCGAAATCTTTTTATACACAATTAGTCACAGACTCATAATCTAATCTTGTCAATTCACAATCATATGCTTAAAGAGGCCTTCGGCTTTTGTCACTTATTTCCCGTGTGTACAGACACGCGACATTGTTCTCATCCTCGCAAGACCACTATCTCCTGCTGACTGTGCAGGAGTCTGTGCCTCCAGACTACAACAGCCACTCACTCCCTGGCCTTGTTCTTTGTTCTACTGCCTTGCCCATCATCTCCTTTCTTATTCTGTCTGAAACACATCTGCTATTCTCCCGTTCTGCTTTTCTGCTTATATTTTATTGTTACTAACAGGCAATTCTAACTAAAATTGTTTAACCCTTTCAAGATACTGGAGTAGAACTGCTCTTGGCAGGAGTAGATCGTCCAGCCCTTCCAGCCCACTCTGGCATTCAATGAAATCATGGCTGATTCTCTACTTCAACATCATTTTCCTGCACTATCCCCGTATCCATTGATGTTTTTAATATGTAGAAAACTATCCATCTCAGTCTTGCGCATACTCAGTAACTGAGCCTCCACAACCGTCTGGGACAGAAACTTACAAAGATTCATCACCCTCTGAGTGAAGAAATTCCTCCTCATCTTGGTCTTAAATGATCTGCCCCTTAATCTGAAACTGTGTCCCCTAGTTCTCGACTGCCCCACCACCGCAACCAGGGAAACACCCTTCCTGCATTTATCCTGTCAAGTCCTGTCAGAATTTTGTATGTTTGAATGAGATAACCTTTCATTTTTCTAAACTCCAGAGAGCAAAGGACCCGTCTATTTAATCTTTGCTCACAGGACTGAAAGGTCCGAGGAATACTCTGGTACAAAATTTCAACACTCGGAGTCCAGATGCAATATTCAAGTGGTTCCTTTATTACACATGTGGACAGCTCACGCTGGGCAATCCAGGCGCTTCTCCACCGAGGTTCAAATGAGCACAGTTAATATATATTTTTTTACTACCTGTTACAACTTAATGGTGCTAGTTAGATAAAGGCCACAACACAATAATCTGATCATTGTGTTCTTGTACAGTAATTGCAGAGACTGGGCATTATCCTTTTGGGAGACAACAAAGAATATGCGTTTGTTCTAGACAAAAGGTTTACGGGGGCTGACTGGGTGTGTTTCGGGGCTATCAAATGGTGTTAAATGGCCTTCCCCATCTCTTGATCGAGTCATCCTGAGTCCCTGCCCATGTGTGTCTCCCATTTCCTAATAGCAAATTTACAGCTGAGCCCTTTGTACAAGTTTTTATCTTTCATGTAAGGCTGTGATTGTCTGTGTATGCTTTGGCAACCGAGTTGCTGGTCCTAGCTGGCACTTTAAAATAAATCCAAATTTTCTGCATCTTCAGGACAATCCCTGCGTTCCAGGAATTTATTTGTGAACCTTCATTACACTCAGTCTATGGCAAATATACCTTTCCTCATGTTCGGAGACCAAAGCTGCACATATTAGTCCAGATGCCATCTCACCAAGGCGATATATAATTGTAGTAAGACACCTTTACTCCTGTAACCAAATCATCTTGCAATAAAAGCCAACATAGCATTTGCCTTCTAAATTCCTTGCTGTACCAGCTTTCAGTGACTCATGAACATGGACACATAAGTCCCTTTTATGCTTAACATTTCTCAGCCTCTCTCCATTTAAGAAATACCCTACATTTCGGTTTTTCCCACAAAAGTGGATATCCTCACATTTCTCAACCTTGAATTCCATGTGCCACATTTTTGCCCACTCACTGAGCCTCTCCAAATCTCCTTCAATCATCTCTGCATCCTGCTCACAACTGACACTTCCATCTGCAAACTTGGAAATATTACATTTGATCCCAACATTCAAATCATTGATATGGATTGTGAATGTCTGGGGCCCAAGCACCTATCCTTGCGATACCCCACTAGTCACAGCCTGATCACCTGAAAATGACCCAATTATTCCTACTCTTTGTTTTCTGCCCATAAACTAGTTCTCAATCCATGCCAGTACATTCCACCAAATTGCATTTGCTCTGATTTTGTTTGCACACCTCTGTTGTGGGACCTTATCAAAAGCTTTCTGAAAATCTGAATAAACGACATCCTCCAGTTACCCTTTCCCTATTCTCCTAGTTACATCCTCCAAAAACTCCAACAGGGGTTTGTTAAACGTGATTCCCCTTTCATCAAGTCCATGTTGATTCTGCCCAAGCTTCCCATTATTTCTAAGCGTTCCGTTATCACATCCTTTATTTTAGGCTCTTGCATTGCCCCTACGACTGATGTTAGGCTAACAGGTCTGTAATTCCCTGTTTTCTCTCTTCCTTCTTTCTTAAATAGTGGGGTTACATTTGCCACCTTCCAATCTGCAGGAACAATTCCAAAGTGACTCAAATTTTGAAAGATGACCACCAATGCACCGACTTTCTCTACAGCCACCTCATTCAACATTCTGGGATGTAGATCATCAGGTCCAGGGGATTTATCTCCTTTAGGTCCCATTAATTTCTCTTGTACTCTTTTTTTACCTAATAATATTGTGTTGCAGTTCCTTGTTGATATTTGTCCTTTGATCCTCCATTATTCTGGGGGGTTTTTAATGGTGATAATTGACATTTTGGCAGATTATGAGCAAGTTCATGTGATTTGCCTTACTCGTGTCTGTCATTAACCATATGGTTTGTGGTGTGTTCGACCGCAGTTTTCCTGTTAATTAATGTTTACCTCATGTTAATTCTTTATATTAGAATATAAGAGGTAATATTATCTGTTTGCATTGTTGACTCTTGGTTAGTAAAATTCTTCTGTTTGTTTCAAAACATGGAATCTTATGGATTTATCCTCTTAGCAAGCAACTGGGATTTCAAATTTGGTCGACTAACATAAAAAAGTTAATGGTCACTAAGCAGATCATAACCAAATTTGAGGGTCTTGCCTGGGGCTGTAACAAATTTGGGGTCTGGCCTTGCAATGTACCAAGGGAGACAGCAGAACTCTACAGTAGAGAGGGATCTGGACAATCTGGTACATGAATCACTAAATTACTTTGCAGGTACAGCAAGTGATTAGGAAGGTAAATGGAATGTTCATGTTTATTGCAAGAGGAATCGAGTACTAAACTATGCAATTGTTGCTACAGCTGTACAGGGTCTTAGTGAGACTGCATCTGAAGTCTGTGTACCATTTTGATCTCCTTACTTAAGAAATGAGATAGTTACATAACACGCAGTTCAGAGAAGATTCGCTCGACTGATTCTTGGGATGAATGGATTATCTTATGATAAAAGGTAGAACAGGTTTGGCCTTTACTCATTGGAGTTTAGAAGGATGAGAGGTGATCTTACTGAATCGTGTAAGACGCTGAGGGGATTTGACAAGGTGGATGCCAAGAGGACATTTACCTTGGAGAGGCATCTGGAAATAGGGGACAGTTTTAAAATTAGGAGTCTCCCATTTAAGACTGAGATGAGGAGAATTTGTTTTCTGTCAGAGGGTGGTTAGTGTTTGGAATTCTCTTCCCCGGCGAGCAGTGGAGGTTGGGTCATTGAATATATCCAATCAGATCAGCCATTATCTCCTCCCCTTCTCTCTTTTTCACTCTGCCCAATTTGCGTTCACCCTCCAGTTCTTGCTCGCTCTCTCTCTCACGCCTTTAAGCTCTCCCTGCTCCCCTGCACTCTCTACCCCTCCATCTCGTTCTCCCTCTCACACCATCACACTCTCCCTGCCCCCCTGCACTCTCTACCCCTTCATCTCACTTTCACCCTCGCACTCTCCCTGACCCCCTGCACTCTCTACCCCTCCATCTCGTTCTCCCTCTCACACCATCACACTCTCACTGCCCCCCTGCACTCTCTACCCCTTCATCTCACTTTCACCCTCGCACTCTCCCTGCCCCCCTGCACTCTCTACCCCTTCATCTCACTTTCACCCTCGCACTCTCCCTGCCCCCCTGCACTCTCTACCCCTCCATCTCGTTCTCCCTCTCACACCATCACACTCTCCCTGCCCCCCTGCACTCTCTACCCCTCCATCTCGTTCTCCCTCTCACACCATCACACTCTCACTGCCCCCCTGCACTCTCTACCCCTTCATCTCACTTTCACCCTCGCACTCTCCCTGCCCCCCTGCACTCTCTACCCCTTCATCTCACTTTCACCCTCGCACTCTCCCTGCCCCCCTGCACTCTCTACCCCTCCATCTCACTCTCACATCCCCACACACTTCCTGCCACCCCCCCTGCTCTCTTTACTCCACCCTCTCTTTCTTACCCACTCTCCCAATCTCTGTCATGCTGGTCTCTCTCTCTCCGGCTCCCATGTTCTCAAACCCTCCTGCTCTCACTCTCTCCCACCTCTTCCTCTCCATCAGTCCACCCACACTCTCCCTCTCCACGTTCCTGCTCCCTCCTCTGCTGCCATTTTCTCTCCTCAACTTCACATCCCCCCCTCCATCTCTTTCCAGCTCCCTCTCCCTCCCTCTCTCTCTCTCTCTCCCTCCCTCTCCCTCTCTCCCTCTCCCTCTCTCCCTCTCCCTCTCTCTCTCTCCCTCTCTCTCTCTCTCTCCCCCTTCCTCACACTCTCTCCCCCTCCCCAGCCCCTCTCTCTAAATCACTGACTGTGTTATTTTAACTTTCCCCCAGCTCCAGCCTCTCTGACTCTGGATCTGAACACAGCGAATTCCCGGCTCATCCTGCCTGAGGACCGGACCAGTGTGAGACTAGGAGACAAACGGCAGCGGCTCCCTGACACCCCGGAGAGGTTTGATCCCTGGGAATGAATGGTTCCCAGAAGAGGTTATTTAGCCGGCACCTCCCCCTCACTGACCCCCCTCACCCCGAGTGTGAATCCCCGGAAGATCGGGGTTTTTCTGGACTATGAGGGTGGACAGGTGTCATTTTACAATGCGGACAACATGTCCCATCTCCACACTTTCACCCACACTTTCACTGGGAGAATCTTTCCCATCTTCAGTCCGGGACCGAATGACGGCGGGAAAAACTCGGCCCCGCTGAGAATCTGCGGGATTCAAGGTCACTAACAGATCCATCCCATAATTTCACACCGTCTCCCTGCCTCCTGCTAGCTGTAAACTGATGGGTGTGGGTCTCAGTCACAGGTGGAGAGAGAAGCCAGGTTAACATTCCGGGTATAAACCCTGTGTGGGAACTGGGAACTGAAAGATCAGCGAGGACCTCTGTAGGGCTGGGGGAAAGAAGGAGGGGGAGAGAAGAAACAAATAGAAGCTCAATTGTAGAGAGGAACTTACTGGGTAGAATGAGCTGTGAACTGCAATAACCCGGTGACCTTCCTGCCTGTAATGTTGCTCCACAGGCGGAAGGTGGTGGGACATCAGCTTGTTTGAGATGAATCAGTTCAGTGATTCTCAAACTGGGGTCCGGGGAGTCTTTCCCGGGGGGTCCAGGAAATAATTTCTCCAGAGGGTGGGAGAGAGAGAGAAAAGCACAAGAGGGGGAGGAAGTGAAGTGGGGGAAATAACAAGCTCCCCGCTTTGTATAAATTCCCAGGAGTTAGTGTTATTCCTGCATGAGCAGCTTTCAAGATTTCCACCCCCAAACCTCCCGAATTCTCTCCCTTCTTCACGGTGATGGACATTTCGGCTGTCATGGTTTTCAGCGGTGAGTCTGATATTTCCTTTCGGTAGGAGGGGAGGTGGAAGTCCAGCTGCTGCTGTGATACTCGTCTGTCTTCAATTTGGGCTCAGACAGTGAGCAAGTGCCGTTATCATGCTGCCTGGCTTGCTGAGTATTTCCATTATTTTCTGTTTATATTAATCTCTAATTGGTTTGTTTCTTGTAATCGCGATAAAACTGTCATCTTGACTTTCTTCAAACTCTCACCATGTTTCAATAATACTGAGTAACTGGACTGGGTTGGTACACGCCTGTAAATATTTCCCAGACTGTCATATCCAAGTGGGTACTCTGTAATAAAATTGGAGGGGTGTTTCCGGTTTCGTTTACGTTAAAATGTGAACGTGCTTCGAGACTGTTTGAGCATGTAAATGATGTGACACTGTTGTGAATACTGATGTGATTGTCTGTATTGAACGTGATGTGTGAACTGATCGGGTATGTATGCCATTAACAGGCAGTGTTAACCATGTGAAAAGTAGTTCAGTTGCTGCATTAGAATGTTTGTCATGGGCTTTCTCTTGTACTGAAGCTCCTCCGAGTGCAACATGATCATTTGAATATCATTGCAATTTCTGTGATGGTCATTTTGAAATGTTCTTTTAGATATTTTAGGAATAAAGTATATTTTGCAAAAAAATGTGGAGTCACAGTTATCATTTATCTCTGGTTTGTCTGCTCTGTCTCATCACTTTCCTGTCAGTGAAATAGTCCTTAAATCACTAGTATGTAGTTACCTATTTTATTAAAAATATGTAACTCTGTACATGTAACCTGTTCATATTATCATTTTTATATAGCATTATAATTTACATTGAGAGTCCATGATTACATTTGTAAATTGGTTCTTTAACGAAAAGAATCTGAAAACGAGTGGAATAGAAGCAGTTTTCTCAAAAAGGACACAGTTCATCATTAAATCTAAGAAACAGAAACTAAACATGCTATTTGTTTTATTTACAAATTGCTCCAGAGTCTGGGTTACCTGGATGATTTTAAGAGCTTCTGGATGGAGTAAATGGAGTGACAGATGCCTGTAAATTGTCCTGAAGTTTACTCTGGTACTTCAGCCATCACTCCCGCGGATAGGGACCTGAGATGGGCAGTGGGAATGCCAGCCTGCTTCAGGTAGGAAGCAATGCAAAATCGTAAAATCACAATGCACCGACTGTGGTCAATCAGCCCCCTCTGTCTGGAGAGGCACCTTGATAGAGCTATTCAACTGGTCCCAGTCCAGTTCCTTTTCCCCCACAACCAATCCCTTTTTGAAAGTTAGTTTTGAATATTGTTTCCACCACACTGGCAGGCAGTACATTCCAGATAATAATGGGCTGCGGGAAAATCCGTATTCATCTCACTCTGGATTTTTTTTAAACAATACCTTACACCTGTATCCTTTGGTTGCTGAACCCTCTGCCACTGGAAACAGTTTCTCCCTATTTTCTCAAAACCTTTCATGATTTTGTACTTCTCTATTAAATTTTCCATTAAACTTCCCTGCAGAAGCACTGGTCATAATCTTCCAATCCCCTTAGGTACAGGAGAGGAGCCAGAGGACTGGAGAATTGTAAATGTTTCATCCTTGTTCAGAAACGGTCTAAGAATAAATCCAGCAGCTCCAGGTAAGACAGTTTAACCTCTGTTCTGGGAAAGCTTTTAGAAGTGATAACCTTGGGCACAGTTAAAAAACACGTAGACAATTGTGTGGAGTACTTAAGGAAAGCCAGCCCGGATTTTTCAAAAGAAATGTGTCCAACCAACTTGATTGAGTTTTCTAATGTGGTAACAGGTAGGATTGATAGGGTAATATGGCTAATGTGGTATTTATAGAATTCCAAAAAGGCATTTGAAAAAAGTCATATAATAGGCTAACATGAAAATTTGAAGCCCACGGGTTGAAATGGGCAGTGACAGTATGAATATGAATTTGCCTCAGCAGCAGAAACAGGTATGGTGAATGGTTATTTTTCAGACTGGAGTAGTTTTACAGTGTTGTTCCCAAGAGGTCGGTGTTATGACATGGCAGATGATATGTGCTGGGCGGACCACATCCCCGCGGGAAATTTGGTCGCTCTATCACAATGGTTTTACAATTTGTATTTATTATGAGAAGATGTGTGCACTAAATTCAGAAATAATGAGTCCACTAAGACTTTAGAGATCTTAAAAATTAAGTTAGAGTACTTATGAACAAAAAAAAAGATTTCAAACACATAATTCAGACTATAAATTACTTACTCCTATACCAACACCTAACATTCCTAATATTAACCTGATTCCCAGCTACACATCCCCTATTAAGGCAACAGAACAAAATAGATTTTAGAATTTAAAAAAAACCAGCAAGTTAACACAGTACCCACTTGACAGTGGAATTCCAAATGGCCTCCCCAACATCAGTTACTTTACATAGCAGACTTATGGACAAATGGCTGGTGGATTCTTGAAGACAGGAATGTGAGCGGGGAGTAGGATGTTAAGAGGCCTCAAGGCAATTTAGACGAGTTGAGTGAGTGGGAGAATACATGTCAGATGTAGTATAACGTGGATAAGTGTGAAGTTATTCACTTCCCAAGGAAAAACAGAATATTATTTAAATGGTGTCAGATTGGGAATTGTTGATGTACAAAGGGATCTGGGTGTCCTTGCATACCAATCACTGAAAGCAAGCATGCAAGTGCAGCAAGCAGTTGCAAGAGGACTTGAGTACAGGGGTAAGTATGTCTTCCTGCAGCTATACAGGTCCTTGGTGAGACCACACCTGGAGTATTGTGTGCAGTTTTGATCTCCTGAGCGGAGAAAGAAAACTTGCCATACAGGCAGTGCAGCGAAGGTTCACCAGACTGATTCCTGGGATTGTCGTATGAAAAGACATTGGGTCGAGTGGGCCTGTATTCTCACGAGTTTAGAAGAATGAGAGGGGATCTCATTGAAACATGTAAAATTCTGACTGGGCTGGACAGACTGGATACAGGAATGATGTTTCCTCTGGCTGCAGGGTCTAGAACAAGGGGTCTCAATCTTAGGATACAGAGTAGGCCTCCAGTACTGAAAGGAGGAGAATCCTCTTCACTCAGAGGGTGGTTAATTCTCTACCACCGAGGGCTGTGAAGGCCAATTCACTGAATATGTTGAAGAAGGAATTAGGTAGATATCTGGACACTAAAGTCGTCAAAGGGGCTGGGGAGAGATCGAGACTATGGCGCTGAGATTGAGGATCAGCCATGATCATATTGAATGGTGGAGGAGGCTCGAAGGGCGAATGAGCTACTCCTGCTTCTATTTTTCTATGTTTTTCCACTCCTGTTAGATCTTACATGGCCCTCTCCTCACATAGCTTTTCATTCTCCTTTAATTTTCCCTTTAATATGTAAATTCAACTGTTTGATATGACTCTGAAACATCAAACTCTGAAAAGGAAGGTAAAAAATAAAATATTTTTCAGGCACATAAATAAAAATAGGAAGGCTGGGATGGAAATAGGACCATTAAGGGATAGATAGGATAATGCCACAGATAAGGATAGAGATAGGGCAGAAATATTAAATGATTACTCGACCCCTCTGGCTGTACGGCTCACAATGAATGTATGTAGTTAATACTAAATGTATCATTATTGTATTGAAGCACCTTAGAGTGCAACATGATGTAGGTTGATAACTCCAATACCATTGCACTGTCTGACTGTCATGTACAGATTGAAATGATTGTAATATTCATTAATTGTATTGATGCACCTCATGATCCCTGTTTAAAAGTTTAATCTGATTGCACCTTTTGTGATGGCAATTTAGAAATGTTTTGTAATGTCCTTTTAGATATTTTATGAATAAAGTATATTTTTCTAAATAAATTAATTGATTACTTAATTACAGTGTTTAACAGGGAGCTAGAACAGGTAGATATGATATTGAATGATGATCTAACTTTTCAGGTAAGTGCAATTAAAATAAGAGAAAAGGGATCGAATCAAACTCAAAGAGGATAAAGCCCTGGCCCAGAAGTTTCACACCCACACATTTAAAATAAATCTAGGGAATAGATAGCAGAGGTATTACTGCAGATTTGAAATATGTTTTTGAGGAAAAGGTGTAGTGCTAGAGGACTGGCAGAGAGCAAATGTAATTCATGTTCTTAAAAAGGCAGAACAGAATGTACCCAGGGAATAGTAGATCAGTCAACTAATGTTGGTGCTAGAAGAAATAATGCAATCCCTACTAGAGAGAGGAAGAACTTCTAACAAAAAGAAACAAATCATTAGCATGGATTTCAAAAAGGAAAATCTCTCTTGACCAAAGTTATGATTTTTTTGGAAGAGGTAACAGCGACAGTAGACAATGGTAATGTAGTAGATGCGAGTTACCTGGATTTTCAAAAGGCCTTTGACAATGCCTCTTACAATAGGCTACTGAATAAAGTCAGAGAATATGGAGTCAGCGGAGAAGGGAAGAATGGATTGCTAGCAGGTAGAAAGCAGAGGGTAGTTATTCAGAGTGGCAGAAAGTGGGAAATAGTATTTGACAAGGATCAGTACTGGGCCCACTGTTGTTGATAATTTGCATTAATGGTTTGAACTTCAGAATCAGAAACACAATTTATAAATGGATGACATGTGTCTATATATGTGCATGTGTGCTTGCGTGTGTGTGTGTGTGTGTGCGTGTGTGTGTGTGTGTGTGTGTGTGAGAGAGAGAGAAACAGTCAGTCAGTCAATACTGGGGAGGGAAAGGCTGAAGAGAAACAAACCAAGCAGGAGGGCTTCTTTTTGAAGGGATCAAATTGAAAATTAGGGAAGTTAAGCTAAATTTATTTCAAACATTGGTTATATCATACTTACAGTACTGCACGTGGCTCTGGTCAATTTATTATTAAAAAGGATAGAGGAACTGGGGAGGCTGCAGAGAGGATTTAAAAAATTCTGCCATTTCCACAAACTTCAGCATGATGCCATCCCCCAAACGCATCCTCACTCCATCTCCCACCCCTGTCGGCATTCCGTAGGGACTGTTCCCTCTGGGACACCTTGGTCCAGTCCTCCATCATTCCCAACACCTCAGCCCCCTCCCATGGCACCTTCGCATACAATCACAGAAGGTGCAATGCCTGTCCCTTTAGTTCCCCCTACTCCTCACGGTCCAAGGGCCCAAATACTCCTTTCAAGTGAAGAAGTGCTTCACTTGCACTCCCTCAATTTGGTCTACTGCATTTGCTGCTCCCAATGATGTCACATCGACATTGGAGATACCAAACTGAGACTGGGTGATCGCTTTGCAGAACATCTTCGGTCTGTCTGCAGGCATGACCCAGACTGAGGTAAATGTCAATTCCTGTTCGACAGGTACTAGAAACTGTAATACTATTGTTTTCAAAATATAAACTTTATTCATAAAGTTAAGGTAAATTACACGACAGTTCCAATTTGACATCACATAAAGTGCAACACAGTTCTATGATGTTTAATGCCTGGCTATGACATTCTGAGGCAATTCAGTATGCTCACAAACAGTTTGCAAATAGATTTACAATTCTCATTTCATATCAAACATTCCCTGGTACGTTGTCTGGGGAAAAGAAAATTAAATGATAAAACAGAAAATAATTGAGGGGAAAATGCACAAATATTGAAGAAAACCAGATACTGAGTTGCTGCACTGAGGCTCACTCACCTGTACATTATCTTACACAGTGCTCTCTCCCCCTCATTCACTGTGTGAACCACCTAGGGACACCGGGGAGCCTTCCTCGCCTGTACAGGTACATTATCTTGCACTCCATGTCGGTGATTTTACAATGATATAAAGGCATCAATTGCACATAAGTGATTGTGTAAACATGCTGTGGGTTCATTTATTGAGATGAGGAACATGGGAACAGATATACATGGATAGAAAGCTTGAAGGCATCAGCAGCAGAACTGACTGTTGTGTGCTCTGCTCAATATCAAAAGTGAAACTAAAGCTAGGTAGCATGACACATTTCCCTTCTAGTGATGATAGGCAGCTATCTCTTAAAGGCATATTACAGCATTCCTCCTTTTTAAAGATACTTTAACCCCTTCCAAAGAAGTGTAACTAATTACAATACATGTTCATGTTTAGTTACCATTACATCAGCGTATAGAACAGATGAATCTATGAGTCCCTGAAGGGTAAAGGCAATCTGCTGGTACACCCAGATCCTATGATGGTAACTTTATCTGGAGGTGTATTTAATTGCTCACAGTGACCTGCCCGATTCTGAGACTTGGATAATGTTTCTGGTTTCATTAGGGATCTTGTCCTAAAGTCAATAGGAATGTCCAGTGGTTGAGGAGCTGGAATAGATCTGATTTCTCCTCAGTTACGTCTCACCATTGTGCCTTTTTGTGTCATTACTTCATAGGACCCTGGTTCTGAACCAATCTTTGATGCCTCGGCTGGTTGCCACGTACCCTTCTGTGGGCCCCTGGAGGTGAACTTGTCCCAACTGTAAACTTGGCAGCTCTGTACCCACATTTTTATCAAGACATTGGCCGTCTTCTCGTGCAGTTTTAAAAGTTGCTCTCTAGTCTTTGAGACAGTAGAATGGGTAAGAATCCGTAAATTGGTATGCATTGGTCGACCTAACAAGATCTGTGCCAGTTATAGAATAATTCCACTTAAAGGTATCACTCTTGGATGTAACATTGCAATGGGTAGATCTTGCTTGGTCTGTCTACATTTGAGAATTAGGGATTTCACTGTGCAAGTCATTCATTCATCTGGGCCATTAGATCAAGCTAATATCAGGTCATAAAGATTCCAGTTTGATCGGCTGCCTGCCTTTAGAAATGACTTACCGGGAGGTGCCTGACTTGTCCCAATATGGCCAAAATGATCTTATGTGCTCGTGGAGATACTGAATTGAATCAGGCCATCCGTTTTCCACAGTTTCTGTAGTGTCACCTTTCACCATTTCTTCTTGTAGCTGCTAGCATTTGTTTTGCACAAAATGTTCTGGATCAATTGACAGACTTGCATTCTCCTGCAAGCGTAATGTTGCAGCTCACTTTTAATTGACAATTATGTCTAAAGATCCTGGATATTTCGCTTTTAGTTCATGATCTGAGGTGACAGGCGTCATTTATGAGTTTGATCTGCCTTGTGAGGTCTGATTGATTCCATGGATTGTTGCTCGTGTGAGGTCATGGCATGCTGATACACCTAGAGACTCTGGGCTGGAGTCTCCATGATGTAGAACATCTGTGTCACCAGGAGGATTGACTGTACTTACAGTCCAGGAGTATGATCCTGCACATGGAATTTGTGAGCTGTTGTATGCTGAGTGTTTCACAGCAGTGGGTTTTGCCATGTCTGCAGATATGTGTCTTTTAGAATTAGTAGGGGTAGCATGTTGGCACTTGCCCCTGTGTCAATCTTGACCAATAATGAATCCTTACCAACTTTCTTAGGGCAGCTAATTCGAATCTTGGCAAACACTTCAGATGGTGAGATGGCATCAATGCTTTCCATAAGATTGACGGTGTGAAATAGGTGCTCTTCACACTCCATCTCATTGTGCACATCGTCATTTTCTTGTTTGTCAATTGCTTCGTGTATATGTTTCTGGCGGGATACCAGCTGGCCATCCTCATTGCTGAAAACTACCTGTTGCAAGCGGGTTGTTTGGATCAGCACACGGCTCTTTGTAGCTGCATCAGCCTTTGCTCAAGTGCACAGCCTCTGCCAAAGGCCCTTTCTGCCACATGCCTTACAGAATCGATGAAAAGCTGGGAATTTCCTTGGTGCATGCAAAAGGCCACACCCTCCACATGTCCTGCTAGGTTTGGGTTTCCTAGTGAGTGCTTCAACAACTGGGTTGTACCTTGGACCTGTAAGTTTAATCAAACTGTGCGGGTCACTTTGTACTTACAACCATCCTCTTCAGCCGCTCTTGAATGCTACACCTTTTCAGCTTGTCTAACAGATCTTCCTGGAATCCTTCCATGGGAGTGGATGTGATCACCAACTCAGCAATTCTGCCTGCTAGCTCTGCATTTGAAAAATCACAGAACGTCCCCTTTTCTCTGCACCTGATGATGAAATGGTCTATGGATTCTGTAAAAAAAACCAAAAATAGCTGGAAAAACTTAGCAGGTCGGACAGCATCTGCGAAGATGAATATGGTTGTAGTGTCGAGTCCGTATGACTCTTCATCAGAACTAAAGAAAAATAGAAATGAGGTGAAATATAAGCTGGTTGATGGGGCTGGGACAGGTGAAGCTGGATAGAGGGCCAGTGACAGGTGGAGGCAAAGAAGAGATTGCCAAACATGTCATAGACAAAGGGACAAAGGATTTTTATGGTAATGATATTATCTAAGGAATGTGCTAATGGTGGCATTAAGGGTAGAAAGCAAGACGAAGAAGTGACAAATGGCCCGAGTGGGTGTGGGGTGAGGGGAAGGGATCGAAATAGGCTAAAAACTGGAGATAAAACAATGGATGGAATAAATTTAACATTAATAGAAATTGGTGGGAAAAGGAAAATATATTTTAAAAATATATATTTTAAAAATGACAAATTATTAGAAAAAAGGGGGATCGGAAAGGGGCTAAGGATGGGGGAGAGAGGTCATGCGCTAAAGTTGTTGAACTCAATGTTAAGCCCGGAAGGTTGATAAGTGCCTAATCGGAAGATGAGGTGCTGTTCCTCCAGTTTGCGTTGAGCTTCACTGGAACATTGCAGCAGGCCAGGGACGGATATTTGGGCATGGAGGGTGTTGTCGAAATGACATGAACTCTAATTGATGAAGACAGAAGTTGAACCTGATTCTGCACCAGTCGCCCAATATCTTTTGGGGATCCTTTAGCTCTTCTGCTGTTGATCCTGACGTGTTCAGCCTGTGTAGACGACAATGATATTATCTTGCCCCCTCACATTCTGTGAACCAGATGCTGTTCAAAAGGGAATTGAATAAATAATAAAAGAAAAATGAAAAAGATCATTTCAGGAGCCGATTTGGCATTGGGAGTTAAAAGCCTAAAGACATTTTAGAAGCAGCTCGCTGCTGCAATGGGGGAATCATTTGTTTCTGGGTGAATGAATTTAAAAAGCGTCTCTTCCTCAAAACCGTTTCTCTTGCTTATGCCACCCTTTGCTGGCCGATGAACGTTAGTACACAAGCAGAGAGGAAATCATGATAAATGCAGTGAGTGCAGAGCGACCTCAAATGCCAGCGTTAAAATAAAAGCAAAACACTGCGGATGTTGGCGATCTTGGACCTCGAAACGTTAACACTATTTGCTTCTCCATATACATGTGTCCTTTATGTGTTAATTTTTCGAGTACTTTGTAGTACATGCAACAACGGTCTCTGTTGGTGAACAAATATGTTACAGTAAAATCTGACATTAATTAGTTAATCAGAGGAGAGCGCAAATGCAGTCCTCCCGCTCCCACAAATTTTACAGTCGAGAATCCCGCATTTGGGGACATCGCAGGTGTCAGCACACTCGAAGTGCAATGGGCTGACCTCGTCCTGGGAGAACAATATTTTTTTGGACAAATATACTTTATTCATTAAATATCTGGAAGAACATTACAAAACATTTCTAAATCGCCATCACAAAAAGTGCAATCAAATTCAACTTTTAGACATGGATCAAGAGCTGCTTCAATACAATCAATGAATATTACAGTTATTTCAATATGGTCATTACAGACAGTCGGAAAGTGCAATGGTATTGGAGTTATCAACATACATCCTGTTGCACTCTGAGGGTGCTTCAATACAATTATGATACATTTAGTATTCACTGCATACATTCAATGTGAGCCGGACAGCCCGAGGGGTCGATACAATTCCCAGTCTCTCGGTGCACTATGACAGAAAGGTCTTAGACAGCGACCTTTCCCTATTGCGCCTTTGCGGCGGCTGCTCCAAGCTTTAGTGTGTCTCTCAGCACATAGTCCTGGACCTTGGAATGTGCCAGTCAGCAACACTCGGTCAGAGACAACTCTTTGCACTGGAAGACCAACAAGTTTCTTGCAGACCAAAGAGCGTTGTTCACTGAGTTGATGATCCTCCAGCTGCAGTTGGTGTTTGTCTCGGTGTGTGTCCCTGGGAACAGCCCTTAGAGCACAGAGTCCTGTGACACAGCTCTGCTCGGGATGAACCTCGACAGAAACCACTGCATCTCTCTCCAGACCTTCTTTGTAAAGGCACTATCCACAAGGAGGTGAACAAAAGTCTCTTGCCACCCCCGTACCACACACAGCCACCTCGAGGGCAAGGTGCAGGGAGGGTGAGACTCCTGGCGTGTAGGAAGGATCTGATTGGGAGGCACCTTGGTGCCTTTTGGAAAGTTCTGGCGATGAACTATTCTGCCACATGACTTTGACAGTCTGCTCGGAGAACCATTGGACAGGATCCAACATCTCCTTTTCCTGCAGGGCCTCTAAAACATTACGTGCCGACCACTGCCTGATGGACTTGTGGTCAAAGGAGTTTCTCTGCATAAATTTTTCCACAAGGGACAGGTGGTACGGCACGGTCCAACTACTTGGAGCATTCCGCGGCAGCGTAGCCAGACCCATCCTTCGCAACACCGGGGACAGGTAGAACCTCAGCACGTAGTGACACTTGGTGTTTGCGTACCCAGGATCTACACACAGCTTGATGCAGCCGCACACAAAGGTGGCCATCATGATAAGGCCGATGTTGGGCACGTTTTCTCCCCATTATCTAGAGGCATCCCTGTGGACATGATCCATTTTCGAACTCCAGATAAAGCGAAAGATGGCTCAGGTGATCGCCATCGCTCAGGAGTCTGGAATGGGCCAGGCCTGCGCCACGTACAGCAACAGCGAGAGTGTCTCACACCTGTTGACCAGATTCTTACCCGCAATGGAGAGGGAGAGTCGCTGCCACATGCCCAGTTTTCTTTCCACCATAGACACTCGCTCCTTCCAGTTTCTAACACATGCCCCGGTCCCTCCGAACCATATCCCCAGCACCTTCAGGCCATCTGACCTGACGGTGAAGGGGACAAAGGATCAGTCAGCCCAGTTCCCAAAGAACATGGTCTCACTATTCCCATGATTTACCTTGGCTCCCCAGGCCAGTTCAAACTGGTCGCAGATGTTTATCAGTCTGCGCACCGACAGCAGATCCGAGCAGAAGACAGTGACATCGTCCATGTACAGGGAATCTTTGACCTGAGTGCCTCCACTGCCTGGGATCGTCACTCCTCTTATGCCCTGATGGACTCAGCAAAGGGTTCTATGCAACACACAAACAGAACAGGGAAGAGAGGGAAGCCCTGCCTGACTCCAGATTTAATTGGAAAACTTTCTGATTCCCACCCATTGATTTGAGACTGCGCTACTGATGTTAGTGTAGAGCAGTTGGATCCAGTTGCGGATTCCCTCCCCAAACCCCACTTTGCAGAGCACATCCACCATGTAGGTGTGCAATATTCTGTCAAAGGCCTTCTCCTGATCCAGGCTGATGAGGCAGGTATCCACACCCCTGTCCTGTACATAGGTAATCGTATCCCTGAGCAGTGCAAGGCTGTCCGAGATCTTCCTGCCGGGCACAGTGCAGGTCTGGTCAGGGTGGATCACCAACTGCAGAGCAGACTTGACCCAATTGGCGATGACCTTGGACATAATCTTATAGTCCACATTCAACAGTGAGATGAGTTGCCAATTTGTAATTTCCTCTCTTTCCCCCTTGTGCTTGTAGATGAGGGTGATGATGCCTTTCCTCATGGATTCTGACATGCTACCAGCCAGGAGCATACTCTCGTACACTTCTAGCAGGTCTGGGCAGATCCAGTCCCACAGAGGCGAATGCAACTCAGCCGGTAAGCCATTGCTTCCAGGAGTCTTACACTTCTCGAAGGACTCAAGGACCTTAGTCAGTTCGTCAGGCGATAGCAGTTTGTCCAGGCTCTCCCGCTTGGAGCAACAGTTAGAACTTGGTGGTTGGGGTAAGGTTGCTGAGGAAGTTTTTGGAGTCGCAAAGATGTTGTTTATTGTAAAAGCTAAATGCAGCTCTGAAGAAGGGTCATAGAGACTCGAAACATTAACTCTGTCTTTCTCTCCACAGATGCTGCCAGGCTTGCTGAGATTTTCCAGCATTTTCTGTTGTTTCTGATGTTTTTTGTTTTTTGTCTCCAGGAGAGGCGATTAGAGCCCTGGGGAGTATCCGAGGAGAAAATTAAAAGGTCCGTTATTGGGGTTTATGTGGGGGTTATTGGCTTTCAGGATAATGTTAGTTGGGAAACAGGGGTGGTTATTGGGGTTCCGGGTAATGTTAGAGGGGACTGGGGGATTATTGGGGTTCAGGGTAATGTTATTGGGGGCAGGGGTTATTGGGGTTCAGGAAAATGTTTTGGGGGCACTGGTAGGTTATTGGGGTTCAGGGTAATGTTAGTGTGGACGGGGGTTATTGGTGTTTAAGATAATGTTAGTGGGGGCGGGGAATTATTGGGGTTCAGGGTAATGTTGTTGGGATGGGGGGTTATTAGGGTTCAGGATAATGGTATTGGGGGCACCGGGGTATTATTGGGATTCAGGATAATGTTCCTGGGGACACCGGGGTATTATTGGGGTTCAGTATAATGTTAGTGGGGACACGGCAGGGGGTTTATTGGAGGTCACGGTGTGGTCGTGGGGGTGATGGGGTGTGAGGCAGACTCGCTCAGCAGACTTCGCTGAGGAATGCTGCCTGCAGTATGGATATTCCCCATTTGGTGGCGCCACTCCCTCACCTCTCAGGCTGTCTCCTCATTTTGCTTTCTCCAAAACTCAGCCATCCTCACTGCAAAACAGTCCCGGCCTGTTCCCAAGGCATTCTCAACGCTTCACTCAGTTTGTCTCCTTCAATATTTTTTTTAAAAGAGAAGTCATTTTCTCCCTTCCTTTCTGGTCCCACCCCTCTGTGCCGCCCAAATTTCTCTTTGAATTGCTGGGTGGCCCTGGGGTTAACCCCCACTGGTTTTGAGGTTAGGTTGGAGAAGCTAGGCTTGTTCTCCCCGGAGCGAAGGTGGTGGGTCTAATAGAGGTGGACAAGATTATGACAGGTTTAGATAAGGCCGGCAAAGGAAGGCCGCTGCCATTAGCTCCCATATACAAGGACTAGTGTCTGTAAGTGTGGCGGGAAGCAGAGACAGAGATTCCGTTTGACTGAGGATCTGACAGGCCACTCGCTTCGTTCCCCTGTAGACTAGTGAGGACGGGGATGATGTGTAACAGGGACTTGGCAAGAGATGGGATATAAGCGGTAGAGTTACAGATGAACTGAAGTTTATGTTGGGCGGTGGGCAGGTTACTGGCGATGAGAACATTGTAATAGTCAGGACTGGAGTCAGAGTGATGGCTGAGTGTGTCAGTCGGGCTGAAGTCTGGGCAAAGCTGGACAATGTTACAGGAATGGAGTTTTTGTGATCACAGGGTCAGCAGTTCATTTCCGGGTTGGAGCATAATCGATATGTGTGAAAGACAGCGCACTGATTAACTAGCCTAACATAGTGCAAATTAATAATGTTGTCTTATCTCTTCGTTCATTATCTTCCATTGAATCAGTGTCAAAACTTGTAGAGAATCCAAAAGTGCTGTATCCTCAAGAACATTTCACTTTTGTGAAAACAGGTTTTGTAACTTATGGCGCAAACAATAATTTTCACTTGGAAGCATATACTTACGCAAAGACGTGTGGCAGGTCAGAATATTGGAAAGAATATAAAGAACAGCAAAGAATGACAAAAAGATTAATAAGGAGAGATAATTAGAGTATGAGGGAAAGCTAGCTAGTAATACAAAGACAGGTAGTTAGAATTTCTATAAATATTTAAATAAATTAGTTAACAATGTGAGTGTTGGTCCTCTAGAGAATGAGTGTGGGGATTTGATAATGGAAAGTAGGGAGATGGTGGATGAATTAAACAATTTTGCTTAGGTCTTCACTATAGCGAACACAAGTAACATCCTGGAAATAGCTGTAAATCCGGAAATGGAAGGAAGGGAGGAACTTGGGAAAATTACAATCACCAGGCAAGTGGTATTGAGCAGATTGTTGGGGCTGGGGGCTGACAAATCCCCAGTTCCAGATGGACTTCAACCTAAGGCCTTGAAAGAAGTGGCTAGTGAGATAGTTGATGCATTGGTTTTAATTTTCCAAAATTCCCTAAATTTGGGGAAGGTTCCAGTAGATTGGAAAATAGTGAATTTTACTCCTTTATTCAAAAAGGGAGGGCGACAGAAAGCAGAAAACTATAGGCCAGTTAGCCTAGTATCTGTCATGGGGAAAATATTAGAAGCTATTACTAAAGATGTTATAGGAGGGCACTTAGAAAAATTCAAGGGAATCATACAGAGTCAACATGGTTTTGCAGAAGGGAAATCATGTTTAACCAATCTATTAGAGTTTTTGAAGGAATCACATGTGCTGAGGATAAAGGGGAACCGGTGGATATACTGTACTTAGATTTCCAGAAAGCATTTGCTAAAGTGCCACATCAAAGGTTGTTGCAGAAAATAAAAGCTCATGGTGCAGGTGGTGACATATTGGCAAGGGTAGAAGATTGGCTGGCTAACAGGAAGCAGAGAGTAGGCATAAATGGGTCTTTTTATGGTTGGCAGGATGTGACGGGTAGTGTGCCACAGGGATCAGTGCTGGGGCCTCAACTGTTTACAATTTATATAAATGACTTGGATGAAGGGACCAAAGGAATGGTTGGTAAATTTGCTGATGACACAAAGATAGGTAGGAAATTAAATTGTGAAGAGGATGTAATGAGGCTACAAAGTGAAACAGATAGGTTAAGTGGGCAAAGATCTGGCAAATGGAGTATGATGTGGGAAATTGTGAAATTATTCATTTTGGCAGGAAGAATAAAAAAGAAGCTTATTATCTCAATGGTGAGAGATTGCAGAGCTAAGATTCAGAGGTGTCCTTGTGCATGAATCACAAAATGTTAATATGCAGTTACAGCAGGTAATTAGGAAAGCTAATAGAATGCTATCATTTATTGTGAGGAGAATTGATTACAAAAGTAGGGAGGTTATGCTTCAGTTGTACAGAGCACTGGTGAGACCATATCTGGAGTATTGTGCACAGTACTGGTCTCCTTATTTAAAGAGTGTCGTAAAAGAGTTAGAAGCATTTCAGAGAAGATTTACTAGACTAATGTCAGGAAAGGGAAGGCTGTCTTATGAGGAAAGGCTGGACACGTTAGGCTTGCATCCACTGGAATTTAGAAGAATAAGGGGTGAATTAATTGAAACCTTTAAGATCCTGAGGGGTCTTGACAGGGTGGATGTGGAGAGGATGTTTCCTCTTGTGGGAGAATCTAGAGCTAGGAGTCAATGTTTAAAAATAAGGTGTCTCTCATTTAAGACAGAGGTGAGGAGAAATTTTTTTCTCTCAGAGGGTGGTGAGTCTTTGGAACTCACTGCCTCAAAAGACGGTGGAAGCAGAGTCTTTGAATAGTTTTAAGGCAGAGATGGATTGATTCTTGATTAACAAGGAGGTGAAAGGTTATCGGGGGTCAGGCAGGAATATGGGGTTGAGGTTACATTCAGATCAACCATGATCTTATTGAATGGCAGAACAGGTTCGAGGGGCTGAGTGGCCTACTCCAGCTCCTAATTCGTATGTAGGTTCTAAGAAAATATAAATAAACAAAAGCATGAACAGGAAACTCAAATGTGGAAGATTGGTTATGCATTTCCTTGGAGCCTGTCCTGCAGAAAAGAATTAGCAATTTTAATTCCTTTTATACTTCAGAATTATCGGATTTAAGGTTTTGTTAGAAATGGGAGAGACAACGTGACATTTCTACTATCAACAAATACCGCTTATCCAAAATTAGCTCACCAGTTACTCCAAGTATCCTATCTCCTCTGGACCCAGTTCACACAGACGCTGAACCCCATCTGACTCATCAGCCTTTCACACTGACGTTGAATCCCTTTCTCACCTAAATCTCTGCACAGATCCACATTAAGAGGGACCACGTCAGGTTATTTTGAGCTAGTAACCCGGGACAATTGCCAAAATGATGCTGAATTATAACCAGCATTGCGATGTGAAGCTGGGAGCTGGGTTTTGACTGGCAAACCAGCTTCACATGGGTCCTCAGAGAGAGGAGACTGGGTGGAAAAGGTACTCAGGTCTAAGAGGCTCCTGGCCAGGGTGCTCACCAAATGCACCTTACATTTTTTCTGCAATTTAAAATGCCACCGATGATTCTGCAATGTTTTCTTGCTGAGGATCACAAGTCACCTTGCTCAACAAATGTCAAATATTACAAGTCATGACTTGATCGTTTTTACCCATTAATTCAACAAGATCAGTGTTCAATGTTTTGGGTTTGAATTACTTGGGTGGGGGTGGGGTGATGGTGGTGGAGGAGGTGGAATTATCTATACAGTCAGGCTTTCTTTAAAATCGGAGTGTGCTACTTGGAAGAAATGCATCTCAGTTTCAGAATGTACAGTGGGACAATGATGTGACAAAAATGAAGCATCCTGGGCAAAAGGAAAGGATGTCAAATGCTAGGCCCGTGTTCCCGCAGAGTAGTTTTGTTCAGGGCTACTGACTGTCCCTCAGAGGCGGACTGACTGTGGGGAAATTTCCGCCAGTGCCTCTCGAAACGCTGAATGCCTGTGTCTGAATGTTGCCCCCTCCCGGGCTCTGCATCCATCCACTGCTCCTTCCATCACAGCCTCATCTGTGACTGCTTTCTCTGGCCTCATGTAACCGCACCCTCCCCAATTGTTTCAGTGATCAACACACACCTCTGCTCTGGTGATACACCCCGAGGAAAATGCTAACAGCAGCTGAGGAGACAACCAGCAGTTGTTAAGGGTGCTAAGGACAGGCTGACTGTCCTTGGTTGTGCCAATGCAGCCAGCACATGCAAATGTAAATTGTCTGTAATTGGGAAGAGCAAATGTCCCAGATGCTTCAAAAGGATTCGGACATTACCTGTTCACTATTCTGCCAATGAGGGTAACCAGGGACATGTTTTCTGATTGATTTCACAACCATTTTGTACCAGAGGCATGTTGGGTAGCTGTGAAATCATGTTTCTCCTGGACAATGGTTAAGCACATTCTCCTGCTGAACTCTTGGTGAAGAACAATGTTTTCGCTGTTTACTTTTCCCCCAAAGTAACGTCATTAACTCAGTCAATGGACCAAGGTAATTTTCGGATCATGAAATGTAAATATAAAGACTCCTTCTTGAATAGTATATTTGGCGCTATGACAGAGGCCTGGGGGGTGGAAGGCTTCCAAAAGGAGTTTACAGTTTTTAAAATATTCACTCATGTGACGTAGGCATCACTGATTAGACCAGCCTTTATTGTCCTTGTTCAGAGTCACATGTAGGCCAGGTAAGGACAGCAGATTTGCTCCCCTAAAGGACATTAATGAACCAGATGGGTCTTTACAACAATAAGCAATGGTTCCATGGCTATTATCAGACTTTAAATTCCCCATTTTGATTGAATTTAAATTTCACCATCTGTCTTGGTGGGATTTCAACCTGGGTCCCCAGAGCATGGCCTTGGGTCACTAGAGTATTAGTCCAGTGACAATACCACTATACCACCAGCTCCCCCTGACACCATCTATGTATCTGCTAATGTGTGGTGCCTTGTTGATAAAGACACCGAACCACGGTGGGACAACCTTTGGCCTGCAACAGTGTTCATCGAAACGATAATATTGACAAAGAACTTTGAAGATTTTCATGTGAACAAGGGAAAAAATTCTGGTAAACTAGCTCCTTGAGTATTCTAGATGCATATGAATGGAATGTGTGAATACACTGGAGGCTGAGGATATTGAAGAAGTGTTTAACACCGTTAACAATGCTCTCAATGTGCATTCTTCGACTGACAGGGAGATTGCAGGAATGGTGTTACATCAAGATCAACTTGATAAATACAGTGTTGATGAGTGAACCCAGTAGAGAAAGTGTCCATGGATGATATTCTTAAGATGTGTGACAGGTTGATAGATGCACTCGAAGAATGTGCAATTATAAGTGAGCAAGAAATAATGTCAATCAAAAGACAAACTTATGAAAGAAAAGCCAATGTTGATGATGCAAATGAAGCTGGGGAAAGTATTCAAGAATGCCTCCCAGGAGAGAACATCGACACTCTGAACCCTCTCCTACAAGCAGAATTGCCATGGATGGGTAGTATGACAGGTACCCTGCATTTATTATTCAGTGATACATCTTACTTTCCTGGCCATTTTATTCAATTTAGGCTTGGACTATTGTAATGTAAGTAGGCCCAGTTCCATATGTGGTATCCTGAAAATCAAAATTATCTGAAATCCAAAATGCGATTGGCCCCGAGGATTTCGGATAACAGATACTCAACCTGTAGAATATTGCAGAATGAAATTCTAGCTATGCTAGAGATGAATGATTCAAAATACCACACAGTTGAAAATAAAATGCCTACTGCCCGCCGGCAGCAAAATGTTTCACTTAAAAAGCAGTTTTACTACCATATATGTCTCAGCGATTAGCTGATGGAATCAAACAGCCTGTTCCTTTGGTTGCTCATAATAGGCAGAGTACACAACCAGCCCACACTTGCAAAACTGTCCGATGTGATCCCGTGATTGGGCAGCACTTACTGAACAACCTTGAATGTGCTAATGACTACACTGATGACCAATTTACGATAACAATCTCAAATATGATGTCAAACTTGAACAGTTTTCTTTTGCAAATTTTTATCAATAAAGTATATTTTTTGGGAAGAAGTTGGTTGGTTCCTGGATCTATTTCAGCTGTTGTGTGAGTGACTTACCATACACCGTATGTTAATCCCAGATCTACGAGCTAGAGGTTCTGTCAAAGACTGCAGCAGGTTTGAGACATGAGGTTTAGTGATATTTGTAATGTTGGGTAGCCAAATGAAGAATCAATGCTTCAGCTAAGGAATGGTTCGATTGCACAGAAGTGTGGGACTCACATCACTTAGAATAACAGTCCCAGCTTCTCTAATCTATCCACCTCAAGTTCCTCAGCCCTGGAATCATGGTCGTGAATCTTTTTTGCACCTTCTCTAAAGCATTCGTCATGGCTGGGCATCCTTCTAAACATGTAAGATGATAGCCATGCAGCACATCCATTGGAGGTGGCTGTAGTGCAATTGGAAATGTACTATATGACCAGACACTCCTATGTTGAATGTCAGGAATCCAGCAACTGGCTGGGAAAAAAAGGGAAGCTGCAGACACAACATCCTGGAAAACTCCTGCCCTGGCCACTCTGAGTCAACCTGCATGCTCCAGATGGCCTGCAACTGATCATGGACAAGATAAAATCAATTGCAAACCCTCATCCTTCTCATTTGACTGCAGACTCCAGAAGGAATTGCATTACTCCAGTATGACATGATCACCATGTGCAAGTGCGCGCACATATACACTCAAACAATGTAGCAAAATGCTGGGAATCTGAAAAAAAACTGAAAGCTCTTGGAAACACTTAGTCAGCATCTGTGGAAAGGGAAGCAAAACTGAATGGTTCAGGTCAATGTAACTTGAGGAAGACGAGGAAATAAAATATATTTGAATGTGTAAGTGGAGACTATAATTGCTATTACCTTATTGTGATTTAGAGCAGAGAGAAGATTAAAGAGTGAGTCCGAGCCAGAAAACAGCTAGAAGGGAGGGCTGTGTGTGTGTTTGTGTTGGATACATTGCAACAGAAAAGAGTGGGCCTGGTTTCTAAACCAAACATTGCTCTATCTTCATTAATGTCCCTTCTTTTCATTTATAATTCTGACTCTTTCCACACTCTGTTCACAGCCATTTCTCAGAATAAGATTTGGGCATTGCTGTTGTGACAATCCTTGGCCAGACCCTGGGATGTGGGGGAGATCTGGTTAGGGACTAATAACGTTTTGTAGATAAAGGTTGAGATTCAAGACACTTTCTTTTGGAATAAAGCCACGAGATTCCTTGGATTTTGAACAAACAAAAACAAATATTACTACACAAGTTCAGAAAGATAAAACATTTTCAAATCTGTCTTACACTCTAACATTCAGGGTAAGTATGCGGTACATGTGAATTAACAGATGAACTGTGGTCGAACACACCACACTACAGAGTAAATGGCAGAGGCAACCAAGACACAGCCCATGGATTTCTCAAGAACCCACCCAGACATCAGTAAACACCAGTCAAACAATCTCATTAAAACTCTGCCCCATGAGGGATTCCCAGCTCCACCTTTGAAGAACTCTCCTTGGAATTCTCTCCAAAAGTCACTCCCACTTGGGCACTTCAACAATAGCCCACCTTACAGGGTTTCAATCTCGCCTTCTGAGATTCATTCTCCCTGGATTCCCCAGTACAGTCCAACACTAGCTCACAAGCATACTTTCAGATCTATGGCCATGCCAAGCAGAGTACCACTGCCTACAGCCCACTTAAGGTCTGCTCCCCACAGCTTTCTTTAAATTGACTGAGACCTGTTCCTGTCCCTGTGTCTGTGACACTTGCAAGCTGACTTCTTGAAACTGACTGCTTCAAGACGAGCTGTGTACTGAGCCTTGAACTTAGCTGGGGACCTATCAAAACACTCCCAATAGGGTCCCACCCTTGTTACTCAGCAGGAATCATTGTAACAGGCATTGGAACACCCTGCACCTTTTAAATATTACAATCTACACAGACTGCAAATTTAGCCCCCAGGGAGACAAAAGATCAATGCATTTCATGACACTGTGCAGCATGTTGTCCAGAGGTGGTGTGACTTCCATGCTGCTTGCTTGCACCATACCATCTATTCTTGTTTCCCTTTTTCCATGTACAGCTTTGTTTTTACATACCTGTGAAATGGGTTGGTTAGTTTTATTACAGTCTTTTATGGTATTTGAAATGTTGTACAAATATGATTGTGTTAGACATTGGAAAGGCTGGTATTGGTGTTTTCCTTCTTGCAATGGTCACTTATTTAACACATGGTGGAATATCGATAATAACTTCATGGTGAACTGTTTTGTGGAACGTTGTAAGCCTGCTCAATTAACTCGAGTAACTGCACCTCATCGTTCAACTTGTACGTTACAGCCTTCTGGGATCAACATTGAGTTCAATAACCTTAGATTCAGCATCTGCAATATTTGGCTTTGATATTATTGGTTTCAACAATCTTAGATCATAACCTCTGCCTCCATCTTGTTCTAGTTTTTGCTTTGCTGGATTAGTCTTGTCTCTTTATACCTTCTTTGCATTCAGGTGGTTGTTACATAGTCTCGTCTGGACAGTTTTGCTCCTCCTAACTATACCCATTTACCACTCTCTTTGGCTGTTGCATCATGAAATCTTGTAGTATTTAATCTCCCCTGTCTTGCATAGACCTTTCCTTTTGTTCTTCCTGCCCTTTCCACTGACTTAATAGCTCCTCCATTTCTATCTTTCAACATTTCTGATGAAATCCCACCTCGATCTGAAACGTTAACTCGACCTATTTTGTTGTGTGTGTGTGTGTGTGTTACGGTTTCTGTTGACGTTTCCCTGTCCTTACACACTGCGCCATTATCATACGATCAACCCTTTGCTTAACTTGAGAAACGTCATTTTTTGCCCCATTCGACAATGTTTTTTGCAAATCCGATTTTCCAGCCCTTCCGCAATGTAACCGCGGCTCTGCCGCTTCATGATTGAAATGTTCACCAAAACATTTTTTTTGTGTGCAGGAGTTGGAGATATTGTTGAAATAAAATTGCGCTTTGTCTGGGCTGAAGCTCCGACTTTCGTTTCTACTCTTGTTCTGTTTGCTGCCTTTTTGCTCCAGAGTCTGGACGGTGGCCCAGAGTTTATTATATCCCCAAAGGAGCAACAGAGCAAATCGTGTTCCAAATGGAGGGGATTCCTGCAGCTTTTAGGTCTGATCGTGTGCCATTTGAAAATGTTACTGTATTTACCTTGGGATTGGTTTTTCCCCCTCCCTCATTGGTCAGCATTTTTAAAATCTCTGCCCCCCCTCTCCCCCCTCTCTCATTGTTCAGTAGTTTTTTTTTGTGTCTCTAGCTGAGTGACAACATCTGTTTGTGGAGGAGCTTCCACCAAGTGGGGAAATCAAGGGTGGGGTAGAGAGGAATCCAAAGGCCAGGAGATCAATGTGCAATTTGACAGCCTGGGCCACTCTGTCACTCCCAACACCTCATCTCCTTCCCACAGCACCTTCACATGAAATTGCAGGAGGTGTAACATCTGCCCCTTCACCACCACTCTCCGCAATCACCTCTTCCAGGTGAAGCAGCATTTCTCTTGCATTTGATTCACTTTAGTCTATTGCATTCGCTGCTTACATTGGGGAGACCAAAAACAGAATGGATGACTGGTGTGCGGAACACCTTTTCTCAGTCCACAAGCAGAAACCCCAACCTTTCTGTCGCTTGCCGTATCAATTCACCATCTTGCTGTCATCCTCTGTCCTCGGCCTGCACAATGTTCCAGTGAAGGTCAAGCAAACTGGAGGAAAAGCACCTCATCTTCCGATTTTGGCACTTCACAGCCTTCTGGACTGATCATTGAGTTCAACAACTTCAGACCACGAACTCTGTCCTCCATTTGGATTTTTTTTGCCGACGCCACCCACCCAACCCCAAATGCCAGTCTGTATCTTTTTGTTAAGTTTTGCTTTCAGGAAGTGCTGACCGTTGTTCTGCTATTAATGCATCATCTTGCTTCAGACAGGGCTGATCATTCTGCTGCTCCCAACATCGGCTTTGGTCTCTAATACTATCATTACTACTCTCTTTGTCATTTAATCTCTCCTCATCTCCTACTTTGCTCCACCTGCTGCACACCATCTTCCACCAAATCTTTCCAACAGCATAAAACCCATCACATTTTTACCTCTCCAGCTCTGTAGAAGTCTCATGGACTCAAACGTTAACTCTGTTTCCCTCTCGTTGTTGTCAGACCTGCTGTGTATTTTCAGCATTTTCTGTTTTGATTTCAGATTTCTAGCATGTGAAGTTTTTTGTTTTTATATTAGTCTGGTGAACCTCTGTTGCCTCCAGCTATGGCAAGTATATCCTTCTTTCGATAAGGAGACTAAAACTGTGCACAATATTCCAGATGCAGTCTTGCCAAGGCTCTCTACAGTTGCAGCAAGTTATCCTTCCTACATGTAGATTACATGATTATTGCAGTCCTTTTCTTACACACGCCATTTATTTTTTTTACCATGTACTCTGTCCTATAGTGTAACAACTGTTAGTGGGCTTTTAAACTACTCCCACAAGTGACCTCTTAGTTCTCCTATTTCTTATCTCTACACAAATTGATTTTGCATCATATTTATTGAGCTAAGGTCGTGTCTCTCTCTATTGTAGGAATATCATCCATATTTAACAGAGCTACCTCACCACCTGTCCCCAGCTTCCTGTCTTTCTGAAGGGTCAAATCCCCTTTCATAATCAGGTCCAGGCCTTGGGCACCCTGCAATCAACTACTGGCCATCAGGTCATACAGATTTACTTCTGTTTGTGCTCACAATTCCTCAATTTTGTTCTGAATCTTGCACACATTCAGATGCAGAGCTTTTAATTTGTCTTTTCTACCATTTTTGTAATCTCTGGCCTTATCTGCTGGTACACCCTTGTCCCTTCCTGCCACACTGGTTACCATTACTCAAATTGCGACCCTGCTCTATTACCCTGTCGTTTCCCTTTAATTTACCACATGTCCTCTCACATGTCCCCTCCCCCCACCCACTATACAGTGTAGAGCCCTCTCTACTGCCTTAATTATACAACTTGTCAGAACACTGGGCCTAGCATGGTTCAATTGAAAACAGTTGGATACTTATCATTAGATTTCCACTTACAAATCCTCGGATTTGAAGAAGCTGAAACCATGTGCACATTTCATTTCTGAATAGATTAATTTCAGTTTTTCTGAACCTGTTGACATGTTGTCCCTCAGCCTCCTTTAGCTTCACCCCATGATTGGGTGTAGTAAGAGGGAACCAAAGGAAGTTCATGGGGGTGAAAGACACGAGATATGAAGGTTAAATGCTGCCTTAATCTCATATCTTTCCATTAATAAGTATTCCTTGACGTGTTTGAGAGTGATATAGTTATTAGCAAGCTGGCTAACAGGAAACATTGCAGGAGTTAAAGATAGTTACTCTGGCAAAAGATGGGATTGGTGTTGTTACCATTACATTTTGGGTTGGTAATTAAAAGTAATGCATTCCGCAAATTTTGAAATTGTAAGGGATGCAAGGGATGCAGTTAATACAGTGCAGCACCTCAACAAAACACAGGAAGACATTAATGAACTTTCAAGATGCGCATGTAAGTGCCAGATAATAGATGAGTGTGAAGCGTACATTTTAGTGTGAAGAATAAGAAGGCCACATGCTCGTTGGAAGGTCAGTGTCTAAGTGAGGTTCCATAACAGGAGATCTGGGAGAAGAGATAAATCACAGAATTGTTACAGCACAAAAGGAGGCCATTTGGCTTATTGTGTCTGCACCAGCTCTGTGAATGAGCATTTCACCTAGTGCCATTCTCCGACCTTCTCCCTGTAACCATGCACATTTGTTTTTTTTTCAAATAATCAATAATCCCTCTTGAATGCCTTGATTGAACCTGCCTCCACCACACTCTCAGGCAGTGCATTCCAGACCCTAACCACTCATTGTGTGATTTTTTTTTTCTCATATAGCATTTCTTCTTTTCCCAGTTACTTTAAATCTGTGTCCCCTCATTCTCAATCTTTCCACCACTGGGAATAGTTTCTCCCTATCTGCTCTGTCCAGGCCCCTCTTGATTTAGAATACTTAAATGAGATCTCCCCTCAGCCACCTATTCTCCAAAAGAGAAAAGAGTCCCAACAACTCCAATCTACCTTCATAACTAAAGTCTCTCATCCTTGAAATAATTCTCGTAAACCTCTTCTGCACTCTCTCCAATGCCTTCACATCCTTTGTAAAATGCGGTGCCCAGAGCTGTATGCTGTACTCCAGTTGAGGTCTAACTAGTGTCTTATACAAGATAACCTCCTTGCTCTTGTAGTCTGTGCCCCTATCAAGAAAGCACAGGATACTGTTTGCTTTATTAACTGCTCTCTCAGCTTGTCCTGCCACTTTTAATGACGTGTGTACATGTACACCCAGGTACCTGTGCTCCTGCATCCCCTTTAGAGTCACTGACTACAAGTCCTGCAAGTAATGATCATAGGGGTAATGAGAGCATAAGAAAAAACAAACCCCACACTAGGATTTATTTCTAGAAGGATAGAATTGAACAACAGAAATTCTGGTAAACTTGTAGAATCTTGGTTAGTCCATGCTTGAGCATTTCTGATCTCCACAATATTCAAATGATTATCAAGAGCCTAAGGAAGGTGTGAAAAATATTTACAAGGACAAATGAAAAGGACATTAAGTATGGTGGAGGTATGCACTCAGTGTTAAACTAGATTATTACATTTATTCAATTATTCATTATAACATTTTATTCAATAGAATTTTGAAATCAGGTGTTCTTCAATATTCCAGAGACATTTCAAATTTTGTGTATTTTTGATGGCAACGATCTGGATCTTTATGGACTTCAAAGCAAAGACTATTGTGAGATAAGACAGAATCAAAGGATTCTTCAAAAATTCATGGATTGTAAACTGCCTATATTGATCTCAATCAAAAACTGATCAATGTTTCTTCGGCATGGCTTATCTGTGTACAAATGTTTGTCCAAATCCATTTATTTTAAGTGCTGCAGCTAGCAAGACAGAAACTGCATGAAAAAAAAACAATCCCTATCATCGGGAATATCAATTTTGTTATAGTTGTGGCTCCTTGCTAAAGGCCACAAACCGTGATAATCGTTTGACACAGTTCATGACGATTGTAAATAACTGCAATGGTATTTGGTGGTCCATCTGTGCGTTGTACATCATCTGGTTGAATTGTAGCTATAATTTCGGATGGACAATGAGTTATTGCTTTCTATAGGTCAGCATTTTCCCAATGGCTCTCCCAATCCATACAGGTTATTGTATCCTTGTACAATGTGTTGTTTTGTTTGAGCCATCTGAGAGCCTCCATGACTTTGGTCTCCTGTACTGGTGCATACACTGTCTTTTTTAAAAACAAGCTTTCATTTCAATTTGAGTGGTACAACATTAGCATTTTGTGGCAGTTTCAGTAAACGGATTTCATTCACTGTTGATGGTACATTGACAGTACTACAGTAACTTGCCTTCTGACCTTTTTGTAAAGAGTATCATAAAAGGGGATGCATTGGCTAATCAATCTGATTTGAGGGGGTCTGAGATTTTCTAACTCGGGAGGCACCACGTCCAGTGATGATTCATTTACCTATGTGTAGTTGTGTAGGTATCTATCGTGTCTTAAGAGCAGTGTGACATGCGTTACAGATCCTTGATGTTCCATGTGTTTGCAGGTTCACAGTTTGAGGTTACGTTCAATGGACACTTTGTATGTCTACTTATGCTCCTTCATCTCATTGTTCAACAAATGCTGTCCAATCGCAGAATCAAATCTAACGTTAGTCATTATGTTCTGAGTTATTGTTACCAAAACTACAGATTGTGTAAGAAAAAACAATGTTTGACTTTCTATTTTTTAAAAAAGGACAGTACAAAGGATAGGAGAATGTTTCAGTCATTGATGAGTGAGTTAGATACTGAAGCAGTCCATGTCCAGATGCAGCAAGACCTGGACAATATGCAGGCTTGGGTTGACAAGTGGCACATAATAAATTGCACCGCACAAGTGCTAGGCCATGACCACCTCCAACAAGAGAGAATCTAACCATCGCCCCTTGACATTCAATGGCATTACCATCAGTGAATGCCCATACTATCAACATCCTGGCGGTTACCATTGACCAGAAACTGAACTGGGCTAGCCATATAAATACCGTGACTATAAGAGCAGGTCAGGGGCTAGGAATTATGCAGCGAGTAACTCAACTCTTGACTCCCCCAACTCACTAAGACTGCTCAGACAGCACCTTCCTAACCAACAACCACTACCATCTAGAATGACAAGGGCAGCAAACACATGGGAACATCGCCACCTACAAGTTCCCCTCCAAGCCACCCACCATCCTGACTTGGAAATATATGGCCCTTCCTTCACTGTCACTGGGTCAAAATCCTGGAATCCCCTCCCTAACAGCACTGTGGATGTACTTGCACCACAGGGACTGCAGTGGTTCAAGATGGAAGCTCACAACTACATTCTCGAGGGCAATTCGGGATTGGCAATAAATGCTGGCCCAGCCAGTGACACCCACATCCCAAGAATGAATAAAAGAATTTGCCTGGGTTTGTATATACACTGTATAACTCCTGCCAAGCAAGGTGGGTTCCAATCGCGCTTCACTGCATCTATACTCGTCTAGGTGCAGAAATCCACCCTCATAAATAGTGATAGCTTAATTTCCGTGTATCCCCAATATGGCAACACATTTCTTGTGTTTGTGAGGTCCAGGGCTTTACGTCTAAACCTACTTGGTTTTGACTTCAACCTTTTGTGGTCTATCAGGCTCTGATTTTTAGCAAAGTTTGTGGAGATTAGTGTTCGCTATTAAAGCAAAGGTGCAATTGTAAGGAGCATTTTAGATTTGTGAAAGAAATTATGATTCAAGGTTGGGTGAGTTGTTTTCATGGGGGCGTTGTTTAACCTGTGTGCATTAATGAGCGCGCATGCGCTCTACTGTGCAGTGCTCCCTATAAAGACTGGCGGCGCCACAGAAGCTGTGAGAGGAGTGGCGGCTTCGTGGCGGAGCAGGGACCGGGAGAGGAGCAGGGGCTTGGTGGCGGTGCAGAGACCGGGAGAGGAGCAGGGGCTTGGTGGTCGAGCAGAGACCGGGAGACACTCCCGGATGGGAGACCTCAGCCTCTCCATTCGGTTAATGGACGCAGGAGGTTAGGATGTAAAATGTCGATGGGAAGCCGAGGATCCGGGTGGGAGGCCCCGCCAAACAGGAGTTGGAAACGTGCAAATGTTGTTTTGAGACCGCAAGTTGAGCCTTTGCGACAATTCCGGGCCCCGCCCCCGATTTTCGGGCCCCGCCCCCGATTTTCGAGCCCCGCCCCCTAATTCCGGGCCCCGCCCCCGAATTCCGGGCCCCGCCCCCGAATTCCGGGCCCCGCCCCCTGCCCAATCAGAGGTTTTAATGGAGAGAGACACAGTTAACGCTTCGAGTCAGAAATGATGAGGAGTCGTTTGGAGTCCAAGTGTTAACTGTGTCTCTCTCTCCGCAGATGCTGTCGGGCCTGCTGAGTTTTTACAGCTATTGTTGTTTTTCTTCTAGATTTCCAGCATCCGCAGTATTTTGCTTTTATCTTAGAGGTTTTAATGGACGCGCTTGAGGTTTCAATCAGATCAGCCATGATCTTCATCTGAAGGGTGACCCATTAGAGCTTTTTAAAATTGAGAAGTTTTAATGGATACAGAGATAACATTTCCTATAGTGAGGAAGGGCTGATTCAGTGAGCCATTGCCAGGTCTGGCCAGACCACACAAGGCTGTATTGAGTCCTGCTCTCCATTGTTAAAATAACTATTGAATCATAGCCAGAGAATCACTATTCAAAGACCATCCAAGAATGCAAAAGGAGCAGCAATGACATCTTGGACTAAATAGCCATTCGTGTTGTCAATGTAAGAGGGGAAACGTTTTATGCTGGATACATCCTAACATATGACTTGCATCTCACTAACTGAATTCATTTCCATCTTATTCAATTTTTAAAATCTGCTTCTTTCCACATTGTGTTCACAACTGGCTCTCAATCTCAGAATAACATCTGCACGTTGCTGTACAGCATCATTGTCCGTACATGGTACGGCAACCATTATGCAGGCTATCTTTTTGTTTGCCTTTTCCATGTTTCTTTCACCAAGTCACTTCACAGGGATATAGTTTTTTCTGAGGAATAATTCCAGTCTTTTGTGCTATTTGGTATGAAGTGGTTTGGATGTGATTGTGTGTAACATTGGAGAGGCTGGTGTTGGTGTTTTTACTCTTGCAGTGGGTTACTTGTTTTAACACATGATGGGCTATCAACAGTAACTTCATGATGAACTGCTTTGTAGAACAGTATAAGCCTACTTGACTGTCTTCATTGTCATGTAGGCCTCTCCAGAGATTTAATCATAGACATAACACTGCATATCCCAGCACAGTCATTGAAGATGAGCAGTTCTGTCAACCTATTTCCAGTTTGTTTCCAAGGTAGATTTGGTAGGTGCCCCAGACTGTTGCTGCATCTCCAATTTGAGATGGGACCAAAGCCTTATAAGCAGAAATCTTGACATTTGTGCTGTACTTAGTTAGATTTCTGCTCAGAAATGCTAGGATTTTCCTGTATGGTTTTATGAGGCAACTTCAGGAATAATAGTAAGATAAAGCCAAAAACTGCAGATGCTGGAAATCCAAAACAAAACCAAAAACAAAAATACCTGGAAAAACTCAGCATGTCTGACGGCATCTGTGGAGAGGAATACAGTTAGACAAGGGCAGCAAACACATGGGAACATCACCACCTGCAAGTTCCCCTCCAAGCCACCCACTATCCTGACTTGGAAATATATTGCCGTTCCTTCACTGTCACTGGGTCAAAACGGACTCTAAACGTTAACCGTATTCCTCTCCGCAGGTGCTGTCAGACCTGAGTTTTTCCAGGTATTTTTGTTTTTATTGAGGAATAGCACCCCATCATTCAACTTGGTGCTCTCCAGCCTTGTGAACTCAACACTGACATAAACAACTTCTGATCATAACTTCAGCCCCCACTTTGTTCTGTTTTCTGTTTTGCTGGGTTGATCGTGTCTTTTCCTTTATCGCTTCATTGGTTGCTATATAGCAGGCTACTCCAACTCCTAGCTCACTATCAGGCCTGCCATGCATCTCTATCTGGCTCATGGAGCCAGTTTTCAAAATACCATAAGTGAAGTGAAAGATTCAAAAGGAGCTGATCATCCATTCACAGGCCATTTCTGTCAGCAGCAGAATGTAACAGTTCACACTTATGCATTAAATTTCATCAGTCACATGTCTGACCATTTTACTATCCTGTATGTCCTCATGAAGTTCCTCTTCTGAAGGTTCACTTTACGTTTAACGCCCCTGTTCAAATTTTCCTGATACTTTGATCTGATTTGGTTGATTTTTTCCCAGATTACACCGGTATTGCTAACGGAAATGAGTGGAAACTCTACCCCCAGAAATCCAGGTCCTGAAGTCCCAATCAATAACTGAATATTTACTGATATAACATGTGCTGTCATTTACTGTAGTTTTTCTTGGCATTTCACTGTTTCATTGCCAGAGTTTAACTTATAATTTTTTGTCTATCAGTTGGACAGGAAGAAGTATTTGGTGTCGATGGTTCATCACCTTTACTGGATCCTAAAATTGGAGCTGATCTGAGCAGAAGTGATGTTGTATGGGAGTTCACTGGTAGTAAAAAAGGCCTCTTACTATCTTGGATTATGTTGCTAATTACTCTAAACTGGAGCCAAATGAACAGTTCAAATTACATTTACGTTTTAATGTGTCCACTGGCTCTCTGAGAATAATTAATGCAACATCTAGAGACCAAGGAGTTTATAAAATCACTGTAGATGGAAAACTGAGAGGAAGTGGAGTTTTGAAACTCATTGGCAAGTAAGTCCATTACTTTGAAAGTGATGCAGCTTGTGAATTATTGACTACCAAACTTAAGAAACATGACATAGGATTTGTGCTTGTTGTTGTTGTTGAAGACAAAACTAGATTCCTTATCTTTAAAGGAAGACAAAAATGAAATGTGAAAAAATTGATTGTAGCCCTTCAGACCCTGTCCATTGCTGCGATATGTCTCTTATCCTGTGGAGTAGGGGAAATAGATGAAGAAAGGATTGAGGGTAAGGTGGGAAGGGGAGAGAGGATGGAAGATGAAGGGGAGAGTATCATGGAGGTGATAAGGTTGGTGTGAGGATGGTGCAGAGAGAGCCTGGCAGGAACAGGAGCTTGGTATAGAGTAAAATCTTCAGTTCAATCCACAACTGCCAAATTGCCCCCAAAGCATTTGTATTTGACATGATCATTTTTTTGTACTGCTTGCAATGCCTTGTCTTGAGCATTAACTTTTTTTCTCTTGGTTGCTCAGTGCTGACAGGCAGCTGGAAACCGGGGAGGCAGCTGAGGAGGATGACGTGCAACTGGTACTTATACATTTTTTTTTTGGAAGTCCGCAGCCTCTGACAACTGAGTAAACTCAATTCTTGAATCTTTCCCCAGAGCTTTAACATCAAAATGTGGACTTTTGAGAACTTTTGTCCACACAGCTCTCATCGGTATTCTGCCTGTTGTAACTTCCCTGCTCTCGTCTGATCCCAGTCACCTCTTTTATGGTCAACACTTCAGGTGCTACCAAACATTTTGAAACTCCTTACATTTTGAAACTTCTAACATAATCACTGGTGAGGCTCAGGGTGATTTCTGCAATAATATGAGCAGAGATACATTTAAAAGACTGAGGCATCAAAGCCCTATGACCCCAGCCTAAAAGCTCACATGGATTCCTGTAGAACAGAACCCGAGATGGAGCAAAGATATGAAAGCTTAAATGACCATTTTAATTATACACCCAACCAATTCTCAGGTCTGCATCTAATTGCTTCCATTGCAGTACCTAACTCGATCAGATCTCAAGAACGAATGAATAAAGGAACGCAGCCATACTGCACATATCCACCTCTGTTACTACATCAATGAACTGAGTTATTCAACTCAGTTTACCTTTAACCAATCTGTGCTTACTTTGAATTATTTTTCAAGTGCCAACCAATTTTTGTCCTGGATTATTGTTTCTAAAAGCTTTCCCACCACTGCCATTAGGCTGCCTGACCTGTAGTTGCTGGGTTTATCCCTCTCTCATTTTTAAAGAAATAATTGAATGGTTCACTCTACATGCAATGGGGAAGTGGCTCAGCACATGAGGCACAGCAAACATACCGGAGGAAGTGCAGAAGACCCACTCGGAGCTTGTTGCTCCCAGAGCCAAGCTGCTCCAGTGTAGTGATGACTGTCACTTACGCAGAAAAAAAAGATAATCCTAATGTGGCCATGTACAGTCCACCTGTTGACCAAAGCAGAAAATGCTGGACAAGCTCAGCAAGTTGAACTGCATCTGTGAAGAAAGAAGCAGAGAAAACATTTCAGGCTGATGACCTTTTGGAATGTGGAAAATGTTAACTGTTTCTCTCTCCTTAAATGCTGCCTGATTAATTGAGGGTTTTGAGCATTTTGTATCCAGCGTGTGCAGGACTTTGTGTTTTAAAGAAGTGGAGTGATAGTGGGAATCGGCAGCAGTGCCATCGTGCAGCACCTAGACGATGCTGACAGTTTTTGTGATAGGGTTATGGCATTGGAAGTTCAGTTCCGGACTGATGTAGTGAGGCACGTGTGAAGGGCAGAGATCTTTTTAGTTAACTACCTTAACTTAATGTGAAGCGGTGGTGTCCTTATGATCAGTCCTATTTAGCTGTTCATTCATTGTCTCCGGCAGGACCACTGTCTGAACCTCCGATCAATGATTTCCATGTGAATACCACCATTGAACTGACTTGTCAAGTTCCTTCGGGTAAAGTGAGTTCCATTCAGTGGTGGAAGGATGGTGAAATGATAGTGAATGGCCAACATTATCAGTTGGTGCAAAATAACAGCACATTGATTATTTCTGAAGCCAACAAATCAGCCTGTGGAAACTACACTTGCAGCGTGGAGAACCCTGTTAGCAAGAGTTCACACTCTCTTTCTGTGAATGGTGAGTCATGCCAGTCAGTCAATTCCATTTAATAGTTGAAATCAATATTCCACTGATGTGCATTGAACTCCACCTTGCTAAAGTGGTTAATATAAGAATTTGTATCTTTCCATGACAAGGGAAAGGAGTAGGATGGGAAATCACAGATCGGTAGTGTAAAATGTCCTGTTGCGCACACCCAGCACCAGAATAAAAAATCTCGCAGTTTTCTTCAGAGTAAACAGGCTCCCAATGCAGGAAATGGAATATTGCTGCAGTGTTGAACACCCTTCTGACTAAAGGAGCCCTGATAGATTGTTGGGCAGAATGGAGAGGACTTGGAACCATAGAAAAGTTATGGTGCCGAAAGAGGCAATTCAGCCTATTGCGTCTTCGCCAGACAAAAAAGTGAAATAAGAAAACTAGCCGCTCATTTTAAGCCCACTTTCCAGTACCTGGTCTGTAGCCTTGCAGATTACAGCATTTCAAATGCAGATCTAGGTACCTTTCAAATGAGTTGAGCATTTCAGCCTCAACCACCAACATAGGCAGTGAATTCCAAATGCCCACCACCCTCTGGGTGGAGTTTTTTCTAATGCTCTTTCTAATCCTTGTACCAATCACCTAAAGTCTATGCTCCTGGTAATTCACCCCCCAGCTAGGGGAAAGAAGTCTTTCCAGTCTACCCTATCTAGGCCCTTCATAGTGTTATATGCCTCAATTTGGTCACCCCTTAGCCTCCTGTTCAAAGGAAAACAACTCTACCTATCCAATCACTCATAGCTGCAATTTTGAAGCCCTGGCAATGTTTTTGTAAGTCTCCCTCTCTGCACTCTTTCCAGAGCAATTATGCCCTTCCTGTAATATTGTGACCAGAGCAGTGTACACAATTCTAGCTGTGGCCTAACTAGCATTTTGCACGGTTCCATCATTACATCCCTGCTTTTGTATTCAATACCTCGTCCAATAAAGGAAAGCATTCTATATGCTTTCTTGACCACCATGCCCACCTGTCCTGCCACCTTCAAGGACCTGTGGACATGCACTGCAAGGTCTCTCGCTCCCTCAACTCTCCTCAATAACTTCCTGTTTAATGAGTATTCCCTTGCTTTGTTTGCCCTCCCCAAGGGCATCACATCACACTTTTCCTAACTATTACATTTGCCATTTCTCTTCCTACTCAACCAAACCATTGATTCATTCTGGAGTTGACATCTATGCTCTTCACTATCAACTACATGGCTGATTTTTGTGTCCTCTGCAAACTTCCCAATCGTGCCTCCCACATTAAAGTCCAAATCATTAATATATATGACAGACAACAAAGGCCCCAATACTGGCCCCTGTGGAACACCACTGGAAATCATTTTCCATTTGCAAAAACATCCATTGACCATTACCCTTTGTTTCCTGTCAGAGTCAAATTTGAATCCAACCTGCCACCTTCCCCTGTCTCCCCTGAGATCTTACTTTCCTGGCTGGTCTGCTCAGTAGGACCTTGTCAAATGCCTTACTGAAATGGACAACATCCACTGCAATACCGTCATCGATCCTCTTGACTATCTTTGATAAATCTGTGCCCCTCTAAATGACAGTTTATCCTGTCTCTCTCTCTCTCCGAATTGTTTCCAATAACTTGCCCACCAATGAAGTCAGGCTGACTGGCCTCCCAAATTTCTGGCTTATCCCTCGCGCCCTTTTTAAATAATGGTACAACGTTCTCAGGCCTCCAATTCTCTGGGACCTCGCCTCTATCTAGTGAGGATTGGAAAATTATCCTCTGAGCATCCGCTATTCCCTCCCTGTGGCTTCAACAGCCTGGTATACAATCCATCCGGCCCTGGTGATTTATCCACCTTCAAGGATGCCAGCCCCTCTCTTACTTTCTCTCTCACTATGCTTATTGTATCTAATCTTTCGCGCTCCTCCTCTTTAACTAGAATGTCTCACCCCTCTCCTTAGTGAAGACGGAGACAAAGAACTCATTGAGAACACTACCCACATATGCTGCATCCGCCCACAAGTTACCATGTAAATCTGATAGGCCCTACCTTTTCCTTAGTTATTCTGTTACTCTTAATGTACTTGTGAAACATCTTAGGATTTTCTTTGATTTTACCTGCCAAAATATTTTTTGTATCCCCTCTTTTTGCTTTCCTAATTTCCATTTTAACTTCACCCCTGTAATTTCTATACTCCTTTAGGCTTTCTACTGTATGAAGTCTTTTGTGTCTGTCATAAGCTTTGAGTTTCTGCTTTATCTTGACCTGTATGCGTCTGGATAACCAGGGGGCACAGATTTGGCAGTATTAACCTTTTTTCTTTGTGGGGACATGTCTACACTGTGCCCATAGAATCTCACCTTTGCCTCCCACTGATTTCACGCAGATCTTCTTTCTAAAAGCTGTATCCAGTCCACTCTCGCCAGCTCACCTCTCAGCTTTGTAAAATGTGTCTTGTCCCAATTTAAGAACTTTTAACTCCTGTTCTACCTTTGTCCTTTTTCCATAATGCTAAATCTAACTGTATTTTATGGTCACTATCTCCAAAATGGTCCCACACTGCTACTTCATCCACTTGTCCAGCT
The DNA here is from genome assembly GCF_964194155.1 of Cetorhinus maximus. Lineage (NCBI taxonomy): Eukaryota > Metazoa > Chordata > Chondrichthyes > Lamniformes > Cetorhinidae > Cetorhinus > Cetorhinus maximus. The sequence continues at coordinate 19,752,837 of NC_135899.1, read as the reverse complement.
TCATTTCTTGAATCTAGAATTGTGCTCCCTCTCGTTGGGCATCTTAAGTGATGGCTAAAAAAATTCTCTTGAATGCAGCTCAAAATTTTGCACCCTCTTTGCCCTTCACAACGTTCGTATGCCAATTGATTTTAGGATAGTTGATGTCGCCAATGATTACTGCCCTATTGTTTTTGCACCCATAAATCTGTCTACATATTTGCTTTTCTAACCCTCTTCCACTATTTGGGGGTCTATAGCCTCTAAGGACAGAATTTTAACAATGGAAGGAAGATTTCAGAAGAGGCAGGAGATTAAATACACAAATTGTCAGTCCTATAATGCTTGTATTCCTTGGGTTCCTTGTATTGTTTGGGGGATTCCATAGTCACCCATGTGGGAGACATGGCAGATCCATCGAAGCTGAATTTTCTGCAGGGGGTGGTCTCCGTGCTGTTGAGATCAGCATAATGCAGGACCTCACTATGTGATTTTTTTTTTTGTCCTGCTGTAACATTTTCATGCTGGACCTCGGGTGTCTGGTGGAAGCCCCAAGCACACTGTTATGAAGCACCAGACCTAAACATTGATGGCATCAGTCTTGAGGTTGTAGAAAAATTCTCACACCTTAGTGAGCTCTTTAGGGGTGATTATATTGGAAATATAAGTGGACGCATCCAGAAAGCAAGTTCTGCCTACAGCTGGCTTCAGGATCATGTCTGGAAGCAGAATGGCATTAAGCTGAAGACTAAAATCAAACTCTACCTCACCTTTATCCTCAGCAGCCTGCTGTATGGCACAGAATCCTGGCTCTGCCATAGGCACCGATCAAAGCTCTGGAAGGCTAGGATGCAATCAATGGTTCAAGAAAATTCAGTTGCTTCAGAATTAACTTTTCTGCTTTGGCACCAGATTAAAAGTGCATACTTTGGTGCTGTGAGCTTTGGACAATATTACCCTCTAAATGAATAGATTATAACTATCAACCTTTCCATCATGGCTAATTCAATTATTTAATTATCTAAAAATCCTACATGAATGTAAATTGAGCAACTTAGACAATCTGATCAGTAGTGCCTGGATTGTATGAATTATATTATTCACTCCACAGTCTCCTTTGTGGAAAAGCAGTGTTTCTTTTGATATCCCCCCCCTCCCCCCCACCTGCCGTGCCAACCCTCGCTGCATTAAGTCAGCGAACAATGGAATGCCCTACAACCATGATGCAGATTTTCCTTTTCAGCGCCAGAGTATCGGAGCTTGGCTCACAAAGAACCCAGGGCAAATTCAATTGCTTGTTGCCCATGACTCGATTCTAATTCATGGACAGAAAATGGTGCCCAGATGTATAACAGATGCTCCCAGTGAATGAAGCTCTCTTAGTTGGCTGCAATTCTGACTGATTCTGTTTTGTATAAGCAGCTGTAGTTTCAGAAATTACATTACGGTCATCAGGAGTCAAAATGTACTCTTTAAAGCGGATCTGCCACAATGTTGCTCACAGTGCATCAGATGATGTGCTGTTTTACAAGGACAATGTGTATTCTGCTGGTGAGATTAAGTTTTTAAACCACAGGATCTCCATAACAAATATACTAGGGATGGAGCAGACAGTACAAGTTGGGAACCAAAGATTTCTAGTGGTTGTGACGTAATAGAGCTGCCCTTAATGAGGGTCAAGTTAATTTTTCTAATGGTTTGTGTGTTATAACTTGAGTCAAAGAATATATTATATCATTTATTTAATGTAGTTGTCTTGACTATATAAAAGTGAGCCTTTCAACTAATATGCCCATTAGTCTGCAGCTCATGTACTTCTATGATATCCATGGCAGGTAAAGAATGTGAGCCAGCAGCCAGTGTACAGAAGATTGTAATTCCTGTGGTGGTGTTGTAGTGGTGCTGATAGTTTTCTTGGTCTATACACGTTACAGCAAATGTAAGTATTGATGCAGTTACAGGTTGCTTCAAAAGTGTTGTAATGGATACCAGGTGCTGTGGGAAGGAATTGTGACTGGAATTTTTCACTTCACTCACTCCTTGAGCCCACCAGGAGTACACATCGGGAATTCTGTACCTCTAGCGGCTAGCACATAAGTATTTATCCACTCATTTTTACCGATTAGAGAAACGTTCTGAGCTGTGAGTGTGGAATATACTGATATTATTGCCTGGTTTGTGTCAGGGCTGCTGAAATGGGAAATCCTGGCAAAGTTCTTCCTTCTAACATTTGTCTTTGGAATTTTGTTAAATGAATGAAAGGACTCCATTTAGTAACCTGGCAGTTTTGACACATTGGAACTCTGATATAAGATGCTTGGTTATGGGTTGGCTGGATGAGCGTTTAAGGTCTGCAGTATATATTCTCATTTTGATCCAGTGCCACCTGGCTCATGTGTAAGTAGGCTCCACACTCCTTATGATCGGGAGTCTACTGGACAATATCTAGTCACGTTATAGTGTGGCCTGGGAGTCATAAGCATGAAATCCATTTATTGAATGAACTATGTATTTAATTTTACACATGCCACCCACATCTGTTTCTTCAAACTTCTGAAAGACCAAATGATGAACACTCATGAGCGATGAAGCCAATTATAAACCAATGGGCTGGCTTGTCTTCCAAAGGAAATGTAGGCCAGAGAATTCTAAACTGTTTTCAAATGCTCCTTATAACTTGGAAAATAAAGTATTTGAACTCTCCCTGTTATCAAGCTAAATACACTTTTCTTCCCAGTAATTTCTCTGAAGCTAGTTAACTGGAAAGTTCCCTGACTTTCCTGCTTGGTGTTTAGCTGTTCCTGGGACCTGCCTTTGTCTTGTTGATTGCAGCATTGACTTTAGATTGTAAAGTCAGTTTTTGTTTATATTTTTTTGTGTGACTGGTTGATCTGCCGTGCTTTTTCTCCTTCCTACACTCACCTTCTTTTGACTGGCTCAACCCTGTTTGCTGATTTATAAAACGGACCTGAGACTACAGGACACTGTCTAATGTTTGGAAGGGGCACTCGAATGTAACATTCCTTTCTTTAGTGGGGGCAGTAAAATAAGCAGATTAGTAATATGGACAAGGATTCACAGGAGCTGTTCAACTTTGGCATGCTGCATGGTAAAATTTGATAGTGAAAATATTTTGGAAGGGGGGAAGAATTGCAGACTCATATTCTAATCATCTATTGAATGAAAACTTTTGTCAGTTCATTTTTTTTGCATCAATATAATTCATTGCATGTTCACATCAACAGGTAGAAAATGCGAACATAATTGGACAACTGGATCCCAGGCAGTACATTCCAGTGCACATTGTCATGAACTTTAATGTGCTGTAAGTATTGTGATCAAATATAAGTGGCAAGTTAGATGTGCAGCTGTTTTGCTCTGAACCTCTCTGTAAATAAATGTCCCTTTAGTTTTTGCATATTGCAGTAAGAAATTGGAATTCTGTTTCTTTTTGCTGTTCGAGAGTAATTAGTGTAAGAATGGGAAACTACTCCAGTATCTGCTGTACTGAGCAAAATGCATGCATGTAACGGCGTGTTTGTTCTTAGAGAGACAAATGAAAGGGATTATTTCTCAAGTTCTGTTCAATATCTAAAAGGGAAATGAAATAAAACTATCTCTCTCAAACAGAGTGTTAAATATTCAAAGGTATAGAGATAGTTTAAAGTGTATTAAATACCATATATTTATTGCTTCTGATAAAATGCATATTCAACAGGGTGACAACATGGTTCACAAAAAGATAAACTTGGCCATAAGCTTTTTCTTGTCTGAAAGAAAACTTGTGAAGCATAATGTGAAGAGAAAACTCAAAAAATATCACCATGTGTTAAATTGTTTTTAATTATTGTCAAAAAAATCAAATTTTTCTTCAGCTGTTTGCAAACATTTTGATTCCATTTTGTCTTTTTTTTTCTATAGGAGCTGAATGTCCCATCCTTTAAATCCAGGAGCACTGTTCCATTGAATTCCTTAAATCTGGGAGTATGACTGCCATTGAGGAGCCATCTTACATTTGACTTTGAATACGGGTGAACAATGAGCTTCCAATACAATTTTCCCTCGTTCTCAATGAGTGCAGAACATGGATCAAAATCAGTTTTAAGGCTATTTTTGATTTTCAGCGGCCACGTTTTCAACCTCACTAACCTGTTTACTATGTGATTGTGTCACTTAATGTTGTCTTCTGTATTTGTGTAGACTTTTTTAGCTTCCTTCTTTAGCTAAATAGGAGCAGAGATATTGCATTTATAGTGTATATTATATTTGTATATTATGATAGTTGTAAATTAAATATTTTAACCTCTTGGGAGTGTTGCGATAGGTCACCGGGTCAGTGGCCAGGTTTCGGAGGAAGTTAGTTTCGGGGAGTCAGCCTACAAGGGTCAGAGACAGGACAGGAGCAGGTCCCAGTTAAGTTTTTAAAAAAAAAAAGCATGAAAAGGGCTGCCAGTTAGCAGACTTTGAGAGAATCGCAGAAGATCCAAGAAGCAGCACGCAGCCACAGTACTGCTATTAGCTCTGAGGAGCTGAGTCGGGAACGAGTGAAGCCCTGGGAGCTATTTGGCAGCCCGTGCAGTTGGGGCTAAGAGTAAGCCCTAATGTGGCGAAGGGGTGGTGGTGGTGTTTGCTGGTTCTGTGCCGCTGAGGCAGAATTCGGGTTTGGAAGACAACTCTGCTACCACGCACACTTACAGTTAAAGGTTAGGTGAGGATAGAAGTAAAATGTCTCTTTAAGACAGATTAATGAAGGGGTAGTTCCTTTATGGGTAAGTAATAAACATTTATGTAATCTTGCACGGCACAAGGATTACATATATAGAATGAATGTTTAATGTATAGTAAATAATAATATGCTAATAGGCATTGTCTTAGTGATACCTGTTATACCTATGTCAACACCCGGCAGGACATTACATAGAGTAGAAAATATTGGGGTGATACGGGGGGATAATTATATGAGGTACCATGACATTCCACAATATGCAGTAGACATCGTTAGCACCACATTAGAAGAGTGTAGGATAGCACACTCAATATATGAGACAGATGAAGCTAAGTGCCGATTTAAAGCATCAACAACTTGTACAATGGAAACTATTGTATCACCACGTGGCAGCAAAAAATCCAGCATGGGAGCAACCGGATATGCCCATCCACAAACATTCAGTGTGCCTACACCCGCAGGTGCCGGCAAGGGTAGGAAAGGTGGAACTGACCGAAATATACAAGAGACGGAAAGTCTTAGGGAGAACCTGACGCAGTATTTGAACCAGTTCTCCTATGAAATTCCTTTACTTCCAGAGCACTTAACTGCGAATCGGAGACAGACTCAACAAATGTATAGGACTTACTATACACTGCAGCAACAGGTTAGAGCCTTAAAAGGTGTTGATCGAATAGATTTTTTCCACATGGTGGCACGATCTGTGGAATTGGGGCATAAATGTACACACACCCATGGATTATCTCCCATGCTCTGGTTGTGATTCAGCTGATACTAATTATATATTTTTCTTTTATCTATATATTTAACATACTTGATTCAGCGTACCCGAAGGTGGCAAAAGAGGTGGTGCTGGGGAGCTTTAGAAGGAGGAGAAGAAATTTAGTGAGCCAGAGGCCTGAATTGAAGGGTCAGATGATACAGGTGGTCTGACGGTACCTTTTACAACCCAAAGCTGGATGACTGGCCAGCATCAATGGATGGCGGTGTGTGAAGAGGGCGGACAGTACCACTATAGTTGGCTACCTTGGGCTAGGGGGAAGAAAGTAATTAAGAATTTATGTTAAGGGAGAATTTATTGAAAGTGAATGAATTACTTAAAATCTCCAGGTAGCCAGTGCTACCAAGCACATTAACAGTTAAAGGTTACCAGATGAACCTTGCACAGCCTTAAGGCCTGCAAACAACAGAAAGGCCTTGGGAGCTGGACTGGAGTCAGAGGATGACAATAACAACTAAGGTTAGGTGTGCTCTTCAACAGATAGGGGAAGAGCAAATGGTCCTCGTTTAGGGAGGAGGGAAGGTCTCTGCCTGGGTGAAAAATAGGGACATACGATGCATGTGCCTGTTACTAGAGATGTTTGTTTAATGTAAACCTATATGTTGATGAGATCGGAAACTGTAAACTGTTCTTCGACGTGACCAATAATGGATAAACATGTTATTTAGCAGATTGCTATCTCAAGCTGCATTGAGATAGTTCTCTCCTTGCAATTGCTTGAATAAACGATCGTGACCTGTACCTGAGATTCCCATGGTCCGTTTGTCAAAGTGACCACAACATTTGGTGAGTCATCCTTCTGTCTGGAAGGATGCCAATTGGAAAATATAAAAGTATTGTCTCAGAGTTAGCTCATCAATCCTGTGCACATACAGTGCAGTGCCAGATCAGTGCTGCTTGAATCCTGCTGGATGTGGAGCAAAGGTGGGTAAAATAGAGTTGAGGTACAGCCAGGAGTCTGATTGCCTCAGCATGCTGCCTTCAATGCAGCTGCAGTGGAGCAGAGACCATTGCCCACTTCCACCTTAATGTGCCTTTACGATGCATATCTGGGAAGAGATGCAGTGGTTTTAGGTTCATCTCAAGCAGCTGTAACGCAGGACTCAGTGTTCTAAAAGCAGTTCCTATGGACTCAGATTGAGATAAATATCAGCTGCTGCTGGAGGACCATCAACTTGAGGAAAGACAGACTTTGGTCTTCCCAAAACTTGCTGCGCTTCCAGTACAAAGAGCTACCTTTGACCGAGTGTTGCGACTGGCACATTACAAGATCCTGGACGACATCTTGAGGGATGCACTAAAGCTTGAGGCAGCTGCCACAAAGCCTCAGTGGTGGAAAGGCACTGTCTAAGGCTTTCTACCACAGTCTGCTGAGGGTCTGGAACCAATGTAAACCCTCTCAGATGTATGCAGAGAATGGCATGAAATGTGAATTTCAGTCAGGTGATGATCCCATTGCACAGAACTGTAGGACTCATCTCACTTAGTTTAACAGCCCCAGCTTCTTCAATCTATCCATGCAACTGAAGTTCCTCAGCCCTGGAACCATTCTCATGATTCTTTTCTGAATCTTCTCTTAACGCATTTGTCATCATTGGCATCCTTCCATCAGTGTAAGATGATGGGCATGCAGCAGATCAGTTGGAGATGGGATAGTGCACTTTTGCTGATGGCTGAACAGACCACTCCGTGAGAGGCAGATTCTGCCACAAGTGTTCCACATTAAGTGCTCATTGTGGGATATTGTTTTTGGTGTTGGGACTTGTTGCCAAGCCACTGTGGCCACTCATCATGGTAGCGCACACTGGTCCACAAATGATGTTGTGTAACTAACCTGCAGTATGTAACATGTCAAATGTAGCAAAATTCTGGGAGTCTGGAATTAAAAACAGGAAAATCTTGGACACTTTCATCAGGTTAGCATCTGTGGGGAAACGAGCAGTTCAGGCCAATGACCATTGGTGAGAACACAGATGTAACTTTGGTGAGGATAGATGTAAAATATATTTGAACGTGTAAATTGTGAGAGCTGTAAGTGGAGACTATAATTGCTATTACCTCATTGTAAACGAGAGCAGAGAGAAGACTAAAGAGAGTTAGAGCCAGGAAACAGCTAGAAGGGACACGAGTGTGTGTGGTTTCTAAACCAATAAATTGCTCTATCTTCATTAATCTTCTATATTTTCAAGTTCTATTTCTGACTCTTTCCTCATTCTGTTCACACCAGTTCTCAGAAACTCAGAATAATATTTGAGGATTGCTGTGCAGCACATTGTCCAGAGGTGGTGTGACATCTGTGCTGCATTCTTCCACCATACCTTCTGTTCTTTCCCCCTTTCCATGTCGAGGTATGCTTTACATACCTGTGAAGTGGTTTGGTTAGTTATTTTCCTGGGGAAGTTATTCCAGTCTTTTATGGTATTTGAAATGAAGCTGTTCAGATATGATTGTGTGTAACATTGGAGAGGCTGGTGTTGGTGTTTTTACTCTTGCAGTGGATTACTTGTTTGACACATGGTGGAATATCAATAGCAACTTCATGTTGAGCTGCTTTGTTGAACAGTGTAAGCCTACTCCGCTGTCTTCATTGTCATGTAGGCCTCTCCAGGGAGTTCATCATAGACATAACACTGGATGTCCAAGCATAGTAATTGAAGACAAAGCGTTCTGTCAAACTATTTCCAGTTTGTTTCCAAGGTGGGTTTGGTAGGAGTCCCAGACTGTTGCTGCATACTCCAATTTGATATTGTACCAAAAGCGTTGACTTATGTTACATTTGGTTAGATTTCTCCTTAAAGATCCTAGGATTTTGTTTGCATCATTTACAGCATGTTTTATGTGGTAACTTGAGGAACAGCACCTCATCTTTCAACTTGGCACTCTTCAGCATCTTGACTCAACATTGACTTCAGCACCTTTAGATCATCATGTTCTGTTTTGCTTTGCTGGGTTGGTCTTGTCTCTTTATCCCTTCATGTTGCACTCAGATGGTTGCTATGTAGCCATTCATGCCTTATTATATATCTGTTTCATTACTATAAACTAATAAGTATTATATTTGTTTCTCAATGGTAACAATCTCTGGCTGTTGCTTCATGAAATCTTCTGATATTTAATCTCTCCTGCCCTCCACCCAATCACAGACCTTCCTTTTTGTTCTTCCTACCCCTTCTCAGTTTTCACTGGCTTAAAAATTCCTACATTTCTATCTTTCTAAAGTTCTGATGAAAACTCATCTCTGTCTGAAACAACTCAGCCTGACCTGAGTTTTTCAGCATTTTTTTTTTTGTTTTTCACTTCAGACCTCCAGGAATCCGCTGTATTTTGGCTTTTTTTTAATGATTAACCATATGGTTAAAGAAATGGTTTATGTGGTGATGTCCTGCCATTTGACAGCGAAATACAAGCTCATTTTTCTGGCTATAAGATCTCATTAGGTTATCTTTAATATTGCCACCTCTCTTCCTTTTCTATCTTTTCTGAACATTTCGTATCCAGGAATATTTAATCCCCAGGCCTGCCTTTCTTTGAGCCAGGTCTCTGTTATAGTCACAATATCCTATTTCCACATGGCAATCTGTGACTATAGCTCACCAATCTTATTTACCACAGGCCGTGCATTTACGTACATGCACAGCAACCCTAATTTAGACTTTATTACTTTCTCCCATACTCTGAACCCACTTAATCTTCTACTATTTCCCCTTAGTCCACTCATAACAAATATCGAACTATTCCCTTCTCCAGACCTCGCCTAGTGTCTAACTTTACGCACCTCGTTCCTTTTTTTCCCCTTATGTGCTGGTGCCTATCCCCAGCGAATTTAGCTTAACCATCACCAGCCACACTAGGGAAGCGATTGTATTTGACATGAAGGATTGACTTGAAGAGTTCACCTGACATGCATCATAAACTCTCTTATTTGTTTCATCATATTCTTTGTCTCCAACCACATCCACTAATTGGCCACTTACGGAACTCAATGAGCCTGAAGGTGCCGGGGCCCTCCCACGCCTTCCCCACCCGCTCTGTAAAATTTCAGACAGGTTGGGTGTGGCCGGGTAAGTGGAGTGAAACCAGCCCCGCTGGATATTACCCCAGCCTTTAAAATAATTTATGGGGGAGAATAAAATCCAGCCAATGAGGTTCTACAAGAGATATCCTACAAGAGGCAGCCAATCTGCAACAGTAATTTTACATCCGGGTAGCAAATTGAAAATCAACACCATAGGCCGGGATTTTGCAGCGCCGCCGTGGTGGGACCGGCCGTGGGAGATTCAGCGGCCCAGCCAAAAACCCATTGACTTTCGGCAGGGACGGACTATCCCAGTGGTGGGTAGGGCCAATAAATCTCACCCATTGTCTTTCATATTTGGCCTAACAAAACCTTTAATCACCTTACAAAGACTCCAAGCTAAGCCAAATTCTGACCATCTACCATCTAGATAAGCTTCTTTTCATTTATTCATTGGATATGGACATCACCGGTTCAGGCAATGCTTATTGCCCATTCCTAATTGCACTTGAGAAGGTGGAGGTGAGTCAACTTTTTGAATCATTGCAGTCCATGTGGTGTAGGTACACCCGCAGTGCTCTTCGGGAGGGTGTCCCAGGAATGTGAACCAGCAACGGTTAAGGAACAGCGATATCGTTCCAAGACAGGTTGATGCGTGAGTTGGAAGGGAATTTGCAGGTTCCCATGCATCTGCTGCCCTTGTCCTTCTGGGTGGTAGAAGTCGTGGGTTTGGAAGGTGCTTTCGAAGGAGCCTTGGTAAGTTACTGAAGTGTATCTTGTAGATGGTACACACTACTGCACTAGTGTGTCGGTGGTGGATGGGGTGCCAATCAAATGGGCCGCTTTGTCCTTGATGGTGTTGAGCTTAGTGAGTGTTGTTGTACCTTATCCAGGCAAATGGAGTGTATTCCATCACACTCCTGACTTGTGAGTTATAGATGGTGGACAGGCTTTGCGGAGTCAGGAATTGAGTTACTCGCTGCAGGATACCCAGCCTCTGTCCTGTTCTTGTAGCTGCTAGTCCAGTTCAGTTTCTGGCCAATGCTAATCCACAGGATGTTGACAGTGAGGGATTAAGTAATGGTAATGCCATTGAATGTCAAGAGGAGATGTTTAGATTGTGTCTCGTTGGAGATTGTCATTGCCTGATACTTGTGTGGCATGAGTATTACCTGCCACTTATCAGGCCAAGCCTGAATGTTGTCCAGTCTTGCTGAAAGTGGACATGAACTACTTCAGTATCTGAGAAATCACAAATGGTGCTGAACATTGTACAATCATCAGTGAACAGCCCCACTTCTGACCTTATGATGGAAGGAAAGTCATTGATGAAGTAGCTGAAGATGGTTGGGCTGCGGACACTACCCTGAATAACTTCTGCAGTGATGTCCTGGAGCTGAGGTGACTGACCACCAACAACCACGACCATCTTCCTTTGTCCTAGGTATGACTCCATTCAGCGGAGTGTTTTCCCCCGATTCTCAATGACCCCAGTTTTTCTCGGGCTCCTTGATGCCACAATCGGTCAAATGATGCCTTGATATCAAGGGCAGCCACTCTCACCTCACCTCATGAGTTCAGCTCTTTTGTCCATGTTTGAACCAAGGCTGTAACAAGGTCAGGATCTAAATGGTCCTGGCAGAACCCAAAGTTGGCATCAGTGAGCAGGCTATTGCTGGGTATGTGCTACTTGATATCACGTGGAATCACATTGGCTGAAGACTGGCTCCCAAAGAATGCCCGGCAAACCCTGTCATGTTTGTCAGTGGCCTAACAGGAGGGGGCCCCCGGTGACAGGCACGCGTTGCCTGATCAAGGGACCTGACATCAGGAGGTGAAGGGACACTGAAAGCTACTCCCCTGGCCTTGCTTTCAAACTCCCTGCTCCCCCTCGTCGACAAACCCTTCACCACACCTGACATCCCGCCCTACTCGCCTGTGTCCAGGGATCCAGCATCAGTCCGACACGAGGGCAGGATTTTCACCTTCCGAAGTCCTTGGTCCCATGGGAGGCCCTACGCTTATAATTGCCTGAGTGTTCTTGAACTGCTACTGTGTATAAACATACAGATTAGAAGAAGGCCATTCGACCCCTCAAGCCTGCTCTTTCATTCGATAAGATCATGGCTGATCTGATTGTGACCTCAACTTCACATTCCAGCTACTCCTGATAACCTTTGACTCCCTTGTTACTCAAGAATCTATCTACGTCTGCCTTAAAAATATTCATTGCCCCTGTCCCTATTGCTCTCTGGGGAAGGGAATTGCACAGACTCAGGAACCTCTTGAGAGAAAAAAACTTCTCATCTCCATCTTAAATGGGAAACCCCTTTAGTATTAAACTGTGTCCTCGAGCTCTAGTCTCTCTCAAAAGGGGAAAAATCCTCTCAGCATCCACTCTGTGAAAGCCCCTCAGGACCTTATATCAGGTGATCAACAAGATCACATCTCATTCTTCTAAATTCCAGTAAATATAGACCCAACCTTTCCTGATAAGATAACCCCTTGATCCCATAAATCAATCGAGTGAACCTTCTCCGAACTGCTAATGCAATTATGCCCTTGCTTAAATAAAGAGACCAAAACTACACAGTACTCTAGGTGTGGTCTCACTGACACTCTGTACAACTGTAGCAAAATATTCGTCTATTTCCCTTGCAATAAATACCAACATTCCATTTGCCTTCCTATTCATTTGCTGTACCTCCACAACAACCTTTTGTGATTCAAGTACCAGACGCCCCGCTTCCTTTGTATATCACAGCTCTGTAATCTCTCTCTCTTTCATTAATTTGCTGCTTTTGTATTCTTCCTGCCAAAGTTGTCAAGTTCACATTTTCCCACACTATACTCTATCTGCCATTTTTTTTGCTCACTCACTTAACCTATCTATATCCCTTTTCAGAATCATTATGTTCCCTTCGCAACATACTTTCCGATCTATCTTTGTGTCATCAGCAAATTTAGCAACCGTACATTTGGTCCCTCCATTAAAGACATTGATGTAGATTGCAAATGGTTGAGGCCCCAGCACTGATCCCTGTGACATTCCACTAGTTACATCTTGCCAACCCAAAGATGACCAATTTATGCCTGCTCTCTGCATCCTGTAAACTAACCAGTCCTCTATCCATGCTAATGCATTACCCTGTACACCATGACCTCTTGTATGGTAAACTTTTGATGTGGTGTGAGGCTCCCATTGGTTCTCCAACCTGTGGTGGTGGATTCTGTGGCCCTTGAGCTTAATTCTGCCCATGATCTCCACATTCGCAAGCAACCCGTTTCCACAGGGCCTGTTTTTTCAGGTATGGTCACTTTTATACTTTTGCTTTGAAGGATTTTTTTTTAATGATCTAGTTTCAGACTTATTGGATGGATAATCCTGGTGCACTCCGGGCAAGGTGACCAACCATGCCACCTTTTCCAGGGCTGTCCTGAAAGAGTTGTCTGCACTGAGAGTTGGTGGGTGAGAGAGTTTTAAGGGTTAATTTCTATGGTCTAGTTATTTCTTTAATTTAGCAATGAACTAAAAATTACTCTTTAAGTTAAGAGAAGTTAAGCTTTATTCCATCCATAAAACTGTGATATAGAAGCTCTCTGAGAGCAGTTGCAGCTAGTTAATTAGATAGCTGGCCTAAACTGGTTATCAGAAGCTTGAATCAGTAATCAGGGAGCATAAAAAGAGACCTTCCTCAGCGCTACCTTGTCTGCACTTGTTTTGCCCCCGATTTCTTCTTTTGCTGTTCCCGGCATGAACTTCCTTCACTTCCGTGTGTCTGCCCTGCATGTAAGTAGTTTTGATCCTGGAACGCACTCCGGATAAATTGATGAACTGGAAGCGATAATCCCTCACTCCCCACTCTTTCGGGTCCGCACCCGACCCGTCTCCTCTTTCGGGTCCACACCCGACCCGTCTCCTCTTTCGGGTCCGCACCCGACCCGTCTCCTCTTTCGGGTCCGCACCCGGTCCCTCTGCTCTTTCGGGTCCGCACCGGCCCCTCTGCTCTTTCGGGTCCGCACCCGTCCCTCTGCTCTTTCGGGTCCGCATACGCCCCTCTCCTCTTTTCGGTCCGCATAAGCCCCTCTCCTCTTTCCGGTCCGCATACGCCCCTCTCCTCTTTTCGGTCCGCATACGCCCCTCTCCTCTTTTCGGTCCGCATACGTCCCTCCTCTTTTCGGTCCTCATTCCCCCTCATCCACTTTCGGATCCTCATTCCCCCCCCCTCTCCCTCTAACCGTAAAGCTCCGTATCCCTGTGCCAAGGTGTACTTAAATTTTTTTTCGGTACTTCATCACCGTGACTCTGGGTGACCGAGATGGAGGTTTATTCGGGGCAGGTTGGGCGGTGGGAAAGTAATTCGAACTCTTGACTTTGAGACAAAGGAAAATCGGGTGCGGCGATCAACCGGCAGCTAATTCAATATCACTCGTTTACACTGAGCCAAAGTTAAAATTACACCTGCTCTGCAAGAAATACAGTTTTTGTTTGTTCCGTTTTAATGTATAAATGTAGTGCAATTGCAGTTGTTTTAATCATCACAAAATATGATATTTCAAAGCGTAAGAGTTAATTGCATGCTGTACCTGACAACTTGCCCTTAAATATGGTTACAATATTTCTTCAGCAACTACCTCATGAAGAATAACAAGCTGATGGCTCTCTCCACCAAGCAGAGATAAACCTCAGTTTTCCCAAGAGGCGCTTCCGTTGCCTGAAACGCTCAGGGGATGCATTCCAGTACCCCCAGATCGGGTCTCTGTGAATGTGGTAGCATGCTGCGCTCTGCACAATCTTGCGCTGGAAAGGGGGGGATGCAATTGACGATGAAGACCTTGACGCAGTGGATGAGGCTGCACATGCCGAATCCAGCAGTGGCTCAGAGGATGAGGAAGCACGGGACAATGAGGGGCAGGACTCCAACACGCTACTACACCAAGGAGGCAGGGACACCCGGGACACTTTAATCCAACGAACCTTCAGCTAGCGCCACACACGTGGGTCTGCAGGACCAGCATTGCCTGGCGCTTCCACGTGTAGCACTTAGGTGCTACATCTTCTACCTCATCAGCTGCAACTAAGGGCTTAGTACAGAAACATCAGTGTCCATTCAAAAACTCGTGATATGTCTGTGAAACATACAAATGCAGCACAAAGGAAACACCCTTAGCCATGATGAGAAAAGTGGACTTTATTGCCACCAAAATGAATTACAAACGTCGCTCTGATGCAGATAATGATATATTCCCTAATCTAGGGCCAACACAAAATCACCAGTGACAAACCTGTGGAGTGCCTAACGTTCCTTATGCTTACATTTGCGGGTTGCTACGTCTTGGTGCCGCCCCATTGCTCCGAGTGGCTTGTGAGACAGCCTGCTGACTCTGCTGTCCTGTTGGCCTCGGTGACCTTGGCGGGCATCCTCTGGCCCGTGGAGCTTGTGCTGGCCCCACCTGGGAGGGAGTGGCCAGTTCCAGAACTCCCCAGTTGTCCCAGCCTCAACGCATGCAATGGTCACTGGCAGAGGGTCGGAGGAGCTGCTGCCTTCATCCGGAGCGCCATGAGAGGAGCTCGCAGCGATGACAGGCAGCTGCTGCACTGACGTGAGGTCACATTGGACCTCCCTGCTCACCGCAAATAAATGGGCACTGAGCTACGACACTTGGCGCCCAGAACATCTTCCACATTGTCAATGACTACCTGTGGCCATTAGCGATGTGAGGGCTTGTAGGTCAGAGCGTAACCCAATCAGAAGATTCTCAATCTGCTGGAAGCCCCTCTCCATGATAGTCGCCAATCTGTCAATGGAGGAAGCCTGCAGCTCTGTCCTGAGGTTCATGTCATCACTGACACTCTGCCTGGATTCCTCCACCACACAGACCAAGTGAAGCACACCCTTGTGCAACCCTGCCACTTCTCCTGCAGCTGCTGCATGGCTGACATCTCCAGAGGCAAATCATCACTGCCCGATTCAGCATGTGCCTGGTCCCCTGCAGTCCCCCAGCTGCTGGCGCCATAGGCACTCTCTGTCCATGCCATCTCCTCCAGCGATTGTGAAGTGCCCTCTCCACTGTGCCCCGGGACACTAGCCGATGTCATAATCCCCACCGATGTGTTTGTCGCTGCGCTGGTGCCTGGCTCGCTGAAATGATGTGACACAAGTTGCAAGTCTTGGCCCTCAGGTGTGGAGGGGGTGGGGGGCTCTGGACTTGTTGTTGATGATGCTGAAATTAACAACAAGGACAGTGCATCAGTTAGCATTCAGTCAGTAACACCTTTCATCACTTTCCCCTCCAGCCTCATAATGCGCTGAACCTTCAAGAACCTATGGAGATGAACATTGGTGGGGTGGTAAATAGTCAAGAGGTGGCCCAAACATTACACGCACATACAGACAGGCTGGTCAGATGGCCTAACGAATGCCACGTGGAATGTGATGTGAATAAGTGTGCAGTTAAGCACTTGGGCAAGACAAACAAGGTAGAGGAATACATGAGTAATGGTAGGACCGCGGGAAGTCACGACAATTACAGGGACCTTGTTGGGCAGAACTGTTCGGGTAGCAGAAGAGGAACATAAGGCGTTTAACAAGGTCAAAGCCAGACTTGCCTTTATTAGCCGCGGAATAGAATGTAGGAAATTGGAGGTCATGTTGCAGGTGCAGAAAACGCTGTCGAGGCCACATCTACACTTCTGCATTCACTTGTGATCTGCGCTTCATGGGAGGGATGGTAATTGAGTGGGGAGAGTGCAGATGTTCCTGACCTGGATGCATGCTAGCCTGGAGAGTTGGAGTTATGAGGAAACATTTCATACACTTGCGACATTTGCTGTGGAGCACAGGAGATTGACAGGTCACATTATTGACCTTCATACTGTTATGAGGGGCATAGACCAGGTGGACAGAAGGCAACATTTCACTTTGGCGCAGGGATGACTAATGTGGTGGCATTTATTTAAGTTGAGTGCCATGAGGTTGACAGGTGAGGTGCTGAGGACCTTTTGGACAGAGTAATGTGGGACGCACTGGCTGAAAGGGTGGTGGAGGTACAAACCCTCCTAAGATGCAATAAGTCTTTGGATGTGCAGCAGCGATGCGATAGTGGTCACAAGTGGGATAAGGCGACATTCGAAGGTGCTAGAGATGCGCATCCTCAAGGGGCCGAGGGACTTTTGTGTATGACCCTCTTGTCTGACTGTATCAGTCTGTGAATGAGCAGTACAAAAACAGAATTACCTGGAAAAACTCAGCAAGTCTGGCAGCATCGGCGGAGAAGAAATCAGTCAACGTTTCGAGCCTCCATGGCCCTTCGGCAGAACTGCAGCATAGTTTCAACAAGGGAGAAATATAAATTGGTTTAAGGTGGGTGGGGGGCGGTGGGGAAAGAGACACATTGAGGGTGTGGTGTGAGCAGATAATCAAAAGATGTCAGAGACAAAAGGGTCAAAGAGGTGTTGAAGGTGGTGGTCTTTGTCTGAGAAAAGTGCTAATTAAGACTGGAATACAGGATATTCAAAGTACAGCTCTAGTGGGGGTGGGGTGGAAAGACTAAAGGTTTTAGTTTTAGATTTAAAAATAATGGAAATAGGTGGGGAAAGAAGAATCTATATAAATTATTGAAAAAAAAGCGGGTGGGGGGTGAAAGAAACGGGGTGGGGATGGGGGGAGTGGGAGTTTAAGATCTAAAGTTGTTGAATTCAATATTCAGCCCAGAGGGCTGTAAAGTGCCTAGTCGGAAGATGAGGTGCTGTTCCTCCAGTTTGCGTTGGGCTTCACTGGAACAATGCAGCAAGCCAAGGACAGACATGTTGGCAAGAGAACAGGGTGGAGTGTTAAAATGGCAAGCGACAGGGAGGTTTGGGTCTTTCTTGCGGACAGACCGCAGGTGTTCTGCAAAGCCGTTGCCCAGTTTGCGTTTGGTCTCTCCAATGTAGAGGAGACCGCATTGGGAGCAACGAATGCAGTAGACTAAGTTAGGGGAAATGCAAGTGAAATGCTGCTTCACTTGAAAGGAGTGTTTGGGCCCTTGGACGGTGAGGAGAGAGGAAGTGAAGGGGCAGGTGTTGCATCTTCTGCGTGGGCATGGGGAGGTGCCATAAGTGGGGGTTGAGGAGTAGGGGGTGATGGAGGAGTGGACCAGGGTGTCCCGGAGGGAACGATCCCTACGGAATGCCGTCAAGGGGGGTGAAGGGAAGATGTGTTTGGTGGTGGCATCATGCTGGAGTTGGCGGAAATGGCGGAGGATGATCCTTTGAATGCGGAGGCTGGTGGGGTGATAAGTGAGGACAAGGGGGACCCTATCATGTTTCTGGGAAGGAGGAGAAGGCGTGAGGGAGGATGCGCGGGATATGGGCCGGACACGGTTGAGGGCCCTGTCAACGACCGTGGATGGAAAACCTCGGTTAAGGAAGAAGGAGGACGTGTCAGAGGAGCTGTTTTTGAAGGTAGCGTCATCAGAACAGATGCGACGGAGGCGAAGGAACTGAGAGAATGGGATGGAGTCTTTACAGGAAGTGGGGTGTGAGGAGCTGTAGTCGAGGTAGCTGTGGGAGTCGGTAGGCTTGTAATGGATATTGGTGGACAGTCTATCATCAGAAATTGAGACAGAGAGGTCAAGGAAGGGAAGAGAAGTGTCAGAGATGGACCATGTGAAGATGATGGAGGGGTGGAGATTGAAAGCAAAATTAATAAATTTTTCCAGGTCCCGACGAGAGCATGAAGCAGCACCGAAGTAATCATCGATGTACCGGAGAAAGAGTTGTGGGAGGGGGCCGGAGTAGGACTGGAACAAGGAATGTTCCACATACCCCATAAAGAGACAGGCATAGCTGGGGCCCATCCGGGTACCCATAGCCACACCTTTTATTGGGAGGAAGTGAGAGGAGTTAAAGGAGAAATTGTTCAGTGTGAGAACAAGTTCAGCCAGACGGAAGAGAGTAGTGGTGGATGGGGATTGTTCGGGCCTCTGTTCAAGGTGAACTTGTTCTCACACTGAACAATTTCTCCTTTAACTCCTCTCACTTCCTCCAAATGAAAGGTGTGGCTATGATTTCTTCTCCGCCGATGCTGCCAGACTTGCTGAGTTTTTCCAGGTAATTCTGTTTTTGTTTTGTTTTGGATTTCCAGCATCCGCAGTAGCTTTTAGCTTTTTGTTTTTATCTCTGTGAATGAGCAATGTTGCTGCATTAATGATTGCAGTAACCATCAGTGCTTTGGATGGTGGGGAGACAGAGTGGATGGGACTGTGGCCCTCAAATACCTAGCCGCTGAACCCCAGCGTCGCCGACACTTACCGACCTGGCCACCTGCCTCCTCCCCAGCTCCAATGCCTGCTCCTCACAAGTGGTGATGTGCTGCAGCACAGCGTGCCCACCACCAGTCCGCTGATGCTCCCGGCTATTGTTCTCGGTTTTTGCCTGCAGAACAGAGAAAAGCATTAATTGGGGCTGATCGCTCATGTACTCTGCACGTGCACCATGCACCCCAAACACAGTGGCCCATCTGAGGTCTCCAGCGGCTCCTGTCCACACTACTGGTGATCAGTCACCAGTAGAAAGTACGGCTGCTCCCAACCCCCTCCCCTAACGGCCACCTTGGACACATTCGGCGTCCATCATTTTGAATAACACACGGATCTTAGCGCCCATGGCAAGGAGGCGCAACTAGGTGTGGCGCCGAGGCCAACAGACAGATAACCCTGGGAACCACAAGGGTTGGGAGGGCCTCAAAGGGCTAAGGCTACCTGCTGGGTAAAATGGCCACGGCCATTTCTCACCCATACTCACCCTCCCAGAGCACAACAAATCATTGAAGCACTTGCGGCACTGTGTTCCTGTGTGCCACACAGCATCTTGAGAGCTAACAGCCTCTGCCACCTCCTGCCATGCCTGCCTGGTCACGTGGGGGGCTCTCCTCCTCCCATCCTCTGGAAACAAAACCTCCCAACGGTTTGACACCTCTTCCAGGAGGGCAGCAAGGCAGGCATCGGAGAACCGAGTGGCACATTGGACCCCTGCTGGCCTACCCTGCAGCCTGCCCCCCTGCTCCCCTGCCCTCACCTCTTCTGGTGCCCGGTCGCTGGCCATGGTGAACAGACTAAAGGAGGCTGCCTGGCCTTTCTTTATACAGACTGTCGATTCCCCATTGGAACCGCTGGTCTGAACATGCCGCTGCAGATTAGAATTTCCAGCTGGACACGGGAGTCTGAAACGTGTTGGGTGGGCCTTAATTGGCCCGCCCGTGCAAAATGGCAGCGCTGCCCGTTTCCACGGCGGCGATCGTCTCCGTGCCCGCTGCCGATTGGGTCGGGCCCGCCCGCTCGACAAACAGAAAATTCAGCCCCCAGTGAAGAGAATGAAATGGAATATCAGACTGACGTAGAACAGAGAGTTGATTTAATAACGCCCATTAAATCTGTGTTTCTTCGTCAACTTGTGCAATTCCAGACATTTGCAAGTATTATCTAAAATTATGAATTCGCTCACACCAAATTCGTCTGGGTGGTCCATAATCACCCAAGTAATTCTTCTCTCATTCCCAAAGAGCCCTGGAACAATTTTCATATATAAGGACATTTGGAAAATTGGAGGCAGAGCCTCTGTTAGCTCCTCTCTGACTTCCTTTCATAGTCCAGGTTACATGACATCGGATCTGGTGACTTAGTCACCTTGAGCTCTGCTATGATTTTCTTATAAAATCTGTATTTTTCCACAGTTGTCACCATTATTTCTTTTTCCATATTCTTCTCGACTGTGCCTAAACATTTATTTCCACACCACTTGTATGAAAAAGGTTCCAAATATTTATGTAGTGGCTCCACCATATTCCATCACCCTCGACAATTAAAGGGCTAGAAAGAGAAAGAGGGTTCCTTTTCATGGCATATTGGCACCAGATCTGGGACAGGGAAGGTTCTCTATTGGACCGAGTAATGGGAATGAACCAGTGCAGATAAGAGAAGGAAAAGAAAGGGAGCACACCAAGGCAATAGTGACCATAAGATGATGATAGAGAAGGACATAATCACAGACTCAGAATTTTAACGGCACAGAAGGAGGCCCCCATCATGTCTGCACTGGCTTTCCAAATGAGCATTATGACCTAGTGCCATTGCCCTGCCTTTTCCCTGTACCCTTGCACATTATTTGAATAGAAACAATCATCGACCGCCCTCTCCAATGCTTCAATTGAACCTGCATCCACCACACTTCCAGGCAGTGCATTCCAAACCCAAACCACTTGCTGTGTGAAAAAGCTTTTCTCAAGTCACATTTGCTTCTTTTGCAAATCACTTTTAATCTGTGCCCCTTCATTCTTGATCCTTTTACGAGTGAGAACAGCTTCTCCCTATCTACTCTGTCCAGCCCCCTCGTGATTTTGAACATCTCCATCAAATCTCCTCTCAGCCTTCTTTTCTCCAAGGAGAATAGTGCCAACCACTCAAATCTATCCTCATAGCTGAAGTTTCTCATCCCTGGAAACATTCCTGTGAACCTCTTCTGCACTCTCTCCAATGCGATCACATCGTTCCTATAGTGTGGCACCCAGAACTGTGCACAATATCCCAGATGAGGTTTAATGAGTGTCTCATATAAATTCAGCACAAACTCCTTTCTCGTTTACAATATGCCCCTATTAATAAAACCCAGCATACTATATACTTTATTAACTCTCTCCACCTGTCCTGCCACCTTCAATGATCTCTGCACATATACACCCAGGTCTTTCTGCTCCTGCACGCCCTTCAAAGCTTCACCCCTTAATTTATATTGTCTGTCCATGTCCTTCCTAACAAAGTGCATCACCTCATACTTCTCAACACTGAACTTCATCTGCTACATCCATGGACCATTACTCTCTGTTTCCTATTTTTCAGCCAATTTTGTATCACAATTATGATGAAAGCCAGATTAATCAATTTGAAAAAAGCTGATTTTGAGGGGCTGAGAATTGAATTTAGGGATAATAAAATGGGCAACAGAATTGGCAAACAACAATGGAAAACATTTCGAACAGTGTTCAACAGAATACCGGAAAAATACATTCTGCTAGACACGAAAGTACTAAATCAGCACTAGAGAGACTCCATGGATCCGTGAAGACATAAGGGGGCAAATGTGCATTAGGAAAGAAGCATATGTTAAGTACATGGGCAGCAGAGGGTGCATGACAGAGGAAAGATAAAGTGATTAGGAGAGAAATCAAAAAAAAATTAGAAAAGCAAAGAGGAGCCCTATAAAAGTAAATTATCAAGGAAGGTAAAAAATAAAATATTTTACAGGCACATAAATAAAAATAGGAAGGCTGGAATGGAAATAGGACCATTAAGGGATAGATAGGATAATGCCACAGATAAAGACAGAGACAGAGCAGCTGAGAAGGTGTCAGCTGTGGCTCAGTTCATAGCACCCTCGCCTTTGAATCAGAGGGTTGTGGGTTCATGTCCCACTCCTGGAAACCAAGAACTGTGATTGTACTCGAAAGAGTTGCAATCTGTGACTGTTGATAACTCGAAAGAATTTTAAATGATTACTCGACACCCCGGGCTTTATAGCTCATAATGAATGCATGTAGTGAATACTAAATGTATCATTATTGTATTGAAGCACCTCAGAGTGCAACAGGATGTATGTCGATAACTCCAATACCATTGCACTGTCTGACTGTCTGTAATGACCATATTGAAATGACTGTAATATTCATTGATTGTTTTGAAACACCTCGTGATCCATGTGTAAAATTTGAATCTAATTGCACTTTTTGTGATGGCGATTTAGAAATGTTTTGTAATGTCCTTTCAGATATTTTATGAATAAAGTATATTTTTCTGAAAAAAATTAAATGATTACTTAATTTCAGTGTTTAACAGGGAGCTAGAACAGGTAGATATGATATTGATTGATGATCTAACTCTTCAGGTAAGTGCAATTAAAATAAGAGAAAAGGGATCTAATCAAACGCAAAGAGCATAAAACCCTGTCCCAGAAGTTTCACACCCACACATTTAAAATAAAGTTAGGGAATAGATAGCAGAGGTATTACTGCAGATTTAAAATATTTTGTTTAGGAAAAGGTGTAGTGCTCGAGGACTGGTGGATAGCGAATATAATTCCTATGCTTAAAAAGGTAGGACAGAATGTACCCAGGAAATAGTAGATCAGTCAACTTAATGTTGGTGCTAGAAGAAATAATGCAATCCCTACTAGGGAGAGGAAGAACTTCTAACAAAAAAAATGAATCATTAGCAAGGATTTCAAAAGGGAAAATCTTTCTTGACCAAAGTCATGAATTTTTTGGAGGAGGTAACAGAGACAGTAGACAATGGTAATGTAGTAGATGCAATTTAACTGGATTTTTCAAAGGGCATCTGTGTTAGGAGGGGGATGGGGTGAGGGGGAGGAGGTATGAGGGTGGGGAAAGGGGGGAGTGGTGGTGAGGAAGAGTGGGATGAGTTTGAGAAGGTGGGAGATGGGGTTAAGGATGAGGGTGAATGAGGGGTAGGGGAATGGGTGGGTGAGGAGGAGGGGGAATGGGTGTTTGAGGACGAGGGGGAATGGGCAGGTGAGGAGGATGGGGATGGGTGGGTAAGAAGGAGGCATATGGGGTAAGAAGGAAGGGAATGGGAGATGAAGAGGAAGGGGCATGGTGAGGGTAAAGAGGAGGGTGCGATGGGGAGCTGAGGGGGAGGGGGAATCTGGAGGCTGAGGAGGGGGAGATGGGGAAAAGGGGGATGTGGTGAGGAGGGAGGAGGAGGATGGCGAAAAGGGGGATGGGTTGAAGCGGAGGGAGGATGGGGAAAGGAGGAGGGGCGAATGGTGGCTTAGGAGGAGGGGGATGGGGCTGAGGAGGAGGTGAGTTGGGGTTTTGAGGAGACAAATTCAGGAAAATCAGCGTGAAATACAAGGCAAAAACAAAGATAAAAACAAAAAAGGGTCATGAGGACTCGAAACGTCAACTTTTTTTTTTTCTCCGCCAATGCTGCCAGACCTGCTGAGTTTTTCCAGTTAATTCTGTTTTTGTTTTGAGAAATACAGGGCAATTGACAAGAAACTATTTTATATATAATAAGTTAGACTTGGTTATAAAAATTACACTTTTAAAATTTGCAGATGATACTAAACTTGGCAGCGAGCTGAATAGTGAAGAGAAGAGTAGCTGACTTCAGGAGCATATGGACTGGTGAAATGGACAGGCTCAAGGCAAATGAGATTTAATGTGGATAAGTGTGAAGTGATGCATATCCATAGTGGAAAGATGTAGAGACATCATAACCTAAATGGCCTTATTTAGACAGGGCCGGTCTTAACGTTGGTTGACTGCCTGGGGAGAGCCTGATAATACTGAAATCAACCTCTGCAAAGAATTTGGCGAACTCCAAAATCTGTTTCCAACTAACACTAGTGCTAGTTAAATAGAACAAATTTCTGGTTTCTGAACACATGGATAACACTCAAGACCCTGTTAACTCACATCAGTGGTGAGCAGTCAACAGTTGTAGCTTAGAAAATCACATTAGTGATCGAATATGGGTGAGGACAGACTATCTTCACTTGTGACCCTGTCTATCGAAAATGATGTGATTCAAAATGTCTTGGTGAAGAAGGTTTTTTTAAAATCGGTATTATTATTTATTAGTTCAGTGCTTAATGTGTAGATTATTTGACACTTAAATGCAATGTTATTCTTATAACTTAAATAATAGACAATCGAAGAAAAACTTCCAAGATTGCAGTTTTCTTTCTGAAACTTTCACTAAATACCACTACATACAACTCAAAGGACATCAAAATACACATTTGTCCAGGCCATCATTTTCCTAAAGGAACATAGGAACAGCAGAGGGGGTATTTAGCCCCTTGAAGCTGTTCTGTCATTCAGTGAGATCATAGCTGAGCTTCGATCTAACTCCATATACCTGCCTTTTCCCTTATCCCTTGGCTGACAAATATCTATCTATCTCTGACTTGAAATTCAAAATTGATCTAGCATCGATTGACATTTGGGGAAGAGAGTTGCAGACTTGTACCACTCTTTTTATCTTGAAGTATTTCCTAATTTCAATCCTGTAAGGCCTGGCTCTATTTCCCAGAATAACTTCCATCATTTCTTACTTTGTTATTTAGTCCTTCCCGCTCCTCTAGTACCTTTTCTTATTCATCCTCAACGTACACATATCTTTTTCTAGATACTCAACTCATCATCATTCCCACATTCATCACTACTCACAGCCAGAATCTCCCTGCACCTTCCCAACAGCATGCTTGTCCTAACCACGTTCTCTGGCTTCTGAACTGCTACCTCATCCGTGACTGGATCTTCTGTATTAGGCATTAGTTTTTGATTTAATGAAATGGTGGGGAGGTTCAAGAGGCTTAAAGGCCTCCTCCTGTTCCTGTAGCTTCCCATTGTTGTGGCTTTATCAGTGTCTTTACAAGTGTTCTCCCTGTTGTCAGTGCATGCTCTATTATTTTATGTGTTTGGTTTCCCCCTGCACTTATTTCTGTTTCCTGCTGACTCTGTCTGTTGGTAAAAATCCCTGACACAGCTCTCCAGTGATTCCCCCCTCAATATTGAATACTGACATCCACTGACCGTTTAACCAATTAGCCCTATATTATTCACTCTGCTTTTCTAATTAGCTTTTCAATCGCTTCCTTCCATTAGTTCACGTCCACTCCTGTCCAAGACCCAAAGGCTCTCCCTTCAAGTTCTTTGCAGCTGAGATCAGCAATTTGCTCATCATTTTACTATTGACTCTTGTGCTCTTTCATGCTGGAAAATCAAAGCTTTTTGAGTCTATATTTGGACTTTCATCACTCTACAATGTGTTAACATTTGAATTTTGTATATTCCAGGACAGTACATCTGATGACATTTTCTCGAAAAATTACTGAGTAACATTATGAAGTGTTTGTTTCAGTTTCTGCTATTAAATATATCACATTTGCATAATTAGTTAAAATGTTTATCAGCCAATCAAAGCAGAAAGCCGTCTGTCACTGGGAGCATTTAATGGATGCACCCAGGATGGAGAATGGAGTGATGTAATAGACCTTCTCAGAACTGGTGTGGAGATATTTTGCTGTTTACTTATTTAACCCACAAACTCCTCAAGTGTGCACATCTACCAAATAGCAGGTATAGGTGAGGTGAGGGTGACTGCCCTTGACATCTCAGCTCCAGGGCATCATTGCAGGAGTTCCTTCGGATAGTGTCCTAGGCCAAACCATCTTCAGCTTCATCAATATACTTCCTTCCATCGTAAGGTCAGAAGTGGGTTTGTTTGCTGATGATTGCACAATGTTCAGCACCATTTGTGACTTCTCAGACACTGGAGAAGCCCATGTCCAAATGCAGCAAGGCGTGGATAATATCCAGGCTTGGGCTGACAACTGGCTAGTAACATTTGCACCACACAAATGTCAGGCAATGACCATCTCTAACAAGAGAGAATCGAACCATCACCCCTTGACGTTCAATGGCATTACCATCACTGAATTCCCCACTATCAACCCCCTGGGGTTTACCATTAACCAGAAACTTAATTGGACCAGCCATATAAATACTGTGGCTAGAAGAGCAGTTAAGAGACTAGGAATCCTGCGATGAGTAACTCACCTCCTGACTCCCCAAAGCCTTTCCACCATCTTCACGGCACAAGTCAGGAGTTTGATGGAGTGCGACCCACTTGCCTGGATGAGTGCAGCTCTCACAACACTCAAGAAGCTTGACACCATCCAGGACAAAGTGGCCCGCTTGATTGGCCCCGCATCCATAAACATTCACTCTTTCCATCACCGATGCACATCAGCAGCAGTGAGAACCAACTACAAGATGTACTGCAGGAATTCACCAAGGCTCCTTAGACTGCACCATCCAAACCCATGAACACTACTATCTAGAAGGGCAAGGGCAGCAGAAAGTTTGGAACACCACCACCTGGAAGTTCCCCTCCAATTCACTCACCATCATGTCTTGGAAATATATCGCCATTCTTTAACTCTTGGTGGGTCAAAATCCTAGAGCACCCTCCCTAAAAACACTGTGGCTGTACTTGCACCAAATGGACAGCAGCGGTTCAAGAAAACAGCTCACACACTTACCCCTTCTATGTGTCTTTGCTGGCTTCTTATGTCATCTTCACAACTCACTTTCCCATCTTTGTGTTATCAGCAAATTTAGCAATCACACTTTCAGTCCTTTCATCCAAGTCATTGATATAAATTGTAAACAGTGGATGCCCCAGCACTGATCCCTATGACACTCCACTCGCCACATCTTGCCAACTCAAAAGTGACCCACTATGCCTGCTCTCTGCTTCCTGTTAGCTATCTAATCTTCTACCCTTGCTAATATGTTACGCCCGACACCATGAGAAATTTCTTCGCTCATAGGATTGTGATGATTTGCAATTCTCTACACCAGAAGGTTGTGGAATCAGTGAATGTATTTAATACTAAGGACAGATTTTTGATCTCTCCAGGGATCACGGCATATGGGGAGTGGGCAGGAAAGTGGAGATGATGCAGAATATCAGCGATGATCATATTGAATGATGGAGCAGTGTCTGGGCCCGATCGTCTACCCCTGCTCATGGTTCTTGTGTTCTTCTGGTCTAATCAAATCAATTCATTAATAAGAAACACTGATCTCAATCAGTAAGCTTGTCACAGTGGGTTCTTAAATGGCTTAAGACTGGAAAATTAAAAGAGACAGATGTTCACAACTGATTTGTCAAATAACGTTTGAGTGATAATAGAGAAAAAAACTTATAACATGAAATATTTGCACTTATATTATTAAAGAGTAAGAAACGGATATGAAGGGTGTGGAATATGAGGAAAGTTGAAACCATTTGACAACAAAATGAGGAAAATCAGAAAGTAATGGTTCATGTGTGGAATGTGTTTTTAAAACCTATAGGAGAGAGAGATCAGAGATGTTAAACTATAATTTTCCCATCAATGTGATGTAAGAGGTTGACTGATACATTTTCACAAAAGGAGGGATTACGGTCAAGTGCTCAACGGTGGAGTTTCCCAACGCCTGTCCTTTATCACTGTGGAGCCTTGGAGAGGCTTCTGGAATGTAATTAAACATCAAGTCCTCTTTTTAGATCAAGTGCTGCTTTTACTGTATATTTTAATAACAGTGCTTGGCAGCAAAGGTTTTGCACTGATTCATCTCAAACACGCTGATGTCCCACCACCTTCCGCCTGTGGAGCAACATTACAGGCAGGAAGGTCACCGGGTTCCTGCAGTTCACAGCTCATTCTACCCAGTAAGTTCTTCTCTACAATTGAGCTTCTATTTGTTTCTTCTCTCCCCCTCCTTCTTTCCCCCAGCCCCACAGAGGTCCTCGCTGATCTTTCAGTTCCCAGTTCCCATACAGGGTTTACACCCGGAATGTTAACCTGGCTTCTCTCTCCACCTGTGAGTGAGACCAACACCCATCAGTTTACTGCAGGCAGGAGGCAGGGAGACAGTGTGAAATTATGGGATGGATCTGTTAGTGACCTTAAATACCACGGAATGCCAGCGGTGCAGAATTTTCCTGTTGTTATTCCATCCCGGCTTGTAGAAGGGAAAGATTCTCTCAGTGAAAGTGTGGGTGGAAGTGTGGAGATGGGACATGTTGTCCGCATTGTAAAACGACACCTGTCCACCCTCATAGCCCAGGAAAAACCCGATCTTCCGGGGATTCACACTCGGGGGGTCGATGAGGGGGTGGTTCTGCCAGAATAACCTGTTCCTGGTTCGAGCCACACTATCCAGTATCCAGTTTCAGGTCTCTGGTTGATCATCTTTTTACTGCTGGCAGACCCTTGGACCATTGTCAGACCCAACAAGTCTTGTTTCCCACCTTCACCTTCCAGCAATGTCTCCCTTGTATAAATTGCCCTAATCGCAGGACGCAGCCCCAGATGTCAAACCTCTCCGGGCTGCCGTTTGTCTCCGAGCCTCACGCTGGTCCGGTTCTCAGACAGGATAAGCCGGGGATTCGCTGTGTTCAGATCCAGAGTCAGAGAGGCTGGATCTGGGGGAAAGTTAAAATAACACAGTCAGTGATTTAATATTCTGCTCTGTTTAATTTGAATGCTTTCCTTTTAAAGATCTCACTCAGGTTGTAGTTTAAATTCTTGGAATTTGCTGTTACCTGAGAGTTTACACCCTGGGTGTCTGGAGATAAAGACCTGAAATTCACTGGAAACATTGGGTGGAGGGGCGGGCTGCGGAGTGTGGGAGAGTGTGGTTGGAGAGCAAGAGTGCTCAGTGGGGAAGACAAACTGAATGATGGTGGGGTAAGGGGAAAGTACATTGCGGCAAGGAGAGAGTGAGCAGGGGTAAGGAGGATGGTGCAGGGAAAAGTCTGGTTCAGTCAGAGACAGAGTCGGAGTCAGACACCGTGGACAAGGAGCGGATGGAGAATCGGTAATAACTTTGTAAGGTAATAACTTAAATCTTCTCAATACTCATTTGAAAGAAATTCCGGTTCCTACATAACTGGATTCCAAATAAGCTGCTTGAAAACAAACTGGTGGTGGAAGGTCCAAGACAGGTCGTGGAGAGGTAGAGTTGGTTGTCATTGGTGTACATCTGAAAACTGACCCTGTTTCTGTGGATGAGGTTGAACTGTGCAACATCTGGATCAGTAATAGAGAGATGTAAAGAATAAATCCTGGGGAGATTGCGGATACAGTGCTGAGGGGGGAAGAGAAACTATTGCTGCAGAAACACTTCTGTTGATCAAATTGGCAAATGTGGAACCAAATCAATACAGTCACACTGACAATTGAGGAGAGAAATTGGAGGAGAATGGTGCTGATGACCATGTCAATGGTTACAGGATGGTCCAAGAGGATGATGAGGGTTAATGCGCTATACTCGCTGTCATAGTACATGTTATTTGTGACAATTATTAGACCCACTGACTCTCTGATGGATGAAAATCCTGTTGTTGGTTTAAACATGTAACTGCTGGAAAATGGACATGGATTTCAGAAGTGAGCACACATTCAAGGACTTTGTTAAGGTAAGGTTGGAGATCAAGTGCAAGAACAGCGATTGATGGTCGGTATTTTTGAAATGGGCCTTATGAAAGTGGGGGAATTTGAAAATTAGCTGGACAGGAAGTGAGGAGATGCCCCCATTTACAATGTGAGCTAACATGGGAACAGGACGGGAAGTTGGATAGCAGCAGTTCAGTGGGAATGTGCTTAATGGAGCTCGGAGGAGGGTCCAGAAGAGGATACAATCTCAGTAAAAAGCTGCAGCAAATACAGAGATCACAGTACAACTGGAATTCAGCTCAGACGAAAGCCAATTCCTGACCAGAACCCAGCAAAGTAGCAGAGTGAAGCTCAGAGATCAGCTATGCAGCGAAGTATTGTTCTGACCAGGAATTTATAACAAATGACATTAAACTTGAAGCGATTGAGTGGAAGAGCAGAATCATGGTAGCCAGTGAACACTGGGGGTGATATTGGAAATTGGTGAGGACGCAAAACAGTAGAATCACATTTTTTCAATTGTTCATGGGATGTGGATCTGGAGTCACATGTAGGCCAGACCAGGTAAGGACGGCAGATTTCCTTCCCTAAAGGGGCATTGGTGAATCAGATGAGTTTTTAAAACAATCGGCAATGGGGCAATGTAATGGTCATCATCAGACTTTTAATTCCAGATTTTTATTGAATTTAAATTTCACCAGCTGACGTGGTGGGATTCGAAACTGACTCCCCAGAGCATAACCCTGGGTCTCTGGAATACTAGTCCAGTTACAGTACCACGATGCCACCTTTCACTCCCTTCCTATCTGCCTTCTCCACTCCCCTCCCCTCCTCCTTCCCACTGACAGGGTGGATATTATGTTTTGTTCAAGTCAATGAAAGTGAATATGGGGCGGAGAGCAGAACAGCTAACCAATTGGGTACGGTCTGTATTGACCACCGACCTAAGTCCATTTATATGGCTGGAGCATTTCTCAGCAGAGTGGCACAGTCCTAACGGCTCAGGGATTCCGGAGTTCAGAAAGTCTAATGGGAGCAGCGTTCCAGCCATTGAAAAGAGCAGAGGTTCAAACGCAGAACAGACAGAGGAGAGGATGGACAATGTGTTCTGTACCTAGATTTACCTTGTAGTTTAGGCTTTGTAGCGTGAGCTAAACTGTACCACCAATTAGGGGCAGGAATCTTAAACAGTACAGGAAAGGAGACTGGGGCTCCATTCTGCAGCCCGGATTCTGATTGGATATCAACTTGTGACAATATGCTTTGCAAAGAGAAGAGTGGAGTGAGAATAAAATAAAATTATCAAAAGATTGATCCGAATTATGCCGCTTTTTTCCAATAGGGATATTGGTTTAAAATATCAGAACAGAGATAGATGTGTATTTAATTGGTGAACTAAGAACTGTAAATAACTGAAACCAGATCAGTGAAAGTGGGTGACAGTCTAGGTTGAAGTGAATGACGCTGAGTGTCCTGTTCAATCAATATTTATCTCTCAAACAACATCACAGAAACAGATTATCTGGTCATTATCACATCTGTAGATTATAGAATGCCTGATGTGTTTCCTATATTGCAACAGTTAACAGACTTTGTAAACAACTCACTGGCTGTAAAGTGCTCTGGGATGTCATGTGGTCGTGAATGGCGCTATAGAAATGTAAAGTTATTTCTTTTTGTTCTCTTTATTGACAATTTGTGCCCGGGAGGCTGCATGAATTATCCTGCCTGCTGCTGGCTGCTCCTCACCTTTCCACAACCCCGATATACTGCATTCACCACCTTCCCAACCAACCCCACTCCCACCCTACACTCACACTTTAAATACCTCCTACTCACTTTCACTGCTGCGAGAGCTGCTGGGTTTTTCCAGCACTTTCTGTTTTTATTACAAGGAGACCTCATCTTAACTTCGGAAATCTTCACTTTCTGTTTTGTTGTAGTTTACAGAATGGCCAATGTATTTTTTTGTGTGTGATTCTAATGAAGACTTCAACCGATCCTCGGATTGAGAAAGACAATCACAGAATGAAAGTGTTTCTGAAAACATGTGAGTGAATCTCTTGTTGATTGTACCTTGTAGATCTCAACAGCTTCATTGATCAGCAGGAGATGGTGCGACTCGTGATTCTGTTGGTCTCTCCCAGCAGGACATGTCTTGTCAGTTTCACAAAACAGCTTCACTTCTTCCCGATGATCCTCATGTTTAATTTCCTTGTCGCGTCCAGATTGAATTTTCCAGATGTTTTCAGCTGAATCACCATGGTGCCCAGTTCTAAACTCTTAAATCAGATGAAACATCCTTCCAGCATCTACCATGACAAAGCTCTTAACAATTTTAAATGCTGCAATGAGACAACCTTTCATTCTCCTCATCTCTACGGATTACATGCTAGATTTACACAAACTCTCCGCATAGAAATCCCCCATCAATTAGTTTCATGAAACTTCTTTCCACTCCCTCTATAATAAGCATATCCTACGATAGTTAAGGAGACCAAGACTGTACACAGTACCAGTTGACGACTCGCCTAGCCCCTGTATAATTACTGTAAGACTGCTTTACCCTTATACTCTAATCCCTTTGGAATAGAGTGAAAGGCAGGAGTTAACAGTGACCTGATTGGGGGATTAAAAAATATAAGGAAAAGCTTTAGGTGGAAAACACGAGGCTCATAATGACTTTTATTGGCACACGTGTCTCTGTGCTTGTCTGTAGAGTCTAAGGATGTCTGTACAGAGAGTTGACCGTCACATAATTTGCTCCGTAGAGTGAACCCCATTGCGATATTCACTTGACTACCAGACAAACCAGAAGTGTAGAAGATTGGGAGTTCATCACCACCATCTTCTCAAGGGTAATTAGGGGTGGGCAATAAATGCCGGCCTAGCCAGAGAACCGCACATCGCATGATTGAATTAAAGAAACTGACACCTAAACAAGAAGTTTGACACCATACTGACAGTGATTGTGTCTATTTCCTGAGTTCTTCAATCAGTTGGTACCACCATTACTGAACTCAAATCGTTCTGTTAGAACTACACCGTCTTGACGTCAACCATGTTCTTGAGGCTGAAGTTAAAGCCAGTTAAATACTACAGTTTATATCAAAGGTTAGACATTAATGGAAAATCATGCTGATTATATCTATCCCACATAATTGTGGATTTTAGTGTGGGGCTGCCCAGTTAAACTTTCCCAATGATGGTCACGGAACATATAACCAAACAAGGGGATTGGATGAATTCAATTTGAGAAAGTGGTATCGATTAGATTTGAGTAGCAGAATACATGATAATCATTGTATGATCCAGCACAGAAGGAGCCCAATCGATCGATATGGCACATAATTTCCACGCACACACAAACCAATAAATTGGTACTAATATAATTTTATGATATTGCTATGTTGCCATTAAAATTTCGAGCACTTCCATTTGCCAACTTTGTAAACTTGTAAGCTTGAGGCCTTCTGACTAAGGTCCATCCTTAAATAATTCTAAATGCCTATAAAGCATCTTTCTTGTCCAGGGAGTTTTTGTACAGTTTTCTACTGATACTTTGATGTATAATACTGAAAATTTATGTGCGATTTGGCTGGGAGAGTGTTTCAATTTTTATTAATTGGAGCTGTTATAATTTAAAATACTGTTGCTGGATTAACCCTGCTGTACTGCAATTACATACCAGCAATAGTCCATTTACAAGTTAGAAGTAATAAAGCTGCTACACCTTCTGAGACCTAACTTCTGTATTTTAACCTTGTAATTTGGATATTTTATTTTATTGAAGCTTTTGCTTACTTTTCTTCACTTGTAGCCTTCCTTTGCAAAGTCACATTATCAGACTTTCTACAAAAGAAGAAAGCAAAATTACAATGCACTCCTGTTCTTTATAGTTGGATGATCAGCCATGATCATAATGAATGACGGAGAAGTCTTGAAGGGCCGAATGGCCTACTCCTGCTCCCATTTTCTATGTTTCTATGATCCGTGGTGCCTGTGAACCTTCAAAGTCAGCCCCCACTTCTCGGGTCCTTTTTCTTTCATGCAGCACCGAGCTTCAGTCAGCAGGTGGCAGCTTTGTATCAATGAAAAACTTGCGTACATTCATAGTTTCAACCCATCCCTCAAACTAATGCGGTCCACAGTGAATTACTCACAAGCGCACATTCACCCGTCACAGTAAAATCCCACAAAATGCCCTCTGATAACGATACTCAATGATAATCTTCAGTAATCCTGCAAATAAAAAAATCTGACACCATAATTTCACAACAAGCTCTTAAATGGCTCGTAGCAAGGTGCAAAGTGCATATGGCAAATACTGCTGCCACCGAACACTGGTGGTGAAGGGGGGTGAATGTTTAAGATGGCGGATGGGCAGCCGATAAGGCGGGCTGCGTTGTTCTGGATGATGCCGAGTTTCGTGAGTGTTGTTTGTTTTACCAGGCAAGTGGAGAATATTCCTTCACACTCTTGACAAAAAACTTGCATGCAGATGCAGCAAGAAATTGGGAAGGTAAATGCATGCTGGCCTTCATCGCGAGGAATACAGGAGTAAGGATGTCTTGCTGCAGTCATGCAGAGACTTGCTGAGACTTCACCTGTAGTAATGTGCACAGTTTTGGTCTTCTCATCTAAAGAGGAATATACTCGCTACAGAAGTAGTGCAGCGGAGCTTCACTAGATTAATTCTGGAGGGATTGTTTTATGAGGAGAGATTGAGCAGACGGTCTGTATTCTCTAGAGATTCAAAGAATAAGGGGTGACCTCATTGAAACTTACAAAATTCTTACAATGTGATAGGGTGGATGTAGATAAAATGCTCCCCCTGACTGGTGAGTCTAGATCCAGGGGAGATAATCTCAAGATAAGAGGTAGACCATTTAAGGCTGAGATGAGGAGGAATTTCTTCATTCAGAGGGTGGTAAATCTTTGGAATTCTCTACCCCAGAGGACTGTGGAAACTCAATCATCAAGCATGTGCAAGACAGAGATCGACAGATTTCTTGAGACCGATGTCATCAAAGAATATGGAGTTATTGCGGGGGAGTGGCATTGAAATAGATGATCAGCCATGATCTAATTGAATGGCAGAGCAGGCTCGACAAGCCGAATGGCCTCCTCCTGTTCCTGTGTTCTTAGGCTCATAAACTGGTTCCAGAGCAGGTGTTAATGGTTACAGCAGAATGTGAACGGTGGTTAGAATCTGAAGTTCCTGAATTCAATGCTGAGGCTGAAAGGTTGTAAAGGGCAGGATGGCAACATTCCTAATTCCTGTCAGGAACAACTAACACTACATTCCCTGCGGCTGTTTGAAAGGGAGACTTGTAGGTGTCATTTCAGAAACAAAGACAACAGTTAACAGTGGCGTCAGTAAAAGAGGAGTAATAATTACATAAGAACACACTTTAGATGGAAAATATGAGGTTCATAGACGATTTTACTGGGTAAAGCGACCCTATGGTCCTCTGTGGAGTCTAACAAGTTCCGTAGAGAGAGTTTAATGTCCAACATTTCATCCCGCAGAATGGATCCCATTGTGATATTCACCAGATGAACCGACAAACCAGGAGTTCAGTAGATTGGGGTTGATCTGCACAAACCAGAGTATTGATATCAAGACTGACTCCGATGCTGTTCAGTTCCAGAGATCTCCAATCACTTGTTTCCCACCATTACTGTTTTTAAATCCCTCTGTTAGCACAGCAATGCCAGGATGACAATCATGTTGGTTTATATAGCGGATTTCAAAACCAGCTAAATACTGCAGCATATATCACATTAATGCAGAATCTTAATTTGTAAATATTTCCCGGATAATTGTGGATATTAATGTGAGATTCTCCAACTAATCTTTCCCACTAACACCCCTGGGAACAAATCACGAAACAATGGGATTGATTGAATCGACTTTGTGAATCTGAATTTGATCGGATCCAAGTCTAAGAATGCTTGAAAGTTGCAGCCTCATACAACACAGAAGGAGACCACTCAGCCTTTCGAACCTATGAACCTTCAAAAAACCATACTCAGCAATTCTTGGGCCGCTTTGAATGCTCAATTCTTTCATTCAGCACTGAAATTCTGTCAGAAAATAAAAGCAGAAAGTTCCTGGAAAAACTCAGCAGGTCTGGCAGTATTTGTAGAGAGAGAAGGAGAGTTAACATTTCCAAATTGCACTTTGGTGCTGCTTTGGGCTGCAGTAGATTGCTTAAGTTGGAGTTTGGTGACTGAGGGAGAGTGGTGAGCAAGGGAATGTGGTGATCCTTTGAGGACTGTGTGTACATTCAGGTAAGTATTTACTACTTTTAACACTTATAGTTTTCAAGGTCTTATTTTGTGGTTCATCGTTTGTACGGGCTATATT
This sequence comes from Cetorhinus maximus, assembly GCF_964194155.1. Classification (NCBI taxonomy): domain Eukaryota; kingdom Metazoa; phylum Chordata; class Chondrichthyes; order Lamniformes; family Cetorhinidae; genus Cetorhinus; species Cetorhinus maximus. Next base: position 19,716,952 of record NC_135899.1, on the reverse strand, counting down.
CTGTAACAACGAGGAGCAGAGAATAAGTAACCGAGAGTAATTGATATATCTGGTATTAAGTATAAGGTACAATTTAATTTAAAGTGGTAAGTCATGGCAGGAGAGCTCAGAGCCGTGGTTGCTCCTCCTGCTCCATGTGGGAAGCTGAGAAAATTTCCTGTGCCCGGGGCCAGCATGTGTATGTGAGGTGTTTCCAGCTGCAGCTCCTGGAAGCCCGGGTTTCGGAGCTCGAGCGGCGGCTGGGGACACTTTGGAGCATCTGCAAGGTGGAGAGTATTGTGGATAGCATATATAGAGAGGTGGTCACACCGCAGATAAGAGTCCACAGGCAGGAAGGGACTGGTTGACCACCAGGCGGAGCAAGAGGACTAGGCAGGCAGTGCAGGAATGTCCTGTGGCTATTCCTCTGCAAAACATATATACAACTTTGGATACTGTTGGTGGAATGGCCTCTCACAGGAAAGCAGCAATAGCCAAATTCGTTGCACCACACTTGACTCTGCTGCACAGGGGAGGAGGAAAAAGTGTGGGAGTGCAATAATTTTAGGCGATTCAATAGTAAGGGGAATGGACAGGCGTTTCTGTGGCCACAAATGAGACTCCAGGACGGTTTGTTGCCTCCCTGGTCCTAGGGTGAAGGATGTCTCAGAATGGCTACAGGACATTCTGAAGGGGGAGGGTGAACAGCCGGTGGTCATGATAAACATTGGTACAAATGACATAGGTAAAAAAAAAAAAGGTTGAGGTCCTAAAAGTAGAATATAGGGAGTTCGGAAGTAAGTTGAAAAGTCGGACCTCAAAGTTTGTATCTTAGGATTACTACCAGTGCCACGTGCTAGCCAGAGTAGAAATAGCAGGATACTTCGAATGAATACGTAGCTGAGGTGATGGTGTGAGGAGGAGTGTTTCACATTCTTGGGACATTGGGTCCAGTTCTGGGGCAGGTGGGACCAGTACAAACTGGACAGGTAACACCTGGGCAGGACCGGGACTGATGTCCTGGGGGGAATATTGGCAAGAGTGGTTGGGTAGTGTTTAAACTAAAATATCAAGGGGATGGGAACCTATGCAAGGAGTCAGAGGAGGGGGGATTAATGGACAAGAACAAAAGACAGAAAGGGGAATAAGAAAAGAGATAGGCAGAGAAATCAATGGCAAGAATCAAGCAAGGCCTTGGTTAAAAATAATGGGAATGGGACAAGTAATATTAAAAAGATAAGCCTTAAGGTTTTGTGCCTTAACACAAGAAGCATTCGCAATAAAGTGGATGAATTAATTAATAGATGTAAACAGGTATGATATAGTCGTGATTTCGGAGACATGGCTGCAAGGTGGCCAGGGACGGGAGCTGAACATCCAGGGATATTCAGTGTTTAGGAAAGACAGACAAAAATAAAAAGATGGTGGAGTTGCATTGCTGGTTAAAGAGGAAATTAACGCAATAGTGAGGGGAGATATTAGCTCCAACGATGTGGAACCTGTATGGGTAGAGCTGAGAAACACTAAGGGGCAAAGAACGTTGGTAGGGTTTTTATATAGATCCCCAAATTGTAGCGGTGATGTTGGGAATAGCATTAAACAGGAAATTAGAGAGGCATGCTATAAAGGAATGTCTGTAATTATGGATGACTTTAATCTGCATTTAGATTGGGCAAACCAAATTAGTAAGAATACCATAGAGGAGGAATTCCTGGCGTGTATATGGGATAGTTTTCTAGATCAATACGTTGAGGAACCAACTAGAGAACAGGCCATCCTAGGCAGGGTATTCTGTAATGAGAAAGGAATTATTGGCAATCTAGTTGTGCGATGCCCCTTGGGGATGCGTGACCATAATATGATAGAATTCCTCATCAAGGTGGAGAGTGATGTAGTTGAGTCTGAGACTAGGGTCCTGAATCTCAATAAAGGAAACTACAATGGTATGAGACACGAGTTGGCTCTGATGGATTGAGAAAACTTACTTAAAGGGATGATGGTGGATAGGTAATGGCAAACATTCAAAGAGCGCATGGGTGAACTGCAAGAATTTTTTATTCCTAAACAAATACAAAAATACCTGGAAAAACTCAGCAGGTCTCACAGCATCTGCGGAGAGGAACACTGTTAATGCTTCAAGTCCGCATGGCTCTTCATCAGAACTAAGGCAAAATAGAAAAGAGGTGAAATATAAGCTGGTTGGGGGGTGGTGGCGGGGGGTGGGGGTGGGACAGGTAGAGCTGGATAGAGAGCCAGTGATAGGCGGAGATAACCAAAAGATGTCTTAGACAAAAGAACAAAGGGGTGTTGACGGTGGTGATATTAGCTAAGAAATGTGCGAATGGTTAAATTAAGGGTAGAAAGCAGGGCAATCAAGTGACAGAAAACTCTAGTGGGGGTAGGGCGGGGGTAAGGGATTGAAATAGGCTAAAAGGTAGAGGTAAAATAATGGATGGAAATACATTTAAAAATAATGGAGGACGAGACAGACTAGATGCAGGAAGGATGTCCCCGATGGTGGGGGAGTCCAGGACCAGGGGTCACAGTCTGAGGATACCGGGTAGACCATTTAGGACTGAGATGAGGATGAATTTCTTCACTCAGGGAGTGGTCAGCCTATGGAATTCGCTACCACAGAAAGCAGTTGAGGCCAAAACATTGTATGTTTTCTAGAAGGAGTAAGATATAGCTCAATACCCGAAAGGGATCCAAGGGCATGGGGAGAAAGCGGGAGCAGGCTATTGAGTTGGATGATCAGCCATGATCATAATAAATGGCGGAGCAGGCTCGAAGGGTCGAATGGCCTACACCTGCTCCTAGTTTCTATGTTTCTTTGTTTATTAGGCTCTTCTTCGGAACTGATATTCTGTCAGCAGGTGGCAGTGATGCACTTTGTATGAATAAAAGAGACGATCACATAGAGTCTGAACCCATCCCAGAAACTGACTGCTCCCGAAATTCATTTCTCGCAAGTGCAGTAACCGCCGTTTTTCAGGGAAATGAATGAGTCATATTACACCCAGCACGACCCTGCAGAAAGGAAATTAGATGAATTACGGGTTAATTTGTCCTTGATGGTGTTGGTTGAGGGAGGAATGTTGTCCAGGACGCCGGGAGAATTCCCCTGCTCCACTTTACCGTGGGATCTGAAACTCCCACTTGAGGCCTTGGTTGAATATCTCATTGGAAGTTCTCAGACTGTCGGAGGGGGACAGGAAAAGGATTGGAACGTTCAGCCGCCTGAATGCCTTCCACCTTTCGATTAGATATGACTGACATGTCCCTCAACTGCATTTATCCGCCTCAGCTCCGTATGTTTTGATACCCTGGAAAATTACATTATTCCTAGTATTCCCCCTTAAAGGAGAGACAATTCCACACTTCCCCGACACTTGGAGGTGAAAAGTTGCTTCGAGATTTCACTCCGAATGGCTTCGGTGAAATTTTAACGATGATGACAGAACTCTCCTCATGTTGATGATGGGTGACAGTATTTTCCAAAATCGAGTAGAATTCCGACCGGTGGGGAGGAATGTCTCCAATGACAGGAACTTCCCAGGTTTTCCCTCCATTGAAATGAATGTCAGTAAATTCCGGTGGGCTGTGTAAGGGGTGTTCATGTCCCCCAGGCCAGATTGTCCTTTCTGTACCCCACACAGGAGCTGTTTAACACCCAGACAGTGACATTAAAATCCAATGTTCAATACTGTCAAATGTATGAAACATTTTGCGCTAGAATATCAGACAATATCTCTGCAATAAAAGAAGACATTTTTTTTCTCCAATCGACATTGATCTCTCCACTTCCCCTCTGCCGCCTTAACTCTTTGGCCAGAATTTTTCCGTCGGCGAGTTGGGGACGGGTCCCGCTCGCCCATCGAGGGCTAAATTCTGCCCTATATTTTTCCAACTTTACTGAATTATCTGTTTATAATCCTGATGTATCTCAAAACTTCAATAACCTGTGGTTTTCCTTTCTGCCGGAGCACGAGTGTCGGGGGAAGCTCTTCAAGTTTAACCCCAATAGGATGCCGTTTGATCCCCTCCCATTTTCCATTGGCCTGTCCCACAGTCTTGCCCCCCACACCCTGTGATGTTCTTCCTCTTTATCAAGGACTGGGAGGGCAGCACTGCCTGAGACATGAATGCACAGAGCTCAAAATCCCCAAGGCGGAGTTTGAATATCTCTGGATTTTTTTTTCTATTTCCGAAACTAAATCTTATTTTCTCAAGCAGTTACAAAGAAACTCCAAATACATTCTGCATAAAAACATATTTCAAGCCTCCTTGTCAATGCATTAATGCTCTCGACCTCAGCCACATCATGTGGCAGCGAGTTCCACATTGTGACCAATCGCCAGATGGACAAATTCTTCCTAATATTGGGGGAAATAAGTCACCCCAAAGCTTTCCTGCATCAGTTGAGGTGTCCCTGGGAAGGATCCATGAAGCACAGAGGTCTGTGCTACAGAGTTACCTGGGAGGAGACCCCCTCGCCAGTAAATCCGCTGCTTCATCTCTCCACACTCCTGCAAAGAAACATTCCGGAAACAAGTGAAAAATATCTAATTTTAGTGCCATCTGTCAGCTGTGGCTCGTTGGTAGCTTATTTACCTCTGAATCAGCAAGTGGTGGGATCGCGTCTCATTCCAGATGCTTCGGTACAGAACTCAGACTTGTTCTTATGTTGACTGATGTATTTTCCAACGTGACACCAGTGACTTCCCTTCTAAAGTACTTCCTCTGCTTCAAAGCGCGTTGGGACGTCCAGCGGCTGCGAAAGGCGCTATTAAAACACAAGATTTTCTTTTATTAAATATAAAGTAACTTGACAGGTCGAACCCTCTAAATTCTCTGAATCTATCTCTCGAAATGCTTTCTTGAAGTTATGGTACTTTTTGCCTTAGTGTGAGCGACTGCAATCAGGAACGCATTTTAAGGATCTGGATCTCACACTTTGTTTCACCAGACGGTTTGTAATCGGCAGCAAGTTCACACTGGAGAAAAGTGCAATAGAATCTCGATCCCACCGATCTCCCCCTCCTCTCTCCCTCCCTCTCTCTCTCTCTTTCTCTCCACTGTCAACATTCCCTGGAGCCCAACCCGCCCTCGACAGGTTTCAATTATTCCCCTCCGTGCTTCAACTCTGCTTTTCCCCCTTTAGACTGGGCGTGTTATTTTTACTGTCCTGTGTGGAAGTCACGAGGACATAGACTACGATGGAATAATAATTCCCTGAGGATCGAAGTGAACGTTATAAGAAAATAGCTGTACTGAGGGTGTGCGGCAGCAACATCGAAACTGAAAGTGGTTTGAATCAGGAAGTGCTGAGTGTGAACATGGCTTCCAGAGAACAGGTCCGGAGTTTGACCGAGGAGGCAATTTGTTCCATTTGCCTTGATTTCTTCACTGATCCGGTTTCACTGCAGTGTGGACACAACTTCTGCCGCTCCTGTATCACCCAGTGTTGGGAAAAGAAGGAGATAAACTCCTGCCCGGAATGTAGAGAGGAATTTCCGGAAAGAAACCTCAGGGCAAATCGGGCCTTAGCGAATCTGGCCGAGAAAGTTCGAAAATTAAAGCTGGATCTGAAAGAGACGGAAAGCAAACTTCACTGTGAGGAACATCAGGAAGAACTGAAGCTGTTTTGTGAAACTGACAAGAAATTGATCTGTGTCACTTGTGTAGTTTCGCGGGAACACAAATCTCACAACTTCCTACCGATTAAAGATGCTGTTGAAATCTACAAGGTAAAAGGGGATATATTTTCTAAGTTGATAGTTTTATCATATTTTCATGGTCTAACACTTCAATTCTGTGTTTTTCTCTCCCAATCCCAGGGTCAGCTGAAATCTTCCTTAGATTCTCTCACACAGAAGAAATCGGCGGTTCTAGAAACGGAACAGAAACAGAAGCGGAAGATTTCCGAAGTCAGGGTAAGGTCTCCCTGTGCTGGTTTTCTGGGATCTCGGTCAGTTTTGCTCCCTTTATCGCGGGACATTAATTATGTTTCACATTTCATTTGGTAGGAACAGTCGAGCAGTCTGCAGACCCACATCACATCCGAGTTCACTAAAATGCATCAGATTCTCACTGAGAAAGAGCAGCGACTACTCAGAGATCTCAGGGAAGAAGAGGAGAGGATTCTAGAAAGAATGGAGAAAAACCTTCGAGTGATTGAAGAGAATTTAAATTCTATTGAGGAGAAGCTCTCAAAGTTGCAGAAACAGATGAAGCAAAAGGACGAGTTGATATTTTTAAAGGTGAGGGAATATATTGCGGGTCAGTTCAATGAAACTTCACACAGTCACAAAATAACTGATAACTGTGGAATAAATATAGAATTTACTGAATAAACAAAAACGGAGTTAAGCACATTTCTGTCTGTTTCGTGGCAGTTCTGCGGTCTCCCCGAAATAATCGGCTTCCACATTGCAGATTCCCGAGAATACCTGTAACCTCCAGAGAATGAGTTTTCTTGATCTTCACACTTGCTTTGTGATTATTTCCGTGTTGCCAAGTTTAATTTTCACCTGGACCGCCCATTGTAATCCAGTTCCAGTTCATGTTGTGAGTGGGTGTGGGTGTGTCTGGTACGGTGTGTGAGAGTCACTGTGTCTGTGAGCGGGACTGATGTTGAGTTCCAGTTTATTTGACTCTCCACAACCTTCCTGCCAAAATGCATCACTTTACACTTCCGTGTTGAATCTAACATGCTCTGAGTCTGCTCATTTCACCAGCCGCCCTGTTTATGTCCTCCTGAAATGTGTGCGGTTCTGGTTACCTCATGACAGAAAAGTAATTGAATTAGAGAGGGTACAGAGGAGATTTACAAGGATGTTACTAGGACTAGAAAATTGCAGCTATGAGGAAAGATTGGAAAGGCTGGGGTTGTTCTCCCTGGGACAGAGGAGACTGAGGGGAGATTTGAGATATACCGAATTATGAGGGGCCTGATAGAGTGGGTGGGGAAGGGCCTATTTACTTAGCAGAGAGGTCAGTGACCAGGGGGCACAGATTTAAAGTGCATAGAAAGATGAGAGGAAAGATGATGAAAAACCTTTACACCCAGACGGTTATGGGATGTGGAACTCACTGCCTGTAAGAGTAGTAGAGGCAGAAACCCTCAGCTCATTTAAAAGCTGTCTGGATATTGACATGAAGTGCTGTAAACTGCAGGGCTGGTGGTCAAATGATGCAAAGTGCGATGAGGCTGGGTGGCTTGTTTTTCATCTGGCGCAGACAGGATGGGCCGACTGGCCTCTTTCTGTGCCGTAAACTTTCTATGATTCTAAATCTGTTACTGTGCTCCTCACTGTTCGTGATTCATTTATTTCAGGAGGAAGCTTGTCGGAAGAGAAGGTAGGACATGTTTTCTGCTGAAACTCTGCACGATTTGGTAAAATAACTCAGAAAGGTTTTGTTATGAATTTCTTTTCTACTTACAATCGCAACATTAAAGTGCCGTTCATCGGGCGACAATAACTCTTCTTATGGTTTAAGCACCAGTCTTTTATTGTTATGACATGTTTTATTGCAGATATTAAATTAGATTTCTTATAACTGGTCCACATGATTGTATTAAATTACAAGATGCCATGCCGTCCTGAAGTGCTCACTTGCAGGCTGCAGACTGCTGTTGGTGCGGCTGTGGCCTTCCGACTGACCCTGAGAGAGCCACACCGTCCATGTTTCCATGGTGTTGACCATCCATGTCCCTGCAAGGCTCCTGACCAAACCGAGACAGTCACATGTTAAATGGGAACAGGTTTTGTTTTTATTCCAGTATAGAACCTTGACCTGTATCCTTAACACCGACAAGACAGACCCAGCAGATTTGGCAGCACTGTGGTATAAAGTTTGGAGGGAGTTGCCCTGGGAGTACTTAACATCGACTCGGAACCCGATGAAGTTTCATGGCATCGGATGAAATATGGGCAAGGAAACATACTGATGATGACCACGTAGCAACCCGTTTGCCAACACCCTCCCCCCACCCCTCCCTCACATACTCTTTGGCTGATGAATCAGTACTCTTCCATATTGAACGCCACTTGGAAGAAGCACCGAGAGTGGCAAGGGTGCAGGATATACACTGGATCGGGCACTTCAATGACCATCACCAAGAGTGACTCGTTAATGGAACTCCCTCCCTAACAGCACTGTGGCTGTACCTACACCACATGGCATGCAGCAGTTCAAGAAAGCAGCTCACCACCAACTTTTCAAGGGCAATTAGTGATGGGCAGTAAATGCTGGCCTAGCCAGCGATACCCACATCTCATGAATGATTTTTTCATAAAGCGCCACTACTGGCCGAGCTGGTTCTGTCCCAAAGGACATAGCTGCTAGACTGGGTATGTGGCAGGTGATGAGGTAACCAACAAGAGGATAAAAACGTACTTGATCTCATCCTCACCAATCTGCCTACCGCACATGCATCTGTTTATGACTGCAGCAGTAGGAGTGACCACTGCACAGTCCTTGTGGAGATGAACTCCTGCCTTCACATTGAGGATACCCTCATTCAAAACTGGGCATCCATGAGGCGCTGTTGGCCATCAGCAGCAGCAGATTTTACTAAACCACACTCTGCGACCTCATGGCTCAGCATATCCTGCACTCGACTATTATCTCCAAGGCAGGGAATTAACCCTGGTTGAATAAGAGTGCAAGAGGGCATGCCGGAAGCAGGACTATGCATGCCTAAAAATGAGGTGTCAACATGGTGAAGCTACAACCCAGGCCTCCTTGCATGTCAAACAGTGTAAGCAGCAATGGATAGACAGAGATAAGTGATCTCACAACCAATGGATCATATCAAAGCTTTGCAGTCCTGCTACATCCAGCGTTGCATGGCGGTGGACAATTAATCGACTAACGTAAGGAGAAGAGTCCACAAATACCCCACCCTCAATGATGGGGAGCCGAGCGCATCAGTGCAAACAATTAAGGCTGAAGTATTTGCAACCATCTTCAGCAAGATGTACCCAGTGGATGACCCATCTCGCCCTTCTCCAGAAGTCCGCAGGATCACCGATGCCTGTCTTCAGCCAATTTGATTCACTCCACGTAATATTAAGAAATGGCTGAAGGCACTGGATACTGCAAAGGCCATGGGGCTTGACAATACTCTGGCAATAGTACTAAAGGCTTGTGCTCCAGGACTTATCGCACCCCTAGCGAAGCTGTTCCAGTACAACTGACATGTACCCGGCAATGTGGAAAATTGCTCAGGTATATCATGTACACAAAAAGCAGGACAAATCTAACCTGGCCAAGTACTGCCTCGTAGGTCTACTCTCGATCATCAGTGAAGTGACGGAAGGGGTCTTCAACATTGCTATCAAGTGGCACTTACTAAGCAATAACCTTCTCACTGACGCTCAGTTTGGGTTCTGCCAGGGTTGCTCAGCTCCTGACCTCATTTTAATCTTGGTTCAAGCATGGACAGCAGAGCTGAACTCCAGAGGTGAGGTGAGAGTGACTGAACATTACATCATTTGACCGAGTGTGGCATCAAGGAACCCTAGCCAAACTGGAGTTAATAGTAATCGGAGGAAAACTCTCCACTGGTTCGAGTCATAACTATCTCAAAAGAAGATGGTTGTGGTTGTTGGAGGTCAATTATCTCATTTCCAGGAAATCACTGTAGGAGTTCTTCAGGGCACTGTCTTATGCCCAACCATCTTCAACTGCTTCATCATTGACCTTCCGTCCATCATAAGTGGTCAGAAGTGGGGACTTTCGCTGATGATTGCATTATGTTCAGCACCATTTGTTACTCCTCAGATACTGAAGCACTCCATGTCCAAATGCAGCAAGACCTAAACAATATCCAGTCTTGGGCTGACAACTGGCAAGTAACATTTTCCCCACACAAGTGCCAGGCAATGGCTATCGCCAACATGAGAGAATCTAACCGTCGCCACTTGATATTCCGTCGCTTGATATTACCATTACAGAATCCCCCACTATCAACATTCTGAGGGATACCATTGAGCATAAACTGAACTGGACTAACCATATAAATACAATGGCTATAAGCACAGGTCAGAGGCTAGGAATCCTGAGTCTTTCCATCCTCTGCCCTTGTGTTTCAAAGTTATCTTTTGCTCAGTTGTAGAGAGAAATTTCACTTTCTATCACATTTGTTCTAACATGAAAAATGCTGAAAGATATGAATTTTGGGGTAGCTTCACCATTTAAATCATGTCTAAAATGCTCAAATGGGATGAATTTATAGCATTAATTCTTTGATATTTACAGGATTAGTGATGACACTCCGAAACTCTCAGTAGCAGATGTTGCAGCCCTGTCTATCGGAAAGTTCATAGGACCTTTACAGTACAGAGCTTGGAGGGAAATGATCAATTCCATTGACCCTGGTAAAACTTTTATATTAATTTTCCTAACTATAATTCCAGTTGTGAAGGGAATAAATGAGCTCCAAAGTTCCAGGGGTGTGAGGGAAACAGGAAATCCAACGTTCCTCCAGTGAGGGGTTGTGGTCGTATGATCTTCATAAGATTATAAGAAATAGGAGCAGCAGGTGGCCTTTTGGCCCATTAAACCTGTCCCGCCATTTGATAAGATCATGGCTCATCTAACTGTGGCTTTAACTGCCCTTTTTCCCTGTTCCCTATAGCCCTTAACTCCACTGTCGTTCAAAATTCTGTCTAATTCAGCCCTGAGTCTATACAACAGCCTCTTCTCCATTGCTGTCTGTGGAACAGAATTCCAAAGGCTAACATCCCTCAAAGAGAAGAAATTCCTACTCATCTCTATCTCAAAAGGGAGACAGACCCCTGATTTATAAACTATGTCGACTGCTTCTAGATACCCCCACGAGAGGAATCATCCTCCCACTATCAACACTATCAAGCTCCCTCAGAATCACATATGTTTCACTAAGATCACCTCTAATTTTTCTAAACTTCAAGAGTATAGGGTTAAATGTCTCAACCTTTCTTCATCAGACAACTCCTTCATCCAGGAATCTGCCTAGCGAACCTTCCCTGAACTGCTTCGAAGACATAAATATAACTCCCTTAAGTAAGGAAATGAAAACTGTGAAGTGAAAGTCAACATTGTCCCAGAGGACCATCGGCTGCGCTCTCATTGGAGATAGATGACTGGTGGTGAGCTTAACCTGAGGGTCACCACACCTCAGGTGTGGGGTGAGGTTGAAAAGGCAGGGCCTTCATGGATGTTCAAAACCTCCCCACACATGAACAATTCCTCCCCCTCCCCCTCCCCCACTCTTTAGGTTAAAGTCCTCTCCACAGACCTAGTTGTACAATTTGCCAGGACACTGGTTCCAGCGTGGTTCAAGTGAAGGCCATTCTAATAGTTTCACTCACTTTTTCCCCAGCGTTAGTGCCAGTGCCCCATGAATTGAAACACATTTTTCCAACACCAATCTTTGAGCCACACATCCAATTCTCTGATTGTATTCACTCCATGTCAATCAGCTGATGCCTCAGGCAGAGATTATTACCTTTGAATTTAGTGCCTAACTGCACATACTCTCACAGTAGAACCTCTTTCTTAGTCCTATCAATATGAGTATCCACGGGGACTATAAGAACTGGATGCTTTTCCTCCCACTCCAAGTTCCTCGCCAGCCCTGAGAGGATTACTTTGACTCTGGCACAGGACATGCAACACAGCCTTTGGAATGCATGCACTTGCCTGAAGTGAAGAGTTTCTATCCCCCTAACTAACCTGTCCCCTACTACAATGACATTCCTTTTTGCATTTGGATAGCTTTCTGCACCACTGTGCCATAGTCAGTTTGCTCATCCTCCCTGCATTCATGCTCTCGTCCACATGAGGTGCAAGGGCTTTGAATCTGTTGGGCAATTGCAAAGGCTGGACTTTCTAACCTGACTTTCTTCCCTTTCCCTGACCACTGAACAAATCGGAATACCTAAGGGTGTCACTGCCTCCTGGAACAAAATGTTCCGGTAACTTTACCCCTCTCCAGTGCATTGCACTGTCCAAATCACGGATTCCAGTGGATCAGCTCAGAGCTGAGGTTCCTCAAGCTGCAGACACTTACTGCAGATGTGTTTGCCATGAATCAGACGGGTAGCCTCTGGTCCCCACCTGCTGCAACTGCAACACATCACCTGCTCATCTTTATTTCATTTTTATCTAAATGATTCGATTTCAAGTGGCTCTGGTGGAATGCAAACAGAGGATTATAAGCATTTTATTGCTGTGTAAGTGCCACATGATGGCATTGTCAACATCACATTCTCAAACTTACCTGAAGAGTAGGCTGTTGGACCATTGATTGTCCGCATTGCATTTGTCCTGCTTTTTGTCGGCAGTATATACTTGGGCAATTTCCCACATTGTCGAGCAGATGGCTGTGTTGTAAGTCGACTGGAACAATTTGGCTATGGGTGTCACTAATTTCAGAGTTAAAATCTTCAGTACTACAGCTGGGATGTTGTTAGTGTCCATTGCCTTTGCTGTATCCAGTGAGTTCATCCCTTACTTGTGATCATGTGCAATCAGTTGCCTCAGCTGAAGACTGGCATCTATGACATTGGTAACGTTGGAAGGAGACCAAGATGAATCATCGAGGTCATTGTTTCTCCTGCAGCTGTTGCCCTGATGTGAGATGTGGTGGTTGCCACGAGTACTCAATCAGTGTTAAATCTGCTATGTGAGTGGCACGGATGCAGTTTTAAGGCTAAGAGACTGAAGCTCTACGCTGTCTTCTTAACAGTAGAAAACCAGAGGCTGCACATTATTCTTGACTGCAAGAGGGATTTGGGTGTAATATTAAAGAGATGTTTGTGCATTTGCCTAAATCCTTTGTCGACCGCACATGGAGAATTTGGTGGCGTGCTCGTCTACTTTATCTCCATTATCAAAGGTGGCAGTAGGCCTCACATAAAAGGTTTTTAACCATAGAATGATAGAAAAGTTACGGCGCAGTAAGAGGCCATTCAGGCCATTGTGCCTGCGCCAGCCAAAGAAAAAAGAAACTAGCCGCTCATTTTAATCCCAATTTCCAGCTCCTGGTACATAGCTGTGCAGGATACAACACTTCAGGTGCAGATCCAGGTACCTTTCAAATGAGTTGAGTATTTCAGCCTAAATCACCAACCAGGCCAAGACTTCCAGATGCCCATCACCCTCTGGGCGCAAAATATTTTCCTCATTTTCCCTCTAATCCTTTTACCAATCACTGTAAATCTGTGCCCTGTGGTAACCAGCATCTGATACAGTTCCATCACAACGTCTTTGCCTTGGACTTAAATACCTCATCCAATAAAGAAAAGCATTCCATATGGTTTCTAGAGCACTGTACCCACTTGTACTGCCACCTTCCAGGATATGCGGCATGCACGCCAACGTCTCTCACTTCCTCAGCCCCACCTCAAATGCATTACTCACACTTATCCGGATTGAATTCAATTTTTCCACTCAACAAAACCATTGATATAATTCTGGAGATAACAGCTACCCTCTTCACTTCCAACTACAGGGAAAATGTTTGTGTCATCAGCAAATTTCCCAATCATACCTCCCATATTTACGCCCAAACCATGAATATATGCAACAAGCAGCAAGGACTCCAACACTGAGCCCTGTCAATCACCACTGGAAACTATTTTCCATTTGCAAAAATATTTATCGACCATGACATTTTGTTTCCTGTTGCTGAGCCAATTTTGGATCCAACTCGCCACCTTCCCTGTGACCCATGTGATCTCACTTTCCTGACCAGTCTGCCATGTGGGACCTTGTCAAATGCCTCACTAAAATCCATGTGGACAATGTCTGCTCCACTACCCTCATCAATCCTCCTTGTTGGTTCCTCAAAAATTTCGATTAAGTTAGTAAGACATGATCTTCCCCTACAAAACCATGCAAGCTATCCCAGATCAATCAATGCCTTTCTAAGTGACACTTTATCCTGCCTCTCAGAATTGATTCCAATAATTTACCCACAACTGAAGTCAGGCTGACCAGCCTATCATTTTCTTGCCAATCCCTCACAACCTTTTTAAATAATGGTACAATGTTTGCAGACCTCCAACCATCTGGTACCTCACCTGTCTCTATTGAGGATTGGAACATAATCCTCAGGGCATCCATTATTTCCTCCCTGGCTTCTCTTAACAACCCGAGATACAATCCATGTGGTCCTGGTTATACATCCACGTTCAAGGATGTCAGTTCCTCCATTACTTCCTCTCTCACTATACTTATTTTATCTAATATTTCACACTACTCCTCTTGAACTAGAATGTTTGCATCATCCCTCTCTTTAGTGAAGATTGAGACAAAGTACGCATTGAGAACCCAGCCCACATCCTCAGCATCAACGCACAGGTTACCATGTACATCTCTGATAGGCACTACCCTTCCTTTAATTATTCTTTTGCTCTTAATGTACTGGCAAATCTCCTTAGGGTTTTATATGATTTTACCTGCCAACATTTTTGCAAATCCTCGCTTTGCTTTCCTAATTTACATATTTACTTCACCCATGTACTTTCTATACTCCTCTAGACTTGCTTTTAGTGACTGCCATGAGCCTTCTTTTTTTGCTTCATCTTGACCTGTCTGCTTCTGTGTAACCTGGGGGCTCTAGATTTGTCAGTATCACCATTCTTTTTATGGGGACATGTCTCCACTGTGCCCATAGAATCTTGCTTTTGAATAACCCCCACTGATTTGACAACATTTTCCCGTCTAATGACTCTACCCAGTCCACTTTTGCCAATTAACCTCTCAGCTTTGTAAAATTTGTCTCCCCCCAATTTAGAACTTTTATCCCTGCTTTCTATTTGCCCTTTTCCATAATGGTGTTAAATCTAACTGTCTTATGGTCAGTATCTCCAAAATGGTCACCCACTGCTACTTCATCCACTTGCCCAGGTTCATTTGCTAAGACTAAATCTAGAATTGCGCCCCCTCTCATTGGGCTTGTTATGTGCTGGCTAAGAAAGTGCTCTTGAATGCAGTTCAAAAATGTTGTGCCCTCTGTGCCCTTCACACTGTTTGCATCCCAATTCATATTAGGGTAGCTAAAGTCTCCAAATATTGCTGTCCTATTGTTTTTGCACTTATAAATTTGCCTACATATTTGTCCCATTCCACCATTTGGGGGCCTGAGTACACTCCTAGTAGTGTGCCTGCCCCATTTTTATTTCTGAGCTCCACCCATAGGGCCTTATTTGATGCTTCATTTTGGATGTCATCCCTCCTTTCAGCTGTCATTGATTCTTGAACCGATAATGCTACACCCCCACCTTTTTTATCCCCCTCTCTACCCTGCCTGAAAACTCTATATCCGGGGATGGTAATCTGCAATTTTTGCCCCTCCATATGCCAGGTTTCTGTTATTGCGATGATATCATGCTGCCATGTGTCTAACCAAAGTGCATTGGATATCATTGAAGGATCGTTGCTTGTTTAGAGCACGAGGAGAGGGAGTGTCGATTGGACCTGTGCTGAGGACTGTGCGGATATCCATGTGAATGATCAGCAGCTTTAACTGTCCTCTGCCGGGTCCATGCAGGAAAGAAGTTTTCCTTGGCTGTGGGTGCCACAATGACAGATCACGGTCTTCCACTAAAGCTAAAGTCCATCTGAGACTCAGACTCGTAGGTGTCTCTGTGACTGGAGGGTCAGGGGCCTTGCACCTCAGCAAAGCATATTGCAGGTGAGGCACTCAGTGAGTGGACTACAAAGAAACCCCTAAACTTGTTGGCATGATAAACATGTCAAGGGATATGCGATTATGATGTGTGAGTGGTGACCGGGGGGGGGCAAGAACATGATAATCTCTCATCAATATGCATGGAACAGCGATTTATAGGGGTCAAACGTTCTCATGTTGCTCCTCCCTGTCTGGTTATGGTTGAAAGAGCTCTCTGCTAGGTCGGCTCCCCTTTGAGAGCAGGTGTCAGGGTTAGCAAGAGCCGGCCTCAGGGAAGTCAAGATGGCGGCCATTGGCCTGACCACAGGTGTATCACAGGCGGTGCTCATATCTACAAATGGGTGAAAGGCAATGCTGGAGGTGCCTTCGTAGATCCCGGGATCTATCTGCCAGCTTCTCCACAATGAGCTGCGGCCACAAGGACTTGGAGGGAATCCAATGCTGGTGGCGTTGAAGGTCACCCCTGCCTTGAACTTCTTTAATAATGTACCCATCTAGGGCTTCACTTGGAACCAATGTGTCAGCTTTCAGTCAGTGACACACAAGTGTATTCAGAATGCCCAATCAGGATAGTGCATCTCTGGAAAGTTTAGATTTGACATTCCTTCCAATCTGTCGTGTTCAGGACTTTGTCAGTGCATTGCTGAAATCACAATTCTACTTACAGGTGCCTGAGGTTGCAGGAGATGGTGCAGATCCTAATAAGCACATTTGGCGCCAGGGTTCAGCATTTTATTATAGTTGAGCACATGCAAGGCTCAAACCAACAGCAGGGAAGATGTCACTACTGCAATTTAATTCTGCTCTCATAAATAAAGGTACATTTGCGAAACCTATGGTCAGTAAACAAGAAGGTGCTGGGGCCTTCCAGCCTCCAAAGGATAGAAAACCAAAAAGTTCAACAAATGTCCCGGAAGCTTACTCTGCCTGGAATCTGGTAACTATCAGATTGGTATGGGCCTGTCTACCACATCATATTCCAGCTATAGCCTCTGCATGTGGTTTGGCCACATCCTGGCCCTCCCATCTCCTTCATTGTCCTTCTCATCGGAGCAGACATCTTGCTTCCCCATGTCTCGCTCAGGCAACACATCCCCCATTTGTATCACGAGGCTGTGCAGGGTGCAGCAGACAATGATGATCTGAGACAATCTCAGTATGGGAAAGCACTGCCTGAGCCATCCAAACATCTGAACCTCATCTTTAGGAGCTCAATCACCTGCTCAGTCAGGGACCTGGTAGGGGTATAGCCATCATTGTATCTCCTCAGCAGTACTCTGCGGGTGGTGAACTGGCATCATCAGCCATTTTTGCTTGGGGTATTCCTTGTCCCTGAGAATCCTGCTCGGCAATCACCGAGATAGTTCCTTTAATACCCTCCACTACCCTCGAGACCCTACATTGCCTTGTTAACATAGAAAGACTAAACACATGAGCCCTTGTCAGGCATGACCATTCAGTTGGGGGTATGGAGTTTTGGAGTCATGAGTTGGCCACCACCCTTGCTTCTTGGAGGCTTCCACCTCTCTCGCTCCATTCATCCCTGCCTCTGACTGCAGCTGATGGCGAATGGACAGAATGAAAGGAAGCTCCATACCTTGCTGGGATCTCGATGTGATGAGATGGGCATAAACCTGCTGACGTGTGGGCTTCACCATAGAGGGGAGAACACGACTGAGCATGGATGACATCCAGTTACCTCATAATTATTAGGGTGTCCCTTTAGTCGGCCATTTGTGCTGACCTTGAGCACCGCCCACCAAAAAGACCTTGCTCCCACTTCGAGGCATCTTACTTACTGACTAACTGCGTGGTCAACGTCAGATTTGAAGAATGGTGTGTGTCACCTTCCAAACTTCATCCGCCAACTTCTACCCTTCCCCCTGCCACCCACCAACTTCCCCCCATCACATTAACCCACCCAATATCAGCTTTCCACTCCCCTCTGTCATGCTTGAACCTCCCTTCGTTCCACTGGGCATTATTCTGATCCACCTCCACATGCCCTCCCGACCCTGAGATCTGATGAGTACAGGCCCAACCTAAACAACCCCTCAAAACCTTTATTAGCCAACCATGCAATAATATACACTTCCAACACCAGTTGTTCAGTGAGATCCGCTTGTCGGAGCCCATTCCCACGTGGTCAGTCTGCTGAATGACTTCTCCTGCACGACTTCCTGTGACTGACCACGTCACGCTTTCCTGGCTGTCCCTGTGGCTGTGGCTTTATATCCCTTTCTGACCCTGGTCCCTTGAGATATAAGTTAATACCTTGATTCGGGTCATCCAATTGTGTTTCATGCCTTATCAATCCCTCCACTTGCATGTGGTCATTTCCTGCTCTCAGCAGGGGATATCTCCAGGTGTATGGCAGCTATGGATGTAATATCTGTATCTTGATAAGGCAGTAAGAAAGCTATTCACACATATCCAGAGAGGCCATTGTCTATGAAAGTTGCTGTAGATGGAGTGCCTGTTGGTGAGCCAGCACCTCAATGACATGTCCTGAAATGTCTGTGTGCCTAGTTAAAACTGTCTTTATTTTTAAACAGTTCAAAATGAGTTTCAGAAAGAGTAAACCTTGTTTGGATGGTAATGCAATATGTGAAAATCAGACAGTAAATCAGTAACCCAGCTTACATCGTGCTCAATATCAATCTCCATCGGAGTTAATGGAAACAGATATTGAGAGGAATGTGTTCCGAGCTGCTACTTCAGTGTTGTCCAAGTCACACAACCGTCCATAACAAATTTCACCCCCTCCCCCTGTGTCTCCATGTCACCTTGGGGCATCTGCTGTTGACTCTTGATCGCCTTCTGGATGAGAAAATCTGGATAGTGAACTTGTCCCTCATGTGCAAGTGCACGGGTATAGAAAGGAGCAGTTTCAGGTGCAGTGTTTGCACCAATGAGCACGTCAAATATGCCTTTGGAGGAGTAATTTCTGCATTTCTGGACACCACACTTTAGGAAGGATGTCAAGTCCTTGGAGAGGGTACAGGGGGGTCTTACCAGCACAATAGCACTGATGAGGGTCTTCAGTTTACAGGGTAGTTGGATAAACTGGTAATGCTCTCCCTATAACAGAGAAGTTTAAAGGGAGATTTAATGCAGGAATTTGAATTATGGGGGCTTTATTGAGCAGATCAGGAGAATCTGTTTACTCTGTTAAGTGTGTCTGTAACTAAAGGCTAAGATTTAAAATAATCACCAAAAGAATTAGAGGGGTAATGAGCAAAAATGAAATCTCACAGACTATGTTCATGATCTGCAATTCATTGTCTGAAAATGTGGATTTCATAGGAACTTTCAAAAATGAATTGAAGATGTTCTCAAATGGACTAATATGCAGGGATCCGGGCAAAAAGCTGGACTAGAAGATTAAATTGGACAGCCTGCACAAGTACGATGGCCTGAATGGCCTCCTTCTGCACTATAAGATTCCGTTATCTAGTCCAACTCATAACTGGGCTGGGATGTTTTTAAGGGACTAGGGCAGTCCCGAAAACAGACGTTAGGCGCCATCCATCTGCTAATGTTGGTGCTGTTTTGGACTCTGTCCAAAAAATGAGATGTCCTGAGACTCAAGCCCTGAGCCTTGGGTTTCCTGGACATGGATGTGGGCGACAGTGAAAAGCTGAGCACATTTATGTTCCTGTTTACAATATGGAGATGGGGGAGGCAGCAGTGTTATTCTCAGCTCCTCAATGCTCCTGTCCACGCTGGATGACACAATGCCCACATCCCTCCCACTGCTGCCTGGCCCCTTCACACTCTACGCTCCCTTACACACTGTCTCCCCAATATCACCCACCCAAATCTGCACTTGCTCTTTCCGCGTCTCTGCTTTCTCCCCTCCTCCACTCTCTATACTCGCCACTCACTCCCTCTTCCCCCCCAGTCCTCCCTTCCTCGATTTCTTGCTCCCATGCTCCCTCTGCCTCCCCCCCTGCAGATTTTCCTCACAACCCTCCTTCCTCACCTTCTTTCTCTCTCATCTCACTTTCCTGGTCCCCTGCTCCCCTCCACCTCCCTTCCCGTGGCCTCTGTTCTCTCCCTCTGCCCATTCCTACACATACTCCACTCCCCATCCATCCCCTCTCTCACTCACTTCCCTCCAGTCAGTCTTCCCTCCCCATTCCGCACTTCTTCCCTCATCTTGGTCCCATACTCTCCCTGTCCTCCCTGTCCCGCACACTGTCCCTCGCAATCCCCCCTCTTTTCCCTCCAGCTTTCTTTCTCCTCTCCCTCTCCCTTGCTCCCTCTCCGCTCCACCTCCCAACCTCTCTCCCCTCCCCCTTCCACCATCTCAGCCCTCCCCTTCCATCATTGTCACTGTCCCCTCCAGCTAACTCTGGCTCCACTCTGTTCACTCACTGACCACACCCCCACTCCTCCCAATCTCTCACTCCTTCATCACCCTTTCTCCCTCCCCTCCCCCTCCCTCTCCCCTCTCTCTATTCACACGTTTTTTTTTCTCTCTCTCTCCCAATCCCGCTCCTGTGTTTGGGTTGCTGAGTTGTAACTAGTGGAGTGATACAGGGATGAGCGCTGGGAACTCAACTATTTACAATCTATATCAATGACTTGGATGAAGGGACCGAACGTATGGTAGTTAAATTTGTTCATGACACAAAGATATTAGGAATTTAACTTGTTAAGAGCACAGGAAGAGTCTACAAAAGGATTTAGATAGATTAATTGATATTTAACTTAGCGGGTGGATTATAATGTCCAAATTCATGAACTTGTCCACTTGGCAGGAAGAATATCAAGGCAATGTATTATTTTAATAGAGAGGATGATTAAAACTATATTGTTGGAGTTCTGACTGTGTATTTTCGGTGTGGAGCGATTGTAAGTTCACACCTGTGGGAATAACCTTTGTTAAAAACAAAAAGCTAAAAGCTACTGCGGATGCTGGAAATCCAAAACAAAAACAGAATTACCTGTAAAAACTCAGCAGGTCTGGCAGCATCGGTGGAGAAGTTCTCCACCGATGCTGCCAGACCTGCTGAGTTTTTCCAGGTAATTCTGTTTTTGTTTTGGAATAACCTTTTTGTTGTCTGGAGATAGTAACATTTAAGGTTCAGAATGTACCAAGGGTTGATACATTCAGATCCTGTCTCAGGGCAAGGGGGCTGAACCCTGCTGGGAGATCACAGGTTTTCAGGTGAATTCAAAGGACAGTGAACAACCATTTGTGTTCATTTGTATTGAGTTTAAAGAGTTGGGAGTAGCAGTTGGTGCAGCAGCTCAGCTGAGGAGCTGGGACCGTGCCTGTGTTGAGATGCTGGAGTGGAACTGCGGTCAGCAGGTTGTAGTTTGCCCTACAAACTACCAGGAAACTCAGGTACAGGCCACGATCTTTCATTAGTGATTCAAGCGTACGTAGGGAGAGACAGCGTTGGGCAGTCCGAGACCGAGCTGTGCAGATTACAGCGAAATCTTTTTATACACAATTAGTCACAGACTCGTAATCTAATCTTGTCAATTCACAATCACATGCTTAAAGAGGCCTTCGGCTTTTGTCACTTATTTCCCATGTATACAGACACTCGACATTGTTCTCATCCTCGCACGAGCACCATCTCCTGCTGACTGTGCAGGAGTCTGTGCCTCCTGACTTCAACATCCACTCACTCCCTCGCCTTGTTCTTTGTTCTCCTGCCTTGCCCATCTCCTTTCTTATTCTGTCTGAAAAACATCTGCTGTTCTCCCATTCTGCTTTTCTGCTTATATTTTATTGTTACTAACAGGCAATTCTAACTAAAATTGTTTAACCCTTTCAAGATACTGGAGTAGATTAACTCTTGGCAGGAGTAGATCGTGCAGCCCTTCCAGCCCACTCTGGCATTCAATGAAATCATGGCTGATTCTCTACTTCAACACCATTTTCCTGCACTATCCCCGTATCCATTGATGTTTTTAATATGTAGAAAACTATCCATCTCAGTCTTGCGCATACTCAATGACTGAGCCTCCAAAGTCGTCTGGGACAGAAAGTTACAAAGATTCATCACCCTCTGAGTGAAGAAATTCCTCCTCATCTTGGTCTTAAATGTCCTGCTCCTTAATCTGAAACTGCGTCCCCTAGTTCTCGACCGCCCCACCACCGCAATCAGGGTAACATCCTTGCTGCATTTATCCTGTCAAGTCATGTCAGAATTTTGTATGTTTGAATGAGATCACCTTTCATTTTTCTAAACTCCAGAGAGCAAAGGACCCGTCTATTTAATCTTTGCTCACAGGACTGAAAGGTCCGAGGAATACTCTGGTACAAAATTTCAACACTCGGAGTCCAGATGCAATATTCAAGTGGTTCCTTTATTACACATGCGGGCAGCTAACGCTGGGCAATCCAGGCGCTTCTCCACCGAAGTTCAAATGAGCACAGTTTATATATTTTTTACTACCAGTTACAACTTAATGGTGCTAGTTAGACAAAGGCCACAACACAATAATCTGATCATTGTGTTCTTGTACAGTAATTGCAGTGCAGAGACTGGGCATTATCCTTTTGGGAGACAACAAAGAATATGCGTTTGTTCTAGACAAAAGTTTTACGGGGGCTGACTGGGTGTGGTTCGGGGCTATCAAATGGTGTTAAATGGCCTTCCCCATGTCTTGATCGAGTCATCCTGAGTCCCTGCCCATGTGTGTCTCCCATTTCCTAATTGCAAATTTACAGCTGAGCCCTTTGTACAAGTTTTTAGCTTTCATGTAAGGCGGTGATTGTTTGTGTATGCTTTGGCAACCGAGTTGCTGGTCCTAGCTGGCACTTTAAAATAAATCCAAATTTTCTGCATCTTCAGGACAATCCCTCCATTCCAGGAATTTATTTGTGAACCTTCATTACACTCAGTCTATGGCAAATATACCTTTCCTCATGTTCGGAGACCAAAGCTGCACATATTAGTGCAGATGCAGTCTCACCAAGGCTATATATAATTCTAGTAAGACACCTTTACTCCTGTAACCAAATCATCTTGCAATAAAGGCCAACAGAGCATTTTCCTTCTAAATTCCTTGCTGTACCGGCTTTCAGTGACTCATGAACATGGACACATAAGTCCCTTTTATGCTTAACATTTCCCAGCCTCTCTCCATCTAAGAAATACCCTACATTTCGGCTTTTCCCACAAAAGTGGATATTCTCACATTTCTCAACCTTGAATTCCATGTGCCACATTTTTGCCCACTCACTGAGCCTCTCCAAATCTCCTTCAATCATCTCTGCATCCTGCTCACAACTAACACTTCCATCTGCAAACTTGGAAATATTACATTTGATCCCAACATTCAAATCATTGATATGGATTGTGAATATCTGGGGCCCAAGCACCTATCCTTGCGATACCCCACTAGTCACAGCCTGATCACCTGGAAATGACCCATTTATTCCTACTCTTTGTTTTCTGCCCATAAACCAGTTCTCAATCCAAGCCAGTACATTCTACCAAATTGCATTTGCTCTGATTTTGTTTGCACACCTCTGTTGTGGGACCTTATCAAAAGCTTCCTGAAAATTTGAATAAACGACATCCTCCAGTTACCCTTTCCCTATTCTCCTAGTTACATCCGCCAAAAACTCCAACAGGGGTTTGTTAAACGTGATTCCCCTTTCATCAAGTCCATGTTGATTCTGCCCAAGCTTCCCATTATTTCTAAGCCTCCCGTTATCACATCCTTAATTTTAGGCTCTTGCATTGCCACTACGACTGATGTTCGGCTAACAGGTCTGTAATTCCCTGTTTTCTCTCTTCCTCGTTTCTTAAATAGTGGGGTTACATTTGCCACCTTCCAATCTGCAGGAACAATTCCAAAGTGTCTCAAATTTTGAAAGATGACCACCAATGCACCGACTTTCTCTACAGCCACCTCATTCAACATTCTGGGATGTAGATCATCAGGTCCAGGGGATTTATCTACTTTAAGTCCCATTAATTTCTCTTGTACTCTTTTTTAAACTAATAATATTGTGTTGCAGTTCCTTGTTGATATTTGTCCTTTGATCCTCCATTATTCCGGGGGGTTTTTAATGGTGATAATTGACATTTTGGCAGATTATGAGCAAGTTCATGTGATTTGCCTTACTCGTGTCTGTCATTAACCATGTGGTTTGTGGTGTGTTCGACCGCAGTTTTCCAGTTAATTAATGTTTACCTCATGTTAATTCTTTATGTTAGAATATAAGAGATAATATTATCTGTTTGCATTGTTGACTCTTGGTTAGTAAAATTCTTCTGTTTGTTTCAAAACATGGAATCTTATGGATTTATCCTCTTAGCAAGCAACTGGGATTTCAAATCTGGTCAACTAACATAAAAAAGTTAATGGTCACTAAGCAGATCATAACCAAATTTGAGGGTCTTGCCTGGGACTGTATCAAATTTGGGGTCTGACCTCGCAATGTACCAAGGGAGACAGCAGAACTCTACAGTAGAGAGGGATCTGGACAATCTGGTACATGAATCACAAAAATTACTTTGCAGGTACAGCAAGTGATTAGGAAGGTAAATGGAATGTTCATGTTTATTGCAAGAGGAATCGAGTATTAAACTATGCAATTGTTGCTACAGCTGTACAGGGTCTTAGTGAGACTGCATCTGAAGTCTGTGTACCATTTTGATCTCCTTACTTAAGAAATGAGATAGTTACATAAGACGCAGTTCAGAGAAGATTCGCTCGACTGATTCTTGGGATGAATGGATTATCTTATGATAAAAGGTTGAACAGGTTTGGCCTTTGCTCATTGGCGTTTAGAAGGATGAGAGGTGATCTTACTGAAACGTGTAAGACGCTGAGAGGATTTGACAAGGTGGATGCCAAGAGGACATTTACCTTGGAGAGGCATCTGGAACTAGGGGGCAGTTTTAAAATTAGGAGTCTCCCATTTAAGACTGAGATGAGGAGAATTTGTTTTCTGTCAGAGGGTGGTTAGTGTTTGGAATTCTCTTCCCCGGCAAGCAGCGGAGGCTGAGTCATTGAATATATCCAATCAGATCAGCCATTATCTCGTCGAATGGTCGAGCAGGCTTGAGGGACCGAATGGCCTACCCCTGCTCCTAATCATAGCGTTCTTGTAATTTAATTTTCTTTGGTACCTTACAGGCTCAGATTGTATACAATCTGTGTGGTGACACTTTCATACCTGTTTCGCAGAAGTATCACTCCCCACCTAGTCTCTCCAGCTCTCTTTCTCTCCAGCCTGCTGTTTCCTCCCCCCTTTCTCCCAAACCTTATCTTTCCCCTTCCCGCTCTCCTTCTCACAATCTCTCTTCCCTCTCTCATACTCTCTCTCTCCCTGCGTCACTATCTCTTTCCACACCCTGTCACTCATGCTCTCCCGTCCTTACGCTCTCCCTCTTCTCCCCCATCCTTCTCTCCACCCACACTTTCTCACTCCCCTTGTCCCCACACTCTCTCACTCACCTCCCACTCTCCCTTTCTCTTTGCCTCTTTAACTTCTGCTCTCATTATTACCTCTGCCCTTCCCACAATCTTTCTCTCTCCCCTTCCACACACACTCTCCCTCTTCCTGCCATGCACTCACCCTCTCAACAATGCTCCTGCTCGATCTAATATCAGTCCCTCCCGCCCTCTACCTCCATTCCCCACCCATTGTCCCTGTCAGGCCCATTTCGCCCTCTCTTCCACCGACCCAGACACTCTCTCTCCTTCCTCTCCTTCCCCCTTTCCTCATCATTCCACTATACCTCTCCCACGCCCTCTCCTCCTCCCACGCTCTCCCTTTCCTCTTCTACACTTTCGCCCCTCCCCTTTCTGCTTTCGTTCACATTCTCAGCAGTCTCCCACTCTCTCTGAGACCTTCACATTCTCTCTCCCACCCTTGTAAGCCCTCCCCTTCTCTCTTTTTCACTCTGCCCGATTTGCGTTCACCCTCCAGTTCTTGCTCGCTCTCTCTCTCACGCCTTTAAACTCTCCCTGCCCCCCTGCACTCTCCACCCCTCCATCTTGTTCTGCCTCACACACCATCACACTCTCCCTGCCCCCCTGCACTCTCTACCCCTTCATCTCACACTCACATCCCCACACACTTCCTGCCAACCCCCTGCTCTCTTTACTCCACCCTCTCTTCCTTACCCACTCTCCCAAAATCTGTCATGCTGGTCTCTCTCTCTCTCTCTCTTTCTCTCCGGCTTCCATGTTCTCAAACCCTCCTGCTCTCACTCTCTCCCACCTCTTCCTCTCCATCAGTCCACCCACACTCTCCCTCTCCACGTTCCTGCTCCCTCCTCTGCTGCCATTTTCTCTCCTCAACTTCACCTCCCCCCCCTCCATCTCTTTCCAGCTCCCTCTCTCTCTCTCCCCGCCTCCCTCTCTCTCTCTCTCTCTCTCCCACTTCCTCTCTCTCTCTCTCTCCCACTTTCTCTCCCTCTCTCCCACTTCCACTCCCTCTCTCTCTCCCTCTCTCTCTCTCTCCCGCTTCCTCTCCCTCTCTCTTCCTCTTCCTCTCTCTCTCTCTCCCTCTCTCTCTCCCGCTTCCTCTCCCTCTCTCACTCTCTCCCTCTCTCACTCTCTCCCACTTCCTCTCCCTCTCTCTCTCCCTCTCTCCCTCTCTCTCTCTCTCTCTCTCCCACTTCCTCTCTCCCTCTCCGGGCTCCTTCCTCACACTCTCTCCCCCTCCCCAGCCCCTCTCTCTAAATCACTGATTGTGTTATTTTAACTTTCCCCCAGCTCCAGCCTCTCTGACTCTGGATCTGAACACAGCGAATCCCCGGCTCATCCTGTCTGAGGACCGGACCAGTGTGAGACTCGGAGACAAACGGCAGCGGCTCCCTGAAACCCCGGAGAGGTTTGA
Organism: Cetorhinus maximus; assembly: GCF_964194155.1. Classification (NCBI taxonomy): domain Eukaryota; kingdom Metazoa; phylum Chordata; class Chondrichthyes; order Lamniformes; family Cetorhinidae; genus Cetorhinus; species Cetorhinus maximus. The sequence goes on along the minus strand of NC_135899.1, from coordinate 19,690,454 downwards.
TCCCCGGGTCTGTGTCCTGGGATCAGAGAGATTTACATCAGGGAGACATTACTGGGAGGTGGGGGTGGGGGAGGAGACTCTGTGGGGGCTCGGAGTGGCCCGAGAGTCTGTGAACAGGAAAGAGTTAATCGACCTGATCCCCGAGTCCGGATTCTGGTTTGCGTGGCTGGTTCCCGGATTTGGTTATTTAGCCGCCACCTCCCCCTCACCGACCCCCCTCACCCCGAGTGTGAACCCCCGGAAGATCGGGGTTTTCCTGGACTATGAGGGTGGACAGGTGTCATTTTACAATGCGGACAACATGTCCCATCTCCACACTTTCACCCACACTTTCACTGGGAGAATCTTTCCCATCTTCCGCCCGGGATGGAATGACGGCGGGAAAAACTCGGCACCGCTGACAATCTGCGGGATTCAAGGTCACTAACAGATCCATCCCATAATTTCACACCGGCTCCCTGCCTCCTGCCAGCTGTAAACTGATGGGTGTGGGTCTCAGTCACAGGTGGAGAGAGAAGCCAGGTTAACATTCCGGTTATAAACCCTGTCTGGGAACTGGGAACTGAAAGATCAGCGAGGACCTCTGTAGGGCTGGGGGAAAGAAGGAGGGGGAGAGAAGAAACAAATAGAAGCTCAATTGTGGAGAGGAACTTACTGGGTAGAATGAGCTGTGAACTGCAGGAACCCGGTGACCTTCCTGCCTGTAATGTTGCTCCACAGGCGGAAGGTGGTGGGACATCAGCGTGTTTGAGATGAATCAGTTCAGTGATTCTCAAACTGGGGTCCGGGGAGTCTTTCCCGGGGGGTCCAGGAAATAATTTCTCCAGAGGGTGGGAGAGAGAGAGAAAAGCACAAGAGGGAGAGGAAGTGAAGTGGGGGAAATGACAAGCTCCCCGCTTTGTATAAATTCCCAGGAGTTAGTGTTAGACCTGCATGAGCAGCTGTCAAGATTTCCACCCCCAAACCTCCCGAATTCTCTCCCTTCTTCACGGTGATGGACATTTCGGCTGTCATGGTTTTCAGCGGTGAGTCTGATATTTCCTTTCGGTAGGAGGGGAGGTGGAAGACCAGCTGCTGCTGTGATACTCGTCTGCCTTCAATTTGGGCTCAGACAGTGAGCAAGTGCCGTTATCATGCTGTCTGGCCTGCTGAGTATTTCCATCATTTTCTGTTTATATTAATCTCTAATTGGTTTGTTTCTTGTAACCGCGATAAAACTGTCATCTTGACTTTCTTCACACTCTCACCATGTTTCAATAACACTGAGAAACTGGACTCGGTTTGTACACGCCTGTAAATATTGCCCAGACTGTCACATACAAGTGGGTACTCTGTATTAAAATTGGAGGGGTGTTTCCGGTTTGTTTTACATTAAAATAGGAACGTGCTTTGAGACTGTTTGAGCATGTCAATGATGTGACACTGTTGTGAATACTGATTTGATAATCTGTCTGTATTGAACGTGATGTGTGAACTGATCGGGTATGTATGCTATTAACAGGCAGTGTTAACCACGTGAAAAGTAGTTAAGTTGCTGCATTAGAATGTTTGTGATGGTCTTTCTCATGTACTGACGCATCTCCGAGTGCAACATGATCATTTGAATATCATTGCAATTTCTGTGATGGTTATTTTGAAATGTTCTTTTAGATATTTTAGGAACAATGTATATTTTGCAAAAAAAAAGCGGAGTCGCAGTTATCATTTATCTCTGGTTTGTCTGCTCTGTCTCATCACTTTCCCCGTCAGTGAAATAGTCCTTAAATAACTAGTATGTAGTTACCTATTTTATTAAAAACATTATTAAGTCTCTCTGTACATGTAACCTGTTCATATTATCATTTTTATATAGAATTATAATTTACATTGGGGTTCCATGATTACATTTGTAAATTGGTTCTTCAACCAAAAGAACCTGAAAACGAGTGGAATAGAAGCAGTTTTCTCAAAAAGGACACAGTTCATCATTAAATCTGAGAAGCAGAAACTAAACATGCTGTTTGTTTTATTTACAAATTTCTCCAGAGTCTGGGTCCTTACAGCCCCAGTTCCAAATTCAGCTGGATGATTTGAAGAGCTTCTGGCTGGAGTAAATGGAGTAACAGTTACCTGTAAATTGTCCTGAAGTTTACTCTGGTACTTCAGCCATCACTACCGTGGATAGGGACCTGAGATGTGCAGTGGGAATGCCAGCCTGCTTCAGGTGGGAAGCAATGCAAAATCATAAAATCACAATGCACAGACTGTGGTCAATCAGCCCCCTCTGTCTGGAGGGGCACCTTGATAGAGCTATTCAACTGGTCCCAGTCCAGTTCCTTTACCCCCACTGCCAATCCCTTTTTGAAAGTTAGTTTTGAATATTGTTTCCACCACACTGGCAGGCAGTGCATTCCAGATAATAACTGGCTGCGGGAAAATCTGTATTAATCTCACTCTGGATATTTTTAAAACAATACCTTACACCTGTATCCTTTGGTTGCTGAACCCTCTGCCACTGGAAACAGCTTCTCCCTATTTTCTCAAAACCTTTCATGATTTTGTACTTCTCTATTAAATTTTCCATTAAACTTCCCTGCAGAGACACTGGCCATAATCTTCCAATCCCCTTAGGTACAGGAGAGGAGCCAGAGGACTGGAGAATTGTAAATGTTTCATTCTTGTTCAGAAGCGGTCTAACAATAAATCCAGCAGCTCCAGGTAAGACAGTTTAACCTCTCTGCTGGGAAAGCTTTTAGAAGTGATAACCTTGGACACAATTAAAAAACACGTAGACAATTGTGTGGAGTACTTAAGGAAAGCCAGCCCGGATTTTTCAAAAGAAATGTGTCCAACCAATTTGACTGAGTTTTCTAATGCCGTAACAGGTATGATTGATAGGGTAACATGGCTAATGTGCTATTTCTAGACTTCCAAAAAGGCATTTGAAAGAAATCACATAATAGGCTAACATCATAAATTTGAAGCCCGTGGGATAAAATGGGCAGTGAAAGTGTGAATATGAATTTGCCTCAGCAGCAGAAACAGGTATGGTGAATGGTTATTTTTCAGACTGGAGTAGTTTTACAGTGTTGTTCCCAAGGGGTCGGTGTTATGACATGGCTGATGATGTGTGCTGGGCAGACCACATCCACACGGGAGACTTGTTCGCTCTATCACAATGGTTTTACAATTTGTATTTATTACGAGATGTGTGCACTAAATTCAGAAATAATGTGTCCACTAAGACTTTAGAGATCTTAAAAATGAAATTAGAGTATTTATTAACAAAATAAAAGATTTTAAACACATAAATCAGACTACAAATTACTTACTCCTATACCAACTTCTAACATTCTTAATATTAACCTGATTCCCAGCTACACATCCCCCTTTAAGGCAACAGAACAAAATAGATTTTAGAATTTAAAAAACCCAGCAAGTTAGCACAGTGCCCACTTGACAGTGGAATTCCAAATGACCTCCCCAACTTCAGTTACTTTACATAGCAGACTTATGCATAAATGGCTGGGGGCTTCTTGAAGGCAGGAATGTGAGCGGTGAGTAGGATGTTTAGAGGCCTCAAGGCAATTTAGACGAGTTAAGTGAGTGGGAAAAAAACATGTCAGATGTAGTATAACGTGGATAAGTGTGAAGTTATCCACTTCCCTAGGTAAAACAGGATGACAGAATATTTTTTAAATGGTGTCAGATTGGGAAATGTTGATGTACAAAAGGACCTGGGTGTCCTTGCATACAGATCACTGAAAGCAAGCATGCACGTGCAGCAAGCAGTTGGAAGAGGACTTCAGTACAGGGGTAAGTATGTCTTCCCGCAGCTATACAGGGCCTTGGTGAGACCACACCTGGAGTATTCTGTGCAGTTTTGAACTCCTGAGCGGAGAAAGAAAACTTTCCAGACAGGCAGTGCAGCGAAGGTTCACCAGGCTGATTCCTGGGATTGTCGTGTGAAAAGACATTGTGTCGATTAGACCTGTATTCACACGAGTTATAAGAATGAGAGGGGATCTCATTGAAACATGTAAAATTCTGACTGGGCTGGACAGGCTGGATACAGGGATGATGTTTCCTCTGGCTGCGGGGTCTAGAACAAGGGGTCTCAATCTTAGGATACAGGGTAGGCCATCAAGGACCGAAATGAGGAGAAACCTCTTCGCTCAGAGGGTGGTGAATTCTCTGCCACCGAGGGCTGTGAAGGCCAATTCACTGAATATGTTGAAGAAGGAATTAGGTAGATATCTGGACACTAAAGTCGTCAAAGGGGCTGGGGAGAGATCGAGACTATGACGTTGAGATTGAGGATCAGCCATGATCATATTGAATAGTGGAGGAGGCTCGAAGGGCGAATGAGCTACTCCTGCTTCTATTTTTCTATGTTTTTCCACTCCTGTTAGATCTTACATGGCCCTCTCCTCACATAGCCTTTCATTTTCCTTTAATTTTCCCTTTACTATGTAAATTCAACTATTTGATATGACTCTGAAACGTTAAAGTCTGAAAAGGAAGGTAAAAAATAAAATATTTTTCAGGCACATAAATAAAAATAGGAAGGCTGGGATGGAAATAGGACCATTAAGGGATAGATAGGATAATGCCACAGATAAGGATAGAGACAGGCCAGAAATTTTAAATGATTACTCAACCTCTCAGGCTGTACGGCTCACAATGAATGTATGTAGTGAATACTAAATGTATCATTATTGTATTGAAGCACCTCAGAGTGCAACATGATGTAGGTTGATAACTCCAATACCATTGCACTGTCTGACTGTCATGACCAGGTTGAAATGATTGTAATATTCATGGATTGTCTTGAAGCACCTCGGGATCCATGTGTTAAAGTTGAATCTGATTGCACTTTTTGTGATGGCAATTTAGAAATGTTTGTAATGTCCTTTCAGATATTTTATGAATAAAGTATATTTTTCTAAATAAATTAAATGATTATTTAATTTCAGTGTTTAACAGGGAGCTAGAACAGGTAGACATGATATTGATTGATGATCTAAGTCTTCAGGTAAGTGCAATTAAAATAAGAGAAAAGAGATAGATTCAAACTCAAAGAGGATAAAACCCTGGCCCAGAAGTTTCACAACCACACATTTAAAATAATTCTAGGGAATAGATAGCAGAGGTATTACTGCAGATTTAAAGTATTTTTTTTTAGGAAAAGGTGTGGTGCTAGAGGACTGGTGGATAGTGAATGTAATTCCTGTTCTTAAAAATGCAGGACAGAATGTGCCTAGGGAATAGTAGATCAGTCAGCTTCATTTTGGTGCTAGAAGAAATAATGCAATCCCTACTAGAGAGAGGAAGAACTTCTAACAAAAAAAATGAATCATGAGCATGGATTTCAAAAGGGAAAATCTCTCTTGACCAAAGTAATGAAATTTTAGGAGGAGGTAACAGAGACAGTAGACAATGGTAATGTAGTAGATGCAATTTACCTGGATTTTCAAAAGGCCTTTGACAATGCCTCTTACAATAGGCTACTGAATAAAGTTAGAAAATATGGAGTCAGGGGAGAAGGGAAGAATGGGTTGCTAGCAGGTAGTAAGCAGAGGGTAGTTATTCAGAGTGGCAGAAAGTGGAAAATAGTATTTGACAAGGATCAGTACTGGGCCCACTGCAGTTGATAATTTGCATTAATGTTTTGAACTTCAGAATCAGAAACACAATTTATAAATGGATGACGTGTCTTTATATGTGCATGTGTGCATGCGTGTGTGTGTGTGTGTGTGTGTGTGCGTGTGTGTGTGCGTGTGTCTGTGAGAGAAACAGTCGGTCAGTCAATACTGAGGAGGAAAAGGCTGAAGAGAAACAAACAAAGCAGGAGGGCTTCTTTTTGAAGGGATCAAATTGAAAATTAGGGAAGTTAAGCTAAATTTATTTCAAACTTTGGTTAGATCATACTTACAGTACTGCACGTGGCTCTGGTCAATTTATTATTAAAAAGGATAGAGGAACTGGGGAGAGTGCAGAGTGGATTTAAAATTTCATCCCACCCCCACACCCCCCTCCTTACCGTCCAAGGGCCCAAATACTCCTTTCAAGTGAAATAGTGCTTCACTTGCACTTCCCTAAATTTGGTCTACTGCATTTGCTGCTCCCAATGATGTCACATCTACATTGGAGATACCAAACGCCGACTGGGTGACAGCTTTGTGGAATACCTTCGGTCTGTCTGCAGGCATGGTCCAGACCTTCCTGTCCCTTGCCATTTCAACACACCATCCCGCTCTCATGCCCACATGTCCATCATGGGCCTGCTGCAATGTTCCAGTGAAGCTCACCGCGAAATTGAGGAACAGCGCCTCATCTTCCGACTAGGCACTTTACAGCCTTCTGGACTTAACAACAAGTTCAACCACTTCAGATCATGAACTCTCTCCTCCATCCTTACCCATTTTAATCCCCTTTATTCCAAATATTTAATTTTAAATATTAATTTATATACATACATTTTTTTCCTCCCCATTTCTATTATTATTTTTAAAATTTATTGCCATTCATTGTTTTATCCCCACCTTTTAGCTTATTTTGATCTTTTCTCCCACACCATCACCCCCCAGCCCCCCACCCCCATTAGGGCCAAATGTAACTTGCTCATCCTGCTTTCTATCATTAATGCCACCATTAGCACTTCCTTTAGCCAGTATCACCACCATCAACACCCCTTTGACCTTTTGTTTATGACATCTATTGCAATCTCGCCGTTGCCTCCACCTATCACTGGCCTTCTAGCCAGCTTCATCTGTCCCACCCCCTTAAACAGTATATATTTCACCACATTTCTACTTCTTTTTAGTTCTGAAGAAAAGTCACCATGGACTCGAAATGTTAACTCCATCCTCTCCACAGAAGCTGTCAGACTTGCTGAGTTTTTCCAGCAATTTTTGTTTTCATTACCCAAAATTAACGTTAATCCTACAGAAAGTGAGCCTGGGGAATTAATAATGGAAAATAATGAGATGGCAGATGAATGGAACCGATATTTTGCATTAAGCTTCACTATTGAGGATATAAGTAACCTCCCAGAAATCACTGTATCTCAGGAAATGGAGGGGAGTGAGGAACTCAGGAAAATTGCAATCACCAGGGAAGTGGTATTGAGCAAACAGTTGGAGCTGCGGGCTGACAAATCCCCAGATCCTGTGGACTTCATCCTAGGGTCTTAAAAGAATTGGCTAGTGAGAAAGTTGATGCATTGGTTGGTGGGGTGGGTGGGGGAGATGAACAGAAGGGAAGGTCTATGATAAAATAGAAAACAGGACAGATTAAATGCTGCAAAGTGTCTTTACGAAGTAAGTCTGGAACGAGATGCAGTGGTTTCTGTCGAGTTTCTTCCTGAGCAGTTCCGTGACACAGGACCCTGTGCTCTACAGGCTGTTCCTAGGGACGCACACCGAGATAAACGTCAATTCCTGTTCGACAGGTACTAGAAACTGTAAAATATTGTTTTCAAAATATAAACTTTATTCATAAAGTTAAGGTAAATTACAAGACAGTTCCAATCTGACATCACATAAAGTGCAACACAAATCTATTTTGTTTAATGCAGCCTATGACATTCTCAGGTACTTCAGCACGCTCACAAACAGATTACAAATAGATTTACAATTCTCGTTTCATATCAAACATTCTCTGGTACGTTGTCTGGGGAAAGGAAAATTAAATGACAGAACAGAAAATAATTGAGGGGAAAATGCACAAACATTGAGGAAAACCAGACACTGAGCTGCTGCACAGAGGCTCACTCACCTGTACATTATCTTACACAGCGCTCTCTCCCCCTCATTCACGCTGTGAACCACATAGGGACACCGGGCAGACACAGCCTGTGCTGATGGGGAGCCTTGCTCGCCTGTACACATACATTATCTTGTACTCCATGTCGGTGATTTTACAATGATATAAAGGCATCAATTGCACATAAGTGATTGTGTAAATATGCTGTGGGTTCATTTATTGAGGCGAGGAACATGGGGACAGATATACATGGATAGAAATATTGAAGGCATCAGCAGCAGAAATGTCTGTTGTGTGCTCTGCTCAATATCAAAAGTGAAACTAAAGCTAGATTGCATGACACACTTCCCTTCTAGCGATGATAGGCAGCTATCTCTTAAAGACATATTACAGCATTCCCCCTTTTCAAAGGTACTTTAACCCCTTCCAAAGAAGTGTAACTACTTACAATACTTGTTCATGTTTAGATACCTAATGGTATAACAGGAGCGTATCGAACGGATAAATCTATGAGTCCCTGAAGGGTAAGGGCAATCTACAGGTATGCCCAGATCCTATGATGGTAACTTTATCTGGAGGTGTATTTAATTGCTCACAGTGACCTGTCCGATTGTGAGACTTGCATTTTGTTTCTGGTTTCATTAGGGATCTTTTCCTAAATGCAATAGGAATGCACGGTGGTTGAGGAGCTGGAATAAATCTGATTTCTCCTCAGTTACGTCTCACCATTGTGCCTTTTTGTGTCATGACTTCATAGGACCCTGGTTCTGAACCAATCTTTGACGCCTCGGCTGGTTACCACGTACCCTTCTGTGGGCCCCTGGACGTGAAATTGTTCCAACTGTAAACTTGGCAGCTCTGTACCCACATTTTTATCAAGACATTGGCCGTCTTCTCTTACAGTTTTAAAAGTTGCTCTCTAGTCTTTGAGACAGTAGGATGGGTAAGAGTCCATAAATTGGTATGCACTGGTCGGCCAAACAAAATCTGTGCCAGTTATAGAATAATTCCACTTAAAGGTGTCACTCTTGGATGTAACATTGCAATGGGTAGATCTTGCTTGGTCTGTCTACATTTGAGAATTAGGGATTTCACTGTGCAAATCATTCATTCATCTGGGCCATTAGATCAAGCTAATATCAGGTCATAAAGATTCCAGTTTGATGAGCTGCCTGCCTTTAGAAATGACTTACCGGGAGGTGCCTGACTTGTCCCAATATGGCCAAAATGATCTTATCTGCTCGTGGCGATACTGACTTGAATCAGGCCATCCGTTTTCCACAGTTTCTGTAGTGTCACCTTTCACCATTTCTTCTTGTAGCTGCTAGCATTTGTTTTGCACAAAATGCTATGGATCAATTGACTGACTTGCAGACTTGTTCTGGATCAATTGATAGACTTGCATTCTCCTGCAAGCATAATGTTGCAGCTCACTTTTAATTGACAATTATGTCTAAACATCCTGGATATTTCGATTTTAGTTCATGAGCTGAGGTGACAGGTGTAGTGTCTGAGTTTGATCTGCCTTGTGAGGTCTGATTGATTCCATGGATTGTTGCTAGTGTGAGGTCATGGCATGCTGGTACACCTAGGGACTCTGGGCCTTTAGTCTCCATAATGTAGAACATCTGTGTCACCAGGAGGATTGATTGTACTTACAGTCCAGGAGTATGATCCTGCAAATGGAATTTGTGAGATGTTGTATGCTGAGTGTTTCACAGCAGTTGGTTTTGCCATGTCTACAGATATGTGTCTTTTAGAATTAGTAGAGGTAGCATGTTGGCACTTGCCCCTGTGTCAATCTTGACAAATAATGAATCCTTACCAACTTTCTTAGGGCAGCTAATTCGAATCTTGGCAAACACTTCAGATGGTGAGATGGCATCAATGCTTTCCACAAGATTGACGGTGTGAAATAGGTGCTCTTCACTCTCCATATCATTGTGCACATCGTCATTTTCTTGTTTGTCAATCGCTTCGTGTATATGTTTCTGGTGGGATACCAGCTGGCCATCCTCATTGCTGAAAAGTACCTGTTGCATGCAGGTTGTTTGGATCAGCGCACGGCTCTTTGTAGCTGCATCAGCCTTTGCTCAAGTGTACAGCCTCTGCCAACGGCCCTTTCTGCCACATGCCTTACAGAATCGATGAAAAGTTGGGCATTTCCTTGGTGCATGCAGAAGGCTACACCCTCCACATGTCCTGCTAGGTTTGGGTTTCCTAGTGAGTGCTTCAACAACTGGGTTGTACTTTGGACCTGTAAGTTTCATCAAACTGTGAGGATCGCTTTGTACTTACATCCATCCTCTTCAGCCGCTCTTGAATGCTACACCTTTTCGGCTTGTCTAACAGATCTTCCTGGAATCCTTCCATGGGAGTGGATGTGATCACCAACTCAACAATTCTGCCTGCTAGCTCTGCATTTGAAAAATCACAGAACGTCCCCTTTTCTCTGCACCTGCTGATGAAGTGGTCTATGGATTCTGTAAAAAAACCAAAAATAGCTGGAAAAACTTAGCAGGTCGGACAGCATCGACGAAGATGAATACAGTTGTAGTGTCGAGTCCGTGTGACTCTTCATCAGAACTAAAGAAAAATAGAAATGAGGTGAAATATAAGCTGGTTGATGGGGGTGGGACAGGTGAAGCTGGATGGAGGGCCAGTGATAGGTGGAGGCAAAAAAGAGATTGCCAAACATGTCATAGACAAAGGGACAAAGGATTTTCATGGTAATGATATTACCTAAGGAATGTGCTAATGGTGACATTAAGGGTAGAAAGCAAGACGAGGAAGTGACAAATGGTCCGAGTGGCTGTGGGGTGAGGGGAAGGGATCGAAATAGGCTAAAAGGTGGAGATAAAACAATGGATGGGAATAAATTTAACATTAATAGAAATTGTTGGGAAAAGGAAAATATATTTTAAAAGTGACAAATTATTAGAAAAAAGGGGGATCGGAAAGGGGCTAAGGATGGGGGAGAGAGGTCATGCGCTAAAGTTGTTGAACTCAATGTTAAGCCCGGAAGGTTGATAAGTGCCTAATCGGAAGATGAGGTGCTGTTCCTCCAGTTTGCGTTGAGCTTCACTGGAACATTGCAGCAGGCCAGGGACGGATATTTGGGCATGGAGGGTGTTGTCGAAATGACATGAACTCTAATTGATGAAGCCAGAAGTTGAACCTGATTCTGCACCAGTCACCCAATATCTTTTGGGGATCCTTTAGCTCTTCTGCTGTTGATCCTGACCTGTTCAGCCTGTGTAGACCGACAATGACATTATCTTGCCCCCTCACATTCTGTGAACCAAATGCTGTTCAAAAGGGAATTGGATAAATAATAAAAGAAAAATGATAAAGGTCATTTCCTGAGCCGATTTGGCATTGGAATTTAAAAGCCTAAAGTCATTTTAGAAGCAGCTCGCTGCTGCAATGGGGGAATCATTTGTTTCTGGGTGAATGAATTTAAAAAGCGTCTCTTCCTAAAAACCGTTTCTCTTGCTTATGCCACCCTCTGCTGGCCGTTGAACGCTGGTACACAAGCAGAGAGGAAATCATGATAAATGCAGTGAGTGCAGAGCGACCTCAAAGGCCAACGTTAAAATAAAAGCAAAACACTGCGGATGTTGGCGATCTTGGACCTCGAAACGTTAACATTATTTGCTTCTCCATATACATGTGTCCTGTATGTGTTAATTTTTCGAGTACTTTGTAGTACATGCAACAGCGGTCTCTGTTGGTGAAGAAATATGTTACAGTAAAATCTGACATTAATTAGTTAATCAGAGGAGAGCGCAAATGCAGTCCTCCCGCTCCCACAAATTTTACAGTCGAGAATCCCGCATTTGGGGACATCGCAGGTGTCAGCACACTCGAAGTGCAATGGGCTGACCTCGTCCTGGGAGAACCACCTCTTTTTTGGACAAATATACTTTATTCATTAAATATCTGGAAGAACGTTACAAAACATTTCTAAATCGCCATCACAAAAAGTGTATCAAATTCAACTTTTAGACATGGATCACGAGCTGCTTCAATACAATCAATGAATATTACAGTCATTTCAATATGGTCATTACAGACAGTCGGAAAGTGCAATGGTATTGGAGTTATCAACATACATCCTGTTGCACTCTGAGGTGCTTCAATACAATTATGATACATTTAGTATTCACTGCATACATTCAATGTGAGCCGTTCAGCCTGAGGGGTCGATCCAATTTCCAGTCTCTTGGTGCACTATGGCAGAAAGGTCTTAGACAGCGACCCTTCCCTATTGCGCCATTGCGGCGGCTGCCCCAAGCTTTAGTGTGTCTCTCAGCACATAGTCCTGGACCTTGGAATGTGCCAGTCTACAACACTCGGTCGGGGACAACTCTTTGCACTGGAAGACCAACAAGTTTCGTGCAGACCAAAGAGCATTGTTCACTGAGTTGATGATCCTCCAGCTGCAATTGGTGTTTGTCTCGGTGTGTGGCTCTGGGAACAGCCCTTAGAGCACAGAGTCCTGTGTCACAGCACTGCTCGGGATGAACCTCGACAGAAACCACTGCATTTCTCTCCAGACCTTCTTTGCAAAGGCACAATTCACAAGGAGGTGAGCAAAAGTCTCTTGCCAACCCCCTACCACACACAGCCACCTCAAGGGCAAGGTGCAGAGAGGGTGAGACTCCTGGTGTGTAGGAAGGATCTGATTGGGAGGCACCTTGGTGCCTCTTGGAAAGTTCTGGCGATGAACCATTCTGCCACATGACTTTGGCAGTCTGCTCGGGGAACCATCGGAAAGGATCCAACATCTCCTTTTCCTGCAGGGCCTCTAAAACGTTACGTGCCGACCACTGCCTGATGGACTTGTGGTCAAAGAAGTTTCTCTGCATAAATTTTTCCATCAGGGACAGGTGGTACGGCATGGTCCAACTACTTGGAGCATTCCGCGGCAGCGTAGCCCGACCCATCCTTCCCAACACTGGGGACAGGTAGAACCTCAGCACGGAGTGACACCTGGTGTTTGCGTACCCAGGTTCTACACACAGCTTGATGCAGCCGCACACAAAGGTGGCCATCATGATGAGGGCGATGTTGAGCACGTTTTCTCCCCGTTATCTTGAGGCTTGTAGATCGCGTCCCTGTGGACACGATCCATTTTCAAACTCCAGATAAAGTGAAAGATGGCTCAGGTGATCAGGAGTCTGGAATGGGCCAGACCTGCGCCACGTACAGCAACAGCAAGAGTGTCTCACACCTAATGACCAGGTTCTTACCCGTAATGGAGAGGGAGAGTCGCTGCCACATGCCCAGTTTTCTTTCCACCATAGACACTCGCTCCTTCCAGTTTCTAACGCATGCCCCGGTCACTCCGAACCATATCCCCAGCACCTTCAGGACGTCTGACCTGACGGTGAAGGGGACAAAGGATCAGTCAGCCCAGTTCCCAAAGAACATGGCCTCACTATTCCCATGATTTACCTTGGCTCCCCAGGCCAGTTCAAACTGGTCGCAGATGTTTATCAGTCTGCGCACCGACAGCAGAACCGAGCAGAAGACGGTGACATCGTCCATGTACAGGGAATCTTTGATCTGAGTGCCTCCACTGCCTGGGATCGTCATTCCTCTTATGCCCTGATGGACTCAGCAAAGGGTTCTGTGCAACACACAAACAGAACAGGGAAGAGAGGGAAGCCCTGCCTGACTCCAGATTTAATTGGAAAACTTTCTGATTCCCACCCATTGATTTGAGACTGCGCTACTGATGTTAGTGTAGAGCAGTTGGATCCAGTTGCGGATTCCCTCCCCAAACTCCACCTTGCAGAGCACATCCACCATGTAGGTGTGTGATATTCTGTCAAAGGCCTTCTCCTGATCCAGGCTGATGAGGCAGGTATCCACACCCCTGTCCTGTACATAGGTAATCGTATCCCTGAGCAGTGCAAGGCTGTCCGAGATCTTCCTGCCGGGCACAGTGCAGGTCTGGTCAGGGTGGATCACCAACTCCAGAGCAGACTTGACCCGATTGGCGATGACCTTGGACAGAATCTTATAGTCCACTTTCAACAGTGAGATGGGTCCCCAATTTGTAATTTCCTCCCTTTCCCCCTTGTGCTTGTAGATGAGGGTGATGATGCCTTTCCTCATGGATTCTGACATGCTGCCGGCCAGGAGCATACTCTCGTACACTTCTAGCAGTTCTGGGCCGATCCAGTCCCACAGAGCCGAATACAACTCAGCCGGTAAGCCATTGCTTCCAGGAGTCTTACACTTCTCGAAGGACTCAAGGGCCTTAGTCAGTTTGTCAGGCGATAGCAGTTTGTCCAGGCTCTCCTGCTTGGAGCAACAGTTAGAACTTGGTGGTTGGGGTAAGGTTGCTGAGGAAGTTTTTGGAGTCGCAAAGATGTTGTTTATTGTAAAAGCGAAATACAGCTCTGAAGAAGGGTCATAGAGACTCGAAACATTAACTCTGTCTGTCTCTCCACAGATGCTGCCAGGCTTGCTGAGATTTTCCAGCATTTTCTGTTGTTTCTGATGTAGTTTTTTGTCTCCAGGAGAGGTGATTAGAGCCCTGGGGAGCATCCGAGGAGAAAATTAAAAGGTCCATTATTGGGGTTTATGTGGAGGTTATTGGTTTTCAGGATAATGTTAGTGGGGAAACAGTGGTGGTTATTGGGGTTCCGGGTAATGTTAGTGGGGACTGGGGGAATTATTGGGGTTCAGGGTAATGTTACTGGGGGCAGGGGTTATTGGGGTTCAGGAAAATATTTTTGGGGGCACTGATGGATTATTGGGGTTCAGGGTAATGTTGTTGGGATGGGGGGTTATTAGGGTTCAGGATAATGTTATTGGAGGCACCGGGGTATTATTGGGATTCATGATAATGTTCCTGGGAGCACCGGGGTATTATTGGGGTTCAGGATAACGTTAGTGGGGACACGGCAAGGGTTTTATTGGAGGTCACGATGTGGTCGTGGGGGTGATGGGGTGTGAGGCAGACTCGCTCAGCAGACTTCGCTGAGGGAATGCTGCCTGCAGTATGGATATTCCCCATTTGGTGGCGCCACTCCCTCACCTCTCAGGCTGTCTCCTCATTTTGCTCTCTCCAAAACTCAGCCATCCTCACTGCAAAACAGTCCTGGGCTGTTCCCAAGGCATTCTCAACGCTTCACTCAGTTTGTCTCCTTCAATATTTTTTTTTCAAAAAGAGAATTCTTTTTCTCCCTTCCTTTCTGTCCCACCCCTCTGTGCCGCCCAAATTTCTCTTTGAATTGCTGGGTGGCCCTGGGGTTAACCCCCACTGGTTTTGAGGTTAGGTTGGAGCAGCTAGGCTTGTTCTCCCTGGAGCGAAGGTGGTGGGTCTAATAGAGGTGGACAAGATTATGACAGGTTTAGATAAGTTAGGCAAAGGAAGGCCACTGCCATTAGCTCCCATATACAAGGACTAGTGTCTGTAAGTGTGGCGGGAAGCAGAGACAGATATTCCGTTTGACTGAAGATCTGACAGGCCACTCGCTTTGTTCCCCTGTAGACTAGTGAGGACGTGGGTGATGTGTAACAGGGACTTGGCAAGAGATGGGATATAAGCGGTAGTGTTACAGATGAACTGAAGTTTATGTTGGGCGGTGGGCGGGTTACTGGCGATGAGAACATTGGAATAGTCAGGACTGGAGTCAGAGTGATGGCTGAGTGTGTCGGTAGGGCTGAAGTCTGTGCAAAGCTGGACAATGTTACAGGAATGGAGTTTTTGTGATCACAGGGTCAGCAGTTCATTTCCGGGTTGGAGCATAATCGATATGTGTGAAAGACAGCGCACTGATTAACTAGCCTAACATAGTGCAAATTAACAATGTTGTCTTATCTCTTCGTTCATTATCTCCCATTGAACCAGTGTCAAAACTTGGATAGAATCCAAAAGTGCTGTATCCTCAAGAACATTTCCTTGCGTGAAAACAGGTTTTGTAACTTATGGCGTAAACAAAAATCTTCACTTGGAAGCATATACTTACGCAAAGACGTGTGGCAGGTCAGAATATTGGAAAGAATATAAAGAACAGCAAAAATGACAAAAAAAATAATGAGGAGAGAAAAATTAGAGTTTGAGGGAAAGTTCGCTAGTCATATAAAGACATATAGTTAGAATTTCTATAGATATTTAAATAAAAGAGTTAAGAAAGTGAGCATTGGTCCTTTAGAGAGTGAGTCTGGGGATTTGATAATGGAAAGTAGGGAGATGGTGGATGAATTAAACAGATATTTTGCTTTGGTTTTCACTATGGAGGACACAAGTAACATCCTGGAAATAGCTGTAAATCAGGAAATGGAAGGAAGGGAGTAACTTGGGAAAATCATAATCACCGGGCAAGTGGTATTGAGCAGATTGTTGGGGCTGCGGGCTGGCAAATCCCCAGGTCCAGATGGACTTCAACCTACGGCCTTGAAAGAAGTGGCTAGTGAGATAGTTGATGCATTGGTTTTAATTTTCCAAAATTCCCTAAATTTGGGGAAGGTTCCAGTAGATTGGAAAATACTAAATGTAATTCCTTTATTCAAAAAAGGAGGGCGAGAGAAAGCAGGAAGCTATAGGCCAGTTAGCCTAGTATCTGTCATGGGTTAAATGTTAGAAGCTATTACTAAAGATGTTATAGCAGGGCACTTAGAAAAATTCAAGGCAATCAGACAGAGTCAACATGGTTTTGCAGAAGGGAAATCATGTTTAACCAATCTATTAGAGTTTTTGAAGGAAGCACATGTGCTGAGGATAAAGGGGAACCGGTGGATATACTGTACTTAGATTTCCAGAAAGCATTTGCTAAAGTGCCACATCAAAGGTCGTTACAGAAAATAAAGGCTCATGGTGCAGGTGGTGACATGTTGGCAAGGATAGAAGATTGGCTGGCTAACAGGAAGCAGAGAGTAGGCATAAATGGGCCTTTTTATGGTTGGCAGGATGTGAGGGGTAGTTTGCCACAGGGATCAGTGCTGGGGCCTCAACTGTCTACAATTTAGATAAATGACTTGGATGAAGCGACCAAAGGAATGGTTGGTAAATTTGCTGATGACATAAAGATAGGTAGGAAAGTAAATGGTGAAGAGGATGTAATGAGGCTACAAAGTGACACAGATAGGTTAAGTGGGCAAAGATCTGGCAAATGTAGTATGATGTGGGAGAATGTGAAATTATTCATTCTGGCAGGAAGAATAAAAAAGAAGCTTATTATCTCAATGGTGAGAAATTGCAGAGCTCAGATTCAGATTGATCTGTGTGTCCTTGTGCATGAATCACAAAAGGTTAGTATGCAGTTACAGCAGGTAATTAGGAAAGCTAATAGAATGCTATCATTTATTGTGAGGGGAATTGATTACAAAAGTAGGGAGGTTGTGCTTCAGTTGTACAGAACACTGGTGAGACATATCTGGTGTATTGTGCTCAGTACTGGTCTCTTTATTTAAAGAATGTCGTAAAAGCATTAAAAGCATTTCAGAGAAGATTTACTAGACTAATGTCAGGAATGGGAATGCTGTCTTATGAGGAAAGGCTGGACAGGTTAGGCTTGTATCCACTGGAATTTAGAAGAGTAAGAGGTGAATTAATTGAAACCTTTAAGATCCTGAGGGGTCTTGACAGGGTGCATGTGGAGAGGATGTTTCGTCTTGTGGGAGAATCTAGAGTTAGGAGTCAATGTTTAAAAATAAGGTGTCTCTCATTTAAGACAGAGGTGAGGAGAATTTTTTTTCTCTCAGAGGGTGGTGAGTCTTTGGAACTCACTGCCTCAAAAGACGGTGGAAGCAGAGTCTTTGAATAGTTTTAAGGCAGAGGTAGATAGATTCTTGAATAACAAGGAGATAAAAGTTTATCGGGGGTAGGCAGGAGTATGGGGTTGAGGTTACATTCAGATCAGCCATGATCTTATTGAATGGCAGAACAGGCTCGAGGGTCTGAGTGGCCTACTCCTGCTCCTAATTCGTATGTAGGTTCAAAGAAAATATAAATAAACAAAAGCATGATCAGGAACCTCAAATGTGCATTTCATTGGGGCCTGTCCTGCAGAAAAGAATTCACAATTTTAATTCCTTTTATACTTCAGAATTATTGGATTTAAGATTTTGTTAGAAATGGGAGAGACAACGTGACATTTCTACTATCAACAAATACCGCTTCTCTAAAATTAGCTCACCAGTTACGCCAAGTATCCTATCTCCTCTGGACCCAGTTCACACAGACACTGTACCCCATCTGACTCATCAGCCTTTCACACTGACATTGAATCCCTTTCTCACCTAAATCTCAGCACAGGTCCACATTAAGAGGAACTACGTCAGGTTATTTTGAGCTAGTAACCCAGGACAATTACCAAAATGATGCTGGATTATAACCAGCATTGCGATGTGAAGCTGGGAGCTGGGTTTTGACTGGCAAACCAGCTTCACATGGGTCCTCAGAGAGAGGAGACTGGGTAGAAACGGTACTCAGGTCTAAGAGGCTCCTGGCCAGGGTGCTCACCAAATGCTCCTTACATTTTTTCTGCAATTTAAAATGCCGCCAATGATTCTGCAATGTTTACTTGCTGAGGATCACAAGTCACCTTGCTCAACAAATATCAAATATTACATGTCATTACTTGACCATATTTACCCATTAATTGAACCAGATCAATGTTCAATGTTTTGGGTTTGAATTACTTGGGTTGGGGTGGGGTGATGGTGGTGGAGGAGGTGGAATTATCTATACAGTCAGGCTTTCTTTAAAATCGGAGTGTGCTAATTGGAAGACATGCATCTCAGTATCAGAATGTACAGTGGGACAATGATGTGACAGAAATGAAGCTTCCTGGGCAAAGGGAAAGGATGTCAAAAGCTAGGCCCGTGTTCCCGCGTAGTAGTTTTGTTCAGGGCTACTGACTGTCCCTCAGAGGCGGACTGACTGTGGGGAAATTTCCGCCAGTGCCTGTCGAAACGCTGAATGCCTGTGTCTGAATGTTGCCCCCTCCCGGGCTCTGCACCCATCCACTGCTCCTTCCATCACAGCCTCATCTGTGACTGCTATCTCTGGCCCCATTTAACCGCACCCTCACCAATTGTTTCAGTGATCAACACGCAATTCTGGTCTGGTGATACATCCCGAGGAAAATGCTAAAAGCGGCTGAGGAGAGTGCACCAACAGGTGTTAAGGGTGCTAAGGACAGGCTGACTGTCCTTGGTTGTGCCAATGCAGCCAGCACACGCAAATGTAAATTGTCTGTAATTGGGAAGAGCAAACGTCCCAGATGCTTCAAAAGGATTCGGACATTACCTGTTCACTATTCTGCCAATGAGGGTAACCGGGGACATGTTTTCTGATTGATTTCACAACCACTTTGTACCAGAGGCACGTTGGGAGCTGTGAAATCATGTTTCTCCTGGACAATGGTTAAGCACATTCTCCTGCTGAATTCTTGGTGAAGAACAATGTTTTCGCTGTTTACTTTTCCCCCAAAGTAACGTCATTAACTCAGTCAATGGACCAAAGTAATTTTCGGATCATGAAATGTAAATATAAAGACTCCTTCTTGAATAGTATATTTGGCGCTATGACAGAGGCCTGGGGGGTGGAAGGCATCCAAAAGGAGTTTACAGTTTTTAAAAAATTCATTCATGTGATGTAGGCATCACTGATTAGACCAGCATTTATTGTCCTTGTTCAGAGTCACATGGAGGCCAGACAAGGACAGCAGGTTTGCTCCCCTAAAGGACATTAGTGAACGAGATGGGTTTTTACAACAATCAGCAATGGTTCCATGGCTATTATCAGACTTTAAATTCCACATTTTGATTGAATTTAAATTTCACCATCTGTCTTGGTGGGATTTCAACCTGGGTCCCCAGAGCATTGCCTTGGGTCACTAGAGTATTAATCCAGTGACAATACCACTATACCACCAGCTCCCCCTGACACCATCTATGTATCTGCTAATGTGTGGTGCCTTTTTGATAAAGACACCGACCAACGGTGGGACAACCTTTGGCCTGCAACGTTGTTCATCGAAACGATAATATTGACAAAGAACTTTGAAGACTCATGTGAACAAGGGAAAAAATTCTGGTAAACTAGCTCCTTGAGTATTCAAGATGCATATGAATGGAATGTGTGAATACACTGGAGGCTGAGGATATTGAGGAAGTGTTTAACACCGTTAAAAATGCTCCCAATGTTCATTCTTTGACTGACAGGGAGATTGCAGGAATGGTGTTACATCAAGACCAACTTGATAAATACAGTGTTGATGAGTGAACCCAGTAGAGAAAGTGCCAGTGGATGATATTCTTAAGATGTGTGACAGGTTGATATATGCACCCGAATAACGTGCAATTATAAGTGAGCAAGAAATAACGTCAATCAAAAGACAAACTTATGAAAGAAAAGCCAAAGTTGATGACGCAAATGAAGCTGGGGGAACTAGTCAAGAATGCCTCCCAGGAGAGAACATCGACACTCTGAACCCTTTCCTACAAGCAGAATTGCCATGGGTGGGTACTATTACAGGTACCCTGCATTTATTATTCAGTGATACATCTTACTTTTCTGGCCATTTTATTCAATTTAGGCTTGGACTATTGTAATGTAAGTAGGCCCAGTCCCATACGTGGTATCCCGAAAATCAAAATTATCTGAAATCCGAAATGCGATTGGCCCCGAGGATTTCGGATAACAGATACTCAACCTGTAGAATATTGCAGAATGTAATTCTAGCTATGCTAGAGATGAATGATTCAAAATACCACACAATTGAAAATAAAATGCCTACTGCCCACCGGCAGCAATATTTTTCACTTAAAAAGCAGTTTTACTGCCATATATGTCTCAGCGATTAGCTGATGGAATCAAACAGCCTGTTCCTTTGGTTGCTCATAATAGGCAGAGTACACAAGCAGCCCACACTTGCAAAACTGTCCGATGTGATTCCGTGATTGGGTAGCACTTACTGAACAATCTTGAGTGTGCTAATGACTACACTGACGACCAATTTACGATAACAATCTCAAATATGATGTCAAACTTGAACTGTTTTCTTTTTGCAAATTTTTATCAGTAAAGTATATTTTTTGGGAAGAAGCTGGTTGGTTCCTGGGTCTATTCCAGCTGTTGGGTAACTGACTTTAACATACACCATACATTAATCCCAGATGTACGAGCTAGAGGTTCTGTCAAAGACTGCAGCAGGTTTGAGACATGAGGTTTAGTGATATTTGTAATGTTGTGTAACCAAATGAAGAATCAATGCTTCAGCTAAGGAATGGTTCGATTGCACAGAAGTGTGGGACACACATCACTTAGTATAACAGTCCCAGCTTCTCTAATCTAACCACGTCGAGTTCCTCAGCCCTGGAATCATGGTCATGAATCTTTTTTGCACCTTCTCTAAAGCATTCATCATGGTTGGGCATCCTTCTAACCACATAAGGTAATAGCCATGCAGCACATCCATTGGAGATGGCTGTAGTGCAATTGGAAATGTACTATATGACCAACGTACCCACTCCTATGTCGAATGTCAGGAATCCAGGAACTTACCGGGAAAAACAAGGGAAGCTGCAGACACAACATCTTGGAAAACTCCTGCCCTGGCCAGTCTGAGTCAACCTGCATGCTCCAGATGGCCTGCAACTGATCATGGACAAGATAAAATCAATAGCAAAACCTCATCATTCTCATTTGACTGCAGACTCCAGAAGGAATTGCATTACTCCTGTATGACACGATCACCATGTGCAAGTGCGCGCATGTATACACTCAAACAATGTAGCAAAATGCTGGGAATCTGAAAAAAAACTGAAAGCTCTTGGAAACACTTAGTCAGCATCTGTGGAAAGGGAAGCAAACTGAATGGTTCAGATCAATGTAACTTGAGGAGGACGAGGAAGTAAAATATATTTGAATGTTTAAGTGGAGACTATAATTGCTATTACCTTACGGTGATTTAGAGCAGAGAGGAGATTAAAGAGTGAGTCCCAGCCAGAAAACAGCTAGAAGGGAGCGCTGTGTGTGTGTTTGTGTTGGATACATTGCAACATATAAGAGTGGGCCTGGTTTCTAAACCAAACATTGCTCTATCTTCATTAATGTCCCTTCTTTTCATTTATAATTCTGACTCTTTCCACACTCTGTTCACAGCCATTTCTCAGAATAAGATTTGGGCATTGCTGTTGTTATAATCCTTGGCCAGACCCTGGGATGTGGGGGGAGATCCGGTTAGGGACTAATAACAAAGGTTGAGATTCAAGACACTTTCTTTTGGAATAAAGCCACGAGATTCCTTAGATTTTGAACAAACAAAAACAAACATTACTACACAAGTTCAGAAAGATAAAACATTTTCAAATCTGTCTTACACTCTAACATTCAGGGTAAGTATGCGGTACATGTGAATTAACTGATGAACTGTGGTCGAACACACCACACTACAGAGTAAATGGCAGAGGCAACCAAGACACAGCCCATGGATTTCTAAATAACTCACCTAGACATCAGTAAACACCAGTCAAACAATCTCATTAAAACTCTGCCCCATGAGGCATTCCCAACTCCGCCTTTGAAGAACTCTCCTTGGAATTCTCTCCAAAAATCACTCCCACTTTTGCACTTTAACAATAGCCCAGCTTACAGGGTTTCAATCTCGTCTTCTGAGATTCATTCTCCCTGGATTCCCCAGTACAGTCAAACACTAGCTCACACGCATACTTTCAGATCTATGGCCACGCCAAGCAGAGTACCACTGCCTGCAGCCCACTTAAGGTCTGCTCCCCACAGCTTTCTTTAAATTGACTGAGACCTGTTCCTGTCCCTGTGTCTGTGACACTTGTAAGCTGACTTCTTGAAACTGACTGCCTCAAGAAGAGCTGTGCACTGACCCTTGAATTTAGCTGGGGAACTATCAAAACACTCCCAATAGGGTCCCACCCTTGTTACTTGGCAGGAATCATTGTAACAGGCATTGGAACACCCTGCACCTTTTAAATACTACAATCTACACAGACTGCAAATTTAGCACCCAGGGAGACAAAAGATCAATGCATTTCATGACACTGTGTAGCATGTTGTCCAGAGGTGGTGCAACTTCCATGCTGCTTGCTTGCACCATACCATCTATTCTTGTTTCCCTTTTTCCATGTACTGCTATGTATTTACATACCTGTGAAATGGGTTGGTTAGTTTTATTACAGTCTTTTATGGTATTTGAAATGTTGTACAAATATGATTGTGTTAGACATTGGAAAGTCTGGTATTGGTGTTTTCCTTCTTGCAATGGTCACTTAATTAACACATGGTGGAATATCGATAATAACTTCATGGTGAACTGTTCTGTGGAACGTTGTAAGCCTGCTCAATTAACTCGAGGAACTGCACCTCATCATTCAACTTGTACGTTACAGCCTTCTGGGATCAACATTGAGTTCAACAATCTTAGATTCAGCATCTGCAATATTTGGCTTTGATATTATTGGGTTCAACAATCTTAGATCATAACCTCTGCCTCCATCTTGTTCTAGTTTTTGATTTGCTGGATTAGTCTTGTCTCTTTATACCTTCTTTGCATTCAGGTGGTTGTTACATAGCCTCGTCTGGACAGTTTTGCTCCTCCTAACTAGACCCATTTACCACTCTCTTTGGCTGTTGCATCATGAAATCTTGTAGTATTTAATCTCCCCTGTCCTGCATAGACCTTTCCTTTTGTTCTTCCTGCCCTTTCCACTGACTTAATAGCTCCTCCATTTCGATCTTTCAACACTTCTGATGAAATCCCACCTCGATCTGAAACGTTAACTCGACCTATTTTGTTGTGTGTGTGTGTGTGTGTTACGGTTTCTGTTGACGTTTCCCTGTCCTTACACACTGCGCCATTATCAGACATCAAGCCTTTGCTTAACTTGACAAACGTCATTTTTTGCCCCATTCACCAATGTTTTTTGCAAATCCGATTTTCCAGCCCTTCCGCAATGTAACCGCGGCTCTGCCGCTTCATGATTGAAATGTTCACCAGAACATTTTTTTTGTGCAGGAGTTGGAGATATTATTGAAATAAAATTGCGCTTTGTCTGGGCTGAAGCTCCGACTTTCGTTTCTACGCTTGTTCTGTTTGCTGCCTTTTTGCTCCAGAGTCTGGACGGTGGCCCAGAGTTTATTATATCCCCAAAGGAGCAACAGAGCAAATCGTGTTCCAACTGGAGAGGATTCCTGCAGCTTTTAGATCTGATCGTGTGCCATTTGAAAATGTTACTGTATTTACCTTGGGATTGGTTTTTCCCCCTCCCTCATTGGTCAGCATTTTTAACTCTCTGCCCCCCCCCCCCACCCTCTCTCACTGTTCAGTAGTTTTTTTTTGTGTCTCTAGCTGAGTGTCAACGACTGTTTGTGGAGGAGCTTCCACCAAGTGGGGAAATCAAGGGTGGGGTAGAGAGGAATCCAAAGGCCAGGAGATCAATGTGCAATTTGACAGCCTGGGCCACTCTGTCACTCCCAACACCTCATCCCCTTCCCACAGCACCTTCACATGAAATTGCAGGAGGTGTAACATCTGCCCCTTCACCACCACTCTCCGCAATCACCTCTTACAGGTGAAGCAGCATTTCTCTTGCATTTGATTCACTTTAGTCTATTGCATTCACTGCTTACATTGGGGAGACCAAAAACAGAATGGATGACTGGTGTGCGGAACACCTTTTCTCAGTCCACAAGCATAAACCCCAACCTTTCTGTCGCTTGCCGTATCAATTCACCATCTTGCTGTCATCCTCTGTCCTCGGCCTGCACAATGTTCCAGTGAAGGTCAAGCAAACTGGAGGAAAAACACCTCACCTTCCGATTTAGGCACTTCACAGCCTTCTGGACTGAACATGGAGTTCAACAACTTCAGACCACGAACTCTGTACTCCATTTGGATTTTTTTTTTCGACGCCACCCACCCAGCCCCAAATGCCAGTCTGTATCTTTTTGTTAAGTTTTGCTTTCAAGAAGTGCTGACCGTTGTTCTGCTACTAATGCATCATCTTGCTTCAGACAGGGCTGATCATTCTGCTGCTACCAACATCGGCTTTGGTCTCTAATACTATCATTACTACTCTCTTTGTCATTTAATCTCTCCTCATCTCCTACTTTGCTCCATCTGCTGCACACCATCTTCCCCCACATCTTTTCAACAGCATAAAACCCATCACATTTTTACCTCTCCAGCTCTGAAGAAGTCTCATGGACTCAAACGTTAACTCTGTTTCCGTCTCGTTGTTGCCAGACCTGCTGTGTATTTCCAACATTTTCTGTTTTGATTTCAGATTTCTAGCATGTGAAGTTTTTTGTTTTTATATTAGTCTGGTGAACCTCTGTTGCCTCCATCTATGGCAAGTATATCCTTCCTTCGATAAGGAGACCAAAACTGTGCACAATATTCCAGATGCAGTCTTGCCAAGGCTCTCTAAGTTGCAGCAAGTTATCCTTCCTACATGTAGATTACATGATTATTGCAGTCCTTTTCTTACACACGCCATTTATTTTTTTACCATGTACTCTGTCCTATAGTGTAATGACTGTTAGTGGGCCTATAAACTATGCCCACAAGTGACCTCTTAGTTCTCCTATTTCTTATCTCTACACAAATTGATTTTGCATCATATTTACTGAGCTAAGGTCGTGTCTCTCTTTATTGTAGGAATGTCATCCTTCTTTAACAGAGCTACCTCACCACCTGTTCCCAGCTTCCTGTCTTTCTGAAGGGTCAAATCCCCTTTCACAATCAGGTCGAGGCCTTGGGCACCCTGCAACCAACTACTGGCCATCAGGTCATACAGATTTACTTCTGTTTGTGCTCACAATTCCTCAATTTTGTTCTGGATCTTGCGCACATTCAGATGCAGAGCCTTTAATTTTTCTTTTCTACCATTTTTGTAATCTCTGGCCTTATCTGCTGGTACACCCTTGTCCCTTCTTGCCACACTGGTTACCATTACTCAAATTGCTACTCTACTCTATTACCCTGTAGTTTCCCTTTAATTTACCACATGTCCTCTCACATGACCCCTCCCCCCGCCCACTATATAGTGTAGAGGCCTCTCTACTGCCTTAATTATACAACTTGTCAGAACACTGGGCTAAGCATGGTTCAATTGAAAACAGTTGGATACTTATCCTTAGATTTCCACTTACAAATCCTTGGATTTGAAGAAGCTGAAACCATGTGCACATTTCATTTCTGAATAGATTAATTTCAGTTTTTCTGAACCTGCTGACATGTTGTCCCTCAGCCTCCTTTAGCTTGATCCCAGGATTGGGTGTAGTAAGAGGGAACCAAAGGAAGTTCATGGGGGTGAAAGACACGAGATATGAAGTATAAATGCTGCCTCAATCTCATATCTATCCGTTAATAAGTATCCCTTGACGTGTTTGAGAGTGATAGAATTATTAGCAAGCTGGCTGACAGGAAACATTGTAGGAGTTAAAGGTAGTTACTCTGGCAAAAGATGGGATTGGTGTTGTTACCATTACATTTTGGGTTGGTAATTAAAAGTAATGCATTCCGCAAATTTTGAAATTGTAAGGGATGCAAGGGATGCAGTTAATACAGTGCAGCACCTCAACAAAACACAGGAAGACATTAATGAACTTGCAAGATGCGCATGTAAGTGCCAGATAATAGATGAGTGTGAAGCGTACATTTTAGTGGAATGAATAAGAAAGCCACATGCTCGTTGGAAGGTCAGTGTCTAAGTGGGGTTCCATAACAGGAGATCTGGGAGAAGAGATAAATCACAGAATTGTTACAGCACAAAAGGAGGCCATTTGGCTTACTGTGTCTGCACCAGCTCTGTGAATGAGCGTTTCACCTAGTGCCATTCTCCTACCTTCTCCCTGTAACCATGCACATTTGTATTTTTTTCAAATAATCAATAATCCTTCTTGAATGCCTTGATTGAAGCTGCCTCCACCACACTCTCAGGCGGTGCATTCCAGACCCTAACCACTCGCTGTGTGATTTTTTTTTCTCATATAGCTTTTCTTCTTTTCCCAGTTACTTTAAATCTGTGACCCCTCATTCTCAATCTTTCCACCACTGGGAGTAGTTTCTCCCTATCTGCTCTGTCCAGGCCCCTCTTGATTTAGAATACTTAAATGAGATCTCCCCTCAGCCACCTTTTTTCCAAAAGAGAAAAGAGTCCCAACAACTCCAATCTACCTTCATAACTAAAGTCTCTCATCCTTGAAATAATTCTCGTAAACTCTTCTGCACTCTCTCCAATGCCTTCACATCCTTTGTAAAATGCGGTGCCCAGAGCTGTATGCTGTACTCCAGCTGAGGTCTAACTAGTGTCTTATACAAGATAGCCTCCTTGCTCTTGTAGTCTGTGCCCCTATCAAGAAAGCACAGGATACTGTATGCTTTAATACCTGCTCTCTCAGCATGTCCTGCCACTTTTAATGACGTGTGTACATGTACACCCGGGTACCTCTGCTCCTGCATCCCCTTTAGAGTCACTGACTACAAGTCCTGCAAGTAATGATCATAGGGTTAACGAGAGCAAAAGAAAAAACAAACCCCACACTGGGACTTATTTCTAGAAGGATAGAATTGAACAACAGAAATTCTGGTAAACCTGCAGAATCTTGGTTAGTCCACGCTTGAGCATGTCTGATCTCCACAATATTCAAATGATTATCAAGAGCCTGAGGAAGGTGTGAGAAACATTTACAAGGACAAATGAAAAGGACATTAAGTATGGTGGAGGTATGCACTCAGTGTTAAACTATATTATTGCATTTATTCAATTATTCATTATAACATTTTATTCAACAGAATTTTAAAATCAGGTGTTCTTCAATATTCCAGAGATATTTCAAATTTTGTGCATTTGTGATGGCAACGATCTGGATCCTTATGGACTTCAAAGCAAAGACTGATAGGACAGAATTCAAGGATCCTTCAAAAGTTCACGGATGGTAAACTGCGTATACTGATCTCAATCAAAAACTGATCAATGTTTCTTCGCCATGGCTTATCTGTGTACAAATGTTTGTCCAAATCCATCTATTTTAAGTGCTGCAGCTAGCAAGACAGAAACTGCATGAAAAGAACAATCCCAATCATCGGGAATATCAATTTTGTTACAGTTGTGGCTCCTTGCTAAAGGCCACAAACCGTGATAATCGTTTGACACAGTTCATGAAGATTGTAAATAACTGCAATGGTATTTGGTGGTCCATCTGTGCGTTGTACATCATCTGGTTGAAGTGTAGCTATAATTTCGGATGGTCAATGAGTAATTGCTTTCTATAGGTCAGCATTTTCCCATTGGCTCTCCCAATCCTTACAGGTTATTTTATCCTTGTACAATGTGTTGTTTTGTTTGAGCCATCTGAGAGCCTCCATGACTTTGGTCTCCTGTATTGGTGCATACACTGTCCTTTTTAAAAACAAGCTTCATTTCAATTTGATTGGTACAACATTAGCATTTTGTGGCAGTTTCAGTAAACGGATTTCATTCACTGTTGATGGTACATTGACAGTACTACAGTAAATTGCCTTCTGACCTTTTTGTAAAGAGTATCATAAAAGGGGATGCATTGGCTAATCAATCTGATTTGAGGGGGTCTGAGATTTTCTAACTCGGGAGGCACCACGTCCAGTGACGATTCATTTGCCCACATGTAGTTGTGTAGGTATCTATCGTGTCTTAAGAGCAGTGTGACATGCGTTACAGATCCTTGATGTTCCATGTGTTTGCAGGTTCACAGTTTGAGGTTACTTTCAATGGACACTTTGTATGTCTACTTATGCTCCTCCATCTCATTGTTCAACAAATGCTGTCCAATCGCAGAATCACATCTAACGTTAGTCATTATGTTCTGAGTTATTGTTACCAAAACTACAGATTGTGTAAGAAAAAACAATGTTTGACTTGCTATTTTTTTTCAAAAGACAGTACAAAGTATTGGAGAATGTTTCAGTCATTGACGAGTGAGTTAGATACTGAAGCAGTACATGTCCAGATGCAGCAAGACCTGGACAATATGCAGGCTTGGGTTGACAAGTGGCAAATAATAAATTGCACCGCAGAAGTGCTAGGCCATGACCATCTTCAACAAGAGAGAATCTAACCATCGCCCCTTGACATTCAATAGCATTACCATCGGTGAATGCCCATACTACCAACATCCTGGCGGTTACCATTGACCAGAAACTGAACTGGGCTAGCCATATAAATACCGTGGCTATAAGAGCAGGTCAGAGGCTAGGAATTATGCAGTGAGTAACTCAACTCCTGACTCCCCCAACTCACTAAGACTGCTCAGACAGCACCTTCCAAACCAACAACCACTACCATCTAGAATGACAAGGGCAGCAAACAAATGGGAACATCACCACCTACAAGTTCCCCTCCAAGCCACCCCCCATCCTGACTTGGAAATTTATCGCCGTTCCTTCACTGCCACTGGGTCAAAATCCTGGAATTCCCTCCGTAACAGCACTGTGGATGTACTTGCACCACAGGGACTGCAGTGGTTCAAGATGGAAGCTGACAACTACCTTCTCGAGGGCAATTCGGGATTGGCAATAAATGCTGGCCCAGCCAGTGACACCCACATCCCAAGAATGAATAAAAGAATTTGCCTGGGTTTGTATATACACTGTATAACTCCTGCCAACGCAAGGTGGGTTCCAATCGCGTTTCACTGCATCCATACTCGTCTAGGTGCAGAAATCCACCCTCATAAATAGTGATAGCTTAATTTCCGTGTATCCCCAATATGGCAACACATTTCTTGGGTTTGTGAGGTCCAGGGCTTTAACTCGAAACCTACTTGGTTTTGACTTCAACCTTTTTTGGCTCATCAGGCTCTGATTTTTAGCAAAGTTTGTGGAGATTAGTGTTCGCTATTAAAACAAAGGTGCAATTGTAAGGAGCATTTTAGATTTGTGAAAGAAATTATGATTCAAGGTTGGGTGAGTTGTTTAATGTGGGCGTTGTTTAACCTGTGAGCATTAATGAGCGCGCATGCGCTCTACTGTGCAGTGCTCCCTATAAAGACTGGCGGCGCCACAGAAGCTGAGAGAGCAGTCGAGGCTTGGTGGCGGTGCAGAGACTGGGAGAGGAGCGGGGGCTTGGTGGCGGTGCAGAGACCGGGAGAGGAGCGGGGGCTTGGTGGCGGTGCAGAGACCGGGAGAGGAGCGGGGGCTTGGTGGCGGTGCAGAGACCGGGAGAGGAGCAGGGGCTTGGTGGTCGAGCAGAGACCGGGAGACACACCCGGATGGGAGACCTCAGCCTCTCCATTCGGTTAATGGGCGCAGGAGGTTAGGATGTAAAATGTCGATGGGAAGCCGAGGATCCGGGTGGGAGGCCCCGCTAACCGGGAGTTGGAAATGTGGGAATGTTGTTTTGAGACCGCAAGTTGAGCCTTGGCGACAATTCCAGGCCCCGCCCCCGAATTCCGGGCCCCGCCCCTTGCCCAATCAGAGGTTTTAGTGGAGAGAGACACAGTTAACGCTTCGAGTCAGAAATGATGAGGAGTCGTTTGGAGTCCAAGTGTTAACTGTGTCTCTCTCTCCGCAGATGCTGTCGGGCCTGCTGAGTTTTTACAGCTATTGTTGTTTTTGTTCTAGATTTCCAGCATCCGCAGTATTTTGCTTTTATCTTAGAGGTTTTAATGGACGTGCTTGAGGTTTCAATCAGATCAGCCATGATCTTCATCTGAAGGGTGACCCATTAGAGCTTTTTAAAATTGACAAGTTTTAATGGATACAGAGATAACATTTCCTATAGTGAGGAAGGGCTGATTCAGTGAGCCATTGCCAGGTCTGGCCAGACCACCCAAGGCTGTATTGAGTCCTGCTCTCCATTGTTAAAATAACTATTGAATCATAGCCAGAGAATCACTATTCAAAGACCATCCAAGAATGCAAAAGGAGCAGCAAAGACATCTTGGACTAAATAGCCATTCGTGTTGTCAATGTAAGAGGGGAAACGTTTTATGCTGGATACATCCTAACATATGACTTGCATCTCACTAACTGAATTCATTTCCATCTTATTCAATTTTAAAAATCTGCTTCTTTCCACATTATGTTCACAACTGGCTCTCAATCTCCGAATAACATCTGCACGTCGCTGTGCAGCATCATTGTCTGTACATGGTACGGCATCCATTATGCAGGCTATCTTTTTGTTTGCCTCTTCCATGTTTCTTTCACCAAGTCACTTCACAGGCATATAATTTTTTCTGAGGAATAATTCCAGTCTTTTGTGCTATTTGGTATGAAGTGGTTCGGATGTGATTGTGTGTAACATTGGAGAGGCTGGTGTTGGTGTTTTTACTCTTGCAGTGGGTTACTTGTTTTAACACATGATGGGATATCAACAGTAACTTCATGATGAACTGCTTTGTAGAACAGTGTAAGCCTACTTGGCTGTCTTCATTGTCATGTAGGCCTCTCCAGAGATTTAATCATAGACATAACACTGCATATCCCAGCACAGTCATTGAAGATGAGCAGTTCTGTCAAACTATTTCCAGTTTGTTTCCAAGGTAGACTTGGTAGGGGTCCCAGACTGTTGCTGCATCTCCAATTTGAGATGGGACCAAAGCCTTGTAAGCAGAAATCTTGACACTTATGCTGTATTTAGTTAGATTTCTCCTCACAAATGCTAGGATTTTCCTGTATGGTTTTATGAGGCAACTTGAGGAATAACAGTAAGATAAAAGCCAAAAACTGCAGATGCTGGAAATCCAAAACAAAACCAAAAACCAAAATACCTGGAAAAACTCAGCATGTCTGACAGCATCTGCAGAGAGGAATACAGTTAGACAAGGGCAGCAAACACATGGGAACATCACCACCTGCAAGTTCCCCTCCAAACCACCCACTATCCTGACTTGGAAATATATTGCCGTTCCTTCACTGTCACTGGGTCAAAACGGACTCTAAACGTTAACCGTATTCCTCTCCGCAGATGCTGTCAGACCTGCTGAGTTTTTCCAGGTGTTTTTGTTGAGGAATAGCACCCCATCATTCAACTTGGCGCTCTCCAGCCTTCTGAACTCAACATCGACATCAACAACTTTTGATCATAACCTCAGCCCCCACTTTGTTCTGTTTTGCTGGGTTGATCGTGTCTTTTCCTTTATCGCTTCATTGGTTGCTATATAGCAGGCTACTCCAACCCCTAGCTCACTATCCAGCCTGCCATGCATCTCTATCTGGCTCATGGAGCCAGTTTTCAAAATACCATAAGTGAAGTGAAAGATTCAACAAGGAGCTGATCCTCCATTCACAGGCCATTTCAGTCAGCAGCATCAGTAACAGTTCACACTTGTGACTGATGAAATTTAATGCATATGTCCGCCCATTTTACTATCCTGTCTGTGTCCTCATAAAGTTCCTCTTCTGAAGGTTCACTTTACGTGTAACGCCCCTGTTCAAATTTTCCTGATACTTTGATCTGATTTGGTTGATTTTTCCCAGATTACACCGGTATTGCTAACGGAAATGAGTGGAAACTCTACACCCAGAAATCCAGGTCCTGAAGTCCCAATCAATAACTGAATATTTACTGATATAACATGTGCTGTCATTTACTGTAGTTTTTCTTGGCATTTCACTGTTTCATTGCCAGAGTTTAACTTATAATTTTTTGTCTATCAGTTGGACAGGAAGAAGTATTTGCTGTCGATGGTTCATCACCTTTACTGGATCCTAAAATTGGAGCTGATCTGAGCAGAAGTGATGTTGTATGGGAGTTCACTGGTAGTAAAAAAGGCCTCTTACTATCTTGGATTATGTTGCTAATTACTCTAAACTGGAGCCAAATGAACAGTTCAAATTACATTTACGTTTTAATGTGTCCACTGGCTCTCTGAGAATAATTAATGCAACATCTAGAGACCAAAGAGTTTATAAAATCACTGTAGATGGAAAACTGAGAGGAAGTGGAGTTTTGAAACTCATTGGCAAGTAATTCCATTACTTTGAAAGTGATGCAGCTTGTGAATTATTGACTACCAAACTTAAGAAACATGACATAGGATTTCTGCTTGTTGTTGTTGAAGACAAAACTAGATTCCTTATCTTTAAAGGAAGACAAAAATGAAATGTGAAAAAATTGATTGTAGCCCTTCAGACCCTGTCCATTGCTGCGATATGTCTCTTATCCTGTGGAGTAGGGAGAATAGATGAAGAAAGGATTGAGGGTAAGTTGGGAAGGGGAGAGAGGATGGAAGATGAAAGGGAGAGTATCATGGAGGTGATAAGGTTGGTGTGAGGATGGTGCAGAGAGAGCCTGGCAGGAACAGGAGCTTGGTATAGAGTAAAATCTTCAGTTCAATCCACAACTACCAAATTGCCCCCAAAGCATTTGTATTTGACATGATCATTTTTTTGTGTTGCTTGTAATGCCTTGTCTTGAGAATTAACTTTTTTTCTCTTGGTTGCTCAGTGCTGACAGGCAGCTGGAATCCGGGGAGGCAACTGAGGAGGAAGAAGTGCAACTGGTACTTATACTTTTTTTTTGGAAGTCCGCAGCCTCTGACAACTGAGTAAACTCAATTTTTGAATCCTTCCCCAGATCTTTAACATCAAATCGTGGACTTTTGAGAACTTTTGTCCACACAGCTCTCATCGGTATTTTGCCTGTTGTAACTTCCCCGCTCTCATCTGATCCCAGTCACCTCTTTTATGGTCAACACTTCAGGTGCTACCAAACATTTTAAAACTCCTTACATTTTGAAACTTCTAACACAATCACTGGTGAGGCTCAGGGTGATTTCTGCAATAACATGAGCAGAGATACATTTAAAAGACTGAGGCATCAAAGCCTTATGACCCCAGCCTAAAAGCTCACATGGATTCCTGTAGAACAGAACCCGAGATGGAGCAAAGATATGAAAGCTTAAATGACCATTTTAATTATACACCCAACCAATTCTCAGGTCTGCATCTAATTGCTTCCATTGCAGTACCTAACTCGATCAGATCTCAAGAACGAATGAATAAAGGAACGCAGCCATACTGCACGTATCCACCTCTGTTACTACATTAATGAACTGAGTTATTCAACTCAGTTTACCTTTAACCAATCTGTGCTTACTTTCAATTATTTTTCAAGCACCAACCAATTTTGTCCTGGATTATTGTTTCTAAAAGCTTTCCCACCACTGCCATTAGGCTGCCTGACCTGTAGTTGCTGAGTTTATCCTTCTCTCCTTTTTAAAGAAATAATTGAATGGTTCACTCTACATGCAATGGGGAAGTGGCTCGGTATATGAGGCACAGCAAACATACCGGAGGAAGTTCAGAAGACCCACTCGGAGCATGTTGCTCCCTGAGCCAAGCTGCTCCAGCGTAGTGATGACTGGCATTTACACAGAAAAAAAAGATAATCCTAATGTGGCCATGTACAGTCCACGTGTCGACCAAAGCAGACAATACTGGACAAGCTCAGCAAGTTGAGCCGCATCTGTGAAGAAAGAATCAGAGAAAACATTTCAGGCTGATGACCTTTTGGAATGTGGAAAATGTTAACTGTTTTTCTCTCTCCTTTAATGCTGCCTGATTAATTGAGGGTTTTGAGCATTTTGTATCCAGCATGTGCAGGATTTTGTGTTTTAAAGAAGTGGAGTGATAGTGGGAATCGGCAGCAGTACCATCGTGCAGCACCTAGACGATGCTGACAGTTTTTGTGATAGGGTTATGGCATTGGAAGTTCAGTTCCGGATTGATGTAGGGAGGCACGTGTGAAGGGCAGAGCTCTTTTTTTAGTTAACTACACTAACTTAATGTGAAGCGGTGATGTCCTTATGCTCAGTCCTATTTAGCTGTTCATTCATTGTCTCCGGCAGAACCACTGTCTGAACCTCCGATCAATGATTTCCATGTGAATACCACCATTGAACTGACTTGTCAAGTTCCTTCGGGGAAAGTGAGTTCCATTCAGTGGTGGAAGGATGGTGAAATGATAGTGAATGGCCAACATTATCAGTTGGTGAAAAACAACAGCACATTGATTATTTCTGAAGCCAACAAATCAGCCTGTGGAAACTACACTTGCAGAGTGGAGAACCCTGTTAGCAAGAGTTCACACTCTTTCTGTGAATGGTGAGTCAAGCCAGTCAGTCAATTCCATTTAATAGTTGAAATCAATATTCCACTGATGTGCATTGAACTCCACCTTGCTAAAGTGGTTAATATAAGAATTTGTATCTTTCCATGACAAGGGAAATGAGTAGGATGGGAAATCACAGATTGGTAGTGTAAAATGTCCTGTTGCGCACACCCAGCACCAGAATAAAAAATCTCGCAGTTTTCTTCAGAGTAAACAGGCTCCCAATGCAGGAAATGGAATATTGCTGCAGTGATGCACACCCTTCTGACTAAAGGAGCCCTGATAGATTGTTGGGCAGAATGGAGAGGACTTGGAACCATAGAAAAGTTATGGTGCCGAAAGAGGCAATTCAGCCTATTGTGTCTTCGCCAGTCAAAAAAGTGAAATAAGTAAACTAGCCGCTCATTTTAAGCTCACTTTCCAGTACCTGGTCTGTAGCCTTGCAGGTTACAGCATTTCAAATGCAGATCTAGGTACCTTTCAAATGAGTTGAGCATTTCAGCCTCAACCACCAACATAGGCAGTGAATTCCAAATGCCCACCACCCTCTGGGTGAAGAAGTTTTTTTTTTCTCATGCTCCTTCTAATCCTTGTACCAATCACCTTAAGTCTATGCCCCCTGGTAATTCACCCCCCAGCTAGGGGAAAGAAGTCTTTCCAGTCTACCCTATCTAGGCCCTTCATAATGTTATATGCCTCAATTTGGTCACCCCTTAGCCTCCTGTTCGAAGGAAAACAACTCTACCCTGTCCAATCACTCATAGCTGTAATTTTGAAGCCCTGGCAATGTTTTTGTAAGTCTTCCTCTCTGCACTCTTTCCAGAGCAATTATGCCCTTCCTGTAATATTGTGACCAGAGCCGTGTACACAATTCTAGCTATGGCCTAACTAGCATTTTGCACGGTTCCATCATTACATCCCTGCTTTTGTATTCAATACCTCGTCCAATAAAGGAAAGCATTTTATATGCTTTCTTGACCACCATGCCCACCTGTCCTGCCACCTTCAAGGACCTGTGGACATGCACTGCAAGGTCTCTCACTCCCTCAACTCTCCTCAATAACTTCCTGTTCAATGAGTATTCCCTTGCTTTGTTTGCCCTCCCCAAGGGCATCACATCGCACTTTTCCTAACTATTACATTTGCCATTTCTCTTCCCACTCAATCAAACCATTGATTCATTCTGGAGTTGACATCTATGCTGTTCACTATCAACTACACAGCTGATTTTTGTGTCCTCTGCAAACTTCCCAATTATGCCTCCCACATTAAAGTCCAAATCATTAATATATATGACAAACAACAAAGGCCCCAATACTGGCCCCTGTGGAACACCACTGGAAATCATTTTCCATTTGTAAAAACATCAATTGACCATTACCCTTTGTTTCCTGTCACAGAGTCAAATTTGAATCCAACCTGCCACCTTCCCCTGTCTCCCCTGAGATCTTACTTTCCTGGCTGGTCTGCTCAGTAGGACCTTGTCAAATGCCTTCAACATCCAATGCGATACCGTCATCAATCCTCCTGACTATCTTTGATCAATCTGTGCCTCTCTAAGTGACAGTTTATCCTGTCTCTCTCTCTCTCTCTCTCTCCGAATTGTTTCCAATAACTTGCCCACCAATGAAGTCAGGCTGACTGGCCTCCCAATTTTCTGGCTTATCCCTCGCGCCCTTTTTAAATAATGGTACAACGTTCTCAGGCCTCCAATTCTCTGGGACCTCGCCTGTATCTAGTGAGGATTGGAAAATTATCCTCGGGGCATCCACTATTCCCTCCCCGTGGCTTCAACAGCCTGGTATACAATCCATCCGGCCCTGGTGATTTATTCACCTTCAAGGATGCAAGCCCCTCTCGTACTTCCTCTCTCACTGTGCTTATTGTATCTAATGTTTCGCGCTCCTCCTCGTTAACTAGAATGTCTGCATCACCCCTCTCCTTAGTGAAGACGGAGACAAAGAACTCATTGAGAACGCTACCCACATATGCTGCATCCACCCACAAGTTACCATGTAAATCTGATAGGCCCTACCTTTTCCTTGGTTATTCTGTTACTCTTAATGTACTTGTGAAACATCTTAGGATTTTCTTTGATTTTACCTGCCAATATATTTTTTGTATCCCCTCTTTTTGCTTTCCTAATTTTCATTTTAACTTCACCCCTGTAATTTCTATACTCCTTTAGGCTTTCTATTGTATGAAGTATTTTGTGTCTGTCATAAGCTTTGAGTTTCTGCTTTATCTTGGCCTGTATGCTTCTGGATACCAGGGGGCACAGATTTGGCAGTAACAAACTTTTTTATTTGTGGGGACATGTCTACACTGTGCCCATAGAATCTCACCTTTGCCTCCCACTGATTTCACGCAGTTCTTCTTTCTAAAAGCTGTATCCAGTCCACTCTCACCAGCTCACCTCTCAGCTTTGTAAAATTTGTCTTGTCCCAATTTAAGAACTTTTAACTCCTGTTCTTTCTTTGTCCTTTTTCCATAATGCTAAATCTAACTGTATTTTATGGTCACTATCTCCAAAATGGTCCCACACTGCTACTTCTTCCACTTGTCCAGCTTCATTTCTTGAATCTAGAATTGTGCTCCCTCTCGTTGGGCATCTTAAGTGATGGCTAAAAAAATTCTCTTGAATGCAGCTCAAAATTCTGCGCCCTCTTTGCCCTTCACAATGTTCGTATGCCAATTGATTTTAGGGTAGTTGACGTCGCCAACGATTACTGCCCTATTGTTTTTGCACCCATAAATCTGTCTACATATTTGCTTTTCTAACCCCCTTCTGCTATTTGGGGGTCTATAGCCTCTAAGGACAGAATTTTAACAATGGAAGGAAGATTTCAGAAGGGGCAGGAGATTAAATACACAAATTGTCAGTCCTATAATGCTTGTATTCCTTGGGTTCCTTGTATTGTTTGGGGATTCCATAGTCACCCATGTGGGAGACATGGCAGATCCATCGAAGCTGAATTTTCTGCAGGGGGTGGTCTCTGTGCTGTTGAGATCAGCATAATGCAGGACCTCACTATGTGATTTTTTTGTCCTGCTGTTGTGTTTTCATGCTGGACCTCAGGTGTCTGGTGGAAGCCCCAAGCACACTGTTATGAAGCACCAGACCTAAACATTGATGGCATCAGTCTTGAGGTTGTAGAAAAATTCTCACACCTTAGTGAGCTCTTTAGGGATGATTATATTGAAAATATAAGTGGACGCATCCAGAAAGCAAGTTCTGCCTACAGCTGGCTCCAGGATCATGTCTGGAAGCAGAATGGCATTAAGCTGAAGACTAAAATCAAACTCTACCTCACCTTTATCCTCACCGGCCTGCTGTATGGCACAGAATCCTGGCTCTGCCATAGGCACTGATCAAAGCTCTGGAAGGCTAGGATGCAATCAATGGTTCAAGAAAATTCAGTTGCACCAGAATTAACTTTTCTACGTTGGCACCAGATTAAAAGTGCATACTTTGGTGCTGTGAGCTTTGGACAATATTACCCTCTAAATGAATAGATTATAACTATCAACCTTTCCATTATGGTTACTTCAATTATTTAATTATCTAATAATCCTACATGATTGTAAATTGAGCAATTTAGACAATCTGATCAGTAGTGCCTGGATTGTATGAATTATAATATTCACTCCACAGTCTCCTTTGTGGAAAAGCAGTGTTTCTTTTGATATCCCCCCCGCCCTCCCACCCCTCGCTGCATTAAGTCAGCGGACAATGGAATGCCCTACAACCATGAAGCCGATTTTCCTTTTCAGCGCCAGAGTATCGGAGCTTGGCTCACAAAGAACCCAGGGCAAATTCAAGTGCCTGTTGCCCGTGACTCAATTCTAATTCATGGACAGAAAATGGTGCCCAGATGTATAACAGATGCTCCCAGTGAATGAAGCTTTCTTAGTTGGCTGCAATTCTGACTGATTCTGTTTTGTATAAGCAGCTGTAGTTTCAGAAATTACATTACGGTCATCAGGAGTCAAAATGTACTCTTTAAAGCAGATCTGTCACAATGTTGCTCACAGTGCATCAGATGATGTGCTGTTTTACAAGGACAATGTGTATTCTGCTGGTGAGATTAAGTTTTTAAACCACAGGATCTCCATAATAAATATACTGGGGATGAAGCAGACAGTACAAGTTGGGAACCAAAGATTTCTAGTGGATGTGACGTAATAGAGCTGCCCTTAATGAGGGTCAAGCTAATTCTTCTAATAGTTTGTGTTTTGTAACTTGAGTCAAAGAATATATATCATTTATTTAATGTAGTTGTCTTGAATATATAAAAGTGAGCCTTTCAACTAATGTGCACATTAGTCTGAAGCTCATGTACTTCCATGCTATCCATCGCAGGTAAAGAATGTGATCCATCAGAGCCAGCAGCCAGTGTACAAAAGATTGTAATTCCTGTGGTGGTGTTGTAGTGGTGCTGATAGTTTTCTTGGTCAATACACATTACAGCAAATGTAAGTATTGATGCAGTTACAGGTTGCTTCAAAAGTGTTGTAATGGATACCAGGTGCTGTGGGAAGGAATTGTGACTGGGATTTTTCACTTCACTCACTCCTTGAGCCCACCAGGAGTACACATTGGGAATTCTGTACTTCTAGCGGCTAGCACATAACTATTTATCCACTCATTTTTACTGATTAGAGAAACATTCTGAGCTGTGAGTGTGGAATATTATTATTGCCTGGTTTGTGTCAGGGCTGCTAAAATGGGAAATCCTGGCAAAGTTCTTCCTTCTAACATTTGTCTTTGGAATTTTGTTAAATGAATGAAAGGACTCCATTTAGTAACCTGGCAGTTTGACACATTGGAACTCTGATATAAGATGCTTGGTTATGGGTTGGCTGGATGAGCGTTTAAGGTCTGCAGTATATATTCTCATTTTGATCCAGTGCCACCTGGCTCATGTGTAAGTAGGCTCCACACTCCTTATGATCGGGAGTCTACCTTTACTGGCCAATATCTAGTCACATTATAGTGTGGCCTGGGAGTCATAACAATGAAATCCATTTATTGAATGAACTATGTATTTAATTTTATACATGCCACCCACATCTGTTTCTTCAAACTTCTGAAAGACCAAATGATGACCACTCATGAGCGATGAAGCCAATTATAAACCAATGGGCTGGCTTGTCTTCCAAAGGAAATGTAGGCCAGAGAATTCTAAACTGTTTTCAAATGCTCCTTATAACTTAGAAAATAAAGTATTTGCACTCTCCCTGTTATCAAGCTAAATGCACTTTTCTTACCAGTAACTTCTCTGAAGCTAGTTAAATGTAAAGTTTCCTGCTTGGTGTTTAGCTGTTCCTGGGACCTGCCTTTGTCTTGTTGATTGCAGCATTGACTTTAGATTGTAAAGTCAGTTTTTGTATATATTTTTTTGTGTGACTGGTTGATCTGCCGTGCTTTTTCTCCTTCCTACACTCACCTTCTTTTGACTGGCTCAACCCTGTTTGCTGTTTTATAAAACGGACCTGAGACTACAGGACACTGTCTAATGTTTGGAAGGGGCACTCGAATGTGACATTCCTTTCTTTAGTGGGGGCAATAAAATAAGCAGATTAGTAATATGGACAAGGATTCACAGGAGCTGTTCAACTTTGGCATGCTGCATGGTAAAATTTGATAGAGAAAATGTTTTGGGAGGGGGGAAGAATTGCAGACTGATATTCTAATCATCTATTGAACGAAAACTTTTGTCAGTTCATTTTTTTTTTTGCATCAATATAATTCATTGCATGTTCACATCAACGGGTAGAAAATGCAAACATAATTGGACAACTGGATCCCAGGCAGTACATTCCAGTGCACATTGTCATGAACTTTAATGTGCTGTAAGTATTGTGATCAAATTTTAGTGACAAGTTAGATATGCAGCTGTTTTGCTCTGAACCTCTCTGTAAATAAATGTCCCTTTAGTTTTTGCATATTGTAGTAAGAAATTGGAATTCTGTTTCATTTTGCTGTTCGAGAGTAATTAGTGTAAGAATGGGAACTACTCCAGTATCTGCTGTACTGAGCAAAATGCATGCATGTCACGGCGTGTTTGTTCTTAGAGAGAGACAAATGAAAGGGATTATTTCTCAAGTTCTGTTCAATATCTAAAAGGGAAATGAAATAAAACTATCTCTCTCAAACAGTGTTAAATATTCAAAGGTATAGAGATAATTTAAAGTGTATTTAATACCATATATTTAGTGCTTCTGATAAAATGCATATTCAACAGGGTGATAACATGGTTCACAAAAAGAAAAACTTGGCCATAAGCTTTTTCTTGTCTGAAAGAAAACTTGTGAAGCATAAAGTGAAGAGAAAACTCAAAAAATATCACCTAGTGTTAAATTGTTTTTAATTATTGTGAAAAAAATCAAATTTTTCTTCAGCTGTTTGCAAACATTTTGATTCCATTTTGTCTTTTTTTTTCTATAGGAGCTGAATGTCCCATCCTTTAAATCCAGGAGCACTGTTCCATTGAATGCCTTAAATCTGGGAGTATGACTGCCATTTAGGAGCCATCTTATATTTGACTTTGAATACGGGTGAACAATGAGCTTCCAATACAATTTTCCCTCGTTCTCAATGAGTGCAGAACATGGATCAAAATCAGTTTTTAAGGCTGTTTTTGATTTTCAGCGGCCACGTTTTCAACCTCACTAACCTGTTTACTATGTGATTGTGTCACTTAATGTTGTCTTCTGTATTTGTGCAGACTTTTTTAGCTTCCTTCTTTAGCTAAATAAGAGCAGAGATATTGCATTTATAGTGTATATTATATTTGTATATTATGATATTTGTAAATTAAATATTTTAACCTCTTGGGAGTGTTGCGATAGGTCACCGGGTCAGTGGCCAGGTTTCGTAGGAAGTTAGTTTCGGGGAGTCAGCCTACAAGGGTCAGAGACAGGACAGGAGCAGGTCCCAGTTAAGTTTAAAAAAGCATGAAAAGGGCTGCCAGTTAGCAGACTTTGAGAGAATCGCAGAAGATCCAAGAAGCAGCACGCAGCCACAGTACTGCTGTTGGCTCTGAGGAGCTGAGTCGGGAACGAGTGAAGCCCTGGGAGCTATTTGGCAGCCTGTGCAGTTGGGGCTAAGAGTAAGCCCTAATGTGGCTAAGTGGAGGTGGTGGTGGTGTTTGCTGGTTCTGTGCCGCTGAGGCAAAATTCGGGTTTGGAAGACAACTCTGCTACCAAGCACACTTACGGTTAAAGGTTAGGTGAGGATAGAAGTAAAATGTCTCTTTAAGACAGATTAATGAAGGGGTAGTTCCTTTATGGGTAAGTAATAAACATTTATGTAATCTTGCACGGCGCAAGGATTACATATATAGAATGAATGTTTAATGTATAGTAAATAATAATATGCTAATAGGCATTGTCTTAGTGATACCTGTTATACCTATGTCAACGCCTGGCAGGACATTACATAGAGTAGAAAATATTGGGGTGATACGGGGGGGATAATTATATGAGGTACCATGACATTCCACAATATGCAGTAGACATCGTTAGCACCACATTAGAAGAGTGTAAGATAGCACACTCAATATATGAGACAGATGAAGCTAAGTGCCGATTTAAAGCAGCAACAACTTGTACAATGGAAACTATTGTATCACCACGTGGCAGCAAAAGATCCAGCATGGGAGCAACCGGATATGCCCCATCCACACATATTCAATGTGCCTACACCCGCAGGTGCCAGCAAGGGTAGGAAAGGTGGAACTGACCGAAATATACAAGAGATGGAAAGTCTTAGGGAGAACCTGACACAGTATTTGAACCAGTTCTCCTATGAAATTCCTTTACTTCCAGAGCACTTGACTGCGAATCGGAGACAGACTCAACAAATGAAAAGGACTTACCATACACTGCAGCAACTGGTTAGAGCCTTAAAAGGTGTTGATCGAATAGATTTTTCCACATGGTGGCCCGATATGTGGAATTGGGGCATAAACGTACACACACCCATGGATTATCTCCCATGCTCTGGTTGTGATTCAGCTGATACTAATTATATATTTTTCTTTTATCTATATATTTAACATACTTGATTCAGCGTACCCGAAGGTGGCAAAAGAGGTGGTGCTGCGGGAGTTTTAGAAGGAGGAGAAGAAATTTAGTGAGCCAGAGGCCTGAATTGAAGGGTCAGATGATACAGGTGGTCTGACAGTACCTTTTACAACCCAAAGCTGGATGACTGGCCAGCATCAATGGGTGGCGGTGTGTGAAGAGGGCGGACAGTACCACTATAGTTGGCTACCTTGGGCTAGGCCAAGGGCCAAAAGGGGGGACTGTTAGGGGGAAGAAAGTAATTAAGAATTTATGGTAAGGGAGAATTTATTGAAAGGGAGTGAATTACTTAAAATCTCCAGGTAGCCAGTGCTACCAAGCACATTAACAGTTAAAGGTTACCAGATGAACCTTGCACAGCCTTAGGGCCTGCAAACAACAGAAAGGCCTTGGGAGCTGGACTGGAGTCAGAGGATGACAATAACAACTAAGGTTAAGTGTGCTCTTCAACAGATAGGGGAAGAGCAAATGGTCCTCGTTTAGGGAGGAGGGAAGGTCTCTGCCTGGGTGAAAAATAGGGACATACGATGCATGTGCCTGTTACTAGAGATGTCTGTTTAATGTAAACCTATATGTTGATGAGATCGGTAACTGGAAACGTTCTTCTACGTGACCAATAATGGATAAATATGTTATTTAGCAGAGTGCTATCTCAAGCTGCATTGAGATGGTTCTCTCCTTGCAATTGCTTGAATAAACGATCGTGACCTGTACCTGAGATTCCCATGGTCCGTTTGTCAAAGTGACCACAACATTTGGTGAGTCATCCTTCTGTCTGGTTAGCTTGCTTTCTGTGGAAGGAGCCAATTGGAAAATATAAAGGTATTGTCTCAGAGTTAGCTCATC
The DNA here is from genome assembly GCF_964194155.1 of Cetorhinus maximus. NCBI lineage: Eukaryota > Metazoa > Chordata > Chondrichthyes > Lamniformes > Cetorhinidae > Cetorhinus > Cetorhinus maximus. The sequence continues at coordinate 19,646,672 of NC_135899.1, read as the reverse complement.
AATCCTGTGCACATACAGTGCAGTGGCAGATCAGTGCTGCTTGTATCCTGCTGGATGTGGAGCAAAGGTGGGTAAAATAGAGTTGAGGTCCAGCCAGGAGGCTGATTGCCTCAGCATGCTGCCTTCCATGCAACTGCAGTGGAGCAGAGACCATTGCCCACTTCCTCCTTAATGTGCCTTTACGATGCATGTCTGGGAAGAGATGCAGTGGTTTTAGGTTCATCTCAAGCAGCTCTGTAACGCAGGATTCAGTGTTCTAAAAGCAGTTCCTTTGGACTCAGATTGAGATAAATATCAGCTGCTGCTGGAGGACCATCAACTTGAGGAAAGACATACTTTGGTCTTCCCAAAACTGGCTGCGCTTCCAGTACAAAGAGCTACCTGTGACCGAGTGTTGCGACTGGCACATTACAAGATCCTGGACGACATCTTGAGGGATGCACTAAAGCTTGAGGCAGCTGCCACAAAGCCTCAATGGTGGAAAGGCACTCTCTAAGGCTTTCTACCACAGTCTGCTGAGGATCTGGAACCAATGTAAACCCTCTCAGATGTATGCAGAGAATGGCATGAAATGTGAATTTCAGTCAGGTGATGATCCCATTGCACAGAACTGTAGGACTCATCTCACTTAGTTTAACAGCCCCAGCTTCTTTAATCTATCCATGTAACTGAAGTTCCTCAGCCCTGGAACCATTCTCAAGAATCTTTTCTGAATCTTCTCTTAACGCATTTGTCATCATTGGCATCCTTCCATCAGTGTAAGATGATGGGCATGCAGCAGATCAGTTGGAGATGGGATAGTGCACTTTTGCTGATGGCTGAACAGACCACTCCGTGAGAGGCAGATTCTGCCACAAGTGTTCCACATGAAGTGCTCATTGTGGGATATTGTTTTTGGTGTTGGGACTTGTTGCCAAGCCACTGTGGCCACTCATCATGGTAGCGCACACTGGTCCACAAATGATGTTGTGTAACTAACCTGCAGTATGTAAAATGTCAAATGTAGCAAAATGCTGGGAGTCTGGAATTAAAAACAGGAAAATCTTGGACACTTTCATCAGGTTAGCATCTGTGGGGAAACGAGCAGTTCAGGCCAATGACCATTGGTGAGAACACAGATGTAACTTTGGTGAGGATAGAAGTAAAATATATTTGAACGTGTAAATTGTGAGAGCTGTAAGTGGAGACTATAATTGCTATTACCTCATTGTAAACGAGAGCAGAGAGAAGACTAAAGACAGTTAGCCAGGAAACAGCTAGAAGGGACACGAGTGTGTGTGGTTTCTAAACCAATAAATTTCTCTATCTTCATTAATCTTCCATCTTTTCAATTTCTATTTCTGACTCTTTCCTCATTCTGTTCACACCAGTTCTCAGAAACTCAGAATAATATTTGAGGATTGCTGTGCAGCACATTGTTCAGAGGTGGTGTGACATCTGTGCTGCATGCTTCCACCATACCTTCTGTTCTTCTTTCCCCCTTTCCATGTCAAGGTATGCTTTACATACCTGTGAAGTGGTTTGGTTAGTTATTTTCCTGGGGAAGTTATTCCAGTCTTTTATGGTATTTGAAATGAAGCTGTTCAGATATGATTGTGTGTAACATTGGAGAGGCTGGTGTTGGTGTTTTTACTCTTGCAGTGAATTACTTGTTTGACACATGGTGGAATATCAATAGCAACTTCATGGTGAGCTGCTTTGTTGAACAGTGTAAGCCTACTCTGCTGTCTTCATTGTCATGTAGGCCTCTCCAGAGAGTTCATCATAGACATAACACTGGATGTCCAAGCATAGTAATTGAAGACAAAGCGTTCTGTCAAACTATTTCCAGTTTGTTTCCAAGGTGGGTTTGGTAGGAGTCCCAGACTGTTGCTGCATACTCCAATTTGATATTGTACCAAAAGCCTTGATTTGTGTTACATTTGGTTAGATTTCTCCTTAAAGATCCTAGGATTTTGTTTGCATCATTTACAGCATGTTTTATGTGGTAACTTGAGGAACAGCACCTCATCTTTCAACTTGGCACTCTTCAGCATCTTGACTCAACATTGACTTCAGCACCTTTAGATCATCATGTTCTGTTTTGCTTTGCTGGGTTGGTCTTGTCTCTTTCTCCCTTCATGTTGCACTCAGATGGTTGCTATGTAGCCATTCATGCCTTATATATCTGTTTCATTACTATAAAATAATAAGTATTATATTTGTTTCTCAATGGTAACACTCTCTGGCTGTTGCTTCATGAAATCTTCTGATATTTAATCTCTCCTGCCCTCCACCCAATCACAGACCTTCCTTTTTGTTCTTCCTACCCTTTCTCAGTTTTCACTGGCTTAAAAATTCCTACATTTCTATCTTTCTAAAGTTCTGATGAAAACTCACCTCTACCTGAAACATTAACTCAGCCTGACCTGAGTTTTTCAGCATTTTTTTTTTTGTTTTTCACTTCAGACCTCCAGAATCTGCTGTACTTTGGCTTTTTTTTAATGGTTAACCATATGGTTAAAGAAATGGTTTATGTGGTGATGTCCTGCCATTTGTCAGCAAAATACAAGCTCCTTTTCCTAGGTGTAAGATCTCATTAGGTTATCTTTAATATTGCCACCCCTCTTCCTTTTCTATCTTTTCTGAACATTTCGTATCCAGGAATATTTAATCCCCAGGCCTGCCTTTCTTTGAGCCAGGTCTCTGTTATAGTCACAATATCATATCACATGGCAATCTGTGACTATAGCTCACCAATCTTACTTACCACAGGCCGTGCATTTACGTAAATGCACAGCAGCCCTAATTTAGACTTTATTAATTTCTCCCATACTCTGAACCCACTTAATCTTCCACTATTTCCCCTTAGTCCGCTCATAACAAATATCGAGCTATTCCCTTCTCCAGAACTCGCCTAGTGTCTAACTTTACGCACCTCGTTCCTTTTTTTTCCCTTATGTGCTGGTGCCTATGCCCTGCGAATTTACCTTAACCATCACCAGCCACACTAGGGAAGCGATTGTATTTGACATGAAGGTTTGACATGAAGAGTTCACCTGACATGCATCATAAACTCTCCTTTTTTGTTTCATCATATTCTTTGTCTCCAACCACATCCACTAATTGGCCACTTACGGAGCTCAATAAGCCTGAAGGTGCCTGGGCCATCCAACGCCTTCCTCACCCGCTCTGTAAAATTTCAGGCAGGTTGGGTGTGGGTGGGTAAGTGGAGTGAAGCCAGCCCCGCTGGATATTACCCCAGCCTTTAAAATAATTTATGGGGGAGAATAAAATCCAGCCAGTGAGGTTCTACAAGAGGTATCCTACAGGAGGCAGCCAATCTGCAACAGTAATTTTACATCCGGGTAGCAAATTGAAAATCAACCCCATAGGCCGGGATTTTGCAGCGCCGTCGTGGTGGGACCGGCCAGGAACCCATTGACTTTCGCCAGGGACGGACTATCCCAGTGGTGGGTAGGGCCAATAAATCTCACCCATCGTCTTTCATATTTGGCCTAACAAAACCTTTAATCACCTTACAAATACTCCAAGCTAAGCCAAATTCTGACCATCTACCATCTAGATAAGCTTCTTTTCATTTATTCATTGGATATGGACATCACTGGTTCGGGCAATGCTTATTGCCCATTCCTAATTGCACTTCAGAAGGTGGCGGTGAGTCAACTTTTTGAACCACTTCAGTCCATGTGGTGTAGGTACACCCACAGTGCTCTTCGGGAGGGAGTTCCAGGAATTTGAACCATCAACGGTTAAGGAACAGCGATATCGTTCCAAGACAGGTTGGTGTGTGAGTTGGAAGGGAATTTGCAGTTTCCCATGCATCTGCTGCCCTTGTCCTTCTGGGTGGTAGAGGTCATGGGTTTGGAAAGTGCTTTCGAAGGAGCCTTGGTGAGTTGCTGAAGTGCATCTTGTAGATGGTACACACTACTGCACTAGTGTGTCGTTGGTGGATGGGGTGCCAATCAAATGGGCCGCTTCGTCCTTGATGGTATTGAGCTTAGTGAGTGTTGTTGGAGCTTATCCAGGCAAATGGAGCGTAATCTATCACCTCCTGACTTGTGACTTGTAGATGGTGGACAGGCTTTGCGGAGTCAGGAATTGAGTTACTCTCTGCAGGATACCCAGCCTCTGTCCTGTTCTTGTAGCTGCTAGTCCAGTTCAGTTTCTGGCCAATGCTAATTCACAGGATGTTGACAGTGAGGGATTAAGTAATGGTAATGCCATTGAATGTCAAGAGGAGATGTTTAGATTGTGTCTCGTTGGAGATTGTCATTGCCTGATACTTGTGTGGCATGAGTATTACCTGCCACTTATCAGGCCAAGCCTGAATGTTGTCCAGTATTGCTGAAAGTGGACATGAACTAATTCAGTTCTGAAAAATCACAAATGGTGCTGAACATTGTACAATCATCAGTGAACAACCCCACTTCTGACCTTATGATGGAAGGAAAGTCATTGATGAAGTAGCTGAAGATGGTTGGGCTGAGGACACTACCCTGAATAACTTCTGCAGTGATGTCCTGGAGCTGAGGTGACTGACCACCAACAATCACGACCATCTTCCTTTGTCCTAGGTATGACTCCATTCAGCGGAGAGTTTTCCCCCGATTCTCAATGACCCCAGTTTTTCTCGGGCTCCTTGATGCCACAATCGGTCAAATGATGCCTTGATATCAAGGGCAGCCACTCTCACCTCACCTCATGAGTTCAGCTCTTTTGTCCATGTTTGAACCAAGGCTGTAACAAGGTCAGGATCTAAATGGTCCTGGCAGAGCCCAAAGTTGGCATCAGTGAGCATGCTATTGCTGGGTATGTGCTACTTGATATCATGTGGAATCAAATTGGCTGAAGACTGGCTCCCAAAGGCTGCCCGGCAAACCCTGTCATGTTTGTCAGTGGCCAAACAGGAGGGGGCCCATGGTGACAGGCACGCGTTGCCTGATCAAGGGACCTGACATCAGGAGGTGAAGGGACACTGAAAGCTACTCCCCTGGCCTTGCTTTCAAACTCCCTGCTCCCCCTCGGCGACAAACCCTTCACCACACCTGATATTCCACCCTACTCGCCTGTGTCCAGGGATCCAGCGTCAGTGCAACACGAGGGTAGGATTCTCACCCTCCGAGGTCCTTGATCCCATGGGAGGCCCTACGCTTATAATTGCCTGAGTGTACTTGAACTGCTACTGTGTATAAACATACAGATTAGAAGAAGGCCATTTGACCCCTCGAGCCTCCTCTTTCATTCGATAAGATCATGGCTGATCTGATTGTGACCTCAACTTCACATTCCAGCTACTCCTGATAACCTTTGACTCCCTTGTTACTCAAGAATCTATCTACTTCTGCCTTAAAAATATTCAATGCCTCTGTCCCTACTGCTCTCTGGGGAAGGGAATTCCACAGACTCAGGACCCTCTTGAGAGAAAAAAACTTCTCATCTCCATCTTAAATGGGAAACCCCTTTAGAATTAAACTGTGTCCTTGAGCTCTAGTCTCTCTCAAATGGGGAAAAATCCTCTCGGCATCCACTCTGTGAAGGCCCCTCAGGACCTTATATCAGGTGATCAACAAGATCACATCTCATTCTTATAAATCCCAGTGAATATAGACCCAACCTTTCCTCAAAAGATAACCCCTTGATCCCATAAATCAGTCGAGTGAACCTTCTCCGAACTGCTAATGCAATTATGCCCTTGCTTAAATAAAGAGACCAAAACTACACAGTACTCTAGGTGTGGTCTCACTTACACTCTATACAACTGTAGCAAAACATTCGTCTATTTCCCTTGCAATAAATACCAACATTCCATTTGCCTTCCTATTCATTTGCTGTACCTCCACAACAACCTTTTGTGATTCATGTACCAGACGCCCCGCTTCCTTTGTAGCGATCATAGCTCTGTAATCTCTCTCTATTTCATTAATTTTCTGCTTTTGTATTCTTCCTGCCAAAGTTGTCAAGTTCACATTTTCCCACACTATGCTCTATCTGCCATTTTTTTTGCCCACTCACTTAACCTACCTATATCCCTTTTCAGAATCATTATGTTCTCTTCGCAACTTACTTTCCGATCTATCTTTGTGTCATCAGCAAATTTAGCAACCGTACATTTGGTCCCTCCATTAAAGACATTGATGTAGATTGCAAATGGTTGAGGCCCCAGCACTGATCCCTTTGACATTCCACTAGTTACATCTTGCCAACCCAAAGATGACCAATTTATGCCTGCTCTCTGCATCCTGTAAACTAACCAGTCCTCTATCCATGCTAATGCATTACCCTGTACACCACGACCTCTTGTAAACTTTTGATGTGGTGTGAGGCTCCCATTGGTTCTCCAACCTGTGGTGGTGGATTCTGTGGCCCTTGAGCTTAATTCTGCCCATGATCTCCACATTCGCAAGCAACCCCAGTTTCCACGGGGCCTGTTTTTTCAGGTATGGTCACTTTTATACTTTTGCTTTGAAGGATTTTTTTTAATGATCTAGTTTCAGATTTATTGGATGGATAATCCTGGTGCACTCTGGGCAAGGTGACCAACCATGCCACCTTTTCCAGGGCTGTCCTGAAAGAGTTGTCTGCACTGAGAGTTGATGGGTGAGAGAGTTTTAAGGGTTAATTTCTAACTAAAGTCTAGTTATTTCTTTAATTTAGCAATGAACTAAAAGTTACTCTTCAAGTTAAGAGAAGTTAAGCTTTATTCCATCCATAAAACAGTGATATAGAAGCTCTCTGAGAGCAGTTGTAGCTAGTTAATTAGATAGCTGGCCTAAACTGGTTATCAGAAGCTTGAATCAGTAATCAGGGAGCATAAAAAGAGACCTTCCTCAGCGCTACCTTGTCAGCACTTGTTTTGCCCCCGATTTCTTCTTTTGCTGTTCCCGGCATGAACTTCCTTCACTTCCGTGTGTCTGCCCTGCATGTAAGTAGTTTTGATCCTGGAACGCACTCCGGCTGAATTGATGAACTGGAAGCGATAATCCCTCACTCCCCACTCTTTTGGGTCCGCACCCGCTCTCCTCTTTCGGGTCCGCACCCCCCACTCTGCTCATTTGCGTCCGCATTCCCCACTCAACTCATTTGCGTCCGCATTCCCCACTCTGCTCATTTGCGTCCGCATTCCCCACTCTGCTCATTTGCGTCCGCATTCCCCACTCTGCTCATTTGCGTCCGCATTCCCCACTCTGCTCATTTGCGTCCGCATTCCCCACTCTGCTCATTTGCGTCCGCATTCCCCACTCTGCTCATTTGCGTCCGCATTCCCCACTCTGCTCATTTGCGTCCGCATTCCCCACTCTGCTCATTTGCGTCCGCATCCCCCACTCTGCTCATTTGCGTCCGCATCCCCCACTCTGCTCATTTGCGTCCGCATCCCCCACTCTGCTCATTTGCGTCCGCATCCACCCCTCCTCTTTCGGAACCGCACCCCACCTCTTCCCTCTCTTGGGTCCACATATCTCCCTCCTTCGGGTCCGCATACGCCCCTCTCCTCTTTTGCGTCCGCATTCCCCCTCTTCCCTCTTTTCGGTCCGCATTTTCCCTCCTCTCTTTCGGGTCCGCATTCCCCCTCTTTCGGGTCCTTATTCTCCCCCCCTCCCCTTTACCGTAAAGCTCCGTATCCCTGTGCCAAGGTGTCCTTTAATTTTTTTTCGGTACTTCATCACCGTGACTCTGGGTGACCGAGATGGAGGTTTATTCGGGGCAGGTTGGGCGGTGGGAAAGTAATTCGAACTCTTGACTTTGAGACAAAGGAAAACCGGGTGCGGCGATCAACCGGCAGCTAATTCAATATCGCTCGTTTACACTGAGCCAAAGTTAAAATTACACCTGCTCTGCAAGAAATACAGTTTTTGTTTGTTCTGTTTTAATGTATAAATGTAGTGGAATTGCAGTTGTTTTAATCATCACAAAATATGATATTTCAAAGCGTAAGAGTTAATTTGTGATGCATGCTGTACCTGACAACTTGCCCTTAAATATGGTTACAATATTTCTTCAGCAACTACCTCATGAGGAATAACAAGCTGATGTTTATCTCTGCTTGGTGGAGAGAGCCATCAGTTTTCCCAAGAGGCGCTTCCGTTGCCTGGAACGCTCAGGGGATGCATTCCAGTACCCCCCAGATCGGGGTCTCTGTGAATGTGGTAGCATGCTGCGCTCTGCACAATCTTGCGCTGGAAAGGGGGGGATGCAATTGACGATGAAGACCTTGACGCAGTGGATGAGGCTGCACATGCTGAATCCAGCAGTGGCTCAGAGGATGAGGAAGCACGGGACAATGAGGGGCAGGACTCCAACACGCTACTACACCAAGGAGGCAGGGACACCCGGGACGCTTTAATCCAACGAACCTTCAGCTAGCGCCACACACGTGGGTCTGCAGGACCAGCATTGCCTGGCGCTTCCACATGTAGCACTTAGGTGCTACATCTTCTACCACATCAGCTGCAACTAAGGGCTTAGTACAGAAACATCAGTGTCCACTCAAACACTCATGATATGTCTGTGAAACATACAAATGCAGCACAAAGGAAACACCCTCAACTATGCTTAGAAAAGTGGACTTTATTGCCACCAAAATGAATTACAAACGTCGCTCTGACGCAGATAATGATATATTCCCTAATTTAGGGCCAACGCAAAATCACCAGTGACAAACCTGTGGAGTGCCTAACGTTCCTTAGGCTTACATTTGCGGGTTGCTGCGTCTTGGTGCCACCCCATTGCTCCGAGTGGCTTGTGAGACAGCCTGCTGACTCGGCTGTCCTGTTGGCCTCGATGACCTTGGCGGGCATCCTCTGGCCCGTAGAGCTTGTGCTGGCCCTGCCTGGGAGGGAGTGGCCAGTTCCAGAACTCCCCAGTTGTCCCAGCCTCAACGGATGCAACGGTCACTGGCAGAGGGGCGGAGGAGCTGCTGCCCTCATCCGGAGCGCCCTGAGAGGAGCTCGCAGCGATGACAGGCAGCTGCTGCACTGACGTGAGGTCACATTGGACCTCCCTGCTCACCGCAAATGAACGGGCACTGAGCTGCGACACTTGGTGTCCAGAACATCTCCCACATTGTCAATAACCTGTGGCCATTAGCGATGTGAGGGCTTGTAGGTCAGAGCGTAACCCAATCAGAAGATTCTCAATCTGCTGGAAGCCCCTCTCCATGATAGTCGCCAATCTCTCAATGGAGGAAGCCTGCAGCTCTGTCCTGAGGTTCATTCCATCGCTGACACTCTGCCTGGATTCCTCCACCACACAGACCAAGTGAAGCAAACCCCTGTGCAACCCTGCCAGATGCTCCCACGCACCCTGCCGCTTCTCCTGCAGCTGCTGCATGGCTGACATCTCCAGAGGCAAATCATCACTGCCTGACTCAGCATGTGCCTGGCCCCCTGCAGTACTCCAGCTGCAGGCGCCATAGGCACTCTCTTTCCATGCCATCTCCTCCAGCAATTGTGAAGTGCCCTCTCCACTGTGCCCAGGGACACTAGCCGATGTCATAATCCCTACCGATGTGTTTGTCGCTGCGCTGGTGCCTGGCTCGCTGAAATGATGTGACACAAGTTGCACGTCTTGGCCCTCAGGTGTGGAGGGGGTGGGGGACTCTGGACTTGTTGGTGATGATGCTGAAATTAACAACAAGGACAGTGCATCAATTAGCGTTCAGTGAGTAACACCTTTCATCCCTTTCCCCTCCAGCCTCATAATGCACTCAACCTTCAAGAACCTATGGAGATGAACATTGGTAGGGTGGTAAATAGTCAAGAGGTGGCCCAAACATTACACGCACATACAGACAGGCTGGTCAGATGACCTAAGGATTGCCACTTGGAACGTTATGTGGATACGTGTGCAGTTAAGCACTTGGGCAAGATAAACAAGGTACAGGAATACATGAGTAATGGTAGGAACGTGGGAAGTCACGACAATTACAGGGACCTTGTTGGGCAGAACCGTTCAGGTAGCAGAAGAGGAACATAAGGCGTTTAACAAGGTCAAAGCCAGACTTGCCTTTATTAGCCGAGGAATAGAATGTAGGAAATTGGAGGTCATGTTGCACGTGCAGAAAACGCTGTCGAGGCCACATCTACACTTCTGCATTTACTTGTGATCTGCGCTTCATGGGAGGGATGGTAATTGAGTGGGGAGAGTGCAGAGGTTCCTGACCTGGATGCATGCTGGCCTGGAGAGTTGGAGTTATGAGGAAACATTTCATACACTTGCGACATTTGCTGTGGAGCACAGGAGATTGACAGATCACATTATTGACCTTCATACTGTTATGAGGGGCATAGACCAGGTGGACAGAAGGCAACATTTCACTTTGGCGCAGGGACGACTAATGTGGTGGCATTTATTTAAGTTGAGTGCCATGAGGTTGACAGGTGAGGTGCTGAGGACCTTTTGGACAGAGTAATGTGGGACGCACTGGCTGAAAGGGTGGTGGAGGTACAAACCCTCCTAAGATGCAATAAGTCTTTGGATGTGCAGCAGCGATGCGATAGTGGTCACAAGTGGGATAAGGCGACATTGGAAGGTGCTAGAGACGCGCATCCTCAAGGGGCCGAGGGACCTTTGTGTATGACCCACATGTCTAACTGTATCAGTCTATGAACGAGCAGTGTTGCTGCATTAACGATTGCAGCAACCATCAGTGCTTTGGATGGTGGGGAGACAGAGTGGATGGGACTGTGGCCCTCAAATACTTGGCCGCTGAACCCCAGCGTCGCCGACACCTGCCGACCTGGCCACGTGCCTCCTCCCCAGCTTCATGGCCTGCTCCTCGTGAGTGGTGATGTGCTGCAGCACTGCGTGCCCACCACCAGTCCGCTGATGCTTCCTCATATTGTGCTTTGTTTTTACCTGCAGAACAGAGAAAAGCATTTATTGGGGCTGATCGCTCATGTACTCTGCACGCGCACCATGCACCCCAAACACAGTGGCCCATCTGAGGTCTCCAGCGGCTCCTGTCCATACTACTGGTGATCAGTCACCAGTAGATAGTATGGCTGCTCCCAACCCCCTCCCCTAATGGCCACCTTTGACACATTCAGCGTCCATCATTTTGAGTAACACATGGGTCTTAGCGCCCATGGCAAGGAGGCGCAACTAGGTGTGGCGCCGAGGCCAGCAGACAGATAACCCTGTGAACCACAAGGGTTGGGAGGGCCTCAAAGGGCTAAGGCTACCTGCTGGGTAAAATGGCCACGGCCGCCATGGTACTCACCCTTCCAGAGCACAACAAATCATTGAAGCGCTTGCGGCACTGTGTTCCTGTGTGCCACACAGCATCTTGAGAGCTAACAGCCTCTGCCACCTCCTGCCATGCCTGCCTGGTCACGTGGGGGGCTCTCGTCCTCCCATCCTCTGGAAACAAAATCTCCCAACGGTTTGACACCTCTTCCAGGAGGGCAGCAAGGCAGGCATCGGAGTACCGAGTGGCACATTGGACCCCTTCTGGCCTACCCTGCAGCCTGCCCCCCTGCTCCTCTGCTCTCACCTCTTCTGGTGCCCGGCCGCTGGCCATGGTGAACAGACTAAAGGAGGCTGCCAGGCCTTTCTTTATACAGACTGTCGATTCCCCAAAGGAACCGGTGGTCTGAACACGCCCGCTGCAGATTAGAATTTCCCGCTGGACACGGGAGTCTGAAACGTGTTGGGTGGGCCTTAATTGGCCCGCCCGTGCAAAATGGCAGCCGTCTCCGTGCCCGCTGCCGATTGGGTCGGGCCAAACAGAAAATTCAGCCCCCAGTGAAGAGAATGAAATGGAATATCAGACTGATGTAGAACAAGGAGTTGATTTAATGACACCCATTAAATCTGTGCTGGCTGGTTCTTCGTCAACTTGTGCAATTCCAGACATTTACAAGTATTATCTACAATTATGAATTCGCTCACACCACATTCGTCCGGGTGGTCCATAATCACACAAGTAATTCTTCTCTCATTCCCAAAGAGCCCTGGAACAATTTTCATATATAAGGACATTTGGAAAATTGGAGGCAGAGCCTCTGTTAGCTCCTCTCCGACTTCCTTTCATAGTCCAGGTTACATGACATCGGATCTGGTGTCTTAGTCACCTTGAGCTCTGCTATGATTTTCTTATGAAATCAGTCTTTTTCCACAGTTGTCACCATTATTTCTTTTCCATATTCTTCTCGATCATGCCTAAACATTTATTTCCACACCACTTGTATGAAAAAGGTGCCAAATATTTATGTAGTGGCTCCACCGTATTCCATCACCCTCCACAATTAAAGGGCTAGTAAGAGAAAGAGGGGTTCCTTTTCATGGCATATTGGCACCAGTTCTGGGACAGGGAAGATTCACTATTGGACCAAGAAATGGGAATGAACCAGTGCAGCTAAGAGAAGGAAAAGAAAGGGGACACACCAAGGCAATAGTGACCATAAGATGATGATAGAGAAGGACATAATCACAGATTCAGAATTTTAATGTCACAGAAGGAGGCCATTCGGTCCATCATGTCTGCACCGGCTCTCCAAATGTGCATTATGACCTAATGCCATTGCCCTGCCTTATCCCCGTACCCCTGCACATTGTTTCTATTCAAATAATCATCTAATACCCTCTCCAATGCTTCAATTGAACCTGCCTCCACCACACTTCCAGGTAGCGCATTCCAAACCCGAACCACTCACTGTGTGAAAAAGCTTTTCATAACTCACTTTAAGTCAGTGCCCTCTCATTCTTGATCCTTTTTTCCTTTAACGGGAACACCTTCTCCCTCATTATTTTGAAAATTTCCATCAAATCTCTTCTCATCCTTCTTTTCTCCAAGGAGAACAGCCCCAATCTCTCCAATCTATCCCCATAGCTGAAGTTTCTCATCCCTGGAACCATTCTTGTAAACCTCTTCTGCACTCTCTCCAATGCAACATCCTTCCTATAGTGTGGCACCCAGAACTGTACACAATATCCCAGATGAGGTTTAATGAGTGTCTCATATAAATTCAGCACAAACTCCTTTCTCATTTACTCTATGCCCCTAATAATTCTATATGCTTTATTAACTCTCTCCACCTGTCCTGCCACCTTCAATGATCTCTGCACATATACACCCAGGTCTTTCTGCTCCTGCACACCCTTCAAATCTTCACCCTTTATTTTAAATTGTCTGTCCATGTTCTTCCTACCAAAATGCATCACCTCACACTTCTCCACACTGATCTTCATCTGCCACAACCATGGACCATTACTCTGCTTCCTATTTTTCTGCCAATTTTGTATCATATTTATGAGGAAAGCCAGGTTAATCAATTTGAAAAAAGCTGATTTTGAGGGGCTGAGAATTGAACTTGGGGATAATAAAATGGGCAACAGAATTGGCAAACAACAATGGAAAACATTTCGGACAGTGTTCAACAGAATACAGGAAAAATATATTCTGCTAGACACGAAAGTACTAAATCAGCACTAGAGAGACTCCATGGATCCGTGAAGATATAAGGAAGCAAATGTGCGTTGGGAAAGAAGCATACGTTAAGTACATGGGCAGCAGAGGGTGCATGACAGAAGGAAATAAAAAGTGATTAGGAGAGAAATCAAAAGAAATTAGAAAAGCAAAGAGGAGCCCTATAAAAGTAAATTATCAAGGAAGGTAAAAAATAAAATACTTTACAGGCACATAAATAAAAATAGGAAGGCTGGAATGGAAATAGGACCATTAAGGGATAGGTAGGATAATGCCACAGATAAGGATAGAGACAGGGCAGAAATATTAAATGATCACTCGACCCCTCTGGCTGTATGGCTCACAATGAATGTATGTAGTGAATACTAAATGTATCATTATTGTATTGAAACACCTCAGAATGCAACGTGATGTTGGTTGATAACCCCAGTACCATTGCACTGTCTGACTGTCATGGCCAGATTGAAATGATTGTAATATTCATTGATTGTATTGAAGCACCTCGTGATCCATGTGTAAAAGTTGAATTTGATTGCACTTTTTGTGATGGCGATTTAGAATTTTTTTGTAATGTCCTTTCAGATATTTTATGAATAAAGTATATTTTTCTAAATAATTTAAATGATTACTTAATTTCAGTGTTTAACAGTGAGCTAGAACAGCTAGATATGATATTGAATGATGATCTAAGTTTTCAGGTAAGTGCAATTAAAATAAGAGAAAAGGGATCGAATCAAACTCAAAGAGGATAAAACCCTGGCCCAGAAGTTTCACACCCACACATTTAAAATAAATCTAGGGAATAGATAGCAGAGGTATTACTGCAGATTTAAATTTTTTTTAATGAAAATGTGTAGTGCTAGAGGACTGGCGGATAGCGAATGTAATTCCTGTTCTTAAAAAGGCAGGACACAATGTGCCCAGAGAATAATAGATCAGTCAGCTTAATGTTGGTGCTAGAAGAAATAATGCAATGCCTACTAGAGACAGGAAGAACTTCTAACAAAAAAAAATGAATCATTAGCGTAGATTTCAAAAGGGAAAATCTTTCGTGACCAAAGTTATGAATTTTTTGGAGGAGGTAACAGAGACAGTAGACAATGGTAATGTAGTAGATGCAATTTACCTGGATTTTCAAAAGGCCTTTGACAATGCCTCTTGCAATAGGCTACCGAATAAAGTCAGAAAATATGGAGTCAGGGGAGAAGGGAAGAATGGATTGCAAGCAGGTAGAAAGCAGAGGGTAGTTAGTTAGAATGGCAGAAAGTGGAAAATAGTATTTGACAAGGATCAGTACTGGGCCCACTGCAGTTGATAATTTGGTTTGAACTTCAGAACCAGAAACACAATTTATAAATGGATGACATGGGTCTTTATATGTGTATGTGTGCATGCGTGTGTATGTGTGTGTGTGTGTGTGTGTGCATGTGTGTGAGAGAGAAACAGTCAGTCAGTCAGTCAATACTGAGGAGGGAAAGGCTGAAGAGAAACAAATCAAGCAGGAGGGCTTCTTTTTGAAGGGATCAAATTGAAAATTAGGGGAGTTAAGCTAAATTTATTTCAAACTTTGGTTAGATCATAATTACAGTACTGCACATGGCTCTGGTCAATTTATTATTAAAAAGGATAGAGGAACTAGGGAGGGTGCAGAAAGGATTTAAAAATTCTGCCATTTCCACCAACTCCAGCATGATGCCATCCCCTAAACACATCCTCCCTCCATCCCCCACCTTGTCGGCATTCCGTAGGGACTGTTCCCTCTGGACACCTTGGTTCAGTCCTCCATCACCCCCAACACCGCAACCCCCACCCATGGCACCTTCCCATGCAATCACAGAAGGTGCAATGCCTGTCCCTTTCGTCCACTCCCCCGCACCCCCCCCCCCCCACCCCCCACCCCTCCTTACCGTCCAAGGGCCCAAATACTCATTTCAAGTGAAATAGTGCTTCACTTGCACTTCCCTCAATTTGGTCTACTGCATTCGCTTCTCCCAATGATATCACATCTACATTGGAGATACAAAACGCAGACTGGGTGACCGCTTTGCGGAACACCTTCGGTCTGTCTGCAGGCATGACCCAGACCTTCCTGTCGCTTGCCATTTCAACACACCATCGTGCTCTCATGCTCGCATGTCCATCATTGGCCTGCTGCAATGTTCCAGTGAAGCTCATCGCAAACTTGAGGATCAGCACCCCATCTTCCGATGAGGCACTTTACAGCTTTCTGGACTTAACATTGAGTTCAACCACTTCAGATCATAAACTCTCTCCTCCATACTTACACATTTTTAATCCCCTTTTTTCCAAATATCTAATTTTTAATTTTAATTAATATACATACATTTTTTTCCTACCCATTTCTATTATTATTTTAAAAATTTATTTCCATTCATTGTTTTATCCCCACTTCTTATCCTATTTTGATCTTTTCTCACACACCATCACCACCACCTCATCCTGCTTTCTATCGTTAATGTCACCATTAGCACTTCCTTTAGCCAGTATCACCACCATCAACACCCATTTGACCTTTTGTTTATGACATCTATTGCAATCTCGCCGTTGCCTCCACCTATCACTGACCTACTATCCAGCTTCATCTGTCCCACCCCCTTAAACAGTATATATTTCACCACATTTCTACTTCTCTACAGTTCTGAAGAAGATGGGGGTTTTGGGGTTTAGGATAATGCTTGTGGGAACGGGGGGTTATAGGGGTTCAGGGTATCATTAGTGGGGACGGGTGTTATTGGAGTTGAAGCTCATGTTATTGGGGGCAGGGGTTATTGGGTTACAGGATAATGTTATTGGGGGCACCGGGGATTATTGGGGTTCAGGATAATGTTAATGGGGACACGGCAGGGGGTTTGTTGGCGGTCACGTTGTGGCTTTGGGGTGATGGGGTTTGAGGCAGACTCGCTCGAACTCACTGAGGAAACGCTGCCTGCAGTATGGATATTCCCCATTTGGTGGCGCCACTCCCTCAGCTCTCAGCCTGACCCCTCATTCTGCTCTCTCCAAAACTCAGACATCCTCACTGCAAAACAGTCCTGGGCTGTTCCCAAGGCATTCTCAACGCTTCACTCAGTTTGTCTCCTTCAATATTTTTTTTTCAAAAAGAGAAGTTTTTTTCTCCCTTCCTTTCTGTCCCACCCCTCTGTGCCGCCCAAATTTATCTTTGGATTGCTGGGTGGTCCTGGGCTTAACCCCCACTGGTTTTGAGGTTAGGTTGGAGAAGCTAGGCTTGTTCTCCCTGGAGCGAAGGTGGTGGGTCTAATAGAGGTGGACAAGATTATGACAGGTTTAGATAAGGTAGGCAAAGGAAGGCCGCTGCCATTAACTCCCATATACAAGGAGTTAAGTGTCCCTAAGTGTGGCAGGAAGCCGAGACAGAGATTCCGTTTGACTGAAGATCAGAAAGACACCTCGCTTTGTTCCCCTGTAGACTAGTGAGGACAGGGATGATGTGTAACAGGGACTTGGCAAGAGATGGGATATAAGTGGTAGAGTTACAGCTAAACTGAAGTTTATGTTTGGCGGTGGGCGGGTTACTGGCGATGAGAACATTGGAATAGTCAGGACTGGAGTCAGAGTGATGGCTGAGTGTGTCAGTCGGGCTGAAGTCTGGGCAAAGCTGGACAATGTTACAGGAATGGAGTTTTTGTGATCACGGGGTCAGCAGTTCATTTCCAGGTTAAAGCATAATTGATATGGGTGAAAGACAGCGCACTGATTAACTAGTCTAACATAATCCAAATTAATAATGTTGTCTTATCTCTTCGTTCATCATCTCCCATTGAACCAGTGTCAAAATTTGCATCGAATCCAAAAGTGCTGTATCCTCAAGAACATTTCACTTGCGTGAAAACAGGTTTTGTAACATATGACGTAAAGAAACATCTTCACTTGGAAGCATATACTTACGCAAAGACATGTGGCAGGTCAGAAGATTGGAAAGAATATAAAGAACAGCAACTAATGACAAAAAGATTAATAAGGAGGGAAAAATTAGAGAATGAGGGAAAGCTAGCTAGTAATATAAAGACAGGTAGGTAGAATTTCTATAGATATTTAAATAAAAGCGTTAACAAAGTGATTGTTGGTCCGGTAGAGAATGAGTCTGGGGAATTGATCATGGAAAGTAGGGAGATGGCGGTGAATGAAACAGGTGTTTTGCTTCAGTCTTCACTATACAGGACACAAGTAACATCCTGGAAATAGCTGTAAATCAGGAAATGGAAGGAAGGGAGGAACTCGGGAAAATTACAATCACCAGGCAAGTGGTATTGAGCAGATTGTTGGGGCTGTGGGCTGACAAATCCCCAGGTCCAGATGGACTTCAACCTAAGGCCTTGAAGAAAGTGGCTAGTGAGATAGTTGATGCATTGGTTTTAATTTTCCAAAATTCTCTGGATTTGCGGAAGATTCCAGTAGATTGGGAAATAGTAAATATAATTCCTTTATTCAGGATAAATCAGGAATCCATAGGCCAGTTAGCCTTGCATCTGTCATGGGGAAAATGTCAGAAGCTATCACTAAAGATGTTATAGCAGGGCACTTTGAAAAATTCAAGGCAATCAGACAGAGTCAACATGGTTTTGCAAAAGGGAAATCATGTTTATCCAATTTATTGGAGTTTTTTGAAGGAGTCACCTGTGCCGTGGATAAAGGGGAACCGGTGGATGTACTGTACTTAGATTCTAGAAGGCATTTGATAAAGTGCCACATCGAAGGTTATGCAAGAAAATAAAAGCTCATGGTGTAGGGTGTAACATACTCGCAAGGATAGAAGATTGGCCAGTTAACAAGAAGCTGAGAGTTGTCATAAATGGGCCTTTTTGCGGTTGGCAGGATGTGATGAGTGGTGTAACACAGGGATCAGTACTGTGGCCTCAATTTATATCAATGACTTGGATGAAGGGACCAAAGGAATGGATGGTAAATTTGCTGACGACACCAAGATAGGCAGGAAAGTAAATTGTGAAGAGGATGTAATGAGGCTACAAAGTGACATAAATAAGTTATGCAAAGATCTGGCCAACGGAGTGTGATGTGGGCAAATGTGAAATTATTCATTTTGGCAGGAAGAATAAAAAAGCTTATTATCTAAATGGTGAGAGATTGCAGAGCTCTGAGCTTCAGAGGGATCTGGGCATCCTAGTGCATGAATCACAAAAGGTTAGTATGCAGTTACAGCAGGTAATTAGGAAAGCTAATAGAATGTTATCATTTATTGTGAGGGGAATTGATTACAAAAGTAGGGACGTTATGCTTCAGTTGTACAGAACATTGGTTAGACCATATCTGGAGCACTGTGCACAGTACTGGTCTCCTTATTTAATGAATGTTGTAAAAGCATTAGAAGCATTTCAGAGAAGATTTACTAAACTAATGTCAGGAATGGGAGGGCTGTCTTATGAGGAAGGCCGGAAAGGTTAGGCTTGTATCCACTGGAATTCAGGATAATAAGAGGTGACTTAATTGAAACCTTTAAGATCCTGAGGGCTCTTGACAGGGTGTATGTGGAGAGGATGTTTCCTTTTGTGGGAGAATCTAGAACTCGGGGTCACTGTTTAAAAATAAGGGGTCACCCATTTAAGACAGATGGGGAGAATTTTTTTCTCTCAGAGGGTTGGGTGTTTTTGGAACTCTCTTCATCAAAAGACGGTGGAAGCAGAGCCTTTGAATATTTTTAAGGCAGAGCTGGATAGATTCTTGAATAATAAGGAGGTGAAAGGTTATCGGGGGTAAGGTTGAGGTTACATTCAGATCAGCCACGATCTTATTGAATGGTGGTGGAGCTCGAGGGGCTGAGTGGCCAACTCCTGCTCCTAATTCGTATGTATGTCCTCAGAAACTATAAATAAACAAAAGCATGAATAGGAAACTCAAATGTGAAAGATTGGTGATGCATTTCCTTGGGGTCTTGGGACTTGTCCCCCAGAAAAGAATGAGCTATTTTAATTCCTTTTACGCTTCAGAGTTATTGGATATAAGGTTTTCTAGAAATGGGAGAGAGAAAGTGACATTTCTACGATCAGCAAATACTGCTTCTCCAAAATTAGCTCACCAGTTACTCCAAGTATCCTATCTCCTCTGGACCTAGATCACACAGATGCTGAACCCCATCTGACTCATCAGCCTTTCACACTGACACTGAATGCCTTTCTCACCTAAATCTCAGCACAGGTCCACATTAAGAGGAACCACGTCAGGTCATTTTGAGCTAGTAACCCGGGACAATTACCAAAATGATGCTGGATTATAACCAGCATTGCGATGTGAAGCTGACAGCTGGGTTTTGACTGACAAATCAGCTTCCCGGGGGTCCTCAGAGAGAGGAGACTGGGCAGAAACGGTGCTCAGGTCTAAGAGGCTCCAGGCCAGGGTGATCACCAAACGCACTTTACATCTTTTCTGCAATTTAAAATGTCACCGATGATTCTGCAATCTTTACTTGCTGAAGATCACAAATCACCGTGCTCAACAAATATCAAATATTACATGTCATAAGACCATAAAACATAGGAGCAGAAATTAGGCCATTCGGCCCATCGAGTCTGCTCCACCATTCAATCATGGCTGATAAGTTTCTCAACCCAATTCTCCCGCCTTCTCCCCATAACCTTTGATCCCCTTACCAATCAAGAACCTATCTATCTCGGTCTTAAATACACTCAATGACCTGGCCTCCACAGCCTTCTGTGGCAATGAATTCCATAGACTCACCACTCTCTGGCTAAAGAAGTTTCTCCTCATCTCTGTTCTAAAAGGTCTTCCCTTTACTCTGAGGCTGTGCCCTCGGGTCCGAGTCTCTCCTACTAATGGAAACATCTTCCCCACGTCCACTCTATCCAGGCCTTTCAGTATTCTGTAAGTTTCAATCTGACCCCCCGTCATCCTTCTAAACTCCATCGAGTATAGACCCAGAGTCCTCAAACGTTCCTCATATGTTAAGTTTTTCATTCCTGGGATCATTCTCGTGAACCTCCTCTGGACCCTCCCTAAGGCCAGAACATCCTTCCTGAGATACAGGGCTCAACATTGCTCACAATATTCTAAATATGGTCTGACCAGAGCCTTATAAAGCCGCAGCAGCACATCCCTGCTTTTATATTCTAGTCCTCTCGAAATAAATGCCAACATTGCACTTGCCTTCCTAACTACCGACTCAACATGCAAGTTAACCTTAAGAGAATCCTGGACTAGGACTCCCAAGTCCCTGGAAAAACTCAGCAGGTCTGGCAGCATCGGCGGAGAAGAAAAGAGTTGACGTTTCGAGTCCTCATGACCCTTCAACAGAACTGAGTAAAATTAGGAGAGGGGTGAAATATAAGCTGGTTTAAGGTGGAGAGGGGGGTGGGGTGGGGGAGGGGGGGGGGGGCGGTGGGGGGAGAGAAGTTGGGGGTGGGGGGGGTGGTTGTAGGCACAAGCAAGCAGTTATAGGAGCAGATAATCAAAAGATGTCACAGACAAAAGGAACAAAGAGGTGTTAAAGGTGGTGATATTATCTAAGAGAATGTGCTAGTTACATGGCAGGACCCTCAAGGTGCAGCTCTAGTGGGGGTGGGGTGGAAAGTCTGACAGGGCATTACAGATATAGATTTAAAAATAATGGAATTAAGTGGGAAAAGAAAAATCTATATAAATTATTGGAAAAAACAAAAGGGAGGGGGAAGAAACGGAAAGGGGGTGGGGATAGAGGAGGGAGTTCAAGATCTAAAGTTGTTGATACTTGTGATACACCCCGAGGAAAATGCTAACAGCGGCTGAGGAGAATGCACCAACAGGTGTTAAGGATGCTAAGGACAGGCTGACTGCAAATGTAAATTCTCTGTAATTGGGAAGAGCAAATGTCCCAGATGCTTCAAGAGTATTCGGACATTACCTGTTATTCTGCCAATGAGGGTAACCAGGGATATGTTTTCTGATTGATTTCACAACCACTTTGTACCAGAGGCACATTGGGTAGCTGTGAAACCATGTTGCTCCTGGACAATGGTTAAGCACATTCTCCTGCTGAACTCTTGGTGAAGAACAATGTTTTCGCTGTTTACTTTTCTCCCAAAGTAACGTAATTAACTCAGTCAATGGACCAAGGCAATTTGCGGTTCATGAAATGTAAATATAAAGACTCCTTCTTGAATAGTATATTTGGCGCTATGACAGAGGCCTGGGGGTTGGTATGCTTCCAAAAGGAGTTTACAGTTTTAAAAAAAATCATTAAGTGATGTAGGCATCACTGATTAGACCAGCATTTATTTTCCTTGTTTAGAGTCACATGTAGGCCAGGTGAGGACAGCAGATTTGCTTCCCGAAAGGACATTAGTGAACCAGATGGGTTTTTGCAACAATCAGCAATGGTGTCAAAGTTGTTATCAGACTTTAAATTCCACACTATGATTGTACACAAATTTCACCATCTGTCTTGGTGGGATTATGAACCTGGGTCCCCAGAGAATTGCCTTGGGTCACTAGAGTATTAGTCCAGTGACAATACCACGATGCCACCAGCTACCCCTGACACCATCTATGCATCTGCTAATGTGTGGTGCTTTGTTGATAAAGACACCGACCAATGCTGATACAAGTTTGGCCTCCAACAGTGTTCATCGAAACGATAATATTGACAAAGACTTTGAAGTTTTTCATCTGAACAAGGAAAAAATTCTGGTAAACTAGCTCCTTGATTGTTCAAGATGCATATGAATGGAATGTGTGAATACACTGGAGGCTAAGTATATTGAGGAAGTGCTTAACACTGTTAACAATGCTCCCACTGTGCATTCTTCGACTGACAGGGAGATTACAGGAATGGTGTTACATCAAGATCAACTTGAGAAATACAGTGTTGATGAGTGAACCCAGTAGAGAAAGTGCCCATAGAGGATATTATTAAGATGTGTGACAGGTTGATAAATGCACTCGAACAACGTGCAATTATAAGTGAGCAAGATATAACGTCAGTCAAAGGACAAACTTATGAAAGAAAAGCCAATGTTGATGAGGCAAATGAAGCTGGGGGGACTATTCAAGAATGCCTCCCAGGAGAGAACATCGACACTCTGAACCCTATCCTTCAAGCAGAATTGCAGACGTTGCCATGGGTGGGTACAATTACAGGTAGCCTGCATTTATTATTCACTGATACATCTTACTTTTCTAGCCATTTTATTCAAGTTAGGCTTGGACTATTGTAATGCAAGTAGGCCCAGTCTGATATATGGCATCCTGAAAATTGAAATTATCTGAAATCCGAAATGCGATTGGCCCCGAGGATTTCGGATAACAGATACTCAGCCTGTATGAATATTGCAGAATGTAATTCTAGCTACGCTAGAGACGAATGATTTGAAATACCACACAGTTGAAAATAAAATGCCCACTGCCCACTGGCAGCAATATTTTTCACTTAAAAAGCATAGTTTTACCGATTTTTGGGGACTCAAATAATTAATATACAGGAAAACGACGTAATAATAAATTTAGAGATGATGTGGCCAACATATTTTCTTGGAACTCTGCACCACAAAATTTGGCACTACATCCCTGAAGCAGATAGCATTAGGTCTTTATGGTTCACAGGTGAAGGCGGCCAGTTGTGATTGTAAAACAGAGCAGGAATGGGGAAATTTAACAAGACGAGTGTATAGTCACCAGAAAGTTAGGTGCCTCAGTCCCAGGTCCATCCTGACTTTGTACCCTTTCTGTCAGGAGTGAACCATCTCAAGTCTTCAGATGTTCCAGGTCGATAGCATAGGAATGATTAAATTATGCAAAAATGGGATGGGGTAGACAGCAGCAGGTTATTTCCAGTGAGCGGTCAACACAAAAAGCCGTAGGTACAAAATAAAATGTCTGAGATTTGGAACAGTAATCAAGAGAAACTTCTCTACACAGAACGGTGAGGCTGTGGAATTCACTTCCGGGGTTAGTGGTTGGAACAAAACGTTCCATCATGTCAAGGGGTTTACCCAGGTCAGGCCTCAGCCCAATCATTTTGCTCCAAATTTTGATGCATTGATTCAAGCTAAGAGATGTCAGAGATGAACTGCAGTGCTGCTGTGAGCTAGTTATGGATGCCATAAATGTTGCAGCGAGTAGCTGATGGAATCAAACAGCCTGTTCCTTTGGTTGCTCAGAATAGGCAGAGTACAGACCGCACTCAACCAGCCCACACTTGCAAAACTGTCCGACGTGATTCCGTGATTGGGCAGCACTTACTGAGCAATCCTGAATGTGCACGAAGGACCAATTTACGATAACAATCGAGCTCATAATGTGGCTCATTTATGTTTGTTAAAAGCAACACATTTTCATAAATAGAGATCCGTTCTCTGCAAACAAAAGGAATAAGTTCAAGCTTTTCTGAATTACCCAGCAGCTTGGGAAGCTTAGAGTTCCCTGTTGCTTTCTCAAAGTCAGTGGGCAGAATTGTCCCAGATTTGCACCAAGTGTGGTAGCGGGAGGGAAAAACGATGTTTTACCTGCCAGCCGCAATGGTGGCTTCTTATCACATATCATCACAAACCTGCCACGTTTAACTATGCATTACCGGGAAACACGCCATTTCGATGGCGGGCAGGTTCGGATTCCCCCAACATGCCATCACCTCGCCGCTTCATAACGCCAGGCACCACATTCAAAGTACAGCCACACGCACATCTCTCAGTGCTTCCAGCCCAGGACAGCTGCAAGTAAGACCTGGCCCTGAAAGACAAGAAGACTGCAGCCCCCAGGTTTAGTGATGTGTCTCTCGAGCGCCTTTTGGATGCCGTGGGGGCCCGCTGTGATGTACTCTACCTCCACACCGGGCACAGGAAGGGCAGCAACATTACCACCCCGGCTTGGTGGCCGATGACTCTGGTGATCAGATTCAATGCTGCACAGAAGAAGTTGGCTATCCATTGCAGATAAAGGATGAATGCTCTCACACGTCCCGCCAGGGTATGGCAACCATCTCATCGCTCTAAACTCACACACTCAAGCCCATCATACATGCACTGGCATCTCTCTCGCTGCCAGCTCAATGGACACCACTACTTGCCCTTTTACACACCCTCACATCTCCATTTGGCCTGATCTGTTCTGGAAACTGCCTCCTCAGCCCTCACCATCTCGAGTCACTTGCGCAGGTCAACTGGTGCCCCCACACAAACCCTGGCATACCCCCACTTCTCCAGTACAGGTCTCACCCTGCAGCCTCTTCCCCTGTGGTATAATTGTTGTGATTGTTTGAAATTTGGCATTCTTGAGTTTGTCCTGAGGAGTGTAAGATGAAAGGCTTCAGTAATATTCAATATGCGAATTATTGCAGATCTAAATGTAAATATATACTGATATAGTTCAACTTTCATTTCTATTTTAATAACATTTGGCAAGATATTGGATCAGGCCCACCAAAGAAAGTGAGTTTGACATCTTAGTTTAAGACTTAGTTTTGTATTTGGTTGTTTAAATCTGTTAATATACAACTTCATTTTCATTTATCATATACCAGTTCATTCAGTGCAATGTTGTGCTAATTGTTTTGTTCTGAAATCTTAATTCAGGGAAGAGGCATTTACTGACCTATCAGCCTCCTATCTCCCATCAATAAAGTGATGGAAGACATAAAAATGGCTCATTTATAAAATGTATTTAGCAGCTTCAGTGCTTCCAAAGTGCTTGACAGCCAATTAAATACTTTTGAAATGTAGTCACTGTTGTGATGCAAGAAGCACAGTCGACCTTGGGCAGGACTTTCCCGTCGGTGAGCGGGCGGAGCTCCCGATGTCACCGTGCCCCATTTAAATTTTCAGGTAAGCGGGGCTCAGCAAAATCAGCTGCACACCCGCTGACCTGTCAATGGCCAATTGAGGCCATTGACAGAGTAATTAAACTAATTAATGGACCTGCCCGTCCAACCTTAAGGCTGGCGGGCAGGCCAGAAGCCCCACCGGGAACTAGAAAAAACATGAAACCTCATCCACGGGCGGGATAAGGTTACATGTAGGTTTTAAAACATTTTATTAAAGTCTTAAAAAAACTTCTGGACATGTCCCAACTCATGTGACATTGTCACATGAAGGGACATGTCAGGAATTTTTTATTCTATTTTTTATATTTGTGACAGAACAGCCGACCTCCCTGAGGCAGCAACTAGCCTCAGGGAGATGAGCGCGCTCCGTTGTGCGCATGCGCTAAAGAGCGCACTCTCGGGTTGAGGGATTCCGCCCTCGCCCGCAAAGGCAGCGGATAGCGCTTCCGTGCGGACGTCACGCTAGGCCGGCCTTAATTGTCCCGCCCATGAAAAAGGGCGCCGTGCCCCCAATTAGGGGTGGGGGTCCAGAGAGTCTTTCCAGGGGGTCCAAGAAATAATTTCTGCAAAGGGCAGGAAAGAGAGAGGGAGAAGGAAAAAGTTGAAAGGCTGAGGGGCGAGTGGAGTGTAGCAAGTATCCCGCTTTGTATAAATTCCCAGGAATGAGTGTTATTCCTGCATGAGCAGCTGTCAAGATTTCCATCCCCAAACCTCCTGAATTCTCTCCCTTCTTCACGGTGATGGACATTTCGGCTGTCATGGTTTTCAGCGGCAAGTCTGACATTTCCTTTCGGTAGGAGGGGAGGGGTTGGGAGGGGAGGGGATGGGAGGGGAGGTGGGAGACCAGCTGCTGCTGTGATACTCGTCTGTCTTCAGTTTGGGCTTAGATAGTGAACAAGTGCTGTTATCATGCTGTCTGGCCTGCTGAGTATTTCCATCATTTTCTGTTTATATTAATCTCTAGGTGGTTTGTTTCTTGAAATCGTGATAAATCTGTCAGTTTATTTTATTCAAACTCTCACCATGTTTCAATAACGTAACTTTGTTGCATGATTAAATAACACTGACGGATTGGACTGGGTTTGTACAACTCTGTGAATATTGCCCAGAATGTCACGCTCAAGTGGGTACTCTGTCATTAAGTTGGAGGGATGGAAACTCGTGTTTTTATGGAAGGTTTTATTTTACATTGAAATAAGAAGCTGCCTTGATGCTGTTTAAACATTTGACAGCTTGTCTGTATTGAATGTGATGTGTGAACTGATCGGGCATGTATGCTATTAACTGATAATGTTTAACCACAGGAAAAGCAGTTCAGTTGCTGCACTGGAAAATTAGTGGAGTCCTCCCCGTCAGATCCTTCCTGCACGCCAGCAGTCTGACCCCCTCTGCACCTTGCCCTCGAAGTGGATGTGGTGTGGAAGAGACTGTTGTTCACCTCCTTGTGGAATGTGCCTTTGCAAAGAAGGTCTGGAGAGAGATGCAGTGGTTTTTATCCAGGTTCATCCTGAGCAGTGCTGTGACACAGGACTCGGTGCTGCTCGGGCTGTTCCCAGGGACACACACCGAGACAAACATCAACGGCAGCTGGAGGATCATCATAAAGACGCTCTTTGTTCTGCCCAAAATTTGTTGGTCTTCCAGTGCAAAGAGTTGTCCCCGACCGAGTGTTGCAGACTGGCATATTCCAAGGTCCAGGACTAGGTGCTGAGGGACACAATAAAGCTTGAGGCAGTCGCCACAAAGGTGCAATGGGGAAGGGTCGCTGTCTAAAGCCTTTCTACCACAGTGCACCGAGGTGCTGGGAATTTTATGGACCCTCTCGGGCTGTATGACTCTCAGTGAATGTATGTGGTGAAGACTATATGACATAATTGTATTGAAACCCCTCAGAGTGCAACATGTTGTATGTAGATAACCCCAATACCATGGCACTGTCTGACTGTCTGTAATGACCATGGTGAAATGACTGCAATATTCATTGATTGTATTGAAGCACCTCGTGCTCCATGTGTAAACATTGAATCTGATTGCATTATTTGTGATGGCCATTTAGAAATGCATTGTAATTTTCTTCCAGATATTTTATGAATAAAGTATATATTTTTTTAAAAGTTAGTTCAGTCACAGTTATCATTTATCTCTGGTTTGTCTGGTCTGTCTTATCACTGTCCACATCAGTGAAACAGTCCTTAAATCACTTATATGTAAATATTGGTTTTATTAAAAACATTATTGAAATTCCCTGTACATGGAAACTGTTCATATCATATCATGCCTATTGTATAGATGGGATTGATGTAGGGTGCAGTGAATTGGAGCTAAGGTGAGTAAATGGAGTTGAGGTACAGATCAGTCATGATTGGATCATGAAGTCCCAGGGTAAATTTACTCCCGTTTCAAAGCAACTGAATTCCTTCTATTATCGCATTGATATTTCTACCACAGCACCTGTCACTCAGAGTGAGGGAGAGGCTCTGGGTTTCCAGAGATTGGGAAACAGATTGGCTGGTTCAGCTGTCAATCAGAGTGAGGGAGGCGAGAGAAGAAGGTGAAGGGTGAGACCAACACCAGTCCAGAGAACCCTGGATGTGGAGGAATGTACAGGATTGGATAAGGACAAGAAGGGAAGCTTATGGTTGATACCGAGGGCTGAAAACGGCAGAAGCCCTAGAGGTGTATAGAAAGTGCAGGGGTTTTCTTAAAAAAGGAATTAGGAGAGCGAAGCAGGGGCATGAAAAAACACTGGCAGATAAAATAAAGGAAAATGCAAAGGGAGTTTATAAGTATATTAGGGGCAAGCGGATAACCAGGTAAAGAGTTGGGCCCATTGGGGACCAAACTGGCAATCTGTGTGAAGAGCTGGAAGACGTAGCTGAGGTTTTAACTGAGTGCTTTGCATCTGTATTCACTATAGAGAAGGTTGATGTAGGTACAAAAATCAGGGAGGGGGACTGTGATATACTTGAACAATAATAACATTGAGAGGGAGCAGGTATTGGCGGTTTTAGTGGGCTTAAAAGTGGATACATCCCCAAGCCCAGTTGAGATGTATCCCAGGCTGCTGTGGGAGGCAAGGAAGGAGATTGCAGGAGCCCTGACATTAATTTTTAAATCCTCTCTGGAGGTCAATTAATGTGGCACCATTGTTCATGAAGGGTGGTAGGGATAAACCAGGGCACTATAGGCCAGTGAGTCTAACATCAGTTGCAAGGAAAATTTTGAAAAAAGCTCTGGGAGACAGAATTAATCTCCACTTGGAGAGGCAAGGATCAATCAAGGATAGTCTAATGGCTTTGTCAGGGGGAGATCATATCTAACAAATTTGATTAAATTTTTTGAGGAGGTGACTAGGTGTGTTGATGATGGTCTTGCAGTTGATGTAGGCTACATGGACTTCAGTAAGGTTATTGACAAGGCTTCGCATGGAAGACTGGTCAAGAAGGTAACAGCCCATGGGATCCAGGGCAAATTGGATCCAAAATTGGCTTAGTGGCAGGGGGAGACAGAGGGTCATGGCCAAAGGTTGTTTTTGTGACTGGAAACCTTTGTCTAGTGGCATACCGCAGGGTTTGGTGCTGGTTCCCTTGCTGTTCGTAGTGTGTATTAATGATCTAGACATGAATGTAAGAGGTATGATTAGTAGGTTCTCAGAAGACACAAAAGTTGGTGCGGTAAACAGCGAGGAGGCCTTAGACTACAGGACGATATAGACGGGCTGGGCAGATGGGCAGCACAGTGGCAAATGGAATTTATTCCTGAAATGTGTCAGGTGATGTGTTTTGGGAGGACTAACAAGGCAAGGGAGTGCATGAACAATTGTAGGAACCGAGGAAGTACAGAGGATCAGAGGGACCTTGGTGTACATTTCCAGCAGCCCTTGAAGGCAGCAGGACAGGTAGGTAAGGTGGTTAAGAAGGCATATGGAACGCTTGCCTCTATTAGTCGAGACATTGAATGCAAGAGCAGGGAGGTTATGATGGAGCTGTTTCAAGTGTTTTTTAGGTCACATCTGGAGTACTGTATGCAGTTCTGGTTGCCACACTACAGGAAGGATGTGAATGCACTGGAGAGGGTGCAGAGGAGATTAACCACCATGTTGCCTGGGCTGGAGCATTTCAGCTGTTAAGAGAGACTAGATAGGTTAGTGTTGCTTTCCTTAGGTCAGAGACGGCTGAGGGGGTGGGGAGCTGATTGAGGTGTACAAATCTATGAGCGGCATAGCTAGGGTAGATGGGAAGAAACGTTTCCCTTGGGTGAAGGAGTGAATAACCAGTAGGCATGGATTTAAGGTGAGAGACAGGAGGTTTAGAGGGGATTTGAGGGGGAAAAAATTTCAACCAGAGGGTGTGGGGGCATCTGGAACGCACAACTGAAATGGTGATAGAGGCAGAAACGCTCACAACATTTAAGAAGCATTTAGATGAACACTTGAAATGCCAGAGCAGGCAGGGCTACGGACCAATTGCTGGAGAATGGGATTAGAGTAGATAAGAACAAAAAACTGCGGATGCTGGAAATCCAAAACAAAAACAGAAACAGAAATATCTGGAAAAACTCAGCAGGTCTGGCAGCGTCGGCGGAGAAGAGTACAGTTGACGTTTCGAGTCCTCATGACCCTTCAACAGAACTAAGTAAAATTAGGAAAGGGGTGAAATATAAGCTGGTTTAAGGGGGGAGGTGGGGGTGTTGTTGGGACAAGCAGCCAGTGAAAGGAGGAGATGACCAAAAGCTGTCACAGACAAAAGAACAAAGAGATGTTGAAGGTGGTGATATTATCTAAACGAATGTGCTAATTAAGAGTATAAGACAAGACAGATAAGGTACAGATAGCTCTAGTGGGGGTGGGGGAATACTAAAAGGTAGAAATAAACAATGGTGGAAATACATTTAAAATTAGTGGAAATAGTTCGGAAAAGAAAAAATCTATATAAATTATTGGAAAAAACAAAAAGGAGGAGGAAGAAACGGGAAGTGGGTGGGGATGGAGGAGAGAGTTCAAGATCTAAAATTGTTGAACTCAATATTCAGCCCGGAAGGCTGTAAAGTGCCTAGTCTGAAGATGAGGTGCTGTTCCTCCAGTTTGCGTTGAGCTTCACTGGAACAATGCAGCAAGCCAAGGACAGACATGTGGGCAAGAGAGCAGGGTGGAGTGTTGAAATGGCAAGCGACAGGGAGGTCTGCGTCATTCTTGCGGACAGACTGAAGGTGTTCTGCAAAGCGGTCACCCAGTCTGCGTTTGGTCTCTCCAATGTAGAGGAAACCGCTTTGGGAGCAACGAATGCAGTAGACTAAGTTGGGGGAAGTGCAAGTGAAAAGATAAGTGCTTGATGACCAACGAGAACACGATGGGCTGAAGTGAATCTTTCCCTGTTATAAAACTCTGAGTTTCCGGTGAAAGGACAGTGGAATATTGACAATTGCTGTCACTCAGAGTGAGGGGGGAGAGCTCCCGGGAAATGGAGGAGCCCATTGGCCGGCAGGCCTGTCGCTCAGAGTCAGGGTGTAGACCTCCCGGGAAATGGGTGAGCCGATTGGTCAGTGGTACTGTCACTCAGAGTGAGCGCAGCGAGCTCCCGGGAAATGGAGTGGCCGATTGGCCGGCGGGCCTATCACTCAGAGTGAGGGTGGGAGAGCTACGGGGAAATGGAGGAGTCGATTGGTTGACACGCCTGTCACTCAGAGTGAGGAGGAAGAGCTCCTGGGAAATGAAGGAGCCGATTGACTGGCAGGCCTGACACTCAGAGTGAGGGTGGAGAGCTCCCAGGAAATGGAGGAGATGATTGGCCAGCAGGCCTGTCACTCAGAGTGAGGGTGGAGAGCTCCCGGGAAATGGAGGAGCCGAATGGCCGGCGGGACTGTCACTTAGAATAACGAAGGCAGGTTTTCCTGAACAAAAACAGAATTACCTGGAAAAACTCAGCAGGTCTGGCAGCATCGGTGGAGAAGAAGAGTCGACGTTTCGAGTCCACATGACCCTTCAACAGAACTGAAGTATAGTTAGGAGAGTGGTGAAATATAAGCTGGTTTAAGGTGGAGGGCGGGGGGAGAGAAGTTGAGGGTGGGGTGGTTGTAGGGTCAAGCAAGCAGTGATAGGAGCAGATAATCAAAAGATGTCACAGACAAAAGGATCAAAGAGGTGTTGAAGGTGGTGATATTATCTAAGAAAATGTGCTAATTAAGAATGGATGGCAGGACACTCAAGGTACAGCTCTAGTGGGGGTGGGGTGGAAAGACTGACAAGGTATTAGTTGTAGATTTAAAAATAATGGAAATAGGTGGGAAAAGAAAACTCTATATAAATTATTGAAAAAAAAACAAAAGGGAGGGGGAAGAAACGGGGTGGGGATGGGGGGGAGGGGGAGTTTAAGATCTAAAGTTGTTGAATTCAATATTCAGCCCGGAAGTCTGTAAAGTGCCTAGTCGGAAGATGAGGTGCTGCTCCTCCAGTTTGCGTTGGGCTTCACTGGAACAATGCAGGAAGCCAAGGACAGACATGTGGGCAAGAGATGGGAAGGTTGATTGGCGGAAGCGACTGTTACTCAGAGCGAGGAAGGCTGGTTTTCCGGGGAATCTGGAAGCGGATTGGCCGCAGTTGCTGAAGGCGTTTTATTATTCATTTGGCGAAAGGGCGAACGTCATGGAAACGGATTTGGTGAGCGAGCTGGAGAGTCGTTTCTTCCTCGAGAACCTGCTGAGCCGCGAAGACTGAGACAAGGAGGAAGCGGGATAAGGAGGATGGTGGCTGTGGAGGATGGGGGGATAGGCGTAAGGAGGAAAGGGGGAGTTAGGAGGAAGGGGTTATGGGGGTAAAGAGGACAGGGAATGGGTGGTAAGAAGGAAGGGGGGAATGGGGGTAAAGGGGTCAGGGGATGGGGTCAGGAGGAGGGGGAATGGGGTAAGGAGGAATGGGGATGGGGTAAGGAAGAAGAAGGCATGTGGGGTAAGGAGCAGGAGGGGGATGGGGTGAAGAGGAGGAGGAATGAAGGTGGGGAGATGGGGGAGTGGGGGAGAGGAGGAGTGGGATGGGGTTGAGGAGGAGGGTGAATGTGGAGGCAGGAGAATGGGTGGGTGAGGATGAGGAGGAATTGGTGGGTAAGAAGGAAGGGAATGGGAGATGAAGAGGAGGGGGCATGGTAAGGGCAAGGAGGACAGTGCGATGGGGAGCTGAAGGGGAGGGGGAATCTGGGGGCTGAGGAGGGGGAGATGGGGAAAAGGGGGATGGGTTGAGGTGGAGGGATGATGGCGTAAATAGGAGGGGGATGGGGAAAGGAGGAAGGGCAAATGGTGGCTTAGGAGGAGGGTTATGGGGCTGAGGAGTAGTTGAGTTTGGGTGTTGAGGAGACAAATGCAGAAAAATCCACAAGAAATACAAGGCAATTGACAATAAATTATTTTGTTTATAATAAGTTGGACTTGGTTATAAAAATTACACTTTTAAAATTTGCAGATGATACAAAACTTGGCTGCAGGCTAAATAGTGAAGAGAAGAGTAGCTGACTTCAGGAGCATATGGACTGGTGAAATGGACAGGCTCAAGGCAAATGAGATTTAATGTGGATAAGTGTGAAGTGATGCATTTCCATAGTGGAAAGATATAGAGACATCATAACCTAAATGGACTTATTTAGACAGGGCCGATATTAATGTTGGTTGACTGCCTGGGGAGAGCCTGATAATACTGAAATCAACCTCTGCAAAGAATTTGGCTAACTCAAAAATCTGCTTCCAACTAACACTAGTGCCAGTTACAGAGAACAAATTTCAGGTTTCTGAACACATGGATAACACTTAAGACCCTGTTAACTCACATCAGTGGTGAGCAGTCAACAGTTGTAGCTTAGAAAATCACATTAGTGATTGAATATGGGAGAGGACAGACTATCTTCATTTTCGATAGACAGGATCACAAGTGATGTGATTCAAAATATCTTGGGATTTTTAAAATCGGTATTATTATTTATTAGTTCAGTGACATATGTGTAGATTATTTGCCACTTTAATGCAATTTTATTCTTATAATTTAAATAATAACCAATTGTAGAGAAACTTTCGAGATTGCAGTTTTCTTTCTGAAACTTTCACTAAATACTGCTACATACAACTCAAAGGGCATCAAAATACACATTTGTCCAGGCCATCATTTTCCTAAAGGAACATAGGAACAGCAGGGGGGTATTTAGCCCCTTGAAGCTGTTCTGTGATTCAGTCAGATCATAGCTGAGCTTCGATGTAACTCCATACACCTGCCTTTTCCCTTATCCCTTTGCTGACAAATATCTATCTATCTCTGACTTGAAATTCAAAATTGATCTAGCATCGATTGCCGTTTGTGGAAGAGAGTTGCAGACTTGTACCACTCTTTTTATCTTGAAATATTTCCTAATTTCACTCCTGTAAGGCCTGGCTCTATTTTCCAGAATAAGTTCCATCATTTCTTATTTTGTTATTTAGTCCTTCCCGCTCCTCTAGTACCTTTTCTCATTTATCCTCAATGTACACATATCTATCTCTAGATACTCAACTCATCATCATTCCCACACTCATCACTACTCACAGCCAGAATCTCCCTGCACCTTCCCAACAACATAAAAACAAACAACTGCGGATGCTGGAAATCCAAAACAAAAACAGAATTTCCTGGAAAAACTCAGCAGGTCTGGCAGCATCGGCGGAGAACAAAGTTGACGTTTCAAATCCTCATGACCCTTCAACAGAACAGCATGTTTGTCCTAACCACGTTCTCTGGCTTCTGAACTACTACCTCTGTCGTGACTGGGTCTTCTGTATTAGGCATTAGTTTTTGATTTAATGAAATGGTGGGGAGGCTCAAGAGGCTTAAAGGCCTACTCCTGTTCCTGTAGCTTCCCATTGTTGTGGCTTTATCAGTGTCTTTACAAGTGTTCTCCCTGTCGTCAGTGCATCCTCTATTATTTTATGTGTTTGGTTACCCCCTGCACTTATTTCTGTTTCCCGCTGACTCTGTCTGTTGGTAAAAATCCCTGACACAGTTCACCAGTGATCCCCCTCAATATTGAATAACAGCCCGTCCACTGAACTTTTACACAATTAGTCCTGTATTATTCACTCTCCTTTTCTAATTAGCTTTTCAATCGCTTCCTTCCATTAGTTCATGTCCACTCCTGTCCCAAAGGCTCTCCCTTCAGGTTCTTTGCAGCTGAGATCAGCAATTTGCTCCTCATTTTATTATTGACTCTTGTGCTCTTTCATGCTGGAAAATCAAAGTTTTTTGAGTCTATTTTTGGACTTTCATCAGTCTACAATGTGTTAACATTTGAATTTTGTATATTCCAGGATAGTACATCTGATGATATATTCTCGAAAAATTACTGAGCAACATTATGAAGTGTTTGTTTCAGTTTCTGCTATTAAATATATCATATTTACATAATTAATGAAAAAGTCTTTCAGCCAATAAAAGCTGAAGGCTGTCTGTCTCTGGGAGCATTTAATGGATGCACTCAGTATAGGGAATGGAGTGAAGTAATAGACCTTCTCAAAACTGGTGCGGAGATATTTTGCTGTTTACTTATTTAATGCACAAACTCCTCAAGTGTGTACATCTACCAAATACAAGATATAGGTGAGGTGAGTGTGACTGCCCTTGACATGGAGGCAGCATTTGACCGAGTGAAGCATCAAGGATCGCTAACAAAATTGGAGCCAATGGGAGTCAGGGGGAAAACTCTCTACTGGTTGGAGTCATACCTAGCACAAAGGAAGAAAGTTGTGGTTGTTGGGAGGCCAGTCATCTCAGCTCCAGGGCATCATTGCAGGAGTTCCTTAGGATAGTGTCCTAGGCCAAACCATCTTCAGCTGCTTCATCAATATACTTCCTTCCATCATAAGGTCAGAAGTGGGGTTGTTTGCTGATGATTGCACAATGTTCAGCACCATTCGTGACTTCTCAGACACTGTAGAAGTCCATGTCCAAATACAGCAAGGCCTGGAAAATATCCAGGCATGGGCTGACGACTGGCTAGTAACATTTGCACCACACAAATGTCAGGCAATGACCATTTCCAGCAAGAGAGAATCTAACCATCACCCCTTGACGTTCAATGGCATTACCATCACTGAATTCCCCACTATCAACACCCTGGGGGTTACCATTAACCAGAAACTTAATTGGACCAGCCATATAAATACTGTGGCTAGAAGAGCAGTTAAGAGATTAGGAATCGTGCAATGAGTAACTCACCTCCTGACTCCACAAAGCCTCTCCACCATCTTTAAGGCACAGTCAGGAGTTTGATAGAGTGCGACCCACAACACTCAAGATGCTTGATACCTTCCAGGACAAAGTGGCCTGCTTGATCGGCCGCACAATTTAGGACTGAGATGATGATAAATTTCTTCACTCAGAGAGTGGTGAGCCTGTGGAATTCACTACCACAGAAAGTAGTTGAGGCCAAAACATTGTAAGAAGGAATTAGATATATCTCAATACGCGAAATGGACCCAAGGATATGGAGAGAAAGCGGGAGCAGGCTATTGTGTTGGATGATCAGCCATGATCATAATTATTGGCGGAGGAGGCTCGAAGGGTCGAATGGTCAACTCCTGCTCCTATTTTCTCTGTTTCGATGTTTCCAAGGCCCTTCTTCGGAACTGATATTCTGTCAGCAGGTGGCAGTGCTGCACTTTGTATGAATAAAAGAGACGATCACATAGAGTCTGAACCCATCCCAGAAACTGACCGCACCCGAAATTCATTTCTCGCAAGCGCAGTAATCGCCGTTTTGTAGGGAAATGAATGAGTCATATTACACCCAGCACGACCCTACAGAAAGGAAATTAGATGAATTGCGGGTTAATCTGTCCTTGGTGGTGTTGGTTGAGGGAGGAATGTTGTCCAGGACACCGGGAGAATTCCCCTGCTCCACTTTACCGTGGGATCTGAAATTCCCACTTGAGGCCTTGGTTGAATATCTCATTGGAAGGTCTCAGACTGTCGGAGGGGGACAGGAAAAGGATTGGAACGTTCAGCCGCCTGAATCCCTTCCACCTTTCGATTAGATATGACTGACATGTCCCTCAACTCCATTTATCCGCCTCAGCTCCGTATGTTTTGATACCCTGGAAAATTACATTATTCCTAGTATTCCCCCTTAAAGGAGAGACAATTCCACATTTCTCCGACACTTGGAGGTAAAAAGTTGCTTCGAGATTTCACTCCTGAATGGCCTCGGTCAAATTTTAACGATGATGACAGAACTCTCCTCATGTTGATGATGGGTGACAGTATTTTCCAAAATCGAGTAGAATTCCGACCGGTGGGGAGGAATGTCTCCAATGACAGGAACTTCCCAGGTTTCCCCTCCGTTGATATGAATGTCAGTAAATTCCGCTGGGCTGTGTAAGGGGTGTTCATGTCCCCCAGGCCAGATTGTCCTTTCTGTGCCCCACACAGGAGCTGTTTAACACCCAGACAGTGACATTAAAATCCAATGTTCAATACTGTCAAATATATGGAGCATTTCGCACGAGAATATCAGACAATATCTCTGCAATAAAACAAGACATTTTTTTTCCAATCGACATTGATCTCTCCACTTCCCCTCTGCCGCCTTAATTCTTTGGCCAGAATTTTACCGTCGGCGAGTTGGGGGCGGGTCCCGCTCGCCCATCGAGGGCTAAATTCTGCCCTATATTTTTCCAACTTTACTGAATTGTCTGTTTATAATCCTGATGTATCTCAAAACTTCAATAGCCTGTGGTTTTCCTTGCTGCCGTAGCACGAGTGTCGGGGGAAGCTCTTCAAGTTTAATCCCAATAGGATGCCGTTTGACCCCATCCCATTTTCCAATGGCCTGTCCCACAGCCCTGCCCCCACACCCTGTGATGTTCTTCCTCTTTATCAGGGACTGGGAGGGCAGCACTGCCTGAGACATGAATGCACAGAGCTCAAAATCCCCGAGGCGGAGTTTGAATATCTATGGATTTTTTTTCTATTTCGAAACTAAATCTTATTTTCTCAAGCACTTACAAAGAAACGCCAAACACATTCTGCATAAAAACATCTAGGATTTCAAGCCTCCTTTTCAATGCATTAATGCTCTCGACCTCAGCCACATCATGTGGCAGCGAGTTCCACATTGTGACCAATCGCCAGATGGAGAAATGCTTCCTAATACTGGGGGAAATATGTCACCCCAAAGCTTTCCTGCATCAGTTGAGGTGTCCCTGGGAAGGATCCATGAAGCACAGGGGTTTGTGCTACAGAGTTACCTGGGAGGAGACGCCCTCGCCAGTAAATCCGGGGCCTCATCTCTCCACATTCCAGAAACATTCCAGAAACGGGTGAACAAATGTCTCGTTTTAGTGCCATCTGTCAGCTGTGGCTCGTTGGTTTTGTTTTACCTCTGAATCAGAAAGTGGTGGGATCGAGTCTTACTCCAGATGCTTCGGTACAGAACTCAGACTTGTTCTCATGTTGACTGATGTATTTTCCAACGTGACACCAGTGACTCCCCTTCTAAAGTACTTCATCTGCTTCAAAGCGCGTTGGGACGTCCAGCGGCTGCGAAAGGCGCTTTTAAAACGCAGGATTTTCTTTTAGAAAATATAAAGGAACTTGACAGGTTGAACTCTCTAAGTTCTCGGTAATTAACACTCGAAATGCTTTCTTGAAGTTATGGTACTTCTTGTCTTAGTGTGAGCGACTGCAACCAATAACGCATTTTAAGGATCTGTATCTCACACCTTGTTTCACCAGAGGGTTTGTAATCGGCAGCGAGTTCAGACTGGAGAAAAGTGCAATAGAATCTCGATCCCGCCGATCTCTCCCTCCCGCCGATCTCTCCCTCCCTCCCTCCCTCCCTCTCTCTCCCTCCCTCCCTCCCTCCCTCCCTCTCCCTCTCTCCACTGTCAACTATCCATTGGAGCCCAACCCGCCCTCGATATGGGTCAATTATTCCCCTCTGCTTTAACTCTGCTTTTCCCCCTTTAGACTGGGCGTGTTATTTTTACTGTCCTGTGTGAAAGTCGCGAGGACATAGACCACGATGGAAGAATAATTCCCTGAGGATCGGAGTGAACTTTATAGGGAAAAAGCTGAACTGAGGGTGTGCGGCAGCAACATCGAAACTGAAAGTGATTTGAATCAGGAAGTGCTGAGTGTGAAGATGGCTTCCAGAGAACAGGTCCGGAGTTTGACCGAGGAGGCAGTTTGTCCCATTTGTCTTGAGTTCTTCACTGATCCCGTAATACTGGGTTGTGGACACAACTTCTGCCGCTCCTGTATCACCCAGTGTTGGGAAAAGAAGGAGATAAACTCCTGCCCGGAATGTAGAGAGGAGTTTCCGGAAAGAAACCTCAGGGTAAATCGGGCCTTAGCGAATCTGGCCGAGAAAACTCGAAAATTAAAGCTGGATCTGAAAGAGAAGGAAAGTAAACTTCACTGTGAGGAACATCAGGAAGAACTGAAGCTGTTTTGTGAAACTGACAAGAAATTGATCTGTGTGATTTGTAGAGATTCGCGGGTACACAAATCTCACAACTTCCTACCGATTAAAGAAGCTGTTGAAATCTACAAGGTAAAATACAGAGAATTTAGAGAGTTCGACCTGTCAAGTTCCTTTCTAAACTGATAGTTTTATCATATTTTCATGGTCTAACACTTCAATTCTGTGATTTTCTCTCCCAATCCCAGGATCAGCTGAAATCTTCCTTAGATTCTCTCACACAGAAGAAATCGGCGGTTCTAGAAACGGAACAGAAACAGATGCGGAAGATTTCCGAAGTCAGGGTAAGGTCTCCCTGTTCTGGTTTTCTGGGATCTCGGTCAGTTTTGCTCCCTTTATCGCGGGACATTAATTATGTTTCACATTTCATTTGGTAGGAACAGTCGAGCAGTCTGCAGACCCACATCACATCCGAGTTCACTAAAATGCACCAGATTCTCACTGAGAAAGAGCAGCGACTACTCAGAGATCTCAGGGAAGAAGAGGAGAAGATTCTCGAAAGAGTGGAGAAAAACCTTCGTGCGATTGAGGAGAATTTAAATTCTATTGAGGAGAAGCTCTC
Organism: Cetorhinus maximus; assembly: GCF_964194155.1. Classification (NCBI taxonomy): domain Eukaryota; kingdom Metazoa; phylum Chordata; class Chondrichthyes; order Lamniformes; family Cetorhinidae; genus Cetorhinus; species Cetorhinus maximus. The sequence goes on along the minus strand of NC_135899.1, from coordinate 19,607,391 downwards.
AAAGTTGCAGAAACAGATAGAGCAAAAGGACGAGTTGATATTTTTAAAGGTGAGGGAATATATTGCGGGTCAGTTCCGTGAAACTTCACACAGTCACAAAATAACTGATAACTGTGGATTAAATATTGAATTTACCGAATAAATAAAAACTGAGTTAAACAAATTTCTGTCTGTTTCGTGGCAGTTCTGCGGTCTCGCCTAAATAATCGACTTCCACATTGCAGATTCCCGAGAATACCTGTAACCTCCAGAGAATGAGTTTTCTTGATCTTCACACTTGCTTTGTGATTATTTCCGTGTTGCCAAGTTTAATTTACTCCTGGAACGCCAATTGTAATCCAGTTCCAGTTCATGTTGTGAGTGTGTGGGTGTGTCTGGTACGGTGTGTGAGAGTCACTGTGTCTGTGAGCGGGACTGATGTTGAGTTCCAGTTTACTTGACTCTCCAGAACCTTCCTGCCAAATTGCATCACTTTACAATTCCGTGTTAAATCTAATATGCTCTGAGTCTGCTCATTTCACTAGCCGCCCTGTTTATGTCCTCCTGAAATGTGTGTAGTTCTGGTTACCTCATTACAGAAAGGGTGTAATTGAATTAGAGAGGGTACAGAGGAGATGTACAAGGATGTTACCAGGACTAGAAAATTGCAGCTGTGAGGAAGGATTGGAAAGGCTGGGGCTGTTCTCCCTGTGACAGAGCAGGCTGAGGGGAGATTTGAGATACACAGAATTGTGTGGGGCCTGATAGAGTGGGTGGGGAAGGGCCTATTTAATTACCAGAGAGGTGAGTGACGAGGGGGCACAGATTTAAAGTGCCTTGAAAGGTGAGAGGGAAGATGAGGAAAAACTGAAAGGTCTGAAGGTGAATAAATCACCTGGACCAGATAGATTAAACCCCAGGATTCTGAATGAGATAGCTGCAGAGATAGTGGAGGCGTTAGTGGTGATCTTTCAGGAATCTCTTGAGTCAGGGAGGGTCCCAGAGGACTGGAAAATCGCTAATGTAACCCCCCTGTTTAAGAAGGGAGTGAGGCAAAAGACGGGAAATTACAGGCTGATTAGCCTGACCTCGGTCGTTGGTAAGATTTAAAGTCCATTATTAAGGATGAGATTTCAGAATACTTGGAAGTTTGTGGTAAAATAGGGCAAAGTCAGCATATTTTCATCAAGGGAGGTCATGCCTGACAAAACTGTTAGAATCCTTTGAGGAGGTAACGAGTAGGTTAGACAAAGGAGAGCCAATGGATGTTATCTACTTGGACTTCCAGAAGGCCTTTGACAAAGTGCCGCACAGGAGGCTGTTCAGTAAGATAAGAGCCCATGGTGTTAGAGGCAAGGTACCAGCATGGATAGAAGATTGGCTAAAAACAAAAAGCTAAAAGCTACTGCGGATGCTGGAAATCCAAAACAAAAACAGAATTACCTGGAAAAACTCAGCAGGTCTGGCAGCATCGGTGGAGAAGAAATCAGTTAACGTTTTGAGTCTTCACGACCCTTCGGCAGAACTGAAGCATAGTTAGGAGCAAGGTGAAATATAAGCTGGTTTAAGGTGGGGGGTGGGGGGAGAGAGAAGTGGAGGGTGTGGTGATTGTGGAGATAAGCAAGCAGTGATAGGAGCAGATAATCAAAAGATGTCACAGACAAAAGGATCAAAGAGGTGTTGAAGGTGGTGATATTTGTCTAAGAAAAGTGCTAATTAAGAATGGAAGACAGGATACTCAAGGTACAGCTCTAGTGGGGGTGGGGTGGAAAGACTAACAAGGTTTTAGTTTTAGATTTAAAAATAATGGAAATAGGTGGGAAAAGAAGAATCTATATAAATTATTGAAAAAAAAGGGAGGGGTGAGAAATGGGGTGGGGATGGGGGGAGGGGGAGTTTAAGATCTAAAGTTGTTGAATTCAATATTCAGCCCGGAAGGCTGTAAAGTGCCTAGTCGGAAGATGAGGTGCTGTTCCTCCAGTTTGCGTTGGGCTTCACTGGAACAATGCAGCAAGCCAAGGACAGACATGTGGGCAAGAGAACAGGGTGGAGTGTTAAAATGGCAAGCGACAGGGAGGTTTGGGTCTTTCTTGCGGACAGACCGCAGGCGTTCTGCAAGCAGTCGCCCAGTTTGCGTTTGGTCTCTCCAATGTAGAGGAGACCGCATTGGGAGCAACGAATGCAGTAGACTAAGTTAGTGGAAATGCAAGTGAAATGCTGCTTCACTTGAAAGGAGTGTTTGGGCCCTTGGATGGTGAGGAGGGAGGAAGTGAAGGGGCAGGTGTTGCATCTTCTGCGTGGGCATGGGGAGGTGCCATAGGTGGGGGTTGAGGAGTAGGGGGTGATGGAGGAGTGGACCAGGGTGTCCCGGAGGGAATGATCCCTATGGAATGCCGTCAGTGGGGGTGAAGGGAAGATGTGTTTGGTGGTGGCATCATGCTGGAGTTGGCGGAAATGGCGGAGGATGATCCTTTGAATGCGGAGGCTGGTGGGGTGATAAGTGAGGACAAGGGGGACCCTATCATGTTTCTGGGAAGGAGGAGAAGGCGTGAGGGAGGATGCGCGGGATATGGGCCGGACACGGAAGATTGGCTGTCTGGCAGGAGGCAGAGAGTGGGGATAAGGGGGTCCTTCTCAGGATGGCGGCCGGTGACTAGTGGAGTCCCGCAGGGGTCAGTGTTGGGACCACAACTTTTCACTTAATGCGTTAATGATCTAGATGAAGGAATTGAGGGCATTCTGGCTATGTTTGCAGATGATACAAAGATAGGTGGAGGGACAGGTAGTATTGTGGAGGCAGGGAGGCTGCAGAAGGATTTGGACAGGTTAGGAAAATGGGCGAAGAAGTGCAGATGGAATACAACGTGGGGAAGTGTGAGGTCATGCACTTTGGTAGGAAAAATAGAGGCATAGACTATTTTCCAAATGGGGAGAGAATTCAGAAATCTGGAGTGCAAAGGGACTTGGGAGTCCTAGTCCAGGATTCTCTTAAGGTTAACTAGCAGGTTGAGTTGGTAGTTAGGAAGGCAAATGCAATGTTGGCATTTATTTCGAGAGAACTAGAATACAAAAGCAGCAATGTGCTGCTGAGGCTTTATAAGGCTCTGGTCAGAACACATTTAGAATATTGTGAGCAATTTTTGGCCCCGTATCTCAGGAAGGATGTGCTGGCCCTGGAGAGGGTCCAGAGGAGGTTCACAAGAACGATCCCAGGAATAAAAGGCTTAACATATGAGGAACGCTTGAAGACTCTGGGTCTATACTCGATGGAGTTTAGAAGGATGAGGGGGGATTTGATTGAAACTTACAGAATTCTGAAATGCCTGGAGAGAGTGGACGTGGGGAAGATGTTTCCATTAGTAGGAGAGACCAGGACCCGGGGGCACAGCCTCAGAGTAAAGGGAAGACCTTTTAGAACAGAGATGAGCAGAAACTTCTTTAGCCAGAGAGTGGTGAATCTATGGAATTCATTGCCACAGAAGGCTGTGGAGTCCAGGTCATTGAGTGTATTTAAGACGGAGATAGGTTCTTGATTGGTAAGGGGATCAAAGGTTATGGGGAGAAGGCGGGAGAATGGAGTTGAGAAACTTATCAGCCATGATTGAATGGCGGAGCAGACTCGATGGGCCAAATGGCCTAATTTCTGCTCCTATGTCTTATGGACTTATGGAAAAACGTTTACACCCAGTTGGTTGTGGGATCTGGAACTCGCTGCCTGTAAGGGTAGTAGAGGCAGAAACCCTCAACTCATTTAAAAGCTGTTTGGATAGTAACATCAAGTGCTGTAACCTGCAGGCCTTTGGACCAAATGATGCAAAGTGCGATGAGGCTGGGTGGCTTGTTTTTCATCTGGCGCAGACACGATGGGCAGAGTGGCCTCTTTCTGTGCCGTAAACTTTCTATGTTTCTAAATCTGTTACTATGCTCCTCATTGTTCGTGATTCATTTATTTCAGGAGGAAGCTTGTCGGAAGAGAAGGTAGGACATGTTTTCTGCTGAAACTCTGCACAATTTGGTAAAATAACTCAGAAAGGTTTTGTTATGAATTTCTTTACTAGTTAACATCGCAACATTAAAGGGTTGTTCATCGGGCGACAATAACTCTGCTTATGGTTTAAGTACTAGTCTTTTGTTATGATGACATGCTTTATTGCAGATATTAAATTAGATTTCATATAACTGGTCTACATGATTGTATTAAATTACAAGATGCCATGCAATCCTGAAGTGCTCACTTGCAGGCTGCAGACTGCTGTTAGTGTGGCTGTGGCCTTCTGACTGACCCTGAGAGAGCCACACCGTCCATGCTTTCATGGTGTCAAACAACCATGTCAATGCAAGGCTCCTGTCTAAACTGAGGCAGTCACATGTTAAAGTGGGAACGGGTTTTGTTCTGATTCCAGTATAGAATCTTGACCTGTATCCTTAAGGCCGACAAGACAGACCCAGCAGAGGTGGCGGCACTGTGGTATAAGGTTTGGAGGGAGTTGCCCCGGGACTACTTAACATTGACTCGGGACCTGATAGAGTTTCATGGCATCGGGTAAAATATGGGCAAGGAAACATACTGATGATGACCACGTACCCACCCATTTGCCAACCACACCCACCTATCACTCACTCCTCAGCTGATGAATCAGTATTCCTTCATGCTGAACGCCACTTGGAGGAAGCACTGAGAGTTGCAAGGGTGCAGAATATAGACTGGATACTCTTTCGAGTTATCAACAGTCACAGATTGCAACTCTTTTCGAGTACAATCACAGTTCTTGGTTTCCGGGAGTGGGACATGAACCCACAACCCTCTGATTCAAAGGCGAGGGTGCTATGAACTGAGCCACAGCACTGGATGGGGCACTTCAATGACCATCACCAAGAGTGACTCGTTAATGCAACTCCCTCCCTAACAGCACTGTGGGTGTACCTACACCACATGGGCTGCAGCAGTTCAAGAAGGCAGCTCACCACCAACTTTTCAAGGGCAATTAGGGATGGGCAGTGAATGCTGGCCTAGTCAGCGATGCCCACATCTCATGAATGAATTTTTTAAAAAGCGCCACTACTGGCCGAGCTGGTTATGTCCCAAAGGACATAGCTGCTAGACTGGGTATGTGGCAGGTGGTGAGGGAACCAACAAGAGGGTAAAAACATACTTGATCTCATCCTCATCAATCTGCCTACCGCACATGCATCTGTTCATGACTGTAGCAGTAGGAGTGACCACCGCACAGTTGTAATGGAGATGAACTCCTGCCTTCACATTGAGGATACCCTCATTCAAAACTGGGCGTCCATGAGGCACTGTTGACCATTAGCAGCAGCAGATTTGTACTCAGCCACACTCTGTGACCTCATGGTTTGGCATACCCTGCACTCGACTATTATCACCAAGCCAGGGAATTAACCCTGGTTCAATGAAGAGTGCAGGAGGGCATGCCAGGAGCAGCACCATGCATGCCTAAAAAGGAGGTGTCAACCTGGTGAAGCTACAACTCAGGGCTACGTGCATGTCAAACAGCGTAAGAAGCAATGAATAGACAGAGATAAGCGATCCCACAACCAACGGATCAAATCAAAGCTCTGCACTATTGCCACATCCAGTGTTGCATGGCGGTGGACAATAAATTGACTAATGTAAGGAGAAGGGTTCACAAATACCCCCACCCTCAATGATGGGGAGCCCAGCACATCAGTGCAAAAGATTAAAGCTGAAGTATTTCAGCCAGATGTGCCCAGTGGATGACCCATCTCGCCCTTCTCCAGAAGTCCGCAGCATCACAGATGCCTGTCTTCATCCAGTTTGATTTACTCCACGTGATATCAAGAAATGGCTGAAGGCACTGGATACTGCAAAGGCTATGGGGCTTGACAATATCCTGGCAATCGCACTAAAGACTTGTGCTCCAGGACTTATCGCACCCCTAGCCAAGCTGTTCCAGTACAACTACAACATTGGCATCTACCTGGCAATGTGGAAAATTGCCCAGATATATCATGTAAACAAAAAGAAGGACAAATCTAACCTGGCCAAGTACTGCCCCGTCAGTCTACTCTCGATCATCAGTGAAGTGACGAAGGGTTTTCAAAAGTGCTAACAAGCGGCACATACTTAGCAATAACCTTCTCACTGACGCTCAGTTTGGGTTCTGCCTTGCTCAGCTCCTGACCTCATTATAATCTTGGTTCAAGCATGGACAGTAGAGCTGAACTCCAGAGGTGAGGTGAGAGTGACTGAACATTACATCATTTGACTGAGTGTGGCATCAAGAAACCCTAGCAAAACTGGAGTCAATAGTAATCTGAGGAAAACTCTCCACTGGTTGGAGTCATACCTGTCACAAAAGAAGATGGTTGTGGTTGTTGGAGGTCAATTATCTCAGTTACAGGACATCACTGCAGGAATTCTTCAGGGCATTGTCTTATGCCCAATCATCTTCAACTGCTTCATCATTGACCTTCCTTCCATTATAAGGTCAGAAGTGGGGATGTTCTCGGATGATTGCACTATGTTCAGCACCATTTGTGACTCCTCAGATACTGAAGCACTCCATGTCCAAATGCAGCAAGTCCTAAACAATATCCAGTCTTGGGCTGACAGCTGGCAAGTAACATTTTCCCCACACAAGTGCCAGGCAATGGCCATCGCCAACATGAGAGAATCTAGCCATCGCCCCTTGATATTCCATCGCTTGCTATTACTATTACTAAATCCCCCACTATCAACATCCTGAGGGTTACCATTGAGCACAAACTGAACTGGACTTGCCATATAAATACAATGGCTACAAGTGTAGGTCAGAGGCTAGGAATCCTGCGATGACTAACTCTTCCTGCCCATCACCTACAAGCCACATGTGAGAAGCATGATGAATACTTTCCACTTGCCTGGATGAGAGCGGCTCCGATAACATTTAAAACGTTTGACATCATCCAGGACAATGCAGACCACTTGACTGAAACCCCATGCACAATCATTAACTCTCTCCACCACCAACGCACAGTGGCAGCAGTGTGTACCATCTAGAAGATGCACAGCAGGAACTCACCTTTCCTCCTTAGAAAACAGCTTCCAAATCCATGACTGCTACCACCTAGAAGGACACGGGCAGAAGATGTGTAGAAGCACCACTAATTGGAAGCTCCCCTCCAAGCCACTCACCATCCTGACTTGGAACTATATCATCGTTCCTTCACTGTCGCTGGGTCAAATTCCTGGAACGCCCTCCCTTACAGTGCTGTGGGTGTTACCTGGACCACTTGGACTGCAGGGGTTCAAGAAGGCAATTCACGACGACCTTCTGAAGGGGCGGTTGGGGATGGGCAATAAATGCTGGGCTAGCCAGTGAAGCATACACCTCATGAATGATTGAAAAAAATTCAACAGCAGAAACGTGTTTTAACATATAAAGCAATATTGGCACCCAACCACAAGATATTAATACCAAAGATAAGGTAGGTTTTAAAATGTCTTAAAGGAAGAAAGAGAAATAGAGAGGCAGAAAGGAAAGGAATTTCAGAGCTCAGGGCCTCGGCAGCTGCCGGTCCAGCTGCCAATGGTGAAGTGATTAAAATCAGGGATATTCAATTGGCCAGAAGTAGAGGAGCGCAGTTGTCTCGGAGAGTTGGGTTGATGTTTTCAGCATTTGCTTTCATTCGACAAGCTTTGTTTGGAATACAGCAAGTGAACAGGCTAAATGTTTATCTTCTCCTGTGAACTGTGATATACTGGCAACTAATTTGTTATCATGCTTTGGGCCTTTTGCAGGATATGAGTGTTTCCATCCTCTGCCCTTGCATTTCCAAGTTATCTTTTGCTAAGTTATAGAGAGAAATTTCACTTTCTATCACATTTGTTCTAAAATGAAAAATGCTGAAAGATATGAATGTTGGTGTAGCTTCACCATTTAAATCATGTCTAAAATGTTCAATTGGGATGAATTTACACCATCAATTCTTTAATATTTACAGGATTAGTGATGACTATAAGCAACTCTCAGTAGCAGATGCTGCGGCCCTGTCTATCGGAAAGTTCAAAGGACCTTTACAGTACACAGCTTGGAGGGAAATGATCAATTCCATTAACACTGGTAAAAACGTTTTTATTAATTTTCCTAACTATAATTCCAGTTGTGAAGGAACTAAATGGGCTCCAAAGTTCCAGGGATGTGGGGGAAACAGGAAATTTAACGTCCCTCCAGTGAGGGGTTGTGGTAGTATGATCATCATAAGATCATAAGAAATAGGAGCAGCAGGAGGCCATTTGGCCCATTAAACCTGTTCCGCCATTCGATAAGATCATGGCTCATCTAACTGTGGCTTTAACTGCCCTTTTTTCCTGTTCCATATAGCCCTTAACTCCATTGTTAATCATAAATCTGCCGAATTCAGCCCTGAGTCTATACAACAGCCTCGTCTCCATTGCAGTCTGTGGAACAGAATTCCAAAGGCTAAAATCCCTCAAAGAGACGAAATTCCTTCTCATCTCTGTCTTAAAAGGGAGACAGATCCCTGATTTATAAACTATGTCCACTGCTTCTAGATACCCCTACAAGAGGAATCATCCTCCCACTATCTATCCTATCAATCTCCTCAGAACCACATATGTTTCAATAAGATCACCTCTAATTTTTCTGAACTTCAAGAGTATAGGCCTAAACTGTTCAACCTTTCTTCATTAGACAACTCCTTCATCCCAGGAATCAGCCTAGCGAACATTCCCTGAACTGCTTCTAAGACATAAAAGAACTCCCTTTAGTAAGGAAACGAAAACTGTGAAGTTAAAGCCACCACAGTCTCAGAGGATCATCGGCTGTGCTCTCATTAGAGAGCGACGACTGGTGGTGAGTTTAACCTGAGGGTCACCACACTTCAGGTGTGGGTTGAGGTTGAGAAGGCAGGGCCTTCATGGATGACCTCAGGCAGTACAGGAATTGTACTGGTGCATCACTCTGCATCACAAACCAGCCGTCCAGCCAGCTGAGCTAACCGACACCCAAACTATACTGTTACTCTCAGCAATGACCTGTACAGCTATATCAAGAGTTCCCCACTATTATACTCCATCTCCCTTTCAATTAAGGCCAACATTCCATCTGCTTCCTAATTACTTTCTGTACCTGCATGGGGAGGTAGAAGGAAGTGGAGCTGATGCCACAATCAGATGAACCACAATCTTATTGAATGGTGGAGCAGGCTCGCGGGCCCCAAATGGCCTACTCCTGCTCCTAATACTTTTGTTCTTGCGCTCACCTTTGTAATTAATATATGATACCCTTATACTTTTTTTTTTGCAAAAATATACTTTATTCATAAAATATCTTCAATCACATTCCAAACCATTTCAAAAACACCATTTCAGGGGTAAAATCCGGTTCAACTTTTACAAAATGTATCATCAGGTGCATCAGTACAAACAATATTACAATCATTTGCAGCCTTTCATTTTGAGCTGTACAGCCCGAGGGGGTTTAAACAGTTCCCAGCCCCTCGGTGCGCTGTGGCAGAAAGGTCTTAGACAGCGACCCTTATCCATTGCACCTTTGCGGCAGCTGCCCCAAGCTTTAGTGCGTCCCTCAGCACGTAGTCCTGGACTTTGGATTGTGCCAGTGCGCAACACTCGGTCGGGGACAACTCTTTGTGCTGGAAGACCAACAAGTTTCGGGCAGACCAAAGAGCGCCTTTATGATGATCCTCCAGCTGCAGTTGATGTTTGTCTCGGTGTGTGTCCCTGGGAACAGCCTGTGGAGTACCAAGTCCTGTGTCACAGCACTGCTCGGGATGAACCTCGACAGCAACCACTGCATCTCTCTCCAGACCTTCTTTGCAAAGGCACAATCCACAAGGAGGTGAACAACGGTCTCTTCCCCACCACAGCCACCTCGAGGGCAATGTGCAGAGGGGGTGAGACTCCTGGCGTGTAGGAAGGATCTGACGGGGAGGGCCTTTCTCACCACCAGCCAAGCCACGTCTTGGTGCTTGTTGGAAAGTTCTGGCAATGAGGCATTCTGCCAAATGACTTTGACAGTCTGCTCGGGGAACCCATCCCACAGGGTCCACCCTCTCCTTTTCCCTCAGGGTCTCTAAGACGTTACGTGCTGACCACTGCCTGATGGGCTTGTGGTCAAAGGTGTTTTTCTGCAAAAATTTTTCCACGAGGGACAGGTGGTACGGCACGGTCCAACTACTTGGAGCATTCCGCGGCAGCGTGGCCAGACCCATCCTTCGCAACACCGGGGACAGGTAGAACCTCAGCATGTAGTGACACTTGGTGTTTGCGTACTGAGGGTCTACGCACCGCTTGGTGCAGCCAAACACAAAGGTGGCCATCAGTATGAGGGCGATGTCGGGCACGTTTTTTCCCCCTTTATCTAGAGGCTTGTACATCGCGTCCCTGCGGACACGATCCATTTTTGACCTCCAGATAAAGCGGAAGATGGCTCGAGTGATCGCCACCACGCAGGAGTGTGGAATGGGCCAGACCTGCACCACGTACAGCAACAGCGAGAGTGCCTCACACCTGATGACCAGGTTCTTACCCGCAATGGAGAGGGAGCGTCGCTCCCGCATGCCCAGTTTCCTTTTCACCATAGACCCTCGCTCCTTCCAGTTTCTAATGCATGCCCTGGTCCCTCCGAACCATATCCCCAGCACCTTCAAGCCGTCGCCCTGACAGTGAAGGGGACAAAGGATCGGTCAGCCCAGTTCCCAAAGAACATGGCCTCGCTCTTCCCACGATTTACCTTGGCTCCCGAGGCCAGTTCGAACTGGTCGCAGATGTGGATCAGTCTGCGCACCGACAGCGGATCCGAGCAGAAGACGGCGACATCGTCCATGTTCAGGGAGGCTTTTACCTGAGTGCCTCCACTGCCTGGGATCGTCACTCCTCTTATGCCCGGATCCTTCCTGATGGACTCGGCAAAGGGTTCTATGCAACACACGAAAAGAACAGGCGAGAGAGGACAGCCCTGCCTGACTCCAGATTTAATCGGAAAGCTATCTGTTTCCCACCCATTGATTGAGACTGCGCTACTGATGTTAGTGTAGAGCAGTTGGATCCAATTTCGAATTCCCTCCCCAAACCCCATTTTGGAGAGCACATCCACCATGTAGGTGTGCGATATTCTGTCAAAGGCCTTCTCCTGATCCAAGCTGATGAGGCAGGTATCCACACCCCTGTCCTGTACATAGGCAATCGTATCCCTGAGCAGCGCCAGGCTGTCAGAGATCTTCCTGCCGGGCAAAGTGCAGGTCTGGTCAGGGTGAATCACCAATTCCAGAGCGGATTTGACCCGATTGGCGATGACCTTGGACAGAATCTTAGAGTCCACATTCAACAGTGAAATGGGTCGCCAATTTTTAATTTCCTCCCTTCCCCCCTTGTGCTTGTAGATGAGGGTGATAATGCCTTTCCTCATGGATTCTGACATGCTACCAGCCAGGAGCATACTCTCGTACACTCCTAGCAGGTCTGGGCCGATCAAGTCCCACAGAGCCGAATACAACTCCGCCGGCAAGCCGTCACTTCCGGGAGTTTTACTCTTCTCGAAGGACTCAAGGGCCTTAGTCAGTGCGTCAGGAGTTAGCGGTTTGTCCAGGCTCTCCCGCGTACTGTCGTCTAAGACCTCCGTGATAGAGGACAGGAAGGACTGGGAGGCCGTGCTGTCCGTGGGCTTCACGTCATACAATCCAGCATAAAAGGATTTGCTGATCCTCAAAATGTCAGACCGTGATGACTTTACTGAGCCGTCTTCTTCCTTCAGGCTGCTGATCACAGAGCTCTCTCTGTGTACCTTTGGAAGAAGAAACGTGAGCACGTCTCATCCTGCTCCACGGAGCGGACTCTGGAACGGAAGATGATCTTGGAGGCCTCCGAGGCAAAGTGCGAGGCTTGCTGGCTCTTCACCTCTTGGAGCTCCTCCTTGACATCGACCCCTATCGAACGCAGCCGGAGCAGATTCTGCATGTTTTTCTGGAGTCGGGACATTTCCCTCTGTTCCATTCTAGTTTTCTGGGTGCCTTTGAGGATGAAAAACCTCTTGATGTTTCCCTTGATCGCTTCCCACCAGTGTGTCAGGGACTCAAAGAGGGGTTTCACGGTTCTCCAACCTTTGTAATCCCTCTTGAGCTCCTCAATGTTCTCTGGGGTCAGCAGTTGCACATTTAGCTTCCATGCCCCCCTGCCCACCCTCAGGTCCTTCTCCAAGTGGCAGTGGTCAGAGAAGAACACCGGCTTGACGTCGGTGGATCTGACTGTGAATGCACGGGACACAAACAGGAAGTCTATCCTGGAACGAATGGACCCGTCTGGCCGCGACCAGGTGTATCTACGCTGCGCTCCATCTGCAGGGTTGCTGAAGACGTCGTGCAGCTTGGCATCCTTAACTGTTTCCATCAGGGATCTGGACGTAGCGTCCAATCTGCTGTCGGCCCTGCTGGATCGTCCTGCCGCATCGATGATGCAGTTGAAGTCACCGCCCAGAATGACTGGCCTGGAGGTCACCAGCAGCAGTGGGAGCTGCTGAAAAACCTCCAGCCGCTCAGCCCCTTGTGACGGGCCATACACGTTAATTAACCGGAGTGGAGCGTTCTTGTACATTACGTCTGCTACGAGGAGGCGCCTGCCCACCACCTCCTTAACCTCGGAGACGGTGAAGTTGCCTCCCCGCAGCAGAACACCCAGGCCGGAGGAACCAGAGTCGTTTCCGCCCGACCAGATCGATGGCCCATGGGCCCACCATCGTGACCATTGCCTGTAGGAGCTGAGGTGCGGTATCGCACACTCCTGCAGAAACAACAGGTCAGCTTTGACCTTGGCAAGGTAGTCCAAGGTCACAACACATCGCGTAGTAGATTTAATGCTACGCACATTTATGGATACAATCTTTAAACCCATTTTAAAGCATTTATTCTCCTACCAAACCCATTGTCTCTGAGAGTCCCAGACCTTTAGTCTGCTCCTTCATACCCGTAGTGAGCTCAAATTCCTTCACTTTGGATGGGCTGAGGTAGTTCTCCTTGGCAGTGTTCTGCTCAGGTGGCATCTGGAGGTTCGCGTAGGGAGCGGGTTTTGAGATGACCTTTGCTGGAGAAGCTTCACCAAAACTCACCCCCTCTGGAGTGTTGATGTTCCCGGCTTCCTGGAGCTGGGGTGCGATGATTACCTCACTGCTCCCAGATTCCAGGGGCTGTGGTGCACTGGCCTCCTCAGGCTGCAGGCAAAGTTGGGGTGCGCTGGTCTCCTTGTTGTCTCCAATGTTCTGGAGCTCGGGTGTCTCGTCCTCCAACTCCCTGGAGCTTTGCCGCCTCTTCTGTCGGTGCCGCCCTGGCACTTCTTCATCCGGAGAGCTGCTGCCTTTGTCATCCATGTCGGATGGGAGACGCCTCTTGCCGCTTGTCTGGGAAGTGGCTTTGCTTCTTCTTCGCTCCTTCTTCCTTTTGGCATTTTTCACCGTCCGCCACTCCCCCTGCTGCTTTTCCACTGCTGCCTCCTCCTCCATTGATTTGCTGTCCTGAGGACTGGGAGGTTCAGGGGGTAGTGCTGCTGATTGGCTATCTGTTGCCTCAATCTCTTCCTCCACCTTGTCTCTCTCTGTGTTCTCCTTTGTCCCGTTGAGCTCCCTGGGGGCCTTGGTGGTTGGAGTGACACGAAGCATTTCTTCTGCTTCCCCCTCGTTGGCTTTGGCTGCCTGTGCGTAAGTACGGCAGCGTTTGGGGCAGGTCCTGTAGAGGTGACCTGCCTCGCCACACAGGTTGCAGCACTTTGCCTGTTTGCAGTCTTTTGTCTGGTGCCCTTCCTGTTTGCAGATCTTGCAGAGGGAGGCGCTGCAGTTGGCCGCCACATGACCAGCCTTGCCGCATGAGCGACAATGCTTGGGTTGCCCAGCGTAGACCAGGTAGCCACGGTTTCCCCCGATAGTGAATCTGGAAGGAGGGTGGAAAATGGCTCCCTTACCGTCGGTCTTTAGCGTGACCTTAAACTGGCGTTTGCCTGTCCAGATCCCCAAGTCGTCTCGAATCTCGGTGCCACTCCCCACCTTATCGAAGTACCTGGTGAGGAAGGTGACCACGTCGGCGACAGGGACGAAGGGGTTGTACAGATGCACCATCACCACACGTTCCCGTTGCAACGGCAGAGAAAAGAGCGGCTCCGCCGTCAGGATCTTCATCTCTGGCAGGTTTCTCTTCTCCTCGAACACCCTCAGGAGCTGGACGCAGTCTGCCACCCGCTTGAACGTTACATATAAAATACCCCTATACTCTAGCATTCTGCAACTTATCTCCATTGAAATAATACTCTTTTTAGATTCTTACAAAGTGGACTACCTAATATTTTCCCACATTATACTCCAGCTGCCAATTTTTCCCACTTACTTCATCTTTTCATATTCCTTTGCAGACAATTTTAATCCCTCCTCACAACTAGCATTCCTACCTATTGCATCATCAGCAAATGTGGCTGCAATATAGTCAGTCCTTTTAATATGTCCTGTCTATAAACTGTAATTAGTTGAGGCCCAAGCACTGATCCTGGGTGCACTCCACCAGTTACAGTTTGCCAAACTGAAAATGACCCATTTATCCTGAATCTCTGTTCCTGCTCATTATCCAATCCTCTATCAATGCCATTCTATCACCCCTAACACTTATCTTCTGTAGTAAACTTTTATTGTTACTTTATCTAATGCCATTTGGAAATCAAAATACACGACATCTACTGGTTCCCCATTATCCATCCTGCTTGTTACATCATCAAAGAGCTCTAATATATTTGTCAAACATGATTTCCCTTTCACAAAATGATGTTGACTCTGCCTGATAATGTAATGATTTCTAAATGTCCTGCTACTACCTTTAAAATAATGGTTTTCTGCATTTTCCCAATGACAGATATTAGATTAACTAGCCTATAGTTCACTGATTTTTGTCACCCTCCTTTCTTGAACAGTGGTGTTACATTCATGGCTTGCCAGTCCATTGTGACCTTCCCAGAGACTAGAGAATTTTGGAAGTTTGCAAACAGCGAATCCATTATCTCTGCAGTCACTGCCTCACAAACCCAACTATGCAAGTCATCAGGACCAAATTTCTTGTCAGCCTTTAGTCGCATTATGTTCCTCCTACTTTTTCTCTAGTGATCTTGATTGTTTCAAATTCCTCTCTCCTTTTTGCCTTTGTACCTCTACTATTCTTGGTATGCTTCTTGTGCCTTCTACTATGAAGAATACTTGTTCAATGCCTCTGCCATTTCCTGGTTTCCCATTATCGATTCCTCATTCTCACCCTCTCAGGGGCCCACACTCACTATCGCTACTCTTCTTTTTTATGTATGTGTAGAAACTTTTACTGTCTGTCTTTAGGTTTCTTGCGAGTTTCCTCTCATACTCCAATTTCTCCCTCGTTTTTTTAGTCAATCATTCCTGGTTTCTAAAATTTTCCAAATTTTCTGGCCTACCACTAATCATTGCAGCATTGTACATCTTTTATCACAATTTGATGCCACCATTACCTTCCTAAGTCAGCCACAGATGGCGCACTCTGTTCGTTGAGCCTTTCTTTCTCAATGGTATGTTGAGAATTATGAAATATCCCCTTAAATGTCTGCCACTGCTTCTCTACCAACTTGCTTTTAATCTATTTTCCCTGTCCATTTTAGCCAACACTGTCTTCAAACCCTTGTAATTGCCTGCATTTAAGTTTAAGGCATGAGTTTCAGACAGAAATTGCCCATTCTCAAACTGAATGTGAAATTCTATCTTATTTTGATCTCTCTTAACTAGAGGATCTTTCACCATGAGGTCATTTATTGATCCTGTCTCAGTAGATTTTACCAGGTGTGAAATAGCCTGTTCTCTGGTTGGTTCAGGAGCATATTGTTCAAAGAATCTGTCCCAAATACAATCTACGAACTCATCCTCAGTCTACCTTTTCCAATCTGATTCAGCCAAACGGTATGAAGATTACAACCGCCTACAGTTATTGCAGTATCCTTCTTACAAGCTCCCATTATTTTTTGATTTACACTCTGTCCTACAGCTTAGCTACTTTCAGGAGGCATGTAAACCACTCCCATTAATGATTTCTTTCCCTTGGTGTTTCTTATCTCCACTCAAATTGTTACAACCTTTTGATCCTCGGAAACAATATAATTTCTCACGACTATACTGATCACGTTCCTGATTAACAGAGCTACCCGATCTCTTTTTCCTTTCCTCCTGCCCTTCCAAAATGTCACATACCCTTGAATATTCAGGTCCCAGCTGTGGACACTCTGCAACCATATCTCAGTAAAGGCCATCATATAATAATTTATTTCTATTTGTGCTATCAATTCATCCATCTTGATACGAATTCTGTGTGCATTCTGATAAGGAGCTGTTATTTTGGTCTTTGGGCAATTTTTCCCTACCCTGGCCTTATTGGCTGGTATACTCTTATGTTTGTAAGCTCTGTCGCTTCCTGTTGCACTCTGGTTATCATCACCTGCAATGCTACCCTGCACTATTGCCTTGTCCTTGTTCTTCCATGTTCAAAATCTCGCCGCACATGAACACTTCCTCCCCCTCCCCCACTCTTTAGGTTAAAGTCCTCTCCACAGCCCCAGTTATACAATTTGCCAGGACACTGGTTCCAGCGTAATTCAAGTGAAGGCCATTCTAATAGTATCGTTCCCTTTTTCCCCTGCGTTGCTGCCAGGGCCCCATGAATTGAAACACATTTTTCCAACACCAATCTTTGAGCCACACATTCAATTCTCTGATCGTATTCACTCCATGCCAATCAGCTGATGCCTCAGGCAGAGATTATTATCTTTGAATTTAGTGCCTAACTGCACATACTTTCTCAGTAGAACCTCTTTCTTAGTACTATCAATATGAATATCCGGGGACGATAAGAACTGGATGCTTTTCCTCCCACTCCAAGTTCCTCGCCAGCCCTGAGAGGATTACTTTGACTCTGGCACAGGACAGGCAACACAGCCTTTGGAATGCTTGCACTTGCCTGAAGTGAAGAGTTTCTATCCCCCTAAATAACCTGTCCCCTACTAGAATTACATTCCTTTTTGCATTTGGATAGCTTCCTGCACCACTGTGCCATTGTCAGTTTGCTCATCCTCCCTGCATTCATGCTCTCGTCCACATAAGGTGCAAGGGCTTTGAATCTGTTGGAGAATTGCAAGAGCTGGGTTTTCTTACCTGACTTTCTTCCCTTTCCCTGACCACTAAACAAATCGGAAATACCTAAGAGTGCCACTGCCTCCTGGAACAAAATGTGTTGGTAACTTTACTCCTCTCCAATGCATTGTACTGTCCAAATCACCAATTCCAGTGGATCAGCTCGGAGCTGGGGTTCCTCAAGCTGCAGACACTTACTGCAGATGTGGTTGCCGTGAATCAGACGGGTAGCGTCCGCTCCCCACCTGCTGCAACTGCAACACATCACCTGCCCATCTTTATTTCATTTTTATCGAACTGATTCGATTTCAAGTGGCTCTGGTAGAACACAAACAGAGGATTATAAGCATTTTACTGCTGTGTAAGTGCCACTTGATGTCATTGTCAACATCACATTCTACCACCTGCCTGAAGATTGAGAGTAGACTGTTGGATCTGTGATTTTCCGCATTGCATTTGTCCTGCATTTTGTGGACAGGATATACTTGGGAAATTTCCCACATTGTCGGTCAGATGCCTGTGTTGTAACTTGACTGGAACAACTTGGCTATGGGTGTCACTAATTTTGGAGTTAAAATCTTCAGTACTACAGCTGGGATGTTGTTAGTGCCCATTGCCTTTGCTGTTCCCAGTGTGTTCATCCCTTACTTGTGATCATGTGGAGTCAGTTACATCAGCTGAAGACTGGCATCTGTGACATTGGTGACGTTGGAAGGAGACCAAGATGGATCATCTAGGTCATTGTTTCTCCTGCAGCTGTTGCCCTGATGTGAGATGTGGTGGTTGCCACGAGTACTCAATCAGAGTTAAATCTGCTATGTGAGTGGCACGGATGCAGTTTCAAGGCTAAGACACTGAACCTCTACGCTGTCTTCTTAACAGTAGAAAACCAGAGGCTGCACTGGAAGAGGGATTTGGGTGTAATATTAAAGAGATGTTTGTGCATTTGCCTAAATCCTTTGTCAGATCGCACATGGAGATTTTGGTGGCCTGCTCGTCTACTTTATCTCCATTATCAAAGGTGGCAGTAGGCCTCACATAAAAGGTTTGCAACCATAGAATGATTGGAGAGTTACGGCACAGTAAGAGGCCATTCAGCCCATTGTGCCTGCGCCAGCCAAAGAAAAAAGAATCTAGCCGCTCATTTTAATCCCAATTTCCAGCTCCTGATACATAGCTGTGCAGGTTACAACAGTTCAGGTGCAGATGCAGGTACCTTTCAAATAAGTTGAGCGTTTCAGCCTAAATCACCAACCAGGCCAAGAATTCCAGATGCCCATCACCCTCTGGGTGAAAAATATTTTCCTCATTTCCCCTCTAATCCTTTTACCAATCACCTTACTTCTGTACCCTGTGGTAACCAGCATCTGATACAGTTCCATCAAAACGTCCCTGCCTTGGACTTCATTACCTCGTCCAATAAAGAAAAGCATTCCATATGCTTTCTTGACCACTCTACCCACCTGTACTGCCACCTTCCAGGACATGCGCATGCACACCAACGTCTCTCACTTCCTCAACCCCACCCCAAATGCATTACTCACACTTATCCGGATTGAATTCAATTTTCCCTCTCAACAAAACCATTGATATCATTCTGGAGATAACAGCTACCCTCTACACTTCCAACTGCATGGAAAATGTTTGTGTCATCGGCAAATTTCTTAATCATACCTCCCACATTTACATCCAAATCATTAATATATGCAACAAGTAGCAAGGGCTCCAACACTGACCCCTGTCAAACACCACTGGAAACCATTATCCATTTGCAAAAATATCTATCGACCATGACATTTTGTTTCCTGTTGCTGAGCCAATTTTGCATCCAACTCGCCACCTTCCCTGTGACCCAGGTGATCGCACTTTCCTGACCAGTCTGTCATGTAGGACCTTGTCAAATGCCTCACTAAAATCCATGTAGACAACATTTGCTGCATTATCCTCATCCATCCTCCTTGTTGGTTCCTCAAAAATTTCGATTAAGTTAGTAAGACATGATCTTCCCCTCCAAAACCATGCTGGCTATTCCTGATCAATCAATGCCTTTCTAAGTGACACTTTATCCTGCCTCTCAGAATTGATTCTCATAATTTGCCCACTACTGAAGTCAGGCTGACCAGCCTATCATATTCTGGCCAATCCCTCACAACCTTTTTAAATAATGGTAGAATGTTTGCAGCCCTCCAATCATCTGGTACCTCATCTGTCTCTAGTGAGGATTGGAGAATAATCCTCAGGGTATCCGTTATTTCCTCCCTGGCTTCTTTTAACAACCCGGGATACAATCCACGTGGTCCTGGTTATATATCCACTTTCAAGGATGTCATTTTTTCCATTGCTTCCTCTCTCACTGTACTTATTTTATCTAATATTTCACACTCCTCCTCTTGAACTAGAATGTCTGCATCAGCCCTCTCTTTCGTGAAGACTGAGACAAAATACGCATTGAGAACCCTGCCCACATCCTCAGTATCAATGCACAGGTTACCATGTACATCTCTGATAGGCCCTACCCTTCCTTTAGTTATTATTTTGCTCTTAATGTACTGGCAAAACACCTTAGGGTTTTATATGATTTTACCTGCCAATATTTTTGCAAATCCTCGCTTTGCTTTCCTAATTTACATATTTACTTCACCCCTGTACTTTCTATACTCCTCTAGACTTGCTACAATATTAGACTTTTTGTGACTGCCATGAGCCTTCTTTTTTTGTTTATCTTGACCTTTCTGCTTCTGCGAAACCAGGGGGTTTTGATTTGTCAGTATCACCCTTTTTTTTATGTGGACATGTCTACACTGTGCCCATAGAACCTTGCTTTTGAATAATTCCCACTGATTTGACAACATTTTTCCCTCTAATAACTCTATCCAGTCCACTTTCGCCAATTAACCTCTCAGCATTGTAAAATTTGTCTCCCCCAATTTAGAACTTTAATTCCTGCTTTCTATTTGTCCTTTTCCATAATAGTGTTAAATCTAACTGTCTTATGGTCAGTATCTCCAAAATGGTCACCCACTGCTACTTCATCCACTTGCCCAGGTTCTTTTCCGAAGACTAAATCTAGAATTGTGCCCGCTCTCATTGGGCTAGTTATGTGCTGGCTAAGAAAGTTCTCTTGACTGCAGTTCAAGAATTTTGTGCCCTCTGTGCCCTTCACACTGTTCACATCCCAATTCATATTAGGGTAGCTAAAGTCTCCAAATATTGCCGTCCTATTGTTTTTGCACTCAGAAATTTGCCTACATATTTGCCCCCTTCCACTATTTGGGGGCCTGAGTACACTCCTAGTAGTGTGCCTGCCCCTTTTTTATTTCTGAACTCCAACCATCGGGCCTCATTTGATGCTTCATTTTGGATGTCCTCCCTCCTTTCAGCTGTCATTGATTCTTTAACCGATAATGCTGCACCCCCACCTTTTTCATCCCCCTCTCTACCGTGCCTCAAAACACTATATCCAGGGATGTTAATCTGCAATTTTTGCCCCTGCATAAGCCAAGTTTCTGTTATAGCGATGATATCATGCTGCCATGTGTCTAACCAAAGTGCAATGGACATCATTGAAGGATCGTTGCTTGTTTAGAGCATGAGGAGAGGGAGTGTAGATTGGACCTGTGCTGAGGGCAGTGAGGAGATCCATGAGAAGGATCAGCAGCTCTAACTGTCTTGTGCAGGGTCCATGCAGGAAAGGAGTTTACCTTGGCTTTGGGTGCCACAATGACTGATCACGGTCTTCCACTAAAGCTAAGGCCCATCTGAGACTGAGACTTGTAAGGTTCTCTGTGACTGGAGGGTCAGGGGCCTTGCACCTCAGCAAAGCATAGTGCAGGTGAGGCACTCAGTGAGTGGACTACAGAGTAACCTCTAATCTTATTGGCATGATAAAGATGTCAAGGGATATGCGATTATGATGTGTGAGTGGTGACCAGGGGGTGCAGGAACATGATGATCTCTCATTAATATGCATGTAGCAGCGATTTATAGGGGCCAAATGTTCTCATGTTGCTCCTCCACAGCTGGTTCAGCTTGAAAGAGCTCTCTGCTAGGTCGGCTCCCCTTTGAGAGCAAGTGTCAGGGTTAGCAAGAGCCGGCCTCACGGAAGTCAAGATGGCGGCCATTGGCCTGGCCACAGGTGTATCACAGGCGGTGCTCTTATCTACAAATGGGTGAAAGGCAATGCCGGAGGCGGCTTTGTAGATCCCAGGATCTATCTGCCTGCTTCTCCACAACGAGCTGCGGCCACAAGGGCTTGGAGGGAATCCAATGCTGGTGGCGTTGAAGGTCACCCCCGCCTTGAACTTCTTTAATAATGGACCCTTCTAGGGCTTCACTTGGGACCAATGCATCATCTTTCAGTCAGTGACACACAAGTGTATTCAGAATGCCCAATCAGGATAGTGCATCTCTGGAAAGTTTAGATTTGACATTCCTTCCAATCTGTCATGTTCAGGACTTTGTCAGTGCATTGCTGAAATCACAATTCTACTTACAGGTGCCTGAGGTTGCAGGAGATGGTGCAGATCCTAATAAGCGCATTTTGCGCCAGGGTTCTGCGTTTTATTATAGTTGGGCACATGGAAGGCTCAAACCTACAGCACGGAAGATGTCACTACTGCAATTTAATTCTGCTCTCATAAATAAAGGTTCATTTGAGAAACCTATGGTCAGTAAACAAGAAGGTGCTGGGGCCTTCCAGTCTGCAAAGGATAGAAAACCAAAAAGTTCAACAAATGTCCCGGAAGCTTACTCTGCCTGGAAATTAGTAACTATCAGATTGGTATGAGCCTGTCTACCACATCATATTCCAGCTATAGCCGCTGCATGTGGTTCGGCCACATCCTGGCCCTCCCATCCCCTTCATTGTCCTTCTCATTGGAGCAGACATCTTGCTTCCCCATGTCTCGCTCAGGCAACACATCCCCCTTTTGTATCACGAGGCTGTGCAGGGTGCAGCAGACAATGATGATCTGAGACATTCTCAGTATGGGAAAGCACTGCCTGAGCCATCCAAACATCTGAACCTCATCTTTAGGAGCTCAATCACCTGCTCAGTCAGGGACCTGGTAGGGGTATAGCCATCATTGTATCTCCTCAGCAGTACTCTACGGGTGGTGAACTGGCGTCATCAGCCATTTTTGCTGGGGGTATCCCTTGTCTCTGAGGATCCTACCCGGCAATCACCGAGATAGTTCCTTTAATACCCTCCACTACCCTCGAGTCCCTACAGAGAGACCATTGCCTTGGTAACATAGAAAGACTAAACACATGAGCCCTTGCCAGGCATGACCATTCAGCTGGGGGGATGGAGTTTTGGAGTCATGAGTTGGCCACCACCCGTGCTCCTTGGAGGCTTCCACCTCTCTCTCTCCATTCATCCCTGCCTCTGACTGCAGCTGATGGCGAATGGCACAGAATGAAAGGAAGCTCCATACCTTGCTGGGATCTCGATGTGATGAGATGGGCATAAACTTGCTGACGTGTGGGCTTCACCATAGAGGGGAGAACACGACTGAACATGGATGACATCCAGTTACCTCATAATTATTAGGGTGTCCCTTTAGTCGGCCATTTCTGCTGACCTTGTGCACCACCCACCAAAAAGACCTTGCTCCCACTTCGAGGCATCTCACTTACTGACTAACTGCGTGGTCAACGTCAGATTTGAAGAATGGCGTGTGTCACCTTCCAAACTTCATCCGCCAACTTCTACCCTTCCCCCTGCCACCCACCAACTTCCCCCCATCACATTAACCCACCCAATATCAGCTTTCCACTCCCCTCTGTCACCCTTGAACCTCCCTTCGTTCCACTGGGCATTATTCTGATCCACCTCCACATGCCCTCCCGACCCTGAGATCTGATGAGTACAGGCCCAACCTAAACAACCCCTCAAAACCTTTATTAACCAACCATGCAATAATATACACTTCCAACACCAGTTGTTCAGTGAGATCCGTTTGTCGGAGCCCATTCCCACGTGGTCAGTCTGCTGAATGACTTCTCCTGCACGACTTCCTGTGACTGACCACATCACGCCTTCCTGGCTGTCCTTGTGGCTGTGGCTTTATATCCCTTTCTGACCCTGGTCCCTTGATATATAAGTTAATACCTTGATTCGGGTCATCCAATTGTGTTTCATGCCTTATCAATCCCTCCACCTGCATGTGGCCATTTCCTGCTCTCAGCAGGGGATATCTCCAGGTGTATGCCAGCTATGGATGTAATATCTGTATCTTGATAAGGCAGTAAGAAAGCGATTCACACATATCCAGAGAGGCCATTGTCTATGAAAGTTGCTGTAGACGGATTGCCTGTTGGTGAGCCACCACCTCAATGACATGTCCTGAAATGTCTGTGTTTAGTTAAAACTGTCTTTATTTTTAAACAGTTGAAAAAGAGTTTCAGAAAGAGTAAACCTTGTTTGGATGGTAACGCAATATGTGAAAATCAGACAGTAAATCAGTAACCCAGCTTACATCGTGCTCAATATCAATCTCCATCGGAGTTAATGGAAACAGATATTGAGAGGAATGTGTTCCAAGCTGCTACTTCAGTGTTGTCCAAGTCACACAACCATCCATGACAAATTTCACCCCATGTGTCTCCATGTCACCTTCGAGCATCTGTTGGTGACTCTTGATCGCCTTCTGGATTAGGAAATCAGGATAGTGAACTTGTCCCTCGTGTGCAAGTGCACGGGTATAGAAAGGAACAGTTTCAGGTGCAGTGTTTGCACCAATGAGCACTTCAAATAGGCCTCTGGAGGAGTAATTTCTGCATTTCTGGGCACCACACTTTGGGAAGGATGTCAAGTCCTTGGAGAGGGTACAGGGGGGACTTACCAGCACAATAGCACTGATGAGGGACTTCAGTTTACAGGGTATTTGGATAAGCTGGTAATGCTCTCCCTATAACAGGGAAGTTTAAAGGGAGATTCAATGCAGGAATTTGAATTATGAGGGCTTTATTGAGCAGATCAGGAGAATCTGTTTACTCTGGTAAGTGTGTCTGTAACTAAAGGCTAAGATTTAAAATAATCACCAAAAGAATTAGAGGGGTAATGAGCAAAAATGAAATCTCACAGACTATGTTCATGATCTGCAATTCATTGTCTGAAAATGTGGATTTCATAGGAACTTTCAAAAATGAATTGAAGATGTTCTCAAATGGACTAATATGCAGGGATCCGGGCAAAAAGCTGGACTAGAAGATTAAATTGGACAGCCTGCACAAGTACGATGGACTGAATGGCCTCCTTCTGTGCGAGAAGATTCCGTTATCTCGTCCAACTCATAATTGGGCTGGGATGTTTTTAAGGGACTAGGGAAGTCCCGAAAACAGGCGTTTGGTGCCATCCATCTGCTAATGTTGGTGCTGTTTTGGACTCTGTCCAAAAATTGGGATGTCCTGAGACTCAAGCCCTGAGCCTTGGGTTTCCTGGACATGGATGTGGGCGACAGTGAAAAGCTGAGCACATTTATTTTCCTGTTTACAATATGGAGATGGGGGAGGCAGCAGTGTTTTTCTCAGCTCCTCAATGCTCCTGTCCACGCTGGATGACACAATGCCCACACCCCTCCCACTGCTGTCTGGCCCCTTCACACTCTACGCTCACCTACCCAGTGTCTCCCCAATATCACCCACCCAAATCTGCACTTGCTCCTCCCGCATCTCTGCTCTCTCCCCTCCCCCACTCTCTATACTCGCCACCCATTCCCTCTTCCCCCCCAGTCCTCCCTTCCTCGATTTCTTGCTCCCATGCTCCCTCTGCCTCCCCCCACCCCCACCCTGTACATTTTCCTCACAACCCTCCTTCCTGTTTTCTCTCTCATCTCACTTTCCTGGTCCCCTGCTCCCCTCCACCTCCCTTTCCGTGGCCTTTGTTCTCTCCCTCCGCCCATTCCTACACATACTCCACTCCCCATCCTTCCCCTCTCTCACTCACTTCCCTCTAGTCAGTCTTCCCTCCCCATTCCGCACTTCTTCCCTCATCTCAGTCCCATACTCTCCCTGTCCTCCCTGTCCCGCACACTGTCCCTCGCAATCCCTCCTCCTTTCCCTTCAGCTTTCTTTCTCCCCTCCCCATCCCATGCTCTCTCTCCGCTCCACCTCCCAACATCTCTCCCCTCCCCCTTCCACCATCTCAGCCCTCCCCTTCCACCATTGTCACTGTCCCCTCCAGCTAACTCTGGCTCCACTCTGTCCACTCACTGACCACACCCCCACCCCTCTCAATCTCTCACTCCTTCATCACCCTTTCTCCCTCCCCTCCCCCTCCCTCTCCCCTCTCTATATTCACA
Organism: Cetorhinus maximus; assembly: GCF_964194155.1. Classification (NCBI taxonomy): domain Eukaryota; kingdom Metazoa; phylum Chordata; class Chondrichthyes; order Lamniformes; family Cetorhinidae; genus Cetorhinus; species Cetorhinus maximus. The sequence continues at coordinate 19,581,938 of NC_135899.1, read as the reverse complement.
CGTTTTTTCTCTCTCTCTCTCCCAATCCTGCTCCTGTGTTTGGGTTGCTGAGCTGTAACTAGTGGAGTGACACAGGGATGATCGCTGGGAACTCAACTATTTACAATCTATATCAATGACTTGGATGAAGGGACCGAATGTATGGTAGTTAAATTTGTTCATGACACAAAGATATTAGGAATTTAACTTGTTAAGAGCACATGAAGAGTCTACAAAAGGATTTAGATAGATTAATTGATAGTTAACTTAGCGGGTGGATTATAATGTCCAAATTCATGAACTTGTCCACTTGGCAGGAAGAATATCAAGGCAATGTATTATTTTAATAGCGAGGATGATTAAAACTATATTGCTGGAGTTCTGACTGTGTATTTTTGGTGTGGAGCGATTGTAAGTTCACACCTGTGGGAATAACCTTTGTGTTGACTGGAGATTGTAACATTTAAGGTTCAGAATGTCCCAAGGGTTGATACATTCAGATCCTGTCTCAGGGCAAGGGGGCTGAACCCTGCTGGGAGATCACAGGTTAACAGGTGAATTCAAAGGTCAGTTAACAACCATTTGTGTTCATTTGTATTTAGTTTAAAGAGTTGGGAGCAGCAGTTGGTGCAGCAGCTCAGCTGAGGAGCTGGGACCGTGCCTGTGTTGAGATGCTAGAGTGGAACTGCTGTCAGCATGTTACAATTTGCCTTACAAACTACCAGGAGACGCAGGTACAGGCCAAGATCTTTCATTAGTGATTCAAGTGTATGCACGGAGAGACAGCGTTGGGCATTCCTAGACCGAGCTGTGCAGATTACAGCGAAATCTTGTTTTTATACACAATTAGTCACAGGCTTGTAATCTAATCTTGTCAATTCACAATCACATGCTTAAAGAGGCCTTCGGCTTTGGTCACTTATTTCCCGTGTGTACAGACACTCGACATTGTTCTCATCCTCGCAAGACCACCATCTCTTGCTGATTGTCCAGGAGTCTGTGCCTCCTGACTTCAATGCCCACTCACTCCCTGAACTTGTTCTTTGTTCTACTGCCTTGCCCATCTCCTTTCTTATTCTGTCTGAAACACATCTGCTATTCTCCCGTTCTGCTTTTCTGCTTATATTTTATTGTTACTAACAGGCAATTCTAACTAAAATTGTTTAACCCTTTCAAGATACTGGAGTAGAACTGCTCTTGGCAGGAGTAGATCGTCCAGCCCCTCCAGCCCACTCTGGCATTCAATGAAATCATGGCTGATTCTGTACTTCAACACCATTTTCCTGCACTATCCCCTTATCTATTGATGTTTTTAATATGTAGAAAACTATCCATCTCAGTCTTGCGCATACCCAATGACTGAGCCTCCACAACCGTCTGGGACAGAAACTTACAAAGATTCATCACCCTCTGAGTGAAGAAATTCCTCCTCATCTTGGCCTTAAATGACCTGCCCCTTAATCTGAAACTGTGTCCCCTGGTTCTCGACCGCCCCACCACCGCAACCAGCGAAACATCCTTTCTGCATTTATCCTGTCAAGTCCTGTTAGAATTTTGTATGTTTGAATGAGATCACCTTTCATTTTTCTAAACTCCAGAGAGCAAAGGACCCGTCTATTTAATCTTTGCTCACAGGACTGAAAGGTCCGAGGAATACTCTGGTACAAAAGTTCAACACTCGGAGTCCAGATGCAATATTCAAGTGGTTCCTTTATTACACATGTGGGCAGCTAACGCTGGGCAATCCAGGCGCTTCTCCACCGAGGTTCAAATGAGCACAGTTAATATATTTTTTACTAGCAGTTACAACTTAATGGTGCTAGTTAGACAAAGGCCACAGCACAATAATCTGATCATTGTGTTCTTGTACAGTAATTGCAGTGCAGAGACTGGGCATTATCCTTTTGGGAGACAACAAAGAATGTGCATTTGTTCTAGACAAAAGGTTTACGGGGGCTGACTGGGTGTGGTTTGGGGCTATCAGATGGTGTTAAATGGCCTTCCCCATGTCTTGATCGAGTCATCCTGAGTCCCTGCCCATGTGTGTCTCCCATTTCCTAATAGCAAATTTACAGCTGAGCCCTTTGTACATGTTTTTAGCTTTCATGTAAGGCTGTGATTGTCTGTGTATGCTTTGGCAACCTAGATGCTGGTCCTAGCTGGCACTTTAAAATAAATCCAAATTTTCTGCATCTTCAGGACAATCCCTCCATTCCAGGAATTTATTTGTGAACCTTCATTACACTCAGTCTATGGCAAATATACCTTTCCTCATGTTCGGAGACCAAAGCTGAACATATTAGTCCAGATGCAGTCTCACCAAGGCTATATATAATTGTAGTAAGACACCTTTATTCCTGTAACCAAATCATCTTGCAATAAAGGCCAATATAACATTTGCCTTCTAAATTCCTTGCTGTACCAGCTTTCAGTGACTCATGAACATGGACATATAAGTCCCTTTTATGATTAACATTTCCCAGCCTCTCTCCATTTAAGAAAAACCCTACATTTCGGTTTTTCCCACAAAAGTGGATATCCTCACATTTCTCCACCTTGAATTCCATCTGCCATATTTTTGCCCACTCACTGAGCCTCTCCAAATCTCCTTCAATCATCTCTGCATCCTGCTCACAACTGACACTTCCATCTACAAACTTGGAAATATTACATTTAATCTCAACATCCAAATCATTGATATGGATTGTGAATATCTGGGGCCCAAGCACCTATCCTTGCGATACCCCACTAGTCACAGCCTGATCACCTGAAAATGACCCATTTATTCCTACTCTTTGTTTTCTGCCCATAAACCAGTTCTCAATCCATGCCAGTACATTCCACCAAATTGCATTTGCTCTGATTTTGTTTGCACACCTCTGTTGTGGGACCTTATCAAAAGCTTTCTGAAAATCTGAATAAACGACATCCTCCAGTTACCCTTTCCCTATTCTCCTAGTTACATCCTCCAAAAACTCCAACAGGGGTTTGTTAAACGTGATTTCCCTTTCATCAAGTCCATGTTGATTCTGCCCAAGCTTCCCATTATTTCTAAGCGTCCCGTTATCACATCCTTTATTTACGGGTCTGTAGTTCCATGTTTCCTCTCTTCCTCGTTTCTTAAATAGTGGGGTTACATTTGCCACCTTCCAATCTGCAGGAACAAGTCCAAAGTGTCTAAAATTTTGAAAGATGACCACCAATGCACCGACTTTCTCCACAGCCACCTCATTCAACATTCTGGGATGTAGATCATTAGGTCCAGGGGATTTATCTACTTTAAGTCCCATTAATTTCTCTTGTACTTTTTTTTTAACTAATAATATTGTGTTGCAGTTCCTTGTTGATATTTGTCCTTTGATCCTCCATTATTCCGGGGGGTTTTTAATGGTGATAATTGACATTTGGGCAGATTATGAGCAAGTTCATGTGATTTGCCTTGCTCGTGTCTGTCATTAAACATGTGGTTTGTGGTGTGTTCGACCGCAGTTTTCCTGTTAATTAATGTTTACCTCATGTTAATTCTTTATGTTAGAATATAAGAGATAATATTATCTGTTTGCATTGTTGACTCTTGGTTAGTAAAATTCTTCTGTTTGTTTCAAAACATGGAATCTTATGGATTTATCATCTTAGCAAGCAACTGGGATTTCAAATTTGGTCGATTAACATAAAAAAGTTAATGGTCACTAAGCAGATCATAACCAAATTTGAGGGTCTTGCCTGGGACTGTAACAAATTTTGGGGTCTGACCTCGCAATGTACCAAGGGAGACAGCAGAACTCTACAGTAGAGAGGGATCTGGACAATCAGGTACATGAATCACAAAAATTACTTTGCAGGTACAGCAAGTGATTAGGAAGGTAAATGGAATGTTCATGTTTATTGCAAGAGGAATCGAGTATTAAACTATGCAATTGTTGCTACAGCTGTACAGGGTCTTAGTGAGACTGCATCTGAAGTCTGTGTACCATTTTGATCTCCTTACTTAAGAAATGAGATAGTTACATAAGACGCAGTTCAGAGAAGATTCGCTCGACTGATTCTTGGGATGAATGGATTATCTTATGATAAAAGGTTGAACAGGTTTGGCCTTTACTCATTGGCGTTTAGAAGGATGAGAGGTGATCTTACTGAAACGTGTAAGACGCTGAGAGGATTTGACAAGGTGGATGCCAAGAGGACATTTACCTTGGAGAGGCATCTGGAACTAGGGGGCAGTTTTAAAATTTGGAGTCTCCCGTTTAAGACTGAGATGAGGAGAATTTGTTTTCTGTCAGAGGGTGGTTAGTGTTTGGAATTCTCTTCCCTGGCGAGCAGTGGAGGCTGGGTCATTGAATATATCCAATCAGATCAGCCATTATCTCGTCGAATGGTTGAGCAGGCTTGAGGGACCGAATGGCCTACCCCTGCTCCTAACCATAGTGTTCTTGTAATTTAATTTTCTTTGGTACCTTACAGGATCAGATTGTATACAATCTGTGTGATGACATTTTCATACCTGTTTCGCAGAAGTATCACTCCCCACCTACTCTCTCCAGCTCTCTTTCTCTCCAGCCTGCTGTTTCCATCCCCCTTTCTCCCAAACCTTATCTTTCCCCTTCCTGCTCTCCTTCTCACAATCTCTCTTCCCTCTCTCATACTCTCTCTCTCCCTGCGTCACTATCTCTTTCCACACCCTGTCACTCATGCTCTCCCGTCCTTACGCTCTCCCTCTTCTCCCCCATCCTTCTCTCCACCCACACTTTCTCACTCCCCTTGTCCCCACACTCTCTCACTCACCTCCCACTCTCCCTTTCTCTTTGCCTCTTTAACTTCTGCTCTCATTATTACCTCTGACCTTCCCACAATCTTTCTCTTTCCCCTTCCACACACACTCTCCCTCTTCCTGCCATGCACTCACCCTCTCAACAATGCTCCTGCTCGATCTAATATCAGTCCCTCCCGCCCTCTACCTCCATTCCCCACCCATTGTCCCTGTCAGGCCCATTTCGCCCTCTCTTCCACCGACCCAGACACTCTCTCTCCTTCCTCTCCTTCCCCCTTTCCTCACCATTCCGCTATACCTCTCCCACACCCTCCCCTCCTCCCACGCTCTCCCTTTCCTCTTCTGCACTTTCGCCCCTCCCATTTCTGCTTTCGTTCACATTCTCAGCAGTCTCCCACTCTCTCTGAGACCTTCACATTCTCTCTCCCACCCTTGTAAGCCCTCCCCTTCTCTCTTTTTCACTCTGCCCGATTTGCGTTCACCCTCCAGTTCTTGCTCGCTCTCTCTCTCACACCTTTAAGCTCTCCCTGCTCCCCTGCACTCTCTACCCCTCCATCTCGTTCTCCCTCTCACACCATCACACTCTCCCTGCCCCCTGCACTCTCTACCCCTCCATCTCTTTCTCCCTCTCACACCATCACACTCTCCCAGCCACCCTGCACTCTCGACCCCTCCATCTCACTTTCACCCTCGCACTCTCCCTGCCCCACTGCGCTCTCGACCCCTTCATCTCACTCTCACATCCCCACACACATCCTGCCACCCCCCTGCTCCACCCTCTCTTTCTCACCCACTCTCCCAATCTCTGTCATGCTGGTCTCTCTCTCTCCTGCTCCCATGTTCTCAAACCCTCCTGCTCTCACTCTCTCCCACCTCTTCCTCTCCATCAGTCCACCCACACTCTCCCTCTCCACGTTCCTGCTCCCTCCTCTGCTGCCATTTTCTCTCCTCAACTTCACCTCCCCCCCTCCATCTCTTTCCAGCTCCGTCTCCCTCTCTCTCTCTCTCTCTCCCTCCCTCTCCCTCTCTCCCTCTCCCCCTCTCCCTCTCTCTCTCTCTCTCCCTCTCTCTCTCCCCGCCTCCCTCTCTCTCTCTCTCCCTCTCTCTCTCCCCGCCTCCCTCTCTCTCTCGCTCCGCCTCACTCTCTCTCTCCCTCTCCCTATTTCCCCCTCTCTCTCTCCCTCCCTCTCTCTCTCTCTCTCTCCCACTTCCTCTCCCCCTCTCTCCCTCTCCGGGCTCCTTCCTCACACTCTCTCCCCCTCCCCAGCCCCTCTCTCTAAATCACTGACTGTGTTATTTTAACTTTCCCCCAGCTCCAGCCTCTCTGACTCTGGATCTGAACACAGCGAATCCCCGGCTCATCCTGTCTGAGGACCGGACCAGTGTGAGACTCGGAGACAAACGGCAGCCGCTCCCTGACACCCCGGAGAGGTTTGATCCCTGGGAATGTGTCCTGGGATCAGAGGGATTCACATCAGGGAGACATTACTGGGAGGTGGGGGTGGGGGAGGAGACTCGGTGGGGGCTCGGAGTGGCCCGAGAGTCTGTGAAGAGGAAAGGGGGAAACTCGCTGATCCCCGAGTCCGGATTGTGGGTTGTGAAGCTGGATCCCGGAAGAGGTTATTTAGCCGCCACCTCCCCCTCACGGACCCCCCTCACCCCGAGTGTGAATCCCCGGAAGATCGGGGTTTTCCTGGACTATGAGGGTGGACAGGTGTCATTTTACAATGCGGACAACATGTCCCATCTCCACACTTTCACCCACACTTTCACTGGGAGAATCTTTCCCATCTTCAGTCCGGGACCGAATGACGACGGGAAAAACTCGGCACCGCTGAGAATCTGCGGGATTCAAGGTCACTAACAGATCCATCCCATAATTTCACACCGGCTCCCTGCCTCCTGCCAGCTGTAAACTGATGGGTGTGGGTCTCAGTCACAGGTGGAGAGAGAAGCCAGGTTAACATTCCGGGTGTAAACCCTGTGTGGGAACTGGGAACTGAAAGATCAGCGAGGACCTCTGTAGGGCTGGGGGAAAGAAGGAGGGGGAGAGAAGAAACAAATAGAAGCTCAATTGTAGAGAGGAAGTTACAGGGTAGAATGAGCTGTGAACTGCAGGAACCCGGTGACCTTCCTGCCTGTAATGTTGCTCCACAGGCGGAAGGTGGTGGGACATCAGCTTGTTTGAGATGAATCAGTTCAGTGATTCTCAAACTGGGGTCCGGGGAGTCTTTCCCGGGGGGTCCAGGAAATAATTTCTCCAGAGGTTGGGAGAGAGAGATAGAAAAGCACAAGAGGGAGAGGAAGTGAAGTGGGGGAAATGACAAGCTCCCCGCTTTGTATAAATTCCCAGGAGTTAGTGTTATTCCTGCATAAGCAGCTGTCAAGATTTCCACCCCCAAACCTCCCGAATTCTCTCCCTTCTTCACAGCCATGGACATTTCGGCTGTCATGGTTTTCAGCGGTGAGTCTGACATTTCCTTTCGGTAGGAGGGGAGGTGGAAGTCCAGCTGCTGCTGTGATACTCGTCCGTCTTCAATTTGGGCTCAGACAGTGAGCAAGTGCCGTTATCATGCTGTCTGGCCTGCTGAGTATTTCCATCATTTTCTGTTTATATTAATCTCTAATTGGTTTGTTTCTTGTAATCGCGATAAAACTGTCATCTTAACTTTCTTCAAACTCTCACCATGTTTCAATAACACTGAGAAACTGGACTGGGTTGGTACACGCCTGTAAATATTGCCCAGACTGTCAAATTCAAGTGGGTACTCTGTAATAAAATTGGAGGGGTGTTTCCGGTTTGTTTCACGTTAAAATGCGAACGTGCTTTGAGACTGTTTGAGCATGTAAATGATGTGACACTGTTGTGAATACTGATGTGATAGTCTGTCTGTATTGAACGTGATGTGTGAACTGATCGGGTATGTATGCCATTAACAAGCAGTGTTGACCACGTGAAAAGTAGTTCGGTTGCTGCATTATAATGTTTGTCATGGGCTTTCTCTTGTACTGACGCACCTTTGAGTGCAACATGATCATTTGAATATCATTGCAATTTCTGTGATGGTCATTTTGAAATGTTCTTTTAGATATTTTAGGAATAAAGTATACTTTGCAAAAAGAAGTGGAGTCACAGTTATCATTTATCTGTGGTTTGTCTGCTCTGTCTCATCACTTTCCCCGTCAGTGAAATAGTCCTTAAATAACTAGTATGTAGTTACATATTTTATTAAAAACATTATTAAGTCTCTCTGTACATGTAACCTGTTCATATTATCATTTTTATATAGAATTATAATTTACATTGGAAGTCCATGATTACATTTGTAAATTTGTTCTTCAACCAAAAGAACCTGAAAACGAGTGGAATAGAAGCAGTTTTCTAAAAAAAAGGACACAGTTCATCATTAAATCTGAGAAGCAGAAACTAAACATGTTGTTTGTTTTATTTACAAATTGCTCCAGAGTCTGGATTCTTACAGCCCCCATTCCAAACTTACCTGGATGAATTGAAGAGCTTCTGGCTGGATTAAATGGAGTGACAGTTGCCTGTAAATTGTCCTGAAGTTTACTCTGGTACTTCAGCCATCGCTCCCGTGGATAGGGACCTGAGATGTGCAGTGGGAATGCCAGCCTGCTTCAGGTGGGAAGCAATGCAAAATCATAAAATCACAATGCACAGACTGTGGTCAATCAGCCCCCTCTGTCTGGAGAGGCACCTTGATAGAGCTATTCAACTGGTCCCAGTCCAGTTCCTTTTCCCCCACTGCCAATCCCTTTTTGAAAGTTAGTTTTGAATATTGTTTCCACCACACTGGCAGGCAGTGTATTCCAGATAATAACTGGCTGCGGGAAAATCTGTATACATCTCACTCTGGATTTTTTTTAAACAATACCTTACATCTGTATCCTTTGGTTGCTGAACCTTCTGCCACTGGAAACAGTTTCTCCCTATTTTCTCAAAACCTTTCATGATTTTGAACTTCTCTATTAAATTTTCCATTAAAGTTCCCTGCAGAGACACTGGTCATAATCTTCCAATCCCCTTAGGTACAGGAGAGGAGTCAGAGGACTGGAGATATGTAAATGTTTCATCCTTGTTCAGAAACGGTCTAAGAATAAATCCAGCCTCTCCAGGTAAGACAGTTTAACCCCTGTGCTGGGAAAGCTTTTAGAAGTGATAACCTTGGACACAGTTAAAAAACACGTAGACAATTGTGTGGAGTACTTAAGGAAAGCCAGCCCGATTTCTCAAAAGAAATGTGTCCAACCAACTTGACTGAGTTTTCTAATGTGGTAACAGGTAGGATTGATAGGGTAACATGGCTAATGTGCTATTTCTAGACTTCCAAAAAGGCATTTGAAAAAAGTCACATAATAGGCTAACACGAAAATTTGAAGCCCGTGGGATAAAATGGGCAGTGACAGTATGAATATGAATTTGCCTCAGCAGCATAAACAGGTATGGTGAATGGTTATTTTTCAGACTGGAGTAGTTTTACAGTGTTGTTCCCAAGAGGTCGGTGTTATGACAAGGCAGATGATGTGTGCCGGGCGGACCACATCCACACGGGAAACTTGGTCACTCTATCACAATGGTTTTACAATTTGTATTTATTACGAGAAGATGTGTGCACTAAATTCAGAAATAATGTGTCCACTAAGACTTTAGAGATCTTAAAAATGAAATTAGAGTATTTATTAACAAAATAAAAGATTTTAAACACATAAATCAGACTACAAATTACTTACTCCTATACCAACTCCTACCATTCCTAATATTAACCTGATTCCCAGCTACACATCCCCCTTTAAGGCAACTGAACAAAACAGATTTTAGAATTTAAAAAAACCAGCAAGTTAACACAGTACCCACTTGACAGTGGAATTCCAAATGGCCTCCCCAACTTCAGTTACTTTACGTAGCAGATTTATGCACAAATGGCTGGGGGCTTCTTGAAGGCAGGAATGTGAGCGGTGAGTAGGATGTTTAGAGGCTTCAAGGCAATTTAGATGAATTGAGTGAGTGGGAAAATATATGTCAGAAGTAGTGTAATGTGGATAAGTGTGAAGTTAACCACTTCCCTAGGAAAAACAGAATGACAGAATATTTTTTAAATGGTGTCAGATTGGGAAATGTTGATGTACAAAAGGACCTGGGTGTCCTTGCATACAAATCACTGAAAGCAAGCATGCACATGCAGCAAGCAGTTGCAAGAGGACTTCAGTACAGGGGTAAGTATGTCTTCCTGCAGCTATACAGGGCCTTGGTGAGACCACAACTGGAGTATTGTGTGCAGTTTTGATCTCCTGAGCGGAGAAAGAAAACTTGCCATACAGGCAGTGCTGCGAAGGTTCACCAGACTGATGCCTGGGATTGTCGTGTGAAAAGACATTGGGTCGAGTGGGCCTGTATTCACACGAGTTTAGAAGAATGAGAGAGGATCTCATCGAAACATGTAAAATTCTGACTGGGCTGGACAGGCTGGATACAGGGATGATGTTTCCTCTGGCTGCGAGGTCTAGAACATGGGATCTCAATCTTAGGATACAGGGTAGGCCATCTAGGACTGAAATGAGGAGAAACCTCTTCACACAGAGGGTGGCGAATTCTCTACCACCGAAGGCTGTGAAGGCCAATTCACTGAATATGTTGAAGAAGGAATTAGGTAGACATCTGGACACTAAAGTCGTCAAAGGGGCTGGGGAGTGATCGAGACTATGACGTTGAGATCGAGGATCAGTCATGATCATATTGAATGGTGGAGGAGGCTCAAAGGGCGAATGAACTACTCCTGCTTCTATTTTTCCTTGTTTTTCTACTCCTGTTAGATCTTACATGGCCCTCTCCTCACATAGCCTTTCATTCTCCTTTAATTTTCCCTTTAATATGTAAATTCAACTGTTTGATATTACTCTGAAACGTTAAACTCTGAAAAGGAAGGTAAAAAATATAATATCTTTCAGGCACATAAATAAAAATAGGAAGGCTGGAATGGAAATAGGACCATTAAGGGATAGATAGGATAATACCACAGATAAGGATAGAGACAGGGCAGAAATATTAAATGATTACTCGACCCCTCAGGCTGTACGGCTCACAATGAATGTATGTAGTGAATACTAAATGTATCATGATTATATTGAAGCACCTCAGAGTGCAACATGATGTAGGTTGATAACTCCAATACCATTGCACTGTCTGACTGTCATGACCAGGTTGAAATGATTGTAATATTCATGGATTGTATTGAAGCACCTCGTGATCCATATGTTAAAGTTGAATCTGATTGCACTTTTTCTGATGGCGATTTAGAAACGTTTGTAATGTCCTTTCAGATATTTTATGAATAAAGTATATTTTTCTAAGTAAATTAAATGATTATTTAATTTCAGTATTTAACAGGGAGCTAGAACAGGTAGACATGATATTGATTAATAATCTAAGTCTTCAAGTAAGTGCAATTAAAATAAGCGAAAAGGGATCGAATCAAACTCAAAGAGGATTAAACCCTCGCCCAGAAGTTTCACACCCAGACATTTAAAGTAAATCTAGGGAATAGATAGCAGAGGTATGTCCGCAGATTTAAAATATTTTTTTGAGGAAAAGGTGTAGTGCTAGAGGACTGGCGGATAGCGAATGTAATTCCTGTTCTTATAAAGGCAGGACAGAATGTGCCTAGGGAATAGTCGATCAGTCAGCTTAATGTTGGTGCTAGAAGAAATAATGCAATCCCTACTAGAGACAGGAAGAGCTTCTAACAAAAAAAAAGAATCATGAGCATGGATTTCAAAAGGCAAAATCTTTCTTGACCAAAGTAATGAAATTTTAGGAGGAGGTAACAGAGACAGTAGACAATGGTAATGTAGTAGATGCAATTTACCTGGATTTACAAAAGGCCTTTGACAATGCCTCTTACAATAGGCTACTGAATAAAGTCAGAAAATATGGAGGTTAGGGGAGAAGGGAAGAATGGATTGCTAGCAGGTAGTAAGCAGAGGGCAGTTATTCAGAGTGGCAGAAAGTGGGAAATAGTATTTGACAAGGATCAGTACTGGGCCCACTGCAGTTGATAATTTGCATTAATGTTTTGAACTTCAGAATCAGAAACACAATTTATAAATGGATGACGTGTCTTTATATGTGCATGTGTGCATACGTGTGTGTGTGTGTGTGTGTGTGTGTATGTGTGCGCGCTCGCGTATATGCGTCTGTGTGCGTGTGTCTGTGAGAGAAACAATTAGTCAGCCAGTCAATACTGGGGAGGGAAAGGCTGAAGAGAAACAAACCAACCAGGAGGGCTTCTTTTTGAAGGGATCAAATTGATAATTAGGGAAGTTAAGCTAAATTTATTTCAAACTTTGGTTAGATCATACTTACAGTACTGCACGTGGCTGTGGTCAATTTATTATTAAAAATGATAGAGGAACTGGGGAGAGTGCAGAGAGGATTTAAAATTTCTGCCATTTCCGCCAACTCCAGCACAATGCCACCACCAAAGACATCCTCCCTCCACCCACCCTGTCGGCATTCCGTAGAGACTGTTCCCTCTGGGACACCTTGGTCCAGTCCTCCATGACTCCCAACACCTTAACCCTCCTCCCATGGCACCTTCCCATACAATCACAGAAGGTGCAATGCCTGTCCCTTTAGTCCCCCCCACTCCTCACCGTCCAAGGGCCCAAATACTCCTTTCAAGTGAAGCAGTGCTTCACTTGCACTTTCCTCAATTTGGTCTAGTGCATTCGCTGCTCCCAATGATGTCACATCTACAATGGAGATACCAAACGCCGACTGGGTGACAGCTTTGTGGAAAACCTTCAGTCTCTCTGCAGACAAGACCCAGAACTTTCTGTCGCTAGCCATTTCAACACACCATCCCGCTCTCATGCCCACATGTCCATCATGGGCCTGCTGCAATGTTCCAGTGAAGCTCAACGCAAAATTGAGGAACAGCGCCTCATCTTCCGACTAGGCACTTTACAGCCTTCCGGACTTAACAACGAGTTCAACCACTTCAGATCATGAACTCTCTCCTCCATCCTTACCCATTTTAATCCCCTTTTTTCCAAATATCTAATTGTAAATTTTAATTTAAATACATTCATTTTTTTCCTACCCATTCCTATTATTATTTTAAAAATTTATTTCCATTCATTGTTTTATCCCCACCTTTTAGCCTATTTTGATCTTTTCTCCCACACCATCACCCCACCCCCCCACCCCACCCCCATTTGGGCCAAATGTAACTTGCTTATCCTGCTTTCTATCATTAATGCCACCATTAGCACTTCCTTTAGCCAGTATTACCACCATAAACACCCCATTTGAACTTTTGTTTATGACATCTATTGCAATACCTCCTTTGCCTCCACCTATCACTGACCTACTATCCAGCTTCATCTGTCTCACCCCCTTAAACAGTATATATTTCACCACATTTCTACTTCTCTTCAGTTCTGAAGAAGAGTCACCATGGACTCGAAACATTAACTCTATCCTTCCCTCCACAGAAGCTGGCAGACTTGCTGAGTTTTTCCAGCAATTTTTGTTTTCATTAACCAAAATGAACGTTAATCCTACAGAAAGTGAGTCTGGGGAATTAATAATGGAAAATAATGAGATGGCAGATGAATGGAACCGATATTTTGCATTAACCTTCACTATTGAGGATATAAGTAACCTCCCAGAAATCACTGTATCTCAGGAAATGGAGGGGAGTGAGGAACTCAGGAAAATTACAATCACCAGGGAAGTGGTATTGAGCAAACAGTTGGAGCTGCGGTCTGACAAATCCCCGGATCCTGTGGACTTCATCCTCGGGTCTTAAAAGAAGTGACTAGTGAGATAGTTGATGCATTGGTTGGTGGGGTGGGTGGGGGAGATGAACAGAAGGGAAGGTCTCTGATAAAATAGAAAACAGGACAGATTAAATGCTGCAAAGTGTCTTTACGAAGTAAGTCTGGAATGAGATGCAGTGGTTTCTGTCGAGTTTCTTCCTGAGCAGTTCTGTGAAACAGGACCCTGTGCTCTACAGGTTGTTCCCAGGGACGCACAACGAGATAAACGTCAATTCCTGTTCGACAGGTACTAGAAACTGTAATACTATTGTTTTCAAAATATAAACTTTATTCATAAAGTTAAGGTAAATTACACGACAGTTCCAATTTGACATCACATAAAGTGCAACACAGATCTATTTTGTTTAATGCAGCCTTTGACATTCTGAGATACTTCAGCACGCTCACAAACAGATTACAAATAGATTTACAATTCTCGTTTCATATCAAACATTCCCTGGTACGTTGTCTGGGGAAAAGTATATTAAATGACAGAACAGAAAATAATTGAGGGGAAAATGCACAAACATTGAGGAAAACCAGAAACTGAGTATCACTCACCTGTACATCATCTGACACAGCGCTCTCTCCCCCTCATTCACTTTGTGAACCACATAGGGACACCGGGCAGACACAGCCTGTGCTGATGGGAAGCTTTGCTCGCCTGTATACATACATTATCTTGTACTCCATGTCGGTGATTTTACAATGATATAAAGGCATCAATTGCACATAAGTGATTGTGTAAATATGCTGTGGGTTCATTTATTGAGGCGAGGAACATGGGGACAGATATACATGGATAGAAACATTGAAGGCATCAGCAGCAGAACTGTCTGTTGTGTGCTCTGCTCACTATCAAAAGTGAAACTAAAGCTAGATTGCATGACACACTTCCCTTCTAGTGATGATAGGCAGCTATCTCTTAGAGACATATTACAGCATTCCCCCTTTTTAAAGGTACTTTAACCCCTTCCAAAGAAGTGTAACTACTTACAATACTTGTTCATGTTTAGTTACCTAATGGTATAACATGAGCATATCGAACGGATGAATCTATGAGTCCCTGAAGGGTAAAGGCAATCTGCTGGTACGCCCAGATCCTATGATGGTAACTTTATCTGGAGGTGTATTTAATTGCTCACAGTGACCTGCCCGATTGTGAGACTTGCATTTTGTTTCTGGTTTCATTAGGGATCTTTTCCTAAATGCAATAGGAATGTACGGTGGTTGAGGAGCTGGAATAGATCTGATTTCTCCTCAGTTACATCTCACCATTGTGCCTTTTTGTGTCATGACTTCATAGGACCCTGGTTCTGAACCAATCTTTGACGCGTCGGCTGGTTGCCACGTACCCTTCTGTGGGCCCCTGGATGTGAACTTGTCCCAACTGTAAACTTGGCAGCTCTGTACCCACATTTTTATCAAGACATTGGCCGTCTTCTCTTACAGTTTTAAAAGTTGCTCTCTAGTCTTTTAGACAGTAGAATGGGTAAGAGTCCATAAATTGGTATGCACTGGACGGCCAAACAAGATCTGTGCCAGTTACAGAATAATTCCACTTAAAGGTGTCACTCTTGGATGTAACATTGCAATGGGCAGATCTTGCTTGGTCTGTCTACATTTGAGAATTAGGGATTTCACTGTGCAAATCATTCATTCATCTGGGCCATTAGATCAAGCTAATATCAGGTCATAAAGATTCCAGTTTGATGAGCTGCATGCCTTTAGAAATGACTTACCGGGAGGTGCCTGACTTGTCCCAATATGGCCAAAATGATCTTATGTGCTCGTGGAGATACTGAATTGAATCAGGCCATCCGTTTTCCACAGTTTCTGTAGTGTCACCTTTCACCATTTCTTCTTGTAGCTGCTAGCATTTGTTTTGCACAAAATGTTCTGGATCAATTCACAGACTTGCAGACTTGTTCTGGATCAATTGACAGAATTGCATTCTCCTGCAAGCATAAAGTTGCAGCTCACTTTTAATTGACAATTATGTCTAAACATCCTGGATATTTCGATTTTAGTTCATGAACTGAGGTGACAGGCGTAGTTTCTGAGTTTGATCTGCCTTGTGAGGTCTGATTGATTCCATGGATTGTTGCTAGTGTGTGGTCATGGCATGCTCATACACCTAGGGACTCAGGGCCTTTAGTCTCCATGATGTAGAACATCTGTGTCACCAAGAGGATTGACTGTACTTACAGTCCAGGAGTATGATCCTGCACATGGAATTCGTGAGTTGTTGTATGCTGAGTGTTTCACAGCAGTGGGTTTTGCCATGTCTACAGATATGTGTCTTTTAGAATTAGTAGGGGTAGCTTGTTGGCACTTGCCCCTGTGTCAATCTTGACCAATAATGAATCCTTACCAACTTTCTTAGGGCAGCTAATTCGAATCTTGGCAAACACTTCAGATGGAGAGATGGCATCAATGCTTTCCACAAGATTGACGGTGTGAAATAGGTGCTCTTCCCTCTCCATCTCATTGTGCACATCGTCATTTTCTTGTTTGTCAATCGCTTCGTGTATATGTTTCTGGTGGGATACCAGCTGGCCATCCTCATTGCTGAAAAGTATCTGTTGCATGCAGGTTGTTTGGATCAGCACACGGCTCTTTGTAGCTGCATCAGCCTTTGCTCAAGTGTACAGCCTCTGCCAACGGCCCTTTCTGCCACATGCCTTACAGAATCGATGAAAAGTTGAGCATTTCCTTGGGGCATGCAGAAGGCTACACCCTCCACATTTCCTGCTAGGTTTGGGTTTCCTAGTGAGTGCTTCAACAACTGGGTTGTACTTTGGACCTGTAAGTTTCATCAAACTGTGAGGATCGCTTCGTACTTACATCCATCCTCTTCAGCCGCTCTTGAATGCTACACCTTTTCAGCTTGTCTAACAGATCTTCCTGGAATCCTTCCATGGGAGTGGATGTGATCACCAACTCAACAATTCTGCCTGCTAGCTCTGCATTTGAAAAATCACAGAACGTACCCTTTTCTCTGCACCTGCTGATGAAGTGGTCTATGGATTCTGTAAATAAAACAAAAATAGCCGGAAAAACTTAGCAGGTCAGACAGCATCGACGAAGTTGAATACAGTTGTAGTG
Organism: Cetorhinus maximus; assembly: GCF_964194155.1. Lineage (NCBI taxonomy): Eukaryota > Metazoa > Chordata > Chondrichthyes > Lamniformes > Cetorhinidae > Cetorhinus > Cetorhinus maximus. Next base: position 19,565,242 of record NC_135899.1, on the reverse strand, counting down.
TCGAGTCCATATGACTCTTCATCAGAACTAAAGAAAAATAGAAATGAGGTGAAATATAAGCTGGTTGATGGGGGTGGGACAGGTGAAGCTGGATAGAGGGCCAGTGACAGGTGGAGGCAAAGAAGAGATTGCCAAACATGTCATAGACAAAGGGACAAAGGATTTTTATGGTAATGATATTATCTAAGGAATGTGCTAATGGTGACATTAAGGGTAGAAAGCAAGACGAGGAAGTGACAAATGGCCCGAGTGGGTGTGGGGTGAGGGGAAGGGATCGAAATAGGCTAAAAGCTGGAGATAAAACAATGGATGGGAATAAATTTAACATTAATAGAAATTGTTGAGAAAAGGAAAATATACTTAAAAAAATATATTTTAAAAATGACAAATTATTAGAAAAAAGGGGGATCGGAAAGGGGCTGAGGATGGAGGACAGAGGTCATGCGCTGAAGTTGTTGAACTCAATGTTAAGCCCGGAAGGTTGAAAAGTGCCTAATCGGAAGATGAGATGCTGTTCCTCCAGTTTGCCTTGAGCTTCACTGGAACATTGCAGCAGGCCAAGGACGGATATTTGGGCATGGAGGGTGTTGTCGAAATGACATGAACTCTAATTGATGAAGACGGAAGTTTAATCTGATTCTGCACCAGTCACCCAATATCTTTTGGGGATCCTTTAGCCCTTCTGTTGTTGATCCTGACGTGTTCAGCCTGTGTAGACCGACAATAACATTATCTTGCCCCCTCACATTCTGTGAACCAGATGCTGTTCAAAAGGGAATTGAATAAATAATAAAAGAAAAATGAAAAATATCATTTCAGGAGCCGATTTGGCATTGGGATTTAAAAGCCTAAAGACATTTTAGAAGCAGCTCGCTGCTGCAATGGGGGACTCGTTTGTTTCTGGGTGAATGAATTTATAAAGCGTCTCTTCCTCAAAACCGTTTCTCTTGCTTATGCCACCCTCTGCTGGCCGTTGGACGTTAGTACACAAGCAGGGAGGAAATCATGATAAATGCAGTGAGTGCAGAGCGACCTCAAATGCCAACGTTAAAATAAAAGCAAAACACTGCGGATGTTGACGATCTTGGACTTCGAAACGTTAACACTGTTTGCTTCTCCACATACATGTGTCCTTTATGTGTTAATTTTTCGAGTACTTTGTAGAACATGCAACAGCGGTCTCTGTTGGTGAACAAATATGTTACAGTAAATCTGACATTAATTAGTTAATCAGAGGAGAGCGCAAATGCAGTCCTCCCGCTCCCACAAATTTTACAGTCGAGAATCCCGCATTTGGGGACATCGCAGGTGTCAGCACACTCGAAGTGCAATGGGCTGACCTCGTCCTGGGAGAACCATCTCTTTTTTGGACAAATATACTTTATTCATTAAATATCTGGAAGAACATTACAAAACATTTCTAAATCGCCATCACAAAAAGTGTATCAAATTCAACATGGATCACGAGGTGCTTCAATACAATCAATGAATATTACAGTCATTTCAATATGGTCATTACAGACAGTCAGACAGTGCAATGATATTGGAGTTATCAACACACATGCTGTTGCACTCTGAGGTGCTTCAATACAATTATGATACATTTAGTATTCACTGCATATGTTTAATGTGAGCCGTACAGCCCAAGGGATCTATACAATTCCCAGTCTCTCGGTGCACTATGGCAGAAAGGTCTTAGTCAGCGACCTTTCCCCATTGGGCCTTTGCAGCGGCTGCCCCAAGCTTTAGTGCGTCTCTCTGCACATAGCCCTGGGACCTTGGAATGTGCCAGTCTGCAAAACACGGTCGGGGACAACTATGCACTGGAAGACCAACAAGCTTCGTGCAGACCAAAGAGTGTCTTTCACCGAGTTGATGATCCTCCAGCTGCAGTTGGTGTTTGTCTCGGTGTGTGTCCCTGGGAACAGCCCTGAGAGCACAGAGTCCTGTGTCACAGCACTGCTCGGGATGACCTCGGCAAAAACTACGGCATCTCTCTCCAGTCCTTCTTTGCAAAGGCACAATCCACAAGGAGGTGAACAAAAGCCTCTTGCCCGCCACCCCCACCCCCCCGCCCCACCACCACACATCCACCTCGAGGCCAAGGTGCAGAGAGGGTGAGATTCTTGGCCTGTAGGAAGGATCTGACGGGGAGGCACCTTGGTGCCTGTTGGAAAGTTCTGGCGATGAACCATTCTGCCACATGACTTTGACAGTCTGCTCGGGGAACCATCGGACAGGATCCAACATCTCCTTTTCCTGCAGGGCCTCTAAAACGTTACGTGCCGACCACTGCCTGATGGACTTGTGGTCAAAGGAGTTTCTCTGCATAAATTTTTCCACAAGGGACAGGTGGTACGGCACGGTCCAACTACTTGGAGCATTCCGCGGCAGCGTGGCCAGACCCATCCTTCGCAGCACCGGGGACAGGTAGAACCTCAGCAAGGAGTGACACTTGGTGTTTGCGTACTGAGGGTCTACGCACCGCTTGATGCATCCACACACAAAGGTGGCCATCATGATGAGGGTGATGTTGGGCACGTTTTTTCCCCATTATCTAGAGGCTTGTACATCACATCCCTGTGGACACGATCCATTATCGAACTCCAGATAAAGCAAAAGATGGCTCAGGTGATCGCCATCGCTCAGGTGTCTGGAATGGGCCAGGCCTGCGCCACGTACAGCAACAGTAAGAGTGTCTCACACCTGATGACCAGGTTCTTACCCGCAATGGAGAGGGAGAGTTGCTGCCACATGCCCAGTTTTCTTTCCACCATAGACACTCGCTCCTTCCAGTTTCTAACACATGCCCCGTTCCCTCCGAACCATATCCCTAGCACCTTCAGGCCGTCTGACCTGACAGTGAAGGGGACAAAGGATCAGTCAGCCCAGTTCCCAAAGAACATGGCCTCACTATTCCCATGATGTACCTTGGCTCCCCAGGCCAGTTCAAACTGGTCGCAGATGTTTATCAGTCTGCGCACCGACAGCAGATCCGAGCAGAAGACTGTGACATCGTCCATGTACAGGGAGTCTTTGACCTGAGTGCCTCCACTGCCTGGGATCGTCACTTGTGCATGAATCACAAAAGGTTAGTATGCAGTTACAGCAGGTAATTAGGAAAGCTAATAGAATGCCATCATATATTGTGAGGGGAATTGATTACAAAAGTAGGGAGGTTATGCCTCAGTTGTACAGAACACTGTGAGACCATATCTGGTGTATTCTGCTCTGTACTGGTCTCTTTATTTAAAGAATGTCGTAAAAGCATTAGAAGCATTTCAGAGAAGATTTACTAGACTAATGTCAGGCATGAGAATGCTGTCTTATGAGGAAAGGCTGGACAGGTTAGGCTTGTATCCACTGGAATTTAGAAGAGTAAGAGGTGAATTAATTGAAACCTTTAAGATCCTGAGGGGTCTTGACAGAGTGCATGTGGAGAGGATGTTTCGTCTTGTGGGAGAATCTAGAGCTAGGAGTCAATGTTTCAAAATAAGGTGTCTCTCATTTAAGACAGAGGTGAGGAGAATTTTTTTTCTCTCAGAGGGTGGTGAGTCTTTGGAACTCACTGCCTCAAAAGGCGGTGGAAGCAGTGTCTTTGAATAGTTTTAAGGCAGAGGTAGATAGATTCTTGATTAACAAGGAGGTGAAAGGTTATCGGGGGTAGGCAGGAATATGGGGTTGAGGTTACATTCAGATCAGCCATGATCTTATTGAATGGCAGAACAGGCTCGAGGGTCTGAGTGGCCTACTCCTGCTTCTAATTCGTATGTAGGTTCTAAGAAAATATAAATAAACAAAAGCATGAATAGGAAACTCAAATGTGCATTTCATTGGGGCCTGTCCTGCAGAAAAGAATTCACAATTTTAATTCCATTTATATTTCAGAATTATCGGATTTAAAATTTTGTTAGAAATGGGAGAGACAATGTGACATTTCTACTCACAACAAATACCGCTTATCTAAAATTAGCTCACCAGTTACTCCAAGTATCCTATCTCCTCTGGAACCAGTTCACACAGACGCTGAACCCCATCCGACTCAACAGACTTTCACACTGACACTGAATGCCTTTCTCACCTAAATCTCTGCACAGGTCCACATTAAGAGGAATCACATCAGGTCATTTTGAGCTAGTAACCCAGGACAATTACCAAAATGATACTGGATTATAAGCAGCACTGCGATGTGAAGCTGGGAGCTGGGTTTTGACTGGCAAACCAGCTTCACATGGGTCCTCAGAGAGAGGAGACTGGGTAGAAATGGTACTCAGGTCTAAGAGGCTCCTGGCCAGGGTGCTCACCAAATGCTCCTTATATTTTCTCTGCAATTTAAAATGCCGCCAATGATTCTGCAATGTTTACTTTTTGAGGATCACAAGTCACCTTGCTCAACAAATATCAAATATTACATGTCATTACTTGACCATTTTTACCCATTAATTCAACAAGATCAGTGTTCAATGTTTTGGGTTTGAATTACTTGGGTGGGGGTGGGGTGATGATGGTGGAGGAGGTGGAATTATCTACACAGCCAGGCTTTCTTTAAAATCGGAGTGTGCTAATTGGAAGACATGCGTCTCAGTTTCAGAATGTACAGTGGGACAATGGTGTGACAAAAATGAAGCTTCCTGGGCAAAGGGAAAGGATGTCAAAAGCTAGGCCCGTGTTCCCGCGGAGTAGTTTTGTTCAGGGCTACTGACTGTCCCTCAGAGGCGGACTGACTGTGGGGAAATTTCCGCCAGTGCCTCTCAAAACGCTGAATGCCTGTGTCTGAATGTTGCCCCCTCCAGGGCTCTGCACCCATCCACTGCTCCTTCCATCAAAGCCTCATCTGTGACTGCTATCTCTGGCCCCATTTAACCGCACCCTCACCAATTGTTTCAGTGATCAACACGCAACACTGGTCTGGTGATACATCCCGAGGAAAATGCTAAAAGCGGCTGAGGAGAGTGCACCAACAGGTGTTAAGGGTGCTAAGGACAGACTGACTGTCCTTGGTTGTGCCAATGCAGCCGGCACACGCAAATGTAAATTGTCTGTAATTGGGAAGAGCAAACGTCCCAGATGCTTCAAAAGGATTCGGACATTACCTGTTCACTATTCTGCCAATGAGGGTAACCAGGGACATGTTTTCTGATTGATTTCACAACCATTTTGTACCAGAGGCACGTTGGGTAGCTGTGAAATCATGTTTCTCCTGGACAATGGTTAAGCACATTCTCCTGCTGAACTCTTGGTGAAGAACAATGTTTTCGCTGTTTACTTTTCCTCCAAAGTAACGTCATTAACTCAGTCAATAGACCAAGGTAATTTTCGGATCATGAAATGTAAATATAAAGACTCCTTCTTGAATAGTATATTTGGCGCTATGACAGAGGCCTGGGGGGGTGGAAGGCTTCCAAAAGGAGTTTACAGTTTTTAAAAAATTCATTCATGTGATGTAGGCATCACTGATTAGACCAGCCTTTATTGTCCTTGTTCAGAGTCACATGTAGGCCAGGTAAGGACAGCAGATTTGCTCCCCTAAAGGACATTAGTGAACGAGATGGGTTTTTACAACAATCAGCAATGGTTCCATGGCTATTATCAGACTTTAAATTCCACATTTTGATTGAATTTAAATTTCACCATCTGTCTTGGTGGGATTTCAACCTGGGTCCCCAGAGCATTGCCTTGGGTCACTAGAGTATTAGTCCAGTGACAATACCACTATACCACCAGCTCCCCCTGACACCATCTATGTATCTGCTAATGTGTGGTGCCTTGTTGATAAAGACACCGACCAACGGTGGGACAACCTTTGGCCTGCAACGGTGTTCATCGAAACGATAATATTGACAAAGAACTTTGAAGATTTTCACGTGAACAAGGAAAAAAATTCTGATAAACTAGCTCCTTGAGTATTCAAGATGCATATGAATGGAATGTGTGAATACACTGGAGGCTGAGGATATTGAGGAAGTGTTTAACACCGTTAACAATGCTCCCAATGTGCATTCTTCGACTGACAGGGAGATTGCAGGAATGGTGTTACATCAAGATCAACTTGATAAGTACAGTGTTGATGAGTGAACCCAGTAGAGAAAGTGCCCATGGATGATATTCTTAAGATGTGTGACAGGTTGATAGATGCACTCGAAGAACGTGCAATTATAAGTGAGCAAGAAATAACGTCAATCAAAAGACGAACTTATGAAAGAAAAACCAATGTTGATGACGCAAATGAAGCTGGGGGAACTATTCAAGAATGCCTCCCAGGAGAGAACATTGACACTCTGAACCCTCTCCTACAAGCAGAATTCCCATGGGTGGGTACTATTACAGGTACCCTGCATTTATTGTTCAGTGATACATCTTACTTTTCTGGCCATTTTATTCAATTTAGGCTTGGACTATTGTAATGTAAGTAGGCCCAGTCCCATATGTGGTATCCCGAAAATCAAAATTATCTGAAATCCGAAATGCGATTGGCCGCGAGGATTTCGGATAACAGATCCTCAACCTGTAGAATATTGCAGAATGTAATTCTAGCTACGCTAGAGCTGAATGTTTCAAAATACCAAACAGTTGAAAATAAAATGCCTACTGCCCACTGGCAGCAAAATGTTTCACTTAAAAAGCAGTTTTACTGCCATATATGTCTCAGCGATTAGCTGATGGAATCAAACAGCCTGTTCCTTTGGTTGCTCATAATAGGGAGAGTACACAACCAGCCCACACTTGCAAAACTGTCCGATGTGATTCCGTGATTGGGCAGCACTTACTGAACAATCTTGAATGTGCTAATGACTACACTGACGACCAATTTACGATAACAATCTCAAATATGATGTCAAACTTGAACTGTTTTGTTTTTTGCAAATTTTTTGCAAATTTTTATAAATAAAGTATATTTTTTGGGAAGAAGCTGGTTGGTTCCTGGGTCTATTCCAGCTGTTGGGTGAGTGACTTTAACATACACCATACGTTAATCCCAGATGTACGAGCTAGAGGTTCTGTCAAAGACTGCAGCAGGTTTGAGACATGGGGTTTAGCGATATTTGTAATGTTGTGTAACCAAATGAAGAATCAACGTTTCAGCTAAGGAATGGTTCGATTGCACAGAAGTGTGGGACACACATCACTTAGTATAACAGCCCCAGCTTCTCTAATCTATCCACCTCAAGTTCCTCAGCCCTGGAACCATGGTCGTGAATCTTTTTTGCACCTTCTCTAAAGCAATCGTCATGGTTGGGCATCCTTCTAAACATGTAAGATGATAGCCATGCAGCACATCGATTGGAGATGGCTGTAGTGCAATTGGAAATGTACTATATGACCAATGTACCCACTCCTGTGTCGAATGTCAGGAATCCAGCAATTTATCGGGAAAAACAAGGGAAGCTGCTGACACAATATCTTGGAAAACTCCTGCCCTGGCGAGTCTGAGTCAACCTGCATGCTCCAGATGGCCTGCAACTGATCATGGACAAGATAAAATCAATAGAAAACCCTCATCATTCTCATTTGACTGCAGACTCCAGAAGGAATTGCATTACTCCTGTATGACACGATCACCATGTTAAAGTGCGCGCACGTATACACTCAAACAATGTAGCAAAATGCTGGGAATCTGAAAAAAAACTGAAAGCTCTTGGAAACACTTGGTCAGCATCTGTGGAAAGGGAAGCAAACTGAATGATTCAGAGCAATGTAACTTCAGGAGGACGAGGAAGTAAAATATATTTGAATGTGTAAGTGGAGACTCTAATTGCTATTACCTTATTGTGATTTAGAGCAGAGAGGAGATTAAAGAGTGAGTCCGAACCAGAAAACGGCTAGAAGGGAGGGCTGTGTGTGTGTTTGTGTTGGATACATTGCAACATATAAGAGTGGGCCTGGTTTCTAAACCAAACATTGCTCTATCTTCATTAATGTCCCTTCTTTTCATTTATAATTCTGACTCTTTCCACACTCTGTTCACAGCCATTTCTCAGAATAAGATTTGGGCATTGCTGTTGTGACAATCCTTGGCCAGACCCTGGGATGTGGGGGGAGATCCGGTTAGGGACTAATAACGTTTTGTAGATAAAGGTTGAGATTCAAGACACTTTCTTTTGGAATAAAGCCACGAGATTCCTTGGATTTTGAACAAATAAAAACAAACATTACTACACATGTTCAGAATGATAAAACATTTTCAAATCTGTCTTACACTCTAACATTCAGGGTAAGTATGAGATACATGTGAATTAACAGATGAACTGTGGTCGAACACACCACACTACAGAGTAAATGTCAGATGCAACCAAGACACAGCCCATGGATTTCTCAAGAACCCACCTAGACATCAGTAAACACCAGTCAAACAATCTCATTAAAACTCTGCCCCATGAGGGATTCCCAGCTCCGCCTTTGAAGAACTCTCCTTGGAATTCTCTCCAAAAGTCACTCCCACTTGGGCACTTTAAGAATAGCCCACCTTACAGGGTTTCAATCTCACCTTCTGAGATTCATTCTCCCTGGATTCCCCAGTACAGTCAAACACTAGCTCACAAGCATTCTTTCAGATCTATGGCCATGCCAAGCAGAGTACCACTGCCTACAGCCCACTTAAGGTCTGCTCCCCACAGCTTTATTTAAATTGACTGAGACCTGTTCCTGTCCCTGTGTCTGTGACATTTGCAAGCTGACTTCTTGAAACTGACTGCCTCAAGAAGAGCTGTGCACTGACCCTTGAATTTAGCTGGGGAACTATCAAAACACTCCCAATAGGGTCCCACCCTTGTTACTCGGCAGGAATCATTGTAACAGGCAGTGGAACACCCTGCACCTTTTAAATATTATAATCTACACAGACTGCAAATTTAGCCCCCAGGGAGACAAAAGATCAATGCATTTCATGACACTGTGTAGCATGTTGTCCAGAGGTGGTGAGACTTCCATGCTGCTTGCTTGCACCATACCATCTATTCTTGTTTCCCTTTTTCCATGTACAGCTATGTTTTTACATACCTGTGAAATGGGTTGGTTAGTTTTATTACAGTCTTTTATGGTATTTGAAATGTTGTACAAATATGATTGTGTTAGACATTGGAAAGGCTGGTATTGGTGTTTTCCTTCTTGCAATGGTCACTTATTTAACACATGGTGGAATATCGATAATAACTTCATGGTGAACTGTTTTGTGGAACGTTGTAAGCCTGCTCAATTAACTCGAGTAACTGCACCTCATCATTCAACTTGTACGTTACAGCCTTCTGGGATCAACATTGAGTTCAACAATCTTAGATTCAGCATCTGCAATATTTGGTTTTATATTATTGGGTTCAACAATCTTAGATCATAACCTCTGCCTCCATCTTGTTCTAGGTTTTGTTTTGTTGGATAAGTCTTGTCTCTTTATACCTTCTTTGCATTCAGGTGGTTGTTACATAGCCTCGTCTGGACAGTTTTGCTCCTCCTAACTATACCCATTTACCACTTTCTTTGGCTGTTGCATCATGAAATCTTGTAGTATTTAATCTCCCCTGTCCTGCATAGACCTTCCCTTTTGTTCTTCCTGCCCTTTCCACTGACTTAATAGCTCCTCCATTTCTATCTTTCAACACTTCTGATGAAATCCCACCTCGATCTGAAAAGTTAACTCGACCTATTTTGTTGTGTGTGTGTGTGTGTTACGGTTTCTGTTGACGTTTCCCTGTCCTTACACACTGCGCCATTATCATACGATCAAGTCTTTGCTTAACTTGAGAAACGTTATTTTTTGCCCCATTCGCCAATGTTTTTTGCAAATCCGATTTTCCAGCCCTTCCGCAATGTAACCGCGGCTCTGCCGCTTCATGATTGAAATGTTCACCAGAACATTTTTTTTTGTGCAGGAGTTGGAGATATTGTTGAAATAAAATTGCGCTTTGTCTGAGCTGAAGCTCCGACTTTCGTTTCTACTCTTGTTCTGTTTGCTGCCTTTTTGCTCCAGAGTCTGGGCGGTGGCCCAGAGTTTATTATATCCCCAAAAGGGCAACAGAGCAAATCGTGTTCAAACTGGAGAGGATTCTGCAGCTTTTAGGTCTGATAGTGTGCCATTTGAAAATGTTACTGTATTTACCTTGGGATTGGTTTTTCCCCCTCCCTCATTGGTCAGCACTTTTTTAACTCTCTGCCCCCTCCCCCCTCTCTCATTGTTCAGTAGTTTTTTTTTGTGTCTCTAGCTGAGTGTCAACATCTGTTTGTGGAGGAGCTTCCACCAAGTGGGGAAATCAAGGGTGGGGTAGAGAGGAATCCAAAGGCCAGGAGAGCAATGTGCAATTTGACAGCCTGGGCCACTCTGTCACTCCCAACACCTCATCCCCTTCCCACAGCACCTTCACATGAAATTGCAGGAGGTGTAACATCTGCCCCTTCACCACCACTATCCGCAATCACCTCTTCCAGGTGAAGCAGCATTTCTCTTGCATTTGATTCACTTTAGTCTATTGCATTCGCTGCTTACATTGGGGAGACCAAAAACAGAATGGATGACTGGTGTGAGGAACACCCTTTCTCAGTCCACAAGCATAATCCCCAACCTTTCTGTTGCTTGCCGTATCAATTTGCCATCTTGCTGTCATCCTCTGTCCTCGGTCTGCACAATGTTCCAGTGAAGGTCAAGCAAACTGGAGGAAAAGCACCTCATCTTCCGATTTAGGCACTTCACAGCCTTCTGGACTGAACATTGAGTTCAACAACTTCAGACCACGAACTCTGTATTCCATTTGGATTTTGTTTTGCGACGCCACCCACCCAGCCCCAAATGCCAGTCTGTATCTTTTTGTTATGTTTTGCTTTCAGGAAGTGCTGACTGTTGTTCTGCTATTAATGCATCATCTTGCTTCAGACAGGGCTGATCATTCTGCTGCTCCCAACATCGGCTTTGGTCTCTAATACTATCATTACTACTCTCTTTGTCATTTAATCTCTCCTCATCTCCTACTTTGCTCCACCTGCTGCACACCATCTTCCACCAAATCTTTCCAACAGCATAAAACCCATTACATTTTTTACCTATCCAGCTCTGTAGAATTCTCATGGACTCAAACGTTAACTGTTACCCTCTCGTTGTTGCCAGACCTGCTGTGTATTTCCAGCATTTTCTGTTTTGATTTCAGATTTCTAGCATGTGAAGTTTTTTGTTTTTATATTAGTCTGGTGAACCTCTGTTGCCTCCATCTATGGCAAGTATATCCTTCCTTCGATAAGGAGACCAAAACTGTGCACAATATTCCAGATGCAGTCTTGCCAAGGCTCTATACAGTTGCAGCAAGACATCTTTCCTACATGTAGATTACACGATTATTGCAGTCCTTTTCTTACACACGCCATTTATTTTTTTACCATGTACTCTGTCCTATAGTGTAACAACTGTTAGTGGCCTTTTAAACCACTCCCACAAGTGACCTCTTTGTTCTCCTATTTCTTATCTCTACACAAATTGATTTTGCATCATATTTATTGAGCTAAGGTCGTGTCTCTCTCTATTGTAGGAATATCATCCATATTTAACAGAGCTACCTCACCACCTGTCCCCAGCTTCCTGTTTTTCTGAAGGGTCAAATCCCCTTTCATAATCAGGTCCAGGCCTTGGGCACCCTGCAACCAACTACTGGCAATCAGGTCATACAGATTTACTTCTGTTTGTGCTCACAATTCCTCAATTTTGTTCTGAATCTTGCGCACATTCAGATGCAGAGCCTTTAATTTGTCTTTTCTACCATTTTTGTAATCTCTGGCCTTATCTGCTGGTACACCCTTGTCCCTTCCTGCCACCCTGGTTACCATTACTCAAATTGCAACCCTGCTCTATTACCCTGTCGTTTCCCTTTAATTTACCACATGCCCTCTCACATGACCCCTCCCCCCACCCACTATACAGTGTAGAGCCCTCTCTACTGCCTCAATTATACAACTTGTCAGAACACTGGGCTTAGCATGGTTCAATAGAAAACAGTTGGATACTTATTGTTAGATTTCCACTTACAAATCCTCGGATTTGAAGAAGCTGAAACCATGTGCACATTTCATTTCTGAATAGATTATTTTCAGTTTTTCTGAGCCTGTTGACATGTTGTCCCTCAGCCTCCTTTAGCTTCACCCCATGATTGGGTGTAGTAAGAGGGAACCAAAGGAAGTTCATGGGGGTGAAAGACACGAGATATGAAGGTTAAATGCTGCCCCAATCTCATATCTTTCCGTTAATAAGTATTCCTTGACGTGTTTGAGAGTGATAGAATTATTAGCAAGCTGGCTAACAGGAAACATTGTAGGAGTTAAAGGTAGTTACTCTGGCAAAAGATGGGATTGGTGTTGTTACCATTACATTTTGGGTTGGTAATTAAAAGTAATGTATTCCGCAAATTTTGAAATTGTAAGGGATGCAAGGGATGCAGTTAATACAGTGCAGCACCTCAACAAAACACAGGAAGACATTAATGAACTTGCAAGATGCGCATGTAAGTGCCAGATAATAGATGAGTGTGAAGCGTACATTTTAGTGGGAAGAATAAGAAGGCCACATGCTCGTTGGAAGGTCAGTGTCTAAGGGGGGTTCCATACCAGGGAGATCAGGGAGAAGAGATAAATCACAGAATTGTTACAGCACAAAAGGAGGCCATTTGGCTTACTGTGTCTGCACCAGCTCTGTGAATGAGCGTTTCACCTAGTGCCATTCTCCTACCTTCTCCCTGTAACCATGCACATTTGTTTTTTTCTTCAAATAATCAATAATCCCTCTTGAATGCCTTGATTGAAGCTGCCTCCACCACACTCTCAGGCAGTGCATTCCAGACCCTAACCACTCACTGTGTGATTTTTTTTTCTCATATAGCTTTTCTTCTTTTCCCAGTTACTTTAAATCTGTGACCCCTCATTCTCAATCTTTCCACCACTGGGAATAGTTTCTCCCTATCTGCTCTGTCCAGGCCCCTTTTGATTTAGAATACTTAAATGAGATCTCCCCTCAGCCACCTTTTCTCCAAAAGAGAAAAGAGTCCCAACAACTCCAATCTACCTTCATAACTAAAGTCTCTCATCCTTGAAATAATTCTCGTAAAACTCTTCTGCACTCTCTCCAATGCCTTCCCATCCTTTGTAAAATGCGGTGCCCAGAGCTGTATGCTGTACTCCAGCTGAGGTCTAACTAGTGTCTTATGCAAGATAACCTCCTTGCTCTTGTAGTCTGTGCCCCTATCAAGAAAGCACAGGATACTGTATGCTTTATTAACTGCTCACTCAGCTTGTCCTGCCACTTTTAATGACGTGTGTACATGTACACCCGGGTACCTGTGCTCCTGCATCCCCTTTAGAGTCACTAACTACAAGCCCTGCAAGTAATGATCATAGGGTTAACGAGAGCATTAGAAAAAACAAACCCCACACTGGGATTTATTTGTAGAAGTATAGAATTGAACATCAGAAATTCTGGTAAACTTGCAGAATCTTGGTTAGTCCACGCTTGAGCATTTCTGATCTCCACAATATTCAAAAGATTATCAAGACTCTGAGGAAGGCATGAAAAACATCTACAAGGACAAATGAAAAGGACATTAAGTATGGTGGAGGTATGCACTCAGTGTTAAACTATATTATTACATTTATTCAATTATTCATTATAACATTTTATTCAATAGAATTTTGAAATCAGGTGTTCTTCAATATTCCAGAGACATTTCAAATTTTGTGTATTTGTGATGGCAACAATCTGGATCCTTATGGACTTCAAAGCAAAGACTGATAGGACAGAATTCAAGGATCCTTCAAAAATTCATGGATGGTAAACTGCGTATACTGATCTCAATCAAAAACTGATCAATGTTTCTTTGCCATGGCGTATCTGTGTATAAATGTTTGTCCAAATCCATCTATTTTAAGTGCTGCAGCTAGCAAGACAGAAACTGCATGGAAAAAAAATCAATCCCTATCATCGGGAATATCAATTTTGTTATAGTTGAGGCTCCTTGCTAAAGGCCACAAACCGTGATAATTGTTTGACACAGTTCATGAAGATTGTAAATAAAGTCAATGGTATTTGGTGGTCCATCTGTGCGTTGTACATCATCTGGTTGAATTGTAGCTATAATTTCGGATGGTCAATGAGTTATTGCTTGCTATAGGTCAGCATTTTCCCATTGGCTCTCCCAATCCTTACAGGTTATTTTATCCTTGTACAATGTGTTGTTTTGTTTGAGCCATCTGAGAGCCTCCATGACTTTGGTCTCCTGTACTGGTGGCATACACTGTCCTTTTTAAAAACAAGCTTCATTTCAATTTGAGTGGTACAACATTAGCATTTTGTGGCAGTTTCAGTAAACGGATTTCATTCACTGTTGATGGTACATTGACAGTACTACAGTAAATTGCCTTCTGACCTTTTTGTAAAGAGTATCATAAAAGGGGATGCATTGGCTAATCAATCTGATTTGAGGGGGTCTGAGATTTTCTAACCCGGGAGGCACCACGTCCAGTGACGATTCATTTGCCCATATGTAGTTGTGTAGGTATCTATCGTGTCTTAAGAGCAGTGTGACATGCGTTACAGATCCTTGATGTTCCATGTGTTTGCAGGTTCACAGTTTGAGGTTACTTTCAATGGACACTTTGTATGTCTACTTATGCTCCTTCATCTCATTGTTCAACAAATGCTGTCCAATCACAGAATCACATCTAACGTTAGTCATTATGTTCTGAGTGATTGTTACCAAAACTACAGATTGGGTAAGAAAAAACAATGTTTGACTTTCTATTTTTTTAAAAAAGACAGTACAAAGGATAGGAGAATGTTTCAGTCATTGATGAGTGAGTTAGATACTGAAGCAGTCCATGTCCAGATGCAGCAAGACCTGGACAATATGCAGGCTTGGGTTGACAAGTGGCAAATAATAAATTGCACCGCACAAGTGCTAGGCCATGACCATCTCCAACAAGAGAGAATCTAACCATCGCCCCTTGACATTCAATGGCATTACCATCAGTGAATGCCCATACTATCAACATCCTGGCGGTTACCATTGACCAGAAACTGAACTGGGCTAGCCATATAAATACCGTGGCTATAAGAGCAGGTCAGAGGCTAGGAATTATGCAGCGAGTAACTCAACTCCTGACTCCCCCAACTCACTACGACTGCTCAGACAGCACCTTCCAAACCAACAACCACTACCATCTAGAATGACAAGGGCAGCAAACACATGGGAACATCACCACCTACAAGTTCCCCTCCAAGCCACCCACCATCCTGACTTGGAAATATATCGCCGTTCCTTCACTGGCACTGGGTCAAAATCCTGGAATTCCCTCCGTAACAGCACTGTGGGTGTACTTGCACCACAGGGACTGCAGTGGTTGAAGATGGAAGCTGACAACTACCTTCTCGAGGGCAATTCGGGATGGGCAATAAATGCTGGCCCAGCCAGTGACACCCACATCCCAAGAATGAATAAAAGAATTTGCCTGGGTTTGTATATACACTGTATAACTCCTGCCAACGCAAGGTGGGTTCCAATCGCGCTTCACTGCATCCATACTCGTCTAGGTGCAGAAATCCACCCTCATAAATAGTGATAGCTTAATTTCCGTGTATCCCCAATATGGCAACACATTTCTTGGGTTTGTGAGGTCCAGGGCTTTACCTCTAAGCCTACCTGGTTTTGACTTCAACCTTTTTTGGTTTATCAGGCTCTGATTTTTAGCAAAGTTTGTGGAGATTAGTGTTCGCTATTAAAGCAAAGGTGCAATTGTAAGGAGCATTTTAGATTTGTGAAAGAAATTATGATTCAAGTTTGGGTGAGTTGTTTAATGTGGGCGCTGCTGAAGGTGTATTAATGAGCGCGCATGCGCTCTACTGTGCAGTGCTCCCTATAAAGACTGGCGGCGCCACAGAAGCTGTGAGAGGAACGGGGGCGGTGGTGCGGGAATCGGGAGAGGAGCCGGGGCTTGGTGGCGGTGCAGAGACCGGGAGAGACTCCCGGATGGGAGACCTCAGCCTCTCCATTCGGTTAATGGACGCAGGAGGTTAGGATGTAAAATGTCGATGGGAAGCCGAGGATCCGGGTGGGAGGCCCCGCCAAACAGGAGTTGGAAATGTGGGAATGTTGTTTTGAGACCGCAAGTTGAGCCTTGGCGACAATTCCGTGCCCCGCCCCCGA
This sequence comes from Cetorhinus maximus, assembly GCF_964194155.1. Taxonomy (NCBI): domain Eukaryota; kingdom Metazoa; phylum Chordata; class Chondrichthyes; order Lamniformes; family Cetorhinidae; genus Cetorhinus; species Cetorhinus maximus. The sequence continues at coordinate 19,549,082 of NC_135899.1, read as the reverse complement.
ATTCCGGGCCCCGCCCCTTGCCCAATCAGAGGTTTTAATGGAGAGAGACACCGTTAATGCTTCGAGTCAGAAATGATGAGGAGTCGTTTGGAGTTGAGGTGTTAACTGTGTCTCTCTCTCCGCAGATGCTGTCGGGCCTGCTGAGTTTTTACAGCTATTGTTGTTTTTGTTCTAGATTTCCAGCATCCGCAGTATTTTGCTTTTATCTTAGAGGTTTTAATGGACGTGCTTGAGGTTTCAATCAGATCAGCCATGATCTTCATCTGAAGGGTGACCCATTAGAGCTTTTTAAAATTGACAAGTTTTAATGGATACAGAGATAACATTTCCTATAGTGAGGAAGGGCTGATTCAGTGAGCCATTGCCAGGTCTGGCCAGACCACCCAAGGCTGTATTGAGTCCTGCTCTCCATTGTTAAAATAACTATTGAATCATAGCCAGAGAATCACTATTCAAAGACCATCCAAGAATGCAAAAGGAGCAGCAAAGACATCTTGGACTAAATAGCCATTCGTGTTGTCAATGTAAGAGGGGAAACGTTTTATGCTGGATACATCCTAACATATGACTTGCATCTCACTAACTGAATTCATTTCCATCTTATTCAATTTTAAAAATCTGCTTCTTTCCACATTATGTTCACAACTGGCTCTCAATCTCCGAATAACATCTGCACGTCGCTGTGCGGCATCATTGTCTGTACATGGTACGGCATCCATTATGCAGGCTATCTTTTTGTTTGCCTCATCCATGTTTCTTTCACTTCACAGGCATATAATTTTTTCTGAGGAATAATTCCAGTCTTTTGTGCTATTTGGTATGAAGTGGTTTGGATGTGATTGTGTGTAACATTGGAGAGGCTGGTGTTGGTGTTTTTACTCTTGCAGTGGGTTAATTGTTTTAACACATGATGGGGTATCAACAGTAACTTCATGATGAACTGCTTTGTAGAACAGTGTAAGCCTACTCGGCTGTCTTCATTGTCATGTAGGCCTCTCCAGAGATTTAATCATGGACATAACACTGCATATCCCAGCACAGTCATTGAAGATGAGCAGTTCTGTCAAACTATTTCCAGTTTGTTTCCAAGGTAGACTTGGTAGGGGTCCCAGACTGTTGCTGCATCTCCAATTTGAGATGGGACCAAAGCCTTGTAAGCAGAAATCTTGACACTTATGCTGTATTTAGTTAGATTTCTCCTCAAAAATGCTAGGATTTTCCTGTATGGTTTTATGAGGCAACTTGAGGAATAACAGTAAGATAAAAGCCAAAAACTGCAGATGCTGGAAATCCAAAACAAAACCAAAAACCAAAATACCTGGAAAAACTCAGCATGTCTGACAGCATCTGCGGAGAGGAATACAGTTAGACAAGGGCAGCAAACACATGGGAACATCACCACCTGCAAGTTCCCCTCCAAGCCACCCACTATCCTGACTTGGAAATATATTGTCGTTCCTTCACTGTCACTGGGTCAAAACGGACTCTAAACGTTAACCGTATTCCTCTCCGCAGATGCTGTCAGACCTGCTGAGTTTTTCCAGGTATTTTTGTTTTTGTTGAGGAATAGCACCCCATCATTCAACTTGGCGCTCTCCAGCCTTCTGAACTCAACATCGACATCAACAACTTTTGATCATAAGCTCAGCCCCCACTTTGTTCTGTTTTGATGGGTTGATCGTGTCTTTTCCTTTATCGCTTCATTGGTTGCTATATAGCAGGCTACTCCAACCCCGAGCTCACTATCTGGCCTGCCATGCATCTCTATCTGGCTCATGGAGCCTGTTTTCAAAATACCATAAGTGAAGTGAAAGATTCAACAAGGAGCTGATCCTCCATTCACAGGCCATTTCTGTCAGCAGCAACAGTAACAGTTCACACTTGTGACTGATGAAATTTAATGCATATGTCCGCCCGTTTTACTATCCTGTCTGTGTCCTCATGAAGTTCCTCTTCTGAAGGTTCACTTTACGTGTAACGCCCCTGTTCAAATTTTCCTGATACTTTGATCTGATTTGGTTGATTTTTCCCAGATTACACCGGTATTGCTAACGGAAATGAGTGGAAACTCTACACCCAGAAATCCAGGTCCTGAACTCCCAATCAATAACTGAATATTTACTGATATAACATGTGCTGTCATTTACTGTAGTTTTTCTTGGCATTTCACTGTTTCATTGCCAGAGTTTAACTTATAATTTTTTGTCTATCAGTTGGACAGGAAGAAGTATTTGCTGTTGATGGTTCATCACCTTTACTGGATCCTAAAATTGGAGCTGATCTGAGCAGAAGTGATGTTGTATGGGAGTTCACTGGTAGTAAAAAAGGCCTCTTACTATCTTGGATTATGTTGCTAATTACTCTAAACTGGAGCCAAATGAACAGTTCAAATTACATTTACGTTTTAATGTGTCCACTGGCTCTCTGAGAATAATTAATGCAACATCTAGAGACCAAGGAGTTTATAAAATCACTGTAGATGGAAAACTGAGAGGAAGTGGAGTTTTGAAACTCATTGGCATGTAATTCCATTACTTTGAAAGTGATGCAGCTTGTGAATTATTGACTACCAAACTTAAGAAACATGACATAGGATTTGTGCTTGTTGTTGTTGAAGACAAAACTAGATTCCTTATCTTTAAAGGAAGACAAAAATGAAATGTGAAAAAATTGATTGTAGCCCTCAGACCCTGTCCATTGCTGCGATATGTTTCTTATCCTGTGGAGTAGGGGGAATAGATGAAGAAAGGATTGAGGGTAAGTTGGGAAGGGGAGAGAGGATGGAAGATGAAGGGGAGAGTATCATGGAGGTGATAAGGTTGGTGTGAGGATGGTGCAGAGAGAGCCTGGCAGGAACAGGAGCTTGGTATAGAGTAAAATCTTCAGTTCAATCCACAACTGCCAAATTGCCCCCAAAGCATTTGTATTTGACATGATCATTTTTTTGTGCTGCTTGCAATGCCTTGTCTTGAGCATTAACTTTTTTTCTCTTGGTTGCTCAGTGCTGACAGGCAGCTGGAATCCGGGGAGGCAACTGAGGAGGATGAAGTGCAACTGGTACTTATACTTTTTTTTTGGAAGTCCGCAGCCTCTGACAACTGAGTAAACTCAATTCTTGAATCCTTCCCCAGATCTTTAACATCAAATCGTGGACTTTTGAGAACTTTTGTCCACACAGCTCTCATCGGTATTCTGCCTGTTGTAACTTCCCCGCTCTCATCTGATCCCATTCACCTCTTTTATGGTCAACACTTCAGGTGCTACCAAACATTTTGAAACTCCTTACATTTTGAAACTTCTAACATAATCACTGGTGAGGCTCAGGGTGATTTCTGCAATAACATGAGCAGAGATACATTTAAAAGACTGAGGCATCAAAGCCCTATGAGCCCAGCCTAAAAGCTCACATGGATTCCTGTAGAACAGAACCCGAGATGGAGCAAAGATATGAAAGCTTAAATGACCATTTTAATTATACACCCAACCAATTCTCAGGTCTGCATCTAATTGCTTCCATTGCAGTACCTAACTCGATCAGATCTCAAGAACGAATGAATAAAGGAACGCAGCCATACTGCACGTATCCACCTCTGTTACTACATCAATGAATTGAGTTATTCAACTCAGTTTACCTTTAACCAATCTGTGCTTACTTACAATTATTTTTCAAGCGCCAACCAATTTTGTCCTGGATTATTGTTTCTAAAAGCTTTCCCACCACTGCCATTAGGCTGCCTGACCTGTAGTTGCTGGGTTTATCCTTCTCTCCTTTTTAAAGAAATAATTGAATGGTTCACAAGATACAAGAATTTGTATCTTTCCATGACAAGGGAAAGGAGTAGGATGGGAAATCACAGATTGGTAGTGTAAAATGTCCTGTTGCGCACACCCAGCACCAGAATAAAAAATCTCGCAGTTTTCTTCAGAGTAAACAGGCTCCCAATGCAGGAAATGGAATATTGCTGCAGTGATGCACACCCTTCTGACTAAAGGAGCCCTGATAGATTGTTGGGCAGAATGGAGAGGACTTGGAACCATAGAAAAGTTATGGTGCCGAAAGAGTCAATTCAGCCTATTGCATCTTCGCCAGTCAAAAAAGTGAAATAAGAAAACTAGCCGCTCATTTTAAGCTCACTTTCCAGTACCTGGTCTGTAGCCTTGCAGGTTACAGCATTTCAAATGCAGATCTAGGTACCTTTCAAATGAGTTGAGCATTTCAGCCTCAACCACCAACATAGGCAGTGAATTCCAAATGCCCACCACCCTCTGGGTGAAGAAGTTTTTTTTTCATGCTCCTTCCACTCCTTGTACCAATCACCTTAAGTCTATGCCCCCTGGTAATTCACCCCCCAGCTAGGGGAAATAAGTCTTTCCCGTCTACCCTATCTAGGCCCTTCATAATGTTATATTCCTCAATTTGGTCACCCCTTAGCCTCCTGTTCGAAGGAAAACAACTCTACCCTGTCCAATCACTCATAGCTGCAATTTTGAATCCCTGGCAATGTTTTTGTAAGTCTCCCTCTCTGCACCCTTTCCAGAGCAATTATGCCCTTCCTGTAATATTGTGACTAGAGCCGTGTACACAATTCTAGCTATGGCCTAACTAGCATTTTGCACGGTTCCATTATTACATCCCTGCTTTTGTATTCAATACCTCGTCCAGTAAAGGAAAGCATTCTATATGCTTTCTTGACCACCATGCCCACCTGTCCTGCCACCTTCAAGGACCTGTGGACATGCACTGCAAGGTCTCTTGCTCCCTCAACTCTCCTCAATAACTTCCTGTTTAATGAGTATTCCCTTGCTTTGTTTGCCCTCCCCAAGGGCATCACATCGCACTTTTCCTGACTATTACATTTGCCATTTCTCTTCCCACTCAACCAAACCATTGATTCATTCTGGAGTTGACATCTATGTGGTTCACTATCAACTACACAGCCGATTTTTGTGTCCTCTGCAGACTTCCCAATCATGCCTCCCACATTAAAGTCCAAATCATTAATATATATGACAAACAACAAAGGCCCCAATACTGGCCCCTGTGGAACACCATTGGAAATCATTTTCCATTTGTAAAAACATCAATTGACCATTACCCTTTGTTTCCTGTCACAGAGTCAAATTTGAATCCAACCTGCCACCTTCCCCTGTCTCCCCTGAAATCTTACTTTCCTGGCTGGTCTGCTCAGTAGGACCTTGTCAAATGCCTCCAACATCCAATGCGATACCGTCATCAATCCTCCTGACTATCTTAAATCAATCTGTGCCTCTATAAGTGACAGTTTATCCTGTCTCTCTCTCTCTCTCTCTCTCTCTCCGAATTGTTTCCAATAACTTGCCCACCAATGAAGTCAGGCTGACTGGCCTCCCAATTTTCTGGCTTATCCCTCGCGCCCTTTTTAAATAATGGTACAACGTTCTCAGGCCTCCAATTCTCTGGGACCTCGCCTGTATCTAGTGAGGATTGGAAAATTATCCTCGGGGCATCCACTATTCCCTCCCCGTGGCTTCAACAGCCTGGTATACAATCCATCCGGCCCTGGTGATTTATCCACCTTCAAGGATGCAAGCCCCTCTCGTACTTCCTCTCTCACTGTGCTTATTGTATCTAATGTTTCGCGCTCCTCCTCTTTAACTAGAATGTCTGCATCACCCCTCTCCTTAGTGAAGACGGAGACAAAGAACTCATTGAGAACACTACCCACATATGCTGCATCCACCCACAAGTTACCATGTAAATCTGATAGGCCCTACCTTTTCCTTAGATATTCTGTTACTCTTAATGTACTTGTGAAACATCTTAGGGTTTTCTTTGATTTTACCTGCCAATATATTTTTTGTATCCCCTCTTTTTGCTTTCCTAATTTCCATTTTAACTTCACCCCTGTAATTTCTATACTCCTTTAGGCTTTCTATTGTATGAAGTCTTTTGTGTCTGTCATAAGCTTTCAGTTTCTGCTTTATCTTGGCCTGTATGCTTCTGGATAACCAGGGGGCACAGATTTGGCAGTAACAAACTTTTTTCTTTGTGGGGACATGTCTACACTGTGCCCATAGAATCTAACCTTTGCCTCCCACTGATTTCACGCAGTTCTTCTTTCTAAAAGCTGTATCCAGTCCACTCTCACCAGCTCACCTCTCAGCTTTGTAAAATTTGTCTTGTCCCAATTTAAGAACTTTTAACTCCTGTTCTATGTTTGTCCTTTTTCCGTAATGCTAAATCTAACTGTATTTTATGGTCACTATCTCCAAAATGGTCCCACAATGCTACTTCTTCCACTTGTCCAGCTTCATTTCTTGAATCTAGAATTGTGCTCCCTCTCGTTGGGCATCTTAAGTGATGGCTAAAAAAATTCTCTTGAATGCAGCTCAAAATTCTGCGCCCTCTTTGCCCTTCACAATGTTCGTATGCCAATTGATTTTAGGGTAGTTGACGTCGCCAACGATTACTGCCCTATTGTTTTTGCACCCATAAATCTGTCTACATATTTGCTTTTCTAACCCCCTTCTGCTATTTGGGGGTCTATAGCCTCTAAGGACAGAATTTTAACAATGGAGGGAAGATTTCAGAAGGGGCAGGAGATTAAATACACAAATTGTCAGTCCTATAATGCTTGTATTCCTTGGGTTCCTTGTATTGTTTGGGGGATTCCATAGTCACCCATGTGGGAGACATGGCAGATCCATCGAAGCTGAATTTTCTGCAGGGGGTGGTCTCCGTGCTGTTGAGATCAGCATAATGCAGGACCTCACTATGTGATTTTTTTTTTGTCCTGCTGTAACGTCTTCATGCTGGACCTCAGGTGTCTGGTGGAAGCCCCAAGCACACTGTTATGAAGCACCAGACCTAAACATTGATGGCATCAGTCTTGAGGTTGTAGAAAAATTCTCACACCTTAGTGAGCTCTTTAGGGATGATTATATTGAAAATATAAGTGGACGCATCCAGAAAGCAAGTTCTGCCTACAGCTGGCTCCAGGATCATGTCTGGAAGCAGAATGGCATTAAGCTGAAGACTAAAATCAAACTCTACCTCACCTTTATCCTCACCGGCCTGCTGTATGGCACAGAATCCTGGCTCTGCCATAGGCACTGATCAAAGGTCTGGAAGGCTAGGATGCAATCAATGGTTCAAGAAAATTCAGTTGCACCAGAATTAACTTTTCTACGTTGGCACCAGATTAAAAGTGCATACTTTGGTGCTGTGAGCTTTGGACAATATTACCCTCTAAATGAATAGATTATAACTATCAACCTTTCCATTATGGTTACTTCAATTATTTAATTATCTAATAATCCTACATGATTGTAAATTGAGCAATTTAGACAATCTGATCAGTAGTGCCTGGATTGTATGAATTATATTATTCACTCCACAGTCTCCTTTGTGGAAAAGCAGTGTTTCTTTTGATATCCCCCCCGCCCTCCCAACCCTCGCTGCATTAAGTCAGCGGACAATGGAATGCCCTACAACCATGACGCCGATTTTCCTTTTCAGCGCCAGAGTATCGGAGCTTGGCTCACAAAGAACCCAGGGCAAATTCAAGTGCCTGTTGCCCGTGACTCAATTCTAATTCATGGACAGAAAATGGTGCCCAGATGTATAACAGATGCTCCCAATGAATGAAGCTTTCTTAGTTGGCTGCTATTCTGACTGATTCTGTTTTGTATAAGCAGCTGTAGTTTCAGAAATTACATTACGGTCATCAGGAGTCAAAATGTACTCTTTAAAGCGGATCTGTCACAATGTTGCTCACAGTGCATCAGATGATGTGCTGTTTTACAAGGACAATGTGTATTCTGCTGGTGAGATTAAGTTTTTAAACCACAGGATCTCCATAATAAATATACTGGGGATGAAGCAGACAGTACAAGTTGGGAACCAAAGATTTCTAGTAGATGTGACGTAATAGAGCTGCCCTTAATGAGGGTCAAGCTAATTCTTCTAATAGTTTGTGTTTTGTAACTTGAGTCAAAGAATATATATCATTTATTTAATGTAGCTGTCTTGAATATATAAAAGTGAGCCTTTCAACTAATGTGCACATTAGTCTGAAGCTCATGTACTTCCATGCTATCCATCGCAGGTAAAGAATGTGATCCATCAGAGCCAGCAGCCAGTGTACAAAAGATTGTAATTCCTGTGGTGGTGTTGTAGTGGTGCTGATAGTTTTCTTGGTCAATACACATTACAGCAAATGTAAGTATTGATGCAGTTACAGGTTGCTTCAAAAGTGTTGTAATGGATACCAGGTGCTGTGGGAAGGAATTGTGACTGGGATTTTTCACTTCACTCACTCCTTGAGCCCACCAGGAGTACACATTGGGAATTCTGTACTTCTAGCGGCTAGCACATAACTATTTATCCACTCATTTTTACTGATTAGAGAAACATTCTGAGCTGTGAGTGTGGAATATACTGATATTATTGCCTGGTTTGTGTCAGGGCTGCTAAAATGGGAAATCCTGGCAAAATTCTTCCTTCTAACATTTGTCTTTGGAATTTTGTTAAATGAATGAAAGGACTCCATTTAGTAACCTGGCAGTTTGACACATTGGAACTCTGATATAAGATGCTTGGTTATGGGTTGGCTGGATGAGCGTTTAAGGTCTGCAGTATATATTCTCATTTTGATCCAGTGCCACCTGGCTCATGTGTAAGTAGGCTCCACACTCCTTATGATCGGGAGTCTACCTTTACTGGCCAATATCTAGTCACATTATAGTGTGGCCTGGGAGTTATAACAATGAAATCCATTTATTGAATGAACTATGTATTTAATTTTACACATGCCACCCACATCTGTTTCTTCAAACTTCTGAAAGACCAAATGATGACCACTCATGAGCGATGAAGCCAATTATAAACCAATGGGCTGGCTTGTCTTCCAAAGGAAATGTAGGCCAGAGAATTCTAAACTGTTTTCAAATGCTCCTTATAACTTAGAAAATAAAGTATTTGCACTCTCCCTGTTATCAAGCTAAATGCACTTTTCTTACCAGTAACTTCTCTGAAGCTAGTTAAATGTAAAGTTTCCTGCTTGGTGTTTAGCTGTTCCTGGGACCTGCCTTTGTCTTGTTGATTGCAGCATTGACTTTAGATTGTAAAGTCAGTTTTTGTATATTTTTTTTGTGTGACTGGTTGATCTGCCGTGCTTTTTCTCCTTCCTACACTCACCTTCTTTTGACTGGCTCAACCCTGTTTGCTGTTTTATAAAACGGACCTGAGACTACAGGACACTGTCTAATGTTTGGAAGGGGCACTCGAATGTAACATTCCTTTCTTTAGTGGGGGCAATAAAATAAGCAGATTAGTAATATGGACAAGGATTCGCAGGAGCTGTTCAACTTTGGCATGCTGCATGGTAAAATTTGATAGAGAAAATGTTTTGGGAGGGGGGAAGAATTGCAGACTGATATTGTAATCATCTATTGAATGAAAAGTTTTGTCAGTTCATTTTTTTTTTGCATCATGTTCACATCAACGGGTAGAAAATGCAAACATAATTGGACAAATGGATCCCAGGCAGTACATTCCAGTGCACATTGTCATGAACTTTAATGTGCTGTAAGTATTGTGATCAAATTTTAGTGACAAGTTAGATATGCAGCTGTTTTGCTCTGAACCTCTCTGTAAATAAATGTCCCTTTAGTTTTTGCATAGTGTAGTAAGAAATTGGAATTCTGTTTCATTTTGCTGTTCGAGAGTAATTAGTGTAAGAATGGGAACTACTGCAGTATCTGCTGTACTGAGCAAAATGCATGCATGTCACGGCGTGTTTGTTCTTAGAGAGAGACAAATGAAGGGGATTATTTCTCAAGTTCTGTTCAATATCTAAAAGGGAAATGAAATAAAACTATCTCTCTCAAACAGAGTGTTAAATATTCAAAGGTATAGAGATAATTTAAAGTGTATTTAATACCATATATTTAGTGCTTCTGATAAAATGCATATTCAACAGGGTGATAACATGGTTCACAAAAAGAAAAACTTGGCCATAAGTTTTTTCTTGTCTGAAAGAAAACTTGTGAAGCATAAAGTGAAGAGAAAACTCAAAAAATATCACCTAGTGTTAAATTGTTTTTAATTATTGTGAAAAAAATCAAATTTTTCTTCAGCTGTTTGCAAACATTTTGATTCCATTTTGTCTTTTTTTTTCTATAGGAGCTGAATGTCGCATCCTTTAAATCCAGGAGCACTGTTCCATTGAATGCCTTAAATCTGGGAGTATGACTGCCATTGAGGAGCCATCTTATATTTGACTTTGAATACGGGTGAACAATGAGCTTCCAATACAATTTTCCCTCGTTCTCAATGAGTGCAGAACATGGATCAAAATCAGTTTTTAAGGCTGTTTTTGATTTTCAGCGGCCACGTTTTCAACCTCACTAACCTGTTTACGATGTGATTGTGTCACTTAATGTTGTCTTCTGTATTTGTGTAGACTTTTTTAGCTTCCTTCTTTAGCTAAATAAGAGCAGAGATATTGCATTTATGTGTATATTATATTTGTATATTATGATATTTGTAAATTAAATATTTTAACCTCTTGGGAGTGTTGCGATAGGTCACCGGGTCAGTGGCCAGGTTTCGGAGGAAGTTAGTTTCGGGGAGTCAGCCTACAAGGGTCAGAGACAGGACAGGAGCAGGTCCCAGTTAAGTTTAAAAAAGCATGGAAAGGGCTGCCAGTTAGCAGACTTTGAGAGAATCGCAGAAGATCCAAGAAGCAGCACGCAGCCACAGTACTGCTGTTGGCTCTGAGGAGCTGAGTCGGGAACGAGTGAAGCCCTGGGAGCTATTCGGCAGCCCGTGCAGTTGGGGCTAAGAGTAAGCCATAATGTGGCGAAGTGGGGGTGGTGGTGGTGTTTGCTGGTTCTGTGCCGCTGAGGCAGAATTCGGGTTTGGAAGACAACTCTGCTACCAAGCACACTTACAGTTAAAGGTTAGGTGAGGATAGAAGTAAAATGTCTCTTTAAGACAGATTAATGAAGGGGTAGTTCCTTTATGGGTAAGTAATAAACATTTATGTAATCTTGCACGGCGCAAGGATTACATATATAGAATGAATGTTTAATGTATAGTAAATAATAATATGCTAATAGGCATTGTCTTAGTGATACCTGTTATACCTATGTCAACACCTGGCAGGACATTACATAGAGTAGAAAATATTGGGGTGATACGGGGGGATAATTATATGAGGTACCATGACATTCCACAATATGCAGTAGACATCGTTAGCACCACATTAGAAGAGTGTAAGATAGCACACTCAATATATGAGACAGATGAAGCTAAGTGCCGATTTAAAGCAGCAACAACTTGTACAATGGAAACTATTGTATCACCACGTGGCAGCAAAAGATCCAGCATGGGAGCAACCGGATATGCCCCATCCACACACATTCAATGTGCCTACACCCGCAGGTGCCAGCAAGGGTAGGAAAGGTGGAACTGACCGAAATATACAAGAGATGGAAAGTCTTAGGGAGAACCTGACACAGTATTTGAACCAGTTCTCCTATGAAATTCCTTTACTTCCAGAGCACTTGACTGCGAATCGGAGACAGACTCAACAAATGAAAAGGACTTACTATACACTGCAGCAACAGGTTAGAGCCTTAAAAGGTGTTGATCGAATAGATTTTTCCACATGGTGGCCCGATATGTGGAATTGGGGCATAAATGTACACACACCCATGGATTATCTCCCATGCTCTGGTTGTGATTCAGCTGATACTAATTATATATTTTTCTTTTATCTATATATTTAACATACTTGATTCAGCGTACCTGAAGGTGGCAAAAGAGGTGGTGCTGCGGGAGTTTTAGAAGGAGGAGAAGAAATTTAGTGAGCCAGAGGCCTGAATTGAAGGGTCAGATGATACAGGTGGTCTGACGGTACCTTTTACAACCCAAAGCTGGATGACTGGCCAGCATCAATGGGTGGCGGTGTGTGAAGAGGGCGGACAGTACCACTATAGTTGGCTACCTTGGGCTAGGCCAAGGGCCAAAAGGGGGAACTGTTAGGGGGAAGAAAATAATTAAGAATTTATGGTAAGGGAGAATTTATTGAAAGGGAGTGAATTACTTAAAATCTCCAGGTAGCCAGTGCTACCAAGCACATTAACAGTTAAAGGTTACCAGATGAACCTTGCACAGCCTTAGGGCCTGCAAACAACAGAAAGGCCTTGGGAGCTGGACTGGAGTCAGAGGATGACAATAACAACTAAGGTTAAGTGTGCTCTTCAACAGATAGGGGAAGAGCAAATGGTCCTCGTTTAGGGAGGAGGGAAGGTCTCTGCCTGGGTGAAAAATAGGGACATACGATGCATGTGCCTGTTACTAGAGATGTCTGTTTAATGTAAACCTATATCTTGATGAGATCGGTAACTGGAAACGTTCTTCTACGTGATCAATAATGGATAAATATGTTATTTAGCAGAGTGCTATCTCAAGCTGCATTGAGATGGTTCTCTCCTTGCAATTGCTTGAATAAACGATCGTGACCTGTACCTGAGATTCCCATGGTCCGTTTGTCAAAGTGACCACAACATTTGGTGAGTCATCCTTCTGTCTGGTTAGCTTGCTTTCTGTGGAAGGAGCCAATTGGAAAATATAAAGGTATTGTCTCAGAGTTAGCTCATCAATCCTGTGCACATACAGTGCAGTGGCAGATCAGTGCTGCTTGTATCCTGCTGGATGTGGAGCAAAGGTGGGTAAAATAGAGTTGAGGTACAGCCAGGAGTCTGATTGCCTCAGCATGCTGCCTTCAATGCAGCTGCAGTGGAGCAGAGACCATTGCCCACTTCCACCTTAATGTGCCTTTGCGATGCATGTCTGGGAAGAGATGCAGTGGTTTTAGGTTCATCTCAAGCAGCTCTGTAACGCAGGATTCAGTGTTCTAAAAGCAGTTCCTATGGACACAGATTGAGATAAATATCAGCTGCTGCTGGAGGACCATCAACTTGAGGAAAGACATACTTTGGTCTTCCCAAAACTGGCTGCGCTTCCAGTACAAAGAGCTACCTTTGACCGAGTGTTGCGACTGGCACATTACAAGATCCTGGACGACATCTTGAGGGATGCAGCAAAGCTTGAGGCAGCTGCCACAAAGCCTCAATGGTTGAAAGGCACTGTCTAAGTCTTTCTACCACAGTCTGCTGAGGGTCTGGAACCAATGTAAACCCTCTCAGATGTATGCAGAGAATGGCATGAAATGTGAATTTGTCAGGTGATGATCCCATTGCACAGAACTGTAGGACTCATCTCACTTAGTTTAACAGCCCCAGCTTCTTTAATCTATCCATGTAACTGAAGTTCCTCAGCCCTGGAACCATTCTCATGATTCTTTTCTGAATTTTCGCTTAACGCATTTGTCATCATTGGCATCCTTCCATCAGTGTAAGATGATGGGCATGCAGCAGATCAGTTGGAGATGGGATAGTGCACTTTTGCTGATGGCTGAACAGACCACTCCGTGAGAGGCAGATTCTGCCACAAGTGTTCCACATGAAGTGCTCATTGTGGGATATTGTTTTTGGTGTTGGGACTTGTTGCCAAGCCACTGTGGCCACTCATCATGGTAGCGCACACTGGTCCACAAATAATGTTGTATAACTAACCTGCAGTATGTAACATGTCAAATGTAGCAAAATGCTGGGAGTCTGGAATTAAAAACAGGAAAATCTTGGACACTTTCATCAGGTTAGCATCTGTGGGGAAACGAGCAGTTCAGGCCAATGACCATTGATGAGAACACAGATGTAACTTTGGTGAGGATAGAAATAAAATATATTTGAGTGTGTAAATTGTGAGAGCTGTAAGTGGAGACTATAATTGCTATTACCTCATTGTAAACGAGAGCAGAGAGAAGACTAAAGACAGTTAGAGCCAGGAAACAGCTAGAAGGGACACGAGTGTGTGTGGTTTCTAAACCAATAAATTTCTCTATCTTCATTAATCTTCCATCTTTTCAAGTTCTATTTCTGACTCTTTCCTCATTCTGTTCACACCAGTTCTCAGAATCTCAGAATAATATTTGAGGATTGCTGTGCAGCACATTGTTCAGAGGTGGTGTGACATCTGTGCTGCATGCTTCCACCATACCTTCTGTTCTTCTTTCCCCCTTTCCATGTCGAGGTATGCTTTACATACCCGTGAAGTGGTTTGGTTAGTTATTTTCCTGGGGAGGTTATTCCAGTCTTTTATGGTATTTGAAATGAAGCTGTTCAGGTATGATTGTGTGTAACATTGGAGAGGCTGGTGTTGGTGTTTTTACTCTTGCAGTGGATTACTTGTTTAACACATGGTGGAATATCAATAGCAACTTCATGGTGAGCTGCTTTGTTGAACAGTGTAAGCCTACTCCGCTGTCTTCATTGTCATGTAGGCCTCTCCAGAGAGTTCATCATAGACATAACACTGGATGTCCAAGCATAGTAATTGAAGACAAACCGTTCTGTCAGACTATTTCCAGTTTGTTTCCAAGGTGGGTTTGGTAGGGGTCCCAGACTGTTGCTGCATACTCCAGTTTGATATTGTACCAAAAGCCTTGACTTATGTTACATTTGGTTAGATTTCTCCTTAAAGATCCAAGGATTTTGTTTGTATCATTTACAGCATGTTTTATGTGGTAACTTGAGGAACAGCACCTCATCTTTCAACTTGGCACTCTTCAGCATCTTGACTCAACATTGACTTCAGCACCTTTAGATCATCGTGTTCTGTTTTGCTTTGCTGGGTTGGTCTTGTCTCTTTATCCCTTCATGTTGCACTCAGATGGTTGCTATGTAGCCATTCATGCCTTATTATATATCTGTTTCATTACTATAAAATAATAAGTATTATATTTGTTTGTCAGTGGTAACACACTCTGGCTGTTGCTTCATGAAATCTTCTGATATTTAATCTTTCCTGCCCTCCACCCAATCACAGACCTTCCTTTTTGTTCTTCCTACCCTTTCTCAGTTTTCACTGGCTTAAAAATTCCTACATTTCTATCTTTCTAAAGTTCTGATGAAAACTCATCTCTGCCTGAAACATTAACTCAGACTGACCTGAGTTTTTTCAGCATTTTTTTTTTTGTTTTTCACTTCAGACCTCCAGAATCTGCTGTATTTTGACTTTTCTTTAATGGTTAACCATATGGTTAAATAAATGGTTTATGTGGTGATGTCCTGCCATTTGTCAGAAAATACAAGCTCATTTTTCTGGCTGTAAGATCTCATTAGGTTATCTTTAATATTGCCACTCCTCTTCCTTTTCTATCTTTTCTGAACATTTCGTATCCAGGAATATTTAATCCCCAGGCCTGCCTTTCTTTGAGCCAGGTCTCTGTTATAGTCACAATATCATATTTCCACATGGCAATCTGGGACTATAGCTCACCAATCTTATTTACCACAGGCCGTGCATTTACGTACATGCACAGCAGCCCTAATTTAGACTTCATTAATTTCTCCCATACTCTGAACCCACTTAATCTTCCACTATTTCCCCTTAGTCCACTCATAACAAATATTGAACTATTCCCCTCTCCAGAACTCGCCTAGTGTCTAACTTTACACACCCAGTTCCTTTTTTCCCCCATATGTGCTGGTGCCTATCCCCTGCGAATTTAGCTTAACCATCACCAGCCACACTAGGGAAGCGATTGTATTTGACATGAAGGATTGACTTGAGGAGTTCACCTGACATGCATCATAAACTCTCCTTTTTTTGTTTCATCATATTCTTTGTCTCCAACCACATCCACTAATTGGCCACTTGTGGAGCTCAATAAGCCTGAAGGTGCCTGGGCCATCCAACGCCTTCCCCACCCGCTCTGTAAAATTTCAGACAGGTTGGGTGTGGCCGGGTAAGTGGAGTGAAACCAGCCCCACTGGATATTACCCCAGCCTTTAAAATAATTTATGGGGGAGAATAAAATCCAGCCAGTGAGGTTCTACAAGAGATATCCTACAAGAGGCAGCCAATCTGCAACAGTAATTTTACATCCGGGTAGCAAATTGAAAATCAACCCCAGAGGCCGGGATTTTGCAGCGCCGTCGTGGTGGGACCGGCCGTGGGAGATTCAGCGGCCCAGCCAAAAACCCATTGACTTTCGGCAGGGACGGACTATCCCAGTGGTGGGTAGGGCCAATAAATCTCACCCATCGTCTTTCATATTTGGCCTAACAAAACCTTTAATCACCTTACAAAGACTCCAAGCTAAGCCAAATTCTGACCATCTACCATCTAGATAAGCTTCTTTTCATTTATTCATTGGATATGGACATCACTGGTTCGGGCAATGCTTATTGCCCATTCCTAATTGCACTTCAGAAGGTGGCGGTGAGTCAACTTTTTGAACCACTGCAGTACATGTGGTGTAGGTACACCCACGGTGCTCTTCGGGAGGGAGTCCCAGGAATTTGAACCAGGAACGGTTAAGGAACAGCGATATCGTTCCAAGACAGGTTGGTGAGTGAGTTGGAAGGGAATTTGCAGGTTCCCACGCATCTACTGCCCCTATCCTTCTGGGTGGTAGAGGTCGTGGGTTTGGAAGGTGCTTTTGAAGGAGCCTTGGTGAATTACTGAAGTGCATCTTGTAGATGGTACACACTACTGCACTAGTGTGTCGGTGGTGGATGGGGTGCCAATCAAATGGGCCACTTTGTCCTTGATGGTGTTGAGCTTCTTGAGTGTTGTTGGAGCTTATCCAGGCAAATGGAGCGTATTCCATCACACTCCTGGCTTGTGACTTGTAGATGGTGGACAGGCTTTGCGGAGTCAGGAATTGAGTTACTCGCTGCAGGATACCCAGCCTCTGTCCTGTTCTTGTAGCTGCTACTCCAGTTCAGTTTCTGGCCAATGCTAATCCACAGGATGTTGACAGTGAGGGATTAAGTAATGGTAATGCCATTGAATGTCAAGAGGAGATGTTTAGATTGTGTCTCGTTGGAGATTGTCATTGCCTGATACTTGTGTGGCATGAGTATTACCTGCCACTTATCAGGCCAAGCCTGAATGTTGTCCAGTCTTGCTGAAAGTGGACATGAACTACTTCAGTATCTGAGAAATCACAAATGGTGTTGAACATTGTACAATCATCAGTGAACAACCCCACTTCTGACCTTATGATGGAAGGAAAGTCATTGATGAAGCAGCTGAAGATGGGATCCAGCATCAGTCCAACTCGAGGGCAGGATTTTCACCTTCCGAGGTCCTTGATCCCATGGGAGGCCCTACGCTTACAATTGCCTGAGTGTACTTGAACTACTACTGTGTATAAACATACAGATTAGAAGAAGGCCATTCGACCCCTCGAGCCTTCTCTTTCATTCGATAAGATCATGGCTGATCTGATTGTGACCTCAACTTCACATTCCAGCTACTCCTGATAACCTTTGACTCCCTTGTTACTCAAGAATCTATCTACTTCTGCCTTAAAAATATTCAATGCCCCTGTCCCTACTGCTCTCTGGTGAAGGGAATTCCACAGACTCAGGACCCTCTTGAGAGAAAAAAACTTCTCATCTCCATTTTAAATGGGAAACCCCTTTAGTATTAAATTGTGTCCTCGAGCTCTAGTCTCTCTCAAAAGGGGAAAAACCCTCTCAGCATCCACTCTGTGAAGGCCTCTCAGGACCTTATATCAGGTGATCAACAAGATCACATCTCATTCTTCTAAATTCCAGTAAATATAGACCCAACCTGTCCAACCTTTCCTAAGATAACCCCTTGATCCCATAAATCAGTCGAGTGAACCTAATGCAATTATGCCCTTGCTTAAATAAGGAGACCAAAACTACACGGTACTCTAGGTGTGGTCTCACTGACACTCTGTACAACTGTAGCAAAATATTCGTCTATTTCCCTTGCAATAAATACCAACGTTCCATCTGCCTTCCTATTCATTTGCTGTACTTCCACAACAACCTTTTGTGATTCAAGTACCAGACGCCCCACTTTCTTTGTACATCACAGCTCTGTAATCTCTATTTCATTAATTTGCTGCTTTTGTATTCTTCCTGCCAAAGTTGTCAAGTTCACATTTTCCCACAATATACTCCATCTGCCATTTTTTTTGCCCACTCACTTAACCTATCTATATCCCTTTTCAGAATCATTATGTTCTCTTCGCAACTTACTTTCCGATCTATCTTTGTGTCATCAGCAAATTTAGCAACCGTACATTTGGTCCCTCCATTAAAGACATTGATGTAGATTGTAAATGGTTGAGGCCCCAGCCCTGATCCCTGTGACATTCCACTAGTTACATCTTGCCAACCCAAAGATGACCAATTTATGCCTGCTCTCTGCATCCTGTAAACTAATCAGTCCTCTATCCGTGCTAATGCATTACCCTGTACACCATGACCTCTTGTATGGTAAACTTTTGATGTGGTGTGAGGCTCCCATTGGTTCTCCAACCTGTGGTGGTGGATTCTGTGGCCCTTGAGCTTAATTCTGCCCATGATTTCCACATTCGCAAGCAACCCCAGTTTCCTTAGGGCCTGTTTTTTCAGGTATGGTCACTTTTATACTTTTGCTTTGAAGGATTTTTTTTTAATGATCTAGCTTCAGATTTTTTGGATGGATAATCCTGGTGCACTCCAGGCAAGGTGACCAACCATGCCACCTTTTCCAGGGCTGTCCTGAAAGAGTTGTCTGCACTGAGAGTTGGTGGGTGAGAGAGTTTTAAGAGTTAATTTCTAACTAAAGTCTAGTTATTTCTTTAATTTAGCAATGAACTAAAAATTACTCTTTAAGTTAAGAGAAGTTAAGCTTTATTCCATCCATAAAACAGTGATATAGAAGCTCTCTGAGAGCAGTTGCAGCTAGTTAATTAGATAGCTGGCCTAAACTGGTTATCAGAAGCTTGAATCAGTAATCAGGGAGCATAAAAAGAGGCCTTCCTCAGTGCTGCCTTGTCTGCACTTGTTTTGCACCCGATTTCTTCTTTTGCTGTTCCCGGCATGAACTTCCTTCACTACCGTGTGTCTGCCCTGCATGTAAGTAGTTTTGATCCTGGAACGCACTCCGGCTGAATTGATGAACTGGAAGCGATAATCCCTCACTCCCCACTCTTTCGGGTCCGCACCCGCCCCTCTGCTCTTTCGGGTCCGCACCCGCCCCTCTGCTCTTTCCGGTCCGCACCCGCCCCTCTGCTTTTTCGGGTCCGCACCCGCCCCTCTGCTCTTTCGGGTCCGCACCCGCCCCTCTGCTCTTTCCGGTCCGCACACGCCCCTCTGCTCTTTCGGGTCCGCACCCGCCCCTCTGCTCTTTCCGGTCCGCACCCGCCCCTCTGCTCTTTCCGGTCCGCACCCGCCCCTCTGCTCTTTCCGGTCCGCATTTCCCCCTCCTCCCTCTTTCGGGTCCGCATTCCCCCCTCACCCCCTTTCGGGTCCGCATTCCCCCATCACCCTCTTTCGGATCCTCATCCCCCCCCCCTCTCCGTCTTACCGTAATGCTCCGTATCCCTGTGCCAAGGTGTTTCAATCATCACAAAATATGATATTTCAAAGCGTAAGAGTTAATTGCATGCTGTACCTGACAACTTGCCCTTAAATATGGTTACAATATTTCTTCAGCAACTACCTCATGAAGAATAACAAGCTGATGGCTCTCTCCACCAAGCAGAGATAAACATCAGTCTTCCCAAGAGGCGCTTCCGTTGCCTGGAACGCTCAGGGGGTGCATTCCAGTACCCCCCAGATCGGGGTCTCTGTGATAGTGGTGGCATGCTGCGCTCTGCACAATCTTGCGCTGGAAAGGGGGGGATACAATTGACGATGAAGACCTTGACGCAGTGGATGAGGCTGCACATGCTGAATCCAGCAGTGGCTCAGAGGATGAGGGAGCACGGGACAATGAGGGGCAGGACTCCAACACGCTACTACACAAAGGAGGCAGGGACACCCGGGACACTTTAATCCAACGAACCTTCAGCTAGCGCCACACACGTTGGTCTGCAGGACCAGCATTGCCTGGCGCTTCCACATGTAGCACTTTGGTGCTACATCTTTTACCTCATCAGCTGCAAGTAAGGGCTTAGTACAGAAACATCAGTGTCCATTCAAACACGCATGATATGTCTGTGAAACATACAAATGCAGCACAAAGGAAACACCCTCAGCCATGGTGAGAAAAGTGGACTTTATTGCCACCAAAATAAATTACAAACGTCGCTCTGATGCAGATAATGATATATTCCCGAATCTAGGGCCAACACAAAATCACCAGTGACACACCTGTGGAGTGCCAAACGTTCCTTATACTTACATTTGCGGGTTGCTACGTCTTGGTGCCGCCCCATTGCTCCGAGTGGCTTGTGAGACAGCCTGCTGACTCTGCTTTCCTGTTGGCCTCGATGACCTTGGCGGGCATCCTCTGGCCCGTGGAGCTTGTGCTGGCCCCGCCTGGGAGGGAGTGGCCAGTTCCAGAACTCCCCAGTTGTCCCAGCCTCAACGCATGCAATGGTCACTGGCAGAGGGTCGGAGGAGCTGCTGCCCTCATCCGGAGCGCCCTGAGATGAGCTCGCAGCGATGACAGGCAGCTGCTGCACTGACGTGAGGTCACATTGGACCTCCCTGCTCACCGCAAATGAACGGGTACTGAGCTGCGACACTTGGCGCCCAGAACATCTCCCACATTGCCAATGACTACCTGTGGCCACTAGCGATGTGAGGGCTTGTAGGTCAGAGCGTAACCCAATCAGAAGATTCTCAATCTGCTGGAAGCCCCTCTCCATGATAGTCACCAATCTCTCAATGGAGGAAGCCTGCAGCTCTGTCCTGAGGTTCATGCCATCGCTGACACTCTGCCTGGATTCCTCCACCACACAGACCAAGTGAAGCACACCCTTGTGCAACCCTGCCAGATGCTCCCACGCACCCTGCCACTTCTCCTGCAGCTGCTGCATAGCTGACATCTCCAGAGGCAAATCATCACTGCCCAACTCAGCATATGCCTGGTCCCCTGCAGTCCCCCAGCTGCTGGCGCCATAGGCACTCTCTGTCCATGCCATCTCCTCCAGTGATTGTGAAGTGCCCTCTCCACTGTGCCCAGGGACACTAGCCGATGTCATAATCCCCACCGATGTGTTTGTCGCTGCGCTGGTGCCTGGCTCGCTGAAATGATGTGACACAAGTTGCAAGTCTTGGCCCTCAGGTGTGGAGGGGGGGGCTCTGGACTTGTTGTTGATGATGCTGAAATTAACAACAAGGACAGTGCATCAGTTAGCATTCAGTCAGTAACACCTTTCATCACTTTCCCCTCCAGCCTCATAATGCGCTCAACCTTCAAGAACCTATGGAGATGAACATTGGTGGGGTGGTAAATAGTCAAGAGGAGGCCCAAACATTACACGCACATACAGACAGGCTGGTCAGATGGCCTAAGGAATGCCACGTGGAATGTGATGTGGATAAGTGTGCAGTTAAGCACTTGGGCAAGACAAACAAGGCACAGGAATACATGAGTAATGGTAGGACCGTGGGAAGTCACGACAATTACAGGGACCTTGTTGGGCAGAACCGTTATGGTAGCAGAAGAAGAACATAAGGCGTTTAACAAGGTCAAAGCCAGACTTGCCTTTATTAGCCGAGAAATAGAATGTATGAAATTAGAGGTCATGTTGCAGGTGCAGAAAACGCTGTCGAGGCCACATCTACACTTCTGCATTCACTTGTGATCTGCGCTTCATGGGAGGGATGGTAATTGAGTGGGGAGAGTGCAGATGTTCCTGACCTGGATGCATGCTGGCCTGGAGAGTTGGAGTTATGAGGAAACATTTCATACACTTGCGACATTTGCTGTGGAGCACAGGAGATTGACAGGTCACATTATTGACCTTCATACTGTTATGAGGGGCATAGACCAGGTGGACAGAAGGCAACATTTCACTTTGGCGCAGGGATGACTAATGTGTTGGCATTTATTTAAGTTGAGTGCCATGAGGTTGACAGGTGAGGTGCTGAGGACCTTTTGGACAGAGTAATGTGGGACGCACTGGCTGAAAGAGTGGTGGAGGTACAAACCCTCCTAAGATGCAATAAGTCTTTGGATGTGCAGCAGCGATGCGATAGTGGTCACAAGTGGGATAAGGCGACATTGGAAGGTGCTAGAGACGTGCATCCTCAAGGGGCCGAGGGACCTTTGTGTATGACCCACTTGTCTGACCTTATCAGTCTGTGAATGAGCAGTGTTGCTGCATTAACGATTGCAGCAACCATCAGTGCTTTGGATGGTGGGGAGAAAGAGTGGATGGGACTGTGGCCCTCAAATACCTGGCCGCTGAACCCCAGCGTCGCCGACACCTGCCGACCTGGCCACCTGCCTCCTCCCCAGCTCCATTGCCTGCTCCTCATAAGTGGTGATGTGCTGCAGCACGGTGTGCCCACCACCAGTCCGCTGATGCTCCCGGCTATTGTTCTCGGTTTTTGCCAGCAGGGCAGAGAAGAGCATTTATTGGGGCTGATCGCTCATGTACTCTGCACGTGCACCATGCACCCCAAACACAGTGGCCCATCTGAGGTCTCCAGCGGCTCCTGTCCACATTACTGGTGATCAGTCACCAGTAGATAGTACGGCTGCTCCCAACCCCCTCCCCTAACGGCCACCTTGGACACATTCGGCGTCCATCATTTTGAATAACACACGGATCTTAGCGCCCATGGCAAGGAGGCGCAACTAGGTGTGGCGCAGAGGCCAACAGACAGATAACCCTGTGAACCACAAGGGTTGGGAGGGCCTCAAAGGGCTAAGGCTACCTGCTGGGTAAAATGGCCACGGCGGACATGGTACTCACCCTTCCAGAGCACAAATCATTGAAGTGCTTGTGGCACTGTGTTCCTGTGTGCCACACAACATCTTGAGAGCTAACAGCCTCTGCCACCTCCTGCCATGCCTGCCTGGTCATGTGGGGGGCTCTCTTCCTCCCATCCTCTGGAAACAACACCTCCCGACGTTTTGACACCTCTTCCAGGAGGGCAGCAAGGTAGGCATCGGAGAACCGAGTGGCACATTGGACCCCTGCTGGCCTACCCTGCAGCCTGCCCCCCTGCTCCTCTGCCCTCACCTCTTCTGGTGCCCGGTCGCTGGCCATGGTAAACAGCCTAAAGGAGGCTGCCTGGCCTTTCTTTATACAGAGTGTCGATTCCCCATTGGAACCGGTGGTCTGAACATGCCGCTGCAGATTAGAATTTCCAGCTGGACACGGGAGTCTGAAACGTGTTGGGTGGGCCTTAATTGGCCCGCCCGTGCAAAATGGCAGCGCTGCCCGTTTCCCTGGCGGCGATCGTCTCCGTGCCCGCTGCCGATTGGGTCTGGCCCTCCCGCTGGACAGACAGAAAATTCAGAAGAGAATGAAATGGAATATCAGACTGACGTAGAACAAAGAGTTGATTGAATAACGCCCATTAATCTGTGTTTCTTCGTCAACTTGTGCAATTCCAGACATTTACAAGTATTATCTAAAATTATGAATTCGCTCACACCACATTTGTCCAGGTGGTCCATAATCACCCAAGTAATTCTTCTCTCATTCCCAAAGAGCCCTGGAACAATTTTCATATATAAGGACATTTGGAATATTGGAGGCAGAGCCTCTGTTAGCTCCTCTCTGACTTCCTTTCATAGTCCAGGTTACATGACATCGGATCTGGTGACTTAGTCACCTTGAGCTCTGCTATGATTTTCTTATAAAATTTCTATTTTTCCACAGTTGTTACCATTATTTCTTTTTCCATATTCTTCTCGACCATGCCTAAACATTTATTTCCACACCACTTGTATGAAAAAGGTTCCAAATATTTATGTAGTGGCTCCACCATATTCCATCACCCTCCACAATTAAAGGGCTAGAAAGAGAAAGAGGGGTTCCTTTTCATGGCATATTGGCACCAGATCTGGGACAGGGAAGATTCTCTATTGGACCGAGTAATGAGAATGAACCAGTGCAGATAAGAGAAGGAAAAAAAAGAGAACACACCAAGGCAATAGTGACCATAAGATGATGATAGAGAAGGACATAATCACAGACTCAGAATTTTAACGGCACAGAAGGAAGCCCTCATCATGTCTGCACTGGCTCAAAATGAGCATTATGACCTAGTGCCATTGCCCTGCCTTTTCCCTGTACCCTTGGATGGCGTGAGGAGGGCGAATGGGTGTTTGAGGAGGAGGGGGAATGGGCAGGTGAGGAGGATGGGGATGGGTGGGTGAGAAGGAGGCATATGGGGTAAGAAGGAAGGGAATGGGAGATGAAGAGGAAGGGGCATGGTGAGGGTAAGGAGGAGGGTGCGATGGGGAGCTGAGGGAGAGGGGGAATCTGGAGGCTGAGAAGGGGGAGATGTGGTGAGGAGGAGGGAGGAGGGGGATGGCGAAAAGGGGGATGGGTTGAGGTGGAGGGAGGATGGCGTGAGGAGGGGGATGGGGAAAGGAGGAGGGGCGAATGGTGGCTTAGGAGGAGGGGTATGGGGCTGAGGAGGAGGTGGGTTGGGGTGTTGAGGAGACAAATTCAGGAAAATCAGCGAGAAATACAAGGCAAAAACAAAGATAAAAACAAAAAAGGGTCATGAGGACTCGAAACATCAACTCTTTTCTTCTCTGCCGATGCTGCCAGACCTGCTGAGTTTTTCCAGGTAATTCTGTTTTTGTTTTGAGAAATACAAGGCAATTGACAAGAAACTATTTTGTATATAATAAGTTAGACTTGGTTATAAAAATTACACTTTTAAAATTTGCAGATGATACTAAACTTGGCAGCGAGCTGAATAGTGAAGAGAAGAGTAGCTGACTTCAGGAGCATATGGACTGGTGAAATGGACAGGCTCAAGGCAAATGAGATTTAATGTGGATAAGTGTGAAGTGATGCACTTCCATAGTGGAAAGATGTAGAGACATCATAACCTAAATGGACTTATTTAGACAGGGCCAGTCTTAATGTTGGTTGACTGCCTGGGGAGAGCCTGATAATACTGAAAACAACCTCTGCAAAGAATTTGGCGAACTCCAAAATCTGTTTCCAACTAACACTAGTGCTAGTTAAATAGAACAAATTTCTGGTTTCTGAACACATGGATAACACTCAAGACCCTGTTAACTCACATCAGTGGTGAGCAGTCAACAGTTGTGGCTTTGAAAATCACATTAGTGATTGAATATGGGAGAGGACAGACTATCTTCACTTGTGACCCTGTCTATCGAAAATGATGTGATTCAAAATGTCTTGGTGAATAAGGTTTTTTTAAAATCGGCATTATTATTTATTAGTTCAGTGTTTAACGTGTAGATTATTTGCCACTTAAATGCAATGTTATTCTTATAACTTAAATAATAGTCAATCGAAGAAAAACTTCCAAGATTGCAGTTTTATTTCTGAAACTTTCACTAAATACCACTACATACAACTCAAAGGGCATCAAAATACACATTTGTCCAGGCCAGCATTTTCCTAAAGGAACATAGGAACAGCAGAGGGGGTATTTAGCCCCTTGAAGCTGTTCTGTCATTCAGTGAGATCATAGCTGAGCTTCGATCTAACTCCATATACCTGCCTTTTCCCTTATCCCTTGGCTGACAAATATCAATCTATGTCTGACTGAAATTCAAAATTGATCTAGCATCGATTGCCATTTGGGGAAGAGAGTTGCAGACTTCTACCAGTCTTTTCATCTTCAAGTATTTCCTCGTTTCACTCCTGTAAGGTCTGGCTCTATTTTCCAGAATAACTTCCATCATTTCTTACTTTGTTATTTAGTCCTTCCCGCTCCTCTAGTACCTTTTCTTATTCATCCTCACCGTACACATATCTTTCTCTAGATACTCAACTCATCATCATTCCCACACTCATCACTACACACAGCCAGAATCTCCCTGCACCTTCCCAACAGCATGTTTGTCCTAACCACGTTCTCTGGCTTCTGATCTACTGGATCTACTGTATTAGGCATTAGTGTTTGATTGAATGTAATGGTGGGGAGGTTCAATAGGCTTAATGTCCTACTCCTGTTCCTGTAGCTTCCCATTGTCGTTGGCTTTATCAGTGTCTTTACAAGTGTTCTCCCTGTTGTCAGTGCATCCTCTATTATTTTATGTGTTTGGTTTCCCCCCGCACTTATTTCTGTTTCCTGCTGACTCTGTCTGTTGGTAAAAATCCCTGACACAGTTCACCAGTGATTCCCCCCACAATATTGAATACCAGCCCGTCCACTGACCGTTTAGCCAATTAGTCCTATATTATTCACTCTGCTTTTCTAATTAGCTTTTCAATCGCTTCCTTCCATTAGTTCACGTCCACTCCTGTCCAAGACCCAAAGGCTCTCCCTTCATGTTCTTTGCAGCTGAGATCAGCAATTTGCTCATCATTTTATTATTGACTCTTGTGCTCTTTCATGCTGGAAAATCAAAGTTTTTTGAGTCTATTTTTGGACTTTCATCAGTCTACAATGTGTTAACATTTGAATTTTGTATATTCCAAGACAGTACATCTGATGACATGTTCTCGAAAAATTACTGAGTAACATTATGAAGTGTTTGTTTCAGATTCTGCTATTAAATATATCACATTTGCATAATTAGTTAAAATGTTTATCAGCCAATCAAAGCAGAAAGCCGTCTGTCACTGGGAGCATTTAATGGATGCACCCAGGATGGAGAATGGAGTGATGTAATAGACCTTCTCAGAACTGGTGTGGAGATATTTTGCTGTTTACTTAGTTAACCCACAAACTCCTCAAGTGTGCACATCTACCAAATAGCAGGTATAGGTGAGGTGAGGGTGACTGCCCTTGACATCTCAGCTCCAGGGCATCATTGCAGGAGTTCCTTCGGATAGTGTCCTAGGCCAAACCAACTTCAGCTTCATCAATATACTTCCTTCCATCATAAGGTCAGAAGTGGGTTTGTTTGCTGATGATTGCACAATGTTCAGCACCATTCGTGACTTCTCAGACACTGGAGAAGCCCATGTCCAAATGCAGCAAAGCGTGGATAATATCCAGGCTTGGGCTGACAACTGGCTAGTAACATTTGCACCACACAAATGTCAGGCAATGACCATCTCTAACAAGAGAGAATCGAACCATCACCCCTTGACGTTCAATGGCATTACCATCACTGAATTCCCCACTATCAACCCCCTGGGGTTTACCATTAACCAGAAACTTAATTGGACCAGCCATATAAATACTGTGGCTAGAAGAGCAGTTAAGAGACTAGGAATCCTGCGATGAGTACCTCACCTCCTGACTCCCCAAAGCCTTTCCACCATCTTCACGGCACAAGTCAGGAGTTTGATGGAGTGCGACCCACTTGCCTGGATGAGTGCAGCTCTCACAACACTCAAGAAGCTTGACACCAGGACAAAGTGGCCCGCTTGATTGGCCCCGCATCCATAAACATTCACTCTTTCCATCACCGATGCACATCAGCAGCAGTGAGAACCAACTACAAGATGTAATGCAGGAATTCACCAAGGCTCCTTAGACTGCACCATCCAAACCCATGAACACTACTATCTAGAAGGGCAAGGGCAGCAGATAGTTTGGAACACCACCAACTGGAAGTTCCCCTCCAATTCACTCACCATCATGTCTTGGAAATATATCGCCATTCTTTAACTCTTGGTGGGTCAAAATCCTAGAGCACCCTCCCTAAAAACATTGTGGCTGTACTTGCACCAGATGGACAGCAGCGGTTCAAGAAAACAGCTCACACACTTACCCCTTCTATGTGTCTTTGCTGGCTTCTTATGTCATCTTCACAACTCACTTTCCCATCTTTGTGTTATCAGTAAATTTAGCAATCACACATTCAGTCCTTTCATCCAAGTCATTGATATAAATTGTAAACAGTGGATGCCCCAGCACTGATCCCTATGACACTCCACTCGCCACATCTTGCCAACTCAAAAGTGACCCACTATGCCTGCTCTCTGCTTCCTGTTAGCTATCTAATCTTCTACCCTTGCTAATATGTTACGCCCGACACCATGAGAAATTTCTTCGCTCATAGGATTGTGATGATTTGCAATTCTCTACACCAGAAGGTTGTGGAATCAGTGAATGTATTTAATACTAAGGACAGATTTTTGATCTCTCCAGGAATCACGGCATATGGGGAGTGAGCAGGAAAGTGGAGATGATGCAGAATATCAGCGATGATCATATTGAATGATGGAGCAGTGTCTGGGCCCGATCGTCTACCCCTGCTCATGGTTCTTGTGTTCTTCTGGTCTAATCAAATCAATTCATTAATAAGAAACACTGATCTCAATCAGTAAGCTTGTCACAGTGGGTTCTTAAATGGCTTAAGACTGGAAAATTAAAAGAGACGGATGTTCACAACTGATTTGTCAAATAACGTTTGAGTGATAATAGAGAAAAAAACTTATAACATGAAATATTTGCACTTATATTATTAAAGAGTAAGAAACGGATATGAAGGGTGTGGAATATGAGGAAAGTTGAAAACATTTGACAACAAAATGAGGAAAATCAGAAAGTAATGGTTCATGTGTGGAATGTGTTTTTAAAACCTATAGGAGAGAGAGATCAGAGATGTTAAACTATAATTTTCCCATCAATGTGACGTAAGAGGTTGACTGATACATTTTCACAAAAGGAGGGATTACGGTCAAGTGCTCAATGGTGGAGTTTCCCAACGCCTGTCCTTTATCACTGTGGAGCCTTGGAGAGGCTTCTGGAATGTAATTAAACATCAAGTCCTCTTTTTAGATCAAGTGCTGCTTTTACTGTATATTTTAATAACAGTGCTTGGCAGCAAAGGTTTTGCACTGATTCATCTCAAACACGCTGATGTCCCACCACCTTCCGCCTGTGGAGCAACATTACAGGCAGGAAGGTCACCGGGTTCCTGCAGTTCACAGCTCATTCTACCCAGTAAGTTCTTCTCTACAATTGAGCTTCTATTTGTTTCTTCTCTCCCCCTCCTTCTTTCCCCCAGCCCTACAGAGGTCCTCGCTGATCTTTCAGTTCCCAGTTCCCATACAGGGTTTACACCCGGAATGTTAACCTGGCTTCTCTATCCACCTGTGAGTGAGACCCACACCCATCAGTTTACTGCAGGCAGGAGGCAGGGAGACAGTGTGAAATTATGGGATGGATCTGTTAGTGACCTTAAATACGACGGAATGCCAGCGGTGCAGCATTTTCCTGTTGTTATTCCATCCCGGCTTGTAGAAGGGAAAGATTCTGTCAGTGAAAGTGTGGGTGGAAGTGTGGAGATGGGACATGTTGTCCGCATTGTAAAACGACACCTGTCCACCCTCATAGCCCAGGAAAAACCCGATCTTCCGGGGATTCACACTCGGGGGGTCGATGAGGGCGTGGTTCTGCCAGAATAACCTGTTCCTGGTTCGAGCCACACTATCCAGTATCCAGCTTCAGGTCTCTGGTTGATCATCTTTTTACTGCTGGCAGACCCTTGGACCATTGTCAGACCCAACAAGTCTTGTTTCCCACCTTCACCTTCCAGCAATGTCTCCCTTGTATAAATTGCCCTAATCGCAGGACGCAGCCCCAGATGTCAAACCTCTCCGGGCTGCCGTTTGTCTCCGAGCCTCACGCTGGTCCGTTTCTCAGACAGGATAAGCCGGGGATTCGCTGTGTTCAGATCCAGAGTCAGAGAGGCTGGATCTGGGGGAAAGTTAGAATAACACAGTCAGTGATTTAATATTCTGCTCTGTTTAATTTGAATGCTTTCCTTTTAAAGATCTCACTCAGGTTGTAGTTTAAATTCTTGGAATTTGCTGTTACCTGAGAGTTTACACCCTGGGTGTCTGGAGATAAAGACCTGAAATTCACTGGAAACATTGGGTGGACGGGCGGGCTGCGGAGTGTGGGAGAGTGTGGTTGGAGAGCAAGAGTGCTCAGTGGGGAAGGCAAACTGCATGATGATTGGGTAAGGGGAAAGTACATTGCGGAAAGGAGAGAGTGAGCAGGGGTAAGGAGGATGGTGCAGGGAAAAGTCTGGTTCAGTCAGAGACAGAGTCGGAGTCAGACACCGTGGACAAGGAGCGGATGGAGAATCGGTAATAACTTTGTAAGGTAATAACTTAAATCTTCTCAATACTCATTTGAAAGAAATTCCGGTTCCTACATAACTGGATTCCAAATAAGCTGCTTGAAAACAAACTGGTGGTGGAAGGTCCAAGACAGTTCGTGGAGAGGTAGAGTTGGTTGTCATTGGTGTACATCTGAAAACTGACCCTGTTTCTGTGGATGAGGTTGACCTGTGCAACATCTGGATCAGTAATAGAGAGATGTAAAGAATAAATCCTGGGGAGATTCCGGATACAGTGCTGAGGGGGGAAGAGAAACTATTGCTGCAGAAACACTTCTGTTGATCAAATTGGCAAATGTGGAACCAAATCAATAGTCACACTGACAATTGAGGAGAGAAATTGGAGGAGAATGGTACTGATGACCATGTCAATGGTTACAGGATGGTCCAAGAGGATGATGAGGGTTAATGCGCTATACTCGCTGTCATAGTACATGTTATTTGTGACAATTATTAGACCCACTGACGCTCTGATGGATGAAAATCCTGTTGTTGGTTTAAACATGTAACTGCTGGAAAATGGACATGGATTTCAGAAGTGAGCACACATTCAAGGACTTTGTTAAGGTAAGGTTGGAGATCAAGTGCAAGAACAGCGATTGATGGTCGGTATTTTTGAAATGGGCCTTATGAAAGTGGGGGAATTTGAAAATTAGCTGGACAGGAAGTGAGGAGATGCCCCCATTTACAATGTGAGCTAACATGGGAACAGGACGGGAAGTTGGATAGCAGCAGTTCAGTGGGAATGTGCTTAATGGAGCTCGGAGGAGGGTCCAGAAGAGGATACAATCTCAGTAAAAAGCTGCAGCAAATACAGAGATCACAGTACAACTGGAATTCAGCTCAGACGAAAGCCAATTCCTGACCAGAACCCAGCAAAGTAGCAGAGTGAAGCTCAGAGATCAGCTATGAAGCGAAGTATTGTTCTGACCAGGAATTTATAACAAATGACATTAAACTTGAAGCGATTGAGTGGAAGAGCAGAATCATGGTAGCCAGTGAACACTGGGGGTGATATTGGAAATTGGTGAGGACGCAAAACAGTAGAATCACATTTTTTCAATTGTTCATGGGATGTGGATCTGGAGTCACATGTAGGCCAGACCAGGTAAGGACGGCAGATTTCCTTCCCTAAAGGGGCATTAGTGAATCAGATGAGTTTTTAAAACAATCGGCAATGGGGCAATGTAATAGTCATCATCAGACTTTTAATTCCAGATTTTTATTGAATTTAAATTTCACCAGCTGACGTGGTGGGATTCGAAACTGACTCCCCAGAGCATAACCCTGGGTCTCTGGAATACTAGTCCAGTTACAGTACCACGATGCCACCTTTCACTCCCTTCCTATCTGCCTTCTCCACTCCCCTCCCCTCCTCCTTCCCACTGACAGGGTGGATATTATGTTTTGTTCAAGTCAATGAAAGTGAATATGGGGCGGAGAGCAGAACAGCTAACCAACTGGATACGGTCTGTATTGACCACCGACCTAAGTCCAATTATATGGCTGGAGCATTTCTCAGCAGAGTAGCACAGTCCTAATGGCTCAGGGATTCCGGAGTTCAGAAAGTCTAATGGGAGCAGCGTTCCAGCCATTGAAAAGAACAGAGGTTCAAACGCAGAACAGACAGAGGAGAGGATGGACAATGTGTTCTGTACCTAGATTTACATTGTAGTTTAGGCTTTGTAGCCTGTGCTAAACTGTACCAACAATTAGGGACATGAATCTTAAACAGTGCAGGAAAGGAGACTGGGGCTCCATTCTGCAGCCCGGATTCTGATTGGATATCAACTTGTGACAATATGCTTTGCAAAGAGAAGAGTGGAGCGAGAATAAAATAAAAATATCAAAAGATTGATCCGAATTATGCCGCTTTTTTCCAATAGGGATATTGGTTTAAAATATCAGAACAGAGATAGATGTGTATTTAATTGGTGAACTAAGAACTGTAAATAACAGAAACTAGATCAGTGAAAGTGGGTGACAGTCTAGGTTGAAGTGAATGACGCTGAGTGTCCTGTTCAATCAATATTTATCTCTCAAACAACATCACAGAAACAGATTATCTGGTCATTATCACATCTGTAGATTATAGAATGCCTGATGTGTTTCCTATATTGCAACAGTTAACAGACTTTGTAAACAACTCACTGGCTGTAAAGTGCTCTGGGATGTCATGTGGTCGTGAATGGCGCTATAGAAATGTAAAGTTATTTCTTTTTGTTCTCTTTATTGACAATTTGTGCCCGGGAGGCTGCATGAATTATCCTGCCTGCTGCTGGCTGCTCCTCACCTTTCCACAACCCCGATATACTGCATTCACCACCTTCCCAACCAACCCCACTCCCACCCTACACTCACACTTTAAATACCTCCTACTCACTTTCACTGCTGCGAGAGCTGCTGGGTTTTTCCAGCACTTTCTGTTTTTATTACAAGGAGACCTCATCTTAACTTCGGAAATCTTCACTTTCTGTTTTGTTGTAGTTTACAGAATGGCCAATGTATTTTTTTGTGTGTGATTCTAATGAAGACTTCAACCGATCCTCGGATTGAGAAAGACAATCACAGAATGAAAGTATTTCTGAAAACATGTGAGTGAATCTCTTGTTGATTGTACCTTGTAGATCTCAACAGCTTCATTGATCAGCAGGAGATGGTGCGACTCGTGATTCTGTTGGTCTCTCCCAGCAGGACATGTCTTGTCAGTTTCACAAAACAGCTTCACTTCTTCCCGATGATCCTCATGTTTAATTTCCTTGTCGCGTCCAGATTGAATTTTCCAGATGTTTTCAGCTGAATCACCATGGTGCCCAGTTCTAAACTCTTAAATCAGATGAAACATCCTTCCAGCATCTACCATGACAAAGCTCTTAACAATTTTAAATGCTGCAATGAGACAACCTTTCATTCTCCTCATCTCTACGGATTACATGCTAGATTTACACAAACTCTCCGCATAGAAATCCCCCATCAATTAGTTTCATGAAACTTCTTTCCACTCCCTCTATAATAAGCATATCCTACGATAGTTAAGGAGACCAAGACTGTACACAGTACCAGTTGACGACTCGCCTAGCCCCTGTATAATTACTGTAAGACTGCTTTACCCTTATACTCTAATCCCTTTGGAATAGAGTGAAAGGCAGGAGTTAACAGTGACCTGATTGGGGGATTAAAAAATATAAGGAAAAGCTTTAGGTGGAAAACACGAGGCTCATAATGACTTTTATTGGCACACGTGTCTCTGTGCTTGTCTGTAGAGTCTAAGGATGTCTGTACAGAGAGTTGACCGTCACATAATTTGCTCCGTAGAGTGAACCCCATTGCGATATTCACTTGACTACCAGACAAACCAGAAGTGTAGAAGATTGGGAGTTCATCACCACCATCTTCTCAAGGGTAATTAGGGGTGGGCAATAAATGCCGGCCTAGCCAGAGAACCGCACATCGCATGATTGAATTAAAGAAACTGACACCTAAACAAGAAGTTTGACACCATACTGACAGTGATTGTGTCTATTTCCTGAGTTCTTCAATCAGTTGGTACCACCATTACTGAACTCAAATCGTTCTGTTAGAACTACACCGTCTTGACGTCAACCATGTTCTTGAGGCTGAAGTTAAAGCCAGTTAAATACTACAGTTTATATCAAAGGTTAGACATTAATGGAAAATCATGCTGATTATATCTATCCCACATAATTGTGGATTTTAGTGTGGGGCTGCCCAGTTAAACTTTCCCAATGATGGTCACGGAACATATAACCAAACAAGGGGATTGGATGAATTCAATTTGAGAAAGTGGTATCGATTAGATTTGAGTAGCAGAATACATGATAATCATTGTATGATCCAGCACAGAAGGAGCCCAATCGATCGATATGGCACATAATTTCCACGCACACACAAACCAATAAATTGGTACTAATATAATTTTATGATATTGCTATGTTGCCATTAAAATTTCGAGCACTTCCATTTGCCAACTTTGTAAACTTGTAAGCTTGAGGCCTTCTGACTAAGGTCCATCCTTAAATAATTCTAAATGCCTATAAGGCATCTTTCTTGTCCAGGGAATTTTTGTACCGTTTTCTACTGATACTTTGATGTATAATACTGAAACTTTATGTGAGATTTGGCTGGGAGAGTGTTTCAATTTTTATTAATTGGAGCTGTTATAATTTAAAATAATGTTGCTGGATTAACCCTGCTGTACTGCAATTACATACCAGCAATAGTCCATTTACAAGTTAGAAGTAATAAAGCTGCTACACCTTCTGAGACCTAACTTCTGTATTTTAACCTTGTAATTTGGATATTTTATTTTATTGAAGCTTTTGCTTACTTTTCTTCACTTGTAGCCTTCCTTTGCAAAGTCACATTATCAGACTTTCTACAAAAGAAGAAAGCAAAATTACGATGCACTCCTGTTCTTTATAGTTGGATGATCAGCCATGATCATAATGAATGACGGAGAAGGCTCGAAGGGCCGAATGGCCTACTCCTGCTCCCATTTTCTATGTTTCTATGATCCGTGGTGCCTGTGAACCTTCAAAGACAGCCCCCACTTCTCGGATCCTTTTTCTTTCATGCAGCACCGAGCTTCAGTCAGCAGGTGGCAGCGGTGCACTTTGTATCAATGAAAAACTTGCGTACATTCAGAGTCTCAACCCATCCCACAAACTAATGCGGTCCACAGTGAATTACTCACAAGCGCACATTCACCCGTCACAGTAAAATCCCACAAAATGCCCTCTGATAACGATACTCAATGATAATCTTCAGTAATCCTGCAAATAAAAAAATCTGACACCATAAATTCACAACAAGCTCTTAAATGGCTCGTAGCAAGGTGCAAAGTGCATATGGCAAATACTGCTGCCACCGAACACTGGTGGTGAAGGGGGGTGAATGTTTAAGATAGTGGATGGGCAGCCGATAAGGCGGGCTGCGTTGTTCTGGATGATGCCGAGTTTCGGGAGTGTTGTTTGCTTTACCAGGCAAGTGGAGAATATTCCTTCACACTCTTGACAAAAAACTAGCATGCAGATGCAGCAAGAAATTGGGAAGGTAAATGCATGCTGGCCTTCATCGCGAGGAATACAGGAGTAAGGATATCTTGCTGCAGTCATGCAGAGACTTGCTGAGACTTCACCTGTAGTAATGTGCACAGTTTTGGTCTTCTCATCTAAAGAGGAATATACTCGCTACAGAAGTAGTGCAGCGGAGCTTCACTAGATTAATCCTGGAGGGATTGTTTTATGAGGAGAGATTGAGCAGACGGTCTGTATTCTCTAGAGGTTCAAAGAATAAGGGGTGACCTCATTGAAACTTACAAAATTCTTACAATGTGATAGGGTGGATGTAGATAGAATGCTCCCCTTGACTGGTGAGTCTAGATCCAGGGGAGATAATCTCAAGATAAGAGGTAGACCATTTAAGGCTGAGATGAGGAGGAATTTCTTCATTCAGAGGGTGGTAAATCTTTGGAATTCTCTACCCCAGAGGACTGTGGAAACTCAATCATCAAGCATGTGCAAGACAGAGATCGACAGATTTCTTGAGACCGATGTCATCAAAGAATATGGAGTTATTGCGGGGGAGTGGCATTGAAATAGATGATCAGCCATGATCTAATTGAATGGCAGAGCATGCTCGACAAGCCGAATGGCCTCCTCCTGTTCCTGTGTTCTTAGGCTCATAAACTGGTTCCAGAGCAGGTGTTAATGGTTACAGCAGAATGTGAACGGTGGTTAGAATCTGAAGTTCCTGAATTCAATGCTGAGGCTGAAAGGCTGTAAAGGGCAGGATGGCAATATTCCTAATTCCTGTCAGGAACAACTAACACTACATTCCCTGCGGCTGTTTGAAAGGGAGACTTGTAGGTGTCATTTCAGAAACAAAGACAACAGTTAACAGTGGAGTCAGTAAAAGAGGAGTAATAATTACATAAGAACACACTTTAGATGGAAAATATGAGGTTCATAGACGATTTTACTGGGTAAAGCGACCCAATGGTCCTCTGTGGAGTCTAACAAGTTCCGTAGAGAGAGTTTAATGTCCAACATTTCATCCCGCAGAATGGATCCCATTGTGATATTCACCAGATGAACCGACAAACCAGGAGTTCAGTAGATTGGGGTTGATCTGCACAAACCAGAGTATTGATATCAAGACTGACTCCGATGCTGTTCAGTTCCAGAGATCTCCAATCACTTGTTTCCCACCATTACTGTTTTTAAATCCCTCTGTTAGCACAGCAATGCCAGGATGACAATCATGTTGGTTTATATAGCGGATTTCAAAACCAGCTAAATACTGCAGCATATATCACATTAATGCAGAATCTTAATTTGTAAATATTTCCCGGATAATTGTGGATATTAATGTGAGATTCTCCAACTAATATTTCCCACTAACACCCCTGGGAACAAATCACGAAACAATGGGATTGATTGAATCGACTTTGTGAATCTGAATTTGATCGGATCCAAGTCTAAGAATGCTTGAAAGTTGCAGCCTCATACAACACAGAAGGAGACCACTCAGCCTTTCGAACCTATGAACCTTCAAAAACCATACTCAGCAATTCTTGGGCCGCTTTGAATGCTCAATTCTTTCATTCAGCACTGAAATACTGTCAGAAAATAAAAGCAGAAAGTTCCTGGAAAAACTCAGCAGGTCTGGCAGTATTTGTAGAGAGAGAAGGAGAGTTAACATTTCCAAATTGCACTTTGGTGATGCTTTGGGCTGCAGTAGATTGCTTAAGTTGGAGTTTGGTGACTGAGGGAGAGCGGTGAGCAAGGGAATGTGGTGATCCTTTGAGGACTGTGTGTACATTCAGGTAAGTATTTACTACTTTTAAGACTTATAGTTTTCAAGGTCTTATTTTGTGGTTCATCGTTTGTACGGGCTATATTCTGTAACAACGAGGAGCAGAGAATAAGTAACCGAGAGTAATTGATATATCTGGTATTAAGTATAAGGTACAATTTAATTTAAAGTGGTAAGTCATGGCAGGAGAGCTCAGAGCCGTGGTTGCTCCTCCTGCTCCATGTGGGAAGCTGGGAACATTTCCTGTGCCCGGGGCCAGCATGTGTATGTGAGGTGTTTCCAGATGCAGCTCCTGGAAGCCCGGGTTTCGGAGCTCGAGCGGCGGCTGGGGACACTTTGGAGCATCTGCAAGGTGGAGAGTATTGTGGATAGCATATATAGAGAGGTGGTCACACCGCAGGCTAAGAGTCCACAGGCAGGAAGGGACTGGTTGACCACCAGGCGGAGCAAGACGACTAGGTCGGCAGTGCAGGAATGTCCTGTGGCTATTCCTCTGCAAAACATATATACAACTTTGGATACTGTTGGTGGAATGGCCTCTCACAGGAAAGCAGCAATAGCCAAATTCCTTGCACCACACTTGACTCTGCTGCACAGGGGAGGAGGAAAAAGTGTGGGAGTGCAATAATTTTAGGCAATTCAATAGTAAGGGGAATGGACAGGCGTTTATGTGGCCACAAATGAGACTCCAGAACGGTTTGTTGCCTCCCTGGTCCTAGGGTGAAGGATGTCTCGGAATGGCTACAGGACATTCTGAAGGGGGAGGGTGAACAGCCGGTGGTCATGATAAACATTGGTACAAATGACATAGGTAAAAAAAAAAAAGGTTGAGGTCCTAAAAGTAGAATATAGGGAGTTCGGAAGTAAGTTGAAAAGTCGGACTCAAAGTTTGTATCTTAGGATTACTACCAGTGCCACGTGCTAGCTAGAGTAGAAATAGCAGGATATTTCGAATGAATACGTAGCTGAGGTGATGGTGTGAGGAGGAGTGTTTCACATTCTTGGGACATTGGGTCCAGTTCTGGGGCAGGTGGGACCAGTACAAACTGGACAGGTAACACCTGGGCAGGACCGGACTGATGTCCTGGAGGGAATATTGGCAAGAGTGGTTGGGTAGTGTTTAAACTAAAATATCAAGGGGATGGGAACCTATGCAAGGAGTCAGAGGAGGGGGGATTATGGACAAGAACAAAAGACAGAAAGGGGAATAAGAAAAGAGATAGGCAGAGAAATCAATGGCAAGAATCAATCAAGGCCTTGGTTAAAAATAATGGGAATGGGACAAGTAATATTAAAAAGATAAGCCTTAAGGTTTTGTGCCTTAACACAAGAAGCATTCGCAATAAAGTGGATGAATTAATTAATAGATGTAAACAGGTATGATATAGTCGTGATTTCGGAGACATGGCTGCAAGGTGGCCAGGGACGGGAGCTGAACATCCAGGGGTATTCAGTGTTTAGGAAAGACAGACAATAAGAAAAAGATGGTGGTGTTGCATTGCTGGTTAAAGAGGAAATTAACGCAATAGCGAGGGGAGATATTAGCTCCAACGATGTGGAACCTGTATGGATAGAGCTGAGAAACACTAAGGGGCAAAGAACGTTGGTAGGGTTATTATATAGATCCCCAAATTGTAGCGGTGATGTTGGGAATAGCATTAAACAGGAAATTAAAGAGGCATGCTATAAAGGAACGTTTGTAATTATGGATGACTTTAATCTGCATTTAGATTGGGCAAACCAAATTAGAAAGAATACCATAGAGGAGGAATTCCTGGCGTGTATATTGGATGGTTTTCTAGATCAATACGTTGAGGAACCAACTAGAGAACAGGCCATCCTAGGCAGGGTATTCTGTAATGAGAAAGGAATTATTGGCAATCTAGTTGTGCGATGCCCCTTGGGGATGCGTGACCATAATATGATAGAATTCCTCATCAAGGTGGAGAGTGATGTAGTTGAGTCTGAGACTAGGGTCCTGAACCTCAATAAAGGAAACTACGATGGTATGAGACACGAGTTGGCTCCGATGGATTGAGAAAACTTACTTAAATGGATGATGGTGGATAGGTAATGGCAAACATTCAAAGAGCGCATGGGTGAACTGCAAGAATTTTTTATTCCTAAACAAATACAAAAATACCTGGAAAAACTCAGCAGGTCTGACAGCATCTGCGGGGAGGAACACAGTTAACGCTTCAAGTCCGCATGGCCCTTCATCAGAACTAAGGAAAAATAGAAAAGAGGTGAAATATAAGCTGGTTGGGGGAGAGGGGGGGGGGGGGGTGGGGGGTGGTGGGACAGGTAGAGCTGGATAGAGGACCAGTGATAGGTGAAGATAACCAAAAGATGTCTTAGACAAAAGAACAAAGGGGTGTTGACGGTGGTGATATTAGCTAAGAAATGTGCGAATGGTTAAATTAAGGGTAGAAAGCAGGGCGATCAAGTGACAGAAAACTCTAGTGGGGGTGGGGCGGGGGTAAGGGATTGAAATAGGCTAAAAGGTAGAGGTAAAATAATGGATGGAAATACATTTAAAAATAATGGAGGACGAGACAGACTAGATGCAGGAAGGATGTTCCCAATGGTGGGGGAGTCCAGGACCAGGGGTCACAGTCTGAGGATACCGGGTAGACCATTTAGGACTGAGATGAGGATGAATTGCTTCACTCAGGGAGTGGTCAGCCTGTGGAATTCGCTACCACAGAAAGCAGTTGAGGCCAAAACATTGTATGTTTTCTAGAAGGAGTAAGATATAGCTCAATACCCGAAAGGGATCCAAGGGCATGGGGAGAAAGCGGGAGCAGGCTATTGAGTTGGATGATCAGCCATGATCATAATAAATGGCGGAGCAGGCTCGAAGGGTCGAATGGCCTACACCTGCTCCTAGTTTCTATGTTTCTTTGTTTATTAGGCTCTTCTTCGGAACTGATATTCTGTCAGCAGGTGGCAGTGATGCACTTTGTATGAATAAAAGAGACGATCACATAGAGTCTGAACCCATCCCAGAAACTGACTGCACCCGAAATTCATTTCTCGCAAGTGCAGTAACCGCCGTTTTTCAGGGAAATGAATGAGTCATATTACACCCAGCACGACCCTGCAGAAAGGAAATTAGATGAATTACGGGTTAATCTGTCCTTGATGGTGTTGGTTGAGGGAGGAATGTTGTCCAGGACACCGGGAGAATTCCCCTGCTCCACTTTACCGTGGGATCTGAAACTCCCACTTGAGGCCTTGGTTGAATATCTCATTGGAAGGTCTCAGACTGTCGGACGGGGACAGGAAAAGGATTGGAACGTTCAGCCGCCTGAATGCCTTCCACCTTTCGATTAGATATGACTGACATGTCCCTCAACTCCATTTATCCGCCTCAGCTCCGTATGTTTTGATACCCTGGAAAATTACATTATTCCTAGTATTCCCCCTTAAAGGAGAGACAATTCCACATTTCTCCGACACTTGGAGGTAAAAAGTTGCTTCGAGATTTCACTCCTGAATGGCTTCGGTGAAATTTTAATGATGATGACAGAACTCTCCTCATGTTGATGATGGGTGACAGTATTTTCCAAAATCGAGTAGAATTCCGACCGGTGGGGAGGAATGTTTCCAATGACAGGAACTTCCCAGGTTTTCCCTCCATTGAAATGAATGTCAGTAAATTCCGGTGGGCTGTGTAAGGGGTGTTCATGTCCCCCAGGCCAGATTGTCATTTCTGTGCCCCACACAGGAGCTGTTCAGCACCCAGACAGTGACATTAAAATCCAATGTTCAATACTGTCAAATGTATGAAACATTTTGCGCTAGAATATCAGACAATATCTCTGCAATAAAACAAGACATTTTTTTTCTCCAATCGACATTGATTTCTCCACTTCCCCTCTGCCGCCTTAACTCTTTGGCCAGAATTTTTCCGTCGGCGAGTTGGGGGCGGGTCCCGCTCGCCCATCGAGGGCTAAATTCTGCCCTATATTTTTCCAACTTTACTGAATTATCTGTTTATAATCCTGATGTATCTCAAAACTTCAATAGCCTGTGGTTTTCCTTTCTGCCGGAGCACAAGTGTCGGGGGAAGCTCTTCAAGTTTAACCCCAATAGGATGCCGTTTGATCCTCTCCCATTTTCCATTGGCCTGTCCCACAGTCCTGCCCCCCACACCCTGTGATGTCCTTCCTCTTTATCAAGGACTGGGAGAGCAGCACTGCCTGAGACATGAATGCACAGAGCTCAAAATCCCCAAGGCGGAGTTTGATTTTCTCTGAATTTTTTTTTCTATTTGTGAAACTAAATCTTATTTT
This sequence comes from Cetorhinus maximus, assembly GCF_964194155.1. Lineage (NCBI taxonomy): Eukaryota > Metazoa > Chordata > Chondrichthyes > Lamniformes > Cetorhinidae > Cetorhinus > Cetorhinus maximus. The sequence goes on along the minus strand of NC_135899.1, from coordinate 19,507,874 downwards.
CTCAAGCATTTACAAAGAAACTCCAAATACATTCTGCATAAAAACATATGTCAAGCCTCCTTTTCAATGCATTAATGCTCTCGACCTCAGCCACATCATGTGGCAGCGAGTTCCACATTGTGACCAATCGCCAGATGGAGAAATTCTCCCTAATATTGGGGGAAATATGTCACCCCAAAGCTTTCCTGCATCAGTTGAGGTGTCCCTGGGAAGGATCCATGAAGCACAGAGGTCTGTGAACCCTCTAAATTCTCTGTATCTATCTCTCGAAATACTTTCTTGAAGTTATGGTACTTTTTGCCTTAGTGTGAGCGACTGCAATCAGGAACGCATTTTAAGGATCTGGATCTCACACCTTGTTTCACCAGAGGGTTTGTAATCGGCAGCGAGTTCAGACTGGAGAAAAGTGCAATAGAATCTCGATCCCACCGATCTCCCCCTCCTCTCTCCCTCCCTCTCTCTCTCTTTCTCTCCACTGTCAACATTCCCTGGAGCCCAACCCGCCCTCGACAGGTTTCAATTATTCCCCTCCGTGCTTTAACTTTGCTTTTCCCCCTTTAGACTGGGCGTGTTATTTTTACTGTCCTGTGTGAAAGTCGCGAGGACATAGACCACGATGGAATAATAATTCCCTGAGGATCGAAGTGAACGTTATAAGAAAAAAGCTGAACTGAGGGTGTGCGGCAGCAACATCGAAACTGAAAGCGGTTTGAGTCAGGAAGTGCTGAGTGTGAACATGGCTTTCAGAGAACAGGTCCAGAATTTGACCGAGGAGACAATTTGTTCCATTTGCCTTGATTTCTTCACTGATCCGGTTTCACTGGAATGTGGACACAACTTCTGCCGCTCCTGTATCACCCAGTGTTGGGAAAAGAAGGAGAAAAACTCCTGCCCGGAATGTAGAGAGGAGTTTCCGGAAAGAAACCTCAGGGTAAATCGGGCCTTAGCGAATCTGGCCGAGAAAGTTCGAAAATTAATGCTGGATCCGAAAGAGAAGGAAAGCAAACTTCACTGTGAGGAACATCAGGAAGAACTGAAGCTGTTTTGTGAAACTGACAAGAAATTGATCTGTGTCACTTGTGTAGTTTCGCGGGAACACAAATCTCACAACTTCCTGCCGATTAAAGAAGCTGTTGAAATCTACAAGGTAAAAGGGGATATATTTTCTAAGTTGATAGTTTTATCACATTTTCATGGTCTAACACTTCAATTCTGTGATTTTCTCTCCCAATCCCAGGGTCAGCTGAAATCTTCCTTTGATTCTCTCACACAGAAGAAATCGGCGGTTCTAGAAACGGAACAGAAACAGAAGCGGAAGATTTCCGAAGTCAGGGTAAGGTCTCCCTGTGCTGGTTTTCTGGGATCTCGGTCAGTTTTGCTCCCTTTATCGCGGGACATTAATTATGTTTCACATTTCATTTGATAGGAACAGTCGAGCAGTCTGCAGACCCACATCACATCCGAGTTCACTAAAATGCACCAGATTCTCACTGAGAAAGAGCAGCGACTACTCAGAGATCTCAGGGAAGAAGAGGAGAGGATTCTAGAAAGAATGGAGAAAAACCTTCGAGCGATTGAAGAGAATTTAAATTCTATTGAGGAGAAGCTCTCAAAGTTGCAGAAACAGATGGAGCAAAAGGACGAGTTGATATTTTTAAAGGTGAGGGAATATATTGCGGGTCAGTTCAATGAAACTTCACACAGTCACAAAGTAACTGATAACTGTGGAATAAATATAGAATTTACTGAATAAATAAAAACGGAGTTAAGCACATTTCTGTCTGTTTCGTGGCAGTTTTGCGGTCTCCCCGAAATAATCGGCTTCCACATTGTCTGTAGATTCCCGAGAATACCTGTAACCTCCAGAGAATGAGTTTTCTTGATCTTCACACTTGCTTTGTGATTATTTCCGTGTTGCCAAGTTTATTTTTCACCTGGACCGCCCATTGTAATCCAGTTCCAGTTCATGTTGTGAGTGTGTGGGTGTGTCTGTTACGGTGTGTGAGAGTCACTGTGTCTGTGAGCGGGACTGATGTTGAGTTCCAGTTTATTTGACTCTCCACAACCTTCCTGCCAAAATGCATCACTTTACACTTCCGTGTTGAATCTAACATGCTCTGAGTCTGCTCATTTCACCAGCCGCCCTGTTTATGTCCTCCTGAAATGTGTGCAATTCTGGTTACCTCATGACAGAAAAGTAATTGAATTAGAGAGGGTACAGAGGAGATTTACAAGGATGTTACTAGGACTAGAAAATTGCAGCTATGAGGAAAGATTGGAAAGGCTGGGGTTGTTCTCCCTGGGACAGAGGAGACTGAGGGGAGATTTGAGATATACCGAATTGTGAGGGGCCTGATAGAGTGGGTGGGGAAGGGCCTATTTACTTAGCAGAGAGGTCAGTGACCAGGGGGCACAGATTTAAAGTGCATAGAAAGATGAGAGGGAAGATGATGAAAAACCTTTACACCCAGACGGTTATGGGATCTGGAACTCACTGCCTGTAAGAGTAGTAGAGGCAGAAACCCTCAGCTCATTTAAAAGCTGTCTGGATATTGACATGAAGTGCTGTAAACTGCAGGGCTGGTGATCAAATGATGCAAAGTGCGATGAGGCTGGGTGGCTTGTTTTTCATCTGGCGCAGACAGGATGGGCCGACTGGCCTCTTTCTGTGCCGTAAACTTTCTATGATTCTAAATCTGTTACTGTGCTCCTCACTGTTCGTGATTCATTTATTTCAGGAGGAAGCTTGTCGGAAGAGAAGGTAGGACATGTTTTCTGCTGAAACTCTGCACAATTTGGTAAAATAACTCAGAAAGGTTTTGTTATGAATTTCTTTTCTACTTACAATCGCAACATTAAAGTGCCGTTCATCGGGCGACAATAACTCTGCTTATGGTTTAAGCACCAGTCTTTTATTGTTATGACATGTTTTATTGCAGATATTAAATTAGATTTCATATAACTGGTCCACATGATTGTATTAAATTGCAAGATGCCATGCCGTCCTGAAGTGCTCACTTGCAGGCTGCAGACTGCTGTTGGTGCGGCTGTGGCCTTCCGACTGACCCTGAGAGAGCCACACCGTCCATGTTTCCATGGTGTCGACCATCCATGTCCCTGCAAGGCTCCTGACCAAACCCAGACAGTCACATGTTAAGTGGGAACAGGTTTTGTTTTTATTCCAGTAATGAACCTTGACCTGTATCCTTAACACCGAGAAGACAGACCCAGCAGAGGTGGCGGCACTGTGGTATAAATTTTGGAGGGAGTTGCCCTGGGAGTACTTAACATCGACTCGGAACCCAATGAAGTTTCATGGCATCGGGTGAAATATGGGCAAGGAAACATACTGATGATGACCACGTAGCAACCCGTTTGCCAACACCCTCCCCCCACCCCTCCCTCACATACTCTTTGGCTGATGAATCAGTACTCTTCCATGTTGAACGCCACTTGGAAGAAGCACCGAGAGTGGCAAGGGTGCAGGATATACACTGGATCGGGCACTTCAATGACCATCACCAAGAGTGACTCGTTAATGGAACTCCCTCCCTAACAGCACTGTGGCTGTACCTACACCACATGGCATGCAGCAGTTCAAGAAGGCAGCTCACCACCAACTTTTCAAGGGCAGTTAGTGATGGGCAGTAAATGCTGGCCTAGCCAGCGATGCCCACATCTCATGAACGATTTTTTTCATAAAGCGCCACTACTGGCCGAGCTGGCTATGTCCCAAAGGACATAGCTGCTAGACTGGGTATGTGGCAGGTGATGAGGTAACCAACACGAGGATAAAAACGTACTTGATCTCATCCTCACCAATCTGCCTACCGCACATGCATCTGTTTATCTCTGCAGCAGTAGGAGTGACCACCGCACAGTCCTTGTGGAGATGAACTCCTGCCTTCACATTGAGGATACCCTCATTCAAAACTGGGCATCCATGAGGCGCTGTTGGCCATCAGCAGCAGCAGATTTGTACTAAACCACACTCTGCGACCTCATGGCTCAGCATATCCTGCACTCGACTATTATCTCCACTGGGTTTGGTCAGGAGCCTTGCAGGGAATTAACCCTGGTTGAATAAGAGTGCAAGAGGGCATGCCGGAAGCAGGACTATGCATGCCTAAAAATGAGGTGTCAACATGGTGAAGCTACAACCCAGGGCTCCTTGCATGTCAAACAGCGGAAGCGGCAATGGATAGACAGAGATAAGTGATCTCACAACCAATGGATCATATCAAAGTTTTGCAGTCCTGCTACATCCAGCGTTGCATGGCGGTGGACAATTAATCGACTAACGTAAGGAGAAGAGTTCACAAATACCCCACCCTCAATGATGGGGAGCCCAGCGCATCAGTGCAAACGATTAAGGCTGAAGTATTTGCAACCATCTGCAGCAAGATGTGCCCAGTGGATGACCCATCTCGCCCTTCTCCAGAAGTCCGCAGCATCACCGATGCCTGTCTTCAGCCAATTTGATTCACTCCGCGTAATATTAAGAAATGGCTGAAGGCACTGGATACTGCAAAGGCCATGGGGCTTGACAATATTCTGGCAATAGTACTAAAGGCTTGTGCTCCAGGACTTATCGCACCCCTAGCGAAGCTGTTCCAGTACAACTGGCATGTACCCGGCAATGTGGAAAATTGCTCAGGTATATCATGTACACAAAAAGCAGGACAAATCTAACCTGGCCAAGTACTGCCTCGTAGGTCTACTCTCGATCATCAGTGAAGTGACGGAAGGGGTCTTCAACATTGCTATCAAGTGGCACTTACTAAGCAATAACCTTCTCACTGACGCTCAATTTGGGTTCTGCCAGGGTTGCTCAGCTCCTGACCTCATTTTAATCTTGGTTCAAGCATGGACAGCAGAGCTGAACTCCAGAGGTGAGGTGAGAGTGACTGAACATTACATCATTTGACCGAGTGTGGCATCAAGGAACCTAGCAAAACTGGAGTCAATAGTAATCGGAGGAAAACTCTCCACTGGTTCGAGTCATAACTATCTCAAAAGAAGATGGTTGTGGTTGTTGGAGGTCAATTATCTCATTTCCAAGAAATCACTGTAGGAGTTCTTCAGGGCACTGTCTTATGCCCAACCATCTTCAACTGCTTCATCATTGACCTTCCGTCCATCATATGTGGTCAGAAGTGGGGACGTTCGCTGATGATTGCATTATGTTCAGCACCATTTGTTACTCCTCAGATACTGAAGCACTGCATGTCCAAATGCAGCAAGACCTAAACAATATCCAGGCTTGGGCTGACAACTGGCAAGTAACATTTTCCCCACACAAGTGCCAGGCAATGGCTATCGCCAACATGAGAGAATCTAACCATCGCCACTTGATATTCCGTCGCTTGCTATTACCATTACAGAATCTCCCACTATCAACATCCTGAGGGATACCATTGAGCACAAACTGAACTGGACTAACCATATAAATACAATGGCTATAAGCACAGGTCAGAGGCTAGGAATCCTGCGATGAGTAACTCAGCCTGCCCATCACCTACGAGCCACATTTCAGGAGCACGATGAACTTTCCACTTGCCTGGATGAGTGCGGCTCCGATAACATTCAAAAAGTTTGACATCATCCAGGACAATGCAGCCCACTTGACTGACACCCCATCCACAATCATTAACTCTCTCCACCACCAACGAACAGTGGCAGCAGTGTGTACCATCTAATAGATGCACTGCAGGAACTCACCATGCCTCCTTAGACAACACCTTCCAAATCCATGACTGCTACCATCTAGAAAGACACGTGCAGAAGATGAGTGGGAGCACCACTAATTGGAAGCTCCCCTCCAAGCCACTCACCATCCTGACTTAGAACTATATCATTATTCCTTCACTGCCACTGGATCAAATTCCTGGAACGCCCTCTCTTACAGCACTGTGGGTGTACCTAGACCACTTGGACTGCAGGGGTTCTAGAAGGCAGCTCACAACCACCTTCTAAAGGGACAGTTAGTGATTGGAAATAAATGCTGGGCTATCCAGCGAAGCCCACACCATGTGAATGAATGAAAAAAATCAACGCAACAGCAGAAACGTGTTTTAAGATATAAAGGAATATTTGCACCAAACCACAAGGAGATATTAATACCAAAGATGAGGTACATTTTAAAATGCCTTAAAGGAAGAAAGAGAAATAGAGAGGCAGAAAGGTTTAGAGAAGGAATTTCAGAGCTCAGGGCCTCGGCAGATGAAGGTCCAGCTGCCAATGGTGAAGCGATTAAAATCAGGGATATTCAATTGGCCAGAAGTAGAGGAGCGCAGGTGTCTCGGAGAGTTGGGTTGATGTTTTCAGCCTTTGCTTTTATTCTACAAGCTTTGTTTGTAATAGAGCAAGTGGACAGGCTAAATGTTTATCTTCTCCTGTGATCTGTGATATACAAGCAACTAATTTGTTATCAGGCTGTGGGCCTTTGCAGGACATGAGTGTTTCCATCCTCTGCCCTTGCATTTCCAAGTTATCTTTTGCTCAGTTATAGAGAGAAATTTCACTTTCTATCACATTTGTTCTAATATGAAAAATGCTGAAAGATATGCATTTTGGGGTAGCTTCACCATTTAAATCATGTCTAAAATGCTCAAATGGGATCAATTTATAGCATTAATTCTTTAATATTTACAGGATTAGTGATGACACTCCGAAACTCTCAGTAGCAGATGTTGCAGCCCTGTCTTTCGGAAAGTACATAGGACCTTTACAGTACAGAGCTTGGAGGGAAATGATCAATTCCATTGACCCTGGTAAAACTTTTATATTAATTTTCCTAACTATAATTCCAGTTGTGAAGGAAATAAATGAGCTTCAAAGTTCCAGGGGTGTGGGGGAAACAGGAAATCCAACGTTCCTCCAGTGAGGGGTTGTGGTCGTATGATCATCATAAGATTATAAGAAATAGGAGCAGCAGGAGGCCTTTTGGCCCATTAAACCTGTCCCGCCATTTGATAAGATCATGGCTCATTTAACTGTGGCTTTAACTGCCCTTTTTCCCTGTTCCCTATAGCCCTTAACTCCACTGTCATTCAAAAATCTGTCTAATTCAGCCCTGAGTCTATACAACAGCCTGGTCTCCATTGCTGTCTGTGGAACAGAATTCCAAAGGCTAACATCCCTCAAAGAGAAGAAATTCCTTCTCATCTCTATCTCAAAAGGGAGACAGACCCCTGATTTATAAACTATGTCCACTGCTTCTAGATACCCTCACAAGAGGAATCATCCTCCCACTATCAACACTATCAAGCTCCCTCAGAATCACATATGTTTCACTAAGATCACCTCTAATTTTTCTAAACTTCAAGAGTATAGGGTTAAATGTCTCAACCTTTCTTCATCAGACAACTCCTTCATCCAGGAATCAGCCTAGCGAACCTTCCCTGAACTGCTTCGAAGACATAAATATAACTCCCTTAAGTAAGGAAATGAAAACTGTGAAGTGAAAGTCAACATTGTCCCAGAGGACCATCGGCTGCGCTCTCATTAGAGAGAGACGACTGGTGGTGAGTTTAACCTGAGGGTCACCACACCTCAGGTGTGGGGTGAGGTTGAAAAGGCAGGGCCTTCATGGATGTTCAAAACCTCCCCACACATGAACAATTCCTCCCCCTCCCCCACTCTTTAGGTTAAAGTCCTCTCCACAGACCTAGTTGTACAATTTGCCAGGACACTGGTTCCAGCGTGGTTCAAGTGAAGGCCATTCTAATAGTTTCACTCACTTTTTCCCCAGCATTAGTGCCAGTGCCCCATGAATTGAAACACATTTTTCCAACACCAATCTTTGAGCCACACATCCAATTCTCTGATCGTATTCGATCCATGCCAATCAGCTGATGCCTCAGGCTGAGATTATTACCTTTGAATTTAGTGCCTAACTGCACATACTCTTTCAGTAGAACCTCTTTCTTAGTCCTATCAATATGAGTATCCACGGGGACTATAAGAACTGAATGCTTTTCCTTCCACTCCAAGTTCCTCGCCAGCCCTGAGAGGATTACTTTGACTCTGGCACAGGGCAGGCAACACAGCCTTTGGAATGCATGCACTTGCCTGAAGTGAAGAGTTTCTATCCCCCTAACTAACCTGTCCCCTACTACAATGACATTCCTTTTTGCATTTGGATAGCTTCCTGCACCACTGTGCCATAGTCAGTTTGCTCATCTTCCCTGCATTCATGCTCTCGTCCACATGAGGTGCAAGGGCTTTGAATCTGTTGGGCAATTGCAAAGGCTGGACTTTCTAACCTGACTTTCTTCCCTTTCCCTGACCACTGAACAAATCGGAATACCTAAGGGTGTCACTGCCTCCTGGAACAAAATGTTCTGGTAACTTTACCCCTCTTCAGTGCATTGCACTGTCCAAATCACGGATTCCAGTGGATCAGCTCAGAGCTGAGGTTCCTCAAGCTGCAGACACTTACTGCAGATGTGGTTGCCGTAAATCAGACGGGTAGCCTCTGGTCCCCACCTGCTGCAACTGCAACACATCACCTGCCCATCTTTATTTCATTTTTATCTAACTGATTCGATTTCAAGTGGCTCTGGTGGAACGCAAACAGAGGATTATAAGCATTTTATTGCTGTGTAAGTGCCACTTGATGGCATTGTCAACATCACATTCTACAACTTGCCTGAAGATTGAGAGTAGACTGTTGGACCATTGATTGTCCACATTGCATTTGTCCTGCTTTTTGTTGGCAGGATATACTTGGGCAATTTCCCACATTGTCGAGCAGATGGCTGTGTTGTAAGTCGACTGGAACAATTTGGCTATGGGTGTCACTAATTTCAGAGTTAAAATCTTCAGTACTACAGCTGGGATGTTGTTAGTGTCCATTGCCTTTGCTGTTTCCAGTGAGTTCATCCCTTACTTGTGATCATGTGCAGTCAGTTGCCTCAGCTGAAGACTGGCATCTATGACATTGGTAACGTTGGAAGGAGACCAAGATGGATCATCGAGGTCATTGTTTCTCCTGCAGCTGTTGCCCTGATTTGAGATGTGGTGGTTGCCACGAGTACTCAATCAGTGTTAAATCTGCTATGTGAGTGGCACGGATGCAGTTTTAAGGCTAAGAGACTGAAGCTCTACGCTGTCTTCTTAACAGTAGAAAATCAGAGGCTGCACATTATTCTTGACTGCAAGAGGGATTTGGGTGTAATATTAAAGAGATGTTTGTGCATTTGCCTAAATCCTTTGTCGACCGCACATGGAGATTTTGGTGGCGTGCTCGTCTACTTTATCTCCATTATCAAAGGTGGCAGTAGGCCTCACATAAAAGGTTTGCAACCATAGAATGATAGAAAAGTTACGGCGCAGTAAGAGGCCTGCGCCAGCCAAAGAAAAAAGAAACTAGCCGCTCATTTTAATCCCAATTTTCAGCTCCTGGTACATAGCTGTGCAGGATACAACACTTCAGGTGCAGATCCAGGTACCTTTCAAATGAGTTGAGTATTTCAGCCTAAATCACCAACCAGGCCAAGACTTCCAGACGCCCATCACCCTCTGGGTGCAAAATATTTTCCTCATTTCCCCTCTAATCCTTTTACCAATCACTGTAAATCTGTGCCCTGTGGTAACCAGCATCTGATACAGTTCCATCACAACGTCTTTGCCTTGGACTTAAATACCTCATCCAATAAAGAAAAGCATTCCATATGGTTTCTAGACCACTGTACCCACTTGTACTGCCACCTTCCAGGATATGCGGCATACACGCCAACGTTCCTCAGCCCCACCTCAAATGCATTACACACACTTATCCGGATTGAATTCAATTTTTCCACTCAACAAAACCATTGATATAATTCTGGAGATAACAGCTACCCTCTACACTTCCAACTACAGGGAAAATGTTTGTGTCATCAGCAAATTTCCCAATCATACCTCCCACATTTACGCCCAAACCATGAATATATGCAACAAGCAGCAAGGACTCCAACACTGAGCCCTGTCAATCACCACTGGAAACCATTTTCCATTTGCAAAAATATCTATCGACCATTACCTTTTGTTTCCTGTTGCTGAGCCAATTTTGGATCCAACTCACCACCTTCCCTGTGACCCATGTGATCTCACTTTCCTGACCAGTCTGCCATGTGGGACCTTGTCAAATGCCTCACTAAAATCCATGTGGACAATGTCTGCTCCACTACCCTCATCAATCCTGCTTGTTGGTTCCTCAAAAATTTCGATTAAGTTAGTAAGACATGATCTTCCCCTACACAACCATGCTGGCTATTCCTGATCAATCAATGCCCTTCTAAGTGACACTTTATCCTGCCTCTCAGAATTGATTCCAATAATTTGTCCACAACTGAAGTCAGGCTGACCAGCCTATCATTTTCTTGCCAATCCCTCACAAGCTTTTTAAATAATGGTACAATGTTCAAAGACCTCCAACCATCTGGTACCTCACCTGTCTCTAGTGAGGATTGGAACATAATCCTCAGGGCATCCATTATTTCCTCCCTGGCTTCTTTTAACAACCCGAGATACAATCCATGTGGTCCTGGTTATATATCCACGTTCAAGGATGTCAGTTCCTCCATTACTTCCTCTCTCACTATACTTATTTTATCTAATATTTCACACTACTCCTCTTGAACTAGAATGTTTGCATCATCCCTCTCTTTAGTGAAGACTAAGACAAAGTACGCATTGAGAACCCTGCCCACATCCTCAGCATCAACGCACAGGTTACCATGTACATCTCTGATAGGCCCTACCCTTCCTTTAGTTATTCTTTTGCTCTTAATGTACTGGCAAATCTCCTTAGGGTTTTATATGATTTTACCTGCCAACATTTTTGCAAATCCTCGCTTTGCTTTCCTAATTTACATATTTACTTCACCCATGTACTTTCTATACTCCTCTAGACTTGCTTTTTGTGACTGCCATGAGCCTTCTTTTTTTGCTTCATCTTGACCTGTCTGCTTCTGTGTAACCTGGGGGCTCTAGATTTGTCAGTATCACCATTCTTTTTATGGGGACATGTCTCCACTGTGCCCATAGAATCTTGCTTTTGACAACATTTTCCCGTCTAATGACTCTACCCAGGCCACTTTCGCCAATTAACCTCTCAGCTTTGTAAAATTTGTCTCCCCCCAATTTAGAACTTTTATCCCTGCTTTCTATTTACCCTTTTCCATAATGGTGTTAAATCTAACTGTCTTATGGTCAGTATCTCCAAAATGGTCACCCACTGCTACTTCATCCACTTGCCCAGGTTCATTTGCTAAGACTAAATCTAGAATTGCGCCCCCTCTCGTTGGGCTTGTTATGTGCTGGCTAAGAAAGTTCTCTTGAATGCAGTTCAAGAATTTTGTGCCCTCTGTGCCCTTCACACTGTTTGCATCCCAATTCATATTAGGGTAGCTAAAGCATCCAAATATTGCCGTCCTATTGTTTTTGCACTTAGAAATTTGCCTACATATTTGTCCCATTCCACCATTTGGGGGCCTGAGTACACTCCTAGTAGTGTGCCTGCCCCTTTTTTATTTCTGAGCTCCACCCATAGGGCCTTATTTGATGCTTCATTTTGGATGTCATCCCTCCTTTCAGCTGTCATTGATTCTTGAATCGATAATGCTACACCCCCACCTTTTTTATCCCCCTCTCTACCCTGCCTGAAAACTCTATATCCAGGGATGGTAATCTGCAATTTTCGCCCCTCCGTATGCCAGGTTTCTGTTATGGCGATGATATCATGCTGCCATGTGTCTAACCAAAGTGCATTGGATATCATTGAAGGATCATTGCTTGTTTAGAGCACGAGGAGAGGGAGTGTCGATTGGACCTGTGCTGAGGACTGTGAGGAGATCCATGTGAATGATCAGCAGCTTTAACTGTCCTGTGCAGGGTCCATGCAGGAAAGAAGTTTTCCTTGACTGTGGGTGTCACAATGACAGATCACGGTCTTCCACTTAAGCTAAAGTCCATCTGAGACTCAGACTTGTAGGGGTCTCTGTGACTGGAGGGTCAGGGGCCTTCCACCTCAGCAAAGCATAGTGCAGGTGAGGCACTCAGTGAAAGGACTACAAAGTAACCCCTAAACTTGTTGGCATGATAAACATGTCAAAGGATATGCGATTATGATGTGTGAGTGGTGACTGGCGGGGGGGGGGGGCGCAGGAACATGATAATTTCTCATCAATATGCATGGAGCAGCGATTTATAGGGGTCAAACGTTCTCATGTTGCTCCTCCCTGTCTGGTTATGGTTGAAAGAGCTCTCTGCTAGGTCGGCTCCCCTTTGAGAGCAGGTGTCAGGGTTAGCAAGAGCCGGCCTCAGGGAAGTCAAGATGGCGGCCATTGGCCTGGCCACAGGTGTATCACAGGCGGTGCTCTTATCTACAAATGGGTGAAAGGCAATGCTGGAGGTGGCTTCGTAGATCCCGGGATCTATCTGCCAGCTTCTCCACAATGAGCTGCGGCCATAAGGGCTTGGAGGGAATCCAATGCTGGTGGCATTGAAGGTCACGCCCGCCTTGAACTTCTTTAATAATGGACCCATCTAGGGCTTCACTTGGGATCAATGCGTCAGCTTTCAGTCAGTGACACACAAGTGTATTCAGAATGCCCAATCAGGATAGTGCATCTCAGGAAAGTTTAGATTTGACATTCCTTCCAATCTGTCGTGTTCAGGACTTTGTCAGTGCATTGCTGAAATCACAATTCTACTTACAGGTGCCTGAGGTTGCAGGAGATGGTGCAGATCCTAATAAGCGCATTTGGCGCCAGGGTTCAGCATTTTATTATAGTTGAGCACATGCAAGGCTCAAACCAACAGCAGGGAAGATGTCACTACTGCAATTTAATTCTGCTCTCATAAATAAAGGTACATTTGCGAAACCTATGGTCAGTAAGCAAGAAGGTGCTGGGGCCTTCCAGCCTCCAAAGGATAGAAAACCAAAAAGTTCAACAAATGTCCCGGAAGCTTACTCTGCCCGGAATCTGGTAACTATCAGATTGGTATGGGCCTGTCTACCACATCATATTCCAGCTATAGCCTCTGCATGTGGTTTGGCCACATCCTGGCCCTCCCATCCCCTTCATTGTCCTTCTCATCGGAGCAGACATCTTGCTTCCCCATGTCTCGCACAGGCAACACATCCCCATTTTGTATCACGAGGCTGTGCAGGGTGCAGCAGACAATGATGATCTGAGACATTCTCAGTATGGGAAAGCACTGCCTGAGCCATCCAAGCATCTGAACCTCATCTTTAGGAGCTCAATCATCTGCTCAGTCAGGGACCTGGTGGGGGTATAGCCATCATTGTATCTCCTCAGCAGTACTCTGCGGGTGGTGAACTGGCATCATCAGCCATTTTTGCTTGGGGTATTCCTTGTCCCTGAGGATCCTGCCCGGCAATCACCGAGATAGTTCCTTTAATACCCTCCACTACCCTCGAGACCCTACAGAGAGACCATTGCCTTGGTAACATAGAAAGACTAAACACATGAGCCCTTGTCAGGCATGACCATTCAGTTGGGGGTATGGAGTTTTGGAGTCATGAGTTGGCCACCACCCGTGCTCCTTGGAGGCTTCCACCTCTCTCTCTCCATTCATCCCTGCCTCTGACTGCAGCTGATGGCGAATGGACAGAATGAATGGAAGCTCCATACCTTGCTGGGATCTCGATGTGATGAGATGGGCATAAACCTGCTGACGTGTGGGCTTCACCATAGAGGGGAGAACACGACTGAGCATGGATGACATCCAGTTACCTCATAATTATTAGGGTGTGCCTTTAGTCGGCCATTTGCGCTGACCTTGAGCACCACCCACCAAAAAGACCTTGCTCCCACTTCGAGGCATCTTACTTACTGACTAACTGCGTGGTCAACGCCAGATTTGAAGAATGGTGTGTGTCACCTTCCAAACTTCATCCGCCAACTTCTACCCTTCCCCCTGCCACCCACCAACTTCCCCCCATCACATTAACCCACCCAATATCAGCTTTCCACTCCCCTCTGTCATGCTTGAACCTCCCTTCGTTCCACTGGGCATTATTCTGATCCACCTCCACATGCCCTCCCGACCCTGAGATCTGATGTGTACAGGCCCAACCTAAACAACCCCTCAAAACCTTTATTAACCAACCATGCAATAATATACACTTCCAACACCAGTTGTTCAGTGAGATCCGCTTGTCGGAACCCATTCCCACGTGGTCAGTCTGCTGAATGACTTCTCCTGCACGACTTCCTGTGACTGATCACGTCACGCTTTCCTGGCTGTCCTTGTGGCTGTGGCTTTATATCCCTTTCTGACCCTGGTCCCTTGATATATAAGTTAATACCTTGATTCGGGTCATCCAATTGTGTTTCATGCTTTATCAATCCCTCCACCTGCATGTGGTCATTTCCTGCTCTCAGCAGGGGATATCTCCAGGTGTATGCCAGCTATGGATGTAATATCTGTATCTTGATAAGGCAGTAAGAAAGCTATTCACACATATCCAGAGAGGCCATTGTCTATGAAAGTTGCTGTAGATGGAGTGCCTGTTGGTGAGCCACCACCTCAATGACATGTCCTGAAATGTCTGTGTGTTTAGTTAAAACTGTCTTTATTTTTAAACAGTTGAAAAAGAGTTTCAGAAAGAGTAAACCTTGTTTGGATGGTAACGCAATATGTGAAAATCAGACAGTAAATCAGTAACCCAGCTTACATCGTGCTCAATATCAATCTCCATCGGAGTTAATGGAAACAGATATTGAGTGGAATGTGTTCCAAGCTGCTACTTCAGTGTTGTCCAAGTCACACAACCGTCCATGACAAATTTCAACCCCTCCCTCTGTGTCTCCATGTCACCTTGGAGCATCTGCTGTTGACTCTTGATTGCCTTCTGGATGAGAAAATCTGGATGGTGAACATGTCCCTCGTGTGCAAGTGCACGGGTATAGAAAGGAGCAGTTTCAGGTACAGTGTTTGCACCAATGAGCACGTCAAATAGGACTCTGGAGGAGTAATTTCTGCATTTCTGGGCACCACACTTTGGGAAGGATGTCAAGACATTGGAGAGGGTACAGGGGGTACTTACCAGCACAATAGCACTGATGAGGGACTTCAGTTTACAGGGTAGTTGGATAAGCTGCTAATGCTCTCCCGAGAACAGAGAAGTTTAAAGGGAGATTTAATGCAGGAATATGAATTATGGGGGCTTTATTGAGCAGATCAGGAGAATCTGTTTACTCTGGTAAGTGTGTCTGTAACTAAAGGCTAAGATTTAAAATAATCACCAAAAGAATTAGAGGGGTAATGAGCAAAAATGAAATCTCACAGACTATGTTCATGATCTGCAATTCATTATCTGAAAATGTGGATTTCATAGGAACTTTCAAAAATGAATTGAAGATGTTCTCAAATGGACTAATATGCAGGGATCCGGGCAAAAAGCTGGACTAGAAGATTAAATTGGACAGCCTGCACAAGTACGATGGGCTGAATGGCCTCCTTCTGCACCATAAGATTCCGTTATCTAGTCCAACTCATAATTGGGCTGGGATGTTTTTAAGGGACTAGGGCAGTCCCGAAAACAGGCGTTAGGCGCCATCCATCTGCTAATGTTGGTGCTGTTTTGGACTCTGTCCAAAAATTGGGATGTCCTGAGACTCAAGCCCTGAGCCTTGGGTTTCCTGGACATGGATGTGGGCGACAGTGAAAAGCTGAGCACATTTATTTTCCTGTTTACAATATGGAGATGGGGGAGGCAGCAGTGTTTTTCTCAGCTCCTCAATGCTCCTGTCCACACTGTATGACACAATGCCCACACCCCTCCCACTGCTGTCTGGCCCCTTCACACTCTACGCTCACCTACCCAGTGTCTCCCCAATATCACCCACCCAAATCTGCACTTGCTCCTCCCGCATCTCTGCTCTCTCCCCTCCCCCACTCTCTATACTCGCCACCCACTCCCTCTAACCTCCCCCCACCTGTCCTCCCTTCCTCGATTTCTTGCTCCCATGCACCCTCTGCCTCCCCCCCTGCAGATTTTCCTCACAACCCTCCTTCCTCACCTGCTTTCTCTCTCATCTCACTTTCCTGGTCCCCTGCTCCCCTCCACCTCCCGTCCCGTGGCCTTTGTTCTTTCTCTCCGTCCATTCCTACACATACTCCACTCCCCATCCATCCCCTCTCTCACTCACTTCCCTCCAGTCAGTCTTCCCTCCCCATTCCGCACATCTTCCCTCATCTAGGTCCCATACTCTCCCTGTCCTCCCTGTCCCGCACACTGTCCCTCGCAACCCCCCCTCTTTACCCTCCAGCTTTCTTTCTCCCCTCCCTCTCCCTTGCTCTCTCTCCGCTCCACCTCCCAACCTCTCTCCACTCCCCCTTCCACCATCTCAGCCCTCCCCTTCCACCATTGTCACTGTCCCCTTCAGCTAACTCTGGCTCCACTCTGTCCACTCATTGACCACACCCCCACCCCTCCCAATCTCTCACTCCTTCATCACCCTTTCTCCCTCCCCTCCCCCTCCCTCTCCCCTCTCTCTATTCACACGTTTTTTCTCTCTCTCTCTCCCAATCCCGCTCCTGTGTTTGGGTTGCTGAGCTGTAACTAGTGGAGTGACACAGGGATGAGCGCTGGGAACTCAACTATTTACGATCTATATCAATGACTTGGATGAAGGGACCGAATGTCTGGTAGTTAAATTTGTTCATGACACAAAGATATTAGGAATTTAACTTGTTAAGAGCACATGAAGAGTCTACAAAAGGATTTTGATAGATTAATTGTTAGTTAATTTATCGGGTAGATTATAATGTCCAAATTCATGAACTTGTCCACTTGGCAGGAAGAATATCAAGGCAACGTATTATTTTAATAGAGAGGATGATTAAAACTATATTGTTGGAGTTCTGACTGTGTATTTTCGGTGTGGAGCGATTGTAAGTTCACACCTGTGGGAATAACCTTTGTGTTGTCTGGAGATTGTAACATTTAAGGTTCAGAATGTACCAAGGGTTGATACATTCAGATCCTGTCTCAGGGCAAGGGGGGCTGAACCCTGCTGGGAGATCACAGGTTAACAGGTGAATTCAAAGGTCAGTGAACAACCATTTGTGTTCATTTGTATTGAGTTAAAAGAGTTGGGAGCAGCAGCTGGTGCAGCAGCTCAGCTGAGGTGCTGGGACCGTCCCTGTGTTGAGATGCTGGAGTGGAACTGCTGTCAGCAGGTTATAATTTGCCTTACAAACTACCAGGAGACTCAGGTACAGGCCACGATCTTTCATTAGTGATTCAAGCGTACGTAGGGAGAGACAGCGTGGGGCAGTCTTGACCGAGCTGTGCAGATTACAGCGAAATCTTTTTATACACAATTAGTCACAGACTCATAATCTAATCTTGTCAATTCACAATCATATGCTTAAAGAGGCCTTCGGCTTTTGTCACTTATTTCCCGTGTGTACAGACACGCGACATTGTTCTCATCCTCGCAAGACCACCATCTCCTGCTGACTGTGCAGGAGTCTGTGCCTCCAGACTACAACAGCCACTCACTCCCTGGCCTTGTTCTTTGTTCTACTGCCTTGCCCATCATCTCCTTTCTTATTCTGTCTGAACCACATCTGCTATTCTCCCGTTCTGCTTTTCTGCTTATATTTTATTGTTACTAACAGGCAATTCTAACTAAAATTGTTTAACCCTTTCAAGATACTGGAGTAGAACAGCTCTTGGCAGGAGTAGATCGTCCAGCCCTTCCAGCCCACTCTGGCATTCAATGAAATCATGGCTGATTCTCTACTTCAACATCATTTTCCTGCACTATCCCCGTATCCATTGATGTTTTTAATATGTAGAAAACTATCCATCTCAGTCTTGCGCATACTCAGTAACTGAGCCTCCACAACCGTCTGGGACAGAAACTTACAAAGATTCATCACCCTCTGAGTGAAGAAATTCCTCCTCATCTTGGTCTTAAATGACCTGCCCCTTAATCTGAAACTGTGTCCCCTAGTTCTCGACTGCCCCACCACCGCAACCAGGGAAACACCCTTCCTGCATTTATCCTGTCAAGTCCTGTCAGAATTTTGTATGTTTGAATGAGATCACCTTTCATTTTTCTAAACTCCAGAGAGCAAAGGACCCGTCTATTTAATCTTTGCTCACAGGACTGAAAGGTCCGAGGAATACTCTGGTACAAAATTTCAACACTCGGAGTCCAGATGCAATATTCAAGTGGTTCCTTTATTACACATGTGGGCAGCTCACGCTGAGCAATCCAGGCGCTTCTCCACCGAGGTTCAAATGAGCACAGTTAATATATATTTTTTTACTACCAGTTACAACTTAATGGTGCTAGTTAGATAAAGGCCACAACACAATAATCTGATCATTGTGTTCTTGTACAGTAATTGCAGTGCAGAGACTGGGCATTATCCTTTTGGGAGACAACAAAGAATATGCGTTTGTTCTAGACAAAAGGTTTACGGGGGCTGACTGGGTGTGTTTCGGGGCTATCAAATGGTGTTAAATGGCCTTCCCCATCTCTTGATCGAGTCATCCTGAGTCCCTGCCCATGTGTGTCTCCCATTTCCTAATAGCAAATTTACAGCTGAGCCCTTTGTACAAGTTTTTATCTTTCATGTAAGGCTGTGATTGTCTGTGTATGCTTTGGCAACCGAGTTGCTGGTCCTAGCTGGCACTTTAAAATAAATCCAAATTTTCTGCATCTTCAGGATAATCCCTCCATTCCAGGAATTTATTTGTGAACCTTCATTACACTCAGTCTATGGCAAATATACCTTTCCTCATGTTCGGAGACCAAAGCTGCACATATTAGTCCAGATGCCGTCTCACCAAGGCGATATATAATTGTAGTAAGACACCTTTACTCCTGTAACCAAATCATCTTGCAATAAAAGCCAACATAGCATTTGCCTTCTAAATTCCTTGCTGTACCGGCTTTCAGTGACTCATGAACATGGACACATAAGTCCCTTTTATGCTTAACATTTCCCAGCCTCTCTCCATTTAAGAAATACCCTACATTTTGGTTTTTCCCACAAAAGTGGATATCCTCACATTTCTCAACCTTGAATTCCATCTGCCACATTTTTGCCCACTCACTGAGCCTCTCCAAATCTCCTTCAATCATCTCTGCATCCTGCTCACAACTGACACTTCCATCTGCAAACTTGGAAATATTACATTTGATCCCAACATTCAAATCATTGATATGGATTGTGAATGTCTGGGGCCCAAGCACCTATTCTTGCGATACCCCACTAGTCACAGCCTGATCACCTGAAAATGACCCATTTATTCCTACTCTTTGTTTTCTGCCCATAAACCAGTTCTCAATCCATGCCAGTACATTCCACCAAATTGCATTTGCTCTGATTTTGTTTGCACACCTCTGTTGTGGAACCTTATCAAAAGCTTTCTGAAAATCTGAATAAACGACATCCTCCAGTTACCCTTTCCCTATTCTCCTAGTTACATCCTCCAAAAACTCCAACAGGGGTTTGTTAAACGTGATTCCCCTTTCATCAAGTCCATGTTGATTCTGCCCAAGCTTCCCATTATTTCTAAGCGTCCCGTTATCACATCCTTTATTTTAGGCTCTTGCATTGCCCCTACGACTGATGTTAGGCTAACAGGTCTGTAATTCCCTGTTTTCTCTCTTCCTTCTTTCTTAAATAGTGGGGTTACATTTGCCACCTTCCAATCTGCAGGAACAATTCCAAAGTGACTCAAATTTTGAAAGATGACCACCAATGCACCGACTTTCTCTACAGCCACCTCATTCAACATTCTGGGATGTAGATCATCAGGTCCAGGGGATTTATCTCCTTTAGGTCCCATTAATTTCTCTTGTACTCTTTTTTTACCTAATAATATTGTGTTGCAGTTCCTTGTTGATATTTGTCCTTTGATCCTCCATTATTCTGGGGGGTTTTTAATGGTGATAATTGACATTTTGGCAGATTATGAGCAAGTTCATGTGATTTGCCTTACTCGTGTCTGTCATTAACCATATGGTTTGTGGTGTGTTCGACCGCAGTTTTCCTGTTAATTAATGTTTACCTCATGTTAATTCTTTATGTTAGAATATAAGAGGTAATATTATCTGTTTGCATTGTTGACTCTTGGTTAGTAAAATTCTTCTGTTTGTTTCAAAACATGGAATCTTATGGATTTATCCTCTTAGCAAGCAACTGGGATTTCAAATTTGGTCGACTAACATAAAAAAGTTAATGGTCACTAAGCAGATCATAACCAAATTTGAGGGTCTTGCCTGGGGCTGTAACAAATTTGGGGCCTGGCCTTGCAATGTACCAAGGGAGACAGCAGAACACTACAGTAGAGAGGGATCTGGACAATCTGGTACATGAATCACTAAATTACTTTGCAGGTACAGCAAGTGATTAGGAAGGTAAATGGAATGTTCATGTTTATTGCAAGAGGAATCGAGTACTAAACTATGCAATTGTTGCTACAGCTGTACAGGGTCTTAGTGAGACTGCATCTGAAGTCTGTGTACCATTTTGATCTCCTTACTTAAGAAATGAGATAGTTACATAAGACGCAGTTCAGAGAAGATTCGCTCGACTGATTCTTGGGATGAATGGATTATCTTATGATAAAAGGTAGAACAGGTTTGGCCTTTACTCATTGGAGTTTAGAAGGATGAGAGGTGATCTTACTGAATCGTGTAAGACGCTGAGGGGATTTGACAAGGTGGATGCCGAGAGGACATTTACCTTGGAGAGGCATCTGGAAATAGGGGACAGTTTTAAAATTAGGAGTCTCCCATTTAAGACTGAGATGAGGAGAATTTGTTTTCTGTCAGAGGGTGGTTAGTGTTTGGAATTCTCTTCCCCGGCGAGCAGTGGAGGCTGGGTCATTGAATATATCCAATCAGATCAGCCATTATCTCCTCCCCTTCTCTCTTTTTCACTCTGCCCGATTTGCGTTCACCCTCCAGTTCTTGCTCGCTCTCTCTCTCACGCCTTTAAGCTCTCCCTGCTCCCCTGCACTCTCTACCCCTCCATCTCGTTCTCCCTCTCACACCATCACACTCTCCCTGCCCCCCTGCACTCTCTACCCCTTCATCTCACTTTCACCCTCGCACTCTCCCTGACCCCCTGCACTCTCTACCCCTCCATCTCGTTCTCCCTCTCACACCATCACACTCTCCCTGCCCCCCTGCACTCTCTACTCCTCCATCTCGTTCTCCCTCTCACACCATCACACTCTCACTGCCCCCCTGCACTCTCTACCCCTTCATCTCACTTTCACCCTCGCACTCTCCCTGCCCCCCTGCACTCTCTACCCCTTCATCTCACTTTCACCCTCGCACTCTCCCTGCCCCCCTGCACTCTCTACCCCTCCATCTCACTCTCACATCCCCACACACTTCCTGCCACCCCCCCTGCTCTCTTTACTCCACCCTCTCTTTCTTACCCACTCTCCCAATCTCTGTCATGCTGGTCTCTCTCTCTCTCTCTCTCCGGCTCCCATGTTCTCAAACCCTCCTGCTCTCACTCTCTCCCACCTCTTCCTCTCTATCAGTCCACCCACACTCTCCCTCTCCACGTTCCTGCTCCCTCCTCTGCTGCCATTTTCTCTCCTCAACTTCACATTCCCCCCCCTCCATCTCTTTCCAGCTCTCTCTCCCTCCCTCTCTCTCTCTCTCTCTCCCTCCCTCTCCCTCTCTCCCTCTCCCTCTCTCTCTCTCCCTCTCTCTCTCTCTCTCTCCCCCTTCCTCACACTCTCTCCCCCTCCCCAGCCCCTCTCTCTAAATCACTGACTGTGTTATTTTAACTTTCCCCCAGCTCCAGCCTCTCTGACTCTGGATCTGAACACAGCGAATCCCCGGCTCATCCTGTCTGAGGACCGGACCAGTGTGAGACTCGGAGACAAACGGCAGCCGCTCCCTGACACCCCGGAGAGGTTTGATCCCGGGGTCTGTGTCCTGGGATCAGAGGGATTCACATCAGGGAGACATTACTGGGAGGTGGAGGTGGGGGAGAAGACTCGGTGGTGGCTCGGAGTGGCCCGAGAGTCTGTGAACAGGAAAGGGGGAATCTCCCTGATCCCCGAGTCCGGATTGTGGGTTGTGGGGCTGGATCCCGGAAGAGGTTATTTAGCCGCCACCTCCCCCTCTGAAACCCCCCTCACCCCGAGTGTGAATCCCCGGAAGATCGGGGTTTTCCTGGACTATGAGGGTGGACAGGTGTCATTTTACAATGCGGACAACATGTCCCATCTCCACACTTTCACCCACACTTTCACTGGGAGAATCTTTCCCATCTTCTGCCCGGGATTGAATGACGGCGGGAAAAACTGGGCACCACTGAGAATCTGCGGGATTCAAGGTCACTAACAGATCCATCCCATAATTTCACACCGGCTCCCTGCCTCCTGCCAGCTTTAAACTGATGGGTGTGGGTCTCAGTCACAGGTGGAGAGAGAAGCCAGGTTAACATTCCGGGTATAAACCCTGTATGGGAACTGGGAACTGAAAGATCAGCGAGGACCTCTGTAGGGCTGGGGGAAAGAAGGAGGGGGAGAGAAGAAACAAATAGAAGCTCAATTGTAGAGAGGAACTTACAGGGTAGAATGAGCTGTGAACTGCAGGAACCCGGTGACCTTCCTGCCTGTAATGTTGCTCCACAGGCGGAAGGTGGTGGGACATCAGCTTGTTTGAGATGAATCAGTTTAGTGATTCTCAAACTGGGGTCCGGGGAGTCTTTCCCGGGGGGTCCAGGAAATAATTTCTCCAGAGGGTGGGAGAGAGAGAGAAAAGCACAAGAGGGGGAGGAAGTGAAGTGGGGGAAATGACAAGCTCCCCGCTTTGTATAAATTCCCAGGAGTTAGTGTTATTCCTGCATGAGCAGCTGTCAAGATTTCCACCCCCAAACCTCCCGAATTCTCTCCCTTCTTCACGGTGATGGACATTTCGGCTGTCATGGTTTTCAGCGGTGAGTCTGATATTTCCTTTCGGTAGGAGGGGAGGTGGAAGACCAGCTGCTGCTGTGATACTCGTCTGTCTTCAATTTGGGCTCAGACAGTGAGCAAGTGCCGTTATCATGCTGCCTGGCCTGCTGAGTATTTCCATTATTTTCTGTTTATATTAATCT
Source organism: Cetorhinus maximus (assembly GCF_964194155.1). NCBI lineage: Eukaryota > Metazoa > Chordata > Chondrichthyes > Lamniformes > Cetorhinidae > Cetorhinus > Cetorhinus maximus. The sequence goes on along the minus strand of NC_135899.1, from coordinate 19,484,759 downwards.
CTAATTGGTTTGTTTCTTGTAATCGCGATAAAACTGTCATCTTGACTTTCTTCAAACTCTCACCATGTTTCAATAACACTGAATAACTGGACTGGGTTGGTACACGCCTGTAAATATTTCCCAGACTGTCATATCCAAGTGGGTACTCTGTAATAAAATTGGAGGGGTGTTTCCGGTTTCGTTTACGTTAAAATGTGAACGTGCTTCGAGACTGTTTGAGCATGTAAATGATGTGACACTGTTGTGAATACTGATGTGATAGTCTGTCTGTATTGAACGTGATGTGTGAACTGATCGGGTATGTATGCCATTAACAGGCAGTGTTAACCATGTGAAAAGTAGTTCAGTTGCTGCATTAGAATGTTTGTCATGGGCTTTCTCTTGTACTGAAGCTCCTCCGAGTGCAACATGATCATTTGAATATCATTGCAATGTCTGTGATGGTCATTTTGAAATGTTCTTTTAGATATTTTAGGAATAAAGTATATTTTGCAAAAAAAATGTGGAGTCACAGTTATCATTTATCTCTGGTTTGTCTGCTCTGTCTCATCACTTTCCTGTCAGTGAAATAGTCCTTAAATCACTATTATGTAGTTACCTATTTTATTAAAAATATGTAACTCTGTACATGTAACCTGTTCATATTATCATTTTTATATAGCATTATAATTTACATTGAGAGTCCATGATTACATTTGTAAATTGGTTCTTTAACGAAAAGAATCTGAAAACGAGTGGAATAGAAGCCGTTTTCTCAAAAAGGACACAGTTCATCATTAAATCTAAGAAACAGAAACTAAACATGCTATTTGTTTTATTTACAAATTGCTCCAGAGTCTGGGTCCTTACAGCCCCCATTCCAAATTTACCTGGATGATTTTAAGAGCTTCTGGATGGAGTAAATGGAGTGACAGATGCCTGTAAATTGTCCTGAAGTTTACTCTGGTACTTCAGCCATCACTCCCGCGGATAGGGACCTGAGATGGGCAGTGGAAATGCCAGCCTGCTTCAGGTAGGAAGCAATGCAAAATCGTAAAATCACAATGCACTGACTGTGGTCAATCAGCCCCCTCTGTCTGGAGAGGCACCTTGATAGAGCTATTCAACTGGTCCCAGTCCAGTTCCTTTTCCCCCACTGCCAATCCCTTTTTGAAAGTTAGTTTTGAATATTGTTTCCACCACACTGGCAGGCAGTACATTCCAGATAATAATGGGCTGCGGGAAAATCCGTATTCATCTCACTCTGGATTTTTTTTAAACAATACCTTACACCTGTATCCTTTGGTTGCTGAACCCTCTGCCACTGGAAACAGTTTCTCCCTATTTTCTCCAAACCTTTCATGATTTTGTACTTCTCTATTAAATTTTCCATTAAACTTCCCTGCAGAAGCACTGGTCATAATCTTCCAATCCCCTTAGGTACAGGAGAGGAGCCAGAGGACTGGAGAATTGTAAATGTTTCATCCTTGTTCAGAAACGGTCTAAGAATAAATCCAGCAGCTCCAGGTAAGACAGTTTAACCTCTGTGCTGGGAAAGCTTTTAGAAGTGATAACCTTGGGCACAGTTAAAAAACACGTAGACAATTGTGTGGAGTACTTAAGGAAAGCCAGCCCGGATTTTTCAAAAGAAATGTGTCCAACCAACTTGATTGAGTTTTCTAATGTGGTAACAGGTAGGATTGATAGGGTAATATGGCTAATGTGGTATTTATAGAATTCCAAAAAGGCATTTGAAAAAAGTCATATAATAGGCTAACATGAAAATTTGAAGCCCACGGGATGAAATGGGCAGTGACAGTATGAATATGAATTTGCCTCAGCAGCAGAAACAGGTATGGTGAATGGTTATTTTTCAGACTGGAGTAGTTTTACAGTGTTGTTCCCAAGAGGTCGGTGTTATGACATGGCAGATGATATGTGCTGGGCGGACCACATCCCCGCGGGAAATTTGGTCGCTCTATCACAATGGTTTTACAATTTGTATTTATTATGAGAAGATGTGTGCACTAAATTCAGAAATAATGAGTCCACTAAGACTTTAGAGATCTTAAAAATTAAGTTAGAGTACTTATGAACAAAAAAAAAGATTTCAAACACATAATTCAGACTATAAATTACTTACTCCTATACCAACACCTAACATTCCTAATATTAACCTGATTCCCAGCTACATATCCCCTATTAAGGCAACAGAACAAAATAGATTTTAGAATTTAAAAAAAACCAGCAAGTTAACACAGTACCCACTTGACAGTGGAATTCCAAATGGCCTCCCCAACATCAGTTACTTTACATAGCAGACTTATGGACAAATGGCTGGTGGATTCTTGAAGACAGGAATGTGAGCGGGGAGTAGGATGTTAAGAGGCCTCAAGGCAATTTAGACGAGTTGAGTGAGTGGGAGAATACATGTCAGATGTAGTATAACGTGGATAAGTGTGAAGTTATTCACTTCCCAAGGAAAAACAGAATATTATTTAAATGATGTCAGATTGGGAATTGTTGATGTACAAAGGGATCTGGGTGTCCTTGCATACCAATCACTGAAAGCAAGCATGCAAGTGCAGCAAGCAGTTGCAAGAGGACTTGAGTACAGGGGTAAGTATGTCTTCCTGCAGCTATACAGGTCCTTGGTGAGACCACAACTGGAGTATTGTGTGCAGTTTTGATCTCCTGAGCGGAGAAAGAAAACTTGCCATACAGGCAGTGCAGCGAAGGTTCACCAGACTGATTCCTGGGATTGTCGTATGAAAAGACATTGGGTCGAGTGGGCCTGTATTCACACGAGTTTAGAAGAATGAGAGGGGATCTCATTGAAACATGTAAAATTCTGACTGGGCTGTACAGGCTGGATACAGGAATGATGTTTCCTCTGGCTGCGGGGTCTAGAACAAGGGGTCTCAATCTTAGGATACAGAGTAGGCCTCCAGTACTGAAAGGAGGAGAATCCTCTTCACTCAGAGGGTGGTTAATTCTCTGCCACCGAGGGCTGTGAAGGCCAATTCACTGAATATGTTGAAGAAGGAATTAGGTAGATATCTGGACACTAAAGTTGTCAAAGGGGCTGGGGAGAGATCGAGACTATGGCGCTGAGATGGAGGATCAGGCATGATCATATTGAATGGTGGAGGAGGCTCGAAGGGCGAATGAGCTACTCCTGCTTCTATTTTTCTATGTTTTTCCACTCCTGTTAGATCTTACATGGCCCTCTCCTCACATAGCTTTTCATTCTCCTTTAATTTTCCCTTTAATATGTAAATTCAACTGTTTGATATGACTCTGAAACATCAAACTCTGAAAAGTAAGGTAAAAAATAAGATATTTTTCAGGCACATAAATAAAAATAGGAAGGCTGGGATGGAAATAGGACCATTAAGGGATAGATAGGATAATGCCACAGATAAGGATAGAGATAGGGCAGAAATATTAAATGATTACTCGACCCCTCTGGCTGTATGGCTCACAATGAATGTATGTAGTTAATACTAAATGTATCATTATTGTATTGAAGCACCTCAGAGTGCAACATGATGTAGGTTGATAACTCCAATACCATTGCACTGTCTGACTGTCATGTACAGATTGAAATGATTGTAATATTCATTAATTGTATTGATGCACCTCATGATCCCTGTTTAAAAGTTTAATCTGATTGCACCTTTTGTGATGGCAATTTAGAAATGTTTTGTAATGTCCTTTTAGATATTTTATGAATAAAGTATATTTTTCTAAATAAATTAATTGATTACTTAATTACAGTGTTTAACAGGGAGCTAGAACAGGTAGATATGATATTGAATGATGATCTAACTTTTCAGGTAAGTGCAATTAAAATAAGAGAAAAGGGATCGAATCAAACTCAAAGAGGATAAAGCCCTGGCCCAGAAGTTTCACACCCACACATTTAAAATAAATCTAGGGAATAGATAGCAGAGGTATTACTGCAGATTTGAAATATGTTTTTGAGGAAAAGGTGTAGTGCTAGAGGACTGGCAGATAGCAAATGTAATTCATGTTCTTAAAAAGGCAGAACAGAATGTACCCAGGGAATAGTAGATCAGTCAACTAATGTTGGTGCTAGAAGAAATAATGCAATCCCTACTAGAGAGAGGAAGAACTTCTAACAAAAAGAAACAAATCATTAGCATGGATTTCAAAAAGGAAAATCTCTCTTGACCAAAGTTATGATTTTTTTGGAAGAGGTAACAGCGACAGTAGACAATGGTAATGTAGTAGATGCAAGTTACCTGGATTTTCAAAAGGCCTTTGACAATGCCTCTTACAATAGGCTACTGAATAAAGTCAGAGAATATGGAGTCAGCGGAGAAGGGAAGAATGGATTGCTAGCAGGTAGAAAGCAGAGGGTAGTTATTCAGAGTGGCAGAAAGTGGGAAATAGTATTTGACAAGGTTCAGTACTGGGCCCACTGTTGTTGATAATTTGCATTAATGGTTTGAACTTCAGAATCAGAAACACAATTTATAAATGGATGACATGTGTCTATATATGTGCATGTGTGCTTGCGTGTGTGTGTGTGTGAGAGAGAGAGAGAAACAGTCAGTCAGTCAATACTGGGGAGGGAAATGCTGAAGAGAAACAAACCAAGCAGGAGGGCTTATTTTTGAAGGGATCAAATTGAAAATTTATTTCAAACATTGGTTAGATCATACTTACAGTACTGCACGTGGCTCTGGTCAATTTATTATTAAAAAGGATAGAGGAACTGGGGAGGGTGCAGAGAGGATTTAAAAAATTCTGCCATTTCCACAAACTCCAGCATGATGCCATCCCCCAAACGCATCCTCACTCCATCTCCCACCCCTGTCGGCATTCCGTAGGGACTGTTCCCTCTGGGACACCTTGGTCCAGTCCTCCATCATTCCCAACACCTCAGCCCCCTCCCATGGCACCTTCACATACAATCACAGAAGGTGCAATGCCTGTCCCTTTAGTCCCCTCTACTCCTCACGGTCCAAGGGCCCAAATACTCCTTTCAAGTGAAGAAGTGCTTCACTTGCACTCCCTCAATTTGGTCTACTGCATTTGCTGCTCCCAATGATGTCACATCTACATTGGAGATACCAAACTTAGACTGGGTGATCGCTTTGCAGAACACCTTCGGTCTGTCTGCAGGCATGACCCAGACTGAGGTAAACGTCAATTCCTGTTCGACAGGTACTAGAAACTGTAATACTATTGTTTTCAAAATATAAACTTTATTCATAAAGTTAAGGTAAATTACACGACAGTTCCAATTTGACATCACATAAAGTGCAACACTGTTCTATGATGTTTAATGCCTGGCTATGACATTCTGAGGCAATTCAGTATGCTCACAAACAGTTTGCAAATAGATTTACAATTCTCATTTCATATCAAACATTCCCTGGTACGTTGTCTGGGGAAAAGAAAATTAAATGATAAAACAGAAAATAATTGAGGGGAAAATGCACAAATATTGAAGAAAACCGGATACTGAGTTGCTGCACTGAGGCTCACTCACCTGTACATTATCTTACACAGTGCTCTCTCCGCCTCATTCACTGTGTGAACCACCTAGGGACACCGGGGAGCCTTGCTCGCCTGTACAGGTACATTATCTTGCACTCCATGTCGGTGATTTTACAATGATATAAAGGCATCAATTGCACATAAGTGATTGTGTAAACATGCTGTGGGTTCATTTACTGAGATGAGGAACATGGGAACAGATATACATGGATAGAAAGCTTGAAGGCATCAGCAGCAGAACTGACTGTTGTGTGCTCTGCTCAATATCAAAAGTGAAACTAAAGCTAGGTAGCATGACACATTTCCCTTCTAGTGATGATAGGCAGCTATCTCTTAAAGGCATATTACAGCATTCCTCCTTTTTAAAGATACTTTAACCCCTTCCAAAGAAGTGTAACTAATTACAATACATGTTCATGTTTAGTTACCATTACATCAGCGTATAGAACAGATGAATCTATGAGTCCCTGAAGGGTAAAGGCAATCTGCTGGTACACCCAGATCCTATGATGGTAACTTTATCTGGAGGTGTATTTAATTGCTCACAGTGACCTGCCCGATTCTGAGACTTGGATAATGTTTCTGGTTTCATTAGGGATCTTGTCCTAAAGTCAATAGGAATGTCCAGTGGTTGAGGAGCTGGAATAGATCTGATTTCTCCTCACTTACGTCTCACCATTGTGCCTTTTTGTGTCATTACTTCATAGGACCCTGGTTCTGAACCAATCTTTGATGCCTCGGCTGGTTGCCACATACCCTTCTGTGGGCCCCTGGACGTGAACTTGTCCCAACTGTAAACTTGGCAGCTCTGTACCCACATTTTTATCAAGACATTGGCCGTCTTCTCGTGCAGTTTTAAAACTTGCTCTCTAGTCTTTGAGACAGTAGAATGCGTAAGAGTCCGTAAATTGGTATGCATTGGTCGACCTAACAAGATCTGTGCCAGTTACAGAATAATTCCACTTAAAGGTATCACTCTTGGATGTAACATTGTAATGGGTAGATCTTGCTTGGTCTGTCTACATTTGAGAATTAGGGATTTCACTGTGCAAATCATTCATTCATCTGGGCCATTAGATCAAGCTAATATCAGGTCATAAAGATTCCAGTTTGATCGGCTGCCTGCCTTTAGAAATGACTTACCGGGAGGTGCCTGACTTGTCCCAATATGGCCAAAATGATCTTATGTGCTCGTGGAGATACTGAATTGAATCAGGCCATCCGTTTTCCACAGTTTCTGTAGTGTCACCTTTCACCATTTCTTCTTGTAGCTGCTAGCATTTGTTTTGCACAAAATGTTCTGGATCAATTGACAGACTTGCATTCTCCTGCAAGCGTAATGTTGCAGCTCACTTTTAATTGACAATTATGTCTAAAGATCCTGGATATTTCGCTTTTAGTTCATGAACTGAGGTGACAGGCGTCGTTTATGAGTTTGATCTGCCTTGTGAGGTCTGATTGATTCCATGGATTGTTGCTCGTGTGAGGTCATGACATGCTGATACACCTAGAGACTCTGGGCTAGAGTCTCCATGATGTAGAACATCTGTGTCACCAGGAGGATTGACTGTACTTACAGTCCAGGAGTATGATCCTGCACATGGAATTTGTGAGCTGTTGTATGCTGAGTGTTTCACAGCAGTGGGTTTTGCCATGTCTGCAGATATGTGTCTTTTAGAATTAGTAGGAGTAGCATGTTGGCACTTGCCCCTGTGTCAATCTTGACCAATAATGAATCCTTACCAACTTTCTTAGGGCAGCTAATTCGAATCTTGGCAAACACTTCAGATGGTGAGATGGCATCAATGCTTTCCATAAGATTGACGGTGTGAAATAGGTGCTCTTCACACTCCATCTCATTGTGCACATCGTCATTTTCTTGTTTGTCAATTGCTTCGTGTATATGTTTCTGGCAGGATACCAGCTGGCCATCCTCATTGCTGAAAACTACCTGTTGCAAGCGGGTTGTTTGGATCAGCACACGGCTCTTTGTAGCTGCATCAGCCTTTGCTCAAGTGCACAGCCTCTGCCAAAGGCCCTTTCTGCCACATGCCTTACAGAATCGATGAAAAGCTGGGAATTTCCTTGGTGCATGCAAAAGGCCACACCCTCCACATGTCCTGCTAGGTTTGGGTTTCCTAGTGAGTGCTTCAACAACTGGGTTGTACCTTGGACCTGTAAGTTTAATCAAACTGTGAGGATCGCTTTGTACTTACAACCATCCTCTTCAGCCGCTCTTGAATGCTACACCTTTTCAGCTTGTCTAACAGATCTTCCTGGAATCCTTCCATGGGAGTGGATGTGATCACCAACTCAGCAATTCTGCCTGCTAGCTCTGCATTTGAAAAATCACAGAACGTACCCTTTTCTCTGCACCTGCTGATGAAGTGGTCTATGGATTCTGTAAAAAAAACCAAAAATAGCTGGAAAAACTTAGCAGGTAGGACAGCATCTGCGAAGATGAATATGGTTGTAGTGTCGAGTCCGTATGACTCTTCATCAGAACTAAAGAAAAATAGAAATGAGGTGAAATATAAGCTGGTTGATGGGGCTGGGACAGGTGAAGCTGGATAGAGGGCCAGTGACAGGTGGAGGCAAAGAAGAGATTGCCAAACATGTCATAGACAAAGGGACAAAGGATTTTTATGGTAATGATATTATCTAAGGAATGTGCTAATGGTGGCATTAAGGGTAGAAAGCAAGACGAAGAAGTGACAAATGGCCCGAGTGGGTGTGGGGTGAGGGGAAGGGATCGAAATAGGCTAAAAACTGGAGATAAAACAATGGATGGAATAAATTTAACATTAATAGAAATTGGTGGGAAAAGGAAAATATATTTTAAAAATATATATTTTAAAAATGACAAATTATTAGAAAAAAGGGGGATCGGAAAGGGGCTAAGGATGGGGGAGAGAGGTCATGCGCTAAAGTTGTTGAACTCAATGTTAAGCCCGGAAGGTTGATAAGTGCCTAATCGGAAGATGAGGTGCTGTTCCTCCAGTTTGCGTTGAGCTTCACTGGAACATTGCAGCAGGCCAGGGACGGATATTTGGGCATGGAGGGTGTTGTCGAAATGACATGAACTCTAATTGATGAAGACAGAAGTTGAACCTGATTCTGCACCAGTCGCCCAATATCTTTTGGGGATCCTTTAGCTCTTCTGCTGTTGATCCTGACGTGTTCAGCCTGTGTAGACGACAATGATATTATCTTGCCCCCTCACATTCTGTGAACCAGATGCTGTTCAAAAGGGAATTGAATAAATAATAAAAGAAAAATGAAAAAGATCATTTCAGGAGCCGATTTGGCATTGGGAGTTAAAAGCCTAAAGACATTTTAGAAGCAGCTCGCTGCTGCAATGGGGGAATCATTTGTTTCTGGGTGAATGAATTTAAAAAGCGTCTCTTCCTCAAAACCGTTTCTCTTGCTTATGCCACCCTCTGCTGGCCGATGAACGTTAGTACACAAGCAGAGAGGAAATCATGATAAATGCAGTGAGTGCAGAGCGACGACAAATGCCAGCGTTAAAATAAAAGCAAAACACTGCGGATGTTGGCGATCTTGGACCTCGAAACGTTAACACTATTTGCTTCTCCATATACATGTGTCCTTTATGTGTTAATTTTTCGAGTACTTTGTAGTAAATGCAACAACGGTCTCTGTTGGTGAACAAATATGTTACAGTAAAATCTGACATTAATTAGTTAATCAGAGGAGAGCGCAAATGCAGTCCTCCCTCTCCCACAAATTTTACAGTCGAGAATCCCGCATTTGGGGACATCGCAGGTGTCAGCACACTCGAAGTGCAATGGGCTGACCTCGTCCTGGGAGAACAATATTTTTTTGGACAAATATACTTTATTCATTAAATATCTGGAAGAACATTACAAAACATTTCTAAATCGCCATCACAAAAAGTGCAATCAAATTCAACTTTTAGACATGGATCGAGAGCTGCTTCAATACAATCAATGAATATTACAGTTATTTCAATATGGTCATTACAGACAGTCGGAAAGTGCAATGGTATTGGAGTTATCAACATACATCCTGTTGCACTCTGAGGGTGCTTCAATACAATTATGATACATTTAGTATTCACTGCATACATTCAATGTGAGCCGGACAGCCCGAGGGGTCGATACAATTCCCAGTCTCTCGGTGCACTATGACAGAAAGGTCTTAGACAGCGACCTTTCCCTATTGCGCCTTTGCGGCGGCTGCTCCAAGCTTTAGTGTGTCTCTCAGCACATAGTCCTGGACCTTGGAATGTGCCAGTCAGCAACACTAGGTCAGGGACAACTCTTTGCACTGGAAGACCAACAAGTTTCTTGCAGACCAAGGAGCGTTGTTCACTGAGTTGATGATCCTCCAGCTGCAGTTGGTGTTTGTCTCGGTGTGTGTCCCTGGGAACAGCCCTTAGAGCACAGAGTCCTGTGACACAGCTCTGCTCGGGATGAACCTCGACAGAAACCACTGCATCTCTCTCCAGACCTTCTTTGTAAAGGCACAATCCACAAGGAGGTGAACAAAAGTCTCTTGCCACCCCCGTACCACACACAGCCACCTCGAGGGCAAGGTGCAGGGAGGGTGAGACTCCTGGCGTGTAGGAAGGATCTGATTGGGAGGCACCTTGGTGCCTTTTGGAAAGTTCTGGCGATGAACTATTCTGCCACATGACTTTGACAGTCTGCTCGGAGAACCATTGGACAGGATCCAACATCTCCTTTTCCTGCAGGGCCTCTAAAACATTACGTGCCGACCACTGCCTGATGGACTTGTGGTCAAAGGAGTTTCTCTGCATAAATTTTTCCACAAGGGACAGGTGGTACGGCACGGTCCAACTACTTGGAGCATTCCGCGGCAGCGTAGCCAGACCCATCCTTCGCAACACCGGGGACAGGTAGAACCTCAGCACGTAGTGACACTTGGTGTTTGCGTACCCAGGATCTACACACAGCTTGATGCAGCCGCACACAAAGGTGGCCATCATGATAAGGGCGATGTTGGGCACGTTTTCTCCCCATTATCTAGAGGCATCCCTGTGGACACGATCCATTTTCGAACTCCAGATAAAGCGAAAGATGGCTCAGGTGATCACCATCGCTCAGGAGTCTGGAATGGGCCAGGCCTGCGCCACGTACAGCAACAGTGAGAGTGTCTCACACCTGTTGACCAGATTCTTACCCGCAATGGAGAGGGAGAGTCGCTGCCACATGCCCAGTTTTCTTTCCACCATAGACACTCGCTCCTTCCAGTTTCTAACGCATGCCCCGGTCCCTCCGAATCATATCCCCAGCACCTTCAGGCCATCTGACCTGACGGTGAAGGGGACAAAGGATCAGTCAGCCCAGTTCCCAAAGAACATGGCCTCACTATTCCCATGATTTACCTTGGCTCCCCAGGCCAGTTCAAACTGGTCGCAGATGTTTATCAGCCTGTGCACCGACAGCAGATCCGAGCAGAAGACGGTGACATCGTCCATGTACAGGGAATCTTTGACCTGAGTGCCTCCACTGCCTGGGATCGTCACTCCTCTTATGCCCTGATGGACTCAGCAAAGGGTTCTATGCAACACACAAACAGAACAGGGAGGAGAGGGAAGCCCTGCCTGACTCCAGATTTAATTGGAAAACTTTCTGATTCCCACCCATTGATTTGAGACTGCGCTACTGATGTTAGTGTAGAGCAGTTGGATCCAGTTGCAGATTCCCTCCCCAAACCCCACTTTGCAGAGCACATCCACCATGTAGGTGTGCAATATTCTGTCAAAGGCCTTCTCCTGATCCAGGCTGATGAGGCAGGTATCCACACCCCTGTCCTGTACATAGGTAATCGTATCCCTGAGCAGTGCAAGGCTGTCCGAGATCTTCCTGCCGGGCACAGTGCAGGTCTGGTCAGGGTGGATCACCAACTGCAGAGCAGACTTGACCCGATTGGCGATGACCTTGGACATAATCTTATAGTCCACATTCAACAGTGAGATGAGTCGCTAATTTGTAATTTCCTCTCTTTCCCCCTTGTGCTTGTAGATGAGGGTGATGATGCCTTTCCTCATGGATTCTGACATGCTACCAGCCAGGAGCATACTCTCGTACACTTCTAGCAGGTCTGGGCTGATCCAGTCCCACAGAGCCGAATACAACTCAGCCGGTAAGCCATTGCTTCCAGGAGTCTTACACTTCTCGAAGGACTCAAGGACCTTAGTCAATTCGTCAGGCGATAGCAGTTTGTCCCCGCTCTCCCGCTTGGAGCAACAGTTAGAACTTGGTGGTTGGGGTAAGGTTGCTGAGGAAGTTTTTGGAGTCGCAAAGATGTTGTTTATTGTAAAAGCTAAATGCAGCTCTGAAGAAGGGTCATAGAGACTCGAAACATTAACTCTGTCTTTCTCTCCACAGATGCTGCCAGGCTTGCTGAGATTTTCCAGCATTTTCTGTTGTTTCTGATGTAGTTTTTTGTCTCCAGGAGAGGCGATTAGAGCCCTGGGGAGTATCCGAGGAGAAAATTAAAAGGTCCATTATTGGGGTTTATGTGGGGGTTATTGGCTTTCAGGATAATGTTAGTTGGGAAACAGGGGTGGTTATTGGGGTTCCGGGTAATGTTAGAGGGGACTGGGGGATTATTGGGGTTCAGGGTAATGTTATTGGGGGCAGGGGTTATTGGGGTTCAGGAAAATGTTTCGGGGGCACTGATAGATTATTGGGGTTCAGGGTAATGTTAGTGTGGACGGGGGTTATTGGTGTTTAAGATAATGTTATTGGGGGCGGGGAATTATTGGGGTTCAGGGTAATGTTGTTGGGATGGGGGGTTATTAGGGTTCAGGATAATGGTATTGGGGGCACCGGGGTATTATTGGGATTCAGGATAATGTTCCTGGGGACACCGGGGTATTATTGGGATTCAGGATAATGTTAGTGGGGACACGGCAGGGGGTTTATTGGAGGTCACGGTGTGGTCGTGGGGGTGATGGGGTGTGAGGCAGACTCGCTCGAACTCACTGAGGGAATGCTGCCTGCAGTATGGATATTCCCCATTTGGTGGCGCCACTCCTTCACCTCTCAGGCTGACCCCTCATTCTGCTCTCTCCAAAACTCAGGCATCTTCACTGCAAAACAGTCCCGGCCTGTTCCCAAGGCATTCTCAACGCTTCACTCAGTTTGTCTCCTTCAATATTTTTTTTAAAAGAGAAGTCTTTTTCTCCCTTTCTTTCTGGTCCCACCCCTCTGTGCCGCCCAAATTTCTCTTTGAATTGCTGGGTGGCCCTGGGGTTAACCCCCACTGGTTTTGAGGTTAGGTTGGAGAAGCTAGGCTTGTTCTCCCTGGAGCGAAGGTGGTGGGTCTAATAGAGGTGGACAAGATTATGACAGGTTTAGATAAGGCCGGCAAAGGAAGGCCGCTGCCATTAGCTCCCATATACAAGGACTAGTGTCTGTAAGTGTGGCGGGAAGCAGAGACAGAGATTCCGTTTGACTGAGGATCTGACAGGCCACTCGCTTCATTCCCCTGTAGACTAGTGAGGACGGGGATGATGTGTAACAGGGACTTGGCAAGAGATGGGATATAAGCGGTAGAGTTACAGATGAACTGAAGTTTATGTTGGGCGGTGGGCGGGTTACTGGCGATGAGAACATTGTAATAGTCAGGACTGGAGTCAGAGTGATGGCTGAGTGTGTCAGTCGGGCTGAAGTCTGTGCAAAGCTGGACAATGTTACAGGAATGGAGTTTTTGCGATCATGGGGTCAGCAGTTCATTTCCGGGTTGGAGCATAATCGATATGTGTGAAAGACAGCGCACTGATTAACTAGCCTAACATAGTGCAAATTAATAATGTTGTCTTATCTCTTCGTTCATTATCTTCCATTGTACAGAATCCAAAAGTGCTGTATCCTCAAGAACATTTCACTTTTGTGAAAACAGGTTTTGTAACTTATGGCGCAAACAATAATTTTCACTTGGAAGCATATACTTACGCAAAGACGTGTGGCAGGTCAGAATATTGGAAAGAATATAAAGAACAGCAAAGAATGACAAAAAGATTAATAAGGAGAGATCATTAGAGTATGAGGGAAAGCTAGCTAGTAATATAAAGACAGGTAGTTAGAATTTCTATAAATATTTAAATAAATTAGTTAACAATGTGAGTGTTGGTCCTCTAGAGAATGAGTGTGGGGATTTGATAATGGAAAGTAGAGAGATGGTGGATGAATTAAACAATTTTGCTTAGGTCTTCACTATAGCGAACACAAGTAACATCCTGGAAATAGCTGTAAATCCGGAAATGGAAGGAAGGGAGGAACTTGGGAAAATTACAATCACCAGGCAAGTGGCATTGAGCAGATTGTTGGGGCTGCGGGCTGACACATCCCCAGTTCCAGATGGACTTCAACCTAAGGCCTTGAAAGAAGTGGCTAGTGAGATAGTTGATGCATTGATTTTAATTTTCCAAAATTCCCTAAATTTGGGGAAGGTTCCAGTAGATTGGAAAATAGTGAATTTTACTCCTTTATTCAAAAAGGGAGGGCGACAGAAAGCAGAAAACTATAGGCCAGTTAGCCTAGTATCTGTCATGGGGAAAATATTAGAAGCTATTACTAAAGATGTTATAGGAGGGCACTTAGAAAAATTCAAGGCAATCATACAGAGTCAACATGGTTTTGCAGAAGGGAAATCATGTTTAACCAATCTATTAGAGTTTTTGAAGGAATCACATGTGCTGAGGATAAAGGGGAACCAGTGGATATACTGTACTTAGATTTCCAGAAAGCATTTGCTAAAGTGCCACATCAAAGGTCGTTGCAGAAAATAAAAGCTCATGGTGCAGGTGATGACATATTGGCAAGGATAGAAGATTGGCTGGCTAACAGGAAGCAGAGAGTAGGCATAAATGGGTCTTTTTATGGTTGGCAGGATGTGACGGGTAGTGTGCCACAGGGATCAGTGCTGGGGCCTCAACTGTTTACAATTTATATAAATGACTTGGATGAAGGGACCAAAGGAATGGTTGGTAAATTTGCTGATGACACAAAGATAGGTAGGAAATTAAATTGTGAAGAGGATGTAATGAGGCTACAAAGTGAAACAGATAGGTTAAGTGGGCAAAGATCTGGCAAATGGAGTATGATGTGGGAAATTGTGAAATTATTCATTTTGGCAGGAAGAATAAAAAAGAAGCTTATTATCTCAATGGTGAGAGATTGCAGAGCTAAGATTCAGAGGTGTCCTTGTGCATGAATCACAAAATGTTAATATGCAGTTACAGCAGGTAATTAGGAAAGCTAATAGAATGCTATCATTTATTGTGAGGAGAATTGATTACAAAAGTAGGGAGGTTATGCTTCAGTTGTACAGAGCACTGGTGAGACCATATCTGGAGTATTGTGCACAGTACCGGTCTCCTTATTTAAATAATGTCGTAAAAGAGTTAGAAGCATTTCAGAGAAGATTTACTAGACTAATGTCAGGAAAGGGAAGGCTGTCTTATGAGGAAAGGCTGGACACGTTAGGCTTGCATCCACTGGAATTTAGAAGAATAAGGGGTGAATTAATTGAAACCTTTAAGATCCTGAGGGGTCTTGACAGGGTGGATGTGGAGAGGATGTTTCCTCTTGTGGGAGAATCTAGAGCTAGGAGTCAATGTTTAAAAATAAGGTGTCTCTCATTTAAGACAGAGGTGAGGAGAAATTTTTTTCTCTCAGAGGGTGGTGAGTCTTTGGAACTCACTGCCTCAAAAGACGGTGGAAGCAGAGTCTTTGAATAGTTTTAAGGCAGAGATGGATTGATTCTTGATTAACAAGGAGGTGAAAGGTTAGCGGGGGTCAGGCAGGAATATGGGGTTGAGGTTACATTCAGATCAACCATGATCTTATTGAATGGCAGAACAGGCTCGAGGGGCTGAGTGGCCTACTCCAGCTCCTAATTCGTATGTAGGTTCTAAGAAAATATAAATAAACAAAAGCATGAACAGGAAACTCAAATGTGGAAGATTGGTTATGCATTTCCTTGGAGCCTGTCCTGCAGAAAAGAATTAGCAATTTTAATTCCTTTTATACTTCAGAATTATCGGATTTAAGGTTTTGTTAGAAATGGGAGAGACAACGTGACATTTCTACTATCAACAAATACCGCTTATCCAAAATTAGCTCACCAGTTACTCCAAGTATCCTATCTCCTCTGGACCCAGTTCACACAGACGCTGAACCCCATCTGACTCATCAGCCTTTCACACTGACGTTGAATCCCTTTCTCACCTAAATCTCTGCACAGGTCCACATTAAGAGGAACCACGTCAGGTCATTTTGAGCTAGTAACCCGGGACAATTGCCAAAATGATGCTGGATTATAACCAGCATTGCGATGTGAAGCTGGGAGCTGGGTTTTGACTGACAAACCAGCTTCACATGGGTCCTCAGAGAGAGGAGACTGGGTGGAAAAGGTACTCAGGTCTAAGAGGCTCCTGGCCAGGGTGCTCACCAAATGCACCTTACATTTTTTCTGCAATTAAAAATGCCACCGATGATTCTGCAATGTTTTCTTGCTGAGGATCACAAGTCACCTTGCTCAACATATATCAAATATTACGAGTCATGACTTGATCGTTTTTACCCATTAATTCAACAAGATCAGTGTTCAATGTTTTGGGTTTGAATTACTTGGGTGGGGGTGGGTGATGGTGGTGGAGGAGGTGGAATTATCTATACAGTCAGGCTTTCTTTAAAATCGGAGTGTGCTACTTGGAAGAAATGCATCTCAGTTTCAGAATGTACAGTGGGACAATGATGTGACAAAAATGAAGCATCCTGGACAAAAGGAAAGGATGTCAAATGCTAGGCCCGTGTTCCCGCGGAATAGTTTTGTTCAGGGCTACTGACTGTCCCTCAGAGGCGGACTGACTGTGGGGAAATTTCAGCCAGTGCCTCTCGAAATGATGAATGCCTGTGTCTGAATGTTGCCCCCTCCCGGGCTCTGCATCCATCCACTGCTCCTTCCATCACAGCCTCATCTGTGACTGCTTTCTCTGGCCCCATGTAACCGCACCCTTCCCAATTGTTTCAGTGATCAACACACACCTCTGCTCTGTTGATACACCCCGAGGAAAATGATAACAGCGGCTGAGGAGACAACCAACAGTTGTTAAGGGTGCTAAGGACAGGCTGACTGTCCTTGGTTGTGCCAATGCAGCCGGCACACGCAAATGTAAATTGTCTGTAATTGGGAAGAGCAAACGTCCTAGATGCTTCAAAAGGATTCGGACATTACCTGTTCACTATTCTGCCAATGAGGGTAACCAGGGACATGTTTTCTGATTGATTTCACAACCACTTTGTACCAGAGGCACGTTGGGTAGCTGTGAAATCATGTTGCTCCTGGACAATGGTTAAGCACATTCTCCTGCTGAACTCTTGGTGAAGAACAATGTTTTCGCTGTTTATTTTTCCCCCAAAGTAACGTCATTAACTCAGTCAATGGACCAAGGTAATTTTCGGATCATGAAATGTAAATATAAAGACTCCTTCTTGAATAGTATATTTGGCACTATGACAGAGGCCTGGGGGGTGGAAGGCTTCCAAAAGGAGTTTACAGTTTTTAAAAAATTCACTCATGTGACGTAGGCATCACTGATTAGACCAGCCTTTATTGTCCTTGTTCAGAGTCACATGTAGGCCAGGTAAGGACAGCAGATTTGCTCCCCTAAAGGACATTAATGAACCAGATCGGTTTTTACAACAATAAGCAATGGTTCCATGGCTATTATCAGACTTTAAATTCCCCATTTTGATTGAATTTAAATTTCACCATCTGTATTGGTGGGATTTCAACCTGGGTCCCCAGAGCATTGCCTTCGGTCACTAGAGTATTAGTCCAGTGACAATACCACTATACCACTAGCTCCCCCTGACACCATCTATGTATCTGCTAATGTGTGGTGCCTTGTTGATAAAGACAGCGACCCACGGTGGGACAACCTTTGGCCTGCAACAGTGTTCATCGAAACGATAATATTGACAAAGAACTTTGAAGATTTTCATGTGAACATGGGAAAAAATTCTGGTAAACTAGCTCCTTGAGTATTCTAGATGCATATGAAAGGAATGTGTGAATACACTGGAGGCTGAGGATATCGAAGAAGTGTTTAACACCGTTAACAATGCTCCCAATGTGCATTCTTTGACTGACAGGGAGATTGCAGGAATGGTGTTACATCAAGATCAACTTGATAAATACAGTGTTGATGAGTGAACCCAGTAGAGAAAGTGTCCATGGATGATATTCTTAAGATGTGTGACAGGTTGATAGATGCACTCGAAGAATGTGCAATTATAAGTGAGCAAGAAATAATGTCAATCAAAAGACAAACTTATGAAAGAAAAGCCAATGTTGATGATGCAAATGAAGCTGGGGAAAGTATTCAAGAATGCCTCCCAGGAGAGAACATCAACACTCTGAACCCTCTCCTACAAGCAGAATTGCAATGGATGGGTAGTATGACAGGTACCCTGCATTTATTATTCAGTGATACATCTTACTTTTCTGGCCATTTTATTCAATTTAGGCTTGGACTATTGTAATGTAAGTAGGCCCAGTTCCATATGTGGTATCCCGAAAATCAAAATTATCTGAAATCCGAAATGCGCTTGGCCCCGAGGATTTCGGATAACAGATACTCAACCTGTAGAATATTGCAGAATGAAATTCTAGCTATGCTAGAGATGAATGATTCAAAATACCACACAGTTGAAAATAAAATGCCTACTGCCCACCGGCAGCAAAATGTTTCACTTAATAAGCAGTTTTACTACCATATATGTCTCAGCGATTAGCTGATGGAATCAAACAGCCTGTTCCTTTGGTTGCTCATAATAGGCAGAGTACACAACCAGCCCACACTTGCAAAACTGTCCGATGTGATCCCGTGATTGGGCAGCACTTACTGAACAACATTGAGTGTGCTAATGACTACACTGATGACCAATTTACGATAACAATCTCAAATATGATGTCAAACTTGAACTGTTTTCTTTTGCAAATTTTTATCAATAAAGTATATTTTTTGGGAAGAAGTTGGTTGGTTCCTGGATCTATTCCAGCTGTTGTGTGAGTGACTTTAACATACACCATATGTTAATCCCAGATGTACGAGCTAGAGGTTCTGTCAAAGACTGCAGCAGGTTTGACACATGAGGTTTAGTGATATTTGTAATGTTGGGAAGCCAAATGAAGAATGAATGCTTCAGCTAAGGAATGGTTCGATTGCACAGAAGTGTGGGACTCACATCACTTAGAATAACAGTCCCAGCTTCTCTAATCTATCCACCTCAAGTTCCTCAGCCCTGGAATCATGGTCGTGAATCTTTTTTGCACCTTCTCTAAAGCATTCGTCACGGCTGGGCATCCTTCTAAACATGTAAGATGATAGCCATGCAGCACATCCATTGGAGGTGGCTGTAGTGCAGTTGGAAATGTACTATATGACCAGACACTCCTATGTTGAATGTCAGGAATCCAGCAACTTATCGGGAAAAAAAGGGAAGCTGCAGACACAACATCCTGGAAGACTCCTGCCCTGGCCACTCTGAGTCAACCTGCATGCTCCAGATGGCCTGCAACTGATCATGGACAAGATAAAATCAATTGCAAACCCTCATCCTTCTCACTTGACTGCAGACTCCAGAAGGAATTGCATTACTCCAGTATGACATGATCGCCATGTGCAAGTGCGCGCACGTATACACTCAAACAATGTAGCAAAATGCTGGGAATCTGAAAAAAAACTGAACGCTCTTGGAAACACTTAGTCAGCATCTGTGGAAAGGGAAGCAAACTGAATGGTTCAGATCTATGTAACTTGAGGAGGACGAGGAAGTAAAATATATTTGAATGTGTAAATGGAGACTATAATTGCTATTACCTTATTGTGATTTAGAGCAGAGAGAAGATTAAAGAGTGAGTCCGAGCCAGAAAATAGCTAGAAGGGAGGGCTGTGTGTGTGTTTGTGTTGGATACATTGCAACAGAAAAGAGTGGGCCTGGTTTCTAAACCAAACATTGCTCTATCTTCATTAATGTCCCTTCTTTTCATTTATAATTCTGACTCTTTCCACACTCTGTTCACAGCCATTTCTCAGAATAAGATTTGGGCATTGCTGTTGTGACAATCCTTGGCCAGACCCGGGATGTGGGGGGAGATCCGGTTAGGGACTAATAACGTTTTGTAGATAAAGGTTGAGATTCAAGACACTTTCTTTTGGAATAAAGCCACGAGATTCCTTGGATTTTGAACAAACAAAAACAAATATTACTACACAAGTTCAGAAAGATAAAACATTTTCAAATCTGTCTTACACTCTAACATTCAGGGTAAGTATGAGATACATGTGAATTAACAGATGAACTGTGGTCGAACACACCACACTACAGAGTAAATGGCAGAGGCAACCAAGACACAGCCCATGGATTTCTCAAGAACCCACCCAGACATCAGTAAACACCAGTCAAACAATCTCATTAAAACTCTGCCCCATGAGGGATTCCCAGCTCCACCTTTGCAGAACTCTCCTTGGAATTCTCTCCAAAAGTCACTCCCACTTGGGCACTTTAACAATAGCCACCTTACAGGGTTTCAATCTCGCCTTCTGAGATTCATTCTCATTGGATTCCCCAGTACAGTCCAACACTAGCTCACAAACATACTTTCAGATCTATGGCCATGCCAAAAAGAGTACCACTGCCTACAGCCCACTTAAGGTCTGCTCCCCACAGCTTTCTTTAAATTGACTGAGACCTGTTCCTGTCCTCGTGTCTGTGACACTTGCAAGCTGACTTCATGAAACTGACTGCTTCAAGAAGAGCTGTGTACTGACCCTTGAACTTAGCTGGGGACCTATCAAAACACTCCCAATAGGGTCCCACCCTTGTTACTCAGCAGGAATCATTGTAACAGGCATTGGAACACCCTGCACCTTTTAAATATTACAATCTACACAGACTGCAAATTTAGCCCCCAGGGAGACAAAAGATCAATGCATTTCATGACACTGTGTAGCATGTTGTCCAGAGGTGGTGCGACTTCCATGCTGCTTGCTTGCACCATACCATCTATTCTTTTTTCCCTTTTTCCATGTACAGCTATGTTTTTACATAGCTGTGAAATGGGTTGGTTAGTTTTATTACAGTCTTTTATGGTATTTGAAATGTTGTACAAATATGATTGTGTTAGACATTGGAAAGGCTGGTATTGGTGTTTTCCTTCTTGCAATGGTCACTTATTTAACACATGGTGGAATATGGATAATAACTTCATGGTGAACTGTTTTGTGGAACGTTGTAAGCCTGCTCAATTAACTCGAGTAACTGCACCTCATCGTTCAATTTGTCCGTTACAGCCTTCTGGGATCAACATTGAGTTCAACAACCTTAGATTCAGCATCTGCAATATTTGGCTTTGATATTGTTGGGTTCAACAATCTTAGATCATAACCTCTGCCTCCATCTTGTTCTAGTTTTTGCTTTGCTGGATTAGTCTTGTCTCTTTATACCTTCTTTGCATTCAGGTGGTTGTTACATAGTCTCGTCTGGACAGTTTTGCTCCTCCTAACTATACCCATTTACCACTCTCTTTGGCTGTTGCATCATGAAATCTTGTAGTATTTAGTCTCCCCTGTCCTGCATAGACCTTTCCTTTTGTTCTTCCTGCCCTTTCCACTGACTTAATAGCTCCTCCATTTCGATCTTTCAACACTTCTGATGAAATCCCACCTCGATCTGAAACGTTAATTCGACCTATTTTGTTGTGTGTGTGTGTGTGTTACGGTTTCTGTTGACGTTTCCCTGTCCTTACACACTGCGCCATTATCATACGATCAAGCCTTTGCTTAACTTGAGAAACGTCATTTTTTGCCCCATTCGCCAATGTTTTTTGCAAATCCGATTTTCCAGCCCTTCCGCAATGTAACCGCGGCTCTGCCGCTTCATGATTGAAATGTTCACCAGAACATTTTTTTTGTGCAGGAGTTGGAGATATTGTTGAAATAAAATTGCGCTTTGTCTGGGCTGAAGCTCCGACTTTCGTTTCTACTCTTGTTCTGTTTGCTGCCTTTTTGCTCCAGAGTCTGGACGGTGGCCCAGAGTTTATTGTATCCCCAAAGGAGCAACAGAGCAAATCGTGTTCAAACTGGAGGGGATTCCTGCAGCTTTTAGGTCTGATCGTGTGCCATTTGAAAATGTTACTGTATTTACCTTGGGTTTGGTTTCTCCCCCTCCCTCATTGGTCAGCATTTTTTAACTCTCTGCCCCCCCTCCCCCCTCTCTCATTGTTCAGTAGTTTATTTTTGTGTCTCTAGCTGAGTGTCAACATCTGTTTGTGGAGGAGCTTCCACCAAGTGGGGAAATCAAGGGTGGGGTAGAGAGGAATCCAAAGGCCAGGAGAGCAATGTGCAATTTGACAGCCTGGGCCACTCTGTCACTCCCAACACCTCATCCCCTTCCCACAGCACCTTCACATGAAATTGCAGGAGGTGTAACATCTGCCCCTTCACCACCACTCTCCGCAATCACCTCTTCCAGGTGAAGCAGCATTTCTCTTGCTTTTGATTCACTTTAGTCTATTGCATTCGTTGCTTACATTGGGGAGACCAAAAACAGAATGGATGACTGGTGTGCGGAACACCTTTTCTCAGTCCACAAGCATAAACCCCAACCTTTCTGTCGCTTGCCGTATCAATTTGCCATCTTGCTGTCATCCTCTGTCCTCGGCCTGCACAATGTTCCAGTGAAGGTCAAGCAAACTGGAGGAAAAGCACCTCATCTTCTGATTTAGGCACTTCACAGCCTTCTGGACTGAACATTGAGTTCAACAACTTCAGACCACGAACTCTGTACTCCATTTGGATTTTTTTTTTCGACGCCACCCACCCAGCCCCAAATGCCAGTCTGTATCTTTTTGTTAAGTTTTGCTTTCAGGAAGTGCTGACCGTTGTTCTGCTACTAATGCATCATCTTGCTTCAGACAGGGCTAATCATTCTGCTGCTACCAGCATCGGCTTTGGTCTCTAATACTATCATTACTACTCTCTTTGTCATTTAATCTCTCCTCATCTCCTACTTTGCTCCACCTGCTGCACACCATCTTCCCCCACATCTTTTCAACAGCATAAAACCCATCACATTTTTACCTCTCCAGCTCTGAAGAAGTCTCATGGACTCAAAATGTTAACTCTGTTTCCTTCTCGTTGTTGCCAGACCTGCTGTGTATTTCCAGCATTTTCTGTTTTGATTTCAGATTTCTAGCATGTGAAGTTTTTTGTTTTTATATTAGTCTGGTGAACCTCTGTTGCCTCCATCTAAAGGCAAGTATATCCTTCCTTCGATAAGGAGACCAAAACTGTGCACAATATTCCAGATGCAGTCTTGCCAAGGCTCTCTAAATTGCAGCAAGACATCTTTCCTACATGTAGATTACTTGATTATTGCAGTCCTTTTCTTACACACACCATTTATTTTTTTACCATGTACTCTGTCCTATAGTGTGACAACTGTTAGTGGGCCTATAAACTAGTCCCACAAGTGACCTCTTAGTTCTCCTATTTCTTATCTCTACACAAATTGATTTTGCATCATATTTATTGAGCTAAGGTCATGTCTCTCTCTATTGTAGGAATATCATCCATATTTAACAGAGCTACCTCACCACCTGACCCCAGCTTCTTGTCTTTCTGAAGGGTCAAATCCCCTTTCATAATCAGGTCCAGGCCTTGGGCACCCTGCAACCAACTACTGGCCATCAGGTCATACAGATTTACTCCTGTTTGTGCTCACAATTCCTCAATTTTGTTCTGAATCTTGCGCACATTCAGATGCAGAGCCTTTAATTTGTCTTTTCTACCATTTTTGTAATCTCTGGCCTTATCTGCAGGTACACCCTTGTCCCTTCCTGCCACACTGGTTACCATTACTCAAATTGCTACCCTGCTCTATTACCCTGTCGTTTCCCTTTAATTTACCACATGTCCTCTCACATGACCCCTCCCCCCACCCCTTATACAGTGTAGAGCCCTCTCTACTGCCCTAATTATACAAATTGTCAGAACACTGGGCTTAGCATGGTTCAATTGAAAACAGTTGGATACTTATCATTAGATTTCCACTTACAAATCCTCGGATTTGAAGAAGCTGAAACCATGTGCACATTTCATTTCTGAATAGATTAATTTCAGTTTTTCTGAACCTGTTGACATGTTGTCCCTCAGCCTCCTTTAGCTTCACCCCATGATTGGGTGTAGTAAGAGGGAACCAAAGGAAGTTCATGGGGGTGAAAGACACGAGATATGATGGTTAAATGCTGCCTTAATCTCATATCTTTCCGTTAATAAGTATTCCTTGACGTGTTTGAGAGTGATAGAATTATTAGCAAGCTGGCTAACAGGAAACATTGTAGGAGTTAAAGGTAGTTACTCTGGCAAAAGATGGGATTGGTGTTGTTACCATTACATTTTGGGTTGGTAATTAAAAGTAATGCATTCCGCAAATTTTGAAATTGTAAGGGATGCAAGGGTTGCAGTTAATACAGTGCAGCACCTCAACAAATCACAGGAAGACATTAATGAACTTGCAAGATGCGCATGTAAGTGCCAGATAATAGATGAGTGTGAAGCGTACATTTTAGTGGGAAGAATAAGAAAGCCACATGCTCGTTGGAAGGTCAGTGTCTAAGTGGGGTTCCATAACAGGAGATCTGGGAGAAGAGATAAATCACAGAATTGTTACAGCACAAAAGGAGGCCATTTGGCTTAATGTGTCTGCACCAGCTTTGTGAATGAGCGTTTCATCTAGTGCCATTCTCCTACCTTCTCCCTGTAACCATGCACATTTGTTTTTTTTTTCAAATAATCAATAATCCATCTTGAATGCCTTGATTGAACCTGCCTCCACTACACTCTCAGGCAGTTCATTCCAGACCCTAACCACTCACTGTGTGATTTTTTTTTCTCATATAGTTTTTCTTCTTTTCCCAGTTACTTTAAATCTATGACCCCTCATTCTCGATCTTTCCACCACTGGGAATAGTTTCTCCCTATCTGCTCTGTCCAGGTCCCTCTTGATTTAGAATACTTAAATGAGATCTCCCCTCAGCCACCTTTTCTCCAAAAGAGAAAAGAGTCCCAACAACTCCAATCTACCTTCATAACTAAAGTCTCTCATCCTTGAAATAATTCTCGTAAACCTCTTCTGCACTCTCTCCAATGCCTTCCCATCCTTTGTAAAATGCGGTGCCCAGAGCTGTATGCTGTGCTCCAGCTGAGGTCTAATTAGTGTCTTATACAAGATAACCTCCTTGCTCTTGTAGTCTGTGCCCATATCAAGAAAGCACAGGATACTGTATGCTTTATTAACTGCTCACTCAGCTTGTCCTGCCACTTTTAATGACGTGTGTACATGTACACCCGGGTACCTGTGCTCCTGCGTCCCCTTTAGAGTCACTGACTACAAGTCCTGCAAGTAATGATCATAAAGTTAACGAGAGCATAAGAAAAAACAAACCCCACACTGGGATTTATTTGTAGAAGTATAGAATTGAACGACAGAAATTCTGGTAAACTTGCAGAATCTTGGTTAGTCCACGCTTGAGCATTTCTGATCTCCACAATATTCAAAAGATTATCAAGACTCTGAGGAAGGCGTGAAAAACATCTACAAGGACAAATGAAAAGGACATTATGTATGGTGGAGATATGCACTCAGTGTTAAACTATATTATTACATTTATTCAATTATTCATTATAACATTTTATTCAATAGAATTTTGAAATCAGGTGTTCTTCAATATTCCAGAGACATTTCAAATTTTGTGTATTTGTGATGGCAACAATCTGGATCCTTATGGACTTCAAAGCAAAGACTGATAGGACAGAATTCAAGGATCCTTCAAAAATTCACGGATGGTAAACTGCGTATACTGATCTCAATCAAAAACTGATCAATGTTTCTTCGCCATGGCTTATCTGTGTATAAATGTTTGTCCAAATCCATCTATTTTAAGTGCTGCAGCTAGCAAGACAGAAACTGCATGGAAAAAAGAACAATCCCTATCATCGGGAATATCAATTTTGTTATAGTTGTGGCTCCTTGCTAAAGGCCACAAACCGTGATAATCGTTTGACACAGTTCATGAAGATTGTAAATAAAGTCAATGGTATTTGGTGGTCCATCTGTGCGTTGTACATCATCTGGTTGAATTGTAGCTATAATTTCGGATGGACAATGAGTTATTGCTTTCTATAGGTCAGCATTTTCCCAATGGCTCTCCCAATCCATACAGGTTATTTTATCCTTGTACAATGTGATGTTTTGTTTGAGCCATCTGAGAGCCTCCATGACTTTGGTCTCCTGTACTGGTGCATACACTGTCCTTTTTAAAAACAAGCTTCATTTCAATTTGAGTGGTACAACATTAGCATTTTGTGGCAGTTTCAGTAAACGGATTTCATTCACTGTTGATGGTACATTGACAGTACTACAGTAAATTGCCTTCTGACCTTTTTGTAAAGAGTATCATAAAAGGGGATGCATTGGCTAATCAATCTGATTTGAGAGGGTCAGAGATTTTCTAACTCGGGAGGCACCACGTCCAGTGATGATTCATTTGCCCATATGTAGTTGTGTGGGTATCTATTGTGTCTTAAGAGCAGTGTGACATGCGTTACAGATCCTTGATGTTCCATGTGTTTGCAGGTTCACAGTTTGAGGTTACTTTCAATGGACACTTTGTATGTCTACTTATGCTCCTTCATCTCATTGTTCAACAAATGCTGTCCAATCGCAGAATCACATCTAACGTTAGTCATTATGTTCTGAGTTATTGTTACCAAAACTACAGATTGTGTAAGAAAAAACAATGTTTGACTTTCAATTTTTTTTAAAAAGACTGTACAAAGGATAGGAGAATGTTTCAGTCATTGATGAGTGAGTTAGATTCTGAAGCAGTCCATGTCCAGATGCAGCAAGACTGGACAATATGCAGGCTTGGGTTGACAAGTGGCAAATAATAAATTGCACCACACAAGTGCTAGGCCATGACCATCTCCAACAAGAGAGAATCTAACCATCGCCCCTTGACATTCAATGGCATTACCATCAGTGAATGCCCATACTATCAACATCCTGGCGGTTACCATTGACCAGAAACTGAACTGGGCTAGCCATATAAATACCGTGGCTATAAGAGCAGGTCAGAGGCTAGGAATTATGCAGCGAGTAACTCAACTCTTGACTCCCCCAACTCACTAAGACTGCTCAGACTGCACCTTCTAAACCAACAACCACTACCATCTAGAATGACAATGGCAGCAACCACATGGGAACATCACCACCTACAAGTTCCCCTCCAAGCCACCCACCATCCTGACTTGGAAATATATCGCCGTTCCTTCACTGTCACTGGGTCAAAATCCTGGAATCCCCTCCCTAACAGCACTGTGGATGTACTTGCACCACAGAGACTGCAGTGGTTAAAGATGGAAGCTCACAACTACATTCTCGAGGGCAATTCAGGATTGGCAATAAATGCTGGCCCTGCCAGTGACACCCACATCCCAAGAATGAATAAAAGAATTTGCCTGGGTTTGTATATGCACTGTATAACTCCTGCCAACGCAAGGTGGGTTCCAATCGCGCTTCACTGCATCCATACTCGTCTAGGTGCAGAAATCCACCCTCATAAATAGTGATAGCTTCATTTCCGTGTATCCCCAAAATGGCAACACATTTCTTGTGTTTGTGAGGTCCAGGGCTTTACCTCGAAATCTACTTGGTTTTGACTTCAACCTTTTGTGGTTTATCGAGCTCTGATTTTTAGCAAAGTTTCTGGAGATTAGTGTTCGCTATTAAAGCAAAGGTGCAATTGTAAGGAGCATTTTAGATTTGTGAAAGAAATTATGATGCAAGGTTGGGTGAGTTGTTTAATGTGGGCGTTGTTTAACCAGTGAGCATTAATGAGCGCGCATGCGCTCTACTGTGCAGTGCTCCCTATAAAGACTGGCGGCGCCACAGAAGCTGTGAGAGGAGCCGGGGCTTGGTGGCGGTGCAGAGACCGGGAGAGGAGCCGGGGCTTGGAGGCGGTGCAGAGACCGGGAGAGGAGCCGGGGCTTGGAGGCGGTGCAGAGACCGGGAGAGGAGCCGGGGCTTGGTGGCGGTGCAGAGACCGGGAGAGGAGCAGGGGTTTGGTGGCGGTGCAGAGACCGGGAGAGGAGCCGGGGTTTGGTGGCGGTGCAGAGACCGTGAGAGGAGCAGGGGCTTGGTGGCCGAGCAGAGACCGGGAGAGACTCCCGGATGGGAGACCTCAGCCTCTCCATTCGGTTAATGGACGCAGGAGGTTAGGATGTAAAATGTCGATGGGAAGCCGAGGATCCGGGTGGGAGGCCCCGCCAAACGGGAGTTGGAAACGTGGAAATGTTGTTTTGAGACCGCAAATTGATCCTTGGCGACATTTTCGGGCCCCGCCCCCGAATTCCGGGCCCCGCCCCCGACTTTCGGGCCCCGCCCCCGTTCCAATCAGAGGTTTTAATGCAGAGACACTGTTAACGCTTCGAGTCAGAAATGATGAGGAGTCGTTCGGAGTCCAAGTGTTAACTGTGTCTCTCTCTCTCCGCAGATGCTGTCGGGCCTGCTGAGTTTTTACAGCTATTGTTGTTTTTCTTCTAGATTTCCAGCATCCGCAGTATTTTGCTTTTATCTTAGAGGTTTTAATGGACGTGCTTGAGGTTTCAATCAGATCAGCCATGATCTTCATCTGAAGGGTGACCCATTAGAGCTTTTTAAAATTGACAAGTTTTAATGGATACAGAGATAACATTTCCTATAGTGAGGAAGGGCTGATTCAGTGAGCCATTGCCAGCTCTGGCCAGACCACCCAAGGCTGTATTGACTCCTGCTCTCCATTGTTAAAATAACTATTGAATCATAGCCAGAGAATCACTATTCAAAGACCATCCAAGAATGCAAAAGGAGCAGCAAAGACATCTTGGACTAAATAGCCATTCGTGTTGTCAATGTAAGAGGGGAAACGTTTTATGCTGGATACATCCTAACATATGACTTGCATCTCACTATCTGAATTCATTTCCATCTTATTCAATTTTTAAAATCTGCTTCTTTCCACATTGTGTTCACAACTGGCTCTCAATCTCCAAATAACATCTGCACGTTGCTGTGCAGCATCATTGTCTGTACATGGTATGGCAACCATTATGCAGACTATCTTTTTGTTTGCCTTTTCCATGTTTCTTTCACCAAGTCACTTCACACGCATATAGTTTTTTGAGGAATAATTCCAGTCTTTTGTGCTATTTGGTATGAAGTGGCTTGGATGTGATTGTGTGTAACATTGGAGAGGCTGGTGTTGGTGTTTTTACTCTTGCAGTGGGTTACTTGTTTTAACACATGATGGTGTATCAACAGTAACGTCATGATGAACTGCTTTGTAGAACGGTGTAAGCCTACTCGGCTGTCTCCATTGTCATTTAGGCCTCTCCAGAGATTTAATCATAGACATAACACTGCATATCCCAGCACAGTCATTGAAGATGAGCAGTTCTGTCAACCTATTTCCAGTTTGTTTCCAAGGTAGACTTGGTAGGGGCCCCAGACTATTGCTGCATCTCCAATTTGAGATGGGACCAAAGCCTTATAAGCAGAAATCTTGACATTTGTGCTGTATTTAGTTAGATTTCTCCTCAAATGCTAGGATTTTCCTGTATGGTTTTATGAGGCAACTTGAGGAATAACAGTAAGATAAAAGCCAAAAACTGCAGATGCTGGAAATCCAAAACAAAACCAAAAACCAAAATACCTGGAAAAACTCAGCATGTCTGACAGTATCTGTGGAGAGGAATACAGTTAGACAAGGGCAGCAAACACATGGGAACATCACCACCTGCAAGTTCCCCTCCAAGCCACTCACTATCCTGACTTGGAAATATATTGCCATTCCTTCACTGTCACCGGGTCAAAATGGACTCTAAACGTTAACCGTATTCCTCTCCGCAGATGCTGTCAGACCTGCTGAGTTTTTCCAGGTATTTTTGTTTTTGTTGAGGAATAGCACCCCATCATTCAACTTGGCGCTCTCCAGCCTTCTGAACTCAACATTGACATCAACAACTTTTGATCATAACCTCAGCCCCCACTTTGTTCTGTTTTCTGTTTTGCTGGGTTGATCGTGTCTTTTCCTTTATCGCTTCATTGGTTGCTATATAGCAGGCTACTCCAACTCCTAGCTCACTATCTGGCCTGCCATGCATCTCTATCTGGCTCATGGAGCCAGTTTTCAAAATACCATAAGTGAAGTGAAAGATTCAAAAGGAGCTGATTCACAGGCCATTTCTGTCAGCAGCAGAATGTAACAGTTCACACTTATGCATTAAATTTCATCAGTCACATGTCCACCCATTTTACTATCCTATATGTCCTCATGAAGTTGCTCTTCTGAAGGTTCACTTTACGTTTAACGCCCCTGTTCAAATTTTCCTGATACTTTGATC
Source organism: Cetorhinus maximus (assembly GCF_964194155.1). Taxonomy (NCBI): domain Eukaryota; kingdom Metazoa; phylum Chordata; class Chondrichthyes; order Lamniformes; family Cetorhinidae; genus Cetorhinus; species Cetorhinus maximus. Next base: position 19,454,719 of record NC_135899.1, on the reverse strand, counting down.
TGATTTGGTTGATTTTTCCCAGATTACATTGGTATTGCTAACGTAAATGAGTGGAAACTCTACACCCAGAAATCCAGGTCCTGAACTCCCAATCAATAACTGAATATTTACTGATATAACATGTGCTGTCATTTACTGTAGTTTTTCTTGGCATTTCACTGTTTCATTGCCAGAGTTTAACTTATAATTTTTTGTCTATCAGTCGGACAGGAAGAAGTATTTGCTGTCGATGGTTCATCACCTTTACTGGATCCTAAAATTGGAGCTGATCTGAGCAGAAGTGATGTTGTATGGGAGTTCACTGCTAGTAAAAAAGGCCTCTTACTATCTTGGATTATGTTGCTAATTACTCTAAACTGGAGCCAAATGAACAGTTCAAATTACATTTACGTTTTAATGTGTCAACTGGCTCTCTGAGAATAATTAATGCAACAGCTAGAGACCAAGGAGTTTATAAAATCACTTTAGATGGAAAACTGAGAGGAAGTCGAGTTTTGAAACTCATTGGCAAGTAAGTCCATTACTTTGAAAGAGATGCAGCTTGTGAATTATTGACTACCAAGCTTAAGAAACATAACATAGGATTTCTGCTTGTTGTTGTTGAAGACAAAACTAGATTCCTTATCTTTAAAGGAAGACAAAAATGAAATGTGAAAAAATTGATTGTAGCCCTTCAGACCCTGTCCATTGCTGCGATATGTCTCTTATCCTGTGGAGTAGGGGGAATAGATGAAGAAAGGATTGAGGGTAAGGTGGGAAGGGTAGAGAGGATGGAAGATGAAGGGGAGAGTATCATGGAGGTGATAAGGTTGGTGTGAGGATGGTGCAGAGAGAGCCTGGCAGGAACAGGAGCTTGGTATAGAGTAAAATCTTCAGTTCAATCCACAACTGCCAAATTGCCCCCAAAGCATTCGTATTTGACATGATCATTTTTTTGTGCTGCTTGCAATGCCTTGTCTTGAGCATTAACTTTTTTTCTCTTGGTTGCTCAGTGCTGACAGGCAGCTGGAAACCGTGGAGGCAACTGAGGAGGATGAGGTGCAACTGGTACTTAAACCTTTTTTTTTGGAAGTCCGCAGCCTCTGACAACTGAGTAAACTCAATTCTTGAATCTTTCCCCAGAGCTTTAACATCAAATCGTGGACTTTTGAGAACTTTTGTCCACACAGCTCTCATCGGTATTCTGCCTGTTGTAACTTCCCCGTTCTCATCAGATCCCAGTCACCTCTTTTATGGTCAACACTTCAGGTGCTACCAAACATTTTGAAACTCCTTACATTTTGAAACTTCTAACATAATCACTGGTGAGGCTCAGGGTGATTTCTGCAATAATATGAGCAGAGATACATTAAAAAAACTGAGGCATCAAAGCCCTGTGACCCCAGCCTAAAAGCTCACATGGATTCCTGTAGAACAGAACGAGAGATGGAGCAAAGATATGAAAGGTTAAATGACCATTTTAATTATACACCCAACCAATTCTCAGGTCTGCATCTAATTGCTTCCATTGCAGTACCTAACTCGATCAGATCTCAAGAACGAATGAATAAAGGAACGCAGCCATACTGCACGTATCCACCTCTGTTACTACATCAATGAACTGAGTTATTCAACTCAGTTTACCTTTAACCAATCTGTGCTTACTTTCAATTATTTTTCAAGCGCCAACCAATTTTTGTCCTGGATTATTGTTTCTAAAAGCTTTCCCACCACTGCCATTAGGCTGCCTGACCTGTAGTTGCTGGGTTTATCCTTCTCTCCTTTTTAAAGAAATAATTGACTGGTTCACTCTACATGCAATGGGGAAGTGGCTCGGTATATGAGGCACAGCAAACATACCGGGGGAAGTGCAGAAGACCCACTTGGAGCTTGTTGATCCCAGAGCCAAGCTGCTCCAGTGTGGTGATGACTGTCATTTACACAGAAAAAAAAGATAATCCTAATGTGGCCATGTACAGTCCACCTGTCGACCAAAGCAGAAAATGCTGGACAAGCTCAGCAAGTTGAGCCGCATCTGTGAAGAAAGAAGCAGAGAAAACATTTCAGGCTGATGACTTTTTGGAATGTGGAAAATGTTAACTGTTTCTCTCTCCTTAAATGCTGCCTGATTAATTGAGGGTTTTGAGCATTTTGTATCCAGCATGTGCAGGATTTTGTGTTTTAAAGAAGTGGAGTGATAGTGGGAATCGGCAGCAGTGCCATCGCGCAGCACCTAGACGATGCTGACAGTTTTTGTGATAGTGTTATGGCATTGGAAGTTCAGTTCCGGATTGATGTAGGGAGGCACGTGTGAAGGGCAGAGCTCTTTTTAGTTAACTACACTAACTTAATGTGAAGCGGTGATGTCCTTATGCTCAGTCCTATTTAGCTGTTCATTCATTGTCTCCGGCAGAACCACTGTCTGAACCTCCGATCAATGATTTCCATGTGAATACCACCATTGAACTGACTTGTCAAGTTCCTTCAGGGAAAGTGAGTTCCATTCAGTGGTGGAAGGATGGTGAAATGATAGTGAATGGCCAACATTATCAGTTGGTGCAAAACAACAGCACGTTGATTATTTCTGAAGCCAACAAATCAGCCTGTGGAAACTACACTTGCAGAGTGGAGAACCCTGTTAGCAAGAGTTCACACTCTCTCTCTGTGAATGGTGAGTCAAGCCAGTCAGTCAATTCCATTTAATAGTTGAAATCAATATTCCACTGATGTGCATTGAACTCCACCTTGCTAAAGTGGTTAATATAAGAATTTGTATCTTTCCATGACAAGGGAAATGAGTAGGATGGGAAATCACAGATTGGTAGTGTAAAATGTCCTGTTGCGCACACCCAGCACCAGAATAAAAAATCTCGCAGTTTTCTTCAGAGTAAACAGGCTCCCAATGCAGGAAATGGAATATTGCTGCAGTGTTGCACACCCTTCTGACTAAAGGAGCCCTGATAGATTGTTGGGCAGAATGGAGAGGACTTGGAACTATAGAAAAGTTATGGTGCCGAAAGAGTCAATTCAGCCTATTGCATCTTCGCCAGTCAAAAAAGTGAAATAAGAAAACTAGCCGCTCATTTTAAGCCCACTTTCCAGTACCTGGTCTGTAGCCTTGCAGGTTACAGCAATTCAAATGAAGATCTAGGTACCTTTCAAATGAGTTGAGCATTTCAGCCTCAACCACCAACATAGGCAGTGAATTCCAAATGCCCACCACCCTCTGGGTGGAGTTTTTTCTCATGCTCTTTCTAATCCTTGTACCAATCACCTAAAGTCTGTGCTCCTGGTAATTCACCCACCAGTTAGGGGAAAGAAGTCTTTCCAGTCTACCCTATCTAGGCCCTTCATAATGTTATATGCCTCAATTTGGTCACCCCTTAGCCTCCTGTTCAAAGGAAGACAACTCTACCCTATCCACTCACTCATAGTTGCAATTTTGAAGCCCTGGCAATGTTTTTGTAAGTCTCTCTCTCTCTGCACTCTTTCCAGAGCAATTATATCCTTCCTGTAATATTGTGACCAGAGCATGTACACAATTCTAGCTGTGGCCTAACGAGCATTTTGCACGGTTCCATCATTACATCCCTGCTTTTGTATTCAATACCTCGTCCAATAAAAAAGCATTCTATATGCTTTCTTGACCACCATGCCCACCTTCAAGGACCTGTGGACATGCACTGCAAGGTCTCTCTCTCCCTCAACTCTCCTCAATAACTTCCTGTTTAATGAGTATTCCCTTGCTCTGTTTGCCCTCCCCAAGGGCATCACATCGCACTTTTCCTAACTATTACATTTGCCATTTCTCTTCCCACTCAACCAAACCATTGATTCATTCTGGAGTTGACATCTATGCGGTTCACTATCAACTACACAGCCAATTTATGTGACCTCTGCAAACTTCCCAATCATGCCTCCCACGTTAAAGTCCAAATCATTAATATATATGACAAACAACAAAGGCCCCAATACTGGCCCCTGTGGAACACCACTGGAAATCATTTTCCATTCGCAAAAACATCAATTGACCATTACCCTTTATTTCCTTTCACAGAGTCAAATTTGAATCCAACCTGCCACCTTCCCCTGTCTCCCCTGAGATCTTACTTTCCTGGCTGGTCTGCTCAGTAGGACCTTGTCAAATGCCTCCAACATCCAGTGCGATACCGTCATCAATCCTCCTGACTATCTTTGATCAATCTGTGCCTCTCTAAGTGACAGTTTATCCTGTCTCTCTCTCTCTCCGAATTGTTTCCAATAACTTGCCCACCAATGAAGTCAGGCTGACTGGCCTCCCAATTTTCTGGCTTATCCCTCGTGCCCTTTTTAAATAATGGTACAACGTTCTGAAGCCTCCAATTCTCTGGGACCTCGCCTGTATCTAGTGAGGATTGGAAAATTATCCTCGGAGCATCCACTATTCCCTCCCCGTGGCTTCAACAGCCTGGTATACAATCCATCCGGCCCTGGTGATTTATCCACCTTCAAGGATGCCAGCCTCTCTCGTACTTCCTCTTTCACTATGCTTATTGTATCTAATGTTTCGCGCTCCTCCTCTTTAACTAGAATGTCTGCATCACCCCTCTCCTTAGGGAAGACGGAGACAAAGAACTCATTGAGAACACTACCCACATATGCTGCATCCACCCACAAGTTACCATGTAAATCTGATAGGCCCTACCTTTTCCTTAGTTATTCTGTTACTGTTAATGTACTTGTGAAACATCTTAGGATTTTCTTTGATTTTACCTGCCAATATATTTTTTGTATCCCCTCTTTTTGCTTTCCTAATTTCCATTTTAACTTCACCCCTGTAATTTCTATACTCCTTTAGGCTTTCTACTGTATGAAGTCTTTTGTGTCTGTCATAAGCTTTGAGTTTCTGCTTTATCTTGGCCTGTATGCTTCTGGATAACCAGGGGGCACAGATTTGGCAGTAACAAACTTTTTTTTCTTTGTGGGGACATGTCTACACTGTGCCCATAGAATCTCACCTTTGCCTCCCACTGATTTCACGCAGTTCTTCTTTCTAAAAGCTGTATCCAGTCCACTCTCGCCAGCTCACCTCAGCTTTGTAAAATTTGTCTTGTCCCAATTTAAGAACTTTTAACTCCTGTTCTATCTTTGTCCTTTTTCCATAATGCTAAATCTAACTGTATTTTATGGTCACTATCTCCAAAATGGTCCCACACTGCTCCTTCATCCACTTGTCCAGCTTCATTTCTTGAATCTAGAATTGTGCTCCCTCTCGTTGGGCATCTTAAGTGATGGCTAAAAAATTCTCTTGAATGCAGCTCAAAATTCTGCGCCCTCTTTGCCCTTCACAATGTTCGTATGCCAATTGATTTTAGGGTAGTTGATGTCGCCAACGATTACTGCCCTATTGTTTTTGCACCCATAAATCTGTCTACATATTTGCTTTTCTAACCCCCTTCTGCTATTTGGGGGTCTATAGCCTCTAAGGACAGAATTTTAACAATGGAAGGAAGATTTCCGATGGGGCAGGAGATTAAATACACAAATTGTCAGTCCTATAATGCTTGTATTCCTTGGGTTCCTTGTATTGTTTGGGGATTCCATAGTCACCCATGTGGGAGACATGGCAGATCCATCGAAGCTGAATTTTCTGCAGGGGGTGGTCTCCGTGCTGTTTTGATCAGCATAATGCAGGACCTCATTATGTGAATATTTTTTTTTTTGTCCTGCTGTAATGTTTTCATGCTGGACCTCAGGTGTCTGGTGGAAGCCCCAAGCACACTGTTATGAAGCACCAGACCTAAACATTGATGGCATCAGTCTTGAGGTTGTAGAAAAATTCTCACACCTTAGTGAGCTCTTTAGGGTTGATTATATTGAAAATATAAGTGGACGCATCCAGAAAGCAAGTTCTGCCTACAGCTGGCTCCAGGATCATGTCTGGAAGCAGAATGGCATTGAGCTGAAGACTAAAATCAAACTCTACCTCACCTTTATCCTCACCGGCCTGCTGTATGGCACAGAATCCTGGCTCTGCCACGGGCACCGATCAAAGCTCTGGAAGGCTAGGATGCAATCAATGGTTCAAGAAAATTCAGTTGCACCAGAATTAACTTTTCTGCTTTGGCACCAGATTAAAAGTGCGTACTTTGGTGCTGTGAGCTTTGGACAATATTACCCTCTAAATGAATAGATTATAACTACCAACCTTTCCATTATGGTTACTTCAATTATTTAATTATCTAATAATTCTACATGATTGTAAATTGAACAATTTAGACAATCTGATCAGTAGTGCCTGGATTGTATGAATTATATTATTCACTCCACAGTCTCCTTTGTGGAAAAGCAGTGTTTCTTTTGATATCCCCCCGCCCTGCCAACCCTCGCTGCATTAAGTCAGCGGACAGTGGAATGCTCTACAACCATGACGCCGATTTTCCTTTTCAGCGCCAGAGTATCGGAGCTTGGCTCACAAAGAACCCAGGGCAAATTCAAGTGCCTGTTGCCCGTGACTCAATTCTAAATGATGGACAGAAAATGGTGCCCAGATGTATAACAGATGCTCCCAGTGAATGAAGCTCTCTTAGTTGGCTGCAATTCTGACTGATTCTGTTTTGTATAAGCAGCTGTAGTTTCAGAAATTACATTACGGTCATCAGGAGTCAAAATGTATTCTTTAAAACGGATCTGTCACAATGTTGCTCACAGTGCATCAGATGATGTGCTGTTTTACAAGGACAATGTGTATTATGCTGGTGAGATGAAGTTTTTAAACCACAGGATCTCCATAACAAATATACTGGGGATGAAGCAGACAGTACAAGTTGGGAACCAAAGATTTCTAGTGGATGTGACGTAATAGAGCTGCCCTTAATGAGGGTCAAGCTAATTTTTCTAATGGTTTGTGTGTTGTAACTTGAGTCAAAGAATATATTATATCATTTATTTAATGTAGCTGTCTTGTATATATAAAAGTGAGCCTTTCAACTAATGTGCACATTAGTCTGAAGCTCATGTACTTCCATGATATCCATTGCAGGTAAAGATTGTGATCCAGCAGCCAGTGTACAGAAGATTGTAATTCCTGTGGTGGTGTTGGTGTAGTGGTGCTGATAGTTTTCTTGGCCTATACACGTTACAGTAAATGTAAGTATTGATGCAGTTACAGGTTGCTTCAAAAGTGTTGTAATGGATACCAGGTGCTGTGGGAAGGAATTGTGACTGGGATTTTTCACTTCACTCACTCCTTGAGCCCACCAGGAGTACACATTGGGAATTCTGTACTTCTAGCGGCTAGCACATAACTATTTATCCACTCATTTTTACTGATTAGAGAAACATTGAGCTGTGAGTGTGGAATGTACTGATATTATTGCCTGGTTTGTGTCAGGGCTGCTGAAATGGGAAATCCTGGCAAAGTTCTTCCTTCTAACATTTGTCTTTGGAATTTTGTTAAATGAATGAAAGGACTCCATTTAGTAACCTGGCAGTTTGACACATTGGAACTCTGATATAAGATGCTTGGTTATGGGTTGGCTGGATGAGCGTTGAAGGTCTGCAGTATATATTCTCATTTTGATCCAGTGCCACCTGGCTCATGTGTAAGTAGGCTCCACACTCCTTATGATCGGGAGTCTACCTTTACTGGCCAATATCTAGTCACATTATAGTGTGGCCTGGGAGTCATAACAATGAAATCCATTTATTGAATGAACTATGTATTTAATTTTACACATGCCACCCACATCTGTTTCTGCAAACTTCTGAAAGACCAAATGATGAACACTCATGAGCGATGAAGCCAATTATAAACCAATGGGCTGGCTTGTCTTCCAAAGGAAATGTAGGCCAGAGAATTCTAAACTGTTTTGAAATGCTCCTTATAACTTAGAAAATAAAGTATTTGCACTCTCCCTGTTATCAAGCTAAATACACTTTTCTTACCAGTAACTTCTCTGAAGCTAGTTAAATGTAAAGTTTCCTGCTTGGTGTTTAGTTGTTCCTGGGACCTGCCTTTGCCTTGTTGATTGCAGCATTGACTTTAGACTGTAAAGTCAGTTTTTGTTTATATTTTTTTGTGTGACTGGTTGATCTGCCGTGCTTTTTCTCCTTCCTACACTCACCTTCTTTTGACTGGCTCAACCCTGTTTGCTGTTTTATAAAACGGACCTGAGACTACAGGTCACTGTCTAATGTTTGGAAGGGGCACTCGAATGTAACATTCCTTTCTTTAGTCGGGGCAGTAAAATAAGCAGATTAGTAATATGGACAAGGATTCACAGGAGCTGTTCAACTTTGGCATGCTGCATGGTAAAATTTGATAGAGAAAATGTTTTGGGAGGGGGGAAGAATTGCAGACTGATACTCTAATCATCTATTGAACGAAAACTTTTGTCAGTTCATTTTTTTTTTTGCATCAATATAATTCATTGCATGTTCATATCAACAGGAAGAAAATGCAAACATAATTGGACAACTGGATCCCAGGCAGTACATTCCAGTGCACATTGTCATGAACTTTAATGTGCTGTAAGTATTGTGATCAAATATAAGTGGCAAGTTAGATATGCAGCTGTTTTGCTCTGAACCTCTCTAAATAAATGTCCCTTTAGTTTTTGCATATTGTAGTAAGAAATTGGAATTCTGTTTCATTTTGCTGTTCGAGAGTAATTAGTGTAAGAATGGGGACTACTCCAGTATCTGCTGTACTGAGCAAAATGCATGCATGTCACGGCGTGTTTGTTCTTAGAGAGAGACAAATGAAAGGGATTATTTCTCAAGTTCTGTTCAATATCTAAAAGGGAAATGAAATAAAACTATCTCTCTCAAACAGAGTGTTAAATATTCAAAGGTATAGAGATAATTTAAAGTGTATTTAATACCATATATTTAGTGCTTCTGATAAAATGTATATTCAACAGGGTGATAACATGGTTCACAAAAAGATAAACTTGGCCATAAGCTTTTTCTTGTCTGAAAGAAAACTTGTGAAGCATAAAGTGAAGAGAAAACTCAAAAAATATCACCTAGTGTTAAATTGTTTTTAATTATTGTCAAAAAAAATCAAATTTTTCTTCAGCTGTTTGCAAACATTTTGATTCCATTTTGTCTTTTTTTTTCTGTAGGAGCTGAATGTCCCATCCTTTAAATCCAGGAGCACTGTTCCATTGAAAGCCTTAAATCTGGGAGTATGACTGCCATTGAGGAGCCATCTTATATTTGACTTTGAATACGGGTGAACAATGAGCTTCCAATACAATTTTCCCTCGTTCTCAGTGAGTGCAGAACATGGATCAAAATCAGTTTTTAAGGCTGTTTTTGATTTCCAGCGGCCACGTTTTCAACCTCACTAACCTGTTTACTATGTGATTGTGTCACTTAATGTTGTCTTCTGTATTTGTGTAGACTTTTTTAGCTTCCTTCTTTAGCTAAATAAGAGCAGAGATATTGCATTTATAGTGTATATTATATTTGTATATTATGATATTTGTTAATTAAATATTTTAACCTCTTGGGAGTGTTGCGATAGGTCACCGGGTCAGTGGCCAGGTTTCGGAGGTAGTTAGTTTCGGGGAGTCAGCCTACAAGGGTCAGAGACAGAACAGGAGCAGGTCCCAGTTAAGTTTTTAAAAAAAAAGCATGAAAAGGGCTGCCAGTTAGCAGACTTTGAGAGAATAGCAGAAGATCCAAGAAGCAGCATGCAGCCACAGTACTGCTGTTAGCTCTGAGGAGCTGAGTCGGGAACGAGTGAAGCCCTGGGAGCTATTTGGCAGCCCGTGCAGTTGGGGCTAAGAATAAGCCCTAATGTGGCGAAGTGGTGGTGGTGTTTGCTGGTTTTGTGCCACTGTGGCAGAATTCGGGTTTGGAAGACAACTCTGCTACCAAGCACACTTACAGTTAAAGGTTAGGTGAGGATAGAAGTAAAATGTCTCTTTAAGACAGATTAATGAAGGGGTAGTTCCTTTATGGGTAAGAAATAAAGATTTATGTAATCTTGCACGGCACAAGGATTACATATATAGAATGAATGTTTAATGTATAGTAAATAATAATATGCTAATAGGCATTGTCTTAGTGATACCTGTTATACCTATGTCAACACCCGGCAGGACATTACATAGAGTTGAAAATATTGGGGTGATACGGGGGGATAATTATGAGGTACCATGACATTCCACAATATGCAGTAGACATCATTAGCACCACATTAGAAGAGTGGACGATAGCACACTCAATATATGAGACAGATGAAGCTAAGTGTCGATTTAAAGCAGCAACAACTTGTACAATGGAAACTATTGTATCACCACGTGGCAGCAAAAGATCCAGCATGGGAGCAACCGGATATGCCCCATCCACACACATTCAGTGTGCCTACACCCGCAGGTGCCGGCAAGGGTAGGAAAGGTGGAACTGACTGAAATATACAAGAGATGGAAAGTCTTAGGGAGAACCTGACGCAGTATTTGAACCAGTTCTCCTATGAAATTCCTTTACTTCCAGAGCACTTAACTGCAAATTGGAGACACTCAACAAATGAAAAGGACTTGCTATACACTGCAGCAACAGGTTAGAGCCTTAAAAGGTGTTGATCGAAAGATTTTTCCTCATGGTGGCCCGATCTGTGGAATTGGGGCATAAATGTACACACACCCATGGATTATCTCCCATGCTCTGGCTGTGATTCAGCTGATACTAATTATATATTTTTCTTTTATCTATATATTTAACATACTTGATTCAGTGTACCCGAAGGTGGCAAAAGAGGTGGTGCTGGGGGAGTTTTAGAAGGAGGAGAAGAAATTTAGTGAGCCAGAGGCCTGAATTGAAGGGCCAGATGATACAGGTGGTCTGACGATACCTTTTACAACCCAAAGCTGGATGACTGGCCAGCATCAATGGGTGGCGGTGTGTGAAGAGGGCGGACAGTACCACTATAGTTGGCTACCTTGGGCTAGGCCAAGGGCCAAAAGGGGGGACTGTTAGGGGGAAGAAAATAATTAAGAATTTATGGTAAGGGAGAATTTATTGAAAGGGAATGAATTACTTAAAATCTCCAGGTAGCCAGTGCTACCAAGCACATTAACAGTTAAAGGTTACCAGATGAACTTTGCACAGCCTTAGGGCCTGCAAACAACAAAGGCCTTGGGAGCTGGACTGGAGTCAGAGGATGACAATAACAACTAAGGTTAAGTGTGCTCTTCAACAGATAGGGGAAGAGCAAATGGTCCTCGTTTAGGGAGGAGGGAAGGTCTCTGCCTGGGTGAAAAATAGGGACATACGATGCATGTGCCTGTTACTAGAGATGTCTGTTTAATGTAAACTTATATGTTGATGAGATCGGAAACTGGAAATGTTCTTCTACGTGACCAATAATGGATAAATATGTTATTTAGCAGAGTGCTATCTCAAGCTGCATTGAGATGGTTCTCTCCTTGCAATTGCTTGAATAAACGATCGTGACCTGTACCTGAGATTCCCATGGTCCGTTTGTCAAAGTGACCACAACATTTGGTGAGTCATCCTTCTGTCTGGTTAGCTTGCTTTCTGTGGAAGGAGCCAATTGGAAAATATAAAAGTATTGTCTCAGAGCTAGCTCATCAATCCTGTGCACATACAGTGCAGTGGCAGATCAGTGCTGCTTGTATCCTGCTGGATGTGGAGCAAAGTTGGGTAAAATAGAGTTGAGGTACAGCCAGGAGGCTGATTGCCTCAGCATGCTGCCTTCCATGCAACTGCAGTGGAGCAGAGACCATTGCCCACTTCCACCTTAATGTGCCTTTACGATGCATGTCTGGGAAGAGATGCAGTGGTTAGGTTCATCTCAAGCAGCTCTGTAACGCAGAATTCAGTGTTCTAAAAGCAGTTCCTATGGACTCAGATTGAGATAAATATCAGCTGCTGGTGGAGGAACATCAACTTGAGGAAAGACATAGTTTGGTCTTCCCAAAACTGGCTGCGCTTCCAGTACAAAGAGCCACCTGTGACCGAGTGTTGCGACTGGCACATTACAAGATCCTGGACGACATCTTGAGGGATGCACTAAAGCTTGAGGCAGCTGCCACAAAGCCTCAACGGTGGAAAGGCACTGTCTAAGGCTTTCTACCACAGTCTGCTGAGGGTCTGGAACCAATGTAAACCCTCTCAGATGTATGCAGAGAATGGCATGAAATGTGAATTTCAGTCAGGTGATGATCCCATTGCACAAAACTGTAGGACTCATCTCACTTAGTTTAACAGCCCCAGCTTCTTTAATCTATCCATGTAACTGAAGTTCCTCAGCTCTGGAACCATTCTCATGATTCTTTTCTGAATCTTCTCTAACGCATTTGTCATCATTGGCATCCTTCCATCAGTGTAAGATGATGGGCATGCAGCAGATCAGTTGGAGATGGGATAGTGCACTTTTGCTGATGGCTGAACAGACCACTCCGTGAGAGGCAGATTCTGCCACAAGTGTTCCACATGAAGTGCTCATTGTGGGATATTGTTTTTGGTGTTGGGACTTGTTGCCAAGCCACTGTGGCCACTCATGGTAGCACACACTGGTCCACAAATGATGTTGTATAACTAACCTGCAGTGTGTAACATATGAAATGTAGCAAAATGCTGGGAGTCTGGAATTAAAAACAGGAAAATCTTGGACACTCATCAGGTTAGCATCTGTGGGGAAACGAGCAGTTCAGGCCAATGATCATTGGTGAGAACACAAATGTAACTTTGGTGAGGATAGAAGTAAAATATATTTGAGCGTGTAAATTGTGAGAGCTGTAAGTGGAGACTATAATTGCTATTACCTCATTGTAAACGAGAGCAGAGAGAAGACTAAAGACAGTTAGCCAGGAAACAGCTAGAAGGGACACGAGTGTGTGTGGTTTCTAAACCAATAAATTTCTCTATCTTCATTAATCTTCCATCTTTTCAACTTCTGTTTCTGACTCTTTCCTCATTCTGTTAACACCAGTTCTCAGAATCTCAGAATAATATTTGAGGATTGCTGTGCAGCACATTGTTCAGAGGTGGTGTGACATCTGCGCTGCATGCTTCCACCATACCTTCTGTTCTTTTTGCCCCTTTCCATGTCAAGGTATGCTTTACATACCTGTGAAGTGTTTTGGTTAGTTATTTTCCTGGGGAAGTTATTCCAGTCTTTTATGGTATTTGAAATGAAGCTGTTCAGATATGATTGTGTGTAACATTGGAGAGGCTGGTGTTGGTGTTTTTACTCTTGCAGTGGATTACTTGTTTAACACATGGTGGAATATCAATAGCAACTTCATGGTGAGCTGCTTTGTTGAACAGTGTAAGCCTACTCCGCTGTCTTCATTGTCATGTAGGCCTCTCCAGAGAGTTCATCATAGACATAACACTGGATGTCTAAGCATAGTAATTGAAGACAAACCGTTCTGTCAAACTATTTCCAGTTTGTTTCCAAGGTGGGTTTGGTAGGAGTCCCATACTGTTGCTGCATACTCCAGTTTGATATTGTACCAAAAGCCTTGACTTATGTTACATTTGGTTAGATTTCTCCTTAAAGATCCTAGGATTTTGTTTGCATCATTTACAGCATGTTTTTTGTGGTAACTTGAGGAACAGCACCTCATCTTTCAACTTGGCACTCTTCAGCATCTTGACTCAACATTGACTTCAGCACCTTTAGATCATCATGTTCTGTTTTGCTTTGCTGGGTTGGTCTTGTCTCTTTCTCCCTTCATGTTGCACTCAGATGGTTGCTATGTAGCCATTCATGCCTTATTATATATCTGTTTCATTACTATAAAATAATAAGTATTATATTTGTTTCTCAATGGTAACACTCTCTGGCTGTTGCTTCATGAAATCTTCTGGTATTTAATCTCTCCTGCCCTCCACCCAATCGCAGACCTTCCTTTTTGTTCTTCCTACCCCTTCTCAGTTTTCACTGGCTTAAAAATTCCTACATTTCTATCTTTCTAAAGTTCTGATGAAAACTCATCACTACCTGAAACATTAACTCAGCCTGACCTGAATTTTTTCACTTTTTTTTTTGTTTTTCACTTCAGACCTCCAGAATCTGCTGTATTTTGGCTTTTTTTTAATGGTTAACCATATGGTTAAAGAAATGGTTTATGTGGTGATGTCCTGCCATTTGTCAGCAAAATACAAGCTCATTTTTCTGGGTGTAAGATCTCATTAGGTTATCTTTAATATTGCCACCCCTCTTTCTTTTCTATTTTTTCTGAACATTTCGTATCCAGGAATATTTAATCCCCAAGCCTGCCTTTCTTTGAGCCAGGTCTCTGTTATAGTCACAATATCATATTTCCACATGGCAATCTGTGACTATAGCTCACCAATCTTATTTACCACAGGCCGTGCATTTACGTACATGCACAGCAACCCTAATTTAGACTTTATTACTTTCTCCCATACTCAACCCACTTAATCTTCTACTATTTCCCCTTTGTCCACTCATAACAAATATCGAACTATTCCCTTCTCCAGAACTCCTTAGTGTCTAACTTTACGCACCTCGTTCCTTTTTTTCCCCTCATGTGCTGGTGCCTATCCCCAGCGAATTTAGCTTAACCATCACCAGACACACTAGGGAAGCGATTGTATTTGACATGAAGGATTGACTTGAAGAGTTCACCTGACATGCATCATAAACTCTTTTTGTTTCATCATATTCTTTGTCTCCAACCACATCCACTAATTGGCCACTTACGGAGCTCAATAAGCCTGAAGGTGCCGGGGCCATCCAACGCCTTCCCCACCCGCTCTGGAAAATTTCAGACAGGTTGGGTGTGGGTGGGTAAGTGGAATGAATCCAGCCCCGCAGGATATTACCCCAGCCTTTAAAATAATTTATGGGGGAGAATAAAATCCAGCCAATGAGGTTCGACAAGAGGTATCCTACAAGAGGCAGCCAATCTGCAACAGTAATTTTACATCCGGGTGGCAAATTGAAAATCAACCCCATAGGCCGGGATTTTGCAGCGCCGTCGTGGTGGGACCGGCCGTGGGAGATTCAGCGGCCCAGCCAAAAACCCATTGACTTTCGGCAGGGATGGACTATCCCAGTGGTGGGTAGGGCCAATAAGTCTCGCCCATCGTCTTTCATATTTGGCCTAACAAAACCTTTAATCACCTTACAAAGACTCCAAGCTAAGCCAAATTCTGACAATCTACCATCTAGATAAGCTTCTTTTCATTTATTCATTGGATATGGACATCACTGGTTCGGGCAATGCTTATTGCCCATTCCTAATTGCACTTCAGAAGGTGGCGGTGAGTCAACTTTTTGAACCACTGCAGTCCATGTGGTGTAGGTACACCAACAGTGCTCTTCGGGAGGGAGTCCCAAGAATTTGAACCAGCAACGGTTAAGGAACAGCGATATCATTCCAAGACATGTTGGTGCGTGAGTTGGAAGGGAACTTGCAGGTTCCCATGCATCTGCTGCCCTTGTCCTTCTGGGTGGTAGAGGTCGTGGGTTTGGAAGGTGCTTTCGAAGGAGCCTTGGTGAGTTACTGAAGTGCATCTTGTAGATGGTACACACTACTGCACTAGTGTGTCGGTGGTGGATGGGGTGCCAATCAAATGGGCCACTTTGTCCTTGATGGTGTTGAGCTTATTGAGTGTTGTTGGAGCTTATCCAGGCAAATGGAGCGTATTCCATCACACTCCTGACTTGTGACTTGTAGATGGTGGACAGGCTTTGCGGAGTCAGGAATTGAGTTACTCGCTGCAGGATACCCAGCCTCTGTCCTGTTCTTGTAGCTGCTACTCCAGTTCAGTTTCTGGCCAATGCTAATCCACAGGATGTTGACAGTGAGGGATTAAGTAATGGTAATGCCATTGAATGTCAAGAGGAGATGTTTAGATTGTGTCTCGTTGGAGATTGTCATTGCCTGATACTTGTGTGGCATGAGTATTACCTGCCACTTATCAGGTCAAGCCTGAATGTTGTCCAGTCTTGCTGAAAGTGGACATGAACTACTTCAGTATCTGAGAAATCACAAATGGTGCTGAACATTGTACAATCATCAGTGAACAACCCCACTTCTGACCTTATGATGGGATGAAAGTCATTGATGAAGTAGCTGAAGATGGTTGGGCTGCGGACACTACCCTGAATAACTTCTGCCGTGATGTCCTGGAGCTGAGGTGACTGACCACCAACAACCACGACCATCTTCCTTTGTCCTAGGTATGACTCCATTCAGCGGAGTGTTTTCCCCCGATTCTCAATGACCCCAGTTTTTCTCGGGCTCCTTGATGCCGCAATCGGTCAAATGATGCCTTGATATCAAGGGCAGCCACTCTCACCTCACCTCACGAGTTCAGCTCTTTTGTCCATGTTTGAATCAAGGCTGTAACAAGGTCAGGATCTAAATGGTCCTGGCAGAACCCAAAGTTGGCATCAGTGAGCAGGCTATTGCTGGGTATGTGCTACTTGATATCACATGGAATCACATTGGCTGAAGACTGGCTCCCAAAGGATGCCCGGCAAACCCTATCATGTTTGTCAGTGGCCTAACAGGAGGGGGCCCCCGGTGACAGGCACGCGTTGCCTGATCAAGGGACCTGACATCAGGAGCTGAAGGGACACTGAAAGCTACTCCCCTGGCCTTGCTTTCAAACTCCCTGCTCTGCCTCGGCAACAAACCCTTCACCACACCTGACATCCCACCCTACTCGCCTGTGTCCAGGGATCCAGCATCAGTCCAACTCTTGGGCAGGATTTTCACCTTCCGAGGTCCTTGATCCCATGGGAGGCCCTACACTTATAATTGCCTGAGTGTACTTGAGCTGCTACTGTGTATAAACATACAGATTAGAAGAAGGCCATTCGACCCCTCGAGCCTGCTCTTTCATTCGATAAGATCATGGCTGATCTGATTGTGACCTCAACTTCACATTCCAGCTACTCCTGATAACCTTTGACTCCCTTGTTACTCAAGAATCTATCTACTTCTGCCTTAAAAATATTCAATGCCCCTGTCCCTACTGCTCTCCGGTGAAGGGAATTCCACAGACTCAGGACCCTCTTGAGAGAAAAAAACTTCTCATCTCCATCTTAAATGGGAAACCCCTTTAGTATTAAACTGTGTCCTCAAGCTCTAGTCTCTCTCAAAAGGGGAAAAATCCTCTCAGCATCCACTCTGTGAAGGCCACTCAGGACCTTATATCAGGTGATCAACAAGATCACATCTCATTCTTCTCAATTCCAGTAAATATAGACCCAACCTTTCCTGATAAGATAACCCCTTGATCCCATAAATCAGTCGAGTGAACCTTCTCCGAACTACTAATGCAATTATGCCCTTGCTTAAATAAGGAGACCAAAACTACACAGTACTCTAGGTGTGGTCTCACTGACACTCTGTACAACTGTAGCAAAACATTCGTCTATTTCCCTTGCAATTAATACCAACGTTCCATTTGCCTTCCTATTCATTTGCTGTACCTCCACAACAACCTTTTGTGATTCATGTACCAGACACCCCGCTTCCATTGTAGCGATCACAGCTCTGTAATCTCTCTCTATTTCATTAATTTGCTGCTTTTGTATTCTTCCTGCCAAAGTTGTCAAGTTCACATTTTCCCACACTATGCTCTATCTGCCATTTTTTTTGCCCACTCACTTAACCTATCTATATCCCTTTTCAGAATCATTATGTTCTCTTCGCAACTTACTTTCCGATCTATCTTTGTGTCATCAGCAAATTTAGCAACCATACATTTGGTCCCTCCATTAAAGACATTGATGTAGATTGCAAATGGTTGAGGCCCCAGCACTGATCCCTTTGACATTCCACTAGTTACATCTTGCCAACCCAAAGATGACCAATTTATGCCTGCTCTCTGCATCCTGTAAACCAACCAGTCCTCTATCCATGCTAATGCATTACCCTGTACACTATGACCTCTTGTATGGTAAACTTTTGATGTGGTGTGAGGCTCCCATTGGTTCTCCAACCTGTGGTGGTGGATTCTGTGGCCCTTGAGCTTAATTCTGCCCATGATCTCCACATTCGCAAGCAACCCCAGTTTCCACAGGGCCTGTTTTTTCAGGTATGGTCACTTTTATACTTTTGCTTTGAAGGATTTTTTTAAATGATCTAGTTTCAGATTTATTGGATGGATTATCCTGGTGCACTCTGGGCAAGGTGACCAACCATGCCACCTTTTCCAGGGCTGTCCTGAAAGAGTTGTCTGCACTGAGAGTTGGTGGGTGAGAGAGTTTTAAGGGTTAATTTCTAACTAAAGTCTAGTTATTTCTTTAATTTAGCAATGAACTAAAAATTACTCTTTAAGTTAAGAGAAGTTAAGCTTTATTCCATCCTTAAAACTGTGATATAGAAGCTCTCTGAGAGCAGTTGCAGCTAGTTAATTAGATAGCTGGCCTAAACTGGTTATCAGAAGCTTGAATCAGTAATCAGGGAGCATAAAAAGAGGCCTTCCTCAGCGCTGCCTTGTCTGCACTTGTTTTGCCCCCGATTTCTTCTTTTGCTGTTCCCGGCATGAACTTCCTTCGTTTCCGTGTGTCTGCCCTGCATGTAAATAGTTTTGATCCTGGAACGCATTCCGGCTGAATTGACGAACTGGAAGCGATAATCCCTCACTCCCCACTCTTTCGGGTCCGCACCCCGTCTCCTCTTTCGGGTCCGCACCCCCTCTCCTCTTTCGGGTCCGCACCCCCTCTCCTCTTTCGGGTCCGCACCCCCCCTCTCCTCTTTCGGGTCCGCACCCACCCCCTCTCCTCTTTCGGGTCCGCACCCCCCCCCCTCTCCTCTTTCGGGTCCGCACCCCCCCCCCTCTCCTCTTTCGGCTCCGCATTCCCCCCCCCCCTCTCTTTCGGGTCCGCATTCCCTCCCTCTCCTCTTTTCGGTCCGCAGTCCCCCCTCTCCTCTTTTCGGTCCGCATTTCTCCCCTCTCTTTTCGGTCCGCATTTTCCCCCCTCTCCTCTTTTCGGTCCGCATTCCCCCTTCTCTTTCGTGTCCTCATCCCACCCCTCCCCCTCTTACCGTAAAGCTCCATATCCCTGTGCCAAGGTGTCCTTAAATTTTTTTTCGGTACTTCATCACCGTGACTCTGGGTGACCGAGATGGAGGTTTATTCGGGGCAGGTTGGGCGGTGGGAAAGTAATTCGAACTCTTGACTTTGAGACAAAGGAAAATCGGGTGCGGCGATCAACCGGCAGCTAATTCAATATCGCTCGTTTACACTGAGCCAAAGTTACAATTACACCTGCTCTGCAAGAAATACAGTTTTTGTTTGTTCTGTTTTAATGTATAAATGTAGTGGAATTGCAGTTTTAATCATCACACAATATGATATTTCAAAGCGTAAGAGTTAATTTGTGATGCATGCTGTACCTGACAACTTGCCCTTAAATATGGTTACAATATTTCTTCAGCAACTACCTCATGAGGAATAACAAGCTGATGTTTATCTCTGCTTGGTGGAGAGAGCCATCAGTTTTCCCAAGAGGCGCTTCCGTTGCCTGGAACGTTCAGGGGGTGCATTCCAGTATCCCCCAGATCGGGTCTCTGTGAATGTGGTAGCATGCTGCGCTCTGCACAATCTTGCGCTGGAAAGGGGGGGATGCAATTGACGATGAAGACCTTGACGCAGTGGATGAGGCTGCACATGCTGAATCCAGCAGTGGCTCAGAGGATGAGGAAGCACGGGACAATGAGGGGCAGGACTCCAACACGCTACTACACCAAGGAGGCAGGGACAACCGGGACGCTTTAATCCAACGAACCTTCAGCTAGCGCCACACACGTGGGTCTGCAGGACCAGCATTGCCTGGCGCTTCCACACGTAGCACTTAGGTGCTACATCTTCTACCTCATCAGCTGCAACTAAGGGCTTAGTACAGAAACATCAGTGTCCACTCAAACACTCATGATATGTCTGTCTGTGTCTGTGAAACATACAAATGCAGCACAAAGGAAACACCCTCAGCCATGCTCAGAAAAGTGGACTTTATTGCCACCAAAATGAATCACAAACGTCGCTCTGACGCAGATAATGATATATTCCCTAATCTAGGGCCAACACAAAATCACCAGTCACAAACCTGTGGAGTGCCTAACGTTCCTTATGCTTACATTTGCGGGTTGCTACGTCTTGGTGCTGCCCCATTACTCCGAGTGGCTTGTGAGACAGCCTGCTGACTCTGCTGTCCTGTTGGCCTCGATGACCTTGGCGGGCATCCTCTGGCCCGTGGAGCTTGTGCTGGCCCCGCCTGGGAGGGAGTGGCCAGTTCCAGAACTCCCCAGTTGTCTCAGTCTTAACGGATGGAACGGTCACTGGCAGAGGGGCGGAGGAGCTGCTGCCCTCATCTGGAGCGCCCTGAGAGGAGCTCGCAGCGATGACAGGCAGCTGCTGCACTGACGTGAGGTCACATTGGACCTCCCTGCTCAGCGCAAAGGAACGGGCACTAAGCTGCGACACTTGGTGCCCAGAACATCTCCCACATTGCCAATGACCACCTGTGGCCATTAGCGATGTGAGGGCTTGTAGGTCAGAGTGTAACCCAATCAGAAGATTCTCAATCTGCTGGAAGCCCCTCTCCATGATAGTCACCAATCTCTCAATGGAGGAAGCCTGCAGCTCTGTCCTGAGGTTCATGCCATCGCTGACACTCTGCCTGGACTCCTCCACCGCACAGACCAAGTGAAGCAAACCCCTGTGCAACCCTGCCAGATGGTCCCACGCACCCTGCCGCTTCCCCTGCAGCTGCTGCATGGCTGACATCTCCAGAGGCAAATCATCACTGCCTGACTCAGCATGTGCCTGGTCCCCTGCAGTCCCCCAGCTGCTGGCGCCATAGGCACTCTCTGTCCATGCCATCTCCTCCAGCGATTGTGAAGTGCCCTCTCCACTGTGCCCCGGGACACTAGCCGATGACATAATCCCTACCGATGCGTTTGTCGCTGCGCTGGTGCCTGGCTCGCGGAAATGATGTGACACAAGTTGCAAGTCTTGGCCCTCAGGTGTGGAGGGGGTGGGGGGCTCTGGATTTGTTGTTGATGATGCTGAAATTAACAACAAGGACAGTGCATCAATTAGCGTTCAGACTGTAACACCTTTCATCCCTTTCTCCTCCAGCCTCATAATGCGCTCAACCTTCAAGAACCTATGGAGATGAACATTGGTGGGGTGGTAAATAGTCAAGAGGAGGCCCAAACATTACACGCACATACAGACAGGCTGGTCAGATGGCCTAAGGAATGCCACATGTAATGTGATGTGGATAAGTGTGCAGTTAAGCACTTGGGCAAGACAAACAAGGTACAGGAATACATGAGTAATGGTAGGACCGTGGGAAGTCACGACAATTACAGGGACCTTGTTGGGCAGAACCGTTCAGGTAGCAGAAGAGGAACCTAAGGCGTTTAACAAGGTCAAAGCCAAACTTGCCTTTATTAGCCGAGGAATAGAATATAGGAAATTAGAGGTCATGTTGCAGGTGCAGAAAACGCTGTCGAGGCCACATCTACACTTCTGCATTCACTTGTGATCTGCGCTTCATGGGAGGTGATGGTAGTTGAGTGGGGAGAGTGCAGAGGTTCCTGACCTGGATGCATGCTGGCCTGGAGTGTTGGAGTGAGGCGGAAACATTTCATACACTTGCGACATTTGCTGTGGAGCACAGGAGATTGACAGGTCACATTATTGACCTTCATACTGTTATGAGGGGCATAGACCAGGTGGACAGAAGGCAACATTTCACTTTGGCGCAGGGACGACTAATGCAGTGGCATTTATTTAAGTTGAGTGCCATGAGGTTGACAGGTGAGGTGCTGAGGACCTTTTGGACAGAGTAATGTGGGACGCACTGGCTGAAAGGGTGGTGGAGGTACAAACGCTCCTAAGATGCAATAAGTCTTTGGATGTGCAGCAGCGATGCGATAGTGGTCACAAGTGGGATAAGGCGACATTGGAAGGTGCTAGAGACGCGCATCCTGAAGGGGCCGAGGGACCTTTGTGTATGACCCACATGTCTGACTGTATCAGTCTGTGAATGAGCAGTGTTGCTGCATTAACGATTGCAGCAACCATCAGTGCTTTGGATGGTGGGGAGACAGAGTGGATGGGACTGTGGCCCTCAAATACCTGGCCGCTGAACCCCAGCGTCGCTGACACCTGCTGACTTGGCCATCTGCCTCCTCCCCAGCTCCATTGCCTGCTCCTCATAAGTGGTGATGTGCTGCAGCACGGCGTGCCCACCACCAGTCCGCAGACGCTCCCGGCTATTGTTCTCGGTTTTTGCCTGCAGTGCAGAGAAGAGCATTTATTGGGGCTGATTCCTCATGTACTCTGCACGCGCACCATGCACCCCAAACACAGTGGCCCATCTGAGGTCTCCAGCGGCTCCTGTTCGTACTACTGGTGATCAGTCACCAGTAGATAGTATGGCTGCTCCCAACCCCCTCCCCGAACGGCCACCTTTGACACATTTGGCGTCCATCATTTTGAATAACACACGGGTCTTAGCGCCCATGGCAAGGAGGCGCAACTAGGTGTGGCGCCGAGGCCAACAGACAGATAAGCCTGGGAACCACAAGGGTTGGGAGGGCCTCAAAGGGCTAAGGCTACCTGCTGGGTAAAATGGCCACGGCCATTTCTCAACCATACTCACCCTTCCAGAGCACAACAAATCATTGAAGCACTTGCGGCACTGTGTTCCTGTGTGCCACACAGCATCTTGAGAGCTAACAGCCTCTGCCACCTCCTGCCATGCCTGCCTGGTCACGTGGGGTCTCTCTTCCTCCCATCCTCTGGAAACAACACCTCCCAACGGTTTGACACCTCTTCCAGGAGTGCAGCAAGGCAGGCATCGGAGAACCGAGTGGCACATTTGACCCCTGCTGGCCTACCCTGCAGCGTGCCCCCCTGCTCCCCTGCCCTCACCCCTTCTGGTGCCCGGTCGCTGGCCATGGTGAACAGCCTAAAGGAGGCTGCCTGGCCTTTCTTTATACAGAGTGTCGATTCCCCATTGGAACCGGTGGTCTGAACATGCCGCTGCAGATTAGAATTTCCAGCTGGACACGGGAGTCTGAAACGTGTTGGGTGGGCCTTAATTGGCCCGCCCGTGCAAAATGGCAGTGCTGCCCGTTTCCCCGGCGGCGATCGTCTCCGTGCCCGCT
The DNA here is from genome assembly GCF_964194155.1 of Cetorhinus maximus. Taxonomy (NCBI): domain Eukaryota; kingdom Metazoa; phylum Chordata; class Chondrichthyes; order Lamniformes; family Cetorhinidae; genus Cetorhinus; species Cetorhinus maximus. The sequence continues at coordinate 19,431,608 of NC_135899.1, read as the reverse complement.
GCCGATTGGGTCGGGCCCGCCCGCTCGACAAACAGAAAATTCAGCCTCCAGTGAAGAGAATGAAATGGAATATCAGACTGACGTAGAACAGAGAGTTGATTTAATAACGCCCATTAAATCTGTGTTTCTTCGTCAACTTGTGCAATTCCAGACATTTACAAGTATTATCTAAAATTATGAATTCGCTCACACCTCATTCGTCCGGGTGGTCCATAATCACCCAAGTAATTCTTCTCTCATTCCCAAAGAGCCCTGGAACAATTTTCATATATAAGGACATTTGGAAAATTGGAGGCAGAGCCTCTGTTAGCTCCTCTCTGACTTCCTTTCATAGTCCAGGTTACATGACATCGGATCTGGTGACTTAGTCACCTTGAGCTCTGCTATGATTTTCTTATAAAATCTGTATTTTTCCACAGTTGTCACCATTATTTCTTTTTCCATATTCTTCTCGACCATGCCTAAACATTTATTTCCACACCACCTGTATGAAAAAGGTTCCAAATATTTATGTAGTGGCTCCACCATATTCCATCACCCTCCACAATTAAAGGGCTAGAAAGAGAAAGAGGGGTTCCTTTTCATGGCATATTGGCACCAGATCTGGGACAGGGAAGATTCTCTATTGGACCGAGTAATGGGAATGAACCAGTGCAGATAAGAGAAGGAAAAGAAAGGGAACACACCAAGGCAATAGTGACCATAAGATGATGATAGAGAAGGACATAATCACAGACTCAGAATTTTAACGGCACAGAAGGAGGCCCCCATCATGTCTGCACTGGCTCTCCAAATGAGCATTATGGCCTAGTGCCATTGCCCTGCCTTTTCCCTGTACCCTTGCACATTATTTGAATAGAAACAATCATCGACCGCCCTCTCCAATGCTTCAATTGAACCTGCATCCACCACACTTCCAGGCAGTGCATTCCAAACCCAAACCACTTGCTGTGTGAAAAAGCTTTTCTCAAGTCACATTTGCTTCTTTTGCAAATCACTTTTAATCTGTGCCTCTTCATTCTTGATCCTTTTACGAGTGAGAACAGCTTTTCCCTATCTACTCTGTCCAGCCCCCTCATGATTTTGAACATCTCCATCAAATCTCCTCTCAGCCTTCTTTTCTCCAAGGAGAATAGTGCCAACATCTCAAATCTATCCTCAGAGCTGAAGTTTCTCATCACTGGAAACATTCCTGTGAACCTCTTCTGCACTCTCTCCAATGCGATCACATCGTTCCTAAAGTGTGGTACCCAGAACTGTGCACAATATCCCAGATGAGGTTTAATGAGTGTCTCATATAAATTCAGCACAAACTCCTTTCTCGTTTACAATATGCCCCTATTAATAAAACCCAGCATACTATATACTTTATTAACTCTCTCCACCTATCCTGCCTCCTTCAATGATCTCTGCACATATACACCCAGGTCTTTCTGCTCCTGCCTGCCCTTCAAAGCTTCACCCCTTATTTTATATTGTCTGTCCATGTCCTTCCTAACAAAGTGCATCACCTCATACTTCTCAACACTGAACTTTATCTGCTACATCCATGGACCATTACTCTCTGTTTCCTATTTCTCAGCCAATTTTGTATCACAATTATGATGAAAGCCAGATTAATCAATTTGAAAAAGGCTGATTTTGAGGGGCTGAGAATTGAACTTGGGGATAATAAAATGGGCAACAGAATTGACAAACAACAATGGAAAACATTTCGAACAGTGTTCAACAGAATACAGGAAAGATACATTCTGCTAGACACGAAAGTACTAAATCAGCACTAGAGAGACTCCATGGATCCATGAAGACATAAGGGGGCAAATGTGCATTAGGAAAGAGGCATATGTTAAGTCCATGGGCAGCAGAGGGTGCATGACAGAAGGAAATATAAAGTGATTAGGAGAGAAATCAAAAAAAAATTAGAAAAGCAAAGAGGAGCCCTATAAAAGTAAATTATCAAGGAAGGTAAAAAATAAAATATTTTACAGGCACATAAATAAAAATATGAAGGCTGGGATGGAAATAGATAGGTATAGTTAAGGTATAGATAGGATAATGCCACAGATAAGGATAGAGACAGGGCAGAAATATTAAATGATTACTCGACACCCCGGGCTTTATAGCTCATAATGAATGCATGTAGAGAATACTAAATGTATCATAATTGTATTGAAACACCTCAGAGTGCAACAGGATGTATGTCGATAACTCCAATACCATTGCACTGTGTGACTGTCTCTAATGACCATATTGAAATGACTGTAATATTCATTGATTGTTTTGAAACACCTCATGATCCATGTGTAAAATTTGAATCTAATTGCACTTTTTCTGATGGCGATTTAGAAATGTTTTATAATGTCCTTTCAGATATTTTATGAATAAAGTATATTTTTCTGAAAAAATTAAATGATTACTTAATTTCAGTGTTTAACAGGGAGCTAGAACAGGTAGATATGATATTGATTGATGATCTAAGTCTTCAGGTAAATGCAATTAAAATAAGAGAAAAGGGATCTAATCAAACGCAAAGAGGATAAAACCTTGTCCCAGTAGATTCACACCCACACATTTAAAATAAAGCTAGGGAATAGATAGCAGAGGTATTACTGCAGATTTAAAATATCTTGTTTAGGAAAAGGTGTAGTGCTAGAGGGCTGGTGGATAGCAATTCCTATGCTTAAAAAGGCAGGACAGAATGTACCCAGGAAATAGTAGATCAGTCAACTTAATGTTGGTGCTAGAAGAAATAATGAAATCCCTACTAGAGAGAGGAAGAACTTCTAACAAAAAAACTGAATCATTAGCAAGGATTTCAAAAGGGAAAATCTTTCTTGACCAAAGTCATGAATTTTTTGGAGTAGGTAACAGAGACAGTAGACAATGGTAATGTAGTAGATGCAATTTACCTGGATTTTTCAAAGGGTATCTGTGTTAGGAAGGGGATGGGGTGAGGAAGAGGAGGTATGAAAGTGGGGAGAGGGGGGAGTGGTGGTGAGGAAGAGTGGGATGAGTTTGAGAAGGTGGGAGATGGGGTTAAGGATGAGGGTGAATGAGGGGTAGGGGAATGGGTGGGTGAGGAGGAGGGGGAATGGGCAGGTGAGGAGGATGGGGATGGGTGGGTGAGAAGGAGACATATGGGGTAAGAAGGAAGGGAATGAGAGATGAAGGGGAAGGGGCATGGTGAGGGTAAGGAGGAGGGTGCGATGGGGAGCTGAGGGGGAGGGGGAATCTGGAGGCTGAGGAGGGGGAGATGGGGAAAAGTGGGATGTGGTGAGGAGGAGGGAGGAGGGGGATGGCTAAAAGTGGGATGGGTTGAGGTGGAGGGAGGATGGCGTGAGGAGGGGGATGGGGAAAGGAGGAGGGGCGAATGGTGGCTTAGGAGGAGGGGTATGGGGCTGAGGAGGAGGTGAGTTGGGGTGTTGAGGAGACAAATTCAGGAAAATCAGCGAGAAATACAAGGCAAAAACAAAGATAAAAACAAAAAAGGGTCATGAGGACTCGAAACATCAATTCTTTTCTTCTCCGCCGATGCTGCCAGACCAGCTGAGTTTTTCCAGGTAATTCTGTTTTTGTTTTAAGAAATACAAGGCAATTGACAAGAAACTATTTTGTATATAATAAGTTAGACTTGGTTATAAAAATTACACTTTTAAAGTTTGCAGATGCTACTAAACTTGGCAGCGAGCTGAATAGTGAAGAGAAGAGTAGCTGACTTCAGGAGCATATGGACTGGTGAATTGGACAGGCTCAAGGCAAATGAGATTTAATGTGGATAAGTGTGAAGTGATGCACTTCCATAATGGAAAGATGTAGAGACATCATAACCTAAATGGACTTATTTAGACAGGGCCAGTCTTAATGTTGGTTGACTGCCTGGGGAGAGCCTGATAATACTGAAATCAACCTCTGCAAAGAATTTGGCTAACTCCAAAATCTGTTTCTAACTAACACTAGTGCTAGTTAAATAGAACAAATTTCTGGTTTCTGAACACATGGATAACACTCAACACCCTGTTACCTCACATCAGTGGTGAGCAGTCAACAGTTGTAGCTTAGAAAATGACATTAGTGATCGAATATGGGAGAGGACAGACTATCTTCACTTGTGACCCTGTCTATCGAAAATGATGTGATTCAAAATATCTTGGTGAATAAGGTTTTTTTAAAATCGGCATTATTATTTATTAGTTCAGTGTTTAATGTGTAGATTATTTGCCACTTAAATGCAATGTTATTCTTATAACTTAAATAATAGACAAGCGAAGAAAAACTTCCAAGATTGCAGTTTTCTTTCTGAAACTTTCACTAAATACCACTACATACAACTCAAAGGGAATCAAAATATACATTTGTCCAGGCCAGAATTTTCCTAAAGGAACATAGGAACAGCAGAGGGGGTACTTAGCCTCTTGAAGCTGTTCTGTCATTCAGTGAGATCATAGCTGAGCTTCGATCTAACTCCATATACCTGCCTTTTCCCTTATCCCTTGGCTGACAAATATCAATCTATCTCTGACTTGAAATTCAAAATTGATCTAGCATCGATTGCCATTTGGGGAAGAGAGTTGCAGACTTCTACCAGTCTTTTCATCTTGAAGTATTTCCTCGTTTCACTCCTGTAAGGTCTGGCTCTATTTTCCGGAATAACTTCCATCATTTCTTACTTTGTTATTTAGTCCTTCCCGCTCCTCTAGTACCTTTTCTTATTCATCCTCAACGTACACATATCTTTCTCTAGATACTCAACTCATCATCATTCCCACACTCATCACTACTCACAGCCAGAATCTCCCTGCACCTTCCCAACAGCATGTTTGTCCTAACCACATTCTCTGGCTTCTGATCTACTGGATCTTCTGTATTAGGCATTAGTGTTTGATTGAATGAAATGGTGGGGAGGTTCAAGAGGCTTAAAGGCCTACTCCTGTTCCTGTAGCTTCCCATTGTCGTGGCTTTATCAGTGTCTTTACAAGTGTTCTCCCTGTTGTCAGTGCATCCTCTATTATTTTATGTGTTTGGTTTCCTCCTGCACTTATTTCTGTTTCCTGCTGACTCTGTCTGTTGGTAAAAATCCCCGACACAGTTCTCCAGTGATTCCCCCCTCAATATTGAATACCAGCCCGTCCACTGACCGTTTAGCCAATTAGTCCTGTATTATTCACTCTGCTTTTCTAATTAGCTTTTCAATCGCTTCCTTCCATTCGTTCACGTCCACTCCTGTCCAAGACCCAAAGGCTCTCCCTTCAAGTTCTTTGCAGCTGAGATCAGCAATTTGCTCATCATTTTACTATTGACTTTTGTGCTCTTTCATGCTGGAAAATCAAAGCTTTTTGAGTCTATTTTTGGACTTCCATCACTCTACAATGTGTTAACATTTGAATTTTGTATATTCCAAGACAGTACATCTGATGACATGTTCTCGAAAAATTACTGAGTAACATTATGAAGTGTTTGTTTCAGTTTCTGCTATTAAATATATCACATTTGCATAATTAGTTAAAATGTTTATCAGCCAATCAAAGCAGAAAACCGTCTGTCACTGGGAGCATTTAATGGATGCACCCAGGATGGAGAATGGAGTGATGTAATAGACCTTCTCAAAACTGGTGTGGAGATATTTTGCTGTTTACTTATTTAACCCACAAACTCCTCAAGTGTGCACATCTACCAAATAGCAGGTATAGGTGAGGTGAGGGTGACTGCCCTTGACATCTCAGCTCCAGGGCATCATTGCAGGAGTTCCTTAGGATAGTGTCCTAGGCCAAACCATCTTCAGCTTCATCAATCTATTTCCTTCCATCATAAGGTCAGAAGTGGGGTTGTTTGCTGATGATTGCACAATGTTCAGCACCATTCGTGACTTCTCAGACACTGGAGAAGCCCATGTCCAAATGCAGCAAGGCGTGGATAATATCCAGGCTTGGGCTGACAACTGGCTAGTAACATTTGCACCACACAAATGTCAGGCAATGACCATCTCGAACCAGAGAGAATCGAACCATCACCCCTTGACGTTCAATGGCATTACCATCACTGAATTCCCCACTATCAACCCCTTGGGGTTTACCATTAACCAGAAACTTAATTGGACCAGCCATATAAATACTGTGGCTAGAAGAGCAGTTAAGAGACTAGGAATCCTGCGATGAGTAACTCACCTCCTGACTCCCCAAAGCCTTTCCACCATCTTCACGGCACAAGTCAGGAGTTTGATGGAGTGTGACCCACTTGCCTGGATTAGTGCAGCTCTCACAACACTCAAGAAGCTTGACACCATCCAGGACAAAGTGGCCCGCTTGATTGGCCACGCATCCATAAACATTCACTCTTTCCATCACCGATGCACATCAGCAGCAGTGAGTACCAACTACAAGATGTTCTGCAGGAATTCACCAAGGCTCCGTAGACTGCACCATCCAAACCCATGAACACTACCATCTAGAAGGGCAAGGGCAGCAGATAGTTTGGAACACCACCACCTGGAAGTTCCCCTCCAATTCACTCACCATCATGTCTTGGAAATATATTGCCATTCCTTAACTCTCAGTGGGTCAAAATCCTAGAGCACCCTCCCTAAAAGCACTGTGGCTGTACTTGCACCACATGGACAGCAGCGGTTCAAGAAAACAGCTCACACACTTAGCCCTTCTATGTGTCCTTGCTGGCTTATTATGTCATCTTCACAACTCACTTTCCCATCTTTGTGTTATCAGCAAATTTAGCAATCACACTTTCAGTCGTTTCATCCAAGCCATTGATATAAATTGTAAACAGTTGATGCCCCAGCACTGATCCCTATGACACTCCACTCGCCACATCTTGCCAACTCAAAAATGACCCACTATGCCTGCTCTCTGCTTCCTGTTAGCTATCTAATCTTCTACCCATGCTAATATGTTACGCCCGACACCATGAGAAATTTCTTCGCTCATAGGATTGTGATGATTTGCAATTCTCTACACCAGAAGGTTGTGGAATCAGTGAATGTATTTAATACTAAGGACAGATTTTTGATCTCTCCAGGAATCACAGCATATGGGGAATGGGCAGGAAAGTGGAGATGATGCAGAATATCAGCGATGATCATATTGAATGATGGAGCAGTGTCTGGGCCCGATCGTCTACCCCTGCTCATGGTTCTTGTGTATTTCTGGTCTAATCAAATCAATTCATTAATAAGAAACACTGATCTCAATCATTAAGCTTGTCACAGTGGGTTCTTAAATGGCTTAAGACTGGAAAATTAAAAGAGACAGATGTTCACAACTGATTTGTCAAATAACGTTTGAGTGATAATAGAGAAAAAAACGTATAACATGAAATATTTGCACTTATGTTATTAAAGAGTAAGAAACGGATATGAAGGGTGTGGAATATGAGGAAAGTTGAAAACATTTGACAACAAAATGAGGAAAATCAGAAAGTAATGGTTCATGTGTGGAATGTGTTTTTAAAACCTATAGGAAAGAGAGATCAGAGATGTTAAACTATAATTTTCCCATCAATGTGACGTAAGAGGTTGACATACATTTTCACGAAAGGAGGGATTACGGTCAAGTGCTCAATGGTGGAGTTTCCCAACGCCTGTCCTTTATCAGTGTGAGGCCTTGGAGAGGCTTCTGGAATGTAATTAAACATCAAGTCCTCTTTTTAGATCAAGTGCTGCTTCTACTGTATATTTTAATAACAGTGCTTGGCAGCAAAGGTTTTGCACTGATTCATCTCAAACACGCTGATGTCCCACCACCTTCCGCCTGTGGAGCAACATTACAGGCAGGAAGGTCACCGGGTTCCTGCAGTTCACAGCTTATTCTACCCAGTAAGTTCTTCTCTACAATTGAGATTCTATTTGTTTCTTCTCTCCCCTCCTTCTTTCCCCCAGCCCTACAGAGGTCCTCGCTGATCTTTCAGTTCCCAGTTCCCATACAGGGTTTACACCCGGAATGTTAACCTGGCTTCTCTCTCCACCTGTAACTGAGACCGACATCAGTTTACTGCAGGCAGGAGGCAGGGAGACAGTGTGAAATTATGGGACGGATCTGTTAGTGACCTTAAATACCACGGAATGCCAGCGGTGCAGAATTTTCCTGTTGTTATTCCATCCCGGATTGTAGAAGGGAAAGATTCTCTTAGTGAAAGTGTGGGTGGAAGTGTGGAGATGGGACATGTTGCCCGCATTGTAAAACGACACCTGTCCACCCACATAGCCCAGGAAAAACCCGATCTTCCGGGGATTCACACTCGGGGGGGTCGATGAGGGGGTGGATCTGCCAGAATAACCTGTTCCTGGTTCGAGCCACACTATCCAGTATCCAGTTTCAGGTCTCTGGTTGATCATCTTTTTACTGCTGCCATACCCTTGGAACATTCCCAGACCCAACAAGTCTTGTTTCCCACCTTCACCTCCCAGCAATGTCTCCCTTATGTAAATTGCCCTAATCGCAGGATGCAGCCCCAGATGTCAAACCTCTCCGGGCTGCCGTTTGTCGCCAAGCCTCACACTGGTCCGGTTCTCAGACAGGATGAGCCGGGGATTCGCTGTGTTCACATCCAGAGTCAGAGAGGCTGGATCTGGGGGAAAGTTAAAATAACACAGTCAGTGATTTAATTTTCTGCTCTGTTTTATTTGAATGCTTTCCTTTTAAATATCTCACTCAGGTTGTCGTCTAAATTCTTGGAATTTGCTGTTACCTGAGAGTTTACACCCTGAGTGCCTGGAGATAAAGACACGAAATTCACTGGAAACATTGGGTGGAGGGGCGGGCTGCGGAGTGTGGGAGAGTGTGGTTGGAGAGCGTGGTTGGAGAGCGAGAGTGCTCAGTGGGGAAGGCAAACTGAATGATGGTGTGGTAAGGGGAAAGTACATTGCGGCAAGGGGAGAGTGAGCAGGGGTAAGGTGGATGGTGCAGGGATAAGTCCATTGGGGGCAGGGTAGAATATGTAAGGTGGGGGTGTAGAGTGCCCAGGGCGCGGGAGGTGGGAGAGATTGCACAGCTGGAATTGGTGCAAAGTGGTGGTGGAGAGTTTGCAGGGGGAGCAGAGTTGAGAATGATTGAGTGCGGGGGTCGATGTTTGGCAGTGCACAGGGAGTGGGAGAATGCAACGGTGGAGAGGAGAGGGAACAGCTGAGATAGAGAAGGGTGAAAGAAAGTATGAGCCCGGGAGTGTGCAATCTGAAATGAGCTACTGATTTGCGACCGCACATGTTGCTTTACCACTTCGGCGAATTTAACCTGTAATCTCTGGAGGCTTGACTAGCGTGTCACTCATTAATGATTTTGAGGTGAGGAGAGGTAGAAATTCACAACATCAGAGCGAAGGGAAGAAAAAAAGGAAAAAGGGAGGTGGTGAACGAATGCAGAAATGAAGAGATCCAACAATCAACCGAGGAAACTAAATTTAAAAAAAACACTCAGCAGAGGAGATTGGAAACACGGGATACACCATTTACTCCAGAGAATGTCCCAGACACTCTTAGTTGATCACAACCAGCAGCGCGATTCCAGATTGAATCGGACAGCAAGGGTCTGGTTCAGTCAGAGACAGAGTCAGAGTCAGACACCGTGGACAAGGAGTGCATGGGGAATCGGTAACAATTTTGTAAGGTAATAACTTAAATCTTCTCAATACTTATTTGAAAGAAATTCCGGTTCCTACATAACTGGATTCCAAATAAGCTGCTTGAAAACAAACTGGTGGTGGAAGGTCCAAGGGAGGTCGTGGAGAGGTAGAGTTGGTTGTCATTGGTGTATATCTGAAAACTGACCTGTTTCTGTGGATGAGGTTGACCTGTGCAACATCTGGATCAGTAATAGAGAGAAGAAAAGAATAAATCCTGGGGAGATTCCGGATACAGTGCTGAGGGGGGAATAGAAACGATTGCTGCAGAAACTCTTCTGTTGATCAAATTGGCAAATGTGGAACCAAATCAATACAGTCACACTGACAATTGAGGAGAGACATTGGAGGAGAATGGTGATGATGGCCATGTCAATGGTTATAGGATGGTCCAAAAGGATGATGAGGGTTAATGCGCTATAGTCGCTGTCATAGTACATGTTATTTGTGACAATTATTAGACCCACTGACGCTCTGATGGATGAAAATCCTGTTGTTGGTTTAAACATGTAACTGCTGGAAAATGGACATGGATTTCAGAAGTGAGCACACATTCAAGGACTTTGTTAAGGTAAGGTTGGAGATCAAGTGCAAGAACAGCGATTGATGGTCGGAATTTTTGAAATGGGCCTTATGAAAGTGGGGGAATTTGAAAATTAGCTGGACAGGAAGTGAGGAGATGCCCTCATTTACAATGTGAGCTAACATGGGAATAGGACGGGAAGTTGGATAGCAGCAGTTCAATGGGAATGTGCTTAATGGAGCTCGGAGGAGGGTCCAGAAGAGGATACAATCTCAGTAAAAAGCTGCAGCAAATACAGAGATCACAGTACAACTGGAATTCAGCTCAGACGAAAGCCAATTCCTGACCAGAACCCAGCAAAGTAGCAGAGTGAAGCTCAGAGACCAGCTGTGCATTGAAGTATTGTTCTGACCAGGAATTTATAACAAATGACGTTAAACTTGAAGCGATTGAGTGGAAGAGCAGAGTCACGGTAGCCAGTCAACACTGGGGGTGATATTGGAAATTGGTGAGGACGCAAAACAGTAGAATCACATTTTTTCAATTGTTCATGGGATGTGGGTCTGGAGTCACATGTAGGCCAGACCAGGTAAGGACGGCAGATTTCCTTCCCTAAAGGGGCATTAGTGAATCAGATGAGTTTTTAAAACAATCGGCAATGGGGCAATGTAATAGTCATCTTCAGACTTTTAATTCCAGATTTTTATTGAATTTAAATTTCACCAGCTGACATGGTGGGATTCGAAACTGACTCCCCAGAGCATAACCCTGGGTCTCTGGAATACTAGTCCAGTTACAGTACCACGATGCCACCTTTCACCCCCTTCCTATCTGCCTTCTCCACTCTCCTCCCCTCCTCCTTCCACTGACAGGGTGGATATTATGTTTTGTTCAAGTCAATGAAAGTGAATATGGGGCGGAGAGCAGAACAGCTAACCAATTGGGTACGGTCTGTATTGACTACCAACCTAAGTCCATTTATCTGGCTGGAGCATTTCTCAGCAGGGCGGCACAGTCCAAATGTCTCAGGGATTCCGGAGTTCAGGAAATCTAATGGGAGCAGCGTTCCAGCCATTGAAAAGAGCAGAGGTTCAAACGCAGAACAGACAGAGGAGAGGATGGACAATGTGTTCTGTACCTAGATTTACCTTGTAGCTTAGGCTTTGTAGCCGGAGCTAAACTTTAACAACCATTAGGGGCATGAACCTTAAACAGTGCAGGAGAGGAGACTGGGGCTCCATTGTGCAGCCCGGATTCTGATTGGATATCAACTTGTCACAATATGCTTTGCAAAGAGAACAGTGGAGTGAGAATAAAATATAAATATCAAAAGATTGATCCGAATTATGCCGCTTTTTTCCAATAGGGATATTGGTTTAAAATGTCAGAACAGGGATAGATGTGTATTTAATTGGTGAACTAAGAACTGTAAATAACTGAAACCAGATCAGTGAAAGTGGGTGACAGTCTAGGTTGAAGTGAATGACGCTGAGTGTCCTGTTCAATCAATATTTATCTCTCAAACAACATCACAGAAACAGATTATCTGGTCATTATCACATCTGTAGATTATAGATTGCCTGTTGTTTTTCCTATATTGCAACAGTTAATAGACTTTGTAAACAACTCACTGGCTGTAAAGTGCTCTGGGATGTCATGTGGTCGCGAAAGGCGCTATAGAAATGTAAAGTTATTTCTTTTTGTTCTCTTTATTGACAATTTGTGCCCGGGAGGCTGCATGAATTGTCCTGCCTGCTGCTGGCTGCTCCTCACCTTTCCACAACCCCGACACACTGCATTCACCACCTTCCCAACCAACCCCACTCCCACCCTACACTCACACTTTTAGTTACCTCCTACTCACTTTCACTGCTGCGAGAGCTGCTGGGTTTTTCCAGCACTTTCTGTTTTTATTACAAGGAGATCTCAATTTAACTTCGGAAATCTTCACTTTCTGTTTTGTTGCAGTTTACAGAACGGCCGATGTATTTTTTTGTGTGAGATTCTAATGGAGACTTCAACCGATCCTCGGATTGAGAAAGACAATCACAGAATGAAAGTGTTTCTGAAAACATGTGAGTGAATCTCTTGTTGATTGTACCTTGTAGATCTCAACAGCTTCATTGATCAGCAGGAGATGGTGCGACTCGTGATTCTGTTGGTCTCTCCCAGCAGGACATGTCTTGTCAGTTTCACAAAACAGCTTCACTTCTTCCCGATGATCCTCATGTTTAATTTCCTTGTCGCGTCCAGATTGAATTTTCCAGATTTTTTCAGCTGAATCACCATGGTGCCCAGTTCTAAACTCTTAAATCAGATGAAACATCCTTCCAGCATCTACCATGACAAAGCTCTTAACAATTTTAAATGCTGCAATGAGACAACCTTTCATTCTCCTCATCTCTACGGATTACATGCTAGATTTACACAAACTCTCCGCATAGAAATCCCCCATCAATTAGTTTCATGAAACTTTTTTCCACTCCCTCTATAATAAGCATATCCTACGATAGTTAAGGAGACCAAGACTGTACACAGTACCAGTTGACGACTCGCCAAGCCCCTGTATAATTACTGTAAAACTGCTTTACCCTTATACTCTAATCCCTTTGGAATAGAGTGAAAGGCAGGAGTTAACAGTGACCTGATTGGGGGATTAAAAAAATATAAGGAAAAGCTTTAGGTGGAAAACACGAGGCTCATAATGACTTTTATTGGCACACGTGTTCCTGTGCTTGTCTGTCGAGTCTAAGGATGTCTGTACAGAGAGCTGACCGTCACATAATTTGCTCCGTAGAGTGAACCCCATTGCGATATTCACTTGAGTATCAGAGAAACCAGAAGTGTAGAAGATTGGGAGTTCACCACCACCATCTTCTCAAGGGTAATTAGGGGTGGGCAATAAATGCTGGCCTTGCCAGCGAACCGCACATCGCATGATTGAATTAAAGAACCTGACGTCTAAACCAGAGGTTTGACACCATACTGACAGTGATTGTGTCTCTTTCCTGAGTTCTCCAATCACTTGGCCCCACCATTACTGAACTTAAATCGTTCTGTTAGAACAACACCGTCTTGACGTCCACCATGTTCTTGAGGCTGAATTTAAAGCCAGTTAAATACTACAGTATATATCAAAGGTTTGACATTAATGGAAAATCATGCTGATTATATCTATCCCACATAATTGTGGATTTTAGTGTGGGGCTGCCCAGTTAAACTTTCCCAATGATGTTCATGGAACACACAACCAAACAAGGGGACTGGATGAATTCAATTTGAGAAGGTGGTATCGATTAGATTTGAGTAGCAGAATACATGTTAATCATTGTATGATCCAGCACAGAAGGATATCGATCGATCGATATGGCACATAATTTCCACGCACACACAAACCAATAAATTGGTACTAATATAATTTTATGCTATTGCTATGTTGCCATTAAAATTTCGAGCACTTCCATTTGCCAACTTTGTAAACTTGTAAGCTTGAGGCCTTCTGACCAAGGTCCCCATCCTTAAATAATTCTAAATGCCTATAAAGCATCTTTCTTGTCCAGGGAATTTTTGTATAGTTTTCTACTGATACTTTGATGTATAATACTGAAAAAATATGTGCGATTTGGCTGGGAGAGAGTTTCAATTTGTATTAATTGGAGCTGTTATAATTTAAAATACTGTGGCCGGATTAACCCTGCTGTACTGCAATTACATACCAGCAACAGTCTAGAAGCTAGAAGTAATAAAGCTGCTACACCTTCTGAGACCTAACTTCTGTATTTTAACCTTGTAATTTGGATATTTTATTTTATTGAAGCTTTTGCTTACTTTACTCCACTTGTAGCCTTCCTTTGCAAAGTCACATTATCAGACTTTCTACAAAAGAAGAAAGCAAAATTACAATGCACTCCTGTTCTTTATATTTGGATGATCAGCCATGATCATAATGAATGGCGAAGAAGGCTCGAAGGGCCGAATGGCCTACTCCTGCTCCCATTTTCTATGTTTCTATGATCCGTGGTGCCTGTGAACCTTCAAAGACAGCCCCCACTTCTCGGGTCCTTTTTCTTTCCTGCAGCACCGAGCTTCAGTCAGCAGGTGCCAGCGGTGCACTTTGTATCAATGAAAAACTTGCGAACATTCAGGGTCTCAACCCATCCCAGAAACTAATGCGGTCCACAGTGAATTACTCACAAGCGCACATTCACCCGTCACAGTAAAATCCCACAAAATGCCCTCTGATAACGATACTCAATGATAATCTTCAGTAATCCTGCAAATAAAAAAATCTGACACCATAAATTCACAACAAGCACTTAAATGGCTCGTAGCAAGATGCAAAGTGCATATGGCAAATACTGCTGCCACCGAACACTGGTGGTGAAGGGGGGTGAATGTTTAAGATAGTGGATGGGCAGCCGATAAGGCGGGCTGCGTTGTTCTGGATGATGCCGAGTTTCGGGAGTGTTGTTTGAGCTGCGCTTTACCAGGCAAGTGGAGAGTATTCCTTCACACTCTTGACAAAAATCTAGCATGCAGATGCAGCAAGAAATTGGGAAGGTAAATGCATGCTGGCCTTCATCGCGAGGAATACAGGAGTAAGGATGTCTTGCTGCAGTCATGCAGAGCCTTGCTGAGACTTCACCTGTAGTAATGTGCACAGTTTTGGTCCTCTCATCTAAAGAGGAATATACTCGCTACAGTAGTAGTGCAGCGGAGCTTCACTAGATTAATCCTGGAGGGATTGTTTTATGAGGAGAGATTGAGGAGACGGTCTGTATTCTCTAGAGATTCAAAGAATAAGGGGTGACCTCATTGAAACTTACAAAATTCTTACAAGGTGTGATAGGGTGGATGTAGATCAAATGCACCCCCCCCCCCCCCACCTAACTGGTGTGTCTAGACCCAGGGGACATAATCTGAAAATAAGGCGTAGACCATTTAAGGCTGAGATGAGGAGGAATTTCTTCATTCAGAGGGTGGTAAATCTTTGGAATTCTCTACCCCAGAGGGCTGTGGAAACTCAATCATCAAGCATGTGCAAGACAGAGATCGACAGATTTCTTGAGACCAATGTCACCAAAGAATATGGAGTTATTGCGGGGGAGTGGCATTGAAATAGATGAGCAGCCATGATCTAATTGAATGGCAGAGCAGGCTCGACGAGCCAAATGCCCTCCTCCTGTTCCTGTGTTCTTAGGCTCATAAACTGGTTCCAGAGCAGGTGTTAATGGTTACAGCAGAATGTGAACGGTGGTTATAATCTGAAGTTCCTGAATTCAATGCTGAGGCTGAAAGGCTGTAAAGGGCAGGATGGCAACATTCCTAATTCCTGTCAGGAACAACTAACACTACATTCCCTGCGGCTGTTTGAAAGGGAGACGTGTAGGTGTCATTTCAGAAACAAAGACAACAGTTAACAGTGGAGTCAGTAAAAGAGGAGTAATAATTACATAAGAACTCACTTTAGATGGAAAATACGAGGTTCATAGACGATTTTACTGGGTTAAGCGACCCAATGGTCCTCTGTGGAGTCTAACAAGTCCCGTAGAGAGAGTTTAATGTCCAACATTTCATCCCGCAGAATGGATCCCATTGCGATATTCACCAGATGAACCGACAAACCAGGAGTTCAGTAGATTGGGGTTGATCTGCACAAACCAGAGTCTTGATATCAAGACTGACTCCGATGTTGTTCAGTTCCGGAGATCTCCAATCACTTGTTTCCCACCATTACTGTTTTTAAATCCCTCTGTTAGCATAGCAATGCCAGGATGACAATCATGTTGGTTTATATAGCGGATTTCAAAACCAGCTAAATACTGCAGCATATATCACATTAATGCAGAATCTTAATCGTAAATATTTCCCGGATAATTGTGGATATTAATGTGACATTCTCCAGCTAATCTTTCCCACTAACACCCCTGGGAACAAATCACGAAACAACGGGATTGATTGAATCGACTTTGTGAATCTGAATTTGATCGGATCCAAGTCTAAGAATACTTGAAAATTGCAGCCTCATACAACACAGAAGGAGACCACTCAGCCTTTCGAACCCATGAACCTTCAAAAACCTTACTCAGCAATTCTTGGGCCACTTTGAATGCTCAATTCTTTCATTCAGCACTGAAATTCTGTCAGAAAATAAAAACAGAAAGTTTCAGGAAAAACTCAGCAGGTTTGGCAGCCTTTGTGGAGAGAGAAGGAGAGTTAACATTTCGAAATTGCACTTGGGTGCTGCTTTGGGCTGCAGTAGAGTGCTTAAGTTGGAGTTTGGTGACTGAGGGAGAGCGGTGAGCAAGGGAACGAGGTGATCCTTTGAGGACCGTGTGTACATTCAGGTAAGTATTTACTACATTTAACACTTAGTTTTCAAGGTCTTATTTTGTGGTTCAGTGTTTGTAAGGGCTATATTCTGTAACAACGAGGAGCAGCGAATAAGTAACCGAGAGTAATTGACATATCTGGTATTAAGTATAAGGTACAATTTAATTTAAAGTGGTAAGTCATGGCAGGAGAGTTCAAAGCCGTGGTTGCTCCTCCTTCTCCATGTGGGAAGCTGGGAACATTTCCTGTGCCCGGGGCCAGCATGTGTGCGGGAAGTGTCTCCAGCTGCAGCTACTGGAAGCCCAGGTTTCGGAGCTCAAGCGGCGGCTGGGGACACTTTGGAGCATCCGCAAGGTGGAGAGTATTGTGGATAGCATATATAGAGAGGTGGTCACACCGCAGGCTAAGAGTCCACAGGCAGGAAGGGACTGGTTGACCACCAGGCGGAGCAAGAGGATTAGGCAGGCAGTGCAAGAATGTCCTGTGGCTATTCCTCTGCAAAACATATATTTGGATAATGTTGGGGGAATGGCCTCTCAAGGGAAAGCAGCAACAGCCAAATTCATTGCACCACACTTGGCTCTGCTGCACAGGGGAGGAGGAAAAAGTGTGGGAGTGCAATAATTTTAGACGATTCAATAGTAAGGGGAATGGACAGGCGTTTCTGTGGCCACAAATGAGACTCCAGGAGGGTTTGTTGCCTCTCTGGTCCTAGGGTGAAGGATGTCTCAGAATGGCTAAGGGACATTCTGAAGGGGGAGGGTGACCAGCCAGTGGTCATGATACACATTGGTACAAACGACATAGGTAAAAAAAAAAGGTTGAGGTCCTAAAAGTAGTATATAGGGAGTTCGGAAGCAAGTTGAAAAGTTGGATCTCAAAGGTTGTGATCTTAGGATTACTACCAGTGCCACGTGCTAGTCAGAGTAGAAATAGCAGGATATTTCGAATGAATACGTGGCTGAGGTGATGGTGTGAGGAGGAGTGTTTCACATTCTTGGGACATTGGGTCCGGTTCTGGGGCAGGTGGGACCTGTACAAACTGGACAGGTAGCACCTGGGCAGGATCGGGACTGATGTCCTGGGGGGAATATTAGCAAGAGTGGTTGGGTAGTGTTTAAACTAAAATATCAAGGGGATGGGAACCTATGCAAGGAGTCAGAGGAGGGGGGATTATGGACAAGAACAAAAGACAGAAAGGGGAATAAGAAAAGAGATAGGCAGAGAAATCAATGGCAAGAATCAAGCAGGGCCTCAGTGAAAAATAATGGGAACGGGACAAGTAATGTTAAAAAGATAAGCCTTAAGGTTTTGTGCCTTAACACAAGAAGCATTCGCAATAAAGTGGATGAATTAATTAATAGATGTAAACAGGTATGATATAGTCGTGATTTCGGAGACATGGCTGCAGGGTGGACAGGGACGGGAGCTGAACATCCAGGGGTATTCAGTGTTTAGGAAAGACAGACAAGAAGAAAAAGATGGCGGAGTTGCATTGCTGGTTAAAGAGGAAATTAACGCAATAGTGAGGGAAGATATTTGCTTCAACGATGTGGAACCTGTATGGATAGAGCTGAGAAACACTAAGCGGCAAATAACATTGGTAGGGTTTTTATATAGATCCCCAAATTGTAGCGGTGATGTTGGGAATAGCATTAAACAGGAAATTAGAGAGGCATGCAATAAAGGAACGTCTGTAATTATGGATGACTTTAATCTGCATTTAGATTGGGCAAACCAAATTAGTAACAATTCCGTAGAGGAGGAATTCCTGGCGTTTATATTGGATGGTTTCTAGATCAATACGTTGAGGAACGAACTAGAGAACAGGCCATCCTAGGCAGGGTATTCTGTAATGAGAAAGGAATTATTGGCGATCTAGTTGTGCGATGCCCCTTGGGGATGCGTGACCATAATATGATAGAATTCCTCATCAAGGTGGAGAGTGATGTAGTTGAGTCTGAGACTAGGGTCCTGACCTCAATAAAGGAAACTACGTTGGTATGAGATGCAATTTGGCTCTGATGGATTGAGAAAACTTACTTAAAGGGATGATGGTGGATAGGTAATGGCAAACATTCAAAGAGCGCATGGGTGAACTGCAAGAATTTTTTTATTCCTAAACAAAAACAAAAATACCTGCAAAAACTCAGCAGGTCTGACAGCATCTGTGGAGAGGAACACAGTTACCGCTTCAAGTCCACATGGCTCTTCATCAGAACTAAGGAAAAATAGAAAAGAGGTGAAATATAAGCTGGTTTGGGGGTGGGGGAAGAGGGGTGGGACAGGTAGAGCTGGATAGAGGGCCAGTGACAGGTGGAGATAACCAAAAGATGTCATAGACAAAAGAACAAAGGGGTGTTGACGGTGGTGATATTAGCTAAGGAATGTGAAAATGGTTAAAGTAAGGGTAGAAAGCAGGGCGATCAAGTGACAGAAAAACCGAGTGGGGGTGGGGCGGAAGTAAGGGATCGAAATAGGCTAAAAGTTAGAGGTAAAATAATGGATGGAAATACATTTAAAAATAATGGAGGACGAGACAGACTAGATGCAGGAAGGATGTTCCCGATGGTGGGGGAGTCCAGGACCAGGGGTCACAGTCTGAGGATACCGGGTAGACCATTTAGGACTGAGATGAGGATGAATTGCTTCACTCAGGGAGTGGTGAGCCTGTGGAATTCGCTACCACAGAAAGCAGTTGAGGCCAAAACATTGTATGTTTTCAAGAAGGAGTAAGATATATCTCAATACCCGAAAGGGATCCAAGGATATTGGGAGAAAGCGGGAGCAGGCTATTGAGTTGGATGATCAGCCATGATCATAATGAATGACGGAGCAGGCTCGAAGGGTCGAATGGCCAACTCCTGCTCCTATTTTCTATGTTTCGATGTTTCCAAGGCCCTTCTTCGGAACTGATATTCTGTCAGCAGGTGGCAGTGCTGCACTTTGTATGAATAAAAGAGACGTTCACATAGAGTCTGAACCCATCCCAGAAACTGCACCCGAAATTCATTACGCGCAAGTGCAGTAACCGCCGTTTTTCAGGGAAATGAATGAGTCATATTACACCTAGTACGACCCTACAGAAAGGAAATTAGATGAATTACAGGTTAATCTGTCCTTGGTGGCGTTGGTTGAGGGAGGAATGTTGTCCAGGACACCGGGAGAATTCCCCTGCTCCACTTTACCGTGGGATCTGAAACTCCCACTTGAGGCCTTGGTTGAATATCTCATTGGAAGGTCTCAGGCTGTCGGACGGGGACAGGAAAAGGATTGGAACGTTCAGCCGCCTGAATGCCTTCCACCTTTCGATTAGATATGACTGACATGTCCCTCAACTCCATTTATCCGCCTCAGCTCCGTATGTTTTGATACCCTGGAAAATTACATTATTCCTAGTATTCCCCCTTAGAGGAGAGACAATTCCACATTTCTCCGACACTTGGAGGTGAAAAGTTGCTTCGAGATTTCACTCCTCAATGGCCTCGGTGAAATTTTATTGATGATGACAGAACTCTCCTCATGTTGATGATGGGTGACAGTATTTTCCAAAATCGAGTAGAATTCCGACCGGTGGAGAGGAATGTCTCCAATGACAGGAACTTCCCAGGTTTTCCCTCCGTTGAAATGAATGTCAGTAAATTCCGGTGGGCTGTGTAAGGGGTGTTCATGTCCCCCAGGCCAGATTGTCATTTCTGTGCCCCACACAGGAGCTGTTTAACACCCAGACAGTGACATTAAAATCCAATGTTCAATACTGTCAAATGTATGGGGGAAATAAGTCACCCCAAAGCTTTCCTGCATCAGTTGAGGTGTCCCTGGGAAGGATCCATGAAGTACAGAGGCCTGTGCTACAGAGTTACCTGGGAGGAGACCCCCTCGCCAGTAAATCCGCTGCTTCATCTCTCCACACTGCTGCAAAGAAACATTCCGGAAACAAGTGAAAAATATCTAATTTTAGTGCCATCTGTCAGCTGTGGCTCGTTGGTAGCTTATTTACCTCTGAATCAGAAAGTGGTGGGATCGCGTCTCATTCCAGATGCTTCGGTACAGAACTCAGACTTGTTCTCATGTTGACTGATGTATTTTCCAACGTGACACCAGTGACTCCCCTTCTAAAGTACTTCCTCTGCTTCAAAGCGCGTTGGGGCGTCCAGCGGCTGAGAAAGGCGCTATTAAAACATAAGATTTTCTTTTATTAAATATAAAGTAACTTGACAGGTCGAACCCTCTAAATTCTCTGTATCTATCTCTCGATATGCTTTCTTGAAGTTATGGTACTTTTTGCCTTAGTGTGAGCGACTGCAATCAGGAACGCATTTTAAGGATCTGGATCTCACACCTTGTTTCACCAGAGGGTTTGTAATCGGCAGCGAGTTCAGACTGGAGAGAAGTGCAATGGAATCTCGATTCCACCGATTTCCCCCCTCCTCTCTCCCTCCCTCTCTCTCTCTTTCTCTCCACTGTCAACATTCCCTGGAGCCCAACCCGCCCTCGACAGGTTTCAATTATTCCCCTCAGTTCTTCAACTCTGCTTTTCCCCCTTTAGACTGGGCGTGTTATGTTTACTGTCCTGTGTGAAAGTCGCGAGGACTTAGACTACGAAGGAATAATAATTGCCTGAGGATCGAAGTGAACGTTATAAGAAATAAGCTGTACTGAGGGTGTGCGGCAGCAACATCGAAACTGAAAGCGGTTTGAATCAGGAAGTGCTGAGTGTGAACATGGCTTTCAGAGAACAGGTCCAGAGTTTGACCGAGGAGGCAATTTGTTCCATTGGCCTTGATTTCTTCACTGATCCGGTTACACTGCAGTGTGGACACAACTTCTGCCGCTCCTGTATCACCCAGTGTTGGGAAAAGAAGGAGAAAAACTCCTGCCCGGAATGTAGAGAGGAGTTTCCGGAAAGAAACCTCAGGGCGAATCGGGCCTTAGCGAATCTGGCCGAGAAAGTTCGAAAATTAATGCTGGATCTGAAAGAGAAGGAAAGCAAACTTCACTGTGAGAAACACCAGGAAGAACTGAAGCTGTTTTGTGAAACTGACAAGAAATTGATCTGTGTGATTTGTAGAGATTCGCGGGAACACAGAGAGCACCGCTTCCTACCAATTAAAGAAGCTGTTGAAATCTACAAGGTAAAAGGGGATATATTTTCTAAGTTGATAGTTTTATCATATTTTCATGGTCTAACACTTCAATTCTGTGATTTTCTCTCCCAATCCCAGGGTCAGCTGAAATCTTCCTTAGATTCTCTCACACAGAAGAAATCGGCGGTTCTAGAAACGGAACAGAAACAGAAGCGGAAGATTTCCGAAGTCAGGGTAAGGTCTCCCTGTGCTGGTTTTCTGGGATCTCGGTCAGTTTTGCTCCCTTTATCGCGGGACATTAATTATGTTTCACATTTCATTTGGTAGGAACGGTCGAGCAGTCTGCAGACCCACATCACATCCGAGTTCACTAAAATGCACCAGATTCTCACTGAGAAAGAGCAGCGACTACTCAGAGATCTCAGGGAAGAAGAGGAGAGGATTCTAGAAAGAATGGAGAAAAACCTTCGAGAGATTGAGGAGAATTTAAATTCTATTGAAGAGAAGCTCTCAAAGTTGCAGAAACAGACGGAGCAAAAGGTCGAGTTGATATTTTTAAAGGTGAGGGAATATATTGCGGGTCAGTTCAATGAAACTTCACACAGTCACAAAATAACTGATAACTGTGGAATAAATATCGAATTTACTGAATAAATAAAAACTGAGTTAAGCACATTTCTGCGGTCTCCCCGAAATAATCGGCTTCCACATTGTCTGCAGATTCCCGAGAATACCTGTAACCTCCAGAGAATCAGTTTTCTTGATCTTCACACTTGCTTTGTGATTATTTCCGCGTTGCCAAGTTTAATTTTCACCTGGACCGCCCATTGTAATCCAGTTCCAGTTCATGTTGTGAGTGTGTGGGTGTGTCTGGTACGGTGTGTGAGAGTCACTGTGTCTGTGAGCGGGACTGATGTTGAGTTCCAGTATATTTGACTCTCCACAACCTTCCTGCCAAAATGCACCACTTTACACTTCCGTGTTGAATCTAACATGCTCTGAGTCTGCTCATTTCACCAGCCGCCCTGTTTATGTCCTCCTGAAATGTGTGCGGTTCTGGGTACCTCTTAACAGAAAAGTAATTGAATTAGAGAGGGTACAGAGGAGATTTACAAGGATGTTACTAGGACTAGAAAATTGCAGCTATGAGGAAAGATTGGAAAGGCTGGGGTTGTTCTCCCTGGGACAGAGGAGACTGAGAGGAGATTTGAGATATACCGAATTGTGAGGGGCCTGATAGAGTGGGTGGGGAAGGGCCTATTTACTTAGCAGAGAGGTCAGTGACCAGGGGGCACAGATTTAAAGTGCATAGAAAGATGAGAGGGAAGATGATGAAAAACCTTTACACCCAGACGGTTATGGGATGTGGAACTCACTGCCTGTAAGAGTAGTAGAGGCATAAACCCTCAGCTCATTTAAAAGCTGTCTGGATATTGACATCAAGTGCTGTAAACTGCAGGACTGGGGATCAAATGATGCAAAGTGCGATGAGGCTGGGTGGCTTGTTTTTCATCTGGCGCAGACAGGATGGGCCGACTGGCCTCTTTCTGTGCCGTAAACTTTCTATGATTCTAAATCTGTCACTGTTCTCCTCACTGTTCGTGATTCATTTATTTCAGGAGGAAGCTTGTCGGAAGAGAAGGTAGGACATGTTTTCTGCTGAAACTCTGCACAATTTGGTAAAATAACTCAGAAAGGTTTTGTTATGAATTTCTTTTCTACTTACAATCGCAACATTAAAGTGCCGTTCATCGGGCGACAATAACTCTGCTTATGGTTTAAGCACTAGTCTTTTATTGTGTTGACATGTTTTATTGCAGATGTTAAATTAGATTTCTTATAACTGGTCCGCATGATTGTATTAAATTGTAAGATGCCATGCAGTCCTGAAGTGCTCACTTGCAGGCTGCAGACTGCTGTTAGTGCGGCTGTGGCCTTCCGACTGACCCCGAGAGAGCCACACCGTCCATGTTTCCATGGTGTCGACCATCCACGTCCCTGCAAGGCTCCTGACCAAACCGAGACAGTCACATGTTAAGTGGGAACAGGTTTTGTTTTGATTCCAGTGTAGAACTTTGACCTGTATCCTTAACACCGACAAGACAGACCCAGCAGAGGTGGCGGCACTGTGGTATAAAATTTGGAGGGAGTTGCCCTGGGAGTACTTAACATCGACTCAGAACCCGATGAAGTTTCATGGCATCGGGTGAAATATGGGCAAGGAAACATACTGATGATGACCACGTAGCAACCCGTTTGCCAACACCCTCCCCCCACCCCTCCCTCACATACTCTTTGGCTGATGAATCAGTACTCTTCCATGTTGAACGCCACTTGGAAGAAGCACCAAGAGTGGCAAGGGTGCAGGATACACACTGGATCGGGCACTTCAATGACCATCACCAAGAGTGACTCGTTAATGCAACTCCCTCCCTAACAGCACTGTGGCTGTACCTACACCACATGGCATGCAGCAGTTCAAGAAGTCAGCTCACCACCAACTTTTCAAGGGCAATTAGTGATGGGCAGTAAATGCTGGCCTAGCCAGCGATGCCCACATCTCATGAATGATTTTTTCATAAAGCGCCACTACTGGCCGAGCTGGCTATGTCCCAAAGGACATAGCTGCTAGACTGGGTATGTGGCAGGTGATGAGGTAACCAACAAGAGGATAAAAACGTACTTGATCTCATCCTCACCAATCTGCCTACCGCACATGCATCTGTTTATGACTGCAGCAGTAGGAGGGACCACTGCACAGTCCTTGTGGAGATGAACTCCTGCCTTCAGACTGATGATACCCTCATTCAAAACTGGGCATCCATGAGGCGCTGTTGGCCATCAGCAGCAGCAGATTTGTACTAAACCACACTCTGCGACCTTATGGCTCAGCATATCCTGCACTCGACTATTATCTCCAAGGCAGGGAATTAACCCTGGTTGAATAAGAGTGCAAGAGGGCATGCCGGAAGCAGGACTATGCATGCCTAAAAATGAGGTGTCAACATGGTGAAGCTACAACCCAGGGCTCCTTGCATGTCAAACAGCGGAAGCAGCAATGGATAGACAGAGATAAGTGATCTCACAACCAATGGATCAGATCAAAGCTTTGCAGTCCTGCTACATCCAGCGTTGCATGGCGGTGGACAATTAATCGACTAACGTAAGGAGAAGAGTCCACAAATACCCCACCCTCAATGATGGGGAGCCCAGCGCATCAGTGCAAATGATTAAGGCTGAAGTATTTGCAACCATCTGCAGCAAGATGTGCCCAGTGGATGACCCATCTCGCCCTTCTCCAGAAGTCCGCAGCATCACCGATGCCTGTCTTCAGCCAATTTGATTCACTCCACGTAATATTAAGAAATGGCTGAAGGCACTGGATACTGCAAAGGCCATGGGGCTTGACAATATTCTGGCCATAGTACTAAAGGCTTGTGCTCCAGGACTTATCACACCCCTAGCGAAGCTGTTCCAGTACAACTGGCATGTACCCGGCAATGTGGAAAATTGCTCAGGTATATCATGTACACAAAAAGCAGGACAAATCTAACCTGGCCAAGTACTGCCTCGTAGGTCTACTCTCGATCATCAGTGAAGTGACGGAAGGGGTCTTCAACATTGCTATCAAGTGGCACTTACTAAGCAATAACCTTCTCACTGACGCTCAGTTTGGGTTCTGCCAGGGTTGCTCAGCTCCTGACCTCATTTTAATCTTGGTTCAAGCATGGACAGCAGAGCTGAACTCCAGAGCTGAGGTGAGAGTGACTGAACATTACATAATTTGACCGAGTGTGGCATCAAGGAACCCTAGCAAAACTGGAGTCAATAGTAATCGGAGGAAAACTCTCCACTGGTTCGAGTCATAACTATCTCAAAAGAAGATGCTAGTGGTTGTTGGAGGTCAATTATCTCATTTCCAGGAAATCACTGTAGGAGTTCTTCAGGGCACTGTCTTATGCCCAACCATCTTCAACTGCTTCATCATTGACCTTCCGTCCATCATAAGTGGTCAGAAGTGGGGACTTTCGCTGATGATTGCATTATGTTCAGCACCATTTGTTACTCCTCAGATACTGAAGCACTGCATGTCCAAATGCAGCAAGACCTAAACAATATCCAGGCTTGGGCTGACAACTGGCAAGTAACATTTTCCCCACACAAGTGCCAGGCAATGGCTATCGCCAACATGAGAGAATCTAACCATCGCCACTTGATATTCCGTCGCTTGCTATTACCATTACAGAATCCCCCACTATCAACATCCTGAGGGATACCATTGAGCACAAACTGAACTGGACTAACCATATAAAGACAATGGCTATAAGCACAGGTCAGAGGCTAGGAATCCTGCGATGAGTAACTCAGCCTGCCCATCACCTACGAGCCACATTTCAGGAGCATGAAGAATTTTCCATTTGCCTGGATGAGTGCGGCTCCGCTAACATTCAAAAAGTTTGACATCATCCAGGACAATGCAGCCCACTTGACTGACACCCCATCCACAATCATTAACTCTCTCCACCACCAACAAACAGTGGCAGCAGTGTGTACCATCTAATAGATGCACTGCAGGAACTCACCATGCCTCCTTAGACAACACCTTCCAAATCCATGACTGCTACCATCTAGAAAGACACGTGCAGAAGATGTGTGGGAGCACCACTAATTGGAAGCTCCCCTCCAAGCCACTCACCATCCTGACTTAGAACTATATCATTATTCCTTCACTGCCACTGGATCAAATTCCTGGAACGCCCTCTCTTACAGCACTGTGGGTGTACCTAGACCACTTGGACTGCAGGGGTTCAAGAAGGCAGCTCACAACCACCTTCTAAAGGGACAGTTAGTGATTGGCAATAAATGCTGGGCTATCCAGCGAAGCCCACACCCTGTGAATGATGAAAAAGATCAACGCAATAGCAGAAACGTGCTTTAAGATATACAGCAATATTTGCACCAAAACAAAAGGAGATATTAATACCAAAGATGAGGTACATTTTAAAATGTCTTAAAGGAAGAAAGAGAAATAGAGAGGCAGAAAGGTTTAGAGAAGGAATTTCAGAGCTCAGGGCCTCGGCAGATGAAGGTCCAGCTGCCAATGGTGAAGTGATTAAAATCAGGGATATTCAATTGGCCAGAAGTAGAGGAGCGCAGGTGTCTCGGAGAGTTGGGTTGATGTTTTCAACCTTTGCTTTTATTCTACAAGCTTTGTTTGTAATAGAGCAAGTGGACAGGCTAAATGTTTATCTTCTCCTGTGATCTGTGATATACAAGCAACTAATTTGTTATCAGGCTGTGGGCCTTTTGCAGGACATGAGTGTTTCCATCCTCTGCCCTTGCGTTTCCAAGTTATCTTTTGCTCAGTTATAGAGAGAAATTTCACTTCCTATCACATTTGTTCTAATATTAAAAATGCTGAAAGATATGCATTTTGGGGTAGCTTCACCATTTAAATCATGTCTAAAATGCTCAAATGGGATCAATTTATAGCATTAATTCTTTGATATTTACAGGATTAGTGATGACACTCCAAAACTCTCAGTAGCAGATGTTGCAGACCTGTCTATCGGAAAGTTCATAGGACCTTTACAGTACAGAGCTTGGAGGGAAATGATCAATTCCATTGACCCTGGTAAAACTTTTATATTAATTTTCCTAACTATAATTCCAGTTGTGAAGGAAATAAATGAGCTCCAAAGTTCCAGGGGTGTGAGGGAAACAGGAAATCCAACGTTCCTCCAGTGAGGGGTTGTGGTCGTATGATCATCATAAGATTATAAGAAATAGGAGCAGCAGGAGGCCTTTTGGCCCATTAAACCTGTCCCGCCATTTGATAAGATCATGGCTCATCTAACTGTGGCTTTAACTGCCCTTTTTCCCTTTTCCCTATAGCCCTTAACTCCAATGTCGTTCAAAATTATGTCTAATTCAGCCCTGAGTCTATACAACAGTCTCTTCTCCATTGCTGTATGTGGAACAGAATTCCAAAGGCTAACATCCCTCAAAGAGAAGAAATTCCTTCTCATCTCTATCTCAAAAGGGAGACAGACCCCTGATTTATAAACCATGTCCACTGCTTCTAGATACCCCCACAAGAGGAATCATCCTCCCACTATCAACACTATTAAGCTCCCTCAGAATCACATATGTTTCACTAAGATCACCTCTAATTTTTCTAAACTTCAAGAGTATAGGGTTAAATGTCTCAAACTTTCTTCATCAGACAACTCCTTCATCCAGGAATCAGCCTAGCGAACCTTCCCTGAACTGCTTCGAAGACATAAATATAACTCCCTTAAGTAAGGAAATGAAAACTGTGAAGTGAAAGTCAACATTGTCCCAGAGGACCATTGGCTGCACTCTCATTAGAGATAGATGACTGGTGCTGAGTTTAACCTGAGGGTCACCACACCTCAGGTGTGGGGTGAAGTTGAAAAGGCAGGGCCTTCATGGATGTTCAAAACCTCTCCACACATGAACAATTCCTCCCCCTCCCCCACTCTTTAGGTTAAAGTCCTCTCCACAGACCTAGTTGTACAATTTGCCAGGACACTGGTTCCAGCGTGGTTCAAGTGAAGGCCATTCTAATAGTTTCACTCACTTTTTCCCCAGCGTTAGTGCCAGTGCCCCATGAATTGAAACACATTTTTCCAACACCAATCTTTGAGCCACACATCCAATTCTCTGATCGTATTCACTCCATGCCAATCAGCTGATGCCTCAGGCAGAGATTATTACCTTTGAATTTAGTGCCTAACTGCACATACTCTCTCAGTAGAACCTCTTTCTTAGTCCTATCAATATAAGTATCCACGGGGACTATAAGAACTGGATGCTTTTCCTCCCACTCCAAGTTCCTCGCCAGTCCTGAGAGGATTACTTTGACTCTGGCACAGGACATGCAACACAGCCTTTGGAATGCATGCACTTGACTGAAGTGAAGAGTTTCTATCCCCCTAACTAACCTGTCCCCTACTACAATGACATTCCTTTTTGCATTTGGATAGCTTCCTGCACCACTGTGCCATAGTCAGTTTGCTCATCCTCCCTGCATTCATGCTCTCGTCCACATGAGGTGCAAGGGCTTTGAATCTGTTGGGCAATTGCAAAGGCTGGACTTTCTAACCTGACTTTCTTCCCTTTCCCTGACCACTGAACAAATCGGAATGCCTAAGGGTGTCACTGCCTCCTGGAACAAAATGTGCTGGTAACTTTACCCCTCTCCAGTGCATTGCACTGTCCAAATCACGGATTCCAGTGGATCAGCTCGGAGCTGAGGTTCCTCAAGCTGCAGACACTTACTGCAGATGTGTTTGCCGTGAATCAGACGGGTAGCCTCTGGTCCCCACCTGCTGCAACTGCAACACATCACCTGTCCATCTTTATTTCATTTTTATCTAACTGATTCGATTTCAAGTGGCTCTGGTGGAACGCAAACAGAGGATTATAAGCATTTTATTGCTGTGTAAGTGCCACTTGATGGCATTGTCAACATCACATTCTACAACTTGCCTGAAGATTGAGAGTAGGCTGTTGGACCATTGATTGTCTGCATTGTATTTGTCCTGCTTTTTGTCGGCAGGATATACTTGGGCAATTTCCCACATTGTCGAGCAGATGGCTGTGTTGTAAGTCGACTGGAACAATTTGTGTCACTAATTTCAGAGTTAAAATCTTCAGTACTACAGCTGGGATGTTGTTAGTGTCCATTGCCTTTGCTGTATCCAGTGAGTTCATCCCTTACTTGTGATCATGTGCAGTCAGTTGCCTCAGCTGAAGACTGGCATCTATGACATTGGTAACGTTGGAAGGAGACCAAGATGGATCATCAAGGTTTTTGTTTCTCCTGCAGCTGTTGCCCTGATGTGAGATGTGGTGGTTGCCACGAGTACTCAATCAGTGTTAAATCTGCTATGTGAGTGGCACGGATGCAGTTTTAAGGCTAAGAGACTGAAGCTCTACGCTGTCTTCTTAACAGTAGAAAATCAGAGGCTGCACATTATTCTTGACTGCAAGAGGGATTTGGGTGTAATATTAAAGAGATGTTTGTGCATTTGCCTAAATCCTTTGTCGACCGCACATGGAGATTTTGGTGGTGTGCCCGTCTACTTTATCTCCATTATCAAAGGTGGCAGTAGGCCTCACATAAAAGGTTTGCAACCATAGAATGATAGAAAAGTTACGGCACAGTAAGAGGCCATTCAGGCCATTGTGCCTGCACCAGCCAAAGAAAAAAGAAACTAGCCGCTCATTTTAATCCCAATTTCCAGCTCCTGGTACATAGCTGTGCAGTTTACAACACTTCAGGTGCAGATCCAGGTACCTTTCAAATGAGTTGAGTATTTCAGCCTAAATCACCAACCAGGCCAAGACTTCCAGATGCCCATCACCCTCTGGGCGCAAAATATTTTCCTCATTTCCCCTCTAATCCTTTTACCATTCACTGTAAATCTGTGCCCTGTGGTAACCAGCATCTGATACAGTTCCATCACAACGTTCTTGCCTTGGACTTAAATACCTCATCCAATAAAGAAAAGCATTCCATATGCTTTCTAGACCACTGTACCCACTTGTACTGCCACCTTCCAGGATATACGGCATGCACGCCAACGTCTCTCACTTCCTCAGCCCCACCTCAAATGCATCACTCACACTTATCCGGATTGAATTCAATTTTTCCACTCAACAAAACCATTGATATAATTCTGGAGATAACAGCTACCCTCTTCACTTCCAACTACAGGGAAAATGTTTGTGTCATCAGCAAATTTCCCAATCATACCTCCCACATTTACGCCCAAACCATGAATATATGCAACAAGCAGCAAGGACTCCAACACTGAGCCCTGTCAATCACCACTGGAAACCATTTTCCATTTGCAAAAATATCTATCGACCATGACCTTTTGTTTCCTGTTGCTGAGCCAATTTTGGATCCAACTCGCCTCCTTCCCTGTGACCCATATGATCTCACTTTCCTGACCAGTCTGCCATGTGGGACCTTGTCAAATGCATCACTAAAATCCACGTGGACAATGTCTGCTCCACTACCCTCATCAATCCTCCTTGTTGGTTCCTCAAAAATTTCGATTAAGTTAGTAAGACATGATCTTTCCCTACAAAACCATGCTGGCTATCCCAGATCAATCAATGCCTTTCTAAGTGACACTTTATCCTGCCTCTCAGAATTGATTCCAATAATTTGCCCACAACTGAAGTCAGGCTGACCAGCCTATCATTTTCTTGCCAATCCCTCACAACCTTTTTAAATAATGGTACAATGTTCAAAGACCTCCAACCATCTGGTACCTCACCTGTCTCTAGTGAGGATTGGAACATAATCCTCAGGGCATCCATTATTTCCTCCCTGGCTTCTTTTAACAACCCGGGATACAATCCATGTGGTCCTGGTTATACATCCACGTTCAAGGATGTCAGTTCCTCCATTACTTCCTCTCTCACTATACTTATTTTATCTAATATTTCACACTACTCCTCTTGAACTAGAATGTTTGCATCATCCCTCTCTTTAGTGAAGACTGAGACAAAGTACGCATTGAGAACCCTGCCCACGTCCTCAGCATCAACGCACAGGTTACCATGTACATCTCTGATAGGCCCTACCCTTCCTCTAGTTATTCTTTTGCTCTTAATGTACTGGCAAATCTCCTTAGGGTTTTATATGATTTTACCTGCCAACATTTTTGCAAATCCTCGCTTTGCTTTCCTAATTTACATATTTACTTCACCCATGTACTTTCTATACTCCTCTAGACTTGCTTTTTGTGACTGCCATGAGACTTCTTTTTTTGCTTCATCTTGACCTGTCTGCTTCTGTGTAACCTGGGGGCTCTAGATTTGTCAGTATTACCATTCGTTTTATGGGGACATGTCTCCACTGTGCCCATAGAATCTTGCTTTTGAATAACCCCCACTGATTTGACAACATTTTCCCATCTAATAACTCTACCCATTCCACTTTCGCCAATTAACCTCTCAGCTTTGTAAAATTTGTCTCCCCCCAATTTAGAACTTTTATCCCTGCTTTCTATTTGCCCTTTTCCATAATGGTGTTAAATCTAACTGTCTTATGGTCAGTATCTTCAAAATGGTCACCCACTGCTACTTCATCCACTTGCCCAGGTTCATTTGCTAAGACTAAATCTAGAATTGCGCCCCCTCACGTTGGGCTTGTTATGTGCTGGCTAAGAAAGTTCTCTTGAATGCAGTTCAAGAATTTTGTGCCCTCCGTGCCCTTCACACTGTTTGCATCCCAATTCATATTAGGGTAGCTAAAGCCTCCACATATTGCCATCCTATTGTTTTTGCACTTAGAAATTTGCCTACATATTTGTCCCATTCCACCATTTGGGGGCCTGAGTACACTCCTAGTAGTGAGCCTGCC
Organism: Cetorhinus maximus; assembly: GCF_964194155.1. Lineage (NCBI taxonomy): Eukaryota > Metazoa > Chordata > Chondrichthyes > Lamniformes > Cetorhinidae > Cetorhinus > Cetorhinus maximus. The sequence continues at coordinate 19,399,636 of NC_135899.1, read as the reverse complement.
CCTTTTTTCTTTCTGAGCTCCACCCATAGGGCCTTATTTGATGCTTCATTTTGGATGTCATCCCTCCTTTCAGCTGTCATTGATTCTTTAACCGATAATGCTATACCCCCACCTTTTTTATCCCCCTCTCTACCCTGCCTGAAAACTCTATATCCAGGGATGGTAATCTGCAATTTTCGCCCCTCCGTATGCCAGGTTTCTGTTATTGCGATGATATCATGCTGCCATGTGTCTAACCAAAGTGCATTGGATATCATTGAAGGATCGTTGCTTGTTTAGAGCACGAGGAGAGGGAGTGTCGATTGGACCTGTGCTGAGGACTGTGAGGAGATCCATGTGAATGATCAGCAGCTTTAACTGTCCTGTGCAGGGTCCATGCAGGAAAGAAGTTTTCCTTGACTGTGGGTGCAACAATGACAGATCACGGTCTTCCACTTAAGCGAAAGTCCATCTGAGACTCAGACTTGTAGGGGTCTCTGTGACTGGAGGGTCAGGGGCCTTCCACCTCAGCAATGCATAGTGCAGGTGAGGCACTCAGTGAGTGGACTACAAAGTAACCCCTAAACTTGTTGGCATGATAAACATGTCAAGGGATATGCGATTATGATGTGTGAGTGGTGACCGGGGGGGGGGGCAGGAACATGATAATCTCTCATCAATATGCATGGAGCAGCGATTTATAGGGGTCAAACGTTCTCATGTTGCTCCTCCCTGTCTGGTTATAGTTGAAAGAGCTCTCTGCTAGGTCGGCTCCCCTTTGAGAGCAGGTGTCAGGGTTAGCAAGAACCGGCCTCAGGGAAGTCAAGATGGCGGCCATTGGCCTCACCACAGGTGTATCACAGGCGGTGCTCTTATCCACAAATGGGTGAAAGGCAACGCTGGAGGTGGCTTCGTAGATCCCGGGATCTATCTGCCAGCTTCTCCACAATGAGCTGCGGCCACAAGGGCTTGGAGGGAATCCAATGCTGGTGGCGTTGAAGGTCACCCCCGCCTTGAACTTCTTTAATAATGGACCCATCTAGGGCTTCACTTGGGACCAATGCGTCAGCTTTCAGTCAGTGACACACAAGTGTATTCAGAATGCCCAATCAGGATAGTGCATCTCTGGAAAGTTTAGATTTGACATTCCTTCCAATCTGTCGTGTTCAGGACGTTGTCAGTGCATTGCTGAAATCACAATTCTACTTACAGGTGCCTGAGGTTGCAGGAGATGGTGCAGATCCTAATAAGCGCATTTGGCGCCAGGGTTCAGCATTTTATTATAGTTGAGCACATGCAAGGCTCAAACCAACTGCAGGGAAGATGTCACTACTGCAATTTAATTCTGCTCTCATAAATAAAGGTACATTTGAGAAATCTATGGTCAGTAAACAAGAAGGTGCTGGGGCCTTCCAGCCTCCAAAGGATAGAAAACCAAAAAGTTCAACAAATGTCCCGGAAGCTTACTCTGCCTGGAATCTGGTAACTATCAGATTGGTATGGGCCTGTCTACCACATCATATTCCAGCTATAGCCTCTGCATGTGGTTTGGCCACATCCTGGCCCTCCCATCCCCTTCATTGTCCTTCTCATCGGAGCAGACATTTTGTTTCCCCATGTCTCGCTCAGGCAACACATCCCCCTTTTGTATCACGAGGCTGTGCAGGGTGCAGCAGAGAATGATGATCTGAGACATTCTCAGTATGGGAAAGCACTGCCTGAGCCATCCAAACATCTGAACCTCATCTTTAGGAGCTCAATCACCTGCTCAGCCAGGGACCTGGTGGGGGTATAGCCATCATTGTATCTCCTCAGCAGTACTCTGCGGGTGGTGAACTGGCATCATCAGTCATTTTTGCTGGGGGTATCCCTTGTCCCTGAGGATCCTGCCCGGCAATCACCGAGATAGTTCCTTTAATACCCTCCACTACCCTCGAGTCCCTACAGAGAGACCATTGCCTTGGTAACATAGAAAGACTAAACACATGAGCCCTTGTCAGGCATGACCATTCAGCTGGGGGGATGGATTTTTGGAGTCATGAGTTGGCCACCACCCGTGCTCCTTGGAGGCTTCCACCCCTCGCTCTCCATTCATCCTTGCCTCTGACTGCAGCTGATGGCGAATGGACAGAATGAAAGGAAGCTCCATACCTTGCTGGGATCTCGATGTGATGAGATGGGCATAAACCTGCTGACGTGTAGGCTTCACCATAGAGGGGAGAACACGACTGAACATGGATGACATCCAGTTACCTCATAATTATTAGGGTGTTCCTTTCGTCGGCCATTTCTGCCGACCTTGATCACCACCCACCAAAAAGACCTTGCTCCCACTTCGAGGCATCTTACTTACTGACTAACTGCGTGGTCAACGTCAGATTTGAAGAATGGTGAGTGTCACCTTCCAAACTTCATCCACCAACTTCTACCCTTCCCCCTGCCACCCACCAACTTCCCCCCATCACATTAACCCACCCAATATCAGCTTTCCACTCCCCTCTGTCACCCTTGAACCTCCCTTCATTCCACTGGGCATTATTCTGATCCACCGCCACATGCTCTCCCGACCCTGAGATCTAATGAGTACAGGCCCAACCTAAACAACCCCTCAAAACATTTATTAACCAAACATGCAATAATATACACTTCCAACACCAGTTGTTCAGTGAGATCCGCATGTCGGAGCCCATTCCCACGTGGTCACTCTGCTGAATGACTTCTCCTGCACGACTTCCTGTGACTGACCACATCACGCTTTCCTGGCTGTCCTTGTGGCTGTGGCTTTATATCCCTTTCTGACCCTGGTCCCTTGATATATAAGTTAATAACTTGATTCGGGTCATCCAATTGTGTTTCATGCCTTATCAATCCCTCCACCTGCATGTGGTCATTTTCTGCTCTCAGCAGTGGATATCTCCAGGTGTATGCCAGCTATGGATGTAATATCTGTATCTTGAAAAGGCAGTAAGAAAGCTATTCACACATATCCAGAGAGGCCATTGTCTATGAAAGTTGCTGTAGACGGAGTGCCTGTTGGTGAGCCATCACCTCAATGACATGTCCTGAAATGTCTGTGTGTTTAGTTAAAACTGTCTTTATTTTTAAACAGTTGAAAAAGAGTTTCAGAAAGAGTAAACCTTGTTTGGATGGTAACGCAATATGTGAAAATCAGACAGTAAATCAGTAACCCAGCTTACATCGTGCTCAATATCAATCTCCATCGGAGTTAATGGATACAGATATTGAGAGGAATGTGTTCCGAGCTGCTACTTCAGTGTTGTCCAAGTCACACAACCGTCCATGACAAATTTCACCCCATGTGTCTCTATGTCACCTTGGAGCATCTGTTGGTGACTCTTGATCACCTTCTGGATTAGAAAATCAGGATAGTGAACTTGTCCATCATGTGCAAGTGCACGGGTATAGAAAGGAGCAGTTTCAGGTGCAGTGTTTGCACCGATGAGCACTTCAAATAGGCCTCTGGAGGAGTAATTTCTGCATTTCTGGGCACCACACTTTGGGAAGGATGTCAAGTCCTTGGAGAGGGTGCAGGGGGTACTTACCAGCACAATAGCACTGATGAGGGACTTCAGTTTACAGGGTAGTTGGATAAGCTGGTAACGTTGGATAAGTTGGATAAGCTTCTCTAGAACAGAGAAGTTTAAAGGGAGATTTAATGCAGGAATTTCAATTATGAGGGCTTAATTGAGCAGATCAGGAGAATCTGTTTACTCTGGTAAGTGTGTCTGTAACTAAAGGTTAAGATTTAAAATAATCACCAAAAGAATTAGAGGGGTAATGAGCAAACATGAAATCTCACAGACTATGTTCATGATCTGCAATTCATTGTCTGAAAATGTGGATTTCATAGGAACTTTCAAAAATGAATTGAACATATTCTCAAATGGACTAATATGCAGGGTTCCGGGCAAAAAGCTGGACTAGACGATTAAATTGGACAGCCTGAACAAGTACGATGGACTGAATGGCCTCCTTCTGCGCGAGAAGATTCCGTTATCTAGTCCAACTCATAATTGGGCTCGGATGTTTTTAAGGGACTAGGACAGTTACGAAAACAGGCGTTAGGCGCCATCCATCTGCTAATGTTGGTGCTGTTTTGGAGTCTTTCCAATAATTGGGATGTCCTGAGACTCAAGCCCTGAGCCTTGGGTTTCCTGGACATGGATGTGGGCGACAGTGAAAAGCTGAGCACATTTATTTTCCTGATAACAATATGGAGATGGGGGAGGCAGCAGTCTTTTTCTCAGCTCCTCAATGTTCCTGTCCACGCTGGATGACACAATGCCCACCCCCCTCCCACTGCTGCCTGGCTCCTTCACACTCTATGCTCACCACCCACTGTCTCCCCAATATCACCCACCCAAATCTGCACTTGCTCCTCCCGCATCTCTGCTCTCTCCCCTCCTCCACTCTCTATACTCGCCACCCACTCCCTCTACCCACCCCCCCAGTCCTCCCTTCCTCGATTTCTTGCTCCCATGCTCCCTCTGCCTCCCCCCACCACCACCCTGTACATTTTCCTCACAACCTCCTTCCTGCTTTCTCTCTCATCTCACTTTCCTGGTCCCCTGCTCCCCGCCACCTCCCTTCCCGTTGACTTTGTTCTCTCCCTCCGCCCATTCCTACACATACTCCACTCCCCATCCTTCCCCTCTCTCACTCACTTACCTCCAGTCAGTCTTCCCTCCCCATTCCGCACTTCTTCCCTCATCTCGGTCCGATACTCTCCCTGTCCTCCCTGTCCCGCACACTGTCCCTCGCAATCCCTCCTCCTTTCCCGTCAGCTTTCTTTCTCCCCTCCCCATCCCATGCTCTCTCTCCGCTCCACCTCCCAACCTCTCTCCCCTCCCCCTTCCACCATCTCAGCCCTCCCCTTCCACCATTGTCACTGTCCCCTCCAGCTAACTCTGGCTCCACTCTGTCCACTCACTGACCACGCCCCTACCCCTCCCAATCTTTCACTCCTTCATCACCCTTTCTCCCTCCCCTCCCCCTCCCTCTCCCCTCTCTATATTCACACGTTTTTTCTCTCTCTCTCTCCCAATCCCGCTCTTGTGTTTGGGTTGCTGAGCTGTAACTAGTGGAGTGACACAGGGATGAGCGCTGGGAACTCAACTATTTACAATCTATATCAATGACTTGGATGAAGGGACCGAATGTATGGTAGTTAAATTTGTTCATGACACAAAGATATTAAGAATTTAACTTGTTAAGAGCACATGAAGAGTCTACAAAAGGATTTAGATAGATTAATTGATAATTAATTTAGCGGGTGGATTATAATGTCCAAATTCATCAACTTGTCCACTTGGCAGGAAGAATATCAAGGCAATGTATTATTTTAATAGAGAGGATGATTAAAACTATATTGTTGGAGTTCTGACTGTGTATTTTCGGTGTGGAGCGATTGTAAGTTCACACCTGTGGGAATAACCTTTGTGTTGTCTGGAGATTGTAACATTTAAGGTTCAGAATGTCCCAAGGGTTGATACATTCAGTTCCTGTCTCAGGGCAAGGGGGCTGAACCCTGCTGGGAGATCACAGGTTAACAGGAGAATTCAAAGGTCAGTTAACAACCATTTGTGTTCATTTGTATTGAGTTTAAAGAGTTGGGAGCAGCAGTTGGTGCAGCAGCTCAGCTGAGGAGCTGGGACCGTGCCTGTGTTGAGATGCTGGAGTGGAACTGCTGTCGGCATGTTATAATTTGCCTTACAAACTACCAGGAGATGCAGGTACAGGCCAAGATCTTTCATTAGTGATTCAAGTGTATGCAGGGAGAGACAGCGTTGGGCAGTCCAAGACCGAGCTGTGCAGATTACAGCGAAATCTTGTTTTTATACACAATTTGTCACAGACTCGTAATCTAATCTTGTCAATTCACAATCACATGCTTAAAGAGGCCTTCGGCTTTTGTCACTTATTTCCCGTGTGTACAGACACTCGACATTGTTCTCATCCTCGCAAGACCACCATCTCTTGCTGATTGTCCAGGAGTCTGTGCCTCCTGACTTCAATGCCCACTCACTCCCTGAACTTGTTCTTTGTTCTCCTGCCTTGCCCATCTCCTTTCTTCTTCTGTCTGAAACACATCTGCTATTCTCCCGTTCTGCTGTTCTGCTTATATTTTATTGTTACTAACAGGCAATTCTAACTAAAATTGTTTAACCCTTTCAAGATACTGGAGTAGAACTGCTCTTGGCAGGAGTAGATCGTCCAGCCCTCCCTCTGGCATTCAATGAAATCATGGCTGATTCTCTACTTCAACACCATTTTCCTGCTCTATCCCCTTATCCATTGATGTTTTTAATATGTAGAAAACTATCCATCTCAGTCTTGCGCTTACCCAATGTCTGAGCCTCCACAACCGTCTGGGACAGAAACTTACAAAGATTCATCACCCTCTGAGTGAAGAAATTCCTCCTCATCTTGGCCTTAAATGACCTGCCCCTTAATCTGAAACTGTGTCCCCTGGTTCTCGACCGCCCCACCACCGCAACCAGCGAAACATCCTTTCTGCATTTATCCTGTCAAGTCCTGTTAGAATTTTGTATGTTTGACTGAGATCACCTTTCATTTTTCTAAACTCCAGAGAGCAAAGGAACCGTCTATTTAATCTTTGCTCACAGGACTGAAAGGTCCGAGGAATACACTGGTACAAAATTTCAACACTCGGAGTCCAGATGCAATATTCAAGTGGTTCCTTTATTACACATGTGGGCAGCTAACGCTGGGCAATCCAGGCGCTTCTCCACCGAGATTCAACTGAGCACAGTTAATATATTTTTTACTACCAGTTACAACTTAATGGTGCTAGTTAGACAAATGCCACAGCACAATAATCTGATCATTGTGTTCTTGTACAGTAATTGCAGTGCAGATACTGGGCATTGTCCTTTTGGGAGAGAACAAAGAATGTGCGTTTGTTCTAGACAAAAGGTTTACGGGGGCTGACTGGGTGTGGTTCAAGGCTATCAGACGGTGTTAAATGGCCTTCCCCATGTCTTGATCGAGTCATCCTGAGTCCCTGCCCATGTGTGTCTCCCATTTCCTAATTGCAAATTTACAGCTGAACCCTTTGTACAAGTTTTTAGCTTTCATGTAAGGCTGTGATTGTCTGTGTATGCTTTGGCAACCTAGATGCTGGTCCTAGCTGGCACTTTAAAATAAATCCAAATTTTCTGCATCTTCAGGACAATCCCTCCATTCCAGGAATTTATTTGTGAACCTTCATTTCACTCAGTCTATGGCAAATATACCTTTCCTCATGTTCGGAGACCAAAGCTGCACATATTAGTCCAGATGCAGTCTCACCAAGGCTATATATAATTGTAGTAAGACACCTTTACTCCTGTAACCAAATCATCTTGCAATAAAGGCCAACATAGCATTTGCCTTCTAAATTCCTTGCTGTACCGGCTTTCAGTGACTCATGAACATGGACACAAAAGTCCCTATTATGCTTGACATTTCCCAGCCTCTCTCCATTTAAGAAATACCCTACATTTTGGTTTTTCCCACAAAAGTGGATATCCTCACATTTCTCCACCTTGAATTCCATCTGCCACATTTTTGTCCACTCATGAACATGGACACATAAGTCCCTTTTATGCTTAACATTTCCCAGCCTCTCTCCATTTAAGAAATACCCTACATTTCGGTTTTTCCCACAAAAGTGGATATCCTCACATTTCTCCACCTTGAATTCCATCTGCCACAGTTTCACCCACTCACTGAGCCTCTCCAAATCTCCTTCAATCATCTCTGCATCCTGCTCACAACTGACACTTCCATCTGCAAACTTGGAAATATTACATTTAACCCCAACATCCAAATCATTGATATGGATTGTGAATATCTGGGGCCCAAGCACTGACCCTTGCGATACCCCACTAGTCACAGCCTGTCCACCTGGAAATGACCAATTTATTTCTACTCTGTGTTTTCTGTTCATAAACCAGTTCTCAATCCATGCCAGTAAATTCCACCAAATTGCATTTGCTCTGATTTTGTTTGCAAACCTCTGGTGTGGGACCGTATCTAAAGCTTTCTGAAAACCTGAATAAATGACATCCTCCAGTTACCCCTTCCCTATTCTCGTAGTTACATCCTCCAAAAACTCCAACAGGGGTTTGTTAAACGTGATTTCCCTTTCATCAAGTCCATGTTGATTCTGCCCAAGCTTCCCATTATTTCTAAGTGTCCTGTTATCACATCCTTTATTTTAGGCTCTAGCATTGCCCCTACGACTGATGTTAGGCTAACAGGTCTGTAATTCCCTGTTTTCTCTCTTCCTCATTTCTTAAATAGTGGGGTTACATTTGCCACCTTCCAATCTGCAGGAACAATTCCAGAGTGTCTCATATTTTGAAAGTTGACCACCAATGCACCGACTTTCTCTACAGCCACCTCATTCAACATTCTGGGATGTAGATCATCAGGTCCAGGGGATTTATCTCCTTTAAGTCCCATTAATTTCTCTTGTACTTTTTTTTTAACTAAAAATATTGTGTTGCAGTTCCTTGTTGATATTTGTCCTTTGATCCTCCATTATTCTGGGGGGTTTTTAATGGTGATAATTGACATTTGGGCAGATTATGAGCAGGTTCATGTGATTTGCCTTGCACGTGTCTGTCATTAAACATGTGGTTTGTGGTGTGTTCGACCGCAGTTTTCCTGTTAATTAATGTTTACCTCATGTTAATTCTTTATGATAGAATATAAGAGATAATATTATCTGTTTGCATTGTTGACTCTTGTTTAGTAAAATTCTTCTGTTTGTTTCAAAACATGGAATCTTATGGATTTATCCTGTTAGTAAGCAACTGGGATTTCAAATTTGGTCGACTAACATAAAAAAGTTAATGGTCACTAAGCAGATGATAACCAAATTTGAGGGTCTTGCCTGGGACTGTAACACATTTTGGGGTCTGGCCTCGCAATGTACCAAGGGAGACAGCAGAACTCTACAGTAGAGAGGGATCTGGACAATCTGGTACATGAATCACAAAAATTAATTGCAGGTACAGCAAGTGATTAGGAAGGTAACTGGAATGTTCATGTTTATTGCAAGTGGAATCGAGTATTAAACTATGCAATTGTTGCTACAGCTGTACAGGATCTTAGTGAGACTGCATCTGAAGTCTGTGTACCATTTTGCTCTCCTTACTTAAGAAATGAGATACTTACATAAGACGCAGTTCAGAGAAGATTTGCTCGACTGATTCTTGGGATGAATGGATTATCTTATGATAAAAGGTTGAACAGGTTTGGCCTTTACTCATTGGAGTTTAGAAGGATAAGAGGTGATCTTACTGAAACGTGTAAGACGCTGAGGGGATTTGACAAGGTGGGTGCCAAGAGGACATTTACCTTGGAGAGACATCTGGAACTAGGGGGCAGTTTTAAAATTAGGAGTCTCCCATTTAAGACTGAGATGAGGAGAATTTATTTTCTGTCAGAGGGTGGTTAGTGTTTGGAATTCTCTTCCCCGGTGAGCAGTGGAGGCTGGGTCATTGAATATATCCAATCAGATCAGCCATTATCTCGTCGAATGGTCGAGCAGGCTTGAGGGACCGAATGGCCTACCCCTGCTCCTAATCATAGCGTTCTTGTAATTTAATTTTCTTTGGTACCTTACAGGATCAGATTGTATACAATCTGTGTGGTGACACTTTCATACCTGTTTCGCAGAAGTATCACTCCCCACCTACTCTCTCCAGCTCTCTTTCTCTCCAGCCTGCTGTTTCCTCCCCGCTTTCTCCCAAGCTTTATCTTTCCCCTTCCCGCTCTCCTTCTCACAATCTCTCTTCCCTCTCTCATACTCTCTCTCTCCCTGCGTCACTATCTCTTTGCACACCCTGTCACTCATGCTCTCCCGTCCTTATGCTCTCCCTCTTCTCACCCATCCTTCTCTCCACCCACACTTTCTCACTCCCCTTGTCCCCACACTCTCTCACTCACCTCCCACTCTCCCTTTCTCTTTGCCTCTGTAACTTCTGCTCTCATTATTACCTCTGCCCTTCCCACAATCTTTCTCTCTCCCCTTCCACACACACTCTCCCTCTTCCTGCCATGCACTCACCCTCTCAACAATGCTCCTGCTCGATCTAATATCAGTCCCTCCCGCCCTCTACCTCCATTCCCCACCCATTGTCCCTGTCAGGCCCATTTCGCCCTCTCTTCCACCGATCCAGACACTCTCTCTCCTTCCCCCTTTCCTCATCATTCCGCTATACCTCTCCCAAGCCCTCCCCTCCTCCCACGCTCTCCCTTTCCTCTTCTGCACTTTCGCCCCTCCCCGTTCTGCTTTCGTTCACATTCTCAGCAGTCTCCCACTCTCTCTGAGACCTTCACATTCTCTCTCCCACCCTTGTAAGCCCTCCCCTTCTCTCTTTTTCACTCTGCCCGATTTGCGTTCACCCTCCAGTTCTTGCTCACTCTCTCTCACACCTTTAAACTCTCCCTGCCCCCTGCACTCTCTACCTCTCCATCTTGTTCTGCCTCTCACACCATCACACTCTCCCTGCCCCCCTGCACTCTCTACCCCTCCATCTCGTTCTCTCTCTCACACCATCTCACTCTCCCTGCCCCCTGCACTCTCTACCCCTCCATCTCTCTCTCACATCTACCCTCTCTCCCAGCCACCCTGCACTCTAGACCCCTCCATCTCACTTTCACCCTCGCACTCTCCCTGCCCCCCTGCACTCTCTACCCCTTCATCTCACTCTCACATCCCCACACACTTCCTACCATCCCCTGCTCTCTTTACTCCACCCTCTCTTTCTTACCCACTCTCCCAATCTCTGTCATGCTGGTCTCTCTCTCTCCTGCTCCCATGTTCTCAAACCCTCCTGCTCTCACTCTCTGCCACCTCTTCCTCTCCATCAGTCCACCCACACTCTCCCTCTCCACGTTCCTGCTCCCTCCTCTGCTGCCATTTTCTCTCCTCAACTTCACCTCCCCCCCGCCTCCATCTCTTTCCAGCTCCCTCTCCCCCTCTCTCTTTCTCTCTCTCCCTCCCTCTCCCTCTCTCCCTCTCCCTCTCTCTCTCTCCCTCCCTCTCCCTCTCTCCCTCTCCCTCTCTCTCTCTCCCTCTCTCTCTCTCTCTCTCCCCCTTCCTCACACTCTCTCCCCCTCCCCAGCCCCTCTCTCTAAATCACTGACTGTGTTATTTTAACTTTCCCCCAGCTCCAGCCTCTCTGACTCTGGATCTGAACACAGCGAATCCCCGGCTCATCCTGTCTGAGGACCGGACCAGTGTGAGACACGGAGACAAACGGCAGCCGCTCCCTGAAACCCCGGAGAGGTTTGATCCCTGGGTCTGTGTCCTGGGATCAGAGGGATTCACATCAGGGAGACATTACTGGGAGGTGGAGGTGGGGGAGAAGACTCGGTGGGGGCTCGGAGTGGCCCGAGAGTCTGTGAACAGGAAAGGGGGAATCTCCCTGATCCCCGAGTCCGGATTGTGGGTTGTGAGGCTGTTTCCCGGATTTGGTTATTTAGCCGCCACCTCCCCCTCACGGACCCCCCTCACCCTGAGTGTGAATCCCCGGAAGATCGGGGTTTTCCTGGACTATGAGGGTGGACAGGTGTCATTTTACAATGCGGACAACATGTCCCATCTCCACACTTTCACCCACACTTTCACTGGGAGAATCTTTCCCATCTTCCGCCCGGGACCGAATGACGACGGGAAAAACTCGGCCCCGCTGAGAATCTGCGGGATTCAAGGTCACTAACAGATCCATCCCATAATTTCACACCGTCTCCCTGCCTCCTGCCAGCTGTAAACTGATGGGTGTGGGTCTCAGTCACAGGTGGAGAGAGAAGCCAGGTTAACATTCCGGTTATAAACCCTGTGTGGGAACTGGGAACTGAAAGATCAGCGAGGACCTCTGTAGGGCTGGGGGAAAGAAGGAGGGGGAGAGAAGAAACAAATAGAAGCTCAATTGTAGAGAAGAACTTACTGGGTAGAATGAGCTGTGAACTGCAGGAACCCGGTGACCTTCCTGCCTGTAATGTTGCTCCACAGGCGGAAGGTGGTGGGACATCAGCTTGTTTGAGATGAATCAGTTCAGTGATTCTCAAACTGGGGTCCGGGGAGTCTTTCCCGGGGGGTCCAGGAAATAATTTCTCCAGAGGGTGGGAGAGAGAGAGAAAAGCACAAGAGGGAGAGGAAGTGAAGTGGGGGAAATAACAAAACTCCCCGCTTTGTATAAATTCCCAGGAGTGAGTGTTATTCCTGCATGAGCAGCTGTCAAGATTTCCACCCCCAAACCTCCCGAATTCTCTCCCTTCTTCACGGTCATGGACATTTCGGCTGTCATGGTTTTCAGCAGTGAGTCTGATATTTCCTTTCGGTAGGAGGGGAGGTGGGAGACCAGCTGCTGCTGTGATACTCGTCTGTCTTCAATTTGGGCTCAGGCAGTGAGCAAGTGCCGTTATCATGCTGTCTGGCCTTCTGAGTATTTCCATCATTTTCTGTTTATGTTAATCTCTAATTGGTTTGTTTCTTGTCATCGCGATAAAACTGTCATCTTGACTTTCTTCAAACTCTCACCATGTTTCAATAACACTGAGTAACTGGACTGGGTTGGTACACGCCTGTAAATATTGCCCAGACTGTCACATCCAAGTGGGTACTCTGTAATAAAATTGGAGGGGTGTTTCCGGTTTGTTTTACGTTAAAATGTGAACGTGCTTTGAGACTGAGCATGTAAATGATGTGACACTGTTGTGAATACTCATTTGATAGTCTGTCTGTATTGAACGTGATGTGTGAACTGATCGGGTATGTATGCCATTAACAGGCAGTGTTAACCACGTGAAAAGTAGTTCAGTTGCTGCATTAGAATGTTTGTCATGGGCTTTCTCTTGTCCTGAAGCTCCTCCGAGTGCAACATGATCATTTGAATATCATTGCAATTTCTGTGATGGTCATTTTGAAATGTTCTTTTAGATATTTTAGGAATAAAGTATATTTTGCCAAAAATGAAAGTGGAGTCACAGTTATCATTTATCTCTGGTTTGTCTGCTCTGTCTCACCACTTTCCCTGTCAGTGAAATAGTCCTTAAATCACTAGTATGTAGTTACCTATTTTATTAAAAATATGTAACTCTGTACATGTAACCTTTTCATATTATCATTTTTATATAGAATTATAATTTACATTGGGAGTCCATAATTACATTGGTAAATTGGTTCTTCAACCAGAAGAACCTGAAAATGAATGGAATAGAAGCAATTTTCTCAAAAAGGACACAGTTCATCATTAAATCTGAGAAACAGAAATGAAACATGCTGTTTGTTTTATTTACACATTGGTCCATAGTCTGGTTCCTTACAGCCCCCATTCCAAATTCACCTGGATGATTTGAAGAGCTTCTTGCTGGAGTAAATGGAGTGACAGTTGCCTGTAAATGGTCCTGAAGTTTACCCTGGTACTTCAGCCATCGCTACCGTGGATAGGGACCTGGATGTGCCGTGGGAATGCCAGCCTGCTTCAGGTGGGAAGCAATGCAAAATCATAAAATCACAATGCACAGACTGTGGTCAGTCAGCCCCCTCTGTATAGAGAGGCACTCTGATAGAGCTATTCAACTGGTCCCAGTCCGGTTCCTTTTCCCCCACAACCAATCCCTTTTTGAAAGTTAGTTTTGAATATTGTTTCCACCACACTGGCAGGCAGTACATTCCAGATAATAACTGGCTGCGGGAAAATCTGTATTAATCTCACTCTGGATATTTTTAAGCAAAAGCTTATATCTGTATCCTTTGGTTGCTGAACCCTCTGCCACTGGAAACAGTTTCTCCATATTTTCTCAAAACCTTCCATGATTTTGTACTTCTCTACTAAATTTTCTATTAAACTTCCCTGCAGAGGCACTGGCCATAATTGTCCAATCCCCTTAGGTACAGGAGAGGAGCCAGAGGACTGGAGAATTGTAAATGTTTTATCCTTGTTCAGAAATGGTCTAAGAATAAATCCAGCAGCTCCAGTTAAGACAGTTTAACCCCTGTGCTGGGAAAGCTTTTAGAAGTGATAACCTTGGGCACAGTTAAAAAACAAGTGGACAATTGTGTGGAGTACTTAAGGAAAGCCATTTCAAAAGAAATGTGTCCAACCAACTTGATTGATTTTTCTAATGCGATAACAGGTAGGATTGATAGGGTAACATGGCTAATGTGGTATTTCCAGACTTCCAAAAAAGGCATTTGACAAAAGTCACATAATAGGCTAACACGAAAATTTGTTGCCCATGGGATAAAAGGGACAGTGACAGAATGAATATGAATTTGCCTCAGCAGCAGAAACAGGTATGGTGATTGGCTATTTTTCAGGCTGGAGTAGTTTTACAGTGTGGTTTCCAAGGGGTCGGTGTTATGACAAGGCAGATGATGTGTCCCAGGCGGACCACATCCACACGGGAAATTTGGTTGCTCAATCACGATGGTTTTACAATTTGTATTTATTACGAGAAGATGTGTGCACTAAGGTCAGAAATAATGAGTCCACTAAGACTTAAAAATTAAATTTGAGTATTTATTAACAAAATAAAAGATTTCAAACACATAAATCAGACTACAGATTACTTACTACTATACAAACTCCTAACATTCCTAATATTAACCTGATTCCCAGCTACACATCCCACTTTAAGGCAACAGAACAAAATAGATTTTAGAATTTAAAAAAAACCAGCAAATTAACACAGTACCCACTTGACAATGGAATTCCAAATGGCCTGCCCAACTTCAATTACTTTACATAGCAGACTTATGCACAAATGGTCGGGGGCTTCTTGAAGGCAGGAATGTGAGCAGTGAGTAGGATGTTTAGAGGCTTCCAGGCAATTTAGACGAGTTGAGTGAGTGGGAAAATACATGTCAGATGTAGTATAAAGTGGATAAGTGTGAAGTTATCGACTTCCGTGGGAAAAACAGAATGACAGATTATTATTTAAATGGTGTCAGATTGGGAAATGTTGATGTACAAGGGGACCTGGGTGTCCTTGCATACCAATCACTGAAAGCAAGCATGCACGTGCAGCAAGCAGTTGCGAAAGGACTTGAGTAAAGGGGAAAGTATGTATTCCTGCAGCTATACAGGGCCTTGGTGAGACCACACCTGGAGTATTGTGTGCAGATTTGATCTCCTGAGCGGAGAAAGAAAAGTTGCCATACAGGCAGTGCAGCGAAGGTTCACCAGGCTGATTCCTGGGATTGTCGTGTGAAAAGACATTGGGTCGATTAGGCCTGTATTCACACGAGTTATAAGAATGAGAGGGGATCTCATCGAAACATGTAAAATTCTGACCGGGCTGGACAGGCTGGATACAGGAATGATGTTTCCTCTGGCTGCGAGGTCTAGAACAAGGGGTCTCAATCTTAGGATACAGGGTAGGCCATCCAGTACTGAAATGAGGAGAAACCTCTTTGCACAGAGGGTGGTGAATTCTCTGCCACCGAGGGCTGTGAAGGCCAATTCACTGAATATGTTGAAGAAGGAAATAGGTAGATATCTAGACAGTAAAGTCATTAAAGGGGCTGGGTAGAGATCTGGACTATGACGTTGAGATTGAGGATCAGGCATGATCATATTGAATCGTGGAGGAGGCTCAATGGGCGAATGAGCTACTCCTGCTACTATTTTTCTATGCTTTTCCACTCCTGTTAGATCTTACATGGCCCTCTCCTCACATAGCCTTTCATTCTCCTTTAATTTTCACTTTAATATGTAAATTCAACTATTTGATATCACTCTGAACCATCAAACTCTGAAAAGGAAGGTAAAAAATAAAATATTTTTCAGGCACATAAATAAAAATAGGAGGCTGGAATGGAAATTGGACCATTAAGGGATAGATAGGATAATGCCACAGATAAGGATAGAGACAGGGCAGAAAGATTAAATGATTACTCGACCCCTCTGGCTGTATGGCTCACAATGAATGTATGTAGTGAATACTAAATGTCTCATTATTGTATTGAAGCACCTCAGAGTGCAACATGATGTAGGTTGATAATTCCAATACCATTGCACTGTCTGACTGTCATGATCAGATTGAAATGATTGTAATATTCATTGATTGTATTGAAGCACCTTGTGATCCATGTGTAAAAGTTTAATCTGATTGCACTTTGTGTGATGGCGATTTAGAAATGTTTTGTAACATCCTTTCAGATATTTTATGAATAAAGTATATTTTTCTAAATAAGTTAAATGATTACTTAATTTCAGTGTTTAACAGGGAGCTGGAACAGGTAGATATGATATTGAATGATGATCTAAGTTTTCAGGTAAGTGCAATTAAAATAAGAGAAAAGGTATCGAATCAAACTCAAAGAGGATAAAACCCTGCCCTAGAAGTTTCACACCCACACATTTAAAATAAATCTAGGGAACAGATAGCAGAGGTATTACTGCAGATTTAAAATATTTTTTTGAGGAAAAGGTGTAGTGCTAGAGGACTGGTGGATAGCGGGACAGAATGTGCCTAGGGAATAGTAGATCAGTCAGCTTAATGTTGGTGCTAGAAGAAATAATGTAATCCCCACTAGAGAGAGGAAGAACTTCTAACAAAAAAAACGAATCATTAGCGTGGATTTCAAAAGGGAAAATCTTTCTTGACCAAAGTTATGAATTTTTTGGAGGAGTTAACAGAGACAGTAGACAATGGTAATGTAGTAGATGCAAGTTACCTGGATTTTCAAAATGCCTTTGACAATGCCTCTTGCAATAGGCTACCGAATAAAGTGAGAAAATATGGAGTCAGGGGAGAAAGGACGAATGGATTGCTAGCAGGTAGAAAGCAGAGGGTAGTTATTCAGAGTGGCAGAAAGTGAGAAATAGTGTTTGACAAGGATCAGTATTGGGCCCACTGCAGTTGATAATTCGCATTAATGGTTTGAACTTCAGAATCAGAAACACAATTTATAAATGGATGACATGTGTCTTTATATGTACATGTGTGCATACGTATATGCATCTGTGTGCGTGTGTCTGTGAGAATAAACAGTCAGTCAGTCAGTCAATACTGAGGAGGGAAAAGCTGAAGAGAAACAAACCAAGCAGGAGGGCTTCTTTTTGAAGGGATCAAATTGAAAATTAGAGAAGTTAAACTAAATTTATTTCAAACTTTGGTTAGATCATACTTAAAGAACTGCCGTGGCTCTCGTCAATTTATTATTAAAAAGGATAGAGGAACTAGGGAGGGTGCAGAGAGGATTTAAAAATTCTGCCATTTCCGCCAGCTCCAGCATGATGCCACCACCAAACACATCCTCCCTCCACCCCACCTTGTCGGCATTCCGTAGGGACTGTTCCCTCCGGGACACCTTGGTCCAGTCCTCCATCACCCCCAACACCTCAAACCCCTCCCATGGCACCTTCCCATGCAATCACAGATGGTGCAATGCCTGCCCCTTTACTTCCCCCTCTCCTTACCGTCCAAGGGCCCAAATATTCCTTTCAAGTGAGGCAGGCTGGGTGACCGCTTTGTGGAACACATTTGGTTTGTCTGCAGGCATGACCCAGACATTCCTATCCCTTGCAATTTCAACACTCCATCCCACTCTCATGCCCACATGTCCATTATTGGCCTGCTGCAATGTTCCAGTGAAGCTCAACGCAAAGTTGAGGAACAGCACCTCATCTTCTGATTAGGCACTTTACAGACTGCTGGACTTAACATTGAGTTCAACAACTTCAGATCATGAACTCCCCCCTTCATCCTTACCCATTTTAATCCCCTTTTTTTGAAATATCTAATTTTTAATTTTAATTTATAACATACATTTTTTCCTACCCATTATTATTATTTTTAAAATGTATTTCCATTCATTGTTTTATCCCCACCTTTTAGCCAATTTTGATCTTTTCTCCCACACCATTCCCTCCCCCGACTCCACCCCTACTAGGGCCAAATGTAACTTGCTCATCCTGCTTTCTATCATTAATGTCACCATTAGCACTTCCTTTAGCCAGCATCACTACCATCAACACCCCTTTGACCTTTTGTTTATGACATCTATTGCAATATCTCCTTTGCCTCCACCTATCACTGACCTACTATCCAGCTTCATCTGTCCCACCCCCTTAAACAGTATATATTTCACCACATTTCTACCTCTCTTCAGTTCTGAAGAAGAGTCACCATGGACTCGAAACGTTAACTCTATCCTTCTCTGCACAGAAGCTGTCAGACTTGCTGAGTTTTTCCAGCAATTTTTGTTTTTATTAACCAAAATGAACGTTAATCCTACAGAAAGTGAGTCTGGGAATTAATAATGGAAAATAATGAGAAGGCAGATGAATGCAACCGATATTTTGCATTAACCTTCATTATTGAGGATAGAAGTAACCTCCCAGAAATCACTGTATCTCAGGAAATGGAGGGGAGTGAGGAACTCAGGAAAATCGCAATCACCAGGGAAGTGGTATTGAGCAAACAGTTGGAGCTGCGGGCTGACAAATCCCCGGATCCTGTGGACTTCATCCTAGGGTCATAAAAGAAGTGGCTAGTGAGATAGTTGATGCGTTGGTTGGTGGGGTGGGTGGGGGGAGATGAACAGAAGGGAAGGTCTGTGATAAAATAGAAAACAGGACAGATTGAATGCTGCAAAGTGACTTTACGAAGCAAGTCTGGAATGAGATGCATTGGTTTCTGTCGAGATTCTTCCTGAGCAGTTCCGTGACACAGGACCCTGTGCTCTACCGGCTGTTCCCAGGGACACACACCGAGATAAACGTCAATTCCTGTTCGATAGGTACTAGAAACTGTAATACTATTGTTTTCAAAATATAAACTTTATTCATAAAGTTAAGGTAAATTACACGACAGTTCCAATTTGACATCACATAAAGTGCAACACAGATCTATTTTGTTTAATGCAGCCTATGACATTCTGAGATACTTCAGCACGCTCACAAACAGATTACAAATAGATTTACAATTCTCGTTTCACATCAAACGTTCCCTGGTACTTTGCCTGGGGAAAAGCAAATTAAATGACAGAACAGAAAATAATTGAGGGAAAATGCACAAATATTGAGGAAAACCAGACACTGAGTATCACTCACCTGTACATCATCTGACACAGCGCTCTCTCCCCCTCATTCACTGTGTGAACCACCTACGGACCTAGGGACACCGGGCAGACACAGCCTGTGCTGATGGGGAGCCTTGCTCGCCTGTACAGGTACATTATCTTGTACTCCATGTCGGTGATTTTACAATGATATAAAGGCATCTATTGCACATAAGTCATTGTGTAAACATGCTGTGGGTTCATTTATTGAGACGAGGAACATGGGGACAGATATACATGGAAAGAAAGCTTGAAGGCATCAGCAGCAGATCTGACTGTTGTGTTCTCTGTTCAATATCAAAAGTGAAACTAAAGCTAGATTGCATGACACATTTCCCTTCTAGCGATGATAGGCAGCTATCTCTTAAAGGCACATTACAGCTTTCCTCCTTTTTAAAGATACTTTAACACCTTCCAAAGAAGTGTAACTACTTACAATACATGTTCATGTTTAGTTACCATTATACAAGCATATAGAACAGATGAACCTATGAGTCCCTGAAGGTTAAAGGCAATCTGCTGGTACACCCAGATCCTATGATGGTAACATTATCTGGAGGTGTATTTAATTGCTCACAGTGACCTGCCGGATTGTCAGACTTGGATAATGTTTCTGGTTTCATTAGGGATCGTTTCCTAGTCAGTAGGAATGTACAGTGTTTGAGGAGCTGGAATAGATCTGATTTGTCCTCGGTTACGTCTCACCATTGTGGCTTTGTGTGTAATGACTTCATAGGGCGCAGGTATTGAACCAATATTTGACACCTTGGCTGGTTGACATGTACCCTTCTGTGGGACCCTGGACGAGAAATTGTCCCAACTGTAAACGTGGCAGCTCTGTACCCACATTTTTATCAAGGCGTTGGCCGTCTTCTCTTGCATTTAAAAGTTCCTCTCTACTCTCTGAGACAGTAGAATGGGTAAGGGTCCGTAAATTGATATGCACTGGTCTGCCAAACATCAGCTCTGCCGGTGATAGAATAATTCCTCTTAAAGGTGTCACTCTTGGATGTAACATTGCAATGGGCAGATTTTGCTTGGCCTGTCTATATTTGAGAATTAGGGATTTCACTGTGGAAATCATTCATTCAGCTAGGCCATTAGATCAATCTAATATCAGGTCGTAAAGATTCCAGTTTGATGAGCTGCCTGCCTTAAAAATGACTCCCCAGGAGGTGCCTGACTTGTACCAATATGGCCAAAATGATCTTATGTGCTCGTGGAGATACTGAGTTGAATCAGGCCATCCGTTTTCCACAGTTTCTGTAGTGTCACATTTCACCATTTCTTCTTGTAGCTGCAAGCATTTGTTTTGCACAAAATGTATCGGATCAATTGACAGACTTGCATTCTCCTGCAAGCATAATGTTGCAGCTCCCTTGAAATTGACAATTATGTCTAAAGATCCTGGATATTTCGATTTTATTTATGAATTGCGGTGATAGGCGTAGTTTCTGAGTTTGATATGCCTTGTGAGGCATGATTGATTCCATGGATTATTGCTAGGGTGAGGTCATGGTGTGATGGTAGACCTAGAGGTCCTTGGCCATTAGTCCCCATGATGTAGAACATCTGTGTCACTCTGGAGGATTGACTGTACTTACACTCCGGGAGTATGATCCTGCACATGGAATTAGTGAGCTGTTGTAAGCTGAGTGTTTCACAGCAGTGGGTTTTGCCATGTCTGTGGATATGTGTCTTTTAGAATTAGCAGGGGTAGCATGTTGGCATTTGGCCCTGCGTAAATCTTTACCAATAATGAATCGTTACCAACTTTTTTAGGGCAGCTAATTCGAATCTTGGCAAACACTTCAGATGGTGAGATGGTACCAATGCTTTCCACAAGATTGACGGTGTGAAATAGGTACTGTTCGCTCTACATATTGTCGTGCACATTGTCATTTTCTGGTTTGTCAGTCGCTTTGTGTATATGTTTCTGGTGGGATACCAGCTGGCCATCCTCATTGCTGAAAAGTATCTGTTGCGTGCGGTTTGTTTTGATCAACGCACGGCTCTTTCTAGCTGCATCATCCTTTGCTCGTGTGCACAGCATCTGCCAATGGCCCTTTCTGCCACATGCCTTACAGAATCGATGAAAAGCTGGGCATTTCCTTAGTGCATGCAAAAGGCCACTCTTTCCACATGTCCTGTTAGGTTTTAGAGTCCTAGTGAGTGTGTGACCAAGTGGGTTGTACTTTGGAACTGTAAGTTTCATCAAATTGTGAGGATCGCTTCATACTTACATCCATCCTCTTCAGTCGCTCTTCAATGCGACACCTTTTAAGCTTGTCTAACAGATCTTCCTGGAATCCTTCCATGGGAGTGGATGTGCTCGCCAACTCAACAATTCTGCCTGCTGGCTCTGCATTTGAAAAATCACAGAACGTACCCTTTTCTCTGCACCTGCTGATGAAGTGGTCTATGGATTCTGTAACAAAAACAAAAATAGCTGGAAAAACTCAGCAGATCTGACAGCATCTGCGGAGAGGAATACAGTTGAAGTGTCGAGTCCATATGATTCTTCATCAGAACTAAAGAAGAATAGACATGAGGTGAAATATAAGCTGGTTGAGGGGGGTGGGACAGGTGAAGCTGGATAGAGGGCCACTGATAGGTGGAGGCAAAGTAGAGATTTCCAAAGATGTCATAGACAAAAGGACAAAAGGGTGTTGACGCTGTTGATATTAGCTAAGGAATGTGCTAATGGTGACATTAAGGGTAGAAAGCAAGACGTGGAAGTGACAAATGGCCCAAGTGGGTGTGGGGTGTGGGGAAGGGATCAAAATAGGCTAAAAGGTGGGGATAAAACAATGGATGGGAATACATTTAAAATTAATGGAAATAGGTGGGAAAAGAAAAACATATTTTAAAAAATATATTTAAAAAATTACAAATTATTAGAAAAAGGGGGGATCGGAAAGGTGCTGAGGATGGGGGAGAGAGGTCATGCCCTGAAGTTGTTGAACTCAATGTTAAGTCTGGAAGGTTGCAAAGTGCCTAATCGGAAGATCAGGTGCTGTTCCTCCAGTTTGCGTTGAGCTTCACTAGAACATTGCAGCAGGCCAGGGACAGATATTTGGGCATGGAGGGTGTTGTCGAAATGACATGAACTCTAATTGATGAAGACAGAAGTTGAACCTGATTCTGCACCAGTCGACCAATATCTTTTGGGGATCCTTTAGCTCTTCTGCTGTTGATCCTGACGTGTTCAGCCTGTGTAGACCGACAATGACATTATCTTGCCCCCTCATATTCTGTGAACCAGATGCTTCTCAAAAGGGAATTGGATAAATAATAAAGGAAAAATGAAAAAGGTCATTTCAGGAGCCGATTTGGCATTGGGAGTTAAAAGCCTAATGTCATTTTAGAAGCAGCTCGCTGCTGCAATGGCGGAATCATTTGTTTCTGGGTGAATGAATTTAAAAAGCGTCTCTTCCTCAAATTCTGTTCTGATGAAGAGTCATACGGTTTAGAAAGGTTAACTGTATTCCTCTCCGCAGATGCAGTCAGACCAGCTGAGTTTTTCCAGGTATTTTTGTTTTTGTTTCAGATTTCCAGCATCCACAGATTTTTGCTTTTGAATTTAAAAAGCATCTCTCCCTCAACATTATAGGTTCCCCCTTGTCCTCACTTATCACCCCACCAGCCTCCGCATTCAAAGGATCATCCTCCGCCATTTCCGCCAACTCCAGCATGATGGAACCACCAAACACATCTTCCCTTCACCCCCACTGGCAGCATTCCATAGGGATCGTTCCCTCCGGGACACCCTGGTCCACTCCTCCATCACCCCCTACTCCTCAACCCCCACCTATGGCACATCCCCATGCCCACACAGAAGATGCAACACCTGCCCCTTCACTTCCTCTCTCCTCACCGTCCAAGGGCCCAAACACTCCTTTCAAGTGAAGCAGCATTTCACTTGCATTTCCCCTAACTTAGTCTACTGCATTCGTTGCTCCCAATGCGGTGGAGAGTCCAAACGCAAACTGGGCGACCGCTTTGCAGAACACCTGTGGTCTGTCCGCAAGAAAGACCCAAACCTCCCTGTCACTTGCCATTTTAACACTCCACCCTGCTCTCTTGCCCACATGTCTGTCCTTGGCTTGCTGCATTGTTCCAGTGAAACCCAACGCAAACTGGAGGAACAGCACCTCATCTTCCGACTAGGCACTTTACAGCCTTCCGGGCTGAATATTGAATTCAACAACTTTAGATCTTAAACTCCCTCCCCCCCCATCCCCACCCGGTTTCTTCCCCCTCCCTTTTGTTTTTTTTTCAATAATTTATATAGATTCTTCTTTTCCCACCTATTTCCATTATTTTTAAATCTACAACTAATACCTTGTCAGTCTTTACACCCCACCCCCACTAGAGCTGTACCTTGAGTATCCTGCCATCCATTCTTAATTAGCACTTTTCTTAGATAATATCACCACCTTCAACACCTCTTTGATCCTATTGTCTGTGACATCTTTTGATTATCTGCTCCTATCACTGCTTGCTTGTCCCCACAACCACCACACCCTCAACTTCTCTCTTCCCCCGCCCCCCACCTTAAACCAGCTTATATTTCACCCCTCTCCTAACTATACTTCAGTTCTGTTGAAGGGTCATGTTGGACTCGAAACGTCAACTCTTTTCTTCTCCACCGATGCTGCCAGACCTGCTGAGTTTTTCCAGGTAATTCTGTTTTTGTTCTCTCCCTCAAAACCGTTTCTCTTACTTATGCCACCCTCTGCTGGCGGATGAACGTTAGTACACAAGCAGAGAGGAAATCACGATAAATGCATTGAGTGCAGAGCGACCTGAAATGCAAACATTAAAATAAAAGCAAAACACTGCGGATGTTGACGATCTTGGATCAGGAAACTTTAACACTGTTTGCTTCTCCACATACATGCCTATTACTCACTGTATGTGTTAATTTTTCGAGTACTTTGTAGTATATTCAACAGTGGTCTCTGTTGGTTAACAAATATGTTACAGTAAATTCTGACACTAATTAGTTAATCAGGGGAGAGCGCGAATGCAGTCCCCCCGCTACCACAAATTTTACAGTGGAGAATCCCGCATTTGGGGACATGGAAGGTGTCAGCACACTCGAAGTGCAATGGGCTGACCTTGTCCTGGGAGAACCATCTCTTTTTGGACAAATATACTTTATTCATAAAATATCTGGAAGAACATTACAAAGCATTTCTAAATCACCATCACAAAAAGTGCAATCAATTCAACTTTTAGACATGGATCACGAGCTACTTCAATACAATCAATGAATATTACAGTCATTTCAATATGGTCATTACAGACAGTCAGACAGTGCAATGGTATTGGAGTTATCAACATACATCCTGTTGCACTCTGAGGTGCTTCAATACAATTATGATAACTTTAGTATTCACTGCATACATTCAATGTGAACCGTACAGCCCGAGGGGTCTATAAAATTCCCAGTCTCTCGGTTCACTCTGACAGAAAGGTCTTAGACAGTGACCTTTCCCCCTTGGGCCTTTGCGGCGGCTGCTCCAAGCTTTAGTGTGTCTCTCAGCTCATAGTCCTGGACCTTGGAATGTGCCAGTCTGCAACACTCGGTCGGGCACAAATCTTTGCGCTGGAAGACCAACAGGCTTCGTGCAGACCAAAGAGCGTCTTTCACCGAATTGATGATCCTCCAGCTGCAGTTGATGTTTGTCTCGGTGTGTGTCCCTGGGAATAGCCCATAGAGCACAGAGTCCTGTGTCACAGCACTGCTCGGGATGAACCTTGATAAAAAACCACTGCATCTCTCTCCAGACCTTCATTGCAAAGGCACAATCCACAAGGAGGTGAACAACGGTCTCTTCCCCCCCACAACCACCTCGAGGGCAAGGTGCAGAGCGGGTGAGACTCCTTGCGTGTAGGAAGGATCTCACAGGGAGGCATCTTGGTGCTTGTTGGAAAGTTCTGGCGATGAGGCATTCTGCCAAATGACTTTGACAGTTTGCTCAGGGAACAATCCGACAGGATCCACCATCTCCTTTTCCTGCAGGGCCTCTAAAACATTATGTGCCGACCACTGCCTGATGGACTTGTGGTCAAAGGTGTTTCTCTGCGTAAATAATTCCACGAGTGGCAGGTGGTACGGCATGGTCCAACTACTTGGAGCGTTCTGCGGCAGCGTGGCCAGACCCACCCTTCGCAACACTGGGGACCGGTAGAACCTCAGCACGTAGTGACACTTGGTGCTTGCATACCGAGGGTCTATGCACAGCTTGATGCAGCAGCACACAAAGGTGGCTATCAGGATGAGGGCAATGTTGGGCACGTTTTTTCCCCCTTATCTAGAATCTTGTACATCGCATCCCTGCAGGCACAATCCATCTTCGACCTGCAGATACAGCGAAAAATCGCTCGGGTGATCGCCATCGCGCAGGAGTCTGGAATGGGCCAGATCCGCGCCACGTGCAGCAACAGCGAGTGTGTCTCACACCTGATGACCAGGTTCTTACCCGCAATGGAGAGGGGGCATCACTCCCACATGCTCAGTTTTCTTTCCACCATAGATACTCGCTCCTTCCAGTTTCTAACAGATGCCCCGGTCCCCGCGAACCATATCCCCAGCACCTTCAGGCCGTCTGACCTGACGGAGAAAGGGACAAAGGATCAGTTAGCCCAGTTCCCAAAGAACATGGCCTCCCTCTTCCCATGATTTACCTCGGCTCCCCAGGCCAGTTCAAACTGGTCGCAGATGTTTATCAGTCTGCGCAGGGAGAGCGGATCCGAGCAGAAGACGGTGACATCATCCATGTACAGGGAGTCTTTGAACTGAGTGCCTCCACTGCCTGGGATTGTCACTTCTCTTATGCCCAGACCCTTCCTGATGGACTCAGCAAAGGGTGCTCTGCGACACACAAACAGGACAGGGGAGAGAAGGCAGCCCTGCCTGACACCAGATTTAATTGGAAAGCTTTCTGATTCCCACCCATTGATTTGAGACTGCGCTACTGATGTGAGGGTGGAGCAGTTGGATCTAGTTGCGGATTCCCTCCCCAAACCTCATTTTGGAGAGCATATCCACCATGTAGGTGTGCGATATTCTGTCAAAGGCCTTCTCCTGATCCAGGCTGATGAGGCAGGTATCCACACCCCTGTCCTGCACATAGGTAATCGTATCCCTGAGCAGCGCAAGGCTGTCAGAGATCTTCCTGCCGGGCAGAGCGCAGGACTGGTCAGGGTGGATCACCAACTCCAGAGCAAACTTGACCCGATTGGCGATGACCTTGGATAGAATCTTATAGTCCACATTCAACAGTGAGATGAGTCGCCAATTTATAATGTCCTCCCTTTCCCCCTTGTGCTTGTAGATGAGGGTGATGATACCTTTCCTCATGGATTCTGACATGCTGCCAGCCAGGGGCATACGCTCGTACACTTCTACCAGGTCTGGGCCGATCCAGTTCCATAAATCCGAATACAACTCAGCTGATAAGCCATCACTTCCGGGAGTCTTACTTTTCTCGAAGGACTCAAGGGCCTTAGTCAGTTCATCAGGCATTAGCGGTTTCTCCAGACTCTCCCACTTGGAGCACCATTCAGAAATTGGTGGTTGGGGTAAGGTTGATGAGGAGGTTTTTGGAGTCGCAAAAATGTTGTTTATTTTAAAAGCTAAATAAAGCTCTGAAGAAGTATCACAGGGACTCGAAACATTAACTCTGTCTGTCTCTCCACAGATTCTTCCAGGCTTGCTGAGATTTTCCAGCATTTTCTGTTGTTCTTGATGTAGTTTGTTGTCTCCAGTAGAGGCTATTAGAGCCATGGGGAGGATCCAAGGAGATTATTAGGAAGGTCCAATATTAGGGTTTATGTGGGGGTTATTGGCGTTCAGGATAATGTTCGTGGTGACACAGGGGTGATTGTTGGGGTTCTGGAATAAGTTAGTGGGGACAGGGGTGTTTTTGGGATTTAGGGTAATGTTATTGGGGACGGGGGTTATTGGGGTTCAGAATTATGTTAGTGGGGACGGCGTAGGGGTGTTATTGGGGTTCAGGATAATGTTAGTGGGGACGGCATGGTGGTGGGGTTATTGGGGTTCAGGATAATGTTAGTGGGGACGGGGGGTTATAGGGGTTCAGGGTAATGATAGTGGGGATGGGAGTTATTGGGGTTGAGATTAATGTTATTGGGGGCAGGGGTTATTGGGGTACAAGATAATGTTATTGGGGGCACCGCGGATTATTGGGGTTCAGGATAATGTTAATGGAGACACGGCAGGGAGTTTATTGGAGGTCACGGTGTGGTCGTGGGGGGGATGGGGTGTGAGGCAGACTCGCTCGAAATCACTGAGGGAATGCTGCTTTGCAATATGGATATTCCCCATTTGGTGGCGCCACTCCCTCACCTCTCAGGCTGACCCCTCATTCTGCTCTCTCCAAAACTCAGGCATCCTCACGGCAAAACAGTCCCGGCCTGTTCCCAAGGCATTATCAATGCTTCACTCAGTTTGTCTCCTTCAATATTTTTTTTTTAAAATAGAAGTTTTTTTCTCCCTTCCTTTCTGGTCCCACCCCTCTGTGCCACCCAAATTTCTCTTTGGATTGCTGGGTGGCCCTGGGGTTAACCCCCACTGGTTTTGAGGTTAGGTTGGAGAAGCTAGGCTTGTTCTCCCTGGAGCGAAGGTGGTGGGTCTAATAGAGGTGGACAAGATTATGACAGGTTTAGATAAGGCAGGCAAAGGAAGGCTGCTGCCATTAGCTCCCATATACAAGGACTAGTGTCTGTAAGTGTGGAGGGAAGCAGAGACAGAGATTCCGTTTGACTGAGGATCTGACAGGCCACTCGCTTTGTTCCCCTGTAGATTAATGAGGACGTGGGGGTTATGTGTAACAGGGACTTGGCAAGAGATGGGATATAAGTGGTCGAGTTACAGATGAACTGAAGTTTATGTTGGGCGGTGGGCGGGTTACTGGCAATGAGAACATTGGAATAGTCAGGACTGGAGTCAGAGTGATGGTTGAGTGTGTCAGTCGGGCTGAAACCTGGGCGAAGCTGGATAATGTTACAGGAATGGAGTTTTGGTGATGATTGGGTCAGCAGTTCATTTCCGGGTTGTTTAAGAAGGGAGTGAGTCAAAAGACGGGAAATTACAGGCCGATTAGCCTGACCTCGGTCATTGATAAGATTTTAGAGTCCATTATTAAGGATGAGATTTCAGAATACTTGGAAGTGCATGGTAACATAGGGCAAAGTCAGCATGGTTTCATCAAGGGGAGATCATGCCTGACAAATCTGTTAGAATTCTTTGAGGAGGTAACAAGTAGGTTAGACAAAGGAGAGCCAATGGATGTTATCTACTTGGACTTCCAGAAGGCCTTTGACAAGATGCCGCAGAGGAGGCTTCTCAGTAAGATAAGAGCCCATGGTGTTAGAGGCAAGGTATTAGCATGGATAGAAGATTGGCTGTCTGGCAGGAGGCAGAGAGTGGGGATAAGGGGGTCCTTCTCAGGATGGAGGCCGGTGACTAGTGGAGTTCCGCAGGGGTCAGTGTTGGGACCGCAACTTTTCACTTTATACGTTAATGATCTAGATGAAGGAACTGAGGGCATGCTGGCTAAGTTTGCAGATGACACAAAGATAGGTAGAGGGACAGGTAGTATTGAGGATGCGGGGAGGCTGCAGAAGGATTTGGACAGGTTAGGAGAATGGGCTAAGAAGTGGCAGATGGAATACAACGTGGGGAATTGTGAGGTCATGCACTTTGTTAGGACGAATAGAGGCATAGACTATTTTCTAAATGGGGAGAGAATTCAGAAATCTGGAGTGCAAAGGGACTTGGGAGTCCTAGTCCAGGATTCTCTTAAGGTTAACTTGCATGTTGAGTCGGTAGTTAGGAAGGCACATGCAATGTTGGCATTTATTTTGAAAGGACTAGAATATAAAAGGAGGGATGTGCTGCTGAGTATTGTGAGCAATTTTGGGCCCTGTATCTCAGGAAGGATATTCTGGCCCTGGATAGGGTCCAGAGGAGGTTCACGAGAACGATCCCAGGAATGAAAGGCTTAACATATGAGAAACGTTTGAGGACTCTAGGTCTGTACTCGATGGAGTTTGGAAGGATGAGGGGGGATCTGATTGAAGCTTACAGAATACTGAAAGGCCTGGATAGAGTGTACATGGGGAAGATGTTTCCATTAGTTGGTGAGACTAGGGCCCGAGGGCACAGCCTCATAGTAAAGGGAAGACCTTTTAGAACAGAGATGAGGAGAAACTTCTTTAGCCAGAGAGTGGTAAATCTATGGAATTCATTGCCACAGAAGGCTGTGGAGGCCAGGTCGTTGAGTGTATTTAAGACCGAGATAGATAGATTCTTGATTGGTAAGGGGATCAAAGGGGAGAAGGCGGGAGAATGGGTTTGAGAAACGTATCAGTCATGAGTGAATGGTGCAGCAGACCCGATGGGCCAAATGGCCTAATTTCTGCTCCTATGTCTTATGGTATTATGGTCTTATGGATATGCGCACTTATTACCTAGCCTGACATAGTTCAAATTAATAATGTTGCCTTATCTCTTCATTCATTATCTCCCATTGAACCAGTCTCAAAACTTGAACAAAATCCAAAAGTGTCCTAACCTCAAGAACATTTCCCTTGCATGAAAACAGGTTTTGTAACTTATGGCGTAAAGAAACATCTTCACTTGGAAGCATATACTTACGCAAAGATGTGTGGCAGGTCAGAAGATTGGAAACAATATAAAGAACAGCAAAGAATGACAAAAGATTAATAAGGAGGGAAAAATTAGAGTATGATGGAGAGCTAGCTAGTAATACAAAGACAGATAGTTAGAATTTCTATTGATATTTAAATAAAAGTGTTAACAACGTCTGGTCCTGTAGAGAATGAGTCTGGGGAACTGATAATGGAAAGTAGTATGATGGCAGTGAATTAAACAGCTATTTTGCTTCAGTCTTCACTATACAGGAAACAATTAAAATCCTGGAAATAGCTGTAAATCAGGAAATGGAAGGGAGGGAGGGACTTGGGAAAATTACAATCACCAGGAGCTAAGGTGAGTAAATGGAGTTGAGGTACTGATCAGTCATGATTGGATCATGAAGTCCCAGAGTAAATTCAATCCTGTTTCAAAGCAACTGAATTCCTTCTATTATCGCATTGATATTTCTACCACAGCACCTGTCACTCAGAGTGAGGGAGACGCTCTGGGTTTCCAGAGATTGGGGAAACAGATTGGCTGGTTCAGCTGTCAATCAGAGTGAGGGAGGCGAGAGAAGAAGGTGAAGGCTGTGACCAACACCAGTCCAGAGAACCCTGGATGTGGAGGAATGTACAGGATTGGATAAGGACAAGAAGGGAAGCTTATGGTTGATACCTTGGGCTCAAAATGGCAGAAGCCCTAGAGGAGTATAGAAAGTGCAGGGGTTTTCTTAAAAGAGGAATTAAGAGAGAGAAGCAGGGGCATGAAAAAAACACTGGCACAAAAATAAAGGAAAATGCAAAGGGAGTTTATAAGTATATTAGGGGCAAGCGGATAACCAGGTAAAGAGTTGGGCCCATTGGGGACCAAACTGGCAATCTGTGTGAAGAGCCGGAAGACGTAGCTGAGGTTTTAAATGAGTGCTTTGCATCTGTATTCACTATAGAGAAGGATGATGTAGGTACAAAAATCAGAGAGGGGGACTGTGATATACTTGAACAATAATAACATTCAGAGGGAGCAGGTATTGGCGGTTTTAGCGGGCTTAAAAGTGGATAAAGCCTCAAGCCCAGTTGAGATGTATCCCAGGCTGCTGTGGGAGGCAAGGAAGGAGATTGCAGGAGCCCTGACATTAGTTTGTAAATCCTCTCTGGAGGTCAATTAATGTGGCACCATTGTTCATGAAGGGTCGTAGGGATAAACCAGGGCACTATAGGCCAGTGAGTCTAACATCAGTGGCAAGGAAAATTTTGAAAAAAGCTCTGAGAGACAGAATTAATCTCCACTTGGAGAGGCAAGGATCAATCAGGATAGTCTAATGGCTTTATCAGGGGGAGATCATGTCTCACAAATTTGATTGAATTTTTCGAGGAGGTGACTTGGTGTGTAGATGATGGTCATGCAGTTGATGTAGTCTACATGGACTTTAGTAAGGTTATTGACAAGGCTTCGCATGGGAGACTGGTCAAGAAGGTTACAGCCCATGGGATGCAGGGCAAATTGGATCCAAAATTGGCTTAGTGGCAGGGGGAGACAGAGGGTCATTGTCAAAGGTTGTTTTTGTGACTGGAAACCTTTGTCTAGTGGCATACCGCAAGGTTTGGTACTGGTTCCCTTGCTGTTCGTAGTGTGTATTAATGATCTAGACATGAATGTAAAGGTACGATTAGTAGGTTCGCAGAAGATGCAAAAATTGGTGCGGTAAACAGTGAGGAGGCCTTAGACTACAGGACAATATGGACGGGCTGGTCAGATGGGCAGCACAGTGGCAAATGGAAATTAATCCTGAAATGTGTCAGGTGATGCGTTTTGGGAGGACTAACAAGGCAAGGGAGCGCATGAGCAATTGCAGGACCCAAGGAAGTACAGAGGACCAGAGGGACCTTGGTGTATATGTCCAGAAACCTTGAAGGCAGCAGGACAGGTAGATAAGGTGGTTAAGAAGGCATATGGGTCGCGTGCCTCTATTAATCGAGACATTGAATACAATAGCAGGGAGGTTATGATGGAGCTGTATAAAGTGTTTTTTAGGCCACATCTGGAGTACTGTGTGCAGTTCTGGTTGCCACACTACAAGAAGGATGTGAATGCACTGGAGAGGGTGCTGAGGAGATTAACCACCATGTTGCCTGGGCTGGAGCATTTCAGCTATTAAGAGAGACTAGATAGGTTAGTGTTGCTTTCCTTAGATCAGAGACGGCTGAGGGGATGGGGACCTGATTGAGGTGTACAAAACTATGAAGGGCATAGCTAGGGTAGATTGGAAGAAACGTTCCCCTGGGGTGGAGGAAATAACCAGTAGGCATGGATTTAAGGTGAGAGACAGCAGGTTTCGAGGGAATTTGAGGGGGAAAAAATTTCACCCAGAGGGTCGGGGGGCATCTGGAACTCACAACCGAAAGGGTGATAGAGGCGGAAACCCTCACAACATTTAAAAAGTATTTAGATGAACACTTCAAACGCCAGAGCGGGCAGGGCTACGGGCCAAGTGCTGGAGAATGGGATTAGAGTAGATAAGTGCTTGATGACTAGAGAAAACACGATGGCCTGAAGGGAATCTTTCCCTGTTGTAAAACTCTGAGTTTCCGGTGAAAGGGAAGTGGACTATTCACAGTCCCTGTCACTCAAAGTGAGGGGGGGCTCCCGGGACATGGAGATCCCGATTGGCCGGCAGGCCTGTCACGCAGAGTGAGGGCGGAGAGCTCCCGGGAAATGGAGGTCCCGATTGGCCGGCAGGCCTGTCACGCAGAGTGAGGGCGGAGAGCTCCCGGGAAATGGAGGTCCCGATTGGCCGGCAGGCCTGTCACGCAAGTGAGGGCGGAGAGCTACCGGGAAGTGGAGGACCCGATTGGCCAAATTACCTGTCATTCAGAGTGAGGATAGAGAGCTCCCGGGTCATGGAGGAGCCGATTGGCCGGCAGCCCTGTCACGCAGAGTGAGGGCGGAGAGCCTCCGGAAATGGAGGACTCGATTGGGCGGAAGGCCTGTCACTCAGAGTGAGGGTGGCGAGCTCCCGGGAAATCTTGGCGCCCATTGGCTGGTAGGACTGTCACTTAGACTAACGAAGGCAGGTTTTCCTGGAATGGGAAGGTCGAACGGCGGAAGCGCCTGTCACTCAGGGTGAGGGAGGCGGGTTTTCCGGGGAATCTGGAAGCGGATTGGCCGCAGTTGCAGAAGGCGTTTTATTATTCACTTGGCGGAAGGGCGAACGTCATGGCAACGGATTTGGTGAGCGAGCTGGAGAGTCGTTTCTTCTTCGAGAACCTGCTGAGCAGCGAAGACTGAGGCAAGGAGGAAGCGGGATAAGGAGGATAGGCGTAAGGAGGAAAGGGGGAGTTAGGAGGAAGGGGGAATGGGGGTAAAGAGGTCGGGGAATGGGGTCAGGAGTAGGGGGAATGGGGTAAGGAGGAATGGGGATGGGGTAAAGAAGAAGAGGGCATGGAGGGTAAGGAGCAGGAGGGGGATGGGGTGAAGAGGAGGAGGTATGAAGGTGGGGAGTTGGAGTGGGGGTGAGGAGGAGTGGGATGGGGTTGAGGAGGAGGGTGAATGTGGAGGTGGGAGAATGGGTGGGTGAGGACGAAAGGGAATGAGTGGGTAAGAAGGAAGGGAATGGGAGATGAAGAGGAAGGGGCATGGTGAGGGTAAGGAGGATGTTGCGATGGGGAGCTGAAGAGGAGGGGGAATCTGGGGGCTGAGGAGGGGGAAATGGGGAAAAGGGGGATGGGTTGAGGTGGAGGGAGAATGGCGTAAGTAGGAGGGGGATGGAGAAAGGAGGAGGGGCAAATGGTGGCTTAGGAGGAGGGTTATGGGGCTGAGGAGCAGTTGAGTTTGGGTGTTGAGACAAATGCAGAGAAATCTGCAAGAAATACAAGTCAATTGACAAAAAATTATTTTGTATATAATAAGTTGGACTTGGTTATAAAAATTACGCTTTTAAAATTTGCAGATGATACAAAACTTGGCTGCAGGCTAAATAGTGAAGTGAAGAGTAGCTGACTTCAGGAACATATGGACTGGTGAAATGGACAGGCTCAAGGCAAATGAGATTTAATGTGGATAAGTGTGAAGTGATGCACTTCCATCGTGGAAAGTTGTAGAGACATCATAACCTAAATGGACTTATTTAGACAGGGCCGGTCTTAATGTTGGTTGACTGCCTGGGGAGAGCCTGATAATACTGAAATTAATCTCTGCAAAGAATTTGGCTAACTCCAAAATCTGCTTCCAATTAACACTAGTGCCAGTTACACAGAACAAACTTCAGGTTTCTGAACACATGGATAACACTCAAGACCCTGTTAGCTCACATCAGTGGTGAGCAGTCAACAGTTGTAGCTTAGAAAATCACATTAGTGATCAACTATGGGTGTGGACAGTCTATCTTCATTTTCGATAGACAGGATCACAAGTGATATGATTCAAAATATCTTGGGTTTTTGTAAATCGCTATTATTATTTATTAGTTCAGTGATAAATGTGTAGATTATTTGCCACTTAAATGCAATTTAATTCTTATAATTTAAATAATAAACAATCGTAGAGAAACTTTCGAGATTGCAGTTTTCTTTCTGAAACTTTCACTAAGTACTACTACGTACAACTCAGAGGGCATCAAAATACACATTTGTCCAGACCATCATTTTCCTAAAGGAACATAGGAACAGCAGAGGGGGTATTTAGCCCCTTGAAGCTGTTCTGTCATTCAGTGAGATCATAGCTGAGCTTCGATCTAACTCCATATACCTGCCTTTTCCCTTATCCCTTTGCTGACAAATATCTATCTATCTCTGACTTGAAATTCAAAATTGATCTAGCATCGACTGCCATTTGGGGAAGAGAGTTGCAGACTTGTACCACTCTTTTTATCTTGAAATATTTCCTAATTTCAATCCTGTAAGGACTGGCTCTATTTTCCAGAATAACTTCCATCATTTCTTACTTTGTTATTTAGTCCTTCCCGCTCCTCTAGTACCATTTCTCATTTATCCTCAATGTACACATATCTGTCTCTAGATACTCAACTCATCATCATTCCCACAATCATCGCTACTCGCAGCCAGAATCGCCCTGCACCTTCCCAACAGCATGTTTGTCCTAGCCACGTTCTCTGGCTTCTGCACTACTACCTCTTCCGTGACTGGATCTTCTGTATTAGGCATTAGTGTGTGATTTAATGAAATGGGGGGGGAGATTCAAGAGGCTTAAAGGCCGACTCCTGTTTCTGTAGCTTCCCATTGTTTTGGCTTTATCAGTGTCTTTACAAGTGTTGTCCCTGTCGTCAGTGCATCCTCTATTATTTTATGTGTTTGGTTTCCCGCTGCACTTATTTCTGTTTCCCGCTGACTCTGTCTGTTGGTAAAAATCAATATTGAATACCAGCCCGTCCACTGAACTTTTACACAATTAGTCCTGTATTATTCACTCTCCTTTTCTAATTAGCTTTTCAATTGCTTCCTTCCATTAGTTTACGTCCACTCCTGCCCAAGACCCAAAGCTCTCCCTTCAGGTTCTTTGCAGCTGAGATCAACAATTTGCCCCTCATTTTATTATTGACTCATGTGCTCTTTCATGCTGGAAAATCAAAGTTTTTTAGTCTATTTTTGGACTTTCATCAGTCTACAGTGTGTTAACAATTGAATTCTGTATATTCCAGGATGTACTATCTGATGACATGTTCTCAAAAAATTACTGAGCAACATTATGAAGTGTTTGTTTCAGTTTCTGCTATTAAATATGTCATATTTACATAATTAGTGAAAAAGTCTTTCAGCCAATCAAAGCAGAAGGCCATCTGTCTCTGGGAGCATTTAATGGATGCAGCCAGTATGGGGAATGGAGTGCAGTAATAGACCTTCCCAAAACTGGTGCGGAGATATTTTGCTATTTACTTATTTAATGCACAAACTCCTCAAGTGTGCACATCTACCAAATACCAGATATAGGTGAGGTGAGAAGACTGCCCTTGACATCGAGGCGGCATTTGACTGAGTGAAGCATCAAGGATAGCTAGCAAAACTGGAGCCAATGGGAGTCAGGGGGAAAACTCTCTACTGGTTGTAGTCACAAAACTCTCTACTGGTTGTAGTCACACCTAGCACAAAGGAAGATAGTTGTGGTTGTTGGGAGGCCAGTCATCTCAGCTCCAGGGCATCATTGCAGGAGTTCCTTAGGACAGTGTCCTAGGCCAAAACATCTTCAGCTGCTTCATCAATCTACATCCTTACATCATAATGTCAGAAGTGGGGATGTTCGCTGATGATTGCACAATGTTCAGCACCATTTGTGACTTCTCAGACACTGGAGAAGTCCATGTCCAAGCGGCATCCAAAATATCCAGGCTTGGGCTGACAACTGGCAAGTAATATTTGCACCACACAAATGTCAGGCAATGACCATCTCCAGCAAGAGAGAATCTAATCATCACCCCTTGGCGCTCAATGGCATTACCATCACTGAATTCCCCACTATCAACACCCTGGGGGTTACCATTAACCAGAAACTTAATTGGACCAGCCATATAAATACTGTGGCTAGAAGAGCAGTTAAGAGATTAGGAATCCTGCAATGAGTAACTCACCTCCTGACTCCCCAAAGCCTCTCCACCATCTTTAAGGCACAAGTCAAGAGTTTGACGGAGTGCAACCCACAACACTGAAGAAGCTAGATACATTCCAGGACAATGTGGCCTGCTTGATCTGCCGCACAATTTAGGACTGAGATGAGGATAAATTTCTTCACTCAGAGAGTGGTGAGCCTGTGGAATTCGCTACCACAGAAAGTAGTTGAGGCCAAAACATTGTATGATTTCAAGAAGGAATTAGATATAGGTCAATGCGCAAAATGGATCCAAGGATATGGGGAGAAAGCGGGTGCAGACTATTGAGTTGGATGACCAGTCATGATCATAATTACTGGCGGAGGAGGATCGAAGGGCCGAATGGCCAACTCCTGCTCCTAGTTTCCATGTTTCTTTGGCTCTTCTTCGGAATTGATATTCTGTCAGCAGGTGGCAGTGCTGCACTTTGTATAAATAAAAGAGACGTTCACATAGAGTCTGAACCCATCCCAGAAACTGACTGCACCCGAAATTCATTACTCAAAAGTGCAGTAACCGCCGTTTTGCGGGAAATGAATGAGTCATATTACACCCAGCACGACCCTACAGAAAGGAAATTAGATGAATTACGGGGTAATCTGTCCTTGGTGGTGTTGGTTGAGAGAGGAATGTTGTCCAGGACACCGGGAGAACTCCGCTGCTCCACTTTACCGTGGGATCTGAAATTTCCACTTGAGGCCTTGGTTGAATATCTCATTGGAAGGTCTCAGTCTGTCGGAGGGGGACAGGAAAAGGATTGGAACGTTCAGCCGCCTGAATCCCTTCCACCTTTCGATTAGATATGACTGACATGTACCTCAACTCCATTTATCCGCCTCAGCTCCGTATGTTTTGATACCCTGGAAAATTACATTATTCCTAGTATTCCCCCTTAAAGGAGAGACAATTCCACATTTCTCCGACTCTTGGAGGTGAAAATTTGCTTCGAGATTTCACTCCTGAATGTCCTCGGTGAAATTTTAACGCTGATGACCGAACTCTCCTCATGTTGATAGTATTCTCCAAAATCGAGTCGAATTCCGACCGGTGGGGAGGAATGTCTCCAATGACAGGAACTTCCCAGGTTTTCCCTCCATTGAAATGCATGTCAGTAAATTCTGCTGGTCTGTGAAAGGTTTGTTCATGTCCCCCAGGCCAGATTGTCCTTTCTGTGCCCCACACAGGAGCTGTTTAACACCCAGACAGTGACATCAAAATCCAATGTTCAATACTGTCAAATATATGGAACATTTTGCACGAGAATATCAGACAATATCTCTGCAATAAAACAAGACATTTTTTTTCCAATCGACATTGATCTCTCCACACCCCTCTGCCGCCTTAACTCTTTAGCATGAATTTTTCTGTCGGCGAGTTGGGGGCGGGTCCCGCTCGCCCAACGAGGGCTAAATTCTGCTCTATATTTTTCCAACTTTACTGAATTGTCGGTTTATAATCCTGATGTATCTCAAAACTTCAATGGCCTGTGGTTTTCCTTGCTGCCGTAGCACGAATGTCGGGAGAAACTCTTCAAGTTTAATCCCAATTGGATGCCGTTTGAGCCCCTCCCATTTTCCATTGGCCTGTCCCACAGCCCTGCCCCCACACCCTGTGATGTCCTTCCTCTTTATCAGGGACTGGGAGGGCAGCACTGCCTGAGACATGAATGCACAGAGTTCAAAATCCCCGAGGCGGAGTTTGAATATCTCTGGATTTTTTTTCTATTTCCGAACCTAAATCTTATTTTCTCAAGCACTTACAAAGAAAAGCCAAACTCATTCTGCATAAAAAATATCTTGGATTTCAAGCCTCCTTGTCAGTGCATTAATGCTCTCGACCTCAGCCACATCATGTGGCAGCGAGTTCCACATTGTGACCAATCGCCAGATGGAGAAATTCTTCCTAATATTGGGGGAAATATGTCACCCCAAAGCTTTCCTGCATCAGTTGAGGTGTCCCTGGGAAGGATCCATGAAGCACAGAGGCCTGTGCTACAGAGTTACCTTTGAGGAGACGCCATCGCCAGTAAATCCGCTGCTTCATCTCTCCACATTCCAGAAACAGGTGAACAAATGTCTCGTTTTAGTGCCATCTGTCAGCTGTGGCTCGTTGGTTTTTTTTACCTCTAAATCAGAAAGTGGTGGGATCGAGTCTCACTCCAGATACTTCGGTATAGAACTCAGACTTGTTCTCATGTTGACTGATGTATTTTCCAACGTGAAACCAGTGACTCCCCTTCTAAAGTACTTCCTCTGCTTCAAAGCGCGTTGGGACGTCCAGCGGCTGCGAAAGGCGCTATTAAAACGCAAGATTTTATTTTAGAAAATATAAAGGAACCTGACAGGTCGAACCCTCTAAATTCTTTGTATCTATCACTCGAAATGCTTTCTTGAAGTTATGGTACTTTTTGCCTTAGTGTGAGCGACTGCAATCAGGAACGCCTTTTAAGGATCTGGATCTCACATCTTGTTTCACCAGAGGGTTTGTAATCGGCAGCGAGTTCAGACTGGAGAAAAGTGCAATAGAATCTCGATCTCGCCGATCTCCCCCTCCCTCTCCCTCCCTCTCTCTCTCTCTCCACTGTCAACATTCCCTGGGGCCCAACCCGCCCTCGACAGGTTTCAATTATTCCCCCCCGTGCTTCAAATCTGCTTTTCCCCCTTTAGACTGGGCGTGTTATTTTTACTGTCCTGTGTGGAAGTCGCGAGGACAAAGATCACGATGGAATAATGATTCCCTGAGGATCGCAGTGAACTTTATAAGGAAAAAGCTGAACTGAGGGTGTGCGGCAGCAACATCGAAACTGAAAGTGGTTTGAATCAGGAAGTGCTGAGTGTGAACATGGCTTCCAGAGAACAGGTCCAGAGTTTGACCGAGGAGGCAATTTGTTCCATTTGTCTTGATTTCTTCACTGATCCGGTAACACTGGAGTGTGGACACAACTTCTGCCGCTCCTGTATCACTCAGTGTTGGGAAAAGAAGGAGAAAAACTCCTGCCCGGAATGTAGAGAGGAGTTTCCGGAAAGAAACCTCAGGGTAAATCGGGCCTTAGCGAATCTGGCCGAGAAAACTCGAAAATTAAAGCTGGATCCGAAGGAGAAGGAAAGTAAACTTCACTGTGAGGAACATCAGGAAGAACTGAAGCTGTTTTGTGAAACTGACAAGAAATTGATCTGTTTCACTTGTGTAGTTTCGCGGGAACACAGAGAGCACCGCTTCCTGCCGATTAAAGAAGCTGTTGAAATCTACAAGGTAAAAGGGGAAATATTTTCTAAGCTGATAGTTTTATCACATTTTCATGGTCTAACACTTCAATTCTGTGACTTTCTCTCCCAATCCCAGGATCAGCTGAAATCTTCCTTAGATTCTCTCACACAGAAGAAATCTGCGGTTCTAGAAACGGAACAGAAACAGAAGCGTAAGATTTCCGAAGTCAGGGTAAGGTCTCCCTGTCAAAAACAAAAACAGAATTACCTGGAAAACTCAGCCGGTCTGGCAGCATCGGCGGAGAAGAAAAGAGTTGACGTGTCCAGTCCTCATGACCCTTCAGCAGAACTGAGTAAAGTTAGGAGAGGGGTGAAATATAAGCTGGTTTAAGGTTGGTGGGGGGGGGGGGGGTAGAGAAGTTGGGGGGTGGGGGTGGTTGGAGGGACAAGCAAGCAGTGATAGGAGCAGATAATCAAAAGATGTCACAGACAAAAGAAACAAAGAGGAGATGAAGGTGGTGATATTATCTAAGAAAATGTGCTAATTAAGAATGGATGGCAGGACTTTCAAGGTACAGCTCTAGTGGGAGTGGGGTGGAAAGACTGATAGGGTATTACAGTTATAGATTTAAAAATAATGGAAATAGGTGGGAAAAGAAAAATCTAAATAAATTATTGGAAAAAATCAAAAGGGAGAGGGAAGAAACGGAAAGGGGGTGGGGATTGGGGAGGGAGTTTAAGATCTAAAGTTGTTGAATTCAATATTCCGCCCGGAAGGCTGTAAAGTGGCTAGTCAGAAGTGCCTACTCCTCAACCCCCACCTATGGCACCTCTCCGTGCCCACGCCGAAGATGCAACACCTGCCCCTTCACTTCCTCTCTCCTCACCGTCCAAGGGCCCAAACACTCCTTTCAAGTGAAGCAGCATTTCAATTGCATTTTCCCTAACTTAGTCTACTGCATTCATTGCTCCCAATGCAGTCTCCTCTACATTGGAGAGACCAAACGCAAACTGGGCGACCGCTTTGCAGAACACCTGCGGTCAGTCTGCAAGAAAGACCCAAACCTCCCTGTCGCTTGCCATTTTAACACTCCACCCTGCTCTCTTGCCGACATGTCCTTGGCTTGCTGCATTGTTCCAGTGAAGCCCAACGCAAACTGGAGGAACAGCACCTCATCTTCCGACTAGGCACTTTACAGCCTTCCGGACTGAATATTGAATTCAACAACTTTAGATCTTGAACTCCCTCCTCCATCCCCACCCCCTTTCCGTTTCTTCCCCCTCCCTTTTGTTTTTTCCAATAATTTATATAGATTTTTCTTTTCCCACCTCTTGCCATTATTTTAAAATCTATACCTGTAATACCCTGTCAGTCTTTCCACCCCACCCCCACTAGAGCTGTACCTTGAGTGTCCTGCCATCCATTCTTAATTAGCACATTTTCTTAGATAATATCACCACCTTCAACACCTCTTTGTTCCTTTTCTCTGTCACATCTTTGGATTATCTGCTCCTATCACTGCTTGCTTGTCCCTACAACCACAACCCCCCCAACTTCTCCCCCACCTTAAACCAGCTTATATTTCACCCCTCTCCTAACTTTAATCAGTTCTGCTGAATGGTCACGAGGACTCGAAACGTCAACTCTTTTCTTCTCCGTCGATGCTGCCAGACGTGCTGAGTATTTCCAGGTAATTCTGCTTTTGTTTTGGATTTCCAGCATCCGCAGTAGTTTTTGTTGTTTTTAAGGTTTCCCTGTTCTGGTTTTCTGGGATCTCGATCAGTTTTGCTCCCTTTTTCGCGGGACATTAATTATGTTTCACATTTCATTTGGTAGGAACAGTCGAGCAGTCTGCAGACCCACATCACATCCGAGTTCACTAAAATTCATCAGATTCTCACTGAGAAAGAGCAGCGACTACTCAGAGATCTCAGGGGAGAAGAGGAGAGGATTCGAGAAAGAATGGAGAAAAACCTTCGAGAGATTGAGGAGAATTTAAATTCTATTGAGGAGAAGCTCTCAAAGTTGCAGAAACAGATGGAGCAAAAGGACGAGTTGATATTTTTAAAGGTGAGGGAATATATTGCGGGTCAGTTCAATGAAACTTCACACAGTGACAAAATGACTGATAGCTATTGAATAAATATAGAATTTACTGAATAAATAAAAACTGAGTTAAACAAATTTCTGTCTGTTTCGTGGCAGTTCTGCGGTCTCCCCGAAATAAACGGCTTCCACATTGTCTGCAGATTCTCAGGAATACCAGTAACCTCCAGAGAATGAGTTTTCTTGATCTTCACACTTGCTTTGTGATTATTTCCGTGTTGCCAAGTTTAATTTTCTCCTGGACCGCCCATTGTAATCCAGTTCCAGTTCATGTTGTGAGTGTGTGGGTGTGTATGGTACGGTGTATGAGAGTCACTGTGTCTGTGAGCGGGACTGATGTTGAGTTCCAGTTTATTTGACTCTCCACAACCTTCCTTCCAAAATGCATCACTTTACACTTCCGTCTTAAATCTAATATGCTCTGAGTCTGCTCATTTCACCAGCCGCCCTGTTTATGTCCTCCTGAAATGTGTGCAGTTCTGGTTAGCTCATTACAGAAAGGGTGTAATTGAATTAGAGAGGGTACAGAGGAGATTTACAAGGATGTTACCAGGGCTAGAAAATTGCAGCTATGAGGAAAGATTGGAAAGGCTGGGGCTGTTTCTCCCTGGGACAGAGGAGGCTGAGGGGAGATTTGAGATATACAGAATTGTGAGGGGCCTGATAGAGTGGGTGGGGAAGGGCCTATTTACTTACCAGGGAGGCCAGTGACGAGGGGGCACAGATTTAAAGTGCATAGAAAGATGAGAGGGAAGATGAGGGAAAATTTTTACACCCAGACGGTTGTGGGATCTGGAACTCACTGCCTGTAAGAGTAGTGGAGGCAGAAACCCTCAACTCATTTAGAAGCTATCTGTATATTGACATCAAGTGCTGTAACCTGCAGGGCTGTGGATCAAATGATGCAAGGTGCGATTAGGCTGGCTGGCTTGTTTTTCATCTGGCGCAGACACGATGGGCCAAGTGGCCTCTTTCTGTGCCGTAAACTTTCTATGATTCTAAATCTGTTACTGTGCTCCTCACTGTTCGTTATTTATTTCTTTCAGGAGGAAGCTTGTTGGAAGAGAAGGTAGGACATGTTTTCTGCTGAAACTCTGCACAATTTGGTAAAATAACTCAGAAAGGTTTTGTTATGAATTTCTTTTTTCTGCTTATGGTTTAAG
Organism: Cetorhinus maximus; assembly: GCF_964194155.1. Classification (NCBI taxonomy): domain Eukaryota; kingdom Metazoa; phylum Chordata; class Chondrichthyes; order Lamniformes; family Cetorhinidae; genus Cetorhinus; species Cetorhinus maximus. The sequence goes on along the minus strand of NC_135899.1, from coordinate 19,356,782 downwards.
CACTAGTCTTTTGTTATGATGACATGCTTTATTGCAGATATTAAATTAGATTTCATATAACTGGTCTACATGATTGTATTAAATTACAAGATGCCATGCAGTCCTGAAGTGCTCACTTGCAGGCTGCAGACTGCTGTTAGTGCGGCTGTGGCCTTCCAACTGACCCTGAGAGAGCCACACTGTCCATGTTTCCATGGTGTCGACCATCCACGTCCATGCAAGTCTCCTGACCAAACCGAGACAGTCACATGTTAAAGTGGGAACGGGTTTTGTTTTTATTCCAATATAGAACCTTGATCTGTATCCTTAACACCAACAAGACAAACCCAGCAGAGGTGGTGGCACTGTGGTTTAAAGTTTGAAGGGAATTGCCCTGGGAGTACTTAACATCGACTCGGGACCCGATGAAGTTTCATGGCATTGGGTGAAATATGGGCAAGGAAACATCCTGCTGATGACCACGTTCCCACCCATTTGCCAACCGCCCCACCCACTCCTCAGCTGATGAATCAGTACTCCTCTGTGTTGAATGCCACTTGGAGGAAGCACTGAGAGTGGCAAGGGTGCAGAATATAGACTGGATGGGGCACTTCAATGACCATCACCAAGAGTGAATCATTAATGCAACTCCCTCCCTAACAGCCCTGTGGGTGTTCCTACACCACATGGACTGCAGCAGTTCAAGAAGGCAGCTCACCACCAACGTTTTAAGGGCAATGGGCGTTTTTCAGGACATGACTGTTTCCATCCTCTGCCCTTGCATTTCAAAGTTATCTTTTGCTCAGTTGCAGAGAGAAATTTCACTTTCTATCACATTTGTTCTAATATGAAAATTGCTGAAGGATATGAATGTTGGGGTATCTTCACCATTTCAGTCATGTCTAAAATGCTCAAATGGGATGAATTTATACCATCAATTCTTTAATATTTACAGGATTAGTGATAACAATAAGCAACTCTCAGTGGCAGATGCTGCGGCCCTGTCTATCGGAAAGTTCAAAGAACCTTTACAGTACACAGCTTGGAGGGAAATGATCAATTCCATTAACCCTGGTAAAACTTTTATATTAATTTTCCTAACTATAATTCCAGTTGTGAAGGAACTAAATGGGTTCCAAAGTTCCAGGGGTGTGGGGGGAACAGAAAATCCAACGTTCCTCCAGTGAGGGGTTGTGGTCGTATGATCATCATAAAATCATAAGAAATAGGAGCAGCAGGAAGCCATTTGGCCCATTAAACCTGTTCCACCATTCGATAAGATCATGGCTCATCTAACTGTGGCTTTAACTGCCCTTTTTTGCAGTTCCCTATAGCCCTTAACTCCACTGTCGATCAAAAATCTGTCTCATTCAGCCCTGAGTATATTACAACAGCCTCGTCTCCATTCCTATCTGTGGAACAGCATTCCAAAGGCTGACATCCCTAAAAGAGATGAAATTCCTTCTCATCTCTGTCTTAAAAGGGAGACAGACCCCTGATCTATAAACTACGTCCACTGTTTCTAGATGCTCCCACAAGAGGAATATTCCTCCCACTATCGACCCTATCAAGCTCCTCAGAATCACATATGTTTCAATAAGATCACCTCTAATTTTTCTAAACTTCAAGAGTATAGGCCTAAACTGTTCAACCTTTCTTCATCAGACAACTCCTTCATCCCAGGAATCAGCCTAGCGAACATTCCCTGACCTGCTTCGAAGACATAAATATGACTCCCTCATGTAAGGAAATGAAAACTGTGAAGTGAAAGTCACTATAGTCCCAGAGGACCATCGGCTACGCTCTCCTTAGTGAGAGACGACTGGTGATGAGTTTAACCTGAGGGTCACCACACCTCACGTGTGGGTTGAGGATGAGAAGGCAGGACCTTCATGGATGACCACAGCCAGTACAGGAATTATACTGTTGTATCACTCTGCATCACAAACCAGCTGTCCAGCCAGCTGAGCTAACCGACACCCAAACTGTACTGTTACTCTCAGCAATGACCTGTACAGCTATAGCAAGAGTTCCCCACTATTATACTCCATCTCCCTTTCAATTAAGGCCAACATTCCATCTGCTTCCTAATTACTTTCTGTACCTGCATGGGGAGGTAGAAGGAAAGTGGAACTGATGCCACAATCAGATCAACCACAATCTTATTGAATGGTGGAGCAGGCTCGCGGGCCCAAATGGCCTACTCCTGCTCCTAATACTTTTGTTCTTGTGCTCACCTTTGTAATTAATATATGCAGTTCCCTATACTCCTGTATTCTGCAATTTCTCTCCATTTAAATAATATTCTATTTTTTAATTCTTACTGACAAAGTGGTCTACCTCACATTTTCCCCACATTATACTCCAGCTGCCAATTTTTCCTGCTTAAATCATCTATCCATATCCCTTTGCAGACAATTTTAATCCCTCCTCACAACTAGCATTCTTACCTATTGCATCATCAGCAAATTTGGCTCCAATATAGTCAGTCCTTTTAATATGTCCTGTCTATAAACTGTAATTAGTTGAGGCCCAAGCACTGATCCTAGGGTCACTCCACCAGTTACAGTTTGCCAAACTGAAAATGACCCATTTATCCTGAATCTCTATTCCTGCTCGTTAGCCAATCCTCTATCAATGCCATTGTATCACCCCTAACAATTATCTTCTGCAGTAAACTTTTATTGACACTTTATCTAATGCCATTTGGAAATCAAAATACTGGTTCCCCATTATCCATCCTGCTTGTTACTCAAAGAGCGCTAATAAGTTTGTCAAACATGATTTCCCTTTCACAAAACTATATTGACTCTGCCTGATAATGTCATGATTTCTAAATGTCCTGCTACTACCTTTAAAGAATGGTTTCCTGCATGTTCCCAATGACAGATATTAGACTAACTAGCCTATAGTTCAGTGATTTCTGTCTCCCTCCTTTCTTGAACAGTGGTGTTAAACTCATGGCCTGCCAGACCATCGTGACCTTCCGAGAGCCTAGAGAATTTTGGCAGATAGCAAACAGTGAATCCATTATCTCTGCAGTCACTTCCTCACAGACCCAACTATGCAAGTCATCAGGTCCAAGTTTCTTGTCAGCCTTTAGTCCCATTATTTTCTTCCCACTTATTCTCTGGTGATCTTGATCGTTTCAAATTCCTCTCTCCCTTTTGCCTTTGTTTTTCTACTATTCTTGGTATGCATCTTGTGCCTTCTACTATGAAGAATACTTGTTTAATGTCTTTGCCATTTCCTGGTTTCCCATTATTGATTCTCACCCTCTAAGAGGCCCACACTCACTATCACTCCTTTTTATGTGTGTGTAGAAGCTTTTACTGACTGTTTTTAGGTTTTTTGCAAGTTGCCTCTCATACTCCAATTTCTCCCTCATTTTTTTAATTCAATCTTTGCTGGTTTCTAAGATTTTCCAAATTTTATGGCCTACCACTAATCATTGCAACATTGTACATCTTTTATCTTAATTTGATGGCACCATTAACTTCCTAAGTCAGCCACAGATGGTACCCTCTGTTCATTGAGCCTTTCTTTCTCAATGGAATGTATTTTTGTTGAGAGTTATGAAATATCCCCTTAAATGTCTGCCACTACTTCTCTACCAATTTGACTTTAATCTATTTTCCCTGCCCATTTTAGGCAACACTGTCTTCTAACCCTTGTAATTGCCTGCATTTAAGTTTAAGGCATGAGTTTCAGACATAAAATGGCTATCCTCAAACTGAATGTGAAATTCTATCTTATTGTGATCTCTCTTAACTAGAGGATCTTTTACCATGAGTTCATTTATTAATCGTGTCTCGGTAGATATTACCAGGTGTAAAATAGCCTGTTCCCTGGTTGGTTCAGGAGCATATTGTTCAAAGAATCTGTCCCAAATACAATCTACGAACTCATCCTCAGTCACCTTTTCCAATTTGATTCAGCCAAACTGTATGAAGATTACAACCGCCTACAGTTATTGCAGTATCCTTCTTACAAGCTCCCATTATTTTTTGATTTACACTCTGTCCAACAGCTTAGCTACTTTCAGGAGGCATATAAACCACTTCCATTAATGATTTCTTTCCCTTGGTGTTTCTTATCTCCACCCAAATTGTTACAACCTTTTGATCCTCGGAAACAAAATAATTTCTCACAACTGTACTGATCACGTTCCTGATTAACAGAGCTACCTGATCTCTTTTTCCTTTCCTCCTGTCCTTCCAAAATATCACATACCCTTGAATATTCAGGTCCCAGATGTGGACACTCTGCACCATTTCTCTGTTAAGGCCATCATATAATAATTGATTTCTATTTGTGCTATCAATTCATCCATCTTGATACGAATTCTGTGTGCATTCTGATAAGGAGCTGTTATTTTTGTCTTTGGACAGTTTTTCCCTACCCTCACCTTATTGGCTAGTATACTCTTATGTTTGTAAGCTCTATCGCTTCCTGTTACACTCTGGTTATCATCATCTGCAATGCTATCCTACACTATTGCCTTGTCCTTTTACTTCAATGTTCAAAATCTCGCTGCACATGAACACTTCATCCCCGTCCCCCACTCTTTAGCTTAAAGTGCTCTCCACAGCACTTGTTATACAATTTGCCAGGACACTGGTTCCAGCGTGGTTCAAGTGAAGGCCATTCTAATAGTATCGCTCCCTTTTTCCCCAGCATTGCTGCCAGTGCCCCATGAATTGAAACACATTTTTCCAACACCAATCTTTGAGCCACACATTCAATTCTCTGATCGTATTCACTCCATGCCAATGAGCTGATGCCTCAGGCAGAGATTATTACCTTTGAATTTAGTGCCTAGCTGCACATACTCTCTCAGTAGAACCTCTTTCTTAGTCCTACCAATATGGATATCCACGGGGACTATAAGAACTGGATGCTTTTCCTCCCACTCCAAGTTCCTCGCCAGCCCTGAGAGGATTACTTTGACTCCGGCACAGGACATGCAACACAGCCTTTGGAATGCATGCACTTGCCTGAAGTGAAGAGTTTCTATCCCCCTAACTAACCTGTCCCCTACTACAATTACATTCCTTTATGCATTTGGATAGCTTCCTGCACCACTGTGCTATAATCAGTTTTCCCATCCTCCTTGCATTCATGCTGTCGTCCACATAAGGTGCAAGGGCTATGAATCTGTTGGGCAATTGCAAAGGCTGGACTTTCTTACCTGACTTTCTTCCCTTTCCCTGACCACTAAACAAATCGGAATACCTAAGGGTGTCACTGCCTCCTGGAACAAAATGTGCTGGTAACTTTTCTCCTCTCCAATGCATTGCACTGTCCAAATCACGGATTCCAGCGGATCAGCTCGGAGCTGAGGTTCCTCAAGCTGCAGACACTTACTGCAGATGTGGTTGCCGCGAATCAGACGGGTAGCATCCGGTCCCCACCTGCTGCAACTGCAACACATCACCTGCCCATCTTTATTTCATTTTTATCGAACTAATTCGATTTCAAGTGGCTCTGGTGGAACACAAACAGATGATTATAAGCACTTCCCTTCCCTTCCTTGACCTCTCTGTCTCAGTTTCTGGTGATAGACTGTCCACCAATATCCATTACAAGCCTACCGACTCCCACAGCTACCTCGACAACAGCTCCTCACACCCCGCCTCCTGTAAGGACTACATCCCATTCTCTCAGTTCCTTCGCCTCCGTCGCATCTGTTCTGATGATGCTACCTTCAAAAACAGTTCCTCTGACATGTCCTCCTTATTCCTTAATCGAGGTTTTCCACCCACGGTCGTTGACAGGGCCCTCAACCGTGTCCGGCCCATCTCCCGCGCATCTGCCCTCACGCCTTCTCCTCCCTCCCAGAAACATGATAGGGTCCCCCTTGTCCTCACTTATCACCCCACCAGCCTCCACATTCAAAGGATCATCCTCCGCCATTTCTGCCAACTCCAGCATGATGCTACCACCAAACACATCTTCCCTTCACCCCACCCCGGCGGCATTCCGTAGGGATCGTTCCCTCTGGGACACCCTGGTCCACTCCTCCATCAACCCCTACTCCTCAACCCCCACTTATGGCATCTCCCCATGCCCACGCAGAAGATGCAACACCTGCCCCTTCACTTCCTCTCTCCTCAACGTCCAAGGGCCCAAACACTCCTTTCAAGTGAAGCAGCATTTCACTTGCATTTCCCCTAACTTAGTCTACTGTATTCGTTGCTCCCAATGCGGTCTCCTCTACATTGGAGAGACCAAACGCAAACTGGGCGACCGCTTTGCAGAACACCTGCGGTCTGTCCGCAAGAAAGACCCAAACCTCCCTGTCGCTTGCCATTTTAACACTCCGCCCTGCTCTCTTGCCCACATGTCTGTCCTTGGCTTGCTGCATTGTTCCAGTGAAGCCCAACGCAAACTGGAGGAACAGCACCTCATCTTCCGACTAGGCACTTTACAGACTTCCGGACTGAATATTGAATTCAACAACTTTAGATCTTGAACTCCCTCCTCCATCCCCACCCCCTTTCCGTTTCTTCCCCCTCCCTTTTGTTTTTTCCAATAATTTATGTAGATTTTTCTTTTCCCACCTATTTCCATTATTTTAAAATCTATACCTGTAATGCCCTGTCAGTCTTTCCACCCCACCCCTACTAGAGCTGTACCTTGAGTGTCCTGCCATCCATTCTTAATTAGCACATTCTCTTAGATAATATCTCCACCTTTAACACGTCTTTGTTCCTTTATCTGTGACATCTTTTGATTATCTGCTCCTATCACTGCTTGCTTGTCCCTACTACCAACCCCCCCTCCAACTTCTCTCCCCCCACCCCACCCCCCCACCTTAAACCAGCTTATATTTCACCCCTCTCCTAACTTTACTCAGTTCTGCTGAAGGGTCATGAGGACTCGAAACTTCAACTCTTTACTTCTCTGCCGATGCTGCCAGACCTGCTGAGATTTTCCAGGTAATTCTGTTTTTGTTTTAGATTTCCAGCATCCGCAGTAGTTTTTTGTTTTTATCTCTGTGATTATAAGGATTTTATTGCTGTGCGAGTGCCACTTGATGGCATTGTCAACATCACATTCTACCACTTGCCTGAAGATTGAGAGTAGGCTGTTGGATCAGTGATTGTCCGCATTGCATTTGTCCTGCTTTATGTGGACAGGATATACTTGGGCAATTTCCCACATTGTCGGGCAGATGCCTGTACTGGAACTCTACTGGAACAACTTGGCTATGGGTGTCACTAATTTTGGAGTTAAAATTTTCAGTACTACAGCTGGGATGTTGTTAGTGCCCATTGCCTTTGCTGTATCCAGTAAGTTCACCCATTACTTGTGATCATGTGGAGTCAGTTGCATCGGCTGAAGACTGGCATCTGTGACATCGGTGAAGTTGGAAGGAGACCAAGATGGATCATCTGGGTCATTGTTTCTCCTGCAGCTGTTGCCCAGATGTGAGATGTGGTGGTTGCCACGAATACTCAGTCAGAGTGAAATCTGCTATGTGAGTGGCACGGTTGCAGTTTCAAGGCTAAGAGACTGATGCTCTACGCTGTCTTCTTAACAGTAGAAAACCAGAGGCTGCACATTATTCTTGACTGCAAGAGGGGTTTGGGTGTAATATTAAAGGAATGTTTGTGAATTTGCCTAATCCCTTTGTCAGACCGCACATGGAGATTTTGGTGGCCTGATCATCTACTTTATCTCCATTATCAAGGGTGGCAGTAGGCCTCACATAATAGGTTTGCAAGCATAGAATGATAGAAACGTTACGGCGCAGTAAGAGGCCATTCAGCCCATTGTGCCTGCGCCAGCCAAAGAAAAAATAAACTAGCCGCTTATTTTAATCCCAATTTCCAGCTCCTGATACGTAGCTGTGCAGGATACAACACTTCAGGTGCAGATCCAGGTACCTTTCAAATGAGTTGAGCATTTCAGCCTAAATCACCAACCAGGCCAAGGCTTCCAGATGCCCATCACCCTCTGGGTGAAAAATATTTTCCTCATTTCCCCTCTAACCCTTCTACCAATCACCTTAAATCTGTGCCCTGTGGTAATTGACCCCTCAGCTTGGGAAACAAGTCTTTCCTACCCTATTTCGGCCCCTCATAATTTTGTACACTTGAATTCGGTAACCTCTCAGCCTCCTCTGCTGTAAGTAAAACAACTCTAGCTTATCCAATCTTTCCTCATAGCTGCAATTTTGAAGCCCTGGTGGCATTCTTGTAAATCTCTTCTGTCCTCTCTCCAGAGCAATTATGTCCTTCCTGTAACGTGGTGACCAGAATTGTACTCAAAATTCCAGCTGTAGACTAACCAGCATTATATACAGTTCCATCACAACGTCCTTGCCTTGGACTTCAATACCTTGTCCAATAAAGGAAAGCATTCCATATGCTTTCTTGACCACTGTACCCACCTGTACTGCTACCTTCCAGGACATGCAGCATGCACGCCAACGTCTCTCACTTCCTCAACCCATCCCCAAATGCATTCCTCACACTTATCCGGATTGAATTCAATTTGCCCACTCAACAAAACAATTGATATCATTCTGGAGAAAAGAGCTACCCTCTTCACTTCCAACCACACTGAAAATGTTTGTGTCATCGGCAAATTTCCCAATCATACCTCCCACATTGACGTCTAAACCATTAATATATGCACCAAGCAGCAAGGGCTCCAACACTGAGCCCTGTCAAACACCTCTGGAAACCATTTTCCATTTGCAAAAATATCTATCGACCATGACCTTTTGTTCCCTGTGGCTGAGCTAATCTTGAATGCAACTCGCCACCTCCCCTGTGACCCAGGGAACTCACTTTCCTGACTAGTCTGCCATGTGGGACCTTGTCAAATGCCTCACTAAAATCCATGTAGACAACATCCACTCAACTACCCTCATCAATCCTCCTTGTTGGTTCCTCAAAAAATTAGATTAAGTTAGTAAGACGTGATCTTCCCCTCCAAAACCATGCTGGCTATCCCCGATCAATCAATGCCTTTCTAAGTGACACTTTATCCTGCCTCTCAGAAGTGATTCCAATAATTTGCCCACAACTGAACTCAGGCTGACCAGCTTATCATTTTCTGGCCAATCCCTCACAACTTTTTTAAATAATGGTACAACGTTCGCAGACATCCAATCATCTGGTACCTCACCTGTCTCTAGTGAGGATTGGAAAATGATCCTCAGGGTATCTGTTATTTCCTCCCTGGCTTCTTTTAACAACCTGGGATACAGTCCATGTGGTCCTGGTTATATATCCACCTTCAAGGATGTCAGTTCTTCCATTACTTCCTCACTCACTATACTTATTTTATCTAATATTTCACACTCCTCCTCTTGAACTAGAATGTCTGCATCATCCCTCTCTTTAGTGAAGACTGAGACAAAGTACGCATTGAGACCCTGCACACATCCTCAGCATCAACGCACAGGTTACCATGTACATCTCTGATAGGCCCTACCCTTCCTTTAGTTATTCTTTTGCTCTTAATGCACTGGCAAAATACCTTAGGCTTTTATGTGATTTTACCTGCCAATATTTTTGCAAATCCTTGCTTTGCTTTCCTAATTTACATATTTACTTCACCCCTGTACTTTCTATACTCCTCTAGACTTGCTACAATATTAGGCTTTTTGTGACTGCCATGAGCCTTCTATTTTTGCTTTATTTGACCTTTCTGCTTCTGGGTAACCAGGGGGCTCTTGATTTGTCAGTATCACCATTTTTTTTATGTGGACATGTCTACACTGTGCCCGTAGAATACTGTTTTCGAATAACTCCCAGTGATTTGACAACATTTTCCCCTCTAATAACTCTATCCAGTCCACTTTTGCCAGTTAACCTCTCAACTTTGTAAAATTTCCCTTCCCCCAATTTAGAACTTATCTTCCTGCTTTCTATTTGTCCTTTTCCCTAATGGTGTTAAATCTAACTATCTTATGGTCAGTATCTCCAAAATGGTCACCACTGCTATTTCATCCACTTGCCCGGGTTCATTTCCTAAGACTAAATCTAGAATTGCGCCCCCTCTCATTGGGCTTGTTACATGCTGGCTAAGAAAGTTCTCTTGAATGCAGTTCAAGAATTTTGTGCCCTTGTGCCCTTCACATTGGTCGCATCCAAATTCATATTAGGGTAGCTAAAGCCTCCAAATATTGCTGTCCTATTGTTTTTGCACTCAGAAATTTGCCTACATATTTGCCCCATTCCACCATTTGGGGGCCTGAGTACACTCCTAGTAGTGTGCCTGCCCCTTTTGTATTTCTGAGCTCCACCCATATGGCCTCATTTGATGCTTCATTTTGGATGTCATCCCTCCTTTCAGCTGTCATTGATTCTTCAACCGATAATGCTACACCCCCACCTTTTTTATTCCCCTCTCTACCCTGCCTGAAAACTCTATATCCAAGAATGGTAATCTGCAATTTTTGCCCCTCCGTAAGCCAAGTTTCTGTTATGGCGATGATATCATGCTGCCATGTGTCTAACCAAAGTGCATTGGATATCATTGAAGGACCATTGCTTGTTTAGAACATGAGGAGAGGCAGTGTAGATTGGACCTGTGCTGAGGACTGTGAGGAGATCCATGTGAACGATCAGCAGCTCTAACTTTCCTGTGCAGGGTCCATGCAGGAAAGAAGTTTACCTTGGCTTTGGGTGCCACAATGACAGATCACGGTATTCCACTAAAGCTAAGGCCCATCTGAGGCTGAAACTTGTAGGGGCCTCTGTGACTGGAGGGTCAGGGGCCTTGCACCTCAGCAAAGCATAGTACAGGTGAGGCACTCAGTGAATGGACGACAAAGTAACCTCTAAACTGATTGGCGTGATAAAGATGTCAAGGGATATACGATTATGATGTGTATGTGGTGATCAGGGGGGCGCAGGAACAAGATAATCTCTCATCAATATGCATGGATCAGCAATTTATATGGGTCAAACGTTCTCATGTTAGTCCTCCCCAGCTGGTTCAGCTTGAAAGAGCTCTCTGCAAGGTCGGCTCCCCTTTGAGAGCAGGTGTCAGTGTTAGCAAGAGCCGACCTCAGGGAAGTCAAGATGGCGGCCATTGGCCCAACCATAGGTTTATCAGAGGCGGTGCTCTTATCTACAAATGGGTGAAAGGCAATGCTGGAGGCAGCTTCGTAGATCCCAGGATCTATCTGCCAGCTTCTCCACAATGAGCTGCGGCCACAAGGGCTTGGAGGGAATCCAATGCTGGTGGGGTTGAAGGTCACCCCCGCCTTGAACTTCTTTAATAATGGACCCTTCTAGGGCTTCACTTGGGACCAATGCGTCATCTTTTAGTCAGTGACACACAAGTGTATTCAGAATGCCCAATCAGGATAGTGCATCTCTGGAAAGTTTAGATTTGACATTCCTTCCAATCTGTCGTGTTCAGGACTTTGTCAGTGCATTGCTGAAATCACAATTCTACTTACAGGTGCCTGAGGTTGCAGGAGATGGTGCAGATCCTAATAAGTGCATTTGGCGCCAGGGTTCTGAATTTTATTATAGTTGGGCAAATGCAAGGCTCAAACCAACAGCAGGGAAGATGTCACCACTGTAATTTAATTCTGCTCTCAAAAATAAAGGTACATTTGAGAAACTTAAGGCCAGTAAACAAGAAGGTCCTGGGGCCTTCCAGAATCCAAAGGATAGAAAACCAAAAAGTTCAACAAATGTCCCGGCAGCTTACTCTGCCTGGAATCTGGTAACTATCAGATTGGTATGGGCCTGTCTACCACATCATATTCCAGCTATAGCCTCTGCATGTGGTTTGGCCACATCCTGGCCCTCCCATCCCCTTCATTGTCCTTCTTATTGGAGCAGACATCTTGCTTCCCCATGTCTCGCTCAGGCAACACATCCCCCTTTTGTATCACGAGGCTGTGCAGGGTGCAGCAGACAATGATGTTCTGAGACATTCTCAGTATGGGAAAGCACTGCCTGAGCCATCCAAACATCTGAACCTCATCTTTAGGAGCTCAATCACCTGCTCAGTCAGGGACCTGGTGGGGGTGTAGCCATCATTGTATCTCCTCAGCAGTACTCTGCGGGTGGTAAACTGGCATCATCAGCCATTTTTGCTGGGGGATTCCTTGTCCCTCAGAATCGTTCCCGTCAATCGCCGAGATAGTTCCTTTAATACACTCTACTTCCCTCAAGACCCTACAGAGAGACCATTGCCTTGGTAACATGGAAAGACTAAACACATGAGCCCTTGTCAGGCATGACCATTCAGTTGGGGGGATGGAGTTTTAGAGTCATGAGTTGGCCACCACCTGTGCCCCTTGGAGGCATCCACCACTCTCTCTCCATTCATCCCTGTCTCTGACTGCAGGTGACGGTGAATGGCACAGAATGAGAGGAAGCTCCAGACCTTGCTGGGATCTCGATGTGATGAGACCCATGTGTCGGGCATAAACTTGCTGCTGTGTGGGCTTCACCATAGAGAGGAGAACACGACTGAGCATGGATGACATCCAGTTACCTCATAATTATTAGGGTGTCCCTTTAGTTGGCCATTTGTGCTGACCTTGAGCACCACCCCCCGAAAAGACCTTCCTCCCACTTCGAGGCATCTTACTTACTGACTAACTGCGTGGTCAACGTCAAATTTGAAAAATGGTGTGCGTCACCTTCCAAACTTCATCTGCCAAATTCTACCCTCCCCCCTGCCGCCCACCAACTTCCCCCATCACCTTGACACACCCAAAATCAACTTTCCTCTCCCCTCTGTCACCCTTGAACCTCCCCTCGTTCCCCTGCACCTTATTCTTATCCACCCCCACGTGCCCTCCTGTCCCTGAGATCTGATGAGTACAGGCCCAACCTACTCAACCCCTCAAAACCTTTCTTAACCCACCAAGAAATAATATACACATAACAACACTAGTTTTTCAGTAATATCCGCTTGTTGGAGCCCGTTCCTATGTGGTCAGTCGGCTGAATGACTTCTGCACGACTTCCTGTGACTGACCATGTCACGCTTTCTTGGCTGCAACAACACTGTCCTTGTGTCTGTGGCTTTATATCCCTTTCTGATCCTGGTCCCTTGATATATAAGTTAATACCTCGATTCATGTCATCTAATTGGGTTTCATGCCTTATCAATCCCTCTGTGGCTGTGCAAGCCCATTTGAATGTGGTCATTTCCTGCTCTCAGCAGGGGATATCTCCAGGTGTATGCCAGCTATGGATGTAATATTTGTATCTTGATAAGGCATGAAGAAAGCTATTCACACATATCCAGAGACGCCATTGTCTATGAAAGTTGCTGTAGACAGAGTGTCTGTTGGTGAGCCACCACCTCAATGACATGTCCTGAAATGTCTGTGTGTGCCCCTGTTTAATTAAAACTGTCTTTATTTTTAAACAGTTCAATAAAAGTTTCAGAAAGAGTAAACCTTGTTTGGATGGTAATGCAATATGTGAAAATCAGACAGTAAATCAGTAACGCAGTTTACATCGTGCTCAATATCAATCTCCATTTGAGTTAATGGAAACATATATTGAGTGGAATGTGTTCCGAACTTCAGTGTTGTCCGTGTCACACATCCTTCCATGACAACCTCCCCCTGTGTCTCCATGTCACCTTGGAACATCAGTTGGTGACTCTTGATCGCCTTCTGGATTAGGAAATCAGGATAGCAAACTTCTCCCTCGTGTACATGTGCACAGGTATAGAGAGGAGCAGTTTCAGGTGCAGTGTTTGTACCAATGAGCACTTCAAACAGGCCTCTGGAGGAGTAATTTCTGCATTTCTGGACACCATGCTTTAGGAAGGATGTCAAGTCATTGGAGAGGGTAGAGGGGAGATTTACCAGCACAATAGCATTGATGAGGAACTTCAGTTTACAGGGTAGTTGGTTAAGCTGGCAATGCTCTCCCTATAACAGAGAAGTTTAAAGGGAGATTTAATGCAGGAATTTGAATTATGAGGGTTTTATTGAACAGATCAGGAGAATCTGTTTACTCTGGTAAGTGTGTCGGTAACTAAAGGCTAAGATTTAAAATAATCACCACAAGAATTAGAGGGGAAATGAGCAAAAATGAAATCTCACAGACTATGTTCATGATCTGCAATTCATTGTCTGAAAATGTGGATTTCATAGGAACTTTCAAAAATGAATTGAACATGTTCTCAAATGGACTAATATGCAGGGATCCGGGCAAAAAGCTGGACTAGAAGATTAAATTGGACAGCCTGCACAAGTACGATGGGCTGAATGGCCTCCTGCGCGAGAAGATTCCGTTATCTAGTCCAACTCATAATTGGGCTGGGATGTTTTTAAGGGACTAGGGCAGTCCCGAAAACAGGCGTTAGGCGCCATCCATCTGCTAATGTTGGTGCTGTTTTGGACTCTATCCAAAAATTGGGATGTCCTGAGACTCAAGCCCTGAGCCTTGGGTTTCCTGGACATGGATGTGGGCGGCAGTGAAAAGCTGAGCACATTTATTTTCCTGTTTACAATATGGAGATGAGGGAGGAAGCAGTGTTTTTCTCAGCTCCTCAATGCTCCTGTCCACGCTGGATGACACAATGCCCACCCCCCTCCCACTGCTGCCTGGCCCCTTCACACTCTACGCTCACCCACCCACTGTCTCCCCAATATCACCCACCCAAATCTGCACTTGCTCCTCCCGCATCTCTGCTCTCTCCCCTCCTCCACCCTCTATACTCGCCACTTACTCCCTCTTCTCTCCCATTCCTCTCTTCTTCGATTTCTTGCTCCAATGCTCCATCTGCCTCCCCCAACCCTGCACATTTTCCTCACAACCCTCCTTCCTCACCTGCTTTCTCTCTCATCTCACTTTCCTGGTCCCCTGCTTCCCTCCACCTCCCTTCCCGTATCCTCTGTTCTCTCTCTCCACCCGTTCCTACACATACTCCACTCCCGGTCCATCCTCTCTCTCACTCACTTCCCTGCAGTCTGTCTTCCCTCCCCATTCCGCTCTTCCTCCCCTGCCTCGGTCCCATACTCTCCCTGTCCTCCCCGTCCCGCACACTGTCACTCGCAACCCCTGCACCTTTCCCTCCAGCTTTCTTTCTCCCCTCCCTTTCCCATGCTCTCTCTCCACTCCACCTCCTAACCTCTGGCCCCTCCCCCTTCCACCATCTCAGCCATCCCCTTCCAGCATTGTCACTGTCCCCTCCAGCTAACTCTGGTTCCACTCTCCACTCACTCACCGCACCCCCACCCCTCCCAATCTCTCACTTCTCCATCGCCCTTTCTCCCTCTCCTCCCCTCTCTATATTCACACATTCTCTATCTCTGTCTCTCTCCCGCTCCTGTGTTTGGGTTGCTGAGCCGTAACTAGTGGATTAACACAGAGATGAGTGCTGGGGCCTCAACTATTTACAATCTTTATCAATGACTTGGATGAAGGGACTGAATGTATGGTAGTTAAATTTGTTGTTGACACAAAGATAATTAGGAATTTAACTTGTTAAGAGCACATGAAGAGTCTACAAAAGGATTTAGATAGGTTAATTGATAGTTAACTTAGTGGGTGGATTATAATGTCCGGAAACATGAACTTGTCGACTTGGCAGGAAGAATATCAAGGCAATGTATTATTTTAATGATTAATGAGGATGATTAAACCTATATTGTTGGAGTTCTGACTGTGTATTTTCGGTGTGGAGCGATTGTAAGTTCACACCTATGGGAATAACCTTTGTGTTGACTGGAGATTGTAACATTTAAGGTTCAGAATGTCCCAAGGGTTGTTACATTCAGATGCTGTCTCAGGGCAGGGGGCTGAACCCTGCTGGGAGATCACATGTTAACAGGTGAATTCAAGGGTTAGTGAACAAACGTTTGTGTTCGGTTAATTAACATTATCACACTCTCCCTGCAACCTTGCGTTCTATAACCCTCCATCTTGTTCTCCCTCTCATACCATCACACTCTCCCTGCCCCCCTGCACTCTCTACCCCCTCCATCTCGTTTTCCCTCTCATAACATCACACTCGACCTGCCCCCCTGTAGTCTTTACCCTTCCACCTCGCTCTGTCACATCTACCCTCTCTCCCTGCCCCCCTGCACTCTCGACCCCTTCATCTCACTTTCACATCCCCACACACTTCCTTCCACCCCCTGATCTCTTTACTGAACCCTCTCTTCCTTACCCATTCTCCCAATCTCTGTCATGCTGGTCTCTCTCTCTCTCTGCTGCTTCCATGTTCTCAAACCCTCCTGCTCTCACTCTCTCCCACCTCTTCCTCTCCATCAGTCCACCCACACTCTCCCTCTCCACGTTCCTGCTCCCTCCTCTGCTGCCATTTTCTCTCCTCAACTTCACCTCCCCGCCTCCCTCCATCATTTTCCAGCTCCCTCTCTCTCCCTCTCCCCCACTTCCTCTCCCCCTCCGGGCTCCTTCCTCACACTCTCTCCCCCTCCCCAGCCCCTCTCTCTAAATCACTGACTGTGTTATTTTAACTTTCCCCCAGCTCCAGCCTCTCTGACTCTGGATCTGAACACAGCGAATCCCCGGCTCATCCTGTCTGAGGACCGGACCAGTGTGAGACTCGGAGACAAACGGCAGCCGCTCCCTGACACCCCGGAGAGGTTTGATCCCTGGGTCTGTGTCCTGGGATCAGAGGGATTCACATCAGGGAGACATTACTGGGAGGTGGGGGTGGGGGAGAAGACTCGGTGGGGGCTCGGAGTGGCCCGAGAGTCTGTGAACAGGAAAGGGGGAATCTCCCTGATCCCCGAGTCCGGATTGTGGGTTGTGAAGCTGGATCCCGGAAGAGGTTATTTTGCCGCCACCTCCCCCTCACTGACCCCCCTCACCCCGAGTGTGAATCCCCGGAAGATCGGGGTTTTCCTGGACTATGAGGGTGGACAGGTGTCATTTTACAATGCGGACAACATGTCCCATCTCCACACTTTCACCCACACTTTCACTGGGAGAATCTTTCCCATCTTCAGTCCGGGACCGAATGACGACGGGAAAAACTCGGCCCCGCTGAGAATCTGCGGGATTCAAGGTCACTAACAGATCCATCCCATAATTTCACACCGTCTCCCTGCCTCCTGCCAGCTGTAAACTGATGGGTGTGGGTCTCAGTCACAGGTGGAGAGAGAAGCCAGGTTAACATTCCGGGTATAAACCCTGTATGGGAACTGGGAACTGAAAGATCAGCGAGGACCTCTGTAGGGCTGGGGGAAAGAAGGAGGGGGAGAGAAGAAACAAATAGAAGCTCAATTGTAGAGAGGAACTTACTGGGTAGAATGAGCTGTGAACTGCAGGAACCCGGTGACCTTCCTGCCTGTAATGTTGCTCCACAGGCGGAAGGTGGTGGGACATCAGCTTGTTTGAGATGAATCAGTTCAGTGATTCTCAAACTGGGGTCCGGGGAGTCTTTCCCGGGGGGTCCAGGAAATAATTTCTCCAGAGGGTGGGAGAGAGAGAGAGAAAAGCACAAGAGGGGGAGGAAGTGAAGTGGGGGAAATAACAAGCTCCCCGCTTTGTATAAATTCCCAGGAGTTAGTGTTATTCCTGCATGAGCAGCTTTCAAGATTTCCACCCCCAAACCTCCCGAATTCTCTCCCTTCTTCACGGTGATGGACATTTCGGCTGTCATGGTTTTCAGCGGTGAGTCTGATATTTCCTTTCGGTAGGAGGGGAGGTGGAAGACCAGCTGCTGCTGTGATACTCGTCTGTCTTCAATTTGGGCTCAGACAGTGAGCAAGTGCCGTTATCATGCTGCCTGGCTTGCTGAGTATTTCCATTATTTTCTGTTTATATTAATCTCTAATTGGTTTGTTTCTTGTAATCGCGATAAAACTGTCATCTTGACTTTCTTCAAACTCTCACCATGTTTCAATAATACTGAGTAACTGGACTGGGTTGGTACACGCCTGTAAATATTTCCCAGACTGTCATATCCAAGTGGGTACTCTGTAATAAAATTGGAGGGGTGTTTCCGGTTTCGTTTACGTTAAAATGTGAACGTGCTTCGAGACTGTTTGAGCATGTAAATGATGTGACACTGTTGTGAATACTGATGTGATTGTCTGTATTGAACGTGATGTGTGAACTGATCGGGTATGTATGCCATTAACAGGCAGTGTTAACCATGTGAAAAGTAGTTCAGTTGCTGCATTAGAATGTTTGTCATGGGCTTTCTCTTGTACTGAAGCTCCTCCGAGTGCAACATGATCATTTGAATATCATTGCAATTTCTGTGATGGTCATTTTGAAATGTTCTTTTAGATATTTTAGGAATAAAGTATATTTTGCAAAAAAAATGTGGAGTCACAGTTATCATTTATCTCTGGTTTGTCTGCTCTGTCTCATCACTTTCCTGTCAGTGAAATAGTCCTTAAATCACTAGTATGTAGTTACCTATTTTATTAAAAATATGTAACTCTGTACATGTAACCTGTTCATATTATCATTTTTATATAGCATTATAATTTACATTGGGGTTCCATGATTACATTTGTAAATTGGTTCTTTAACGAAAAGAATCTGAAAACGAGTGGAAT
Source organism: Cetorhinus maximus (assembly GCF_964194155.1). Lineage (NCBI taxonomy): Eukaryota > Metazoa > Chordata > Chondrichthyes > Lamniformes > Cetorhinidae > Cetorhinus > Cetorhinus maximus. The sequence continues at coordinate 19,338,310 of NC_135899.1, read as the reverse complement.
AGAAGCAGTTTTCTCAAAAAGGACACAGTTCATCATTAAATCTAAGAAACAGAAACTAAACATGCTATTTGTTTTATTTACAAATTGCTCCAGAGTCTGGGTTACCTGGATGATTTTAAGAGCTTCTGGATGGAGTAAATGGAGTGACAGATGCCTGTAAATTGTCCTGAAGTTTACTCTGGTACTTCAGCCATCACTCCCGCGGATAGGGACCTGAGATGGGCAGTGGGAATGCCAGCCTGCTTCAGGTAGGAAGCAATGCAAAATCGTAAAATCACAATGCACCGACTGTGGTCAATCAGCCCCCTCTGTCTGGAGAGGCACCTTGATAGAGCTATTCAACTGGTCCCAGTCCAGTTCCTTTACCCCCACAGCCAATCCCTTTTTGAAAGTTAGTTTTGAATATTGTTTCCACCACACTGGCAGGCAGTACATTCCAGATAATAATGGGCTGCGGGAAAATCCGTATTCATCTCACTCTGGATTTTTTTTAAACAATACCTTACACCTGTATCCTTTGGTTGCTGAACCCTCTGCCACTGGAAACAGTTTCTCCCTATTTTCTCAAAACCTTTCATGATTTTGTACTTCTCTATTAAATTTTCCATTAAACTTCCCTGCAGAAGCACTGGTCATAATCTTCCAATCCCCTTAGGTACAGGAGAGGAGCCAGAGGACTGGAGAATTGTAAATGTTTCATCCTTGTTCAGAAACGGTCTAAGAATAAATCCAGCAGCTCCAGGTAAGACAGTTTAACCTCTGTTCTGGGAAAGCTTTTAGAAGTGATAACCTTGGGCACAGTTAAAAAACACGTAGACAATTGTGTGGAGTACTTAAGGAAAGCCAGCCCGGATTTTTCAAAAGAAATGTGTCCAACCAACTTGATTGAGTTTTCTAATGTGGTAACAGGTAGGATTGATAGGGTAATATGGCTAATGTGGTATTTATAGAATTCCAAAAAGGCATTTGAAAAAAGTCATATAATAGGCTAACATGAAAATTTGAAGCCCACGGGATGAAATGGGCAGTGACAGTATGAATATGAATTTGCCTCAGCAGCAGAAACAGGTATGGTGAATGGTTATTTTTCAGACTGGAGTAGTTTTACAGTGTTGTTCCCAAGAGGTCGGTGTTATGACATGGCAGATGATATGTGCTGGGCGGACCACATCCCCGCGGGAAATTTGGTCGCTCTATCACAATGGTTTTACAATTTGTATTTATTATGAGAAGATGTGTGCACTAAATTCAGAAATAATGAGTCCACTAAGACTTTAGAGATCTTAAAAATTAAGTTAGAGTACTTATGAACAAAAAAAAAGATTTCAAACACATAATTCAGACTATAAATTACTTACTCCTATACCAACACCTAACATTCCTAATATTAACCTGATTCCCAGCTACACATCCCCTATTAAGGCAACAGAACAAAATAGATTTTAGAATTTAAAAAAAACCAGCAAGTTAACACAGTACCCACTTGACAGTGGAATTCCAAATGGCCTCCCCAACATCAGTTACTTTACATAGCAGACTTATGGACAAATGGCTGGTGGATTCTTGAAGACAGGAATGTGAGCGGGGAGTAGGATGTTAAGAGGCCTCAAGGCAATTTAGACGAGTTGAGTGAGTGGGAGAATACATGTCAGATGTAGTACAACGTGGATAAGTGTGAAGTTATTCACTTCCCAAGGAAAAACAGAATATTATTTAAATGGTGTCAGATTGGGAATTGTTGATGTACAAAGGGATCTGGGTGTCCTTGCATACCAATCACTGAAAGCAAGCATGCAAGTGCAGCAAGCAGTTGCAAGAGGACTTGAGTACAGGGGTAAGTATGTCTTCCTGCAGCTATACAGGTCCTTGGTGAGACCACACCTGGAGTATTGTGTGCAGTTTTGATCTCCTGAGCGGAGAAAGAAAACTTGCCATACAGGCAGTGCAGCGAAGGTTTACCAGACTGATTCCTGGGATTGTCGTATGAAAAGACATTGGGTCGATTAGGCCTGTATTCACACGAGTTTAGAAGAATGAGAGGGGATCTCATTGAAACATGTAAAATTCTGACTGGGCTGGACAGACTGGATACAGGAATGATGTTTCCTCTGGCTGCAGGGTCTAGAACAAGGGGTCTCAATCTTAGGATACAGAGTAGGCCTCCAGTACTGAAAGGAGGAGAATCCTCTTTGCTCAGAGGGTGGTTAATTCTCTGCCACCGAGGGCTGTGAAGGCCAATTCACTGAATATGTTGAAGAAGGAATTAGGTAGATATCTGGACACTAAAGTCGTCAAAGGGGCTGGGGAGAGATCGAGACTATGGCGCTGAGATTGAGGATCAGGCATGATCATATTGAATGGTGGAGGAGGCTCGAAGGGCGAATGAGCTACTCCTGCTTCTATTTTTCTATGTTTTTCCACTCCTGTTAGATCTTACATGGCCCTCTCCTCACATAGCTTTTCATTCTCCTTTAATTTTCCCTTTAATATGTAAATTCAACTGTTTGATATGACTCTGAAACATCAAACTCTGAAAAGGAAGGTAAAAAATAAAATATTTTTCAGGCACATAAATAAAAATAGGAAGGCTGGGATGGAAATAGGACCATTAAGGGATAGATAGGATAATGCCACAGATAAGGATAGAGATAGGGCAGAAATATTAAATGATTACTCGACCCCTCTGGCTGTACGGCTCACAATGAATGTATGTAGTTAATACTAAATGTATCATTATTGTATTGAAGCACCTCAGAGTGCAACATGATGTAGGTTGATAACTCCAATACCATTGCACTGTCTGACTGTCATGTACAGATTGAAATGATTGTAATATTCATTAATTGTATTGATGCACCTCATGATCCCTGTTTAAAAGTTTAATCTGATTGCACCTTTTGTGATGGCAATTTAGAAATGTTTTGTAATGTCCTTTTAGATATTTTATGAATAAAGTATATTTTTCTAAATAAATTAATTGATTACTTAATTACAGTGTTTAACAGGGAGCTAGAACAGGTAGATATGATATTGAATGATGATCTAACTTTTCAGGTAAGTGCAATTAAAATAAGAGAAAAGGGATCGAATCAAACTCAAAGAGGATAAAGCCCTGGCCCAGAAGTTTCACACCCACACATTTAAAATAAATCTAGGGAATAGATAGCAGAGGTATTACTGCAGATTTGAAATATGTTTTTGAGGAAAAGGTGTAGTGCTAGAGGACTGGCAGAGAGCAAATGTAATTCATGTTCTTAAAAAGGCAGAACAGAATGTACCCAGGGAATAGTAGATCAGTCAACTAATGTTGGTGCTAGAAGAAATAATGCAATCCCTACTAGAGAGAGGAAGAACTTCTAACAAAAAGAAACAAATCATTAGCATGGATTTCAAAAAGGAAAATCTCTCTTGACCAAAGTTATGATTTTTTTGGAAGAGGTAACAGCGACAGTAGACAATGGTAATGTAGTAGATGCAAGTTACCTGGATTTTCAAAAGGCCTTTGACAATGCCTCTTACAATAGGCTACTGAATAAAGTCAGAGAATATGGAGTCAGCGGAGAAGGGAAGAATGGATTGCTAGCAGGTAGAAAGCAGAGGGTAGTTATTCAGAGTGGCAGAAAGTGGGAAATAGTATTTGACAAGGATCAGTACTGGGCCCACTGTTGTTGATAATTTGCATTAATGGTTTGAACTTCAGAATCAGAAACACAATTTATAAATGGATGACATGTGTCTATATATGTGCATGTGTGCTTGCGTGTGTGTGTGTGTGTGTGTGCGTGTGTGTGTGTGTGTGTGTGTGTGAGAGAGAGAGAAACAGTCAGTCAGTCAATACTGGGTAGGGAAAGGCTGAAGAGAAACAAACCAAGCAGGAGGGCTTCTTTTTGAAGGGATCAAATTGAAAATTAGGGAAGTTAAGCTAAATTTATTTCAAACATTGGTTAGATCATACTTACAGTACTGCACGTGGCTCTGGTCAATTTATTATTAAAAAGGATAGAGGAACTGGGGAGGCTGCAGAGAGGATTTAAAAAATTCTGCCATTTCCACAAACTCCAGCATGATGCCATCCCCCAAACGCATCCTCACTCCATCTCCCACCCCTGTCGGCATTCCGTAGGGACTGTTCCCTCTGGGACACCTTGGTCCAGTCCTCCATCATTCCCAACACCTCAGCCCCCTCCCATGGCACCTTCGCATACAATCACAGAAGGTGCAATGCCTGTCCCTTTAGCCCCCCCTACTCCTCACGGTCCAAGGGCCCAAATACTCCTTTCAAGTGAAGAAGTGCTTCACTTGCACTCCCTCAATTTGGTCTACTGCATTTGCTGCTCCCAATGATGTCACATCTACATTGGAGATACCAAACTTAGACTGGGTGATCGCTTTGCAGAACATCTTCGGTCTGTCTGCAGGCATGACCCAGACTGAGGTAAACGTCAATTCCTGTTCGACAGGTACTAGAAACTGTAATACTATTGTTTTCAAAATATAAACTTTATTCATAAAGTTAAGGTAAATTACACGACAGTTCCAATTTGACATCACATAAAGTGCAACACAGTTCTATGATGTTTAATGCCTGGCTATGACATTCTGAGGCAATTCAGTATGCTCACAAACAGTTTACAAATAGATTTACAATTCTCATTTCATATCAAACATTCCCTGGTACGTTGTCTGGGGAAAAGAAAATTAAATGATAAAACAGAAAATAATTGAGGGGAAAATGCACAAATATTGAAGAAAACCAGATACTGAGTTGCTGCACTGAGGCTCACTCACCTGTACATTATCTTACACAGTGCTCTCTCCCCCTCATTCACTGTGTGAACCACCTAGGGACACCGGGGAGCCTTGCTCGCCTGTACAGGTACATTATCTTGCACTCCATGTTGGTGATTTTACAATGATATAAAGGCATCAATTGCACATAAGTGATTGTGTAAACATGCTGTGGGTTCATTTATTGAGATGAGGAACATGGGAACAGATATACATGGATAGAAAGCTTGAAGGCATCAGCAGCAGAACTGACTGTTGTGTGCTCTGCTCAATATCAAAAGTGAAACTAAAGCTAGGTAGCATGACACATTTCCCTTCTAGTGATGATAGGCAGCTATCTCTTAAAGGCATATTACAGCATTCCTCCTTTTTAAAGATACTTTAACCCCTTCCAAAGAAGTGTAACTAATTACAATACATGTTCATGTTTAGTTACCATTACATCAGCGTATAGAACAGATGAATCTATGAGTCCCTGAAGGGTAAAGGCAATCTGCTGGTACACCCAGATCCTATGATGGTAACTTTATCTGGAGGTGTATTTAATTGCTCACAGTGACCTGCCCGATTCTGAGACTTGGATAATGTTTCTGGTTTCATTAGGGATCTTGTCCTAAAGTCAATAGGAATGTCCAGTGGTTGAGGAGCTGGAATAGATCTGATTTCTCCTCAGTTACGTCTCACCATTGTGCCTTTTTGTGTCATTACTTCATAGGACCCTGGTTCTGAACCAATCTTTGATGCCTCGGCTGGTTGCCACGTACCCTTCTGTGGGCCCCTGGATGTGAACTTGTCCCAACTGTAAACTTGGCAGCTCTGTACCCACATTTTTATCAAGACATTGGCCGTCTTCTCGTGCAGTTTTAAAACTTGCTCTCTAGTCTTTGAGACAGTAGAATGGGTAAGAATCCGTAAATTGGTATGCATTGGTCGACCTAACAAGATCTGTGCCAGTTATAGAATAATTCCACTTAAAGGTATCACTCTTGGATGTAACATTGCAATGGGTAGATCTTGCTTGGTCTGTCTACATTTGAGAATTAGGGATTTCACTGTGCAAGTCATTCATTCATCTGGGCCATTAGATCAAGCTAATATCAGGTCATAAAGATTCCAGTTTGATCGGCTGCCTGCCTTTAGAAATGACTTACCGGGAGGTGCCTGACTTGTCCCAATATGGCCAAAATGATCTTATGTGCTCGTGGAGATACTGAATTGAATCAGGCCATCCGTTTTCCACAGTTTCTGTAGTGTCACCTTTCACCATTTCTTCTTGTAGCTGCTAGCATTTGTTTTGCACAAAATGTTCTGGATAAATTGACAGACTTGCATTCTCCTGCAAGCGTAATGTTGCAGCTCACTTTTAATTGACAATTATGTCTAAAGATCCTGGATATTTCGCTTTTAGTTCATGATCTGAGGTGACAGGCGTCATTTATGAGTTTGATCTGCCTTGTGAGGTCTGATTGATTCCATGGATTGTTGCTCGTGTGAGGTCATGGCATGCTGATACACCTAGAGACTCTGGGCTGGAGTCTCCATGATGTAGAACATCTGTGTCACCAGGAGGATTGACTGTACTTACAGTCCAGGAGTATGATCCTGCACATGGAATTTGTGAGCTGTTGTATGCTGAGTGTTTCACAGCAGTGGGTTTTGCCATGTCTGCAGATATGTGTCTTTTAGAATTAGTAGGGGTAGCATGTTGGCACTTGCCCCTGTGTCAATCTTGACCAATAATGAATCCTTACCAACTTTCTTAGGGCAGCTAATTCGAATCTTGGCAAACACTTCAGATGGTGAGATGGCATCAATGCTTTCCATAAGATTGACGGTGTGAAATAGGTGCTCTTCACACTCCATCTCATTGTGCACATCGTCATTTTCTTGTTTGTCAATTGCTTCGTGTATATGTTTCTGGCGGGATACCAGCTGGCCATCCTCATTGCTGAAAACTACCTGTTGCAAGCGGGTTGTTTGGATCAGCACACGGCTCTTTGTAGCTGCATCAGCCTTTGCTCAAGTGCACAGCCTCTGCCAAAGGCCCTTTCTGCCACATGCCTTACAGAATCGATGAAAAGCTGGGAATTTCCTTGGTGCATGCAAAAGGCCACACCCTCCACATGTCCTGCTAGGTTTGGGTTTCCTAGTGAGTGCTTCAACAACTGGGTTGTACCTTGGACCTGTAAGTTTAATCAAACTGTGAGGATCGCTTTGTACTTACAACCATCCTCTTCAGCCGCTCTTGAATGCTACACCTTTTCAGCTTGTCTAACAGATCTTCCTGGAATCCTTCCATGGGAGTGGATGTGATCACCAACTCAGCAATTCTGCCTGCTAGCTCTGCATTTGAAAAATCACAGAACGTCCCCTTTTCTCTGCACCTGATGATGAAGTGGTCTATGGATTCTGTAAAAAAAACCAAAAATAGCTGGAAAAACTTAGCAGGTCGGACAGCATCTGCGAAGATGAATATGGTTGTAGTGTCGAGTCCGTATGACTCTTCATCAGAACTAAAGAAAAATAGAAATGAGGTGAAATATAAGCTGGTTGATGGGGCTGGGACAGGTGAAGCTGGATAGAGGGCCAGTGACAGGTGGAGGCAAAGAAGAGATTGCCAAACATGTCATAGACAAAGGGACAAAGGATTTTTATGGTAATGATATTATCTAAGGAATGTGCTAATGGTGGCATTAAGGGTAGAAAGCAAGACGAAGAAGTGACAAATGGCCCGAGTGGGTGTGGGGTGAGGGGAAGGGATCGAAATAGGCTAAAAACTGGAGATAAAACAATGGATGGAATAAATTTAACATTAATAGAAATTGGTGGGAAAAGGAAAATATATTTTAAAAATATATATTTTAAAAATGACAAATTATTAGAAAAAAGGGGGATCGGAAAGGGGCTAAGGATGGGGGAGAGAGGTCATGCGCTAAAGTTGTTGAACTCAATGTTAAGCCCGGAAGGTTGATAAGTGCCTAATCGGAAGATGAGGTGCTGTTCCTCCAGTTTGCGTTGAGCTTCACTGGAACATTGCAGCAGGCCAGGGACGGATATTTAGGCATGGAGGGTGTTGTCGAAATGACATGAACTCTAATTGATGAAGACAGAAGTTGAACCTGATTCTGCACCAGTCGCCCAATATCTTTTGGGAATCCTTTAGCTCTTCTGCTGTTGATCCTGACGTGTTCAGCCTGTGTAGACGACAATGATATTATCTTGCCCCCTCACATTCTGTGAACCAGATGCTGTTCAAAAGGGAATTGAATAAATAATAAAAGAAAAATGAAAAAGATCATTTCAGGAGCCGATTTGGCATTGGGAGTTAAAAGCCTAAAGACATTTTAGAAGCAGCTCGCTGCTGCAATGGGGGAATCATTTGTTTCTGGGTGAATGAATTTAAAAAGCGTCTCTTCCTCAAAACCGTTTCTCTTGCTTATGCCACCCTTTGCTGGCCGATGAACGTTAGTACACAAGCAGAGAGGAAATCATGATAAATGCAGTGAGTGCAGAGCGACCTCAAATGCCAACGTTAAAATAAAAGCAAAACACTGCGGATGTTGGCGATCTTGGACCTCGAAACGTTAACACTATTTGCTTCTCCATATACATGTGTCCTTTATGTGTTAATTTTTCGAGTACTTTGTAGTACATGCAACAACGGTCTCTGTTGGTGAAGAAATATGTTACAGTAAAATCTGACATTAATTAGTTAATCAGAGGAGAGCGCAAATGCAGTCCTCCCGCTCCCACAAATTTTACAGTCGAGAATCCCGCATTTGGGGACATCGCAGGTGTCAGCACACTCGAAGTGCAATGGGCTGACCTCGTCCTGGGAGAACAATATTTTTTTGGACAAATATACTTTATTCATTAAATATCTGGAAGAACATTACAAAACATTTCTAAATCGCCATCACAAAAAGTGCAATCAAATTCAACTTTTAGACATGGATCAAGAGCTGCTTCAATACAATCAATGAATATTACAGTTATTTCAATATGGTCATTACAGACAGTCGGAAAGTGCAATGGTATTGGAGTTATCAACATACATCCTGTTGCACTCTGAGGGTGCTTCAATACAATTATGATACATTTAGTATTCACTGCATACATTCAATGTGAGCCGGACAGCCCGAGGGGTCGATACAATTCCCAGTCTCTCGGTGCACTATGACAGAAAGGTCTTAGACAGCGACCTTTCCCTATTGCGCCTTTGCGGCGGCTGCTCCAAGCTTTAGTGTGTCTCTCAGCACATAGTCCTGGACCTTGGAATGTGCCAGTCAGCAACACTCGGTCAGGGACAACTCTTTGCACTGGAAGACCAACAAGTTTCGTGCAGACCAAAGAGCGTTGTTCACTGAGTTGATGATCCTCCAGCTGGAGTTGGTGTTTGTCTCGGTGTGTGTCCCTGGGAACAGCCCTTAGAGCACAGAGTCCTGTGACACAGCTCTGCTCGGGATGAACCTCGACAGAAACCACTGCATCTCTCTCCAGACCTTCTTTGTAAAGGCACTATCCACAAGGAGGTGAACAAAAGTCTCTTGCCACCCCCGTACCACACACAGCCACCTCGAGGGCAAGGTGCAGGGAGGGTGAGACTCCTGGCGTGTAGGAAGGATCTGATTGGGAGGCACCTTGGTGCCTTTTGGAAAGTTCTGGCGATGAACTATTCTGCCACATGACTTTGACAGTCTGCTTGGAGAACCATTGGACAGGATCCAACATCTCCTTTTCCTGCAGGGCCTCTAAAACATTACGTGCCGACTACTGCCTGATGGACTTGTGGTCAAAGGAGTTTCTCTGCATAAATTTTTCCACAAGGGACAGGTGGTACGGCACGGTCCAACTACTTGGAGCATTCCGCGGCAGCGTAGCCAGACCCATCCTTCGCAACACCGGGGACAGGTAGAACCTCAGCACGTAGTGACACTTGGTGTTTGCGTACCCAGGATCTACACACAGCTTGATGCAGCCGCACACAAAGGTGGCCATCATGATAAGGGCGATGTTGGGCACGTTTTCTCCCCATTATCTAGAGGCATCCCTGTGGACATGATTCATTTTCGAACTCCAGATAAAGCGAAAGATGGCTCAGGTGATCGCCATCGCTCAGGAGTCTGGAATGGGCCAGGCCTGCGCCACGTACAGCAACAGCGAGAGTGTCTCACACCTGTTGACCAGATTCTTACCCACAATGGAGAGGGAGAGTCGCTGCCACATGCCCAGTTTTCTTTCCACCATAGACACTCGCTCCTTCCAGTTTCTAACGCATGCCCCGGTCCCTCCGAACCATATCCCCAGCACCTTCAGGCCATCTGACCTGACGGTGAAGGGGACAAAGGATCAGTCAGCCCAGTTCCCAAAGAACATGGCCTCACTATTCCCATGATTTACCTTGGCTCCCCAGGCCAGTTCAAACTGGTCGCAGATGTTTATCAGTCTGCGCACCGACAGCAGAATAGAGCAGAAGACAGTGACATCGTCCATGTACAGGGAATCTTTGACCTGAGTGCCTCCACTGCCTGGGATCGTCACTCCTCTTATGCCCTGATGGACTCAGCAAAGGGTTCTATGCAACACACAAACAGAACAGGGAAGAGAGGGAAGCCCTGCCTGACTCCAGATTTAATTGGAAAACTTTCTGATTCCCACCCATTGATTTGAGACTGCGCTACTGATGTTAGTGTAGAGCAGTTGGATCCAGTTGCGGATTCCCTCCCCAAACCCCACTTTGCAGAGCACATCCACCATGTAGGTGTGCAATATTCTGTCAAAGGCCTTCTCCTGATCCAGGCTGATGAGGCAGGTATCCACACCCCTGTCCTGTACATAGGTAATCGTATCCCTGAGCAGTGCAAGGCTGTCCGAGATCTTCCTGCCGGGCACAGTGCAGGTCTGGTCAGGGTGGATCACCAACTGCAGAGCAGACTTGACCCAATTGGCGATGACCTTGGACAGAATCTTATAGTCCACATTCAACAGTGAGATGAGTCGCCAATTTGTAATTTCCTCTCTTTCCCCCTTGTGCTTGTAGATGAGGGTGATGATGCCTTTCCTCATGGATTCTGACATGCTACCAGCCAGGAGCATACTCTCGTACACTTCTAGCAGGTCTGGGCTGATCCAGTCCCACAGAGGCGAATGCAACTCAGCCGGTAAGCCATTGCTTCCAGGAGTCTTACACTTCTCGAAGGACTCAAGGACCTTAGTCAGTTCGTCAGGCGATAGCAGTTTGTCCAGGCTCTCCCGCTTGGAGCAACAGTTAGAACTTGGTGGTTGGGGTAAGGTTGCTGAGGAAGTTTTTGGAGTCGCAAAGATGTTGTTTATTGTAAAAGCTAAATGCAGCTCTGAAGAAGGGTCATAGAGACTCGAAACATTAACTCTGTCTTTCTCTCCACAGATGCTGCCAGGCTTGCTGAGATTTTCCAGCATTTTCTGTTGTTTCTGATGTTTTTTGTTTTTTGTCTCCAGGAGAGGCGATTAGAGCCCTGGGGAGTATCCGAGGAGAAAATTAAAAGGTCCGTTATTGGGGTTTATGTGGGGGTTATTGGCTTTCAGGATAATGTTAGTTGGGAAACAGGGGTGGTTATTGGGGTTCCGGGTAATGTTAGAGGGGACTGGGGGATTATTGGGGTTCAGGGTAATGTTATTGGGGGCAGGGGTTATTGGGGTTCAGGAAAATGTTTTGGGGGCACTGGTAGGTTATTGGGGTTCAGGGTAATGTTAGTGTGGACGGGGGTTATTGGTGTTTAAGATAATGTTAGTGGGGGCGGGGAATTATTGGGGTTCAGGGTAATGTTGTTGGGATGGGGGGTTATTAGGGTTCAGGATAATGGTATTGGGGGCACCGGGGTATTATTGGGATTCAGGATAATGTTCCTGGGGACACCGGGGTATTATTGGGGTTCAGGATAATGTTAGTGGGGACACGGCAGGGGGTTTATTGGAGGTCACGGTGTGGTCGTGGGGGTGATGGGGTGTGAGGCAGACTCGCTCAGCAGACTTCGCTGAGGAATGCTGCCTGCAGTATGGATATTCCCCATTTGGTGGCGCCACTCCCTCACCTCTCAGGCTGTCTCCTCATTTTGCTTTCTCCAAAACTCAGCCATCCTCACTGCAAAACAGTCCCGGCCTGTTCCCAAGGCATTCTCAACGCTTCACTCAGTTTGTCTCCTTCAATATTTTTTTTAAAAGAGAAGTCATTTTCTCCCTTCCTTTCTGGTCCCACCCCTCTGTGCCGCCCAAATTTCTCTTTGAATTGCTGGGTGGCCCTGGGGTTAACCCCCACTGGTTTTGAGGTTAGGTTGGAGAAGCTAGGCTTGTTCTCCCCGGAGCGAAGGTGGTGGGTCTAATAGAGGTGGACAAGATTATGACAGGTTTAGATAAGATAGGCAAAGGAAGGCCGCTGCCATTAGCTCCCATATACAAGGACTAGTGTCTGTAAGTGTGGCGGGAAGCAGAGACAGAGATTCCGTTTGACTGAGGATCTGACAGGCCACTCGCTTCGTTCCCCTGTAGACTAGTGAGGACGGGGATGATGTGTAACAGGGACTTGGCAAGAGATGGGATATAAGCGGTAGAGTTACAGATGAACTGAAGTTTATGTTGGGCGGTGGGCGGGTTACTGGCGATGAGAACATTGTAATAGTCAGGACTGGAGTCAGAGTGATGGCTGAGTGTGTCAGTCGGGCTGAAGTCTGGGCAAAGCTGGACAATGTTACAGGAATGGAGTTTTTGTGATCACAGGGTCAGCAGTTCATTTCCGGGTTGGAGCATAATCGATATGTGTGAAAGACAGCGCACTGATTAACTAGCCTAATATAGTGCAAATTAATAATGTTGTCTTATCTCTTCGTTCATTATCTTCCATTGAATCAGTGTCAAAACTTGGATAGAATCCAAAAGTGCTGTATCCTCAAGAACATTTCACTTTTGTGAAAACAGGTTTTGTAACTTATGGCGCAAACAATAATTTTCACTTGGAAGCATATACTTACGCAAAGACGTGTGGCAGGTCAGAATATTGGAAAGAATATAAAGAACAGCAAAGAATGACAAGAAGATTAATAAGGAGAGATAATTAGAGTATGAGGGAAAGCTAGCTAGTAATACAAAGACAGGTAGTTAGAATTTCTATAAATATTTAAATAAATTAGTTAACAATGTGAGTGTTGGTCCTCTAGAGAATGAGTGTGGGGATTTGATAATGGAAAGTAGGGAGATGGTGGATGAATTAAACAATTTTGCTTAGGTCTTCACTATAGCGAACACAAGTAACATCCTGGAAATAGCTGTAAATCCGGAAATGGAAGGAAGGGAGGAACTTGGGAAAATTACAATCACCAGGCAAGTGGTATTGAGCAGATTGTTGGGGCTGGGGGCTGACAAATCCCCAGTTCCAGATGGACTTCAACCTAAGGCCTTGAAAGAAGTGGCTAGTGAGATAGTTGATGCATTGGTTTTAATTTTCCAAAATTCCCTAAATTTGGGGAAGGTTCCAGTAGATTGGAAAATAGTGAATTTTACTCCTTTATTCAAAAAGGGAGGGCGACAGAAAGCAGAAAACTATAGGCCAGTTAGCCTAGTATCTGTCATGGGGAAAATATTAGAAGCTATTACTAAAGATGTTATAGGAGGGCACTTAGAAAAATTCAAGGCAATCATACAGAGTCAACATGGTTTTGCAGAAGGGAAATCATGTTTAACCAATCTATTAGAGTTTTTGAAGGAATCACATGTGCTGAGGATAAAGGGGAACCGGTGGATATACTGTACTTAGATTTCCAGAAAGCATTTGCTAAAGTGCCACATCAAAGGTTGTTGCAGAAAATAAAAGCTCATGGTGCAGGTGGTGACATATTGGCAAGGGTAGAAGATTGGCTGGCTAACAGGAAGCAGAGAGTAGGCATAAATGGGTCTTTTTATGGTTGGCAGGATGTGACGGGTAGTGTGCCACAGGGATCAGTGCTGGGGCCTCATCTGTTTACAATTTATATAAATGACTTGGATGAAGGGACCAAAGGAATGGTTGGTAAATTTGCTGATGACACAAAGATAGGTAGGAAATTAAATTGTGAAGAGGATGTAATGAGGCTACAAAGTGAAACAGATAGGTTAAGTGGGCAAAGATCTGGCAAATGGAGTATGATGTGGGAAATTGTGAAATTATTCATTTTGGCAGGAAGAATAAAAAAGAAGCTTATTATCTCAATGGTGAGAGATTGCAGAGCTAAGATTCAGAGGTGTCCTTGTGCATGAATCACAAAATGTTAATATGCAGTTACAGCAGGTAATTAGGAAAGCTAATAGAATGCTATCATTTATTGTGAGGAGAATTGATTACAAAAGTAGGGAGGTTATGCTTCAGTTGTACAGAGCACTGGTGAGACCATATCTGGAGTATTGTGCACAGTACTGGTCTCCTTATTTAAAGAGTGTCGTAAAAGAGTTAGAAGCATTTCAGAGAAGATTTACTAGACTAATGTCAGGAAAGGGAAGGCTGTCTTATGAGGAAAGGCTGGACACGTTAGGCTTGCATCCACTGGAATTTAGAAGAATAAGGGGTGAATTAATTGAAACCTTTAAGATCCTGAGGGGTCTTGACAGGGTGGATGTGGAGAGGATGTTTCCTCTTGTGGGAGAATCTAGAGCTAGGAGTCAATGTTTAAAAATAAGGTGTCTCTCATTTAAGACAGAGGTGAGGAGAAATTTTTTTCTCTCAGAGGGTGGTGAGTCTTTGGAACTCACTGCCTCAAAAGACGGTGGAAGCAGAGTCTTTGAATAGTTTTAAGGCAGAGATGGATTGATTCTTGATTAACAAGGAGGTGAAAGGTTATCGGGGGTCAGGCAGGAATATGGGGTTGAGGTTACATTCAGATCAACCATGATCTTATTGAATGGCAGAACAGGCTCGAGGGGCTGAGTGGCCTACTCCAGCTCCTAATTCGTATGTAGGTTCTAAGAAAATATAAATAAACAAAAGCATGAACAGGAAACTCAAATGTGGAAGATTGGTTATGCATTTCCTTGGAGCCTGTCCTGCAGAAAAGAATTAGCAATTTTAATTCCTTTTATACTTCAGAATTATCGGATTTAAGGTTTTGTTAGAAATGGGAGAGACAACGTGACATTTCTACTATCAACAAATACCGCTTATCCAAAATTAGCTCACCAGTTACTCCAAGTATCCTATCTCCTCTGGACCCAGTTCACACAGACGCTGAACCCCATCTGACTCATCAGCCTTTCACACTGACGTTGAATCCCTTTCTCACCTAAATCTCTGCACAGATCCACATTAAGAGGGACCACGTCAGGTTATTTTGAGCTAGTAACCCGGGACAATTGCCAAAATGATGCTGAATTATAACCAGCATTGCGATGTGAAGCTGGGAGCTGGGTTTTGACTGGCAAACCAGCTTCACATGGGTCCTCAGAGAGAGGAGACTGGGTGGAAAAGGTACTCAGGTCTAAGAGGCTCCTGGCCAGGGTGCTCACCAAATGCACCTTACATTTTTTCTGCAATTTAAAATGCCACCGATGATTCTGCAATGTTTTCTTGCTGAGGATCACAAGTCACCTTGCTCAACAAATGTCAAATATTACAAGTCATGACTTGATCGTTTTTACCCATTAATTCAACAAGATCAGTGTTCAATGTTTTGGGTTTGAATTACTTGGGTGGGGGTGGGGTGATGGTGGTGGAGGAGGTGGAATTATCTATACAGTCAGGCTTTCTTTAAAATCGGAGTGTGCTACTTGGAAGAAATGCATCTCAGTTTCAGAATGTACAGTGGGACAATGATGTGACAAAAATGAAGCATCCTGGGCAAAAGGAAAGGATGTCAAATGCTAGGCCCGTGTTCCCGCGGAGTAGTTTTGTTCAGGGCTACTGACTGTCCCTCAGAGGCGGACTGACTGTGGGGAAATTTCCGCCAGTGCCTCTCGAAACGCTGAATGCCTGTGTCTGAATGTTGCCCCCTCCCGGGCTCTGCATCCATCCACTGCTCCTTCCATCACAGCCTCATCTGTGACTGCTTTCTCTGGCCTCATGTAACCGCACCCTCCCCAATTGTTTCAGTGATCAACACACACCTCTGCTCTGGTGATACACCCCGAGGAAAATGCTAACAGCAGCTGAGGAGACAACCAGCAGTTGTTAAGGGTGCTAAGGACAGGCTGACTGTCCTTGGTTGTGCCAATGCAGCCAGCACATGCAAATGTAAATTGTCTGTAATTGGGAAGAGCAAATGTCCCAGATGCTTCAAAAGGATTCGGACATTACCTGTTCACTATTCTGCCAATGAGGGTAACCAGGGACATGTTTTCTGATTGATTTCACAACCATTTTGTACCAGAGGCATGTTGGGTAGCTGTGAAATCATGTTGCTCCTGGACAATGGTTAAGCACATTCTCCTGCTGAACTCTTGGTGAAGAACAATGTTTTCGCTGTTTACTTTTCCCCCAAAGTAACGTCATTAACTCAGTCAATGGACCAAGGTAATTTTCGGATCATGAAATGTAAATATAAAGACTCCTTCTTGAATAGTATATTTGGCGCTATGACAGAGGCCTGGGGGGTGGAAGGCTTCCAAAAGGAGTTTACAGTTTTTAAAATATTCACTCATGTGACGTAGGCATCACTGATTAGACCAGCCTTTATTGTCCTTGTTCAGAGTCACATGTAGGCCAGGTGAGGACAGCAGATTTGCTCCCCTAAAGGACATTAATGAACCAGATGGGTCTTTACAACAATAAGCAATGGTTCCATGGCTATTATCAGACTTTAAATTCCCCATTTTGATTGAATTTAAATTTCACCATCTGTCTTGGTGGGATTTCAACCTGGGTCCCCAGAGCATGGCCTTGGGTCACTAGAGTATTAGTCCAGTGACAATACCACTATACCACCAGCTCCCCCTGACACCATCTATGTATCTGCTAATGTGTGGTGCCTTGTTGATAAAGACACCGAACCACGGTGGGACAACCTTTGGCCTGCAACAGTGTTCATCGAAACGATAATATTGACAAAGAACTTTGAAGATTTTCATGTGAACAAGGGAAAAAATTCTGGTAAACTAGCTCCTTGAGTATTCTAGATGCATATGAATGGAATGTGTGAATACACTGGAGGCTGAGGATATTGAAGAAGTGTTTAACACCGTTAACAATGCTCTCAATGTGCATTCTTCGACTGACAGGGAGATTGCAGGAATGGTGTTACATCAAGATCAACTTGATAAATACAGTGTTGATGAGTGAACCCAGTAGAGAAAGTGTCCATGGATGATATTCTTAAGATGTGTGACAGGTTGATAGATGCACTCGAAGAATGTGCAATTATAAGTGAGCAAGAAATAATGTCAATCAAAAGACAAACTTATGAAAGAAAAGCCAATGTTGATGATGCAAATGAAGCTGGGGAAAGTATTCAAGAATGCCTCCCAGGAGAGAACATCGACACTCTGAACCCTCTCCTACAAGCAGAATTGCCATGGATGGGTAGTATGACAGGTACCCTGCATTTATTATTCAGTGATACATCTTACTTTCCTGGCCATTTTATTCAATTTAGGCTTGGACTATTGTAATGTAAGTAGGCCCAGTTCCATATGTGGTATCCTGAAAATCAAAATTATCTGAAATCCAAAATGCGATTGGCCCCGAGGATTTCGGATAACAGATACTCAACCTGTAGAATATTGCAGAATGAAATTCTAGCTATGCTAGAGATGAATGATTCAAAATACCACACAGTTGAAAATAAAATGCCTACTGCCCGCCGGCAGCAAAATGTTTCACTTAAAAAGCAGTTTTACTACCATATATGTCTCAGCGATTAGCTGATGGAATCAAACAGCCTGTTCCTTTGGTTGCTCATAATAGGCAGAGTACAAAACCAGCCCACACTTGCAAAACTGTCCGATGTGATCCCGTGATTGGGCAGCACTTACTGAACAACCTTGAATGTGCTAATGACTACACTGATGACCAATTTACGATAACAATCTCAAATATGATGTCAAACTTGAACTGTTTTCTTTTGCAAATTTTTATCAATAAAGTATATTTTTTGGGAAGAAGTTGGTTGGTTCCTGGATCTATTTCAGCTGTTGTGTGAGTGACTTACCATACACCGTATGTTAATCCCAGATCTACGAGCTAGAGGTTCTGTCAAAGACTGCAGCAGGTTTGAGACATGAGGTTTAGTGATATTTGTAATGTTGGGTAGCCAAATGAAGAATGAATGCTTCAGCTAAGGAATGGTTCGATTGCACAGAAGTGTGGGACTCACATCACTTAGAATAACAGTCCCAGCTTCTCTAATCTATCCACCTCAAGTTCCTCAGCCCTGGAATCATGGTCGTGAATCTTTTTTGCACCTTCTCTAAAGCATTCGTCATGGCTGGGCATCCTTCTAAACATGTAAGATGATAGCCATGCAGCACATCCATTGGAGGTGGCTGTAGTGCAATTGGAAATGTACTATATGACCAGACACTCCTATGTTGAATGTCAGGAATCCAGCAACTGACTGGGAAAAAAAGGGAAGCTGCAGACACAACATCCTGGAAAACTCCTGCCCTGGCCACTCTGAGTCAACCTGCATGCTCCAGATGGCCTGCAACTGATCATGGACAAGATAAAATCAATTGCAAACCCTCATCCTTCTCATTTGACTGCAGACTCCAGAAGGAATTGCATTACTCCAGTATGACATGATCACCATGTGCAAGTGCGCGCACATATACACTCAAACAATGTAGCAAAATGCTGGGAATCTGAAAAAAAACTGAAAGCTCTTGGAAACACTTAGTCAGCATCTGTGGAAAGGGAAGCAAAACTGAATGGTTCAGGTCAATGTAACTTGAGGAAGACGAGGAAATAAAATATATTTGAATGTGTAAGTGGAGACTATAATTGCTATTACCTTATTGTGATTTAGAGCAGAGAGAAGATTAAAGAGTGAGTCCGAGCCAGAAAACAGCTAGAAGGGAGGGCTGTGTGTGTGTTTGTGTTGGATACATTGCAACAGAAAAGAGTGGGCCTGGTTTCTAAACCAAACATTGCTCTATCTTCATTAATGTCCCTTCTTTTCATTTATAATTCTGACTCTTTCCACACTCTGTTCACAGCCATTTCTCAGAATAAGATTTGGGCATTGCTGTTGTGACAATCCTTGGCCAGACCCTGGGATGTGGGGGAGATCTGGTTAGGGACTAATAACGTTTTGTAGATAAAGGTTGAGATTCAAGACACTTTCTTTTGGAATAAAGCCACGAGATTCCTTGGATTTTGAACAAACAAAAACAAATATTACTACACAAGTTCAGAAAGATAAAACATTTTCAAATCTGTCTTACACTCTAACATTCAGGGTAAGTATGCGGTACATGTGAATTAACAGATGAACTGTGGTCGAACACACCACACTACAGAGTAAATGGCAGAGGCAACCAAGACACAGCCCATGGATTTCTCAAGAACCCACCCAGACATCAGTAAACACCAGTCAAACAATCTCATTAAAACTCTGCCCCATGAGGGATTCCCAGCTCCACCTTTGAAGAACTCTCCTTGGAATTCTCTCCAAAAGTCACTCCCACTTGGGCACTTCAACAATAGCCCACCTTACAGGGTTTCAATCTCACCTTCTGAGATTCATTCTCCCTGGATTCCCCAGTACAGTCCAACACTAGCTCACAAGCATACTTTCAGATCTATGGCCATGCCAAGCAGAGTACCACTGCCTACAGCCCACTTAAGGTCTGCTCCCCACAGCTTTCTTTAAATTGACTGAGACCTGTTCCTGTCCCTGTGTCTGTGACACTTGCAAGCTGACTTCTTGAAACTGACTGCTTCAAGACGAGCTGTGTACTGAGCCTTGAACTTAGCTGGGGACCTATCAAAACACTCCCAATAGGGTCCCACCCTTGTTACTCAGCAGGAATCATTGTAACAGGCATTGGAACATCCTGCACCTTTTAAATATTACAATCTACACAGACTGCAAATTTAGCCCCCAGGGAGACAAAAGATCAATGCATTTCATGACACTGTGCAGCATGTTGTCCAGAGGTGGTGTGACTTCCATGCTGCTTGCTTGCACCATACCATCTATTCTTGTTTCCCTTTTTCCATGTACAGCTTTGTTTTTACATACCTGTGAAATGGGTTGGTTAGTTTTATTACAGTCTTTTATTGTATTTGAAATGTTGTACAAATATGATTGTGTTAGACATTGGAAAGGCTGGTATTGGTGTTTTCCTTCTTGCAATGGTCACTTATTTAACACATGGTGGAATATCGATAATAACTTCATGGTGAACTGTTTTGTGGAACGTTGTAAGCCTGCTCAATTAACTCGAGTAACTGCACCTCATCGTTCAACTTGTACGTTACAGCCTTCTGGGATCAACATTGAGTTCAATAACCTTAGATTCAGCATCTGCAATATTTGGCTTTGATATTATTGGTTTCAACAATCTTAGATCATAACCTCTGCCTCCATCTTGTTCTAGTTTTTGCTTTGCTGGATTAGTCTTGTCTCTTTATACCTTCTTTGCATTCAGGTGGTTGTTACATAGTCTCGTCTGGACAGTTTTGCTCCTCCTAACTATACCCATTTACCACTCTCTTTGGCTGTTGCATCATGAAATCTTGTAGTATTTAATCTCCCCTGTCCTGCATAGACCTTCCCTTTTGTTCTTCCTGCCCTTTCCACTGACTTAATAGCTCCTCCATTTCTATCTTTCAACAGTTCTGATGAAATCCCACCTCGATCTGAAACGTTAACTCGACCTATTTTGTTGTGTGTGTGTGTGTGTGTTACGGTTTCTGTTGACGTTTCCCTGTCCTTACACACTGCGCCATTATCAGACATCAAGCCTTTGCTTAACTTGAGAAACGTCATTTTTTGCCCCATTCGACAATGTTTTTTGCAAATCCGATTTTCCAGCCCTTCTGCAATGTAACCGCGGCTCTGCCGCTTCATGATTGAAATGTTCACCAAAACATTTTTTTTGTGTGCAGGAGTTGGAGATATTGTTGAAATAAAATTGCGCTTTGTCTGGGCTGAAGCTCCGACTTTCGTTTCTACTCTTGTTCTGTTTGCTGCCTTTTTGCTCCAGAGTCTGGACGGTGGCCCAGAGTTTATTATATCCCCAAAGGAGCAACAGAGCAAATCGTGTTCCAACTGGAGGGGATTCCTGCAGCTTTTAGGTCTGATCGTGTGCCATTTGAAAATGTTACTGTATTTACCTTGGGATTAGTTTTTCCCCCTCCCTCATTGGTCAGCATTTTTAAAATCTCTGCCCCCCCCTCCCCCCTCTCTCATTGTTCAGTAGTTTTTTTTTGTGTCTCTAGCTGAGTGTCAACATCTGTTTGTGGAGGAGCTTCCACCAAGTGGGGAAATCAAGGGTGGGGTAGAGAGGAATCCAAAGGCCAGGAGATCAATGTGCAATTTGACAGCCTGGGCCACTCTGTCACTCCCAACACCTCATCCCCTTCCCACAGCACCTTCACATGAAATTGCAGGAGGTGTAACATCTGCCCCTTCACCACCACTCTCCGCAATCACCTCTTCCAGGTGAAGCAGCATTTCTCTTGCACTTGATTCACTTTAGTCTATTGCATTCGCTGCTTACATTGGGGAGACCAAAAACAGAATGGATGACTGGTGTGCGGAACACCTTTTCTCAGTCCACAAGCAGAAACCCCAACCTTTCTGTCGCTTGCCGTATCAATTCACCATCTTGCTGTCATTCTCTGTCCTCGGCCTGCACAATGTTCCAGTGAAGGTCAAGCAAACTGGAGGAAAAGCACCTCATCTTCCGATTTAGGCACTTCACAGCCTTCTGGACTGATCATTGAGTTCAACAACTTCAGACCACGAACTCTGTCCTCCATTTGGATTTTTTTTGCCGACGCCACCCACCCAACCCCAAATGCCAGTCTGTATCTTTTTGTTAAGTTTTGCTTTCAGGAAGTGCTGACCGTTGTTCTGCTATTAATGCATCATCTTGCTTCAGACAGGGCTGATCATTCTGCTGCTCCCAACATCGGCTTTGGTCTCTAATACTATCATTACTACTCTCTTTGTCATTTAATCTCTCCTCATCTGCTACTTTGCTCCACCTGCTGCACACCATCTTCCACCAAATCTTTCCAACAGCATAAAACCCATCACATTTTTACCTCTCCAGCTCTGTAGAAGTCTCATGGATTCAAACGTTAACTCTGTTTCCCTCTCGTTGTTGTCAGACCTGCTGTGTATTTTCAGCATTTTCTGTTTTGATTTCAGATTTCTAGCATGTGAAGTTTTTTGTTTTTATATTAGTCTGGTGAACCTCTGTTGCCTCCAGCTATGGCAAGTATATCCTTCCTTCGATAAGGAGACTAAAACTGTGCACAGTATTCCAGATGCAGTCTTGCCAAGGCTCTCTACAGTTGCAGCAAGTTATCCTTCCTACATGTAGATTACATGATTATTGCAGTCCTTTTCTTACACACGCCATTTATTTTTTTTACCATGTACTCTGTCCTATAGTGTAACAACTGTTAGTGGGCTTTTAAACTACTCCCACAAGTGACCTCTTAGTTCTCCTATTTCTTATCTCTACACAAATTGATTTTGCATCATATTTATTGAGCTAAGGTCGTGTCTCTCTCTATTGTAGGAATATCATCCATATTTAACAGAGCTACCTCACCACCTGTCCCCAGCTTCCTGTCTTTCTGAAGGGTCAAATCCCCTTTCATAATCAGGTCCAGGCCTTGGGCACCCTGCAATCAACTACTGGCCATCAGGTCATACAGATTTACTTCTGTTTGTGCTCACAATTCCTCAATTTTGTTCTGAATCTTGCGCACATTCAGATGCAGAGCTTTTAATTTGTCTTTTCTACCATTTTTGTAATCTCTGGCCTTATCTGCTGGTACACCCTTGTCCCTTCCTGCCACACTGGTTACCATTACTCAAATTGCGACCCTGCTCTATTACCCTGTCGTTTCCCTTTAATTTACCACATGTCCTCTCACATGTCCCCTCCCCCCGCCCACTATACAGTGTAGAGGCCTCTCTACTGCCTTAATTATACAACTTGTCAGAACACTGGGCTTAGCATGGTTCAATTGAAAACAGTTGGATACTTATCATTAGATTTCCACTTACAAATCCTCGGATTTGAAGAAGCTGAAACCATGTGCACATTTCATTTCTGAATAGATTAATTTCAGTTTTTCTGAACCTGTTGACATGTTGTCCCTCAGCCTCCTTTAGCTTCACCCCATGATTGGGTGTAGTAAGAGGGAACCAAAGGAAGTTCATGGGGGTGAAAGACACGAGATATGAAGGTTAAATGCTGCCTTAATCTCATATCTTTCCATTAATAAGTATTCCTTGACGTGTTTGAGAGTGATATAATTATTAGCAAGCTGGCTAACAGGAAACATTGCAGGAGTTAAAGATAGTTACTCTGGCAAAAGATGGGATTGGTGTTGTTACCATTACATTTTGGGTTGGTAATTAAAAGTAATGCATTCCGCAAATTTTGAAATTGTAAGGGATGCAAGGGATGCAGTTAATACAGTGCAGCACCTCAACAAAACACAGGAAGACATTAATGAACTTTCAAGATGCGCATGTAAGTGCCAGATAATAGATGAGTGTGAAGCGTACATTTTAGTGTGAAGAATAAGAAGGCCACATGCTCGTTGGAAGGTCAGTGTCTAAGTGAGGTTCCATAACAGGAGATCTGGGAGAAGAGATAAATCACAGAATTGTTACAGCACAAAAGGAGGCCATTTGGCTTATTGTGTCTGCACCAGCTCTGTGAATGAGCATTTCACATAGTGCCATTCTCCGACCTTCTCCCTGTAACCATGCACATTTGTTTTTTTTTCAAATAATCAATAATCCCTCTTGAATGCCTTGATTGAACCTGCCTCCACCACACTCTCAGGCAGTGCATTCCAGACCCTAACCACTCATTGTGTGATTTTTTTTTTCTCATATAGCATTTCTTCTTTTCCCAGTTACTTTAAATCTGTGTCCCCTCATTCTCAATCTTTCCACCACTGGGAATAGTTTCTCCCTATCTGCTCTGTCCAGGCCCCTCTTGATTTAGAATACTTAAATGAGATCTCCCCTCAGCCACCTATTCTCCAAAAGAGAAAAGAGTCCCAACAACTCCAATCTACCTTCATAACTAAAGTCTCTCATCCTTGAAATAATTCTCGTAAACCTCTTCTGCACTCTCTCCAATGCCTTCACATCCTTTGTAAAATGCGGTGCCCAGAGCTGTATGCTGTACTCCAGTTGAGGTCTAACTAGTGTCTTATACAAGATAACCTCCTTGCTCTTGTAGTCTGTGCCCCTATCAAGAAAGCACAGGATACTGTTTGCTTTATTAACTGCTCTCTCAGCTTGTCCTGCCACTTTTAATGACGTGTGTACATGTACACCCAGGTACCTGTGCTCCTGCATCCCCTTTAGAGTCACTGACTACAAGTCCTGCAAGTAATGATCATAGGGGTAATGAGAGCATAAGAAAAAACAAACCCCACACTAGGATTTATTTGTAGAAGGATAGAATTGAACAACAGAAATTCTGGTAAACTTGTAGAATCTTGGTTAGTCCATGCTTGAGCATTTCTGATCTCCACAATATTCAAATGATTATCAAGAGCCTAAGGAAGGTGTGAAAAATATTTACAAGGACAAATGAAAAGGACATTAAGTATGGTGGAGGTATGCACTCAGTGTTAAACTAGATTATTACATTTATTCAATTATTCATTATAACATTTTATTCAATAGAATTTTGAAATCAGGTGTTCTTCAATATTCCAGAGACATTTCAAATTTTGTGTATTTTTGATGGCAACGATCTGGATCTTTATGGACTTCAAAGCAAAGACTATTGTGAGATAAGACAGAATCAAAGGATTCTTCAAAAATTCATGGATTGTAAACTGCCTATATTGATCTCAATCAAAAACTGATCAATGTTTCTTCGGCATGGCTTATCTGTGTACAAATGTTTGTCCAAATCCATTTATTTTAAGTGCTGCAGCTAGCAAGACAGAAACTGCATGAAAAAAAAACAATCCCTATCATCGGGAATATCAATTTTGTTATAGTTGTGGCTCCTTGCTAAAGGCCACAAACCGTGATAATCGTTTGACACAGTTCATGACGATTGTAAATAACTGCAATGGTATTTGGTGGTCCATCTGTGCGTTGTACATCATCTGGTTGAATTGTAGCTATAATTTCGGATGGACAATGAGTTATTGCTTTCTATAGGTCAGCATTTTCCCAATGGCTCTCCCAATCCATACAGGTTATTGTATCCTTGTACAATGTGTTGTTTTGTTTGAGCCATCTGAGAGCCTCCATGACTTTGGTCTCCTGTACTGGTGCATACACTGTCTTTTTTAAAAACAAGCTTTCATTTCAATTTGAGTGGTACAACATTAGCATTTTGTGGCAGTTTCAGTAAACGGATTTCATTCACTGTTGATGGTACATTGACAGTACTACAGTAACTTGCCTTCTGACCTTTTTGTAAAGAGTATCATAAAAGGGGATGCATTGGCTAATCAATCTGATTTGAGGGGGTCTGAGATTTTCTAACTCGGGAGGCACCACGTCCAGTGATGATTCATTTACCTATGTGTAGTTGTGTAGGTATCTATCGTGTCTTAAGAGCAGTGTGACATGCGTTACAGATCCTTGATGTTCCATGTGTTTGCAGGTTCACAGTTTGAGGTTACGTTCAATGGACACTTTGTATGTCTACTTATGCTCCTTCATCTCATTGTTCAACAAATGCTGTCCAATCGCAGAATCAAATCTAACGTTAGTCATTATGTTCTGAGTTATTGTTACCAAAACTACAGATTGTGTAAGAAAAAACAATGTTTGACTTTCTATTTTTTAAAAAAGGACAGTACAAAGGATAGGAGAATGTTTCAGTCATTGATGAGTGAGTTAGATACTGAAGCAGTCCATGTCCAGATGCAGCAAGACCTGGACAATATGCAGGCTTGGGTTGACAAGTGGCACATAATAAATTGCACCGCAGAAGTGCTAGGCCATGACCACCTCCAACAAGAGAGAATCTAACCATCGCCCCTTGACATTCAATGGCATTACCATCAGTGAATGCCCATACTATCAACATCCTGGCGGTTACCATTGACCAGAAACTGAACTGGGCTAGCCATATAACTACCGTGACTATAAGAGCAGGTCAGAGGCTAGGAATTATGCAGCGAGTAACTCAACTCCTGACTCCCCCAACTCACTAAGACTGCTCAGACAGCACCTTCCTAACCAACAACCACTACCATCTAGAATGACAAGGGCAGCAAACACATGGGAACATCGCCACCTACAAGTTCCCCTCCAAGCCACCCACCATCCTGACTTGGAAATATATGGCCCTTCCTTCACTGTCACTGGGTCAAAATCCTGGAATCCCCTCCCTAACAGCACTGTGGATGTACTTGCACCACAGGGACTGCAGTGGTTCAAGATGGAAGCTCACAACTACATTCTCGAGGGCAATTCAGGATTGGCAATAAATGCTGGCCCAGCCAGTGACACCCACATCCCAAGAATGAATAAAATAATTTGCCTGGGTTTGTATATACACTGTATAACTCCTGCCAACGCAAGGTGGGTTCCAATCGCGCTTCACTGCATCTATACTCGTCTACGTGCAGAAATCCACCCTCATAAATAGTGATAGCTTAATTTCCGTGTATCCCCAATATGGCAACACATTTCTTGGGTTTGTGAGGTCCAGGGCTTTACGTCTAAACCTACTTGGTTTTGACTTCAACCTTTTGTGGTCTGTCAGGCTCTGATTTTTAGCAAAGTTTGTGGAGATTAGTGTTCGCTATTAAAGCAAAGGTGCAATTGTAAGGAGCATTTTAGATTTGTGAAAGAAATTATGATTCAAGGTTGGGTGAGTTGTTTTCATGGGGCCGTTGTTTAACCTGTGAGCATTAATGAGCGCGCATGCGCTCTACTGTGCAGTGCTCCCTATAAAGACTGGCGGCGCCACTGAAGCTGTGAGAGGAGCAGGGGCTTGGTGGCGGCACAGGGACCGGGAGAGGAGCAGGGGCTTGGTGGCGGTGCAGAGACTGGGAGAGGAGCAGGGACTTGGTGGCGGTGCAGAGACTGGGAGAGGAGCAGGGGCTTGGTGGCGGTGCAGAGACCGGGAGAGGAGCAGGGGCTTGGTGGCGGTGCAGAGACTGGGAGAGGAGCAGGGGCTTGGTGGCGGTGCAGAGACCGGGAGAGGAGCAGGGGCTTGGTGGCGGTGCAGAGACCGGGAGAGGAGCAGGGGCTTGGTGGCGGTGCAGAGACTGGGAGAGGAGCAGGGGCTTGGTGGCGGTGCAGAGACTGGGAGAGGAGCAGGGGCTTGGTGGCGGTGCAGAGACTGGGAGAGGAGCAGGGGCTTGGTGTCGGTGCAGAGACCGGGAGAGGAGCCGGGGCTTGGTGGCGGTGCAGAGACCGGGAGAGGAGCAGGGGCTTGGTGGCCGAGCAGAGACCGGGAGACACTCCCGGATGGGAGACCTCAGCCTCTCCATTAGGCTGATGGACGCAGGAGGTTAGGATGTAAAATGTCGATGGGAAGCCGAGGATCCGGGTGGGAGGCCCCGCTAACCGGGAGTTGGAAATGTGGAAATGTTGTTTTGAGACCGCAAGTTGAGCCTTGGCGACAATTCCGGGCCCCGCCCCCGATTTTCGGGCCCCGCCCCCGATTTTCGGGCCCCGCCCCCGAATTCCGGGCCCCGCCCCTTGCCCAATCAGAGGTTTTAATTGAGAGAGACACAGTTAACGCATCGAGTCAGAAATGATGAGGAGTCGTTCGGAGTCCAAGTGTTAACTGTGTCTCTCTCTCTCCGCAGATGCTGTCGGGCCTGCTGAGTTTTTACAGCTATTGTTGTTTTTCTTCTAGATTTCCAGCATCCGCAGTATTTTGCTTTTATCTTAGAGGTTTTAATGGACGCGCTTGAGGTTTCAATCAGATCAGCCATGATCTTCACCTGAAGGGTGACCCATTAGAGCTTTTTAAAATTGAGAAGTTTTAATGGATACAGAGATAACATTTCCTATAGTGAGGAAGGGCTGATTCAGTGAGCCATTGCCAGGTCTGGCCAGACCACCCAAGGCTGTATTGAGTCCTGCTCTCCATTGTTAAAATAACTATTGAATCATAGCCAGAGAATCACTATTCAAAGACCATCCAAGAATGCAAAAGGAGCAGCAATGACATCTTGGACTAAATAGCCATTCGTGTTGTCAATGTAAGAGGGGAAACGTTTTATGCTGGATACATCCTAACATATGACTTGCATCTCACTATCTGAATTCATTTCCATCTTATTCAATTTTTAAAATCTGCTTCTTTCCACATTGTGTTCACAACTGGCTCTCAATCTCAGAATAACATCTGCACGTTGCTGTACAGCATCATTGTCCGTACATGGTATGGCAACCATTATGCAGGCTATCTTTTTGTTTGCCTTTTCCATGTTTCTTTCACCAAGTCACTTCACAGGGATATAGTTTTTTCTGAGGAATAATTCCAGTCTTTTGTGCTATTTGGTATATAGTGGTTTGGATGTGATTGTGTGTAACATTGGAGAGGCTGGTGTTGGTGTTTTTACTCTTGCAGTGGGTTACTTGTTTTAACACATGATGGGCTATCAACAGTAACTTCATGATGAACTGCTTTGTAGAACAGTATAAGCCTACTTGGCTGTCTTCATTGTCATGTAGGCCTCTCCAGAGATTTAATCATAGACATAACACTGCATATCCCAGCACAGTCATTGAAGATGAGCAGTTCTGTCAACCTATTTCCAGTTTGTTTCCAAGGTAGATTTGGTAGGTGCCCCAGACTGTTGCTGCATCTCCAATTTGAGATGGGACCAAAGCCTTATAAGCAGAAATCTTGACATTTGTGCTGTACTTAGTTAGATTTCTCCTCAGAAATGCTAGGATTTTCCTGTATGGTTTTATGAGGCAACTTCAGGAATAACAGTAAGATAAAGCCAAAAACTGCAGATGCTGGAAATCCAAAACAAAACCAAAAACAAAAATACCTGGAAAAACTCAGCATGTCTGACAGCATCTGTGGAGAGGAATACAGTTAGACAAGGGCAGCAAACACATGGGAACATCACCACCTGCAAGTTCCCCTCCAAGCCACCCACTATCCTGACTTGGAAATATATTGCCGTTCCTTCACTGTCACTGGGTCAAAACGGACTCTAAACGTTAACCGTATTCCTCTCCGCAGGTGCTGTCAGACCTGAGTTTTTCCAGGTATTTTTGTTTTTATTGAGGAATAGCACCCCATCATTCAACTTGGTGCTCTCCAGCCTTGTGAACTCAACACTGACATCAACAACTTTTGATCATAACTTCAGCCCCCACTTTGTTCTGTTTTCTGTTTTGCTGGGTTGATCGTGTCTTTTCCTTTATCGCTTCATTGGTTGCTATATAGCAGGCTACTCCAACTCCTAGCTCACTATCAGGCCTGCCATGCATCTCTATCTGGCTCATGGAGCCAGTTTTCAAAATACCATAAGTGAAGTGAAAGATTCAAAAGGAGCTGATCATCCATTCACAGGCCATTTCTGTCAGCAGCAGAATGTAATAGTTCACACTTATGCATTAAATTTCATCAGTCACATGTCTGCCCATTTTACTATCCTGTATGTCCTCATGAAGTTCCTCTTCTGAAGGTTCACTTTACGTTTAACGCCCCTGTTCAAATTTTCCTGATACTTTGATCTGATTTGGTTGATTTTTCCCAGATTACACCGGTATTGCTAACGGAAATGAGTGGAAACTCTACCCCCAGAAATCCAGGTCCTGAACTCCCAATCAATAACTGAATATTTACTGATATAACATGTGCTGTCATTTACTGTAGTTTTTCTTGGCATTTCACTGTTTCATTGCCAGAGTTTAACTTATAATTTTTTGTCTATCAGTTGGACAGGAAGAAGTATTTGGTGTCGATGGTTCATCACCTTTACTGGATCCTAAAATTGGAGCTGATCTGAGCAGAAGTGATGTTGTATGGGAGTTCACTGGTAGTAAAAAAAGGCCTCTTACTATCTTGGATTATGTTGCTAATTACTCTAAACTGGAGCCAAATGAACAGTTCAAATTACATTTACGTTTTAATGTGTCCACTGGCTCTCTGAGAATAATTAATGCAACATCTAGAGACCAAGGAGTTTATAAAATCACTGTAGATGGAAAAATGAGAGGAAGTCGAGTTTTGAAACTCATTGGCAAGTAAGTCCATTACTTTGAAAGTGATGCAGCTTGTGAATTATTGACTACCAAACTTAAGAAACATGACATAGGATTTGTGCTTGTTGTTGTTGTTGAAGACAAAACTAGATTCCTTATCTTTAAAGGAAGACAAAAATGAAATGTGAAAAAATTGATTGTAGCCCTTCAGACCCTGTCCATTGCTGCGATATGTCTCTTATCCTGTGGAGTAGGGGAAATAGATGAAGAAAGGATTGAGGGTAAGGTGGGAAGGGGAGAGAGGATGGAAGATGAAGGGGAGAGTATCATGGAGGTGATAAGGTTGGTGTGAGGATGGTGCAGAGAGAGCCTGGCAGGAACAGGAGCTTGGTATAGAGTAAAATCTTCAGTTCAATCCACAACTGCCAAATTGCCCCCAAAACATTTGTATTTGACATGATCATTTTTTTGTACTGCTTGCAATGCCTTGTCTTGAGCATTAACTTTTTTTCTCTTGGTTGCTCAGTGCTGACAGGCAGCTGGAAACCGGGGAGGCAGCTGAGGAGGATGACGTGCAACTGGTACTTATACATTTTTTTTTTGGAAGTCCGCAGCCTCTGACAACTGAGTAAACTCAATTCTTGAATCTTTCCCCAGAGCTTTAACATCAAAATGTGGACTTTTGAGAACTTTTGTCCACACAGCTCTCATCGGTATTCTGCCTGTTGTAACTTCCCTGCTCTCGTCTGATCCCAGTCACCTCTTTTATGGTCAACACTTCAGGTGCTACCAAACATTTTGAAACTCCTTACATTTTGAAACTTCTAACATAATCACTGGTGAGGCTCAGGGTGATTTCTGCAATAATATGAGCAGAGATACATTTAAAAGACTGAGGCATCAAAGCCCTATGACCCCAGCCTAAAAGCTCACATGGATTCCTGTAGAACAGAACCCGAGATGGAGCAAAGATATGAAAGCTTAAATGACCATTTTAATTATACACCCAACCAATTCTCAGGTCTGCATCTAATTGCTTCCATTGCAGTACCTAACTCGATCAGATCTCAAGAACGAATGAATAAAGGAACGCAGCCATACTGCACGTATCCACCTCTGTTACTACATCAATGAACTGAGTTATTCAACTCAGTTTACCTTTAACCAATCTGTGCTTACTTTGAATTATTTTTCAAGTGCCAACCAATTTTTGTCCTGGATTATTGTTTCTAAAAGCTTTCCCACCACTGCCATTAGGCTGCCTGACCTGTAGTTGCTGGGTTTATCCCTCTCTCATTTTTAAAGAAATAATTGAATGGTTCACTCTACATGCAATGGGGAAGTGGCTCAGCACATGAGGCACAGCAAACATACCGGAGGAAGTGCAGAAGACCCACTCGGAGCTTGTTGCTCCCAGAGCCAAGCTGCTCCAGTGTAGTGATGACTGTCACTTACGCAGAAAAAAAAGATAATCCTAATGTGGCCATGTACAGTCCACCTGTTGACCAAAGCAGAAAATGCTGGACAAGCTCAGCAAGTTGAACTGCATCTGTGAAGAAAGAAGCAGAGAAAACATTTCAGGCTGATGACCTTTTGGAATGTGGAAAATGTTAACTGTTTCTCTCTCCTTAAATGCTGCCTGATTAATTGAGGGTTTTGAGCATTTTGTATCCAGCATGTGCAGGACTTTGTGTTTTAAAGAAGTGGAGTGATAGTGGGAATCGGCAGCAGTGCCATCGTGCAGCACCTAGACGATGCTGACAGTTTTTGTGATAGGGTTATGGCATTGGAAGTTCAGTTCCGGACTGATGTAGTGAGGCACGTGTGAAGGGCAGAGATCTTTTTAGTTAACTACCTTAACTTAATGTGAAGCGGTGGTGTCCTTATGATCAGTCCTATTTAGCTGTTCATTCATTGTCTCCGGCAGGACCACTGTCTGAACCTCCGATCAATGATTTCCATGTGAATACCACCATTGAACTGACTTGTCAAGTTTCTTCGGGTAAAGTGAGTTCCATTCAGTGGTGGAAGGATGGTGAAATGATAGTGAATGGCCAACATTATCAGTTGGTGCAAAATAACAGCACATTGATTATTTCTGAAGCCAACAAATCAGCCTGTGGAAACTACACTTGCAGCATGGAGAACCCTGTTAGCAAGAGTTCACACTCTCTTTCTGTGAATGGTGAGTCAAGCCAGTCAGTCAATTCCATTTAATAGTTGAAATCAATATTCCACTGATGTGCATTGAACTCCACCTTGCTAAAGTGGTTAATATAAGAATTTGTATCTTTCCATGACGAGGGAAAGGAGTAGGATGGGAAATCACAGATCGGTAGTGTAAAATGTCCTGTTGCGCACACCCAGCACCAGAATAAAAAATCTCGCAGTTTTCTTCAGAGTAAACAGGCTCCCAATGCAGGAAATGGAATATTGCTGCAGTGTTGAACACCCTTCTGACTAAAGGAGCCCTGATAGATTGTTGGGCAGAATGGAGAGGACTTGGAACCATAGAAAAGTTATGGTGCCGAAAGAGGCAATTCAGCCTATTGCGTCTTCGCCAGACAAAAAAGTGAAATAAGAAAACTAGCCGCTCATTTTAAGCCCACTTTCCAGTACCTGGTCTGTAGCCTTGCAGATTACAGCATTTCAAATGCAGATCTAGGTACCTTTCAAATGAGTTGAGCATTTCAGCCTCAACCACCAACATAGGCAGTGAATTCCAAATGCCCACCACCCTCTGGGTGGAGTTTTTTCTCATGCTCTTTCTAATCCTTGTACCAATCACCTAAAATCTATGCTCCTGGTAATTCACCCCCCAGCTAGGGGAAAGAAGTCTTTCCAGTCTACCCTATCTAGGCCCTTCATAGTGTTATATGCCTCAATTTGGTCACCCCTTAGCCTCCTGTTCAAAGGAAAACAACTCTACCTATCCAATCACTCATAGCTGCAATTTTGAAGCCCTGGCAATGTTTTTGTAAGTCTCCCTCTCTGCACTCTTTCCAGAGCAATTATATCCTTCCTGTAATATTGTGACCAGAGCAGTGTACACAATTCTAGCTGTGGCCTAACTAGCATTTTGCACGGTTCCATCATTACATCCCTGCTTTTGTATTCAATACCTCGTCCAATAAAGGAAAGCATTCTATATGCTTTCTTGACCACCATGCCCACCTGTCCTGCCACCTTCAAGGACCTGTGGACATGCACTGCAAGGTCTCTCGCTCCCTCAACTCTCCTCAATAACTTCCTGTTTAATGAGTATTCCCTTGCTTTGTTTGCCCTCCCCAAGGGCATCACATCACACTTTTCCTAACTATTACATTTGCCATTTCTCTTCCTACTCAACCAAACCATTGATTCATTCTGGAGTTGACATCTATGCTCTTCACTATCAACTACATGGCTGATTTTTGTGTCCTCTGCAAACTTCCCAATCGTGCCAACAACATTAAAGTCCAAATCATTAATATATATGACAGACAACAAAGGCCCCAATACTGGCCCTTGTGGAACACCACTGGAAATCATTTTCCATTTGCAAAAACATCCATTGACCATTACCCTTTGTTTCCTGTCAGAGTCAAATTTGAATCCAACCTGCCACCTTCCCCTGTCTCCCCTGAGATCTTACTTTCCTGGCTGGTCTGCTCAGTAGGACCTTGTCAAATGCCTTACTGAAATGGACAACATCCACTGCAATACCGTCATCGATCCTCTTGACTATCTTTGATCAATCTGTGCCCCTCTAAATGACAGTTTATCCTGTCTCTCTCTCTCTCTCCGAATTGTTTCCAATAACTTGCCCACCAATGAAGTCAGGCTGACTGGCCTCCCAAATTTCTGGCTTATCCCTCGCGCCCTTTTTAAATAATGGTACAACGTTCTCAGGCCTCCAATTCTCTGGGACCTCGCCTCTATCTAGTGAGGATTGGAAAATTATCCTCTGAGCATCCGCTATTCCCTCCCTGTGGCTTCAACAGCCTGGTATACAATCCATCCGGCCCTGGTGATTTATCCACCTTCAAGGATGCCAGCCCCTCTCTTACTTTCTCTCTCACTATGCTTATTGTATCTAATCTTTCGCGCTCCTCCTCTTTAACTAGAATGTCTCACCCCTCTCCTTAGTGAAGA
Source organism: Cetorhinus maximus (assembly GCF_964194155.1). Classification (NCBI taxonomy): domain Eukaryota; kingdom Metazoa; phylum Chordata; class Chondrichthyes; order Lamniformes; family Cetorhinidae; genus Cetorhinus; species Cetorhinus maximus. Next base: position 19,304,090 of record NC_135899.1, on the reverse strand, counting down.
CGGAGACCAAGAACTCATTGAGAACACTACCCACATATGCTGCATCCACCCACAAGTTACCATGTAAATCTGATAGGCCCTACCTTTTCCTTAGTTATTCTGTTACTCTTAATGTACTTGTGAAACATATTAGGATTTTCTTTGATTTTACCTGCCAAAATATTTTTTGTATCCCCTCTTTTTGCTTTCCTAATTTCCATTTTAACTTCACCCCTGTAATTTCTATACTCCTTTAGGCTTTCTACTGTATGAAGTCTTTTGTGTCTGTCATAAGCTTTGAGTTTCTGCTTTATCTTGACCTGTATGCGTCTGGATAACCAGGGGGCACAGATTTGGCAGTATTAACCTTTTTTCTTTGTGGGGACATGTCTACACTGTGCCCATAGAATCTCACCTTTGCCTCCCACTGATTTCACGCAGATCTTCTTTCTAAAAGCTGTATCCAGTCCACTCTCGCCAGCTCACCTCTCAGCTTTGTAAAATGTGTCTTGTCCCAATTTAAGAACTTTTAACTCCTGTTCTATCTTTGTCCTTTTTCCATAATGCTAAATCTAACTGTATTTTATGGTCACTATCTCCAAAATGGTCCCACACTGCTACTTCTTCCACTTGTCCAGCTTCATTTCTTGAATCTAGAATTGTGCTCCCTCTCGTTGGGCATCTTAAGTGATGGCTAAAAAAATTCTCTTGAATGCAGCTCAAAATTTTGCACCCTCTTTGCCCTTCACAATGTTCGTATGCCAATTGATTTTAGGATAGTTGATGTCGCCAACGATTACTGCCCTATTGTTTTTGCACCCATAAATCTGTCTACATATTTGCTTTTCTAACCCCCTTCCACTATTTGGGGGTCTATAGCCTCTAAGGACAGAATTTTAACAATGGAAGGAAGATTTCAGAAGAGGCAGGAGATTAAATACACAAATTGTCAGTCCTATAATGCTTGTATTCCTTGGGTTCCTTGTATTGTTTGGGGGATTCCATAGTCACCCATGTGGGAGACATGGCAGATCCATCGAAGCTGAATTTTCTGCAGGGGGTGGTCTCCGTGCTGTTGAGATCAGCATAATGCAGGACCTCACTATGTGATTTTTTTTTTTGTCCTGCTGTAACATTTTCATGCTGGACCTCAGGTGTCTGGTGGAAGCCCCAAGCACACTGTTATGAAGCACCAGACCTAAACATTGATGGCATCAGTCTTGAGGTTGTAGAAAAATTCTCACACCTTAGTGAGCTCTTTAGGGATGATTATATTGGAAATATAAGTGGACGCATCCAGAAAGCAAGTTCTGCCTACAGCTGGCTTCAGGATCATGTCTGGAAGCAGAATGGCATTAAGCTGAAGACTAAAATCAAACTCTACCTCACCTTTATCCTCAGCAGCCTGCTGTATGGCACAGAATCCTGGCTCTGCCATAGGCACCGATCAAAGCTCTGGAAGGCTAGGATGCAATCAATGGTTCAAGAAAATTCAGTTGCACCAGAATTAACTTTTCTGCTTTGGCACCAGATTAAAAGTGCATACTTTGGTGCTGTGAGCTTTGGACAATATTACCCTCTAAATGAATAGATTATAACTATCAACCTTTCCATCATGGCTAATTCAATTATTTAATTATCTAAAAATCCTACATGAATGTAAATTGAGCAACTTAGACAATCTGATCAGTAGTGCCTGGATTGTATGAATTATATTATTCACTCCACAGTCTCCTTTGTGGAAAAGCAGTGTTTCTTTTGATATCCCCCCCCCTCCCCCCCACCTGCCGTGCCAACCCTCGCTGCATTAAGTCAGCGAACAATGGAATGCCCTACAACCATGATGCAGATTTTCCTTTTCAGCGCCAGAGTATCGGAGCTTGGCTCACAAAGAACCCAGGGCAAATTCAAGTGCTTGTTGCCCATGACTCGATTCTAATTCATGGACAGAAAATGGTGCCCAGATGTATAACAGATGCTCCCAGTGAATGAAGCTCTCTTAGTTGGCTGCAATTCTGACTGATTCTGTTTTGTATAAGCAGCTGTAGTTTCAGAAATTACATTACGGTCATCAGGAGTCAAAATGTACTCTTTAAAGCGGATCTGCTTCAATGTTGCTCACAGTGCATCAGATGATGTGCTGTTTTACAAGGACAATGTGTATTCTGCTGGTGAGATTAAGTTTTTAAACCACAGGATCTCCATAACAAATATACTGGGGATGGAGCAGACAGTACAAGTTGGGAACCAAAGATTTCTAGTGGTTGTGACGTAATAGAGCTGCCCTTAATGAGGGTCAAGTTAATTTTTCTAATGGTTTGTGTGTTGTAATTTGAGTCAAAGAATATATTATATCATTTATTTAATGTAGTTGTCTTGACTATATAAAAGTGAGCCTTTCAACTAATATGCCCATTAGTCTGCAGCTCATGTACTTCTATGATATCCATGGCAGGTAAAGAATGTGAGCCAGCAGCCAGTGTACAGAAGATTGTAATTCCTGTGGTGGTGTTGTAGTGGTGCTGATAGTTTTCTTGGTCTATACACGTTACAGCAAATGTAAGTATTGATGCAGTTACAGGTTGCTTCAAAAGTGTTGTAATGGATACCAGGTGCTGTGGGAAGGAATTGTGACTGGAATTTTTCACTTCACTCACTCCTTGAGCCCACCAGGAGTACACATCGGGAATTCTGTACCTCTAGCGGCTAGCACATAAGTATTTATCCACTCATTTTTACCGATTAGTGAAACGTTCTGACCGGTGAGTGTGGAATATACTGATATTATTGCCTGGTTTGTGTCAGGGCTGCTGAAATGGGAAATCCTGGCAAAGTTCTTCCTTCTAACATTTGTCTTTGGAATTTTGTTAAATGAATGAAAGGACTCCATTTTGTAACCTGGCAGTTTTGACACATTGGAACTCTGATATAATATGCTTGGTTATGGGTTGGCTGGATGAGCGTTTAAGGTCTGCAGTATATATTCTCATTTTGATCCAGTGCCACCTGGCTCATGTGTAAGTAGGCTCCACACTCCTTATGATCGGGAGTCTACTGGACAATATCTAGTCATGTTATAGTGTGGCCTGGGAGTCATAAGCATGAAATCCATTTATTGAATGAACTATGTATTTAATTTTACACATGCCACCCACATCTGTTTCTTCAAACTTCTGAAAGACCAAATGATGAACACTCATGAGCGATGAAGCCAATTATAAACCAATGGGCTGGCTTGTCTTCCAAAGGAAATGTAGGCCAGAGAATTCTAAACTGTTTTCAAATGCTCCTTATAACTTGGAAAATAAAGTATTTGAACTCTCCCTGTTATCAAGCTAAATACACTTTTCTTCCCAGTAATTTCTCTGAAGCTAGTTAACTGGAAAGTTCCCTGACTTTCCTGCTTGGTGTTTAGCTGTTCCTGGGACCTGCCTTTGTCTTGTTGATTGCAGCATTGACTTTAGATTGTAAAGTCAGTTTTTGTTTATATTTTTTTGTGTGACTGGTTGATCTGCCGTGCTTTTTCTCCTTCCTACACCCACCTTCTTTTGACTGGCTCAACCCTGTTTGCTGATTTATAAAACGGACCTGAGACTACAGGACACTGTCTAATGTTTGGAAGGGGCACTCGAATGTAACATTCCTTTCTTTAGTGGGGGCAGTAAAATAAGCAGATTAGTAATATGGACAAGGATTCACAGGAGCTGTTCAACTTTGGCATGCTGCATGGTAAAATTTGATAGAGAAAATATTTTGGAAGGGGGGAAGAATTGCAGACTCATATTCTAATCATCTATTGAATGAAAACTTTTGTCAGTTCATTTTTTTTGCATCAATATAATTCATTGCATGTTCACATCAACAGGTAGAAAATGCGAACATAATTGGACAACTGGATCCCAGGCAGTACATTCCAGTGCACATTGTCATGAACTTTAATGTGCTGTAAGTATTGTGATCAAATATAAGTGGCAAGTTAGATGTGCAGCTGTTTTGCTCTGAACCTCTCTGTAAATAAATGTCCCTTTAGTTTTTGCATATTGCAGTAAGAAATTGGAATTCTGTTTCTTTTTGCTGTTCGAGAGTAATTAGTGCAAGAATGGGAAACTACTCCAGTATCTGCTGTACTGAGCAAAATGCATGCATGTAACGGCGTGTTTGTTCTTAGAGAGAGACAAATGAAAGGGATTATTTCTCAAGTTCTGTTCAATATCTAAAAGGGAAATGAAATAAAACTATCTCTCTCAAACAGAGTGTTAAATATTCAAAGGTATAGAGATAGTTTAAAGTGTATTAAATACCATATATTTATTGCTTCTGATAAAATGCATATTCAACAGGGTGACAACATGGTTCACAAAAAGATAAACTTGGCCATAAGCTTTTTCTTGTCTGAAAGAAAACTTGTGAAGCATAATGTGAAGAGAAAACTCAAAAAATATCACCATGTGTTAAATTGTTTTTAATTATTGTCAAAAAAATCAAATTTTTCTTCAGCTGTTTGCAAACATTTTGATTCCATTTTGTCTTTTTTTTTCTATAGGAGCTGAATGTCCCATCCTTTAAATCCAGGAGCACTGTTCCATTGAATTCCTTAAATCTGGGAGTATGACTGCCATTGAGGAGACATCTTACATTTGACTTTGAATACGGATGAACAATGAGCTTCCAATACAATTTTCCCTCGTTCTCAATGAGTGCAGAACATGGATCAAAATCAGTTTTAAGGCTATTTTTGATTTTCAGCGGCCACGTTTTCAACCTCACTAACCTGTTTACTATGTGATTGTGTCACTTAATGTTGTCTTCTGTATTCGTGTAGACTTTTTTAGCTTCCTTCTTTAGCTAAATAGGAGCAGAGATATTGCATTTATAGTGTATATTATATTTGTATATTATGATATTTGTAAATTAAATATTTTAACCTCTTGGGAGTGTTGCGATAGGTCACCGGGTCAGTGGCCAGGTTTCGGAGGAAGTTAGTTTCGGGGAGTCAGCCTACAAGGGTCAGAGACAGGACAGGAGCAGGTCCCAGTTAAGTTTAAAAAAAGCATGAAAAGGGCTGCCAGTTAGCAGACTTTGAGAGAATCGCAGAAGATCCAAGAAGCAGCACACAGACACAGTACTGCTATTAGCTCTGAGGAGCTGAGTCGGGAACGAGTGAAGCCCTGGGAGCTATTTGGCAGCCCGTGCAGTTGGGGCTAAGAGTAAGCCCTAATGTGGCGAAGGGGTGGTGGTGGTGTTTGCTGGTTCTGTGCCGCTGAGGCAGAATTCGGGTTTGGAAGACAACTCTGCTACCACGCACACTTACAGTTAAAGGTTAGGTGAGGATAGAAGTAAAATGTCTCTTTAAGACAGATTAATGAAGGGGTAGTTCCTTTATGGGTAAGTAATAAACATTTATGTAATCTTGCACGGCACAAGGATTACATATATAGAATGAATGTTTAATGTATAGTAAATAATAATATGCTAATAGGCATTGTCTTAGTGATACCTGTTATACCTATGTCAACACCCGGCAGGACATTACATAGAGTAGAAAATATTGGGGTGATACGGGGGGATAATTATATGAGGTACCATGACATTCCACAATATGCAGTAGACATCGTTAGCACCACATTAGAAGAGTGTAGGATAGCACACTCAATATATGAGACAGATGAAGCTAAGTGCCGATTTAAAGCATCAACAACTTGTACAATGGAAACTATTGTATCACCACGTGGCAGCAAAAAATCCAGCATGGGAGCAACCGGATATGCCCATCCACAAACATTCAGTGTGCCTACACCCGCAGGTGCCGGCAAGGGTAGGAAAGGTGGAACTGACCGAAATATACAAGAGACGGAAAGTCTTAGGGAGAACCTGACGCAGTATTTGAACCAGTTCTCCTATGAAATTCCTTTACTTCCAGAGCACTTAACTGCGAATCGGAGACAGACTCAACAAATGTATAGGACTTACTATACACTGCAGCAACAGGTTAGAGCCTTAAAAGGTGTTGATCGAATAGATTTTTTCCACATGGTGGCACGATCTGTGGAATTGGGCCATAAATGTACACACACCCATGGATTATCTCCCATGCTCTGGTTGTGATTCAGCTGATACTAATTATATATTTTTCTTTTATCTATATATTTAACATACTTGATTCAGCGTACCCGAAGGTGGCAAAAGAGGTGGTGCTGGGGAGCTTTAGAAGGAGGAGAAGAAATTTAGTGAGCCAGAGGCCTGAATTGAAGGGTCAGATGATACAGGTGGTCTGACGGTACCTTTTACAACCCAAAGCTGGATGACTGGCCAGCATCAATGGATGGCGGTGTGTGAAGAGGGCGGACAGTACCACTATAGTTGGCTACCTTGGGCTAGGCCAAGGGCCAAAAGGGGGGACTGTTAGGGGGAAGAAAGTAATTAAGAATTTATGTTAAGGGAGAATTTATTAAAAGTGAATGAATTACTTAAAATCTCCAGGTAGCCAGTGCTACCAAGCACATTAACAGTTAAAGGTTACCAGATGAACCTTGCACAGCCTTAAGGCCTACAAACAACAAAGGCCTTGGGAGCTGGACTGGAGTCAGAGGATGACAATAACAACTAAGGTTAGGTGTGCTCTTCAACAGATAGGGGAAGAGCAAATGGTCCTCGTTTAGGGAGGAGGGAAGGTCTCTGCCTGGGTGAAAAATAGGGACATACGATGCATGTGCCTGTTACTAGAGATGTTTGTTTAATGTAAACCTATATGTTGATGAGATCGGAAACTGTAAACTGTTCTTCGACGTGACCAATAATGGATAAACATGTTATTTAGCAGATTGCTATCTCAAGCTGCATTGAGATAGTTCTCTCCTTGCAATTGCTTGAATAAACGATCGTGACCTGTACCTGAGATTCCCATGGTCCGTTTGTCAAAGTGACCACAACATTTGGTGAGTCATCCTTCTGTCTCGAAGGATGCCAATTGGAAAATATAAAAGTATTGTCTCAGAGTTAGCTCATCAATCCTGTGCACATACAGTGCAGTGGCAGATCAGTGCTGCTTGTATCCTGCTGGATGTGGAGCAAAGGTGTGTAAAATAGAGTTGAGGTACGGCCAGGAGTCTGATTGCCTCAGCATGCTGCCTTCAATGCAGCTGCAGTGGAGCAGAGACCATTGCCCACTTCCACCTTAATGTGCCTTTACGATGCATATCTGGGAAGAGATGCAGTGGTTTTAGGTTCATCTCAAGCAGCTGTAACGCAGGACTCAGTGTTCTAAAAGCAGTTCCTATGGACTCAGATTGAGATAAATATCAGCTGCTGCTGGAGGACCATCAACTTGAGGAAAGACATACTTTGGTCTTCCCAAAACTTGCTGCGCTTCCAGTACAAAGAGCTACCTGTGACCGAGTGTTGCGCCTGGCACATTACAAGATCCTGGACGACATCTTGAGGGATGCACTAAAGCTTGAGGCAGCTGCCACAAAGCCTCAGTGGTGGAAAGGCACTGTCTAAGGCTTTCTACCACAGTCTGCTGAGGGTCTGGAACCAATGTAAACCCTCTCAGATGTATGCAGAGAATGGCATGAAATGTGAATTTCAGTCAGGTGATGATCCCATTGCACAGAACTGTAGGACTCATCTCACTTAGTTTAACAGCCCCAGCTTCTTCAATCTATCCATGTAACTGAAGTTCCTCAGCCCTGGAACCATTCTCATGATTCTTTTCTGAATCTTCTCTTAACGCATTTGTCATCATTGGCATCCTTCCATCAGTGTAAGATGATGGGCATACAGCAGATCAGTTGGAGATGGGATAGTGCACTTTTGCTGATGGCTGAACAGACCACTCCGTGAGAGGCAGATTCTGCCACAAGTGTTCCACATGAAGTGCTCATTGTGGGATATTGTTTTTGGTGTTGGGACTTGTTGCCAAGCCACTGTGGCCACTCATCATGGTAGCGCACACTGGTCCACAAATGATGTTGTGTAACTAACCTGCAGTATGTAACATGTCAAATGTAGCAAAATGCTGGGAGTCTGGAATTAAAAACAGGAAAATCTTGGACACTTTCATCAGGTTAGCATCTGTGGGGAAACGAGCAGTTCAGGCCAATGACCATTGGTGAGAACACAGATGTAACTTTGGTGAGGATAGATGTAAAATATATTTGAACGTATAAATTGTGAGAGCTGTAAGTGGAGACTATAATTGCTATTACCTCATTGTAAACGAGAGCAGAGAGAAGACTAAAGAGAGTTAGAGCCAGGAAACAGCTAGAAGGGACACGAGTGTGTGTGGTTTCTAAACCAATAAATTGCTCTATCTTCATTAATCTTCTATATTTTCAAGTTCTATTTCTGACTCTTTCCTCATTCTGTTCACACCAGTTCTCAGAAACTCAGAATAATATTTGAGGATTGCTGTGCAGCACATTGTCCAGAGGTGGTGTGACATCTGTGCTGCATGCTTCCACCATACCTTCTGTTCTTTCCCCCTTTCCATGTCGAGGTATGCTTTACATACCTGTGAAGTGGTTTGGTTAGTTATTTTCCTGGGGAAGTTATTCCAGTCTTTTATGGTATTTGAAATGAAGCTGTTCAGATATGATTGTGTGTAACATTGGAGAGGCTGGTGTTGGTGTTTTTACTCTTGCAGTGGATTACTTGTTTGACACATGGTGGAATATCAATAGCAACTTCATGTTGAGCTGCTTTGTTGAACAGTGTAAGCCTACTCCGCTGTCTTCATTGTCATGTAGGCCTCTCCAGGGAGTTCATCATAGACATAACACTGGATGTCCAAGCATAGTAATTGAAGACAAAGCGTTCTGTCAAACTATTTCCAGTTTGTTTCCAAGGTGGGTTTGGTAGGAGTCCCAAACTGTTGCTGCATACTCCAATTTGATATTGTACCAAAAGCGTTGACTTATGTTACATTTGGTTAGATTTCTCCTTAAAGATCCTAGGATTTTGTTTGCATCATTTACAGCATGTTTTATGTGGTAACTTGAGGAACAGCACCTCATCTTTCAACTTGGCACTCTTCAGCATCTTGACTCAACATTGACTTCAGCACCTTTAGATCATCATGTTCTGTTTTGCTTTGCTGGGTTGGTCTTGTCTCTTTATCCCTTCATGTTGCACTCAGATGGTTGCTATGTAGCCATTCATGCCTTATTATATATCTGTTTCATTACTATAAAATAATAAGTATTATATTTGTTTCTCAATGGTAACAATCTCTGGCTGTTGCTTCATGAAATCTTCTGATATTTAATCTCTCCTGCCCTCCACCCAATCACAGACCTTCCTTTTTGTTCTTCCTACCCCTTCTCAGTTTTCACTGGCTTAAAAATTCCTACATTTCTATCTTTCTAAAGTTCTGATGAAAACTCATCTCTGTCTGAAACAACTCAGCCTGACCTGAGTTTTTCAGCATTTTTTTTTTTTGTTTTTCACTTCAGACCTCCAGGAATCCGCTGTATTTTGGCTTTTTTTTAATGGTTAACCATATGGTTAAAGAAATGGTTTATGTGGTGATGTCCTGCCATTTGACAGCGAAATACAAGCTCATTTTTCTGGCTATAAGATCTCATTAGGTTATCTTTAATATTGCCACCTCTCTTCCTTTTCTATCTTTTCTGAACATTTCGTATCCAGGAATATTTAATCCCCAGGCCTGCCTTTCTTTGAGCCAGGTCTCTGTTATAGTCACAATATCCTATTTCCACATGGCAATCTGTGACTATAGCTCACCAATCTTATTTACCACAGGCCGTGCATTTACGTACATGCACAGCAACCCTAATTTAGACTTTATTACTTTCTCCCATACTCTGAACCCACTTAATCTTCTACTATTTCCCCTTAGTCCACTCATAACAAATATCGAACTATTCCCTTCTCCAGACCTCGCCTAGTGTCTAACTTTACGCACCTCGTTCCTTTTTTTCCCCTTATGTGCTGGTGCCTATCCCCAGCGAATTTAGCTTAACCATCACCAGCCACACTAGGGAAGCGATTGTATTTGACATGAAGGATTGACTTGAAGAGTTCACCTGACATGCATCATAAACTCTCTTATTTGTTTCATCATATTCTTTGTCTCCAACCACATCCACTAATTGGCCACTTACGGAACTCAATGAGCCTGAAGGTGCCGGGGCCATCCCACGCCTTCCCCACCCGCTCTGTAAAATTTCAGACAGGTTGGGTGTGGCCGGGTAAGTGGAGTGAAACCAGCCCCGCTGGATATTACCCCAGCCTTTAAAATAATTTATGGGGGAGAATAAAATCCAGCCAATGAGGTTCTACAAGAGATATCCTACAAGAGGCAGCCAATCTGCAACAGTAATTTTACATCCGGGTAGCAAATTGAAAATCAACCCCATAGGCCGGGATTTTGCAGCGCCGCCGTGGTAGGACCGGCCGTGGGAGATTCAGCGGCCCAGCCAAAAACCCATTGACTTTCGGCAGGGACGGACTATCCCAGTGGTGGGTAGGGCCAATAAATCTCACCCATTGTCTTTCATATTTGGCCTAACAAAACCTTTAATCACCTTACAAAGACTCCAAGCTAAGCCAAATTCTGACCATCTACCATCTAGATAAGCTTCTTTTCATTTATTCATTGGATATGGACATCACTGGTTCAGGCAATGCTTATTGCCCATTCCTAATTGCACTTGAGAAGGTGGAGGTGAGTCAACTTTTTGAATCATTGCAGTCCATGTGGTGTAGGTACACCCGCAGTGCTCTTCGGGAGGGTGTCCCAGGAATGTGAACCAGCAACGGTTAAGGAACAGCGATATCGTTCCAAGACAGGTTGATGCGTGAGTTGGAAGGGAATTTGCAGGTTCCCATGCATCTGCTGCCCTTGTCCTTCTGGGTGGTAGAGGTCGTGGGTTTGGAAGGTGCTTTCGAAGGAGCCTTGGTAAGTTACTGAAGTGCATCTTGTAGATGGTACACACTACTGCACTAGTGTGTCGGTGGTGGATGGGGTGCCAATCAAATGGGCCGCTTTGTCCTTGATGGTGTTGAGCTTAGTGAGTGTTGTTGTACCTTATCCAGGCAAATGGAGTGTATTCCATCACACTCCTGACTTGTGACTTATAGATGGTGGACAGGCTTTGTGGAGTCAGGAATTGAGTTACTCGCTGCAGGATACCCAGCCTCTGTCCTGTTCTTGTAGCTGCTAGTCCAGTTCAGTTTCTGGCCAATGCTAATCCACAGGATGTTGACAGTGAGGGATTAAGTAATGGTAATGCCATTGAATGTCAAGAGGAGATGTTTAGATTGTGTCTCGTTGGAGATTGTCATTGCCTGATACTTGTGTGGCATGAGTATTACCTGCCACTTATCAGGCCAAGCCTGAATGTTGTCCAGTCTTGCTGAAAGTGGACATGAACTACTTCAGTATCTGAGAAATCACAAATGGTGCTGAACATTGTACAATCATCAGTGAACAGCCCCACTTCTGACCTTATAATGGAAGGAAAGTCATTGATGAAGTAGCTGAAGATGGTTGGGCTGCGGACACTACCCTGAATAACTTCTGCAGTGATGTCCTGGAGCTGAGGTGACTGACCACCAACAACCACGACCATCTTCCTTTGTCCTAGGTATGACTCCATTCAGCGGAGTGTTTTCCCCCGATTCTCAATGACCCCAGTTTTTCTCGGGCTCCTTGATGCCACAATCGGTCAAATGATGCCTTGATATCAAGGGCAGCCACTCTCACCTCACCTCATGAGTTCAGCTCTTTTGTCCATGTTTGAACCAAGGCTGTAACAAGGTCAGGATCTAAATGGTCCTGGCAGAACCCAAAGTTGGCATCAGTGAGCAGGCTATTGCTGGGTATGTGCTACTTGATATCACGTGGAATCACATTGGCTGAAGACTGGCTCCCAAAGAATGCCCGGCAAACCCTGTCATGTTTGTCAGTGGCCTAACAGGAGGGGGCCCCCGGTGACAGGCACGCGTTGCCTGATCAAGGGACCTGACATCAGGAGGTGAAGGGACACTGAAAGCTACTCCCCTGGCCTTGCTTTCAAACTCCCTGCTCCCCCTCGTCGACAAACCCTTCACCACACCTGACATCCCGCCCTACTCGCCTGTGTCCAGGGATCCAGCATCAGTCCGACACGAGGGCAGGATTTTCACCTTCCGAAGTCCTTGGTCCCATGGGAGGCCCTACGCTTATAATTGCCTGAGTGTTCTTGAACTGCTACTGTGTATAAACATACAGATTAGAAGAAGGCCATTCGACCCCTCAAGCCTGCTCTTTCATTCGATAAGATCATGGCTGATCTGATTGTGACCTCAACTTCACATTCCAGCTACTCCTGATAACCTTTGACTCCCTTGTTACTCAAGAATCTATCTACGTCTGCCTTAAAAATATTCATTGCCCCTGTCCCTATTGCTCTCTGGGGAAGGGAATTGCACAGACTCAGGAACCTCTTGAGAGAAAAAAACTTCTCATCTCCATCTTAAATGGGAAACCCCTTTAGTATTAAACTGTGTCCTCGAGCTCTAGTCTCTCTCAAAAGGGGAAAAATCCTCTCAGCATCCACTCTGTGAAAGCCCCTCAGGACCTTATATCAGGTGATCAACAAGATCACATCTCATTCTTCTAAATTCCAGTAAATATAGACCCAACCTTTCCTGATAAGATAACCCCTTGATCCCATAAATCAATCGAGTGAACCTTCTCCGAACTGCTAATGCAATTATGCCCTTGCTTAAATAAAGAGACCAAAACTACACAGTACTCTAGGTGTGGTCTCACTGACACTCTGTACAACTGTAGCAAAATATTCGTCTATTTCCCTTGCAATAAATACCAACATTCCATTTGCCTTCCTATTCATTTGCTGTACCTCCACAACAACCTTTTGTGATTCAAGTACCAGACGCCCCGCTTCCTTTGTATATCACAGCTCTGTAATCTCTCTCTCTTTCATTAATTTGCTGCTTTTGTATTCTTCCTGCCAAAGTTGTCAAGTTCACATTTTCCCACACTATATTCTATCTGCCATTTTTTTTGCTCACTCACTTAACCTATCTATATCCCTTTTCAGAATCATTATGTTCCCTTCGCAACATACTTTCCGATCTATCTTTGTGTCATCAGCAAATTTAGCAACCGTACATTTGGTCCCTCCATTAAAGACATTGATGTAGATTGCAAATGGTTGAGGCCCCAGCACTGATCCCTGTGACATTCCACTAGTTACATCTTGCCAACCCAAAGATGACCAATTTATGCCTGCTCTCTGCATCCTGTAAACTAACCAGTCCTCTATCCATGCTAATGCATTACCCTGTACACCATGACCTCTTGTATGGTAAACTTTTGATGTGGTGTGAGGCTCCCATTGGTTCTCCAACCTGTGGTGGTGGATTCTGTGGCCCTTGAGCTTAATTCTGCCCATGATCTCCACATTCGCAAGCAACCCGTTTCCACAGGGCCTGTTTTTTCAGGTATGGTCACTTTTATACTTTTGCTTTGAAGGATTTTTTTTTAATGATCTAGTTTCAGACTTATTGGATGGATAATCCTGGTGCACTCCAGGCAAGGTGACCAACCATGCCACCTTTTCCAGGGCTGTCCTGAAAGAGTTGTCTGCACTGAGAGTTGGTGGGTGAGAGAGTTTTAAGGGTTAATTTCTAAGGTCTAGTTATTTCTTTAATTTAGCAATAAACTAAAAATTACTCTTTAAGTTAAGAGAAGTTAAGCTTTATTCCATCCATAAAACTGTGATATAGAAGCTCTCTGAGAGCAGGTGCAGCTAGTTAATTAGATAGCTGGCCTAAACTGGTTATCAGAAGCTTGAATCAGTAATCAGGGAGCATAAAAAGAGACCTTCCTCAGCGCTACCTTGTCTGCACTTGTTTTGCCCCCGATTTCTTCTTTTGCTGTTCCCGGCATGAACTTCCTTCACTTCCGTGTGTCTGCCCTGCATGTAAGTAGTTTTGATCCTGGAACGCACTCCGGATAAATTGATGAACTGGAAGCGATAATCCCTCACTCCCCACTCTTTCCGGTCCGCACCCGACCCGTCTCCTCTTTCGGGTCCGCACCCGACCCGAGTCCTCTTTCGGGTCCGCACCCGACCCGTCTCCTCTTTCGGGTCCGCACCCGACCCGTCTCCTCTTTCGGGTCCGCACCCGACCCGTCTCCTCTTTTGGGTCCGCATACGCCCCTCTCCTCTTTTCGGTCCGCATACGCCCCTCTCCTCTTTTCGGTCCGCATACGTCCCTCCTCTTTTCGGTCCGCATTCCCCCTCATCCACTTTCGGATCCTCATTCCCCCCCCCTCCCCCTCTAACCGTAAAGCTCCGTATCCCTGTGCCAAGGTGTACTTAAATTTTTTTTCGGTACTTCATCACCGTGACTCTGGGTGACCGAGATGGAGGTTTATTCGGGGCAGGTTGGGCGGTGGGAAAGTAATTCGAACTCTTGACTTTGAGACAAAGGAAAATCGGGTGCGGCGATCAACCGGCAGCTAATTCAATATCACTCGTTTACACTGAGCCAAAGTTAAAATTACACCTGCTCTGCAAGAAATACAGTTTTTGTTTGTTCCGTTTTAATGTATAAATGTAGTGCAATTGCAGTTGTTTTAATCATCACAAAATATGATATTTCAAAGCGTAAGAGTTAATTGCATGCTGTACCTGACAACTTGCCCTTAAATATGGTTACAATATTTCTTCAGCAACTACCTCATGAAGAATAACAAGCTGATGGCTCTCTCCACCAAGCAGAGATAAACCTCAGTTTTCCCAAGAGGCGCTTCCGTTGCCTGAAACGCTCAGGGGATGCATTCCAGTACCCCCAGATCGGGTCTCTGTGAATGTGGTAGCATGCTGCGCTCTGCACAATCTTGCGCTGGAAAGGGGGGGATGCAATTGACGATGAAGACCTTGACGCAGTGGATGAGGCTGCACATGCTGAATCCAGCAGTGGCTCAGAGGATGAGGAAGCACGGGACAATGAGGGGCAGGACTCCAACACGCTACTACACCAAGGAGGCAGGGACACCCGGGACACTTTAATCCAACGAACCTTCAGCTAGCGCCACACACGTGGGTCTGCAGGACCAGCATTGCCTGGCGCTTCCACGTGTAGCACTTAGGTGCTACATCTTCTACCTCATCAGCTGCAACTAAGGGCTTAGTACAGAAACATCAGTGTCCATTCAAACACTCGTGATATGTCTGTGAAACATACAAATGCAGCACAAAGGAAACACCCTTAGCCATGATGAGAAAAGTGAACTTTATTGCCACCAAAATGAATTACAAACGTCGCTCTGATGCAGATAATGATATATTCCCTAATCTAGGGCCAACACAAAATCACCAGTGACAAACCTGTGGAGTGCCTAACGTTCCTTATGCTTACATTTGCGGGTTGCTACGTCTTGGTGCCGCCCCATTGCTCCGAGTGGCTTGTGAGACAGCCTGCTGACTCTGCTGTCCTGTTGGCCTCGGTGACCTTGGCGGGCATCCTCTGGCCCGTGGAGCTTGTGCTGGCCCCACCTGGGAGGGAGTGGCCAGTTCCAGAACTCCCCAGTTGTCCCAGCCTCAACGCATGCAATGGTCACTGGCAGAGGGTCGGAGGAGCTGCTGCCTTCATCCGGAGCGCCATGAGAGGAGCTCGCAGCGATGACAGGCAGCTGCTGCACTGACGTGAGGTCACATTGGACCTCCCTGCTCACTGCAAATGAATGGGCACTGAGCTACGACACTTGGCGCCCAGAACATCTTCCACATTGTCAATGACTACCTGTGGCCATTAGCGATGTGAGGGCTTGTAGGTCAGAGCATAACCCAATCAGAAGATTCTCAATCTGCTGGAAGCCCCTCTCCATGATAGTCGCCAATCTGTCAATGGAGGAAGCCTGCAGCTCTGTCCTGAGGTTCATGTCATCACTGACACTCTGCCTGGATTCCTCCACCACACAGACCAAGTGAAGCACACCCTTGTGCAACCCTGCCACTTCTCCTGCAGCTGCTGCATGGCTGACATCTCCAGAGGCAAATCATCACTGCCCGATTCAGCATGTGCCTGGTCCCCTGCAGTCCCCCAGCTGCTGGCGCCATAGGCACTCTCTGTCCATGCCATCTCGTCCAGCGATTGTGAAGTGCCCTCTCCACTGTGCCCCGGGACACTAGCCGATGTCATAATCCCCACCGATGTGTTTGTCGCTGCGCTGGTGCCTGGCTCGCTGAAATGATGTGACACAAGTTGCAAGTCTTGGCCCTCAGGTGTGGAGGGGGTGGGGGGCTCTGGACTTGTTGTTGATGATGCTGAAATTAACAACAAGGACAGTGCATCAGTTAGCATTCAGTCAGTAACACCTTTCATCACTTTCCCCTCCAGCCTCATAATGCGCTGAACCTTCAAGAACCTATGGAGATGAACATTGGTGGGGTGGTAAATAGTCAAGAGGAGGCCCAAACATTACACGCACATACAGACAGGCTGGTCAGATGGCCTAACGAATGCCACGTGGAATGTGATGTGGATAAGTGTGCAGTTAAGCACTTGGGCAAGACAAACAAGGTAGAGGAATACATGAGTAATGGTAGGACCGCGGGAAGACACGACAATTACAGGGACCTTGTTGGGCAGAACTGTTCGGGTAGCAGAAGAGGAACATAAGGCGTTTAACAAGGTCAAAGCCAGACTTGCCTTTATTAGCCGCGGAATAGAATGTAGGAAATTGGAGGTCATGTTGCAGGTGCAGAAAACGCTGTCGAGGCCACATCTACACTTCTGCATTCACTTGTGATCTGCGCTTCATGGGAGGGATGGTAATTGAGTGGGGAGAGTGCAGATGTTCCTGACCTGGATGCATGCTGGCCTGGAGAGTTGGAGTTATGAGGAAACATTTCATACACTTGCGACATTTGCTGTGGAGCACAGGAGATTGACAGGTCACATTATTGACCTTCATACTGTTATGAGGGGCATAGACCAGGTGGACAGAAGGCAACATTTCACTTTGGCGCAGGGATGACTAATGTGTTGGCATTTATTTAAGTTGAGTGCCATGAGGTTGACAGGTGAGGTGCTGAGGACCTTTTGGACAGAGTAATGTGGGACGCACTGGCTGAAAGGGTGGTGGAGGTACAAACCCTCCTAAGATGCAATAAGTCTTTGGATGTGCAGCAGCGATGCGATAGTGGTCACAAGTGGGATAAGGCGACATTCGAAGGTGCTAGAGACGCGCATCCTCAAGGGGCCGAGGGACTTTTGTGTATGACCCTCTTGTCTGACTGTATCAGTCTGTGAATGAGCAGTACAAAAACAGAATTACCTGGAAAAACTCAGCAAGTCTGGCAGCATCGGCGGAGAAGAAATCAGTCAACGTTTCGAGCCTCCATGGCCCTTCGGCAGAACTGCAGCATAGTTTCAACAAGGGAGAAATATAAATTGGTTTAAGGTGGGTGGGGGGCGGTGGGGAAAGAGACACATTGAGGGTGTGGTGTGAGCAGATAATCAAAAGATGTCAGAGACAAAAGGGTCAAAGAGGTGTTGAAAGTGGTGGTCTTTGTCTGAGAAAAGTGCTAATTAAGACTGGAATACAGGATATTCAAAGTACAGCTCTAGTGGGGGTGGGGTGGAAAGACTAAAGGTTTTAGTTTTAGATTTAAAAATAATGGAAATAGGTGGGGAAAGAAGAATCTATATAAATTATTGAAAAAAAAGCGGGTGGGGGGTGAAAGAAACGGGGTGGGGATGGGGGGAGGGGGAGTTTAAGATCTAAAGTTGTTGAATTCAATATTCAGCCCAGAGGGCTGTAAAGTGCCTAGTCGGAAGATGAGGTGCTGTTCCTCCAGTTTGCGTTGGGCTTCACTGGAACAATGCAGCAAGCCAAGGACAGACATGTTGGCAAGAGAACAGGGTGGAGTGTTAAAATGGCAAGCGACAGGGAGGTTTGGGTCTTTCTTGCGGACAGACCGCAGGTGTTCTGCAAAGCCGTCGCCCAGTTTGCGTTTGGTCTCTCCAATGTAGAGGAGACCGCATTGGGAGCAACGAATGCAGTAGACTAAGTTAGGGGAAATGCAAGTGAAATGCTGCTTCACTTGAAAGGAGTGTTTGGGCCCTTGGACGGTGAGGAGAGAGGAAGTGAAGGGGCAGGTGTTGCATCTTCTGCGTGGGCATGGGGAGGTGCCATAAGTGGGGGTTGAGGAGTAGGGGGTGATGGAGGAGTGGACCAGGGTGTCCCGGAGGGAACGATCCCTACGGAATGCCGTCAAGGGGGGTGAAGGGAAGATGTGTTTGGTGGTGGCATCATGCTGGAGTTGGCGGAAATGGCGGAGGATGATCCTTTGAATGCGGAGGCTGGTGGGGTGATAAGTGAGGACAAGGGGGACCCTATCATGTTTCTGGGAAGGAGGAGAAGGCGTGAGGGAGGATGCGCGGGATATGGGCCGGACACGGTTGAGGGCCCTGTCAACGACCGTGGATGGAAAACCTCGGTTAAGGAAGAAGGAGGACGTGTCAGAGGAGCTGTTTTTGAAGGTAGCGTCATCAGAACAGATGCGACGGAGGCGAAGGAACTGAGAGAATGGGATGGAGTCTTTACAGGAAGTGGGGTGTGAGGAGCTGTAGTCGAGGTAGCTGTGGGAGTCGGTAGGCTTGTAATGGATATTGGTGGACAGTCTATCATCAGAAATTGAGACAGAGAGGTCAAGGAAGGGAAGAGAAGTGTCAGAGATGGACCATGTGAAGATGATGGAGGGGTGGAGATTGAAAGCAAAATTAATAAATTTTTCCAGGTCCCGACGAGAGCATGAAGCAGCACCGAAGTAATCATCGATGTACCGGAGAAAGAGTTGTGGGAGGGGGCCGGAGTAGGACTGGAACAAGGAATGTTCCACATACCCCATAAAGAGACAGGCATAGCTGGGGCCCATGCGGGTACCCATAGCCACACCTTTTATTGGGAGGAAGTGAAAGGAGTTAAAGGAGAAATTGTTCAGTGTGAGAACAAGTTCAGCCAGACGGAAGAGAGTAGTGGTGGATGGGGATTGTTCGGGCCTCTGTTCAAGGTGAACTTGTTCTCACACTGAACAATTTCTCCTTTAACTCCTCTCACTTCCTCCAAATGAAAGGTGTGGCTATGATTTCTTCTCCGCCGATGCTGCCAGACTTGCTGAGTTTTTCCAGGTAATTCTGTTTTTGTTTTGTTTTGGATTTCCAGCATCCGCAGTAGCTTTTAGCTTTTTGTTTTTATCTCTGTGAATGAGCAATGTTGCTGCATTAATGATTGCAGTAACCATCAGTGCTTTGGATGGTGGGGAGACAGAGTGGATGGGACTGTGGCCCTCAAATACCTAGCCGCTGAACCCCAGCGTCGCCGACACTTACCGACCTGGCCACCTGCCTCCTCCCCAGCTCCATTGCCTGCTCCTCACAAGTGGTGATGTGCTGCAGCACAGCGTGCCCACCACCAGTCCGCTGATGCTCCCGGCTATTGTTCTCGGTTTTTGCCTGCAGAACAGAGAAAAGCATTAATTGGGGCTGATCGCTCATGTACTCTGCACGTGCACCATGCACCCCAAACACAGTGGCCCATCTGAGGTCTCCAGCGGCTCCTGTCCACACTACTGGTGATCAGTCACCAGTAGAAAGTACGGCTGCTCCCAACCCCCTTCCCTAACGGCCACCTTGGACACATTCGGCGTCCATCATTTTGAATAACACACGGATCTTAGCGCCCATGGCAAGGAGGCGCAACTAGGTGTGGCGCCGAGGCCAACAGACAGATAACCCTGGGAACCACAAGGGTTGGGAGGGCCTCAAAGGGCTAAGGCTACCTGCTGGGTAAAATGGCCACGGCCATTTCTCACCCATACTCACCCTCCCAGAGCACAACAAATCATTGAAGCACTTGCGGCACTGTGTTCCTGTGTGCCACACAGCATCTTAAGAGCTAACAGCCTCTGCCACCTCCTGCCATGCCTGCCTGGTCACGTGGGGGGCTCTCCTCCTCCCATCCTCTGGAAACAAAACCTCCCAACGGTTTGACACCTCTTCCAGGAGGGCAGCAAGGCAGGCATCGGAGAACCGAGTGGCACATTGGACCCCTGCTGGCCTACCCTGCAGCCTGCCCCCCTGCTCCCCTGCCCTCACCTCTTCTGGTGCCCGGTCGCTGGCCATGGTGAACAGCCTAAAGGAGGCTGCCTGGCCTTTCTTTATACAGAGTGTCGATTCCCCATTGGAACCGGTGGTCTGAACATGCCGCTGCAGATTAGAATTTCCAGCTGGACACGGGAGTCTGAAACGTGTTGGGTGGGCCTTAATTGGCCCGCCCGTGCAAAATGGCAGTGCTGCCCGTTTCCCCGGCGGCGATCGTCTCCGTGCCCGCTGCCGATTGGGTCGGGCCCGCCCGCTCGACAAACAGAAAATTCAGCCTCCAGTGAAGAGAATGAAATGGAATATCAGACTGACGTAGAACAGAGAGTTGATTTAATAACGCCCATTAAATCTGTGTTTCTTCGTCAACTTGTGCAATTCCAGACATTTACAAGTATTATCTAAAATTATGAATTCGCTCACACCTCATTCGTCCGGGTGGTCCATAATCACCCAAGTAATTCTTCTCTCATTCCCAAAGAGCCCTGGAACAATTTTCATATATAAGGACATTTGGAAAATTGGAGGCAGAGCCTCTGTTAGCTCCTCTCTGACTTCCTTTCATAGTCCAGGTTACATGACATCGGATCTGGTGACTTAGTCACCTTGAGCTCTGCTATGATTTTCTTATAAAATCTGTATTTTTCCACAGTTGTCACCATTATTTCTTTTTCCATATTCTTCTCGACCATGCCTAAACATTTATTTCCACACCACCTGTATGAAAAAGGTTCCAAATATTTATGTAGTGGCTCCACCATATTCCATCACCCTCCACAATTAAAGGGCTAGAAAGAGAAAGAGGGGTTCCTTTTCATGGCATATTGGCACCAGATCTGGGACAGGGAAGATTCTCTATTGGACCGAGTAATGGGAATGAACCAGTGCAGATAAGAGAAGGAAAAGAAAGGGAACACACCAAGGCAATAGTGACCATAAGATGATGATAGAGAAGGACATAATCACAGACTCAGAATTTTAACGGCACAGAAGGAGGCCCCCATCATGTCTGCACTGGCTCTCCAAATGAGCATTATGGCCTAGTGCCATTGCCCTGCCTTTTCCCTGTACCCTTGCACATTATTTGAATAGAAACAATCATCGACCGCCCTCTCCAATGCTTCAATTGAACCTGCATCCACCACACTTCCAGGCAGTGCATTCCAAACCCAAACCACTTGCTGTGTGAAAAAGCTTTTCTCAAGTCACATTTGCTTCTTTTGCAAATCACTTTTAATCTGTGCCTCTTCATTCTTGATCCTTTTACGAGTGAGAACAGCTTTTCCCTATCTACTCTGTCCAGC
Organism: Cetorhinus maximus; assembly: GCF_964194155.1. Classification (NCBI taxonomy): domain Eukaryota; kingdom Metazoa; phylum Chordata; class Chondrichthyes; order Lamniformes; family Cetorhinidae; genus Cetorhinus; species Cetorhinus maximus. The sequence continues at coordinate 19,282,662 of NC_135899.1, read as the reverse complement.
CCCCTCATGATTTTGAACATCTCCATCAAATCTCCTCTCAGCCTTCTTTTCTCCAAGGAGAATAGTGCCAACATCTCAAATCTATCCTCAGAGCTGAAGTTTCTCATCACTGGAAACATTCCTGTGAACCTCTTCTGCACTCTCTCCAATGCGATCACATCGTTCCTAAAGTGTGGTACCCAGAACTGTGCACAATATCCCAGATGAGGTTTAATGAGTGTCTCATATAAATTCAGCACAAACTCCTTTCTCGTTTACAATATGCCCCTATTAATAAAACCCAGCATACTATATACTTTATTAACTCCACCTGTCCTGCCACCTTCAATGATCTCTGCACATATACACCCAGGTCTTTCTGCTCCTGCACGCCCTTCAAAGCTTCACCCCTTAATTGATATTGTCTGTCCATGTCCTTCCTAACAAAGTGCATCACCTCATACTTCTCAACACTGAACTTCATCTGCTACATCCATGGACCATTACTCTCTGTTTCCTATTTTTCAGCCAATTTTGTATCACAATTATGATGAAAGCCAGATTAATCAATTTGAAAAAAGCTGATTTTGAGGGGCTGAGAATTGAATTTAGGGATAATAAAATGGGCAACAGAATTGGCAAACAACAATGGAAAACATTTCGAACAGTGTTCAACAGAATACCGGAAAAATACATTCTGCTAGACACGAAAGTACTAAATCAGCACTAGAGAGACTCCATGGATCCGTGAAGACATAAGGGGGCAAATGTGCATTAGGAAAGAAGCATATGTTAAGTACATGGGCAGCAGAGGGTGCATGACAGAGGAAAGATAAAGTGATTAGGAGAGAAATCAAAAAAAAATTAGAAAAGCAAAGAGGAGCCCTATAAAAGTAAATTATCAAGGAAGGTAAAAAATAAAATATTTTACAGGCACATAAATAAAAATAGGAAGGCTGGAATGGAAATAGGACCATTAAGGGATAGATAGGATAATGCCACAGATAAAGACAGAGACAGAGCAGAAATATTAAATGATTACTCGACACCCCGGGCTTTATAGCTCATAATGAATGCATGTAGTGAATACTAAATGTATCATTATTGTATTGAAGCACCTCAGAGTGCAACAGGATGTATGTCGATAACTCCAATACCATTGCACTGTCTGACTGTCTGTAATGACCATATTGAAATGACTGTAATATTCATTGATTGTTTTGAAACACCTCGTGATCCATGTGTAAAATTTGAATCTAATTGCACTTTTTGTGATGGCGATTTAGAAATGTTTTGTAATGTCCTTTCAGATATTTTATGAATAAAGTATATTTTTCTGAAAAAAATTAAATGATTACTTAATTTCAGTGTTTAACAGGGAGCTAGAACAGGTAGATATGATATTGATTGATGATCTAACTCTTCAGGTAAGTGCAATTAAAATAAGAGAAAAGGGATCTAATCAAACGCAAAGAGCATAAAACCCTGTCCCAGAAGTTTCACACCCACACATTTAAAATAAAGTTAGGGAATAGATAGCAGAGGTATTACTGCAGATTTAAAATATTTTGTTTAGGAAAAGGTGTAGTGCTTGAGGACTGGTGGATAGCGAATATAATTCCTATGCTTAAAAAGGCAGGACAGAATGTACCCAGGAAATAGTAGATCAGTCAACTTAATGTTGGTGCTAGAAGAAATAATGCAATCCCTACTAGGGAGAGGAAGAACTTCTAACAAAAAAAATGAATCATTAGCAAGGATTTCAAAAGGGAAAATCTTTCTTGACCAAAGTCATGAATTTTTTGGAGGAGGTAACAGAGACAGTAGACAATGGTAATGTAGTAGATGCAATTTACCTGGATTTTTCAAAGGGCATCTGTGTTAGGAGGGGGATGGGGTGAGGGGGAGGAGGTATGAGGGTGGGGAAAGGGGGGAGTGGTGGTGAGGAAGAGTGGGATGAGTTTGAGAAGGTGGGAGATGGGGTTAAGGATGAGGGTGAATGAGGGGTAGGGGAATGGGTGGGTGAGGAGGAGGGGGAATGGGTGTTTGAGGAGGAGGGGGAATGGGCAGGTGAGGAGGATGGGGATGGGTGGGTAAGAAGGAGGCATATGGGGTAAGAAGGAAGGGAATGGGAGATGAAGAGGAAGGGGCATGGTGAGGGTAAAGAGGAGGGTGCGATGGGGAGCTGAGGGGGAGGGGGAATCTGGAGGCTGAGGAGGGGGAGATGGGGAAAAGGGGGATGTGGTGAGGAGGGAGGAGGGGGATGGCGAAAAGGGGGATGGGTTGAAGCGGAGGGAGGATGGGGAAAGGAGGAGGGGCGAATGGTGGCTTAGGAGGAGGGGTATGGGGCTGAGGAGGAGGTGAGTTGGGGTTTTGAGGAGACAAATTCAGGAAAATCAGCGTGAAATACAAGGCAAAAACAAAGATAAAAACAAAAAAGGGTCATGAGGACTCGAAATGTCAACTTTTTTTTTTTCTCCGCCAATGCTGCCAGACCTGCTGAGTTTTTCCAGTTAATTCTGTTTTTGTTTTGAGAAATACAAGGCAATTGACAAGAAACTATTTTATATATAATAAGTTAGACTTGGTTATAAAAATTACACTTTTAAAATTTGCAGATGATACTAAACTTGGCAGCGAGCTGAATAGTGAAGAGAAGAGTAGCTGACTTCAGGAGCGTATGGACTGGTGAAATGGACAGGCTCAAGGCAAATGAGATTTAATGTGGATAAGTGTGAAGTGATGCATATCCATAGTGGAAAGATGTAGAGACATCATAACCTAAATGGCCTTATTTAGACAGGGCCGGTCTTAATGTTGGTTGACTGCCTGGGGAGAGCCTGATAATACTGAAATCAACCTCTGCAAAGAATTTGGCGAACTCCAAAATCTGTTTCCAACTAACACTAGTGCTAGTTAAATAGAACAAATTTCTGGTTTCTGAACACATGGATAACACTCAAGACCCTGTTAACTCACATCAGTGGTGAGCAGTCAACAGTTGTAGCTTAGAAAATCACATTAGTGATCGAATATGGGTGAGGACAGACTATCTTCACTTGTGACCCTGTCTATCGAAAATGATGTGATTCAAAATGTCTTGGTGAAGAAGGTTTTTTTAAAATCGGTATTATTATTTATTAGTTCAGTGCTTAATGTGTAGATTATTTGACACTTAAATGCAATGTTATTCTTATAACTTAAATAATAGACAATCGAAGAAAAACTTCCAAGATTGCAGTTTTCTTTCTGAAACTTTCACTAAATACCACTACATACAACTCAAAGGACATCAAAATACACATTTGTCCAGGCCATCATTTTCCTAAAGGAACATAGGAACGGCAGAGGGGGTATTTAGCCCCTTGAAGCTGTTCTGTCATTCAGTGAGATCATAGCTGAGCTTCGATCTAACTCCATATACCTGCCTTTTCCCTTATCCCTTGGCTGACAAATATCTATCTATCTCTGACTTGAAATTCAAAATTGATCTAGCATCGATTGACATTTGGGGAAGAGAGTTGCAGACTTGTGCCACTCTTTTTATCTTGAAGTATTTCCTAATTTCAATCCTGTAAGGCCTGGCTCTATTTCCCAGAATAACTTCCATCATTTCTTACTTTGTTATTTAGTCCTTCCCGCTCCTCTAGTACCTTTTCTTATTCATCCTCAACGTACACATATCTTTCTCTAGATACTCAACTCATCATCATTCCCACATTCATCACTACTCACAGCCAGAATCTCCCTGCACCTTCCCAACAGCATGCTTGTCCTAACCACGTTCTCTGGCTTCTGAACTGCTACCTCTTCCGTGACTGGATCTTCTGTATTAGGCATTAGTTTTTGATTTAATGAAATGGTGGGGAGGTTCAAGAGGCTTAAAGGCCTACTCCTGTTCCTGTAGCTTCCCATTGTTGTGGCTTTATCAGTGTCTTTACAAGTGTTCTCCCTGTTGTCAGTGCATGCTCTATTATTTTATGTGTTTGGTTTCCCCCTGCACTTATTTCTGTTTCCTGCTGACTCTGTCTGTTGGTAAAAATCCCTGACACAGCTCTCCAGTGATTCCCCCCTCAATATTGAATACTGACATCCACTGACCGTTTAACCAATTAGCCCTATATTATTCACTCTGCTTTTCTAATTAGCTTTTCAATCGCTTCCTTCCATTAGTTCACGTCCACTCCTGTCCAAGACCCAAAGGCTCTCCCTTCAAGTTCTTTGCAGCTGAGATCAGCAATTTGCTCATCATTTTACTATTGACTCTTGTGCTCTTTCATGCTGGAAAATCAAAGCTTTTTCAGTCTATATTTGGACTTTCATCACTCTACAATGTGTTAACATTTGAATTTTGTATATTCCAGGACAGTACATCTGATGACATTTTCTCGAAAAATTACTGAGTAACATTATGAAGTGTTTGTTTCAGTTTCTGCTATTAAATATATCACATTTGCATAATTAGTTAAAATGTTTATCAGCCAATCAAAGCAGAAAGCCGTCTGTCACTGGGAGCATTTAATGGATGCACCCAGGATGGAGAATGGAGTGATGTAATAGACCTTCTCAGAACTGGTGTGGAGATATTTTGCTGTTTACTTATTTAACCCACAAACTCCTCAAGTGTGCACATCTACCAAATAGCAGGTATAGGTGAGGTGAGGGTGACTGCCCTTGACATCTCAGCTCCAGGGCATCATTGCAGGAGTTCCTTCGGATAGTGTCCTAGGCCAAACCATCTTCAGCTTCATCAATCTACTTCCTTCCATCGTAAGGTCAGAAGTGGGTTTGTTTGCTGATGATTGCACAATGTTCAGCACCATTCGTGACTTCTCAGACACTGGAGAAGCCCATGTCCAAATGCAGCAAGGCGTGGATAATATCCAGGCTTGGGCTGACAACTGGCTAGTAACATTTGCACCACACAAATGTCAGGCAATAACCATCTCTAACAAGAGAGAATCGAACCATCACCCCTTGACGTTCAATGGCATTACCATCACTGAATTCCCCACTATCAACCCCCTGGGGTTTACCATTAACCAGAAACTTAATTGGACCAGCCATATAAATACTGTGGCTAGAAGAGCAGTTAAGAGACTAGGAATCCTGCGATGAGTAACTCACCTCCTGACTCCCCAAAGCCTTTCCACCATCTTCACGGCACAAGTCAGGAGTTTGATGGAGTGCGACCCACTTGCCTGGATGAGTGCAGCTCTCACAACACTCAAGAAGCTTGACACCATCCAGGACAAAGTGGCCCGCTTGATTGGCCCCGCATCCATAAACATTCACTCTTTCCATCACCGATGCACATCAGCAGCAGTGAGAACCAACTACAAGATGTACTGCAGGAATTCACCAAGGCTCCTTAGACTGCACCATCCAAACCCATGAACACTACTATCTAGAAGGGCAAGGGCAGCAGAAAGTTTGGAACACCACCACCTGGAAGTTCCCCTCCAATTCACTCACCATCATGTCTTGGAAATATATCGCCATTCTTTAACTCTTGGTGGGTCAAAATCCTAGAGCACCCTCCCTAAAAACACTGTGGCTGTACTTGCACCAAATGGACAGCAGCGGTTCAAGAAAACAGCTCACACACTTACCCCTTCTATGTGTCTTTGCTGGCTTCTTATGTCATCTTCACAACTCACTTTCCCATCTTTGTGTTATCAGCAAATTTAGCAATCACACTTTCAGTCCTTTCATCCAAGTCATTGATATAAATTGTAAACAGTGGATGCCCCAGCACTGATCCCTATGACACTCCACTCGCCACATCTTGCCAACTCAAAAGTGACCCACTATGCCTGCTCTCTGCTTCCTGTTAGCTATCTAATCTTCTACCCTTGCTAATATGTTACGCCCGACACCATGAGAAATTTCTTCGCTCATAGGATTGTGATGATTTGCAATTCTCTACACCAGAAGGTTGTGGAATCAGTGAATGTATTTAATACTAAGGACAGATTTTTGATCTCTCCAGGAATCACGGCATATGGGGAGTGGGCAGGAAAGTGGAGATGATGCAGAATATCAGCGATGATCATATTGAATGATGGAGCAGTGTCTGGGCCCGATCGTCTACCCCTGCTCATGGTTCTTGTGTTCTTCTGGTCTAATCAAATCAATTCATTAATAAGAAACACTGATCTCAATCAGTAAGCTTGTCACAGTGGGTTCTTAAATGGCTTAAGACTGGAAAATTAAAAGAGACAGATGTTCACAACTGATTTGTCAAATAACGTTTGAGTGATAATAGAGAAAAAAACTTATAACATGAAATATTTGCACTTATATTATTAAAGAGTAAGAAACGGATATGAAGGGTGTGGAATATGAGGAAAGTTGAAACCATTTGACAACAAAATGAGGAAAATCAGAAAGTAATGGTTCATGTGTGGAATGTGTTTTTAAAACCTATAGGAGAGAGAGATCAGAGATGTTAAACTATAATTTTCCCATCAATGTGATGTAAGAGGTTGACTGATACATTTTCACAAAAGGAGGGATTACGGTCAAGTGCTCAACGGTGGAGTTTCCCAACGCCTGTCCTTTATCACTGTGGAGCCTTGGAGAGGCTTCTGGAATGTAATTAAACATCAAGTCCTCTTTTTAGATCAAGTGCTGCTTTTACTGTATATTTTAATAACAGTGCTTGGCAGCAAAGGTTTTGCACTGATTCATCTCAAACACGCTGATGTCCCACCACCTTCCGCCTGTGGAGCAACATTACAGGCAGGAAGGTCACCGGGTTCCTGCAGTTCACAGCTCATTCTACCCAGTAAGTTCTTCTCTACAATTGAGCTTCTATTTGTTTCTTCTCTCCCCCTCCTTCTTTCCCCCAGCCCTACAGAGGTCCTCGCTGATCTTTCAGTTCCCAGTTCCCATACAGGGTTTACACCCGGAATGTTAACCTGGCTTCTCTCTCCACCTGTGAGTGAGACCAACACCCATCAGTTTACTGCAGGCAGGAGGCAGGGAGACAGTGTGAAATTATGGGATGGATCTGTTAGTGACCTTAAATACCACGGAATGCCAGCGGTGCAGAATTTTCCTGTTGTTATTCCATCCCGGCTTGTAGAAGGGAAAGATTCTCTCAGTGAAAGTGTGGGTGGAAGTGTGGAGATGGGACATGTTGTCCGCATTGTAAAACGACACCTGTCCACCCTCATAGCCCAGGAAAAACCCGATCTTCCGGGGATTCACACTCGGGGGGTCGATGAGGGGGTGGTTCTGCCAGAATAACCTGTTCCTGGTTCGAGCCACACTATCCAGTATCCAGTTTCAGGTCTCTGGTTGATCATCTTTTTACTGCTGGCAGACCCTTGGACCATTGTCAGACCCAACAAGTCTTGTTTCCCACCTTCACCTTCCAGCAATGTCTCCCTTGTATAAATTGCCCTAATCGCAGGACGCAGCCCCAGATGTCAAACCTCTCCGGGCTGCCGTTTGTCTCCGAGCCTCACGCTGGTCCGGTTCTCAGACAGGATAAGCCGGGGATTCGCTGTGTTCAGATCCAGAGTCAGAGAGGCTGGATCTGGGGGAAAGTTAAAATAACACAGTCAGTGATTTAATATTCTGCTCTGTTTAATTTGAATGCTTTCCTTTTAAAGATCTCACTCAGGTTGTAGTTTAAATTCTTGGATTTGCTGTTACCTGAGAGTTTACACCCTGGGTGTCTGGAGATAAAGACCTGAAATTCAATGGAAACATTGGGTGGACGGGCGGGCTGCGGAGTGTGGGAGAGTGTGGTTGGAGAGCAAGAGTGCTCAGTGGGGAAGACAAACTGAATGATGGTGGGGTAAGGGGAAAGTACATTGCGGCAAGGAGAGAGTGAGCAGGGGTAAGGAGGATGGTGCAGGGAAAAGTCTGGTTCAGTCAGAGACAGAGTCGGAGTCAGACACCGTGGACAAGGAGCGGATGGAGAATCGGTAATAACTTTGTAAGGTAATAACTTAAATCTTCTCAATACTCATTTGAAAGAAATTCCGGTTCCTACATAACTGGATTCCAAATAAGCTGCTTGAAAACAAACTGGTGGTGGAAGGTCCAAGACAGGTCGTGGAGAGGTAGAGTTGGTTGTCATTGGTGTACATCTGAAAACTGACCCTGTTTCTGTGGATGAGGTTGAACTGTGCAACATCTGGATCAGTAATAGAGAGATGTAAAGAATAAATCCTGGGGAGATTCCGGATACAGTGCTGAGGGGGGAAGAGAAACTATTGCTGCAGAAACACTTCTGTTGATCAAATTGGCAAATGTGGAACCAAATCAATACAGTCACACTGACAATTGAGGAGAGAAATTGGAGGAGAATGGTGCTGATGACCATGTCAATGGTTACAGGATGGTCCAAGAGGATGATGAGGGGTAATGCGCTATACTCGCTGTCATAGTACATGTTATTTGTGACAATTATTAGACCCACTGACTCTCTGATGGATGAAAATCCTGTTGTTGGTTTAAACATGTAACTGCTGGAAAATGGACATGGATTTCAGAAGTGAGCACACATTCAAGGACTTTGTTAAGGTAAGGTTGGAGATCAAGTGCAAGAACAGCGATTGATGGTCGGTATTTTTGAAATGGGCCTTATGAAAGTGGGGGAATTTGAAAATTAGCTGGACAGGAAGTGAGGAGATGCCCCCATTTACAATGTGAGCTAACATGGGAACAGGACGGGAAGTTGGATAGCAGCAGTTCAGTGGGAATGTGCTTAATGGAGCTCGGAGGAGGGTCCAGAAGAGGATACAATCTCAGTAAAAAGCTGCAGCAAATACAGAGATCACAGTACAACTGGAATTCAGCTCAGACGAAAGCCAATTCCTGACCAGAACCCAGCAAAGTAGCAGAGTGAAGCTCAGAGATCAGCTATGCAGCGAAGTATTGTTCTGACCAGGAATTTATAACAAATGACATTAAACTTGAAGCGATTGAGTGGAAGAGCAGAATCATGGTAGCCAGTGAACACTGGGGGTGATATTGGAAATTGGTGAGGACGCAAAACAGTAGAATCACATTTTTTCAATTGTTCATGGGATGTGGATCTGGAGTCACATGTAGGCCAGACCAGGTAAGGACGGCAGATTTCCTTCCCTAAAGGGGCATTGGTGAATCAGATGAGTTTTTAAAACAATCGGCAATGGGGCAATGTAATAGTCATCATCAGACTTTTAATTCCAGATTTTTATTGAATTTAAATTTCACCAGCAGACGTGGTGGGATTCGAAACTGACTCCCCAGAGCATAACCCTGGGTCTCTGGAATACTAGTCCAGTTACAGTACCACGATGCCACCTTTCACTCCCTTCCTATCTGCCTTCTCCACTCCCCTCCCCTCCTCCTTCCCACTGACAGGGTGGATATTATGTTTTGTTCAAGTCAATGAAAGTGAATATGGGGCGGAGAGCAGAACAGCTAACCAATTGGGTACGGTCTGTATTGACCACCGACCTAAGTCCATTTATATGGCTGGAGCATTTCTCAGCAGAGTGGCACAGTCCTAATGGCTCAGGGATTCCGGAGTTCAGAAAGTCTAATGGGAGCAGCGTTCCAGCCATTGAAAAGAGCAGAGGTTCAAACGCAGAACAGACAGAGGAGAGGATGGACAATGTGTTCTGTACCTAGATTTACCTTGTAGTTTAGGCTTTGTAGCCTGAGCTAAACTGTACCACCAATTAGGGGCAGGAATCTTAAACAGTGCAGGAAAGGAGACTGGGGCTCCATTCTGCAGCCCGGATTCTGATTGGATATCAACTTGTGACAATATGCTTTGCAAAGAGAAGAGTGGAGTGAGAATAAAATAAAAATATCAAAAGATTGATCCGAATTATGCCGCTTTTTTCCAATAGGGATATTGGTTTAAAATATCAGAACAGAGATAGATGTGTATTTAATTGGTGAACTAAGAACTGTAAATAACTGAAACCAGATCAGTGAAAGTGGGTGACAGTCTAGGTTGAAGTGAATGACGCTGAGTGTCCTGTTCAATCAATATTTATCTCTCAAACAACATCACAGAAACAGATTATCTGGTCATTATCACATCTGTAGATTATAGAATGCCTGATGTGTTTCCTATATTGCAACAGTTAACAGACTTTGTAAACAACTCACTGGCTGTAAAGTGCTCTGGGATGTCATGTGGTCGTGAATGGCGCTATAGAAATGTAAAGTTATTTCTTTTTGTTCTCTTTATTGACAATTTGTGCCCGGGAGGCTGCATGAATTATCCTGCCTGCTGCTGGCTGCTCCTCACCTTTCCACAACCCCGATATACTGCATTCACCACCTTCCCAACCAACCCCACTCCCACCCTACACTCACACTTTAAATACCTCCTACTCACTTTCACTGCTGCGAGAGCTGCTGGGTTTTTCCAGCACTTTCTGTTTTTATTACAAGGAGACCTCATCTTAACTTCGGAAATCTTCACTTTCTGTTTTGTTGTAGTTTACAGAATGGCCAATGTATTTTTTTGTGTGAGATTCTAATGAAGACTTCAACCGATCCTCGGATTGAGAAAGACAATCACAGAATGAAAGTGTTTCTGAAAACATGTGAGTGAATCTCTTGTTGATTGTACCTTGTAGATCTCAACAGCTTCATTGATCAGCAGGAGATGGTGCGACTCGTGATTCTGTTGGTCTCTCCCAGCAGGACATGTCTTGTCAGTTTCACAAAACAGCTTCACTTCTTCCCGATGATCCTCATGTTTAATTTCCTTGTCGCGTCCAGATTGAATTTTCCAGATGTTTTCAGCTGAATCACCATGGTGCCCAGTTCTAAACTCTTAAATCAGATGAAACATCCTTCCAGCATCTACCATGACAAAGCTCTTAACAATTTTAAATGCTGCAATGAGACAACCTTTCATTCTCCTCATCTCTACGGATTACATGCTAGATTTACACAAACTCTCCGCATAGAAATCCCCCATCAATTAGTTTCATGAAACTTCTTTCCACTCCCTCTATAATAAGCATATCCTACGATAGTTAAGGAGACCAAGACTGTACACAGTACCAGTTGACGACTCGCCTAGCCCCTGTATAATTACTGTAAGACTGCTTTACTCTTATACTCTGATCCCTTTGGAATAGAGTGAAAGGCAGGAGTTAACAGTGACCTGATTCGGGGATTAAAAAATATAAGGAAAAGCTTTAGGTGGAAAACACGAGGCTCATAATGACTTTTATTGGCACACGTATCTCTGTGCTTGTCTGTAGAGTCTAAGGATGTCTGTGCAGAGAGTTGACCGTCACATAATTTGCTCCGTAGAGTGAACCCCATTGCGATATTCACTTGACTACCAGACAAACCAGAAGTGTAGAAGATTGGGAGTTCATCACCACCATCTTCTCAAGGGTAATTAGGGGTGGGCAATAAATGCTGGCCTAGCCAGAGAACCGCACATCGCATGATTGAATTAAAGAAACTGACACCTAAACAAGAAGTTTGACACCATACTGACAGTGATTGTGTCTATTTCCTGAGTTCTTCAATCAGTTGGTACCACCATTACTGAACTCAAATTGTTCTGTTAGAACTACACCGTCTTGACGTCAACCATGTTCTTGAGGCTGAAGTTAAAGCCAGTTAAATACTACAGTTTATATCAAAGGTTAGACATTAATGGAAAATCATGCTGATTATATCTATCCCACATAATTGTGGATTTTAGTGTGGGGCTGCCCAGTTAAACTTTCCCAATGATGGTCACGGAACATATAACCAAACAAGGGGATTGGATGAATTCAATTTGAGAAAGTGGTATCGATTAGATTTGAGTAGCAGAATACATGATAATCATTGTATGATCCAGCACAGAAGGAGCCCAATCGATCGATATGGCACATAATTTCCACGCACACACAAACCAATAAATTGGTACTAATATAATTTTATGATATTGCTATGTTGCCATTAAAATTTCGAGCACTTCCATTTGCCAACTTTGTAAACTTGTAAGCTTGAGGCCTTCTGACTAAGGTCCATCCTTAAATAATTCTAAATGCCTATAAAGCATCTTTCTTGTCCAGGGAATTTTTGTACAGTTTTCTACTGATACTTTGATGTATAATACTGAAAATTTATGTGCGATTTGGCTGGGAGAGTGTTTCAATTTTTATTAATTGGAGCTGTTATAATTTAAAATACTGTTGCTGGATTAACCCTGCTGTACTGCAATTACATACCAGCAATAGTCCATTTACAAGTTAGAAGTAATAAAGCTGCTACACCTTCTGAGACCTAACTTCTGTATTTTAACCTTGTAATTTGGATATTTTATTTTATTGAAGCTTTTGCTTACTTTTCTTCACTTGTAGCCTTCCTTTGCAAAGTCACATTATCAGACTTTCTACAAAAGAAGAAAGCAAAATTACAATGCACTCCTGTTCTTTATAGTTGGATGATCAGCCATGATCATAATGAATGACGGAGAAGTCTTGAAGGGCCGAATGGCCTACTCCTGCTCCCATTTTCTATGTTTCTATGATCCGTGGTGCCTGTGAACCTTCAAAGTCAGCCCCCACTTCTCGGGTCCTTTTTCTTTCATGCAGCACCGAGCTTCAGTCATCAGGTGGCAGCTTTGTATCAATGAAAAACTTGCGTACATTCATAGTTTCAACCCATCCCAGAAACTAATGCGGTCCACAGTGAATTACTCACAAGCGCACATTCACCCGTCACAGTAAAATCCCACAAAATGCCCTCTGATAACGATACTCAATGATAATCTTCAGTAATCCTGCAAATAAAAAAATCTGACACCATAATTTCACAACAAGCTCTTAAATGGCTCGTAGCAAGGTGCAAAGTGCATATGGCAAATACTGCTGCCACCGAACACTGGTGGTGAAGGGGGGTGAATGTTTAAGATGGCGGATGGGCAGCCGATAAGGCGGGCTGCGTTGTTCTGGATGATGCCGAGTTTCGTGAGTGTTGTTTGTTTTACCAGGCAAGTGGAGAATATTCCTTCACACTCTTGACAAAAAACTTGCATGCAGATGCAGCAAGAAATTGGGAAGGTAAATGCATGCTGGCCTTCATCGCGAGGAATACAGGAGTAAGGATGTCTTGCTGCAGTCATGCAGAGACTTGCTGAGACTTCACCTGTAGTAATGTGCACAGTTTTGGTCTTCTCATCTAAAGAGGAATATACTCGCTACAGAAGTAGTGCAGCGGAGCTTCACTAGATTAATTCTGGAGGGATTGTTTTATGAGGAGAGATTGAGCAGACGGTCTGTATTCTCTAGAGATTCAAAGAATAAGGGGTGACCTCATTGAAACTTACAAAATTCTTACAATGTGATAGGGTGGATGTAGATAAAATGCTCCCCCTGACTGGTGAGTCTAGATCCAGGGGAGATAATCTCAAGATAAGAGGTAGACCATTTAAGGCTGAGATGAGGAGGAATTTCTTCATTCAGAGGGTGGTAAATCTTTGGAATTCTCTACCCCAGAGGACTGTGGAAACTCAATCATCAAGCATGTGCAAGACAGAGATCGACAGATTTCTTGAGACCGATGTCATCAAAGAATATGGAGTTATTGCGGGGGAGTGGCATTGAAATAGATGATCAGCCATGATCTAATTGAATGGCAGAGCAGGCTCGACAAGCCGAATGGCCTCCTCCTGTTCCTGTGTTCTTAGGCTCATAAACTGGTTCCAGAGCAGGTGTTAATGGTTACAGCAGAATGTGAACGGTGCTTAGAATCTGAAGTTCCTGAATTCAATGCTGAGGCTGAAAGGCTGTAAAGGGCAGGATGGCAACATTCCTAATTCCTGTCAGGAACAACTAACACTACATTCCCTGCGGCTGTTTGAAAGGGAGACTTGTAGGTGTCATTTCAGAAACAAAGACAACAGTTAACAGTGGAGTCAGTAAAAGAGGAGTAATAATTACATAAGAACACACTTTAGATGGAAAATATGAGGTTCATAGACGATTTTACTGGGTAAAGCGACCCTATGGTCCTCTGTGGAGTCTAACAAGTTCCGTAGAGAGAGTTTAATGTCCAACATTTCATCCCGCAGAATGGATCCCATTGTGATATTCACCAGATGAACCGACAAACCAGGAGTTCAGTAGATTGGGGTTGATCTGCACAAACCAGAGTATTGATATCAAGACTGACTCCGATGCTGTTCAGTTCCAGAGATCTCCAATCACTTGTTTCCCACCATTACTGTTTTTAAATCCCTCTGTTAGCACAGCAATGCCAGGATGACAATCATGTTGGTTTATATAGCGGATTTCAAAACCAGCTAAATACTGCAGCATATATCACATTAATGCAGAATCTTAATTTGTAAATATTTCCCGGATAATTGTGGATATTAATGTGAGATTCTCCAACTAATCTTTCCCACTAACACCCCTGGGAACAAATCACGAAACAATGGGATTGATTGAATCGACTTTGTGAATCTGAATTTGATCGGATCCAAGTCTAAGAATGCTTGAAAGTTGCAGCCTCATACAACACAGAAGGAGACCACTCAGCCTTTCGAACCTATGAACCTTCAAAAACCATACTCAGCAATTCTTGGGCCGCTTTGAATGCTCAATTCTTTCATTCAGCACTGAAATTCTGTCAGAAAATAAAAGCAGAAAGTTCCTGGAAAAACTCAGCAGGTCTGGCAGTATTTGTAGAGAGAGAAGGAGAGTTAACATTTCCAAATTGCACTTTGGTGCTGCTTTGGGCTGCAGTAGATTGCTTAAGTTGGAGTTTGGTGACTGAGGGAGAGCGGTGAGCAAGGGAATGTGGTGATCCTTTGAGGACTGTGTGTACATTCAGGTAAGTATTTACTACTTTTAACACTTATAGTTTTCAAGGTCTTATTTTGTGGTTCATCGTTTGTACGGGCTATATTCTGTAACAACGAGGAGCAGAGAATAAGTAACCGAGAGTAATTGATATATCTGGTATTAAGTATAAGGTACAATTTAATTTAAAGTGGTAAGTCATGGCAGGAGAGCTCAGAGCCGTGGTTGCTCCTCCTGCTCCATGTGGGAAGCTGAGAAAATTTCCTGTGCCCGGGGCCAGCATGTGTATGTGAGGTGTTTCCAGCTGCAGCTCCTGGAAGCCCGGGTTTCGGAGCTCGAGCGGCGGCTGGGGACACTTTGGAGCATCTGCAAGGTGGAGAGTATTGTGGATAGCATATATAGAGAGGTGGTCACACCGCAGATAAGAGTCCACAGGCAGGAAGGGACTGGTTGACCACCAGGCGGAGCAAGAGGACTAGGCAGGCAGTGCAGGAATGTCCTGTGGCTATTCCTCTGCAAAACATATATACAACTTTGGATACTGTTGGTGGAATGGCCTCTCACGGGAAAGCAGCAATAGCCAAATTCATTGCACCACACTCGGCTCTGCTGCACAGGGGAGGAGGAAAAAGTGTGGGAGTGCAATAATTTTAGGCGATTCAATAGTAAGGGGAATGGACAGGCGTTTCTGTGGCCACAAATGAGACTCCAGGACGGTTTGTTGCCTCCCTGGTGCTAGGGTGAAGGATGTCTCAGAATGGCTACAGGACATTCTGAAGGGGGAGGGTGAACAGCCGGTGGTCATGATAAACATTGGTACAAATGACATAGGTAAAAAAAAAAAAGGTTGAGGTCCTAAAAGTAGAATACAGGGAGTTCGGAAGTAAGTTGAAAAGTCGGACCTCAAAGTTTGTATCTTAGGATTACTACCAGTGCCACGTGCTAGCCAGAGTAGAAATAGCAGGATATTTCTAATGAATACGTAGCTGAGGTGATGGTGTGAGGAGGAGTGTTTCACATTCTTGGGACATTGGGTCCAGTTCTGGGGCAGGTGGGACCAGTACAAACTGGACAGGTAACACCTGGGCAGGACCGGGACTGATGTCCTGGGGGGAATATTGGCAAGAGTGGTTGGGTAGTGTTTAAACTAAAATATCAAGGGGATGGGAACCTATGCAAGGAGTCAGAGGAGGGGGGATTAATGGACAAGAACAAAAGACAGAAAGGGGAATAAGAAAAGAGATAGGCAGAGAAATCAATGGCAAGAATCAAGCAAGGCCTTGGTTAAAAATAATGGGAATGGGACAAGTAATATTAAAAAGATAAGCCTTAAGGTTTTGTGCCTTAACACAAGAAGCATTCGCAATAAAGTGGATGAATTAATTAATAGATGTAAACAGGTATGATATAGTCGTGATTTCGGAGACATGGCTGCAAGGTGGCCAGGGACGGGAGCTGAACATCCAGGGATATTCAGTGTTTAGGAAAGACAGACAAAAATAAAAAGATGGTGGAGTTGCATTGCTGGTTAAAGAGGAAATTAACGCAATTGCGAGGGGAGATATTAGCTCCAACGATGTGGAACCTGTATGGGTAGAGCTGAGAAACACTAAGGGGCAAAGAACGTTGGTTGGGTTTTTATATAGATCCCCAAATTGTAGCGGTGATGTTGGGAATAGCATTAAACAGGAAATTAGAGAGGCATGCTATAAAGGAATGTCTGTAATTATGGATGACTTTAATCTGCATTTAGATTGGGCAAACCAAATTAGTAAGAATACCATAGAGGAGGAATTCCTGGCGTGTATATGGGATAGTTTTCTAGATCAATACGTTGAGGAACCAACTAGAGAACAGGCCATCCTAGGCAGGGTATTCTGTAATGAGAAAGGAATTATTGGCAATCTAGTTGTGCGATGCCCCTTGGGGATGCGTGACCATAATATGATAGAATTCCTCATCAAGGTGGAGAGTGATGTAGTTGAGTCTGAGACTAGGGTCCTGAATCTCAATAAAGGAAACTACAATGGTATGAGACACGAGTTGGCTCTGATGGATTGAGAAAACTTACTTAAAGGGATGATGGTGGATAGGTAATGGCAAACATTCAAAGAGCGCATGGGTGAACTGCAAGAATTTTTTATTCCTAAACAAATACAAAAATACCTGGAAAAACTCAGCAGGTCTCACAGCATCTGCGGAGAGGAACACAGTTAATGCTTCAAGTCCGCATGGCTCTTCATCAGAACTAAGGCAAAATAGAAAAGAGGTGAAATATAAGCTGGTTGGGGGGTGGTGGCGGGGGGTGGGGGTGGGACAGGTAGAGCTGGATAGAGAGCCAGTGATAGGCGGAGATAACCAAAAGATGTCTTAGACAAAAGAACAAAGGGGTGTTGACGGTGGTGATATTAGCTAAGAAATGTGCGAATGGTTAAATTAAGGGTAGAAAGCAGGGCAATCAAGTGACAGAAAACTCTAGTGGGGGTAGGGCGGGGGTAAGGGATTGAAATAGGCTAAAAGGTAGAGGTAAAATAATGGATGGAAATACATTTAAAAATAATGGAGGACGCGACAGACTAGATGCAGGAAGGATGTCCCCGATGGTGGGGGAGTCCAGGACCAGGGGTCACAGTCTGAGGATACCGGGTAGACCATTTAGGACTGAGATGAGGATGAATTTCTTCACTCAGGGAGTGGTCAGCCTATGGAATTCGCTACCACAGAAAGCAGTTGAGGCCAAAACATTGTATGTTTTCTAGAAGGAGTAAGATATAGCTCAATACCCGAAAGGGATCCAAGGGCATGGGGAGAAAGCGGGAGCAGGCTATTGAGTTGGATGATCAGCCATGATCATAATAAATGGCGGAGCAGGCTCGAAGGGTCGAATGGCCTACACCTGCTCCTAGTTTCTATGTTTCTTTGTTTATTAGGCTCTTCTTCGGAACTGATATTCTGTCAGCAGGTGGCAGTGATGCACTTTGTATGAATAAAAGAGACGATCACATAGAGTCTGAACCCATCCCAGAAACTGACTGCACCCGAAATTCATTTCTCGCAAGTGCAGTAACCGCCGTTTTTCAGGGAAATGAATGAGTCATATTACACCCAGCACGACCCTGCAGAAAGGAAATTAGATGAATTACGGGTTAATTTGTCCTTGATGGTGTTGGTTGAGGGAGGAATGTTGTCCAGGACGCCGGGAGAATTCCCCTGCTCCACTTTACCGTGGGATCTGAAGCTCCCACTTGAGGCCTTGGTTGAATATCTCATTGGAAGTTCTCAGACTGTCGGAGGGGGACAGGAAAAGGATTGGAACGTTCAGCCGCCTGAATGCCTTCCACCTTTCGATTAGATATGACTGACATGTCCCTCAACTGCATTTATCCGCCTCAGCTCCGTATGTTTTGATACCCTGGAAAATTACATTATTCCTAGTATTCCCCCTTAAAGGAGAGACAATTCCACACTTCCCCGACACTTGGAGGTGAAAAGTTGCTTCGAGATTTCACTCCGAATGGCTTCGGTGAAATTTTAACGATGATGACAGAACTCTCCTCATGTTGATGATGGGTGACAGTATTTTCCAAAATCGAGTAGAATTCCGACCGGTGGGGAGGAATGTCTCCAATGACGGGAACTTCCCAGGTTTTCCCTCCATTGAAATGAATGTCAGTAAATTCCGGTGGGCTGTGTAAGGGGTGTTCATGTCCCCCAGGCCAGATTGTCCTTTCTGTACCCCACACAGGAGCTGTTTAACACCCAGACAGTGACATTAAAATCCAATGTTCAATACTGTCAAATGTATGAAACATTTTGCGCTAGAATATCAGACAATATCTCTGCAATAAAACAAGACATTTTTTTTCTCCAATCGACATTGATCTCTCCACTTCCCCTCTGCCGCCTTAACTCTTTGGCCAGAATTTTTCCGTCGGCGAGTTGGGGACGGGTCCCGCTCGCCCATCGAGGGCTAAATTCTGCCCTATATTTTTCCAACTTTACTGAATTATCTGTTTATAATCCTGATGTATCTCAAAACTTCAATAGCCTGTGGTTTTCCTTTCTGCCGGAGCACGAGTGTCGGGGGAAGCTCTTCAAGTTTAACCCCAATAGGATGCCGTTTGATCCCCTCCCATTTTCCATTGGCCTGTCCCACAGTCTTGCCCCCCACACCCTGTGATGTTCTTCCTCTTTATCAAGGACTGGGAGGGCAGCACTGCCTGAGACATGAATGCACAGAGCTCAAAATCCCCGAGGCGGAGTTTGAATATCTCTGGATTTTTTTTTCTATTTCCGAAACTAAATCTTATTTTCTCAAGCAGTTACAAAGAAACTCCAAATACATTCTGCATAAAAACATATTTCAAGCCTCCTTGTCAATGCATTAATGCTCTCGACCTCAGCCACATCATGTGGCAGCGAGTTCCACATTGTGACCAATCGCCAGATGGACAAATTCTTCCTAATATTGGGGGAAATAAGTCACCCCAAAGCTTTCCTGCATCAGTTGAGGTGTCCCTGGGAAGGATCCATGAAGCACAGAGGTCTGTGCTACAGAGTTACCTGGGAGGAGACCCCCTCGCCAGTAAATCCGCTGCTTCATCTCTCCACACTCCTGCAAAGAAACATTCCGGAAACAAGTGAAAAATATCTAATTTTAGTGCCATCTGTCAGCTGTGGCTCGTTGGTAGCTTATTTACCTCTGAATCAGCAAGTGGTGGGATCGCGTCTCATTCCAGATGCTTCGGTACAGAACTCAGACTTGTTCTTATGTTGACTGATGTATTTTCCAACGTGACACCAGTGACTTCCCTTCTAAAGTACTTCCTCTGCTTCAAAGCGCGTTGGGACGTCCAGCGGCTGCGAAAGGCGCTATTAAAACACAAGATTTTCTTTTATTAAATATAAAGTAACTTGACAGGTCGAACCCTCTAAATTCTCTGAATCTATCTCTCGAAATGCTTTCTTGAAGTTATGGTACTTTTTGCCTTAGTGTGAGCGACTGCAATCAGGAACGCATTTTAAGGATCTGGATCTCACACCTTGTTTCACCAGACGGTTTGTAATCGGCAGCAAGCTCACACTGGAGAAAAGTGCAATAGAATCTCGATCCCACCGATCTCCCCATCCTCTCTCCCTCTCTCTCTCTCTTTCTCTCCACTGTCAACATTCCCTGGAGCCCAACCCGCCCTCGACAGGTTTCAATTATTCCCCTCCGTGCTTCAACTCTGCTTTTCCCCCTTTAGACTGGGCGTGTTATTTTTACTGTCCTGTGTGGAAGTCACGAGGACATAGACTACAATGGAATAATAATTCCCTGAGGATCGAAGTGAACGTTATAAGAAAATAACTGTACTGAGGGTGTGCGGCAGCAACATCGAAACTGAAAGTGGTTTGAATCAGGAAGTGCTGAGTGTGAACATGGCTTCCAGAGAACAGGTCCGGAGTTTGACCGAGGAGGCAATTTGTTCCATTTGCCTTGATTTCTTCACTGATCCGGTTTCACTGCAGTGTGGACACAACTTCTGCCGCTCCTGTATCAGCCAGTGTTGGGAAAAGAAGGAGATAAACTCCTGCCCGGAATGTAGAGAGGAGTTTCCGGAAAGAAACCTCAGGGCAAATCGGGCCTTAGCGAATCTGGCCGAGAAAGTTCGAAAATTAAAGCTGGATCTGAAAGAGACGGAAAGCAAACTTCACTGTGAGGAACATCAGGAAGAACTGAAGCTGTTTTGCGAAACTGACAAGAAATTGATCTGTGTCACTTGTGTAGTTTCGCGGGAACACAAATCTCACAACTTCCTACCGATTAAAGATGCTGTTGAAATCTACAAGGTAAAAGGGGATATATTTTCTAAGTTGATAGTTTTATCATATTTTCATGGTCTAACACTTCAATTCTGTGTTTTTCTCTCCCAATCCCAGGGTCAGCTGAAATCTTCCTTAGATTCTCTCACACAGGAGAAATCGGCGGTTCTAGAAACGGAACAGAAACAGAAGCGGAAGATTTCCGAAGTCAGGGTAAGGTCTCCCTGTGCTGGTTTTCTGGGATCTCGGTCAGTTTTGCTCCCTTTATCGCGGGACATTAATTATGTTTCACATTTCATTTGGTAGGAACAGTCGAGCAGTCTGCAGACCCACATCACATCCGAGTTCACTAAAATGCATCAGATTCTCACTGAGAAAGAGCAGCGACTACTCAGAGATCTCAGGGAAGAAGAGGAGAGGATTCTAGAAATAATGGAGAAAAACCTTCGAGTGATTGAAGAGAATTTAAATTCTATTGAGGAGAAGCTCTCAAAGTTGCAGAAACAGATGAAGCAAAAGGACGAGTTGATATTTTTAAAGGTGAGGGAATATATTGCGGGTCAGTTCAATGAAACTTCACACAGTCACAAAATAACTGATAACTGTGGAATAAATATAGAATTTACTGAATAAATAAAAACGGAGTTAAGCACATTTCTGTCTGTTTCGTGGCAGTTCTGCGGTCTCCCCGAAATAATCGGCTTCCACATTGCAGATTCCCGAGAATACCTGTAACCTCCTGAGAATCAGTTTTCTTGATCTTCACACTTGCTTTGTGATTATTTCCGTGTTGCCAAGTTTAATTTTCACCTGGACCGCCCATTGTAATCCAGTTCCAGTTCATGTTGTGAGTGGGTGTGGGTGTGTCTGGTACGGTGTGTGAGAGTCACTGTGTCTGTGAGCGGGACTGATGTTGAGTTCCAGTTTATTTGACTCTCCACAACCTTCCTGCCAAAATGCATCACTTTACACTTCCGTGTTGAATCTAACATGCTCTGAGTCTGCTCATTTCACCAGCCGCCCTGTTTATGTCCTCCTGAAATGTGTGCGGTTCTGGTTACCTCATGACAGAAAAGTAATTGAATTAGAGAGGGTACAGAGGAGATTTACAAGGATGTTACTAGGACTAGAAAATTGCAGCTATGAGGAAAGATTGGAAAGGCTGGGGTTGTTCTCCCTGGGACAGAGGAGACTGAGGGGCGATTTGAGATATACCGAATTATGAGGGGCCTGATAGAGTGGGTGGGGAAGGGCCTATTTACTTAGCAGAGAGGTCAGTGACCAGGGGGCACAGATTTAAAGTGCATAGAAAGATGAGAGGAAAGATGATGAAAAACCTTTACACCCAGACGGTTATGGGATCTGGAACTCACTGCCTGTAAGAGTAGTAGAGGCAGAAACCCTCAGCTCATTTAAAAGCTGTCTGGATATTGACATGAAGTGCTGTAAACTGCAGGGCTGGTGATCAAATGATGCAAAGTGCGATGAGGCTGGGTGGCTTGTTTTTCATCTGGCGCAGACAGGATGGGCCGACTGGCCTCTTTCTGTGCCGTAAACTTTCTATGATTCTAAATCTGTTACTGTGCTCCTCACTGTTCGTGATTCATTTATTTCAGGAGGAAGCTTGTCGGAAGAGAAGGTAGGACATGTTTTCTGCTGAAACTCTGCACGATTTGGTAAAATAACTCAGAAAGGTTTTGTTATGAATTTCTTTTCTACTTACAATCGCAACATTAAAGTGCCGTTCATCGGGCGACAATAACTCTGCTTATGGTTTAAGCACCAGTCTTTTATTGTTATGACATGTTTTATTGCAGATATTAAATTAGATTTCTTATAACTGGTCCACATGATTGTATTAAATTACAAGATGCCATGCCGTCCTGAAGTGCTCACTTGCAGGCTGCAGACTGCTGTTGGTGCGGCTGTGGCCTTCCGACTGACCCTGAGAGAGCCACACCGTCCATGTTTCCATGGTGTTGACCATCCATGTCCCTGCAAGGCTCCTGACCAAACCGAGACAGTCACATGTTAAATGGGAACAGGTTTTGTTTTTATTCCAGTATAGAACCTTGACCTGTATCCTTAACACCGACAAGACAGACCCAGCAGATTTGGCAGCACTGTGGTATAAAGTTTGGAGGGAGTTGCCCTGGGAGTACTTAACATCGACTCGGAACCCGATGAAGTTTCATGGCATCGGATGAAATATGGGCAAGGAAACATACTGATGATGACCACGTAGCAACCCGTTTGCCAACACCCTCCCCCCACCCCTCCCTCACATACTCTTTGGCTGATGAATCAGTACTCTTCCATGTTGAACGCCACTTGGAAGAAGCACCGAGAGTGGCAAGGGTGCAGGATATACACTGGATCGGGCACTTCAATGACCATCACCAAGAGTGACTCGTTAATGGAACTCCCTCCCTAACAGCACTGTGGCTGTACCTACACCACATGGCATGCAGCAGTTCAAGAAGGCAGCTCACCACCAACTTTTCAAGGGCAATTAGTGATGGGCAGTAAATGCTGGCCTAGCCAGCGATACCCACATCTCATGAATGATTTTTTCATAAAGCGCCACTACTGGCCGAGCTGGTTCTGTCCCAAAGGACATAGCTGCTAGACTGGGTATGTGGCAGGTGATGAGGTAACCAACAAGAGGATAAAAACGTACTTGATCTCATCCTCACCAATCTGCCTACCGCACATGCATCTGTTTATGACTGCAGCAGTAGGAGTGACCACCGCACAGTCCTTGTGGAGATGAACTCCTGCCTTCACATTGAGGATACCCTCATTCAAAACTGGGCATCCATGAGGCGCTGTTGGCCATCAGCAGCAGCAGATTTTACTAAACCACACTCTGCGACCTCATGGCTCAGCATATCCTGCACTCGACTATTATCTCCAAGGCAGGGAATTAACCCTGGTTGAATAAGAGTGCAAGAGGGCATGCCGGAAGCAGGACTATGCATGCCTAAAAATGAGGTGTCAACATGGTGAAGCTACAACCCAGGCCTCCTTGCATGTCAAACAGTGTAAGCAGCAATGGATAGACAGAGATAAGTGATCTCACAACCAATGGATCATATCAAAGCTTTGCAGTCCTGCTACATCCAGCGTTGCATGGCGGTGGACAATTAATCGACTAACGTAAGGAGAAGAGTCCACAAATACCCCACCCTCAATGATGGGGAGCCCAGCGCATCAGTGCAAACAATTAAGGCTGAAGTATTTGCAACCATCTTCAGCAAGATGTACCCAGTGGATGACCCATCTCGCCCTTCTCCAGAAGTCCGCAGGATCACCGATGCCTGTCTTCAGCCAATTTGATTCACTCCACGTAATATTAAGAAATGGCTGAAGGCACTGGATACTGCAAAGGCCATGGGGCTTGACAATATTCTGGCAATAGTACTAAAGGCTTGTGCTCCAGGACTTATCGCACCCCTAGCGAAGCTGTTCCAGTACAACTGACATGTACCCGGCAATGTGGAAAATTGCTCAGGTATATCATGTACACAAAAAGCAGGACAAATCTAACCTGGCCAAGTACTGCCTCGTAGGTCTACTCTCGATCATCAGTGAAGTGACGGAAGGGGTCTTCAACATTGCTATCAAGTGGCACTTACTAAGCAATAACCTTCTCACTGACGCTCAGTTTGGGTTCTGCCAGGGTTGCTCAGCTCCTGACCTCATTTTAATCTTGGTTCAAGCATGGACAGCAGAGCTGAACTCCAGAGGTGAGGTGAGAGTGACTGAACATTACATCATTTGACCGAGTGTGGCATCAAGGAACCCTAGCCAAACTGGAGTTAATAGTAATCGGAGGAAAACTCTCCACTGGTTCGAGTCATAACTATCTCAAAAGAAGATGGTTGTGGTTGTTGGAGGTCAATTATCTCATTTCCAGGAAATCACTGTAGGAGTTCTTCAGGGCACTGTCTTATGCCCAACCATCTTCAACTGCTTCATCATTGACCTTCCGTCCATCATAAGTGGTCAGAAGTGGGGACTTTCGCTGATGATTGCATTATGTTCAGCACCATTTGTTACTCCTCAGATACTGAAGCACTGCATGTCCAAATGCAGCAAGACCTAAACAATATCCAGTCTTGGGCTGACAACTGGCAAGTAACATTTTCCCCACACAAGTGCCAGGCAATGGCTATCGCCAACATGAGAGAATCTAACCGTCGCCACTTGATATTCCGTCGCTTGATATTACCATTACAGAATCCCCCACTATCAACATTCTGAGGGATACCATTGAGCATAAACTGAACTGGAGTAACCATATAAATACAATGGCTATAAGCACAGGTCAGAGGCTAGGAATCCTGAGTCTTTCCATCCTCTGCCCTTGTGTTTCAAAGTTATCTTTTGCTCAGTTGTAGAGAGAAATTTCACTTTCTATCACATTTGTTCTAACATGAAAAATGCTGAAAGATATGCATTTTGGGGTAGCTTCACCATTTAAATCATGTCTAAAATGCTCAAATGGGATGAATTTATAGCATTAATTCTTTGATATTTACAGGATTAGTGATGACACTCCGAAACTCTCAGTAGCAGATGTTGCAGCCCTGTCTATCGGAAAGTTCATAGGACCTTTACAGTACAGAGCTTGGAGGGAAATGATCAATTCCATTGACCCTGGTAAAACTTTTATATTAATTTTCTTAACTATAATTCCAGTTGTGAAGGGAATAAATGAGCTCCAAAGTTCCAGGGGTGTGAGGGAAACAGGAAATCCAACGTTCCTCCAGTGAGGGGTTGTGGTCGTATGATCTTCATAAGATTATAAGAAATAGGAGCAGCAGGTGGCCTTTTGGCCCATTAAACCTGTCCCGCCATTTGATAAGATCATGGCTCATCTAACTGTGGCTTTAACTGCCCTTTTTCCCTGTTCCCTATAGCCCTTAACTCCACTGTCGTTCAAAATTCTGTCTAATTCAGCCCTGAGTCTATACAACAGCCTCTTCTCCATTGCTGTCTGTGGAACAGAATTCCAAAGGCTAACATCCCTCAAAGAGAAGAAATTCCTACTCATCTCTATCTCAAAAGGGAGACAGACCCCTGATTTATAAACTATGTCGACTGCTTCTAGATACCCCCACGAGAGGAATCATCCTCCCACTATCAACACTATCAAGCTCCCTCAGAATCACATATGTTTCACTAAGATCACCTCTAATTTTTCTAAACTTCAAGAGTATAGGGTTAAATGTCTCAACCTTTCTTCATCAGACAACTCCTTCATCCAGGAATCTGCCTAGCGAACCTTCCCTGAACTGCTTCGAAGACATAAATATAACTCCCTTAAGTAAGGAAATGAAAACTGTGAAGTGAAAGTCAACATTGTCCCAGAGGACCATCGGCTGCGCTCTCATTGGAGATAGATGACTGGTGGTGAGCTTAACCTGAGGGTCACCACACCTCAGGTGTGGGGTGAGGTTGAAAAGGCAGGGCCTTCATGGATGTTCAAAACCTCCCCACACATGAACAATTCCTCCCCCTCCCCCTCCCCCACTCTTTAGGTTAAAGTCCTCTCCACAGACCTAGTTGTACAATTTGCCAGGACACTGGTTCCAGCGTGGTTCAAGTGAAGGCCATTCTAATAGTTTCACTCACTTTTTCCCCAGCGTTAGTGCCAGTGCCCCATGAATTGAAACACATTTTTCCAACACCAATCTTTGAGCCACACATCCAATTCTCTGATCGTATTCACTCCATGTCAATCAGCTGATGCCTCAGGCAGAGATTATTACCTTTGAATTTAGTGCCTAACTGCACATACTCTCTCAGTAGAACCTCTTTCTTAGTCCTATCAATATGAGTATCCACGGGGACTATAAGAACTGGATGCTTTTCCTCCCACTCCAAGTTCCTCGCCAGCCCTGAGAGGATTACTTTGACTCTGGCACAGGACATGCAACACAGCCTTTGGAATGCATGCACTTGCCTGAAGTGAAGAGTTTCTATCCCCCTAACTAACCTGTCCCCTACTACAATGACATTCCTTTTTGCATTTGGATAGCTTTCTGCACCACTGTGCCATAGTCAGTTTGCTCATCCTCCCTGCATTCATGCTCTCGTCCACATGAGGTGCAAGGGCTTTGAATCTGTTGGGCAATTGCAAAGGCTGGACTTTCTAACCTGACTTTCTTCCCTTTCCCTGACCACTGAACAAATCGGAATACCTAAGGGTGTCACTGCCTCCTGGAACAAAATGTTCCGGTAACTTTACCCTTCTCCAGTGCATTGCACTGTCCAAATCACGGATTCCAGTGGATCAGCTCAGAGCTGAGGTTCCTCAAGCTGCAGACACTTACTGCAGATGTGTTTGCCATGAATCAGACGGGTAGCCTCTGGTCCCCACCTGCTGCAACTGCAACACATCACCTGCTCATCTTTATTTCATTTTTATCTAAATGATTCGATTTCAAGTGGCTCTGGTGGAATGCAAACAGAGGATTATAAGCATTTTATTGCTGTGTAAGTGCCACATGATGGCATTGTCAACATCACATTCTACAACTTACCTGAAGAGTAGGCTGTTGGACCATTGATTGTCCGCATTGCATTTGTCCTGCTTTTTGTCGGCAGTATATACTTGGGCAATTTCCCACATTGTCGAGCAGATGGCTGTGTTGTAAGTCGACTGGAACAATTTGGCTATGGGTGTCACTAATTTCAGAGTTAAAATCTTCAGTACTACAGCTGGGATGTTGTTAGTGTCCATTGCCTTTGCTGTATCCAGTGAGTTCATCCCTTACTTGTGATCATGTGCAATCAGTTGCCTCAGCTGAAGACTGGCATCTATGACATTGGTAACGTTGGAAGGAGACCAAGATGAATCATCGAGGTCATTGTTTCTCCTGCAGCTGTTGCCCTGATGTGAGATGTGGTGGTTGCCACGAGTACTCAATCAGTGTTAAATCTGCTATGTGAGTGGCACGGATGCAGTTTTAAGGCTAAGAGACTGAAGCTCTACGCTGTCTTCTTAACAGTAGAAAACCAGAGGCTGCACATTATTCTTGACTGCAAGAGGGATTTGGGTGTAATATTAAAGAGATGTTTGTGCATTTGCCTAAATCCTTTGTCGACCGCACATGGAGAATTTGGTGGCGTGCTCGTCTACTTTATCTCCATTATCAAAGGTGGCAGTAGGCCTCACATAAAAGGTTTTTAACCATAGAATGATAGAAAAGTTACGGCGCAGTAAGAGGCCATTCAGGCCATTGTGCCTGCGCCAGCCAAAGAAAAAATAAACTAGCCGCTCATTTTAATCCCAATTTCCAGCTCCTGGTACATAGCTGTGCAGGATACAACACTTCAGGTGCAGATCCAGGTACCTTTCAAATGAGTTGAGTATTTCAGCCTAAATCACCAACCAGGCCAAGACTTCCAGATGCCCATCACCCTCTGGGCGCAAAATATTTTCCTCATTTCCCCTCTAATCCTTTTACCAATCACTGTAAATCTGTGCCCTGTGGTAACCAGCATCTGATACAGTTCCATCACAACGTCTTTGCCTTGGACTTAAATACCTCATCCAATAAAGAAAAGCATTCCATATGGTTTCTAGAGCACTGTACCCACTTGTACTGCCACCTTCCAGGATATGCGGCATGCACGCCAACGTCTCTCACTTCCTCAGCCCCACCTCAAATGCATTACTCACACTTATCCGGATTGAATTCAATTTTTCCACTCAACAAAACCATTGATATAATTCTGGAGATAACAGCTACCCTCTTCACTTCCAACTACAGGGAAAATGTTTGTGTCATCAGCAAATTTCCCAATCATACCTCCCATATTTACGCCCAAACCATGAATATATGCAACAAGCAGCAAGGACTCCAACACTGAGCCCTGTCAATCACCACTGGAAACTATTTTCCATTTGCAAAAATATTTATCGACCATGACATTTTGTTTCCTGTTGCTGAGCCAATTTTGGATCCAACTCGCCACCTTCCCTGTGACCCATGTGATCTCACTTTCCTGACCAGTCTGCCATGTGGGACCTTGTCAAATGCCTCACTAAAATCCATGTGGACAATGTCTGCTCCACTACCCTCATCAATCCTCCTTGTTGGTTCCTCAAAAATTTTGATTAAGTTAGTAAGACATGATCTTCCCCTACAAAACCATGCAAGCTATCCCAGATCAATCAATGCCTTTCTAAGTGACACTTTATCCTGCCTCTCAGAATTGATTCCAATAATTTACCCACAACTGAAGTCAGGCTGACCAGCCTATCATTTTCTTGCCAATCCCTCACAACCTTTTTAAATAATGGTACAATGTTCAAAGACCTCCAACCATCTGGTACCTCACCTGTCTCTATTGAGGATTGGAACATAATCCTCAGGGCATCCATTATTTCCTCCCTGGCTTCTCTTAACAACCCGAGATACAATCCATGTGGTCCTGGTTATACATCCACGTTCAAGGATGTCAGTTCCTCCATTACTTCCTCTCTCACTATACTTATTTTATCTAATATTTCACACTACTCCTCTTGAACTAGAATGTTTGCATCATCCCTCTCTTTAGTGAAGACTGAGACAAAGTACGCATTGAGAACCCAGCCCACATCCTCAGCATCAACGCACAGGTTACCATGTACATCTCTGATAGGCACTACCCTTCCTTTAATTATTCTTTTGCTCTTAATGTACTGGCAAATCTCCTTAGGGTTTTATATGATTTTACCTGCCAACATTTTTGCAAATCCTCGCTTTGCTTTCCTAATTTACATATTTACTTCACCCATGTACTTTCTATACTCCTCTAGACTTGCTTTTAGTGACTGCCATGAGCCTTCTTTTTTTGCTTCATCTTGACCTGTCTGCTTCTGTGTAACCTGGGGGCTCTAGATTTGTCAGTATCACCATTCTTTTTATGGGGACATGTCTCCACTGTGCCCATAGAATCTTGCTTTTGAATAACCCCCACTGATTTGACAACATTTTCCCGTCTAATGACTCTACCCAGTCCACTTTCGCCAATTAACCTCTCAGCTTTGTAAAATTTGTCTCCCCCCAATTTAGAACTTTTATCCCTGCTTTCTATTTGCCCTTTTCCATAATGGTGTTAAATCTAACTGTCTTATGGTCAGTATCTCCAAAATGGTCACCCACTGCTACTTCATCCACTTGCCCAGGTTCATTTGCTAAGACTAAATCTAGAATTGCGCCCCCTCTCATTGGGCTTGTTATGTGCTGGCTAAGAAAGTTCTCTTGAATGCAGTTCAAAAATGTTGTGCCCTCTGTGCCCTTCACACTGTTTGCATCCCAATTCATATTAGGGTAGCTAAAGTCTCCAAATATTGCTGTCCTATTGTTTTTGCACTTAGAAATTTGCCTACATATTTGTCCCATTCCACCATCTGGGGGCCTGAGTACAATTCTAGTAGTGTGCCTGCCCCATTTTTATTTCTGAGCTCCACCCATAGGGCCTTATTTGATGCTTCATTTTGGATGTCATCCCTCCTTTCAGCTGTCATTGATTCTTGAACCGATAATGCTACACCCCCACCTTTTTTATCCCCCTCTCTACCCTGCCTGAAAACTCTATATCCGGGGATGGTAATCTGCAATTTTTGCCCCTCCATATGCCAGGTTTCTGTTATGGCAATGATATCATGCTGCCATGTGTCTAACCAAAGTGCATTGGATATCATTGAAGGATCGTTGCTTGTTTAGAGCACGAGGAGAGGGAGTGTCGATTGGACCTGTGCTGAGGACTGTGCGGATATCCATGTGAATGATCAGCAGCTTTAACTGTCCTCTGCCGGGTCCATGCAGGAAAGAAGTTTTCCTTGGCTGTGGGTGCCACAATGACAGATCACGGTCTTCCACTAAAGCTAAAGTCCATCTGAGACTCAGACTCGTAGGTGTCTCTGTGACTGGAGGGTCAGGGGCCTTGCACCTCAGCAAAGCATATTGCAGGTGAGGCACTCAGTGAGTGGACTACAAAGAAACCCCTAAACTTGTTGGCATGATAAACATGTCAAGGGATATGCGATTATGATGTGTGAGTGGTGACCGGGGGGGGGCAGGAACATGATAATCTCTCATCAATATGCATGGAACAGCGATTTATAGGGGTCAAACGTTCTCATGTTGCTCCTCCCTGTCTGGTTATGGTTGAAAGAGCTCTCTGCTAGGTCGGCTCCCCTTTGAGAGCAGGTGTCAGGGTTAGCAAGAGCCGGCCTCAGGGAAGTCAAGATGGCGGCCATTGGCCTGACCACAGGTGTATCACAGGCGGTGCTCATATCTACAAATGGGTGAAAGGCAATGCTGGAGGTGCCTTCGTAGATCCCGGGATCTATCTGCCAGCTTCTCCACAATGAGCTGCGGCCACAAGGGCTTGGAGGGAATCCAATGCTGGTGGCGTTGAAGGTCACCCCTGCCTTGAACTTCTTTAATAATGGACCCATCTAGGGCTTCACTTGGGACCAATGCGTCAGCTTTCAGTCAGTGACACACAAGTGTATTCAGAATGCCCAATCAGGATAGTGCATCTCTGGAAAGTTTAGATTTGACATTCCTTCCAATCTGTCGTGTTCAGGACTTTGTCAGTGCATTGCTGAAATCACAATTCTACTTACAGGTGCCTGAGGTTGCAGGAGATGGTGCAGATCCTAATAAGCACATTTGGCGCCAGGGTTCAGCATTTTATTATAGTTGAGCACATGCAAGGCTCAAACCAACAGCAGGGAAGATGTCACTACTGCAATTTAATTCTGCTCTCATAAATAAAGGTACATTTGCGAAACCTATGGTCAGTAAACAAGAAGGTGCTGGGGCCTTCCAGCCTCCAAAGGATAGAAAACCAAAAAGTTCAACAAATGTCCCGGAAGCTTACTCTGCCTGGAATCTGGTAACTATCAGATTGGTATGGGCCTGTCTACCACATCATATTCCAGCTATAGCCTCTGCATGTGGTTTGGCCACATCCTGGCCCTCCCATCCCCTTCATTGTCCTTCTCATCGGAGCAGACATCTTGCTTCCCCATGTCTCGCTCAGGCAACACATCCCCCATTTGTATCACGAGGCTGTGCAGGGTGCAGCAGACAATGATGATCTGAGACAATCTCAGTATGGGAAAGCACTGCCTGAGCCATCCAAACATCTGAACCTCATCTTTAGGAGCTCAATCACCTGCTCAGTCAGGGACCTGGTAGGGGTATAGCCATCATTGTATCTCCTCAGCAGTACTCTGCGGGTGGTGAACTGGCATCATCAGCCATTTTTGCTTGGGGTATTCCTTGTCCCTGAGGATCCTGCTCGGCAATCACCGAGATAGTTCCTTTAATACCCTCCACTACCCTCGAGACCCTACATTGCCTTGTTAACATAGAAAGACTAAACACATGAGCCCTTGTCAGGCATGACCATTCAGTTGGGGGGATGGAGTTTTGGAGTCATGAGTTGGCCACCACCCTTGCTCCTTGGAGGCTTCCACCTCTCTCGCTCCATTCATCCCTGCCTCTGACTGCAGCTGATGGCGAATGGACAGAATGAAAGGAAGGTCCATACCTTGCTGGGATCTCGATGTGATGAGATGGGCATAAACCTGCTGACGTGTGGGCTTCACCATAGAGGGGAGAACACGACTGAGCATCGATGACATCCAGTTTCCTCATAATTATTAGGGTGTCCCTTTAGTCGGCCATTTGTGCTGACCTTGAGCACCACCCACCAAAAAGACCTTGCTCCCACTTCGAGGCATCTTACTTACTGACTAACTGCGTGGTCAACGTCAGATTTGAAGAATGGTGTGTGTCACCTTCCAAACTTCATCCGCCAACTTCTACCCTTCCCCCTGCCACCCACCAACTTCCCCCCATCACATTAACCCACCCAGTATCAGCTTTCCACTCCCCTCTGTCATGCTTGAACCTCCCTTCGTTCCACTGGGCATTATTCTGATCCACCTCCACATGCCCTCCCGACCCTGAGATCTGATGAGTACAGGACCAACCTAAACAACCCCTCAAAACCTTTATTAGCCAACCATGCAATAATATACACTTCCAACACCAGTTGTTCAGTGAGATCCGCTTGTCGGAGCCCATTCCCACGTGGTCAGTCTGCTGAATGACTTCTCCTGCACGACTTCCTGTGACTGACCACGTCACGCTTTCCTGGCTGTCCCTGTGGCTGTGGCTTTATATCCCTTTCTGACCCTGGTCCCTTGAGATATAAGTTAATACCTTGATTCGGGTCATCCAATTGTGTTTCATGCCTTATCAATCCCTCCACCTGCATGTGGTCATTTCCTGCTCTCAGCAGGGGATATCTCCAGGTGTATGGCAGCTATGGATGTAATATCTGTATCTTGATAAGGCAGTAAGAAAGCTATTCACACATATCCAGAGAGGCCATTGCCTATGAAAGTTGCTGTAGATGGAGTGCCTGTTGGTGAGCCACCACCTCAATGACATGTCCTGAAATGTCTGTGTGCCTAGTTAAAACTGTCTTTATTTTTAAACAGTTGAAAAAGAGTTTCAGAAAGAGTAAACCTTGTTTGGATGGTAATGCAATATGTGAAAATCAGACAGTAAATCAGTAACCCAGCTTAGATCGTGCTCAATATCAATCTCCATCGGAGTTAATGGAAACAGATATTGAGAGGAATGTGTTCCGAGCTGCTACTTCAGTGTTGTCCAAGTCACACAACCGTCCATAACAAATTTCACCCCCTCCCCCTGTGTCTCCATGTCACCTTGGGGCATCTGCTGTTGACTCTTGATCGCCTTCTGGATGAGAAAATCTGGATAGTGAACTTGTCCCTCATGTGCAAGTGCACGGGTATAGAAAGGAGCAGTTTCAGGTGCAGTGTTTGCACCAATGAGCACGTCAAATATGCCTTTGGAGGAGTAATTTCTGCATTTCTGGACACCACACTTTAGGAAGGATGTCAAGTCCTTGGAGAGGGTACAGGGGGGTCTTACCAGCACAATAGCACTGATGAGGGTCTTCAGTTTACAGGGTAGTTGGATAAACTGGTAATGCTCTCCCTATAACAGAGAAGTTTAAAGGGAGATTTAATGCAGGAATTTGAATTATGGGGGCTTTATTGAGCAGATCAGGAGAATCTGTTTACTCTGTTAAGTGTGTCTGTAACTAAAGGCTAAGATTTAAAATAATCACCAAAAGAATTAGAGGGGTAATGAGCAAAAATGAAATCTCACAGACTATGTTCATGATCTGCAATTCATTGTCTGAAAATGTGGATTTCATAGGAACTTTCAAAAATGAATTGAACATGTTCTCAAATGGACTAATATGCAGGGATCCGGGCAAAAAGCTGGACTAGAAGATTAAATTGGACAGCCTGCACAAGTACGATGGCCTGAATGGCCTCCTTCTGCACTATAAGATTCCGTTATCTAGTCCAACTCATAACTGGGCTGGGATGTTTTTAAGGGACTAGGGCAGTCCCGAAAACAGACGTTAGGCGCCATCCATCTGCTAATGTTGGTGCTGTTTTGGACTCTGTCCAAAAAATGAGATGTCCTGAGACTCAAGCCCTGAGCCTTGGGTTTCCTGGACATGGATGTCGGCGACAGTGAAAAGCTGAGCACATTTATTTTCCTGTTTACAATATGGAGATGGGGGAGGCAGCAGTGTTATTCTCAGCTCCTCAATGCTCCTGTCCACGCTGGATGACACAATGCCCACATCCCTCCCACTGCTGCCTGGCCCCTTCACACTCTACGCTCCCTTACACACTGTCTCCCCAATATCACCCACCCAAATCTGCACTTGCTCTTTCCGCGTCTCTGCTCTCTCCCCTCCTCCACTCTCTATACTCGCCACTCACTCCCTCTTTCCCCCCAGTCCTCCCTTCCTCGATTTCTTGCTCCCATGCTCCCTCTGCCTCCCCCCCTGCAGATTTTCCTCACAACCCTCCTTCCTCACCTTCTTTCTCTCTCATCTCACTTTCCTGGTCCCCTGCTCCCCTCCACCTCCCTTCCCGTGGCCTCTGTTCTCTCCCTCTGCCCATTCCTACACATACTCCACTCCCCATCCATCCCCTCTCTCACTCACTTCCCTCCAGTCAGTCTTCCCTCCCCATTCCGCACTTCTTCCCTCATCTTGGACCCATACTCTCCCTGTCCTCCCTGTCCCGCACACTGTCCCTCGCAATCCCCCCTCTTTTCCCTCCAGCTTTCTTTCTCCTCTCCCTCTCCCTTGCTCCCTCTCCGCTCCACCTCCCAACCTCTCTCCCCTCCCCCTTCCACCATCTCAGCCCTCCCCTTCCATCATTGTCACTGTCCCCTCCAGCTAACTCTGGCTCCACTCTGTTCACTCACTGACCACACCCCCACTCCTCCCAATCTCTCACTCCTTCATCACCCTTTCTCCCTCCCCTCCCCCTCCCTCTCCCCTCTCTCTATTCACACGTTTTTTTTTCTCTCTCTCTCCCAATCCTGCTCCTGTGTTTGGGTTGCTGAGTTGTAACTAGTGGAGTGACACAGGGATGAGCGCTGGGAACTCAACTATTTACAATCTATATCAATGACTTGGATGAAGGGACCGAACGTATGGTAGTTAAATTTGTTCATGACACAAAGATATTAGGAATTTAACTTGTTAAGAGCACAGGAAGAGTCTACAAA
The DNA here is from genome assembly GCF_964194155.1 of Cetorhinus maximus. Lineage (NCBI taxonomy): Eukaryota > Metazoa > Chordata > Chondrichthyes > Lamniformes > Cetorhinidae > Cetorhinus > Cetorhinus maximus. The sequence continues at coordinate 19,247,441 of NC_135899.1, read as the reverse complement.
AGGATTTAGATAGATTAATTGATAGTTAACTTAGCGGGTGGATTATAATGTCCAAATTCATGAACTTGTCCACTTGGCAGGAAGAATATCAAGGCAATGTATTATTTTAATAGAGAGGATGATTAAAACTATATTTTTGGAGTTCTGACTGTGTATTTTCGGTGTGGAGCGATTGTAAGTTCACACCTGTGGGAATAACCTTTGTTAAAAACAAAAAGCTAAAAGCTACTGCGGATGCTGGAAATCCAAAACAAAAACAGAATTACCTGTAAAAACTCAGCAGGTCTGGCAGCATCGGTGGAGAAGTTCTCCACCGATGCTGCCAGACCTGCTGAGTTTTTCCAGGTAATTCTGTTTTTGTTTTGGAATAACCTTTTTGTTGTCTGGAGATAGTAACATTTAAGGTTCAGAATGTACCAAGGGTTGATACATTCAGATCCTGTCTCAGGGCAAGGGGGCTGAACCCTGCTGGGAGGTCACAGGTTTTCAGGTGAATTCAAAGGACAGTGAACAACCATTTGTGTTCATTTGTATTGAGTTTAAAGAGTTGGGAGTAGCAGTTGGTGCAGCAGCTCAGCTGAGGAGCTGGGACCGTGCCTGTGTTGAGATGCTGGAGTGGAACTGCGGTCAGCAGGTTGTAGTTTGCCCTACAAACTACCAGGAAACTCAGGTACAGGCCACGATCTTTCATTAGTGATTCAAGCGTACGTAGGGAGAGACAGCGTTGGGCAGTCCGAGACCGAGCTGTGCAGATTACAGCGAAATCTTTTTATACACAATTAGTCACAGACTCGTAATCTAATCTTGTCAATTCACAATCACATGCTTAAAGAGGCCTTCGGCTTTTGTCACTTATTTCCCATGTATACAGACACTCGACATTGTTCTCACCCTCGCACGAGCACCATCTCCTGCTGACTGTGCAGGAGTCTGTGCCTCCTGACTTCAACATCCACTCACTCCCTCACCTTGTTCTTTGTTCTCCTGCCTTGCCCATCTCCTTTCTTATTCTGTCTGAAAAACATCTGCTGTTCTCCCATTCTGCTTTTCTGCTTATATTTTATTGTTACTAACAGGCAATTCTAACTAAAATTGTTTAACCCTTTCAAGATACTGGAGTAGATTAACTCTTGGCAGGAGTAGATCGTGCAGCCCTTCCAGCCCACTCTGGCATTCAATGAAATCATGGCTGATTCTCTACTTCAACACCATTTTCCTGCACTATCCCCGTATCCATTGATGTTTTTAATATGTAGAAAACTATCCATCTCAGTCTTGCGCATACTCAATGACTGAGCCTCCAAAGTCGTCTGGGACAGAAAGTTACAAAGATTCATCACCCTCTGAGTGAAGAAATTCCTCCTCATCTTGGTCTTAAATGTCCTGCTCCTTAATCTGAAACTGCGTCCCCTAGTTCTCGACCGCCCCACCACCGCAATCAGGGTAACATCCTTGCTGCATTTATCCTGTCAAGTCATGTCAGAATTTTGTATGTTTGAATGAGATCACCTTTCATTTTTCTAAACTCCAGAGAGCAAAGGACCCGTCTATTTAATCTTTGCTCACAGGACTGAAAGGTCCGAGGAATACTCTGGTACAAAATTTCAACACTCGGAGTCCAGATGCAATATTCAAGTGGTTCCTTTATTACACATGCGGGCAGCTAACGCTGGGCAATCCAGGCGCTTCTCCACCGAAGTTCAAATGAGCACAGTTTATATATTTTTTACTACCAGTTACAACTTAATGGTGCTAGTTAGACAAAGGCCACAAAACAATAATCTGATCATTGTGTTCTTGTACAGTAATTGCAGTGCAGAGACTGGGCATTATCCTTTTGGGAGACAACAAAGAATATGCGTTTGTTCTAGACAAAAGTTTTACGGGGGCTGACTGGGTGTGGTTCGGGGCTATCAAATGGTGTTAAATGGCCTTCCCCATGTCTTGATCGAGTCATCCTGAGTCCCTGCCCATGTGTGTCTCCCATTTCCTAATTGCAAATTTACAGCTGAGCCCTTTGTACAAGTTTTTAGCTTTCATGTAAGGCGGTGATTGTTTGTGTATGCTTTGGCAACCGAGTTGCTGGTCCTAGCTGGCACTTTAAAATAAATCCAAATTTTCTGCATCTTCAGGACAATCCCTCCATTCCAGGAATTTATTTGTGAACCTTCATTACACTCAGTCTATGGCAAATATACCTTTCCTCATGTTCGGAGACCAAAGCTGCACATATTAGTGCAGATGCAGTCTCACCAAGGCTATATATAATTCTAGTAAGACACCTTTACTCTTGTAACCAAATCATCTTGCAATAAAGGCCAACAGAGCATTTTCCTTCTAAATTCCTTGCTGTACCGGCTTTCAGTGACTCATGAACATGGACACATAAGTCCCTTTTATGCTTAACATTTCCCAGCCTCTCTCCATTTAAGAAATACCCTACATTTTGGTTTTTCCCACAAAAGTGGATATTCTCACATTTCTCAACCTTGAATTCCATGTGCCACATTTTTGCCCACTCACTGAGCCTCTCCAAATCTCCTTCAATCATCTCTGCATCCTGCTCACAACTAACACTTCCATCTGCAAACTTGGAAATATTACATTTGATCCCAACATTCAAATCATTGATATGGATTGTGAATATCTGGGGCCCAAGCACCTATCCTTGCGATACCCCACTAGTCACAGCCTGATCACCTGGAAATGACCCATTTATTCCTACTCTTTGTTTTCTGCCCATAAACCAGTTCTCAATCCAAGCCAGTACATTCCACCAAATTGCATTTGCTCTGATTTTGTTTGCACACCTCTGTTGTGGGACCTTATCAAAAGCTTCCTGAAAATTTGAATAAACGACATCCTCCAGTTACCCTTTCCCTATTCTCCTAGTTACATCCGCCAAAAACTCCAACAGGGGTTTGTTAAACGTGATTCCCCTTTCATCAAGTCCATGTTGATTCTGCCCAAGCTTCCCATTATTTCTAAGCGTCCCGTTATCACATCCTTAATTTTAGGCTCTTGCATTGCCACTACGACTGATGTTCGGCTAACAGGTCTGTAATTCCCTGTTTTCTCTCTTCCTCGTTTCTTAAATAGTGGGGTTACATTTGCCACCTTCCAATCTGCAGGAACAATTCCAAAGTGTCTCAAATTTTGAAAGATGACCACCAATGCACCGACTTTCTCTACAGCCACCTCATTCAACATTCTGGGATGTAGATCATCAGGTCCAGGGGATTTATCTACTTTAAGTCCCATTAATTTCTCTTGTACTCTTTTTTAAACTAATAATATTGTGTTGCAGTTCCTTGTTGATATTTGTCCTTTGATCCTCCATTATTCCGGGGGGTTTTTAATGGTGATAATTGACATTTTGGCAGATTATGAGCAAGTTCATGTGATTTGCCTTACTCGTGTCTGTCATTAACCATGTGGTTTGTGGTGTGTTCGACCGCAGTTTTCCAGTTAATTAATGTTTACCTCATGTTAATTCTTTATGTTAGAATATAAGAGATAATATTATCTGTTTGCATTGTTGACTCTTGGTTAGTAAAATTCTTCTGTTTGTTTCAAAACATGGAATCTTATGGATTTATCCTCTTAGCAAGCAACTGGGATTTCAAATCTGGTCAACTAACATAAAAAAGTTAATGGTCACTAAGCAGATCATAACCAAATTTGAGGGTCTTGCCTGGGACTGTATCAAATTTGGGGTCTGACCTCGCAATGTACCAAGGGAGACAGCAGAACTCTACAGTAGAGAGGGATCTGGACAATCTGGTACATGAATCACAAAAATTACTTTGCAGGTACAGCAAGTGATTAGGAAGGTAAATGGAATGTTCATGTTTATTGCAAGAGGAATCGAGTATTAAACTATGCAATTGTTGCTACAGCTGTACAGGGTCTTAGTGAGACTGCATCTGAAGTCTGTGTACCATTTTGATCTCCTTACTTAAGAAATGAGATAGTTACATAAGACGCAGTTCAGAGAAGATTCGCTCGACTGATTCTTGGGATGAATGGATTATCTTATGATAAAAGGTTGAACAGGTTTGGCCTTTACTCATTGGCGTTTAGAAGGATGAGAGGTGATCTTACTGAAACGTGTAAGACGCTGAGAGGATTTGACAAGGTGGATGCCAAGAGGACATTTACCTTGGAGAGGCATCTGGAACTAGGGGGCAGTTTTAAAATTAGGAGTCTCCCATTTAAGACTGAGATGAGGAGAATTTGTTTTCTGTCAGAGGGTGGTTAGTGTTTGGAATTCTCTTCCCCGGCAAGCAGCGGAGGCTGAGTCATTGAATATATCCAATCAGATCAGCCATTATCTCGTCGAATGGTCGAGCAGGCTTGAGGGACCGAATGACCTACCCCTGCTCCTAATCATAGCGTTCTTGTAATTTAATTTTCTTTGGTACCTTACAGGCTCAGATTGTATACAATCTGTGTGGTGACACTTTCATACCTGTTTCGCAGAAGTATCACTCCCCACCTAGTCTCTCCAGCTCTCTTTCTCTCCAGCCTGCTGTTTCCTCCCCCCTTTCTCCCAAACCTTATCTTTCCCCTTCCCGCTCTCCTTCTCACAATCTCTCTTCCCTCTCTCATACTCTCTCTCTCCCTGCGTCACTATCTCTTTCCACACCCTGTCACTCATGCTCTCCCGTCCTTACGCTCTCCCTCTTCTCCCCCATCCTTCTCTCCACCCACACTTTCTCACTCCCCTTGTCCCCACACTCTCTCACTCACCTCCCACTCTCCCTTTCTCTTTGCCTCTTTAACTTCTGCTCTCATTATTACCTCTGCCCTTCCCACAATCTTTCTCTCTCCCCTTCCACACACACTCTCCCTCTTCCTGCCATGCACTCACCCTCTCAACAATGCTCCTGCTCGATCTAATATCAGTCCCTCCCGCCCTCTACCTCCATTCCCCACCCATTGTCCCTGTCAGGCCCATTTCGCCCTCTCTTCCACCGACCCAGACACACTCTCTCCTTCCTCTCCTTCCCCCTTTCCTCATCATTCCACTATACCTCTCCCACGCCCTCTCCTCCTCCCACGCTCTCCCTTTCCTCTTCTACACTTTCGCCCCTCCCCTTTCTGCTTTCGTTCACATTCTCAGCAGTCTCCCACTCTCTCTGAGACCTTCACATTCTCTCTCCCACCCTTGTAAGCCCTCCCCTTCTCTCTTTTTCACTCTGCCCGATTTGCGTTCACCCTCCAGTTCTTGCTCGCTCTCTCTCTCACGCCTTTAAACTCTCCCTGCCCCCCTGCACTCTCCACCCCTCCATCTTGTTCTGCCTCACACACCATCACACTCTCCCTGCCTCCCTGCACTCTCTACCCCTTCATCTCACACTCACATCCCCACACACTTCCTGCCAACCCCCTGCTCTCTTTACTCCACCCTCTCTTCCTTACCCACTCTCCCAAAATCTGTCATGCTGGTCTCTCTCTCTCTCTCTCTTTCTCTCCGGCTTCCATGTTCTCAAACCCTCCTGCTCTCACTCTCTCCCACCTCTTCCTCTCCATCAGTCCACCCACACTCTCCCTCTCCACGTTCCTGCTCCCTCCTCTGCTGCCATTTTCTCTCCTCAACTTCACCTCCCCCCCCCTCAATCTCTTTCCAGCTCCCTCTCTCTCTCTCTCCCCGCCTCCCTCTCTCTCTCTCTCTCTCCCACTTCCTCTCTCTCTCTCTCTCCCACTTTCTCTCCCTCTCTCCCACTTCCTCTCCCTCTCTCTCTCTCTCCCTCTCTCTCCCTCTTCCTCTTCCTCTCTCTCTCTCTCTCTCCCTCTCTCTCTCCCGCTTCCTCTCCCTCTCTCTCTCCCTCTCTCTCCCTCTCTCTCCCACTTCCTCTCCCTCTCTCACTCTCTCCCTCTCTCTCTCACTCCCACTTCCTCTCCCTCTCTCTCTCTCTCTCCCACTTCCTCTCTCCCTCTCCGGGCTCCTTCCTCACACTCTCTCCCCCTCCCCAGCCCCTCTCTCTAAATCACTGACTGTGTTATTTTAACTTTCCCCCAGCTCCAGCCTCTCTGACTCTGGATCTGAACACAGCGAATCCCCGGCTCATCCTGTCTGAGGACCGGACCAGTGTGAGACTCGGAGACAAACGGCAGCCGCTCCCTGAAACCCCGGAGAGGTTTGATCCCCGGGTCTGTGTCCTGGGATCAGAGGGATTTACATCAGGGAGACATTACTGGGAGGTGGGGGTGGGGGAGGAGACTCTGTGGGGGCTCGGAGTGGCCCGAGAGTCTGTGAACAGGAAAGAGTTAATCGACCTGATCCCCGAGTCCGGATTCTGGATTGTGGGGCTGTTTCCCGGAAGAGGTTATTTAGCCGCCACCTCCCCCTCACCGACCCCCCTCACCCCGACTGTGAATCCCCGGAAGATCGGGGTTTTCCTGGACTATGAGGGTGGACAGGTGTCATTTTACAATGCGGACAACATGTCCCATCTCCACACTTTCACCCACACTTTCACTGGGAGAATCTTTCCCATCTTCCGCCCGGGATGGAATGACGGCGGGAAAAACTCGGCACCGCTGAGAATCTGCGGGATTCAAGGTCACTAACAGATCCATCCCATAATTTCACACCGTCTCCCTGCCTCCTGCCAGCTGTAAACTGATGGGTGTGGGTCTCAGTCACAGGTGGAGAGAGAAGCCAGGTTAACATTCCGGGTATAAACCCTGTGTGGGAACTGGGAACTGAAAGATCAGCGAGGACCTCTGTAGGGCTGGGGGAAAGAAGGAGGGGGAGAGAAGAAACAAATAGAAGCTCAATTGTAGAGAGGAACTTACTGGGTAGAATGAGCTGTGAACTGCAGGAACCCGGTGACCTTCCTGCCTGTAATGTTGCTCCACAGGCGGAAGGTGGTGGGACATCAGCTTGTTTGAGATGAATCAGTTCAGTGATTCTCAAACTGGGGTCCGGGGAGTCTTTCCCGGGGGGTCCAGGAAATAATTTCTCCAGAGGGTGGGAGAGAGAGAGAAAAGCACAAGAGGGAGAGGAAGTGAAGTGGGGGAAATGACAAGCTCCCCGCTTTGTATAAATTCCCAGGAGTTAGTGTTAGACCTGCATGAGCAGCTATCAAGATTTCCACCCCCAAACCTCCCGAATTCTCTCCCTTCTTCACGGTGATGGACATTTCGGCTGTCATGGTTTTCAGCGGTGAGTCTGATATTTCCTTTCGGTAGGAGGGGAGGTGGAAGACCAGCTGCTGCTGTGATACTCGTCTGCCTTCAATTTGGGCTCAGACAGTGAGCAAGTGCCGTTATCATGCTGTCTGGCCTGCTGAGTATTTCCATCATTTTCTGTTTATATTAATCTCTAATTGGTTTGTTTCTTGTAACCGCGATAAAACTGTCATCTTGACTTTCTTCACACTCTCACCATGTTTCAATAACACTGAGAAACTGGACTCGGTTTGTACACGCCTGTAAATATTTCCCAGACTGTCACATACAAGTGGGTACTCTGTATTAAAATTGGAGGGGTGTTTCCGGTTTGTTTTACATTAAAATAGGAACGTGCTTTGAGACTGTTTGAGCATGTAAATGATGTGACACTGTTGTGAATACTGATTTGATAATCTGTCTGTATTGAACGTGATGTGTGAACTGATCGGGTATGTATGCTATTAACAGGCAGTGTTAACCACGTGAAAAGTAGTTAAGTTGCTGCATTAGAATGTTTGTGATGGTCTTTCTCATGTACTGACGCATCTCCGAGTGCAACATGATCATTTGAATATCATTGCAATTTCTGTGATGGTTATTTTGAAATGTTCTTTTAGATATTTTAGGAACAATGTATATTTTGCAAAAAAAAAGCGGAGTCGCAGTTATCATTTATCTCTGGTTTGTCTGCTCTGTCTCATCACTTTCCCCGTCAGTGAAATAGTCCTTAAATAACTAGTATGTAGTTACCTATTTTATTAAAAACATTATTAAGTCTCTCTGTACATGTAACCTGTTCATATTATCATTTTTATATAGAATTATAATTTACATTGGGGTTCCATGATTACATTTGTAAATTGGTTCTTCAACCAAAAGAACCTGAAGACGAGTGGAATAGAAGCAGTTTTCTCAAAAAGGACACAGTTCATCATTAAATCTGAGAAGCAGAAACTAAACATGCTGTTTGTTTTATTTACAAATTTCTCCAGAGTCTGGGTCCTTACAGCCCCAGTTCCAAATTCAGCTGGATGATTTGAAGAGCTTCTGGCTGGAGTAAATGGAGTAACAGTTACCTGTAAATTGTCCTGAAGTTTACTCTGGTACTTCAGCCATCACTACCGTGGATAGGGACCTGAGATGTGCAGTGGGAATGCCAGCCTGCTTCAGGTGGGAAGCAATGCAAAATCATAAAATCACAATGCACAGACTGTGGTCAATCAGCCCCCTCTGTCTGGAGGGGCACCTTGATAGAGCTATTCAACTGGTCCCAGTCCAGTTCCTTTACCCCCACTGCCAATCCCTTTTTGAAAGTTAGTTTTGAATATTGTTTCCACCACACTGGCAGGCAGTGCATTCCAGATAATAACTGGCTGCGGGAAAATCTGTATTAATCTCACTCTGGATATTTTTAAAACAATACCTTACACCTGTATCCTTTGGTTGCTGAACCCTCTGCCACTGGAAACAGCTTCTCCCTATTTTCTCAAAACCTTTCATGATTTTGTACTTCTCTATTAAATTTTCCATTTAACTTCCCTGCAGAGACACTGGCCATAATCTTCCAATCCCCTTAGGTACAGGAGAGGAGCCAGAGGACTGGAGAATTGTAAATGTTTCATCCTTGTTCAGAAGCGGTCTAACAATAAATCCAGCAGCTCCAGGTAAGACAGTTTAACCTCTCTGCTGGGAAAGCTTTTAGAAGTGATAACCTTGGACACAATTAAAAAACACGTAGACAATTGTGTGGAGTACTTAAGGAAAGCCAGCCCGGATTTTTCAAAAGAAATGTGTCCAACCAATTTGACTGAGTTTTCTAATGCCGTAACAGGTATGATTGATAGGGTAACATGGCTAATGTGCTATTTCTAGACTTCCAAAAAGGCATTTGAAAGAAATCACATAATAGGCTAACATCATAAATTTGAAGCCCGTGGGATAAAATGGGCAATGAAAGTGTGAATATGAATTTGCCTCAGCAGCAGAAACAGGTATGGTGAATGGTTATTTTTCAGACTGGAGTAGTTTTACACTGTTCCCAAGGGGTCGGTGTTATGACAAGGCAGATGATGTGTGCCGGGCGGACCACATCCACACGGGAGACTTGTTCGCTCTATCACAATGGTTTTACAATTTGTATTTATTACGAGATGTGTGCACTAAATTCAGAAATAATGTGTCCACTAAGACTTTAGAGATCTTAAAAATGAAATTAGAGTATTTATTAACAAAATAAAAGATTTTAAACACATAAATCAGACTACAAATTACTTACTCCTATACCAACTTCTGACATTCTTAATATTAACCTGATTCCCAGCTACACATCCCCCTTTAAGGCAACAGAACAAAATAGATTTTAGAATTTAAAAAACCCAGCAAGTTAGCACAGTGCCCACTTGACAGTGGAATTCCAAATGACCTCCCCAACTTCAGTTACTTTACATAGCAGACTTATGCATAAATGGCTGGGGGCTTCTTGAAGGCAGGAATGTGAGCGGTGAGTAGGATGTTTAGAGGCCTCAAGGCAATTTAGACGAGTTAAGTGAGTGGGAAAATACATGTCAGATGTAGTATAACGTGGATAAGTGTGAAGTTATCCACTTCCCTAGGTAAAACAGGATGACAGAATATTTTTTAAATGGTGTCAGATTGGGAAATGTTGATGTACAAAAGGACCTGGGTGTCCTTGCATACAAATCACTGAAAGCAAGCATGCACGTGCAGCAAGCAGTTGCATGAGGACTTCAGTACAGGGGTAAGTATGTCTTCCCGCAGCTATACAGGGCCTTGGTGAGACCACACCTGGAGTATTCTGTGCAGTTTTGAACTCCTGAGCGGAGAAAGAAAACTTTCCAGACAGGCAGTGCAGCGAAGGTTCACCAGGCTGATTCCTGGGATTGTCGTGTGAAAAGACATTGGGTCGATTAGGCCTGTATTCACACGAGTTTAGAAGAATGAGAGGGGATCTCATTGAAACATGTAAAATTCTGACTGGGCTGGACAGACTGGATACAGGAATGATGTTTCCTCTGGCTGCGGGGTCTAGAACAAGGGGTCTCAATCTTAGGATACAGGGTAGGCCATCAAGGACCGAAATGAGGAGAAACCTCTTCGCTCAGAGGGTGGTGAATTCTCTGCCACCGAGGGCTGTGAAGGCCAATTCACTGAATATGTTGAAGAAGGAATTAGGTAGATATCTGGACACTAAAGTCGTCAAAGGGGCTGGGGAGAGATCGAGACTATGACGTTGAGATTGAGGATCAGCCATGATCATATTGATTAGTGGAGGAGGCTCGAAGGGCGAATGAGCTACTCCTGCTTCTATTTTTCTATGTTTTTCCACTCCTGTTAGATCTTACATGGCCCTCTCCTCACATAGCCTTTCATTTTCCTTTAATTTTCCCTTTACTATGTAAATTCAACTATTTGATATGACTCTGAAACGTTAAAGTCTGAAAAGGAAGGTAAAAAATAAAATATTTTTCAGGCACATAAATAAAAATAGGAAGGCTGGGATGGAAATAGGACCATTAAGGGATAGATAGGATAATGCCACAGATAAGGATAGAGACAGGCCAGAAATTTTAAATGATTACTCAACCTCTCAGGCTGTACGGCTCACAATGAATGTATGTAGTGAATACTAAATGTATCATTATTGTATTGAAGCACCTCAGAGTGCAACATGATGTAGGTTGATAACTCCAATACCATTGCACTGTCTGACTGTCATGACCAGGTTGAAATGATTGTAATATTCATGGATTGTCTTGAAGCACCTCGGGATCCATGTGTTAAAGTTGAATCTGATTGCACTTTTTGTGATGGCAATTTAGAAATGTTTGTAATGTCCTTTCAGATATTTTATGAATAAAGTATATTTTTCTAAATAAATTAAATGATTATTTAATTTCAGTGTTTAACAGGGAGCTAGAACAGGTAGACATGATATTGATTGATGATCTAAGTCTTCAGGTAAGTGCAATTAAAATAAGAGAAAAGAGATAGATTCAAACTCAAAGAGGATAAAACCCTGGCCCAGAAGTTTCACAACCACACATTTAAAATAATTCTAGGGAATAGATAGCAGAGGTATTACTGCAGATTTAAAGTATTTTTTTTTAGGAAAAGGTGTGGTGCTAGAGGACTGGTGGATAGTGAATGTAATTCCTGTTCTTAAAAATGCAGGACAGAATGTGCCTAGGGAATAGTAGATCAGTCAGCTTCATTTTGGTGCTAGAAGAAATAATGCAATCCCTACTAGAGAGAGGAAGAACTTCTAACAAAAAAAATGAATCATGAGCATGGATTTCAAAAGGGAAAATCTCTCTTGACCAAAGTAATGAAATTTTAGGAGGAGGTAACAGAGACAGTAGACAATGGTAATGTAGTAGATGCAATTTACCTGGATTTTCAAAAGTCCTTTGACAATGCCTCTTACAATAGGCTACTGAATAAAGTTAGAAAATATGGAGTCAGGGGAGAAGGGAAGAATGGGTTGCTAGCAGGTAGTAAGCAGAGGGTAGTTATTCAGAGTGGCAGAAAGTGGAAAATAGTATTTGACAAGGATCAGTACTGGGCCCACTGCAGTTGATAATTTGCATTAATGTTTTGAACTTCAGAATCAGAAACACAATTTATAAATGGATGACGTGTCTTTATATGTGCATGTGTGCATGCGTGTGTGTGTGTGTGTGTGTATGTGCGTGTGTGTGTGCGTGTGTCTATGAGAGAAACAGTCGGTCAGTCAATACTGAGGAGGAAAAGGCTGAAGAGAAACAAACAAAGCAGGAGGGCTTCTTTTTGAAGGGATCAAATTGAAAATTAGGGAAGTTAAGCTAAATTTATTTCAAACTTTGGTTAGATCATACTTACAGTACTGCACGTGGCTCTGGTCAATTTATTATTAAAAAGGATAGAGGAACTGGGGAGAGTGCAGAGTGGATTTAAAATTTCATCCCACCCCCACACCCCCCTCCTTACCGTCCAAGGGCCCAAATACTCCTTTCAAGTGAAATAGTGCTTCACTTGCACTTCCCTAAATTTGGTCTACTGCATTTGCTGCTCCCAATGATGTCACATCTACATTGGAGATACCAGACGCCGACTGGGTGACAGCTTTGTGGAATACCTTCGGTCTGTCTGCAGGCATGGCCCAGACCTTCCTGTCCCTTGCCATTTCAACACACCATCCCGCTCTCATGCCCACATGTCCATCATGGGCCTGCTGCAATGTTCCAGTGAAGCTCACCGCGAAATTGAGGAACAGCGCCTCATCTTCCGACTAGGCACTTTACAGCCTTCCGGACTTAACAACAAGTTCAACCACTTCAGATCATGAACTCTCTCCTCCATCCTTACCCATTTTAATCCCCTTTATTCCAAATATTTAATTTTAAATATTAATTTATATACATACATTTTTTTCCTCCCCATTTCTATTATTATTTTTAAAATTTATTGCCATTCATTGTTTTATCCCCACCTTTTAGCTTATTTTGATCTTTTCTCCCACACCATCACCCCCCAGCCCCCCACCCCCATTAGGGCCAAATGTAACTTGCTCATCCTGCTTTCTATCATTAATGCCACCATTAGCACTTCCTTTAGCCAGTATCACCACCATCAACACCCCTTTGACCTTTTGTTTATGACATCTATTGCAATCTCGCCGTTGCCTCCACCTATCACTGGCCTTCTAGCCAGCTTCATCTGTCCCACCCCCTTAAACAGTATATATTTCACCACATTTCTACTTCTTTTTAGTTCTGAAGAAAAGTCACCATGGACTCGAAACGTTAACTCCATCCTCTCCACAGAAGCTGTCAGACTTGCTGAGTTTTTCCAGCAATTTTTGTTTTCATTACCCAAAATTAACGTTAATCCTACAGAAAGTGAGTCTGGGGAATTAATAATGGAAAATAATGAGATGGCAGATGAATGGAACCGATATTTTGCATTAAGCTTCACTATTGAGGATATAAGTAACCTCCCAGAAATCACTGTATCTCAGGAAATGGAGGGGAGTGAGGAACTCAGGAAAATTGCAATCACCAGGGAAGTAGTATTGAGCAAACAGTTGGAGCTGCGGGCTGACAAATCCCCAGATCCTGTGGACTTCATCCTAGGGTCTTAAAAGAATTGGCTAGTGAGAAAGTTGATGCATTGGTTGGTGGGGTGGGTGGGGGAGATGAACAGAAGGGAAGGTCTATGATAAAATAGAAAACAGGACAGATTAAATGCTGCAAAGTGTCTTTACGAAGTAAGTCTGGAACGAGATGCAGTGGTTTCTGTCGAGTTTCTTCCTGAGCAGTTCCATGACACAGGACCCTGTGCTCTACAGGCTGTTCCCAGGGACGCACACCGAGATAAACGTCAATTCCTGTTCGACAGGTACTAGAAACTGTAAAATATTGTTTTCAAAATATAAACTTTATTCATAAAGTTAAGGTAAATTACAAGACAGTTCCAATCTGACATCACATAAAGTGCAACACAAATCTATTTTGTTTAATGCAGCCTATGACATTCTCAGGTACTTCAGCACGCTCACAAACAGATTACAAATAGATTTACAATTCTCGTTTCATATCAAACATTCTCTGGTACGTTGTCTGGGGAAAGGAAAATTAAATGACAGAACAGAAAATAATTGAGGGGAAAATGCACAAACATTGAGGAAAACCAGACACTGAGCTGCTGCACAGAGGCTCACTCACCTGTACATTATCTTACACAGCGCTCTGTCCCCCTCATTCACTCTGTGAACCACATAGGGACACCGGGCAGACACAGCCTGTGCTGATGGGGAGCCTTACTTGCCTGTACACATACATTATCTTGTACTCCATGTCGGTGATTTTACAATGATATAAAGGCATCAATTGCACATAAGTGATTGTGTAAATATGCTGTGGGTTCATTTATTGAGGCGAGGAACTTGGGGACAGATACACATGGATAGAAATATTGAAGGCATCAGCAGCAGAAATGTCTGTTGTGTGCTCTGCTCAATATCAAAAGTGAAACTAAAGCTAGATTGCATGACACACTTCCCTTCTAGCGATGATAGGCAGCTATCTCTTAAAGACATATTACAGCATTCCCCCTTTTCAAAGGTACTTTAACCCCTTCCAAAGAAGTGTAACTACTTACAATACTTGTTCATGTTTAGATACCTAATGGTATAACATGAGCATATCGAATGGATAAATCTATGAGTCCCTGAAGGGTAAGGGCAATCTGCAGGTATGCCCAGATCCTATGATGGTAACTTTATCTGGAGGTGTATTTAATTGCTCACAGTGACCTGTCCGATTGTGAGACTTGCATTTTGTTTCTGGTTTCATTAGGGATCTTTTCCTAAATGCAATAGGAATGCACGGTGGTTGAGGAGCTGGAATAGATCTGATTTCTCCTCAGTTACGTCTCACCATTGTGCCTTTTTGTGTCATGACTTCATAGGACCCTGGTTTTGAACCAATCTTTGACGCCTCGGCTGGTTGCCACGTACCCTTCTGTGGGCCCCTGGACGTGAAATTGTTCCAACTGTAAACTTGGCAGCTCTGTACCCACATTTTTATCAAGACATTGGCCGTCTTCTCTTACAGTTTTAAAAGTTGCTCTCTAGTCTTTGAGACAGTAGGATGGGTAAGAGTCCGTAAATTGGTATGCACTGGTCGGCCAAACAAAATCTGTGCCAGTTATAGAATAATTCCACTTAAAGGTGTCACTCTTGGATGTAACATTGCAATGGGTAGATCTTGCTTGGTCTGTCTACATTTGAGAATTAGGGATTTCACTGTGCAAATCATTCATTCATCTGGGCCATTAGATCAAGCTAATATCAGGTCATAAAGATTCCAGTTTGATGAGCTGCCTGCCTTTAGAAATGACTTACCGGGAGGTGCCTGACTTGTCCCAATATGGCCAAAATGATCTTATCTGCTCGTGGCGATACTGACTTGAATCAGGCCATCCGTTTTCCACAGTTTCTGTAGTGTCACCTTTCACCATTTCTTCTTGTAGCTGCTAGCATTTGTTTTGCACAAAATGCTATGGATCAATTGACTGACTTGCAGACTTGTTCTGGATCAATTGATAGACTTGCATTCTCCTGCAAGCATAATGTTGCAGCTCACTTTTAATTGACAATTATGTCTAAACATCCTGGATATTTCGATTTTAGTTCATGAGCTGAGGTGACAGGTGTAGTGTCTGAGTTTGATCTGCCTTGTGAGGTCTGATTGATTCCATGGATTGTTGCTAGTGTGAGGTCATGGCATGCTGGTACACCTAGGGACTCTGGGCCTTTAGTCTCCATAATGTAGAACATCTGTGTCACCAGGAGGATTGATTGTACTTACAGTCCAGGAGTATGATCCTGCAAATGGAATTTGTGAGATGTTGTATGCTGAGTGTTTCACAGCAGTTGGTTTTGCCATGTCTACAGATATGTGTCTTTTAGAATTAGTAGAGGTAGCATGTTGGCACTTGCCCCTGTGTCAATCTTGACCAATAATGAATCCTTACCAACTTTCTTAGGGCAGCTAATTCGAATCTTGGCAAACACTTCAGATGGTGAGATGGCATCAATGCTTTCCACAAGATTGACGGTGTGAAATAGGTGCTCTTCACTCTCCATATCATTGTGCACATGGTCATTTTCTTGTTTGTCAATCGCTTCGTGTATATGTTTCTGGTGGGATACCAGCTGGCCATCCTCATTGCTGAAAAGTACCTGTTGCGTGCAGGTTGTTTGGATCAGCGCACGGCTCTTTGTAGCTGCATCAGCCTTTGCTCAAGTGTACAGCCTCTGCCAACGGCCCTTTCTGCCACATGCCTTACAGAATCGATGAAAAGTTGGGCATTTCCTTGGTGCATGCAGAAGGCTACACCCTCCACATGTCCTGCTAGGTTTGGGTTTCCTAGTGAGCGCTTCAACAACTGGGTTGTACTTTGGACCTGTAAGTTTCATCAAACTGTGAGGATCGCTTTGTACTTACATCCATCCTCTTCAGCCACTCTTGAATGCTACACCTTTTCGGCTTGTCTAACAGATCTTCCTGGAATCCTTCCATGGGAGTGGATGTGATCACCAACTCAACAATTCTGCCTGCTAGCTCTGCATTTGAAAAATCACAGAACGTCCCCTTTTCTCTGCACCTGCTGATGAAGTGGTCTATGGATTCTGTAAAAAAACCAAAAATAGCTGGAAAAACTTAGCAGGTCGGACAGCATCGACGAAGATGAATACAGTTGTAGTGTCGAGTCCGTGTGACTCTTCATCAGAACTAAAGAAAAATAGAAATGAGGTGAAATATAAGCTGGTTGATGGGGGTGGGACAGGTGAAGCTGGATGGAGGGCCAGTGATAGGTGGAGGCAAAAAAGAGATTGCCAAACATGTCATAGACAAAGGGACAAAGGATTTTCATGGTAATGATATTACCTAAGGAATGTGCTAATGGTGACATTAAGGGTAGAAAGCAAGACGAGGAAGTGACAAATGGTCCGAGTGGCTGTGGGGTGAGGGGAAGGGATCGAAATAGGCTAAAAGGTGGAGATAAAACAATGGATGGGAATAAATTTAACATTAATAGAAATTGTTGGGAAAAGGAAAATATATTTTAAAAGTGACAAATTATTAGACAAAAGGGGGATCGGAAAGGGGCTAAGGATGGGGGAGAGAGGTCATGCCCTGAAGTTGTTGAACTCAATGTTAAGCCCCGGAAGGTTGAAAAGTGCCTAATCGGAAGATGAGATGCAGTTCCTCCAGTTTGCGTTGAGCTTCACTGGAACATTGCAGCAGGCCAGGGACGGATATTTGGGCATGGAGGGTGTTGTCGAAATGACATGAACTCTAATTGATGAAGCCAGAAGTTGAACCTGATTCTGCACCAGTCACCCAATATCTTTTGGGGATCCTTTAGCTCTTCTGCTGTTGATCCTGACCTGTTCAGCCTGTGTAGACCGACAATGACATTATCTTGCCCCCTCACATTCTGTGAACCAAATGCTGTTCAAAAGGGAATTGGATAAATAATAAAAGAAAAATGATAAAGGTCATTTCCTGAGCCGATTTGGCATTGGGATTTAAAAGCCTAAAGTCATTTTAGAAGCAGCTCGCTGCTGCAATGGGGGAATCATTTGTTTCTGGGTGAATGAATTTCAAAAGCGTCTCTTCCTAAAAACCGTTTCTCTTGCTTATGCCACCCTCTGCTGGCCGTTGAACGCTGGTACACAAGCATAGAGGAAATCATGATAAATGCAGTGAGTGCAGAGCGACCTCAAATGCCAACGTTAAAATAAAAGCAAAACACTGCGGATGTTGGCGATCTTGGACCTCGAAACGTTAACATTATTTGCTTCTCCATATACATGTGTCCTGTATGTGTTAATTTTTCGAGTACTTTGTAGTACATGCAACAGCGGTCTCTGTTGGTGAAGAAATATGTTACAGTAAAATCTGACATTAATTAGTTAATCAGAGGAGAGCGCAAATGCAGTCCTCCCGCTCCCACAAATTTTACAGTCGAGAATCCCGCATTTGGGGACATCGCAGGTGTCAGCACACTCGAAGTGCAATGGGCTGACCTCGTCCTGGGAGAACCACCTCTTTTTTGGACAAATATACTTTATTCATTAAATATCTGGAAGAACATTACAAAACATTTCTAAATCGCCATCACAAAAAGTGTATCAAATTCAACTTTTAGACATGGATCACGAGCTGCTTCAATACAATCAATGAATATTACAGTCATTTCAATATGGTCATTACAGACAGTCGGAAAGTGCAATGGTATTGGAGTTATCAACATACATCCTGTTGCACTCTGAGGTGCTTCAATACAATTATGATACATTTAGTATTCACTGCATACATTCAATGTGAGCCGTTCAGCCTGAGGGGTCGATCCAATTTCCAGTCTCTTGGTGCACTATGGCAGAAAGGTCTTAGACAGCGACCTTTCCCTATTGCGCCATTGCGGCGGCTGCCCCAAGCTTTAGTGTGTCTCTCAGCACATAGTCCTGGACCTTGGAATGTGCCAGTCTACAACACTTGGTCGGGGACAACTCTTTGCACTGGAAGACCAACAAGTTTTGTGCAGACCAAAGAGCATTGTTCACTGAGTTGATGATCCTCCAGCTGCAATTGGTGTTTGTCTCGGTGTGTGGCTCTGGGAACAGCCCTTAGAGCACAGAGTCCTGTGTCACAGCACTGCTCGGGATGAACCTCGACAGAAACCACTGCATTTCTCTCCAGACCTTCTTTGCAAAGGCACAATCCACAAGGAGGTGAACAAAAGTCTCTTGCCAACCCCCTACCACACACAGCCACCTCAAGGGCAAGGTGCAGAGAGGGTGAGACTCCTGGTGTGTAGGAAGGATCTGATTGGGAGGCACCTTGGTGCCTCTTGGAAAGTTCTGGCGATGAACCATTCTGCCACATGACTTTGACAGTCTGCTCGGGGAACCATCGGAAAGGATCCAACATCTCCTTTTCCTGCAGGGCCTCTAAAACGTTACGTGCCGACCACTGCCTGATGGACTTGTGGTCAAAGAAGTTTCTCTGCATAAATTTTTCCATCAGGGACAGGTGGTACGGCACGGTCCAACTACTTGGAGCATTCCGCGGCAGCGTAGCCCGACCCATCCTTCCCAACACTGGGGACAGGTAGAACCTCAGCACGGAGTGACACCTGGTGTTTGTGTACCCAGGTTCTACACACAGCTTGATGCAGCCGCACACAAAGGTGGCCATCATGATGAGGGCGATGTTGAGCACGTTTTCTCCCCGTTATCTTGAGGCTTGTAGATCGCGTCCCTGTGGACACGATCCATTTTCAAACTCCAGATAAAGTGAAAGATGGCTCAGGTGATCAGGAGTCTGGAATGGGCCAGACCTGCGCCACGTACAGCAACAGCAAGAGTGTCTCACACCTAATGACCAGGTTCTTACCCGTTATGGAGAGGGAGAGTCGCTGCCACATGCCCAGTTTTCTTTCCACCATAGACACTCGCTCCTTCCAGTTTCTAATGCATGCCCCGGTCACTCCGAACCATATCCCCAGCACCTTCAGGACGTCTGACCTGACGGTGAAGGGGACAAAGGATCAGTCAGCCCAGTTCCCAAAGAACATGGCCTCACTATTCCCATGATTTACCTTGGCTCCCCAGGCCAGTTCAAACTGGTCGCAGATGTTTATCAGTCTGCGCACCGACAGCAGAACCGAGCAGAAGACGGTGACATCGTCCATGTACAGGGAATCTTTGATCTGAGTGCCTCCACTGCCTGGGATCGTCACTCCTCTTATGCCCTGATGGACTCAGCAAAGGGTTCTGTGCAACACACAAACAGAACAGGAAAGAGAGGGAAGCCCTGCCTGACTCCAGATTTAATTGGAAAACTTTCTGATTCCCACCCATTGATTTGAGACTGCGCTACTGATGTTAGTGTAGAGCAGTTGGATCCAGTTGCGGATTCCCTCCCCAAACTCCACCTTGCAGAGCACATCCACCATGTAGGTGTGTGATATTCTGTCAAAGGCCTTCTCCTGATCCAGGCTGATGAGGCAGGTATCCACACCCCTGTCCTGTACATAGGTAATCGTATCCCTGAGCAGTGCAAGGCTGTCCGAGATCTTCCTGCCGGGCACAGTGCAGGTCTGGTCAGGGTGGATCACCAACTCCAGAGCAGACTTGACCCGATTGGCGATGACCTTGGACAGAATCTTATAGTCCACTTTCAACAGTGAGATGGGTCCCCAATTTGTAATTTCCTCCCTTTCCCCCTTGTGCTTGTAGATGAGGGTGATGATGCCTTTCCTCATGGATTCTGACATGCTGCCGGCCAGGAGCATACTCTCGTACACTTCTAGCAGTTCTGGGCCGATCCAGTCCCACAGAGCCGAATACAACTCAGCCGGTAAGCCATTGCTTCCGGGAGTCTTACACTTCTCGAAGGACTCAAGGGCCTTAGTCAGTTTGTCAGGCGATAGCAGTTTGTCCAGGCTCTCCTGCTTGGAGCAACAGTTAGAACTTGGTGGTTGGGGTAAGGTTGCTGAGGAAGTTTTTGGAGTCGCAAAGATGTTGTTTATTGTAAAAGCGAAATACAGCTCTGAAGAAGGGTCATAGAGACTCGAAACATTAACTCTGTCTGTCTCTCCACAGATGCTGCCAGGCTTGCTGAGATTTTCCAGCATTTTCTGTTGTTTCTGATGTAGTTTTTTGTCTCCAGGAGAGGCGACTAGAGCCATGGGGAGCATCCGAGGAGAAAATTAAAAGGTCCGTTATTGGGGTTTATGTGGAGGTTATTGGTTTTCAGGATAATGTTAGTGGGGAAACAGGGGTGGTTATTGGGGTTCCGGGTAATGTTAGTGGGGACTGGGGGAATTATTGGGGTTCAGGGTAATGTTACTGGGGGCAGGGGTTATTGGGGTTCAGGAAAATGTTTTTGGGGGCACTGATGGATTATTGGGGTTCAGGGTAATGTTGTTGGGATGGGGGGTTATTAGTGTTCAGGATAATGTTATTGGAGGCACCGGGGTATTATTGGGATTCATGATAATGTTCCTGGGAGCACCGGGGTATTATTGGGGTTCAGGATAACGTTAGTGGGGACACGGCAAGGGTTTTATTGGAGGTCACGATGTGGTCGTGGGGGTGATGGGGTGTGAGGCAGACTCGCTCAGCAGACTTCGCTGAGGGAATGCTGCCTGCAGTATGGATATTCCCCATTTGGTGGCGCCACTCCCTCACCTCTCAGGCTGTCTCCTCATTTTGCTTTCTCCAAAACTCAGCCATCCTCACTGCAAAACAGTCCTGGGCTGTTCCCAAGGCATTCTCAACGCTTCACTCAGTTTGTCTCCTTCAATATTTTTTTTTCAAAAAAAGAATTCTTTTTCTCCCTTCCTTTCTGTCCCACCCCTCTGTGCCGCCCAAATTTCTCTTTGAATTGCTGGGTGGCCCTGGGGTTAACCCCCACTGGTTTTGAGGTTAGGTTGGAGAAGCTAGGCTTGTTCTCCCTGGAGCGAAGGTGGTGGGTCTAATAGAGGTGGACAAGATTATGACAGGTTTAGATAAGTTAGGCAAAGGAAGGCCACTGCCATTAGCTCCCATATACAAGGACTAGTGTCTGTAAGTGTGGCGGGAAGCAGAGACAGATATTCCGTTTGACTGAAGATCTGACAGGCCACTCGCTTTGTTCCCCTGTAGACTAGTGAGGACGTGGGTGATGTGTAACAGGGACTTGGCAAGAGATGGGATATAAGCGGTAGTGTTACAGATGAACTGAAGTTTATGTTGGGCGGTGGGCGGGTTACTGGCGATGAGAACATTGGAATAGTCAGGACTGGAGTCAGAGTGATGGCTGAGTGTGTCGGTAGGGCTGAAGTCTGTGCAAAGCTGGACAATGTTACAGGAATGGAGTTTTTGTGATCACAGGGTCAGCAGTTCATTTCCGGGTTGGAGCATAATCGATATGTGTGAAAGACAGCGCACTGATTAACTAGCCTAACATAGTGCAAATTAACAATGTTGTCTTATCTCTTCGTTCATTATCTCCCATTGAACCAGTGTCAAAACTTGGATAGAATCCAAAAGTGCTGTATCCTCAAGAACATTTCCTTGCGTGAAAACAGGTTTTGTAACTTATGGCGTAAACAAAAATCTTCACTTGGAAGCATATACTTACGCAAAGACGTGTGGCAGGTCAGAATATTGGAAAGAATATAAAGAACAGCAAAAATGACAAAAAAAATAATGAGGAGAGAAAAATTAGAGTTTGAGGGAAAGTTCGCTAGTCATATAAAGACATATAGTTAGAATTTCTATAGATATTTAAATAAAAGAGTTAAGAAAGTGAGCATTGGTCCTTTAGAGAGTGAGTCTGGGGATTTGATAATGGAAAGTAGGGAGATGGTGGATGAATTAAACAGATATTTTGCTTTGGTTTTCACTATGGAGGACACAAGTAACATCCTGGAAATAGCTGTAAATCAGGAAATGGAAGGAAGGGAGTAACTTGGGAAAATTATAATCACCGGGCAAGTGGTATTGAGCAGATTGTTGGGGCTGCGGGCTGGCAAATCCCCAGGTCCAGATGGACTTCAACCTACGGCCTTGAAAGAAGTGGCTAGTGAGATAGTTGATGCATTGGTTTTAATTTTCCAAAATTCCCTAAATTTGGGGAAGGTTCCAGTAGATTGGAAAATACTAAATGTAATTCCTTTATTCAAAAAAGGAGGGCGAGAGAAAGCAGGAAGCTATAGGCCAGTTAGCCTAGTATCTGTCATGGGTTAAATGTTAGAAGCTATTACTAAAGATGTTATAGCAGGGCACTTAGAAAACTTCAAGGCAATCAGACAGAGTCAACATGGTTTTGCAGAAGGGAAATCATGTTTAACCAATCTATTAGAGTTTTTGAAGGAAGCACATGTGCTGAGGATAAAGGGGAACCGGTGGATATACTGTACTTAGATTTCCAGAAAGCATTTGCTAAAGTGCCACATCAAAGGTCGTTACAGAAAATAAAGGCTCATGGTGCAGGTGGTGACATGTTGGCAAGGATAGAAGATTGGCTGGCTAACAGGAAGCAGAGAGTAGGCATAAATGGGCCTTTTTATGGTTGGCAGGATGTGAGGGGTAGTTTGCCACAGGGATCAGTGCTGGGGCCTCAACTGTCTACAATTTAGATAAATGACTTGGATGAAGCGACCAAAGGAATGGTTGGTAAATTTGCTGATGACACAAAGATAGGTAGGAAAGTAAATGGTGAAGAGGATGTAATGAGGCTACAAAGTGACACAGATAGGTTAAGTGGGCAAAGATCTGGCAAATGTAGTATGATGTGGGAGAATGTGAAATTATTCATTCTGGCAGGAAGAATAAAAAAGAAGCTTATTATCTCAATGGTGAGAAATTGTAGAGCTCAGATTCAGATTGATCTGTGTGTCCTTGTGCATGAATCACAAAAGGTTAGTATGCAGTTACAGCAGGTAATTAAGAAAGCTAATAGAATGCTATCATTTATTGTGAGGGGAATTGATTACAAAAGTAGGGAGGTTGTGCTTCAGTTGTACAGAACACTGGTGAGACATATCTGGTGTATTGTGCTCAGTACTGGTCTCTTTATTTAAAGAATGTCGTAAAAGCATTAGAAGCATTTCAGAGAAGATTTACTAGACTAATGTCAGGAATGGGAATGCTGTCTTATGAGGAAAGGCTGGACAGGTTAGGCTTGTATCCACTGGAATTTAGAAGAGTAAGAGGTGAATTAATTGAAACCTTTAAGATCCTGAGGGGTCTTGACAGGGTGCATGTGGAGAGGATGTTTCGTCTTGTGGGAGAATCTAGAGTTAGGAGTCAATGTTTAAAAATAAGGTGTCTCTCATTTAAGACAGAGGTGAGGAGAATTTTTTTTCTCTCAGAGGGTGGTGAGTCTTTGGAACTCACTGCCTCAAAAGACGGTGGAAGCAGAGTCTTTGAATAGTTTTAAGGCAGAGGTAGATAGATTCTTGAATAACAAGGAGATAAAAGTTTATCGGGGGTAGGCAGGAATATGGGGTTGAGGTTACATTCAGATCAGCCATGATCTTATTGAATGGCAGAACAGGCTCGAGGGTCTGAGTGGCCTACTCCTGCTCCTAATTCGTATGTAGGTTCAAAGAAAATATAAATAAACAAAAGCATGATCAGGAACCTCAAATGTGCATTTCATTGGGGCCTGTCCTGCAGAAAAGAATTCACAATTTTAATTCCTTTTATACTTCAGAATTATTGGATTTAAGATTTTGTTAGAAATGGGAGAGACAACGTGACATTTCTACTATCAACAAATACCGCTTCTCTAAAATTAGCTCACCAGTTACGCCAAGTATCCTATCTCCTCTGGACCCAGTTCACACAGACACTGTACCCCATCTGACTCATCAGCCTTTCACACTGACATTGAATCCCTTTCTCACCTAAATCTCAGCACAGGTCCACATTAAGAGGAACTACGTCAGGTTATTTTGAGCTAGTAACCCAGGACAATTACCAAAATGATGCTGGATTATAACCAGCATTGCGATGTGAAGCTGGGAGCTGGGTTTTGACTGGCAAACCAGCTTCACATGGGTCCTCAGAGAGCGGAGACTGGGTAGAAACGGTACTCAGGTCTAAGAGGCTCCTGGCCAGGGTGCTCACCAAATGCTCCTTACATTTTTTCTGCAATTTAAAATGCCGCCAATGATTCTGCAATGTTTACTTGCTGAGGATCACAAGTCACCTTGCTCAACAAATATCAAATATTACATGTCATTACTTGACCATATTTACCCATTAATTGAACCAGATCAATGTTCAATGTTTTGGGTTTGAATTACTTGGGTTGGGGTGGGGTGATGGTGGTGGAGGAGGTGGAATTATCTATACAGTCAGGCTTTCTTTAAAATCGGAGTGTGCTAATTGGAAGACATGCATCTCAGTATCAGAATGTACAGTGGGACAATGATGTGACAAAAATGAAGCTTCCTGGGCAAAGGGAAAGGATGTCAAAAGCTAGGCCCGTGTTCCCGCGTAGTAGTTTTGTTCAGGGCTACTGACTGTCCCTCAGAGGCGGACTGACTGTGGGGAAATTTCCGCCAGTGCCTCTCGAAACGCTGAATGCCTGTGTCTGAATGTTGCCCCCTCCCGGGCTCTGCACCCATCCACTGCTCCTTCCATCACAGCCTCATCTGTGACTGCTATCTCTGGCCCCATTTAACCGCACCCTCACCAATTGTTTCAGTGATCAACACGCAACTCTGGTCTGGTGATACATCCCGAGGAAAATGCTAAAAGCGGCTGAGGAGAGTGCACCAACAGGTGTTAAGGGTGCTAAGGACAGGCTGACTGTCCTTGGTTGTGCCAATGCAGCCAGCACACGCAAATGTAAATTGTCTGTAATTGGGAAGAGCAAACGTCCCAGATGCTTCAAAAGGATTCGGACATTACCTGTTCACTATTCTGCCAATGAGGGTAACCGGGGACATGTTTTCTGATTGATTTCACAACCACTTTGTACCAGAGGCACGTTGGGAGCTGTGAAATCATGTTTCTCCTGGACAATGGTTAAGCACATTCTCCTGCTGAATTCTTGGTGAAGAACAATGTTTTCGCTGTTTACTTTTCCCCCAAAGTAACGTCATTAACTCAGTCAATGGACCAAAGTAATTTTCGGATCATGAAATGTAGATATAAAGACTCCTTCTTGAATAGTATATTTGGCGCTATGACAGAGGCCTGGGGGGTGGAAGGCATCCAAAAGGAGTTTACAGTTTTTAAAAAATTCATTCATGTGATGTAGGCATCACTGATTAGACCAGCATTTATTGTCCTTGTTCAGAGTCACATGGAGGCCAGACAAGGACAGCAGATTTGCTCCCCTAAAGGACATTAGTGAACGAGATGGGTTTTTACAACAATCAGCAATGGTTCCATGGCTATTATCAGACTTTAAATTCCACATTTTGATTGAATTTAAATTTCACCATCTGTCTTGGTGGGATTTCAACCTGGGTCCCCACAGTATTGCCTTGGGTCACTAGAGTATTAATCCAGTGACAATACCACTATACCACCAGCTCCCCCTGACACCATCTATGTATCTGCTAATGTGTGGTGCCTTTTTGATAAAGACACCGACCAACGGTGGGACAACCTTTGGCCTGCAACGTTGTTCATCGAAACGATAATATTGACAAAGAACTTTGAAGACTCATGTGAACAAGGGAAAAAATTCTGGTAAACTAGCTCCTTGAGTATTCAAGATGCATATGAATGGAATGTGTGAATACACTGGAGGCTGAGGATATTGAGGAAGTGTTTAACACCGTTAAAAATGCTCCCAATGTTCATTCTTTGACTGACAGGGAGATTGCAGGAATGGTGTTACATCAAGACCAACTTGATAAATACAGTGTTGATGAGTGAACCCAGTAGAGAAAGTGCCAGTGGATGATATTCTTAAGATGTGTGACAGGTTGATATATGCACCCGAATAACGTGCAATTATAAGTGAGCAAGAAATAACGTCAATCAAAAGACAAACTTATGAAAGAAAAGCCAAAGTTGATGACGCAAATGAAGCTGGGGGAACTAGTCAAGAATGCCTCCCAGGAGAGAACATCGACACTCTGAACCCTTTCCTACAAGCAGAATTGCCATGGGTGGGTACTATTACAGGTACCCTGCATTTATTATTCAGTGATACATCTTACTTTTCTGGCCATTTTATTCAATTTAGGCTTGGACTATTGTAATGTAAGTAGGCCCAGTCCCATACGTGGTATCCCGAAAATCAAAATTATCTGAAATCCGAAATGCGATTGGCCCCGAGGATTTCGGATAACAGATACTCAACCTGTAGAATATTGCAGAATGTAATTCTAGCTATGCTAGAGATGAATGATTCAAAATACCACACAATTGAAAATAAAATGCCTACTGCCCACCGGCAGCAATATTTTTCACTTAAAAAGCAGTTTTACTGCCATATATGTCTCAGCGATTAGCTGATGGAATCAAACAGCCTGTTCCTTTGGTTGCTCATAATAGGCAGAGTACACAAGCAGCCCACACTTGCAAAACTGTCCGATGTGATTCCGTGATTGGGCAGCACTTACTGAACAATCTTGAGTGTGCTAATGACTACACTGACGACCAATTTACGATAACAATCTCAAATATGATGTCAAACTTGAACTGTTTTCTTTTTGCAAATTTTTATCAGTAAAGTATATTTTTTGGGAAGAAGCTGGTTGGTTCCTGGGTCTATTCCAGCTGTTGGGTAACTGACTTTAACATACACCATACATTAATCCCAGATGTACGAGCTAGAGGTTCTGTCAAAGACTGCAGCAGGTTTGAGCCATGAGGTTTAGTGATATTTGTAATGTTGTGTAACCAAATGAAGAATCAATGCTTCAGCTAAGGAATGGTTCGATTGCACAGAAGTGTGGGACACACATCACTTAGTATAACAGTCCCAGCTTCTCTAATCTAACCACGTCGAGTTCCTCAGCCCTGGAATCATGGTCGTGAATCTTTTTTGCACCTTCTCTAAAGCATTCGTCATGGTTGGGCATCCTTCTAACCACATAAGGTAATAGCCATGCAGCACATCCATTGGAGATGGCTGTAGTGCAATTGGAAATGTAGTATATGACCAACGTACCCACTCCTATGTCGAATGTCAGGAATCCAGGAACTTACCGGGAAAAACAAGGGAAGCTGCAGACACAACATCTTGGAAAACTCCTGCCCTGGCCAGTCTGAGTCAACCTGCATGCTCCAGATGGCCTGCAACTGATCATGGACAAGATAAAATCAATAGCAAAGCCTCATCATTCTCATTTGACTGCAGACTCCAGAAGGAATTGCATTACTCCTGTATGACACGATCACCATGTGCAAGTGCGCGCACGTATACACTCAAACAATGTAGCAAAATGCTGGGAATCTGAAAAAAAACTGAAAGCTCTTGGAAACACTTGGTCAGCCTCTGTGGAAAGGGAAGCAAAACTGAATGGTTCAGATCTATGTAACTTGAGGAGGACGAGGAAGTAAAATATATTTGAATGTTTAAGTGGAGACTATAATTGCTATTACCTTATTGTGATTTAGAGCAGAGAGAAGATTAAAGAGTGAGTCCCAGCTAGAAAACAGCTAGAAGGGAGCGCTGTGTGTGTGTTTGTGTTGGATACATTGCAACATATAAGAGTGGGCCTGGTTTCTAAACCAAACATTGCTCTATCTTCATTAATGTCCCTTCTTTTCATTTATAATTCTGACTCTTTCCACACTCTGTTCACAGCCATTTCTCAGAATAAGATTTGGGCATTGCTGTTGTGACAATCCTTGGCCAGACCCTGGGATGTGGGGGGAGATCCGGTTAGGGACTAATAACGTTTTGTAGATAAAGGTTGAGATTCAAGACACTTTCTTTTGGAATAAAGCCACGAGATTCCTTGGATTTTGAACAAACAAAAACAAACATTACTACACAAGTTCAGAAAGATAAAACATTTTCAAATCTGTCTTACACTCTAACATTCAGGGTAAGTATGCAGTACATGTGAATTAACAGATGAACTGTGGTCGAACACACCACACTACAGAGTAAATGGCAGAGGCAACCAAGACACAGCCCATGGATTTCTAAATAACTCACCTAGACATCAGTAAACACCAGTCAAACAATCTCATTAAAACTCTGCCCCATGAGGCATTCCCAACTCCGCCTTTGAAGAACTCTCCTTGGAATTCTCTCCAAAAATCACTCCCACTTTTGCACTTTAACAATAGCCCAGCTTACAGGGTTTCAATCTCGTCTTCTGAGATTCATTCTCCCTGGATTCCCCAGTACAGTCAAACACTAGCTCACACGCATACTTTCAGATCTATGGCCACGCCAAGCAGAGTACCACTGCCTACAGCCCACTTAAGGTCTGCTCCCCACAGCTTTCTTTAAATTGACTGAGACCTGTTCCTGTCCCTGTGTCTGTGACACTTGTAAGCTGACTTCTTGAAACTGACTGCCTCAAGAAGAGCTGTGCACTGACCCTTGAATTTAGCTGGGGAACTATCAAAACACTCCCAATAGGGTCCCACCCTTGTTACTTGGCAGGAATCATTGTAACAGGCATTGGAACACCCTGCACCTTTTAAATACTACAATCTACACAGACTGCAAATTTAGCACCCAGGGAGACAAAAGATCAATGCATTTCATGACACTGTGTAGCATGTTGTCCAGAGGTGGTGCAACTTCCATGCTGCTTGCTTGCACCATACCATCTATTCTTGTTTCCCTTTTTCCATGTACTGCTATGTATTTACATACCTGTGAAATGGGTTGGTTAGTTTTATTACAGTCTTTTATGGTATTTGAAATGTTGTACAAATATGATTGTGTTAGACATTGGAAAGTCTGGTATTGGTGTTTTCCTTCTTGCAATGGTCACTTAGTTAACACATGGTGGAATATCGATAATAACTTCATGGTGAACTGTTCTGTGGAACGTTGTAAGCCTGCTCAATTAACTCGAGTAACTGCACCTCATCGTTCAACTTGTACGTTACAGCCTTCTGGGATCAACATTGAGTTCAACAATCTTAGATTCAGCATCTGCAATATTTGGCTTTGATATTATTGGGTTCAACAATCTTAGATCATAACCTCTGCCTCCATCTTGTTCTAGTTTTTGATTTGCTGGATTAGTCTTGTCTCTTTATACCTTCTTTGCATTCAGGTGGTTGTTACATAGTCTCGTCTGGACAGTTTTGCTCCTCCTAACTATACCCATTTACCACTCTCTTTGGCTGTTGCATCATGAAATCTTGTAGTATTTAATCTCCCCTGTCCTGCATAGACCTTCCCTTTTGTTCTTCCTGCCCTTTCCACTGACTTAATAGCTCCTCCATTTCTATCTTTCAACAGTTCTGATGAAATCCCACCTCGATCTGAAACGTTAACTCGACCTATTTTGTTGTGTGTGTGTGTGTGTGTGTGTTACGGTTTCTGTTGACGTTTCCCTGTCCTTACACACTGCGCCATTATCAGACATCAAGTCTTTGCTTAACTTGAGAAACGTCATTTTTTGCCCCATTCGCCAATGTTTTTTGCAAATCCGATTTTCCAGCCCTTCCGCAATGTAACCGCGGCTCTGCCGCTTCATGATTGAAATGTTCACCAGAACATTTTTTTTTGTGCAGGAGTTGGAGATATTGTTGAAATAAAATTGCGCTTTGTCTGGGCTGAAGCTCCGACTTTCGTTTCTACACTTGTTCTGTTTGCTGCCTTTTTGCTCCAGAGTCTGGGTGGTGGCCCAGAGTTTATTATATCCCCGAAGGGGCAACAGAGCAAATCTTGTTCAAACTGAAAGGGATTCTTGCAGCTTTTAGGTCTGATCATGTGCCATTTGAAAATGTTACTGTATTTACCTTGGGGTTGGTTTTTCCCCCTCCCTCATTGGTCAGCATTTTTTAACTCTCTGCCTCCCCCCCCCCCCCCCCCACCCTCTCTCATTGTTCAGTAGTTTTTTTTTGTGTCTCTAGCTGAGTGTCAACATCTGTTTGTGGAGGAGCTTCCACCAAGTGGGGAAATCAAGGGTGGGGTAGAGAGGAATCTAAAGGCCAGGAGAGCAATCTGCAATTTGACAGCCTGGGCCACTCTGTCACTCCCAACACCTCATCCCCTTCCCACAGCACCTTCACATGAAATTGCAGGAGGTGTAACATCTGCCCCTTCACCACCACTCTCCGCAATCCCCTCTTCCAGGTGAAGCAGCATTTCTCTTGCATTTGATTCACTTTAGTCTATTGCATTCACTGCTTACATTGGGGAGACCAAAAACAGAATGGATGACTGGTGTGCGGAACACCTTTTCTCAGTCCACAAGCATAAACCCCAACCTTTCTGTCGCTTGCCGTATCAATTCGCCATCTTGCTGTCATCCTCTGTCCTCGGCCTGCACAATGTTCCAGTGAAGGTCAAGCAAACTGGAGGAAAAGCACCTCACCTTCCGATTTAGGCACTTCACAGCCTTCTGGACTGAACATGGAGTTCAACAACTTCAGACCACGAACTCTGTCCTCCATTTGGATTTTTTTTTTCGACACCACCCACCCAGCCCCAAATGCCAGTCTGTATCTTTTTGTTAAGTTTTGCTTTCAAGAAGTGCTGACCGTTGTTCTGCTACTAATGCATCATCTTGCTTCAGACAGGGCTGATCATTCTGCTGCTACCAACATCGGCTTTGGTCTCTAATACTATCATTACTACTCTCTTTGTCATTTAATCTCTCCTCATCTCCTACTTTGCTCCATCTGCTGCACACCATCTTCCCCCACATCTTTTCAACAGCATAAAACCCATCACATTTTTACCTCTCCAGCTCTGAAGAAGTCTCATGGACTCAAACGTTAACTCTGTTTCCGTCTCGTTGTTGCCAGACCTGCTGTGTATTTCCAACATTTTCTGTTTTGATTTCAGATTTCTAGCATGTGAAGTTTTTTGTTTTTATATTAGTCTGGTGAACCTCTGTTGCCTCCATCTATGGCAAGTATATCCTTCCTTCGATAAGGAGACCAAAACTGTGCACAATATTCCAGATGCAGTCTTGCCAAGGCTCTCTAAATTGCAGCAAGTTATCCTTCCTACATGTAGATTACATGATTATTGCAGTCCTTTTCTTACACACGCCATTTATTTTTTTACCATGTACTCTGTCCTATAGTGTAATGACTGTTAGTGGGCCTATAAACTATGCCCACAAGTGACCTCTTAGTTCTCCTATTTCTTATCTCTACACAAATTGATTTTGCATCATATTTACAGAGCTAAGGTCGTGTCTCTCTTTATTGTAGGAATGTCATCCTTCTTTAACAGAGCTACCTCACCACCTGTTCCCAGCTTCCTGTCTTTCTGAAGGGTCAAATCCCCTTTCACAATCAGGTCGAGGCCTTGGGCACCCTGCAACCAACTACTGGCCATCAGGTCATACAGATTTACTTCTGTTTGTGCTCACAATTCCTCAATTTTGTTCTGAATCTTGCGCACATTCAGATGCAGAGCTTTTAATTTGTCTTTTCTACCATTTTTGTAATCTCTGGCCTTATCTGCTGGTACACCCTTGTCCCTTCTTGCCACACTGGTTACCATTACTCAAATTGCTACTCTACTCTATTACCCTGTCGTTTCCCTTTAATTTACCACATGTCCTCTCACATGACCCCTCCCCCCACCCACTATATAGTGTAGAGGCCTCTCTACTGCCTTAATTATACAACTTGTCAGAACACTGGGCTAAGCATGGTTCAATTGAAAACAGTTGGATACTTATCCTTAGATTTCCACTTACAAATCCTCGGATTTGAAGAAGCTGAAACCATGTGCACATTTCATTTCTGAATAGATTAATTTCAGTTTTTCTGAACCTGCTGACATGTTGTCCCTCAGCCTCCTTTAGCTTGACCCCAGGATTGGGTGTAGTAAGAGGGAACCAAAGGAAGTTCATGGGGGTGAAAGACACGAGATATGAAGTATAAATGCTGCCTCAATCTCATATCTATCCGTTAATAAGTATCCCTTGACGTGTTTGAGAGTGATAGAATTATTAGCAAGCTGGCTGACAGGAAACATTGTAGGAGTTAAAGGTAGTTACTCTGGCAAAAGATGGGATTGGTGTTGTTACCATTACATTTTGGGTTGGGAATTAAAAGTAATGCATTCCGCAAATTTTGAAATTGTAAGGGATGCAAGGGATGCAGTTAATACAGTGCAGCACCTCAACAAAACACAGGAAGACATTAATGAACTTGCAAGATGCGCATGTAAGTGCCAGATAATAGATGAGTGTGAAGCGTACATTTTAGTGGAATGAATAAGAAAGCCACATGCTCGTTGGAAGGTCAGTGTCTAAGTGGGGTTCCATAACAGGAGATCTGGGAGAAGAGATAAATCACAGAATTGTTACAGCACAAAAGGAGGCCATTTGGCTTATTGTGTCTGCACCAGCTCTGTGAATGAGCGTTTCACCTAGTGCAATTCTCCTACCTTCTCCCTGTAACCATGCACATTTGTATTTTTTTCAAATAATCAATAATCCTTCTTGAATGCCTTGATTGAAGCTGCCTCCACCACACTCTCAGGCGGTGCATTCCAGACCCTAACCACTCGCTGTGTGATTTTTTTTTCTCATATAGCTTTTCTTCTTTTCCCAGTTACTTTAAATCTGTGACCCCTCATTCTCAATCATTCCACCACTGGGAGTAGTTTCTCCCTATCTGCTCTGTCCAGGCCCCTCTTGATTTAGAATACTTAAATGAGATCTCCCCTCAGCCACCTTTTTTCCAAAAGAGAAAAGAGTCCCAACAACTCCAATCTACCTTCATAACTAAAGTCTCTCATCCTTGAAATAATTCTCGTAAACTCTTCTGCACTCTCTCCAATGCCTTCACATCCTTTGTAAAATGCGGTGCCCAGAGCTGTATGCTGTACTCCAGCTGAGGTCTAACTAGTGTCTTATACAAGATAGCCTCCTTGCTCTTGTAGTCTGTGCCCCTATCAAGAAAGCACAGGATACTGTATGCTTTAATACCTGCTCTCTCAGCATGTCCTGCCACTTTTAATGACGTGTGTACATGTACACCCGGGTACCTGTGCTCCTGCATCCCCTTTAGAGTCACTGACTACAAGTCCTGCAAGTAATGATCATAGGGTTAACGAGAGCAAAAGAAAAAACAAACCCCACACTGGGACTTATTTCTAGAAGGATAGAATTGAACAACAGAAATTCTGGTAAACCTGCAGAATCTTGGTTAGTCCACGCTTGAGCATGTCTGATCTCCACAATATTCAAATGATTATCAAGAGCCTGAGGAAGGTGTGAGAAACATTTACAAGGACAAATGAAAAGGACATTAAGTATGGTGGAGGTATGCACTCAGTGTTAAACTATATTATTGCATTTATTCAATTATTCATTATAACATTTTATTCAACAGAATTTTAAAATCAGGTGTTCTTCAATATTCCAGAGATATTTCAAATTTTGTGCATTTGTGATGGCAACGATCTGGATCCTTATGGACTTCAAAGCAAAGACTGATAGGACAGAATTCAAGGATCCTTCAAAAGTTCACGGATGGTAAACTGCGTATACTGATCTCAATCAAAAACTGATCAATGTTTCTTCGCCATGGCTTATCTGTGTACAAATGTTTGTCCAAATCCATCTATTTTAAGTGCTGCAGCTAGCAAGACAGAAACTGCATGAAAAGAACAATCCCAATCATCGGGAATATCAATTTTGTTACAGTTGTGGCTCCTTGCTAAAGGCCACAAACCGTGATAATCGTTTGACACAGTTCATGAAGATTGTAAATAACTGCAATGGTATTTGGTGGTCCATCTGTGCGTTGTACATCATCTGGTTGAAGTGTAGCTATAATTTCGGATGGTCAATGAGTAATTGCTTTCTATAGGTCAGCATTTTCCCATTGGCTCTCCCAATCCTTACAGGTTATTTTATCCTTGTACAATGTGTTGTTTTGTTTGAGCCATCTGAGAGCCTCCATGACTTTGGTCTCCTGTATTGGTGCATACACTGTCCTTTTTAAAAACAAGCTTCATTTCAATTTGATTGGTACAACATTAGCATTTTGTGGCAGTTTCAGTAAACGGATTTCATTCACTGTTGATGGTACATTGACAGTACTACAGTAAATTGCCTTCTGACCTTTTTGTAAAGAGTATCATAAAAGGGGATGCATTGGCTAATCAATCTGATTTGAGGGGGTCTGAGATTTTCTAACTCGGGAGGCACCACGTCCAGTGACGATTCATTTGCCCACATGTAGTTGTGTAGGTATCTATCGTGTCTTAAGAGCAGTGTGACATGCGTTACAGATCCTTGATGTTCCATGTGTTTGCAGGTTCACAGTTTGAGGTTACTTTCAATGGACACTTTGTATGTCTACTTATGCTCCTCCATCTCATTGTTCAACAAATGCTGTCCAATCGCAGAATCACATCTAACGTTAGTCATTATGTTCTGAGTTATTGTTACCAAAACTACAGATTGTGTAAGAAAAAACAATGTTTGACTTGCTATTTTTTTTCAAAAGACAGTACAAAGTATTGGAGAATGTTTCAGTCATTGACGAGTGAGTTAGATACTGAAGCAGTACATGTCCAGATGCAGCAAGACCTGGACAATATGCAGGCTTGGGTTGACAAGTGGCAAATAATAAATTGCACCGCAGAAGTGCTAGGCCATGACCATCTTCAACAAGAGAGAATCTAACCATCGCCCCTTGACATTCAATAACATTACCATCGGTGAATGCCCATACTACCAACATCCTGGCGGTTACCATTGACCAGAAACTGAACTGGGCTAGCCATATAAATACCGTGGCTATAAGAGCAGGTCAGAGGCTAGGAATTATGCAGTGAGTAACTCAACTCCTGACTCCCCCAACTCACTAAGACTGCTCAGACAGCACCTTCCAAACCAACAACCACTACCATCTAGAATGACAAGGGCAGCAAACAAATGGGAACATCACCACCTACAAGTTCCCCTCCAAGCCACCCCCCATCCTGACTTGGAAATTTATCGCCGTTCCTTCACTGCCACTGGGTCAAAATCCTGGAATTCCCTCCGTAACAGCACTGTGGATGTACTTGCACCACAGGGACTGCAGTGGTTCAAGATGGAAGCTGACAACTACCTTCTCGAGGGCAATTCGGGATTGGCAATAAATGCTGGCCCAGCCAGTGACACCCACATCCCAAGAATGAATAAAAGAATTTGCCTGGGTTTGTATATACACTGTATAACTCCTGCCAACGCAAGGTGGGTTCCAATCGCGCTTCACTGCATCCATACTCGTCTAGGTGCAGAAATCCACCCTCATAAATAGTGATAGCTTAATTTCCGTGTATCCCCAATATGGCAACACATTTCTTGGGTTTGTGAGGTCCAGGGCTTTACCTCGAAACCTACTTGGTTTTGACTTCAACCTTTTTTGGCTCATCAGGCTCTGATTTTTAGCAAAGTTTGTGGAGATTAGTGTTCGCTATTAAAACAAAGGTGCAATTGTAAGGAGCATTTTAGATTTGTGAAAGAAATTATGATTCAAGGTTGGGTGAGTTGTTTAATGTGGGCGTTGTTTAACCTGTGAGCATTAATGAGCGCGCATGCGCTCTACTGTGCAGTGCTCCCTATAAAGACTGGCGGCGCCACAGAAGCTGAGAGAGCAGTCGAGGCTTGGTGGCGGAGCGGAGACTGGGAGAGGAGCGGGGGCTTGGTGGCGGTGCAGAGACCGGGAGAGGAGCCGGGGCTTGGTGGCGGTGCAGAGACCGGGAGAGGAGCAGGGGCTTGGTGGCGGTGCAGAGACCGGGAGACATTCCTGGATGGGAGACCTCAGCCTCTCCATTCGGTTAATGGACGCAGGAGGTTAGGATGTAAAATGTCGATGGGAAGCCGAGGATCCGGGTGGGAGGCCCCGCTAACCGGGAGTTGGAAATGTGGGAATGTTGTTTTGAGACCGCAAGTTGAGCCTTGGCGACA
Organism: Cetorhinus maximus; assembly: GCF_964194155.1. Classification (NCBI taxonomy): domain Eukaryota; kingdom Metazoa; phylum Chordata; class Chondrichthyes; order Lamniformes; family Cetorhinidae; genus Cetorhinus; species Cetorhinus maximus. Next base: position 19,211,150 of record NC_135899.1, on the reverse strand, counting down.
ATTCCGGGCCCCGCCCCCGAATTCCGGGCCCCGCCCCCGAATTCCGGGCCCCGCCCCCGAATTCCGGGCCCCGCCCCCGAATTCCGGGCCCCGCCCCCGAATTCCGGGCCCCGCCCCCGAATTCCGGGCCCCGCCCCCGAATTCCGGGCCCCGCCCCCGAATTCCGGGCCCCGCCCCCGAATTCCGGGCCCCGCCCCCGAATTCCGGGCCCCGCCCCCGAATTCCGGGCCCCGCCCCCGAATTCCGGGCCCCGCCCCCGAATTCCGGGCCCCGCCCCCGAATTCCGGGCCCCGCCCCTTGCCCAATCAGAGGTTTTAATGGAGAGAGACACAGTTAACGCTTCGAGTCAGAAATGATGAGGAGTCGTTCGGAGTTGAAGTGTTAACTGTGTCTCTCTCTCCGCAGATGCTGTCGGGCCTGCTGAGTTTTTACAGCTATTGTTGTTTTTCTTCTAGATTTCCAGCATCCGCAGTATTTTGCTTTTATCTTAGAGGTTTTAATGGACGTGCTTGAGGTTTCAATCAGATCAGCCATGATCTTCACCTGAAGGGTGACCCATTCGAGCTTTTTAAAATTGAGAAGTTTTAATGGATACAGAGATAACATTTCCTATAGTGAGGAAGGGCTGATTCAGTGAGCCATTGCCAGCTCTGGCCAGACCACCCAAGGCTGTATTGAGTCCTGCTCTCCATTGTTAAAATAACTATTGAATCATAGCCAGAGAATCACTATTCAAAGACCATCCAAGAATGCAAAAGGAGCAGCAAAGACATCTTGGACTAAATAGCCATTCGTGTTGTCAATGTAAGAGGGGAAACGTTTTATGCTGGATACATCCTAACATATGACTTGCATCTCACTAACTGAATTCATTTCCATCTTATTCAATTTTAAAAATCTGCTTCTTTCCACATTATGTTCACAACTGGCTCTCAATCTCCGAATAACATCTGCACGTCGCTGTGCAGCATCATTGTCTGTATATGGTACGGCAACCATTATGCAGGCTATCTTTTTGTTTGCCTCTTCCATGTTTCTTTCACCAAGTCACTTCACAGGCATATAATTTTTTCTGAGGAATAATTCCAGTCTTTTGTGCTATTTGGTATGAAGTGGTTTGGATGTGATTGTGTGTAACATTGGAGAGGCTGGTGTTGGTGTTTTTACTCTTGCAGTGGGTTACTTGTTTTAACACATGATGGGATATCAACAGTAACTTCATGATGAACTGCTTTGTAGAACAGTGTAAGCCTACTTGGCTGTCTTCATTGTCATGTAGGCCTCTCCAGAGATTTAATCATAGACATAACACTGCATATCCCAGCACAGTCATTGAAGATGAGCAGTTCTGTCAAACTATTTCCAGTTTGTTTCCAAGGTAGACTTGGTAGGGGTCCCAGACTGTTGCTGCATCTCCAATTTGAGATGGGACCAAAGCCTTGTAAGCAGAAATCTTGACACTTATGCTGTATTTAGTTAGATTTCTCCTCACAAATGCTAGGATTTTCCTGTATGGTTTTATGAGGCAACTTGAGGAATAACAGTAAGATAAAAGCCAAAAACTGCAGATGCTGGAAATCCAAAACAAAACCAAAAACAAAAATACCTGGAAAAACTCAGCATGTCTGACAGCATCTGCAGAGAGGAATACAGTTAGACAAGGGCAGCAAACACATGGGAACATCACCACCTGCAAGTTCCCCTCCAAGCCACCCACTATCCTGACTTGGAAATATATTGCCGTTCCTTCACTGTCACTGGGTCAAAACGGACTCTAAACGTTAACCGTATTCCTCTCCGCAGATGCTGTCAGACCTGCTGAGTTTTTCCAGGTGTTTTTGTTGAGGAATAGCACCCCATCATTCAACTTGGCGCTCTCCAGCCTTCTGAACTCAACATCGACATCAACAACTTTTGATCATAACCTCAGCCCCCACTTTGTTCTGTTTTGCTGGGTTGATCGTGTCTTTTCCTTTATCGCTTCATTGGTTGCTATATAGCAGGCTACTCCAACCCCTAGCTCACTATCCAGCCTGCCATGCATCTCTATCTGGCTCATGGAGCCAGTTTTCAAAATACCATAAGTGAAGTGAAAGATTCAACAAGGAGCTGATCCTCCATTCACAGGCCATTTCAGTCAGCAGCAACAGTAACAGTTCACACTTGTGACTGATGAAATTTAATGCATATGTCCTCCCATTTTACTATCCTGTCTGTGTCCTCATAAAGTTCCTCTTCTGAAGGTTCACTTTACGTGTAACGCCCCTGTTCAAATTTTCCTGATACTTTGATCTGATTTGGTTGATTTTTCCCAGATTACACCGGTATTGCTAACGGAAATGAGTGGAAACTCTACACCCAGAAATCCAGGTCCTGAACTCCCAATCAATAACTGAATATTTACTGATATAACATGTGCTGTCATTTACTGTAGTTTTTCTTGGCATTTCACTGTTTCATTGCCAGAGTTTAACTTATAATTTTTTGTCTATCAGTTGGACAGGAAGAAGTATTTGCTGTCGATGGTTCATCACCTTTACTGGATCCTAAAATTGGAGCTGATCTGAGCAGAAGTGATGTTGTATGGGAGTTCACTGCTAGTAAAAAAGGCCTCTTACTATCTTGGATTATGTTGCTAATTACTCTAAACTGGAGCCAAATGAACAGTTCAAATTACATTTACGTTTTAATGTGTCCACTGGCTCTCTGAGAATAATTAATGCAACATCTAGAGACCAAAGAGTTTATAAAATCACTGTAGATGGAAAACTGAGAGGAAGTGGAGTTTTGAAACTCATTGGCAAGTAATTCCATTACTTTGAAAGTGATGCAGCTTGTGAATTATTGACTACCAAACTTAAGAAACATGACATAGGATTTGTGCTTGTTGTTGTTGAAGACAAAACTAGATTCCTTATCTTTAAAGGAAGACAAAAATGAAATGTGAAAAAATTGATTGTAGCCCTTCAGACCCTGTCCATTGCTGCGATATGTCTCTTATCCTGTGGAGTAGGGAGAATAGATGAAGAAAGGATTGAGGGTAAGTTGGGAAGGGGAGAGAGGATGGAAGATGAAGGGGAGAGTATCATGGAGGTGATAAGGTTGGTGTGAGGATGGTGCAGAGAGAGCCTGGCAGGAACAGGAGCTTGGTATAGAGTAAAATCTTCAGTTCAATCCACAACTACCAAATTGCCCCCAAAGCATTTGTATTTGACATGATCATTTTTTTGTGTTGCTTGCAATGCCTTGTCTTGAGCATTAACTTTTTTTCTCTTGGTTGCTCAGTGCTGACAGGCAGCTGGAATCCGGGGAGGCAACTGAGGAGGAAGAAGTGCAACTGGTACTTATACTTTTTTTTTGGAAGTCCGCAGCCTCTGACAACTGAGTAAACTCAATGTTTGAATCCTTCCCCAGATCTTTAACATCAAATCGTGGACTTTTGAGAACTTTTGTCCACACAGCTCTCATCGGTATTCTGCCTGTTGTAACTTCCCCGCTCTCATCTGATCCCAGTCACCTCTTTTATGGTCAACACTTCAGGTGCTACCAAACATTTTAAAACTCCTTACATTTTGAAACTTCTAACACAATCACTGGTGAGGCTCAGGGTGATTTCTGCAATAACATGAGCAGAGATACATTTAAAAGACTGAGGCATCAAAGCCCTATGAGCCCAGCCTAAAAGCTCACATGGATTCCTGTAGAACAGAACCCGAGATGGAGCAAAGATATGAAAGCTTAAATGACCATTTTAATTATACACCCAACCAATTCTCAGGTCTGCATCTAATTGCTTCCATTGCAGTACCTAACTCGATCAGATCTCAAGAACGAATGAATAAAGGAACGCAGCCATACTGCACGTATCCACCTCTGTTACTACATTAATGAACTGAGTTATTCAACTCAGTTTACCTTTAACCAATCTGTGCTTACTTTCAATTATTTTTCAAGCACCAACCAATTTTGTCCTGGATTATTGTTTCTAAAAGCTTTCCCACCACTGCCATTAGGCTGCCTGACCTGTAGTTGCTGAGTTTATCCTTCTCTCCTTTTTAAAGAAATAATTGAATGGTTCACTCTACATGCAATGGGGAAGTGGCTCGGTATATGAGGCACAGCAAACATACCGGAGGAAGTTCAGAAGACCCACTCGGAGCATGTTGCTCCCTGAGCCAAGCTGCTCCAGCGTAGTGATGACTGGCATTTACACAGAAAAAAAAGATAATCCTAATGTGGCCATGTACAGTCCACGTGTCGACCAAAGCAGACAATGCTGGACAAGCTCAGCAAGTTGAGCCGCATCTGTGAAGAAAGAAGCAGAGAAAACATTTCAGGCTGATGACCTTTTGGAATGTGGAAAATGTTAACTGTTTTTCTCTCTCCTTTAATGCTGCCTGATTAATTGAGGGTTTTGAGCATTTTGTATCCAGCATGTGCAGGATTTTGTGTTTTAAAGAAGTGGAGTGATAGTGGGAATCGGCAGCAGTACCATCGTGCAGCACCTAGACGATGCTGACAGTTTTTGTGATAGGGTTATGGCATTGGAAGTTCAGTTCCGGATTGATGTAGGGAGGCACGTGTGAAGGGCAGAGCTCTTTTTTTAGTTAACTACACTAACTTAATGTGAAGCGGTGATGTCCTTATGCTCAGTCCTATTTAGCTGTTCATTCATTGTCTCCGGCAGAACCACTGTCTGAACCTCCGATCAATGATTTCCATGTGAATACCACCATTGAACTGACTTGTCAAGTTCCTTCGGGGAAAGTGAGTTCCATTCAGTGGTGGAAGGATGGTGAAATGATAGTGAATGGCCAACATTATCAGTTGGTGAAAAACAACAGCACATTGATTATTTCTGAAGCCAACAAATCAGCCTGTGGAAACTACACTTGCAGAGTGGAGAACCCTGTTAGCAAGAGTTCACACTCTTTCTGTGAATGGTGAGTCAAGCCAGTCAGTCAATTCCATTTAATAGTTGAAATCAATATTCCACTGATGTGCATTGAACTCCACCTTGCTAAAGTGGTTAATATAAGAATTTGTATCTTTCCATGACAAGGGAAATGAGTAGGATGGGAAATCACAGATCGGTAGTGTAAAATGTCCTGTTGCGCACACCCAGCACCAGAATAAAAAATCTCGCAGTTTTCTTCAGAGTAAACAGGCTCCCAATGCAGGAAATGGAATATTGCTGCAGTGATGCACACCCTTCTGACTAAAGGAGCCCTGATAGATTGTTGGGCAGAATGGAGAGGACTTGGAACCATAGAAAAGTTATGGTGCCGAAAGAGGCAATTCAGCCTATTGCGTCTTCGCCAGTCAAAAAAGTGAAATAAGTAAACTAGCCGCTCATTTTAAGCTCACTTTCCAGTACCTGGTCTGTAGCCTTGCAGGTTACAGCATTTCAAATGCAGATCTAGGTACCTTTCAAATGAGTTGAGCATTTCAGCCTCAATCACCAACATAGGCAGTGAATTCCAAATGCCCACCACCCTCTGGGTGAAGAAGTTTTTTTTTTCTCATGCTCCTTCTAATCCTTGTACCAATCACCTTAAGTCTATGCCCCCTGGTAATTCACCCCCCAGCTAGGGGAAAGAAGTCTTTCCAGTCTACCCTATCTAGGCCCTTCATAATGTTATATGCCTCAATTTGGTCACCCCTTAGCCTCCTGTTCGAAGGAAAACAACTCTACCCTGTCCAATCACTCATAGCTGTAATTTTGAAGCCCTGGCAATGTTTTTGTAAGTCTTCCTCTCTGCACTCTTTCCAGAGCAATTATGCCCTTCCTGTAATATTGTGACCAGAGCCGTGTACACAATTCTAGCTATGGCCTAACTAGCATTTTGCACGGTTCCATCATTACATCCCTGCTTTTGTATTCAATACCTCGTCCAATAAAGGAAAGCATTTTATATGCTTTCTTGACCACCATGCCCACCTGTCCTGCCACCTTCAAGGACCTGTGGACATGCACTGCAAGGTCTCTCACTCCCTCAACTCTCCTCAATAACTTCCTGTTCAATGAGTATTCCCTTGCTTTGTTTGCCCTCCCCAAGGGCATCACATCGCACTTTTCCTAACTATTACATTTGCCATTTCTCTTCCCACTCAATCAAACCATTGATTCATTCTGGAGTTGACATCTATGCTGTTCACTATCAACTACACAGCTGATTTTTGTGTCCTCTGCAAACTTCCCAATTATGCCTCCCACATTAAAGTCCAAATCATTAATATATATGACAAACAACAAAGGCCCCAATACTGGCCCCTGTGGAACACCACTGGAAATCATTTTCCATTTGTAAAAACATCAATTGACCATTACCCTTTGTTTCCTGTCACAGAGTCAAATTTGAATCCAACCTGCCACCTTCCCCTGTCTCCCCTGAGATCTTACTTTCCTGGCTGGTCTGCTCAGTAGGACCTTGTCAAATGCCTTCAACATCCAATGCGATACCGTCATCAATCCTCCTGACTATCTTTGATCAATCTGTGCCTCTCTAAGTGACAGTTTATCCTGTCTGTCTCTCTCTCTCTCTCTCTCTCTCCGAATTGTTTCCAATAACTTGCCCACCAATGAAGTCAGGCTGACTGGCCTCCCAATTTTCTGGCTTATCCCTCGCGCCCTTTTTAAATAATGGTACAACGTTCTCAGGCCTCCAATTCTCTGGGACCTCGCCTGTATCTAGTGAGGATTGGAAAATTATCCTCGGGGCATCCACTATTCCCTCCCCGTGGCTTCAACAGCCTGGTATACAATCCATCCGGCCCTGGTGATTTATTCACCTTCAAGGATGCAAGCCCCTCTCGTACTTCCTCTCTCACTGTGCTTATTGTATCTAATGTTTCGCGCTCCTCCTCGTTAACTAGAATGTCTGCATCACCCCTCTCCTTAGTGAAGACGGAGACAAAGAACTCATTGAGAACGCTACCCACATATGCTGCATCCACCCACAATTTACCATGTAAATCTGATAGGCCCTACCTTTTCCTTGGTTATTCTGTTACTCTTAATGTACTTGTGAAACATCTTAGGATTTTCTTTGATTTTACCTGCCAATATATTTTTTGTATCCCCTCTTTTTGCTTTCCTAATTTCCATTTTAACTTCACCCCTGTAATTTCTATACTCCTTTAGGCTTTCTATGGTATGAAGTATTTTGTGTCTGTCATAAGCTTTCAGTTTCTGCTTTATCTTGGCCTGTATGCTTCTGGATACCAGGGGGCACAGATTTGGCAGTAACAAACTTTTTTATTTGTGGGGACATGTCTACACTGTGCCCATAGAATCTCACCTTTGCCTCCCACTGATTTCACGCAGTTCTTCTTTCTAAAAGCTGTATCCAGTCCACTCTCACCAGCTCACCTCTCAGCTTTGTAAAATTTGTCTTGTCCCAATTTAAGAAGTTTTAACTCCTGTTCTATCTTTGTCCTTTTTCCATAATGCTAAATCTAACTGTATTTTATGGTCACTATCTCCAAAATGGTCCCACACTGCTACTTCTTCCACTTGTCCAGCTTCATTTCTTGAATCTAGAATTGTGCTCCCTCTCGTTGGGCATCTTAAGTGATGGCTAAAAAAATTCTCTTGAATGCAGCTCAAAATTCTGTGCCCTCTTTGCCCTTCACAATGTTCGTATGCCAATTGATTTTAGGGTAGTTGACGTCGCCAACGATTACTGCCCTATTGTTTTTGCAATCATAAATCTGTCTACATATTTGCTTTTCTAACCCCCTTCTGCTATTTGGGGGTCTATAGCCTCTAAGGACAGAATTTTAACAATGGAAGGAAGATTTCAGAAGGGGCAGGAGATTAAATACACAAATTGTCAGTCCTATAATGCTTGTATTCCTTGGGTTCCTTGTATTGTTTGGGGGATTCCATAGTCACCCATGTGGGAGACATGGCAGATCCATCGAAGCTGAATTTTCTGCAGGGGGTGGTCTCCGTGCTGTTGAGATCAGCATAATGCAGGACCTCACTATGTGATTTTTTTTTTGTCCTGCTGTAACGTCTTCATGCTGGACCTCAGGTGTCTGGTGGAAGCCCCAAGCACACTGTTATGAAGCACCAGACCTAAACATTGATGGCATCAGTCTTGAGGTTGTAGAAAAATTCTCACACCTTAGTGAGCTCTTTAGGGATGATTATATTGAAAATATAAGTGGACGCATCCAGAAAGCAAGTTCTGCCTACAGCTGGCTCCAGGATCATGTCTGGAAGCAGAATGGCATTAAGCTGAAGACTAAAATCAAACTCTACCTCACCTTTATCCTCACCGGCCTGCTGTATGGCACAGAATCCTGGCTCTGCCATAGGCACTGATCAAAGCTCTGGAAGGCTAGGATGCAATCAATGGTTCAAGAAAATTCAGTTGCACCAGAATTAACTTTTCTACGTTGGCACCAGATTAAAAGTGCATACTTTGGTGCTGTGAGCTTTGGACAATATTACCCTCTAAATGAATAGATTATAACTATCAACCTTTCCATTATGGTTACTTCAATTATTTAATTATCTAATAATCCTACATGATTGTAAATTGAGCAATTTAGACAATCTGATCAGTAGTGCCTGGATTGTATGAATTATATTATTCACTCCACAGTCTCCTTTGTGGAAAAGCAGTGTTTCTTTTGATATCCCCCCCGCCCTCCCAACCCTCGCTGCATTAAGTCAGCGGACAATGGAATGCCCTACAACCATGACGCCGATTTTCCTTTTCAGCGCCAGAGTATCGGAGCTTGGCTCACAAAGAACCCAGGGCAAATTCAAGTGCCTGTTGCCCGTGACTCAATTCTAATTCATGGACAGAAAATGGTGCCCAGATGTATAACAGATGCTCCCAATGAATGAAGCTTTCTTGGTTGGCTGCTATTCTGACTGATTCTGTTTTGTATAAGCAGCTGTAGTTTCAGAAATTACATTACGGTCATCAGGAGTCAAAATGTACTCTTTAAAGCGGATCTGTCACAATGTTGCTCACAGTGCATCAGATGATGTGCTGTTTTACAAGGACAATGTGTATTCTGCTGGTGAGATTAAGTTTTTAAACCACAGGATCTCCATAATAAATATACTGGGGATGAAGCAGACAGTACAAGTTGGGAACCAAAGATTTCTAGTGGATGTGACGTAATAGAGCTGCCCTTAATGAGGGTCAAGCTAATTCTTCTAATAGTTTGTGTTTTGTAACTTGAGTCAAAGAATATATATCATTTATTTAATGTAGCTGTCTTGAATATATAAAAGTGAGCCTTTCAACTAATGTGCACATTAGTCTGAAGCTCATGTACTTCCATGCTATCCATCGCAGGTAAAGAATGTGATCCATCAGAGCCAGCAGCCAGTGTACAAAAGATTGTAATTCCTGTGGTGGTGTTGTAGTGGTGCTGATAGTTTTCTTGGTCAATACACATTACAGCAAATGTAAGTATTGATGCAGTTACAGGTTGCTTCAAAAGTGTTGTAATGGATACCAGGTGCTGTGGGAAGGAATTGTGACTGGGATTTTTCACTTCACTCACTCCTTGAGCCCACCAGGAGTACACATTGGGAATTCTGTACTTCTCGCGGCTAGCACATAACTATTTATCCACTCATTTTTACTGATTAGAGAAACATTCTGAGCTGTGAGTGTGGAATATACTGATATTATTGCCTGGTTTGTGTCAGGGCTGCTAAAATGGGAAATCCTGGCAAAATTCTTCCTTCTAACATTTGTCTTTGGAATTTTGTTAAATGAATGAAAGGACTCCATTTAGTAACCTGGCAGTTTGACACATTGGAACTCTGATATAAGATGCTTGGTTATGGGTTGGCTGGATGAGCGTTTAAGGTCTGCAGTATATATTCTCATTTTGATCCAGTGCCACCTGGCTCATGTGTAAGTAGGCTCCACACTCCTTATGATCGGGAGTCTACCTTTACTGGCCAATATCTAGTCACATTATAGTGTGGCCTGGGAGTCATAACAATGAAATCCATTTATTGAATGAACTATGTATTTAATTTTACACATGCCACCCACATCTGTTTCTTCAAACTTCTGAAAGACCAAATGATGACCACTCATGAGCGATGAAGCCAATTATAAACCAATGGGCTGGCTTGTCTTCCAAAGGAAATGTAGGCCAGAGAATTCTAAACTGTTTTCAAATGCTCCTTATAACTTAGAAAATAAAGTATTTGCACTCTCCCTGTTATCAAGCTAAATGCACTTTTCTTACCAGTAACTTCTCTGAAGCTAGTTAAATGTAAAGTTTCCTGCTTGGTGTTTAGCTGTTCCTGGGACCTGCCTTTGTCTTGTTGATTGCAGCATTGACTTTAGATTGTAAAGTCAGTTTTTGTATATTTTTTTTGTGTGACTGGTTGATCTGCCGTGCTTTTTCTCCTTCCTACACTCACCTTCTTTTGACTGGCTCAACCCTGTTTGCTGTTTTATAAAACGGACCTGAGACTACAGGACACTGTCTAATGTTTGGAAGGGGAACTCGAATGTAACATTCCTTTCTTTAGTGGGGGCAATAAAATAAGCAGATTAGTAATATGGACAAGGATTCGCAGGAGCTGTTCAACTTTGGCATGCTGCATGGTAAAATTTGATAGACAAAATGTTTTGGGAGGGGGGAAGAATTGCAGACTGATATTGTAATCATCTATTGAATGAAAACTTTTGTCAGTTCATTTTTTTTTTGCATCAATATAATTCATTGCATGTTCACATCAACGGGTAGAAAATGCAAACATAATTGGACAAATGGATCCCAGGCAGTACATTCCAGTGCACATTGTCATGAACTTTAATGTGCTGTAAGTATTGTGATCAAATTTTAGTGACAAGTTAGATATGCAGCTGTTTTGCTCTGAACCTCTCTGTAAATAAATGTCCCTTTAGTTTTTGCATAGTGTAGTAAGAAATTGGAATTCTGTTTCATTTTGCTGTTCGAGAGTAATTAGTGTAAGAATGGGAACTACTGCAGTATCTGCTGTACTGAGCAAAATGCATGCATGTCACGGCGTGTTTGTTCTTAGAGAGAGACAAATGAAAGGGATTATTTCTCAAGTTCTGTTCAATATCTAAAAGGGAAATGAAATAAAACTATCTCTCTCAAACAGAGTGTTAAATATTCAAAGGTATAGAGATAATTTAAAGTGTATTTAATACCATATATTTAGTGCTTCTGATAAAATGCATATTCAACAGGGTGATAACATGGTTCACAAAAAGAAAAACTTGGCCATAAGTTTTTTCTTGTCTGAAAGAAAACTTGTGAAGCATAAAGTGAAGAGAAAACTCAAAAAATATCACCTAGTGTTAAATTGTTTTTAATTATTGTGAAAAAAATCAAATTTTTCTTCAGCTGTTTGCAAACATTTTGATTCCATTTTGTCTTTTTTTTTCTATAGGAGCTGAATGTCCCATCCTTTAAATCCAGGAGCACTGTTCCATTGAATGCCTTAAATCTGGGAGTATGACTGCCATTGAGGAGCCATCTTATATTTGACTTTGAATACGGGTGAACAATGAGCTTCCAATACAATTTTCCCTCGTTCTCAATGAGTGCAGAACATGGATCAAAATCAGTTTTTAAGGCTGTTTTTGATTTTCAGCGGCCACGTTTTCAACCTCACTAACCTGTTTACTATGTGATTGTGTCACTTAATGTTGTCTTCTGTATTTGTGTAGACTTTTTTAGCTTCCTTCTTTAGCTAAATAAGAGCAGAGATATTGCATTTATAGTGTATATTATATTTGTATATTATGATATTTGTAAATTAAATATTTTAACCTCTTGGGAGTGTTGCGATAGGTCACCGGGTCAGTGGCCAGGTTTCGGAGGAAGTTAGTTTCGGGGAGTCAGCCTACAAGGGTCAGAGACAGGACAGGAGCAGGTCCCAGTTAAGTTTAAAAAAGCATGGAAAGGGCTGCCAGTTAGCAGACTTTGAGAGAATCGCAGAAGATCCAAGAAGCAGCACGCAGCCACAGTACTGCTGTTGGCTCTGAGGAGCTGAGTCGGGAACGAGTGAAGCCCTGGGAGCTATTCGGCAGCCCGTGCAGTTGGGGCTAAGAGTAAGCCATAATGTGGCGAAGTGGGGGTGGTGGTGGTGTTTGCTGGTTCTGTGCCGCTGAGGCAGAATTCGGGTTTGGAAGACAACTCTGCTACCAAGCACACTTACAGTTAAAGGTTAGGTGAGGATAGAAGTAAAATGTCTCTTTAAGACAGATTAATGAAGGGGTAGTTCCTTTATGGGTAAGTAATAAACATTTATGTAATCTTGCACTGCGCAAGGATTACATATATAGAATGAATGTTTAATGTATAGTAAATAATAATATGCTAATAGGCATTGTCTTAGTGATACCTGTTATACCTATGTCAACACCTGGCAGGACATTACATAGAGTAGAAAATATTGGGGTGATACGGGGGGATAATTATATGAGGTACCATGACATTCCACAATATGCAGTAGACATCGTTAGCACCACATTAGAAGAGTGTAAGATAGCACACTCAATATATGAGACAGATGAAGCTAAGTGCCGATTTAAAGCAGCAACAACTTGTACAATGGAAACTATTGTATCACCACGTGGCAGCAAAAGATCCAGCATGGGAGCAACCGGATATGCCCCATCCACACACATTCAATGTGCCTACAACCGCAGGTGCCAGCAAGGGTAGGAAAGGTGGAACTGACCGAAATATACAAGAGATGGAAAGTCTTAGGGAGAACCTGACACAGTATTTGAACCAGTTCTCCTATGAAATTCCTTTACTTCCAGAGCACTTGACTGCGAATCGGAGACAGACTCAACAAATGAAAAGGACTTACTATACACTGCAGCAACAGGTTAGAGCCTTAAAAGGTGTTGATCGAATAGATTTTTCCACATGGTGGCCCGATATGTGGAATTGGGGCATAAATGTACACACACCCATGGATTATCTCCCATGCTCTGGTTGTGATTCAGCTGATACTAATTATATATTTTTCTTTTATCTATATATTTAACATACTTGATTCAGCGTACCTGAAGGTGGCAAAAGAGGTGGTGCTGCGGGAGTTTTAGAAGGAGGAGAAGAAATTTAGTGAGCCAGAGGCCTGAATTGAAGGGTCAGATGATACAGGTGGTCTGACGGTACCTTTTACAACCCAAAGCTGGATGACTGGCCAGCATCAATGGGTGGCGGTGTGTGAAGAGGGCGGACAGTACCACTATAGTTGGCTACCTTGGGCTAGGCCAAGGGCCAAAAGGGGGAACTGTTAGGGGGAAGAAAATAATTAAGAATTTATGGTAAGGGAGAATTTATTGAAAGGGAGTGAATTACTTAAAATCTCCAGGTAGCCAGTGCTACCAAGCACATTAACAGTTAAAGGTTACCAGATGAACCTTGCACAGCCTTAGGGCCTGCAAACAACAGAAAGGCCTTGGGAGCTGGACTGGAGTCAGAGGATGACAATAACAACTAAGGTTAAGTGTGCTCTTCAACAGATAGGGGAAGAGCAAATGGTCCTCGTTTAGGGAGGAGGGAAGGTCTCTGCCTGGGTGAAAAATAGGGACATACGATGCATGTGCCTGTTACTAGAGATGTCTGTTTAATGTAAACCTATATCTTGATGAGATCGGTAACTGGAAACGTTCTTCTACGTGATCAATAATGGATAAATATGTTATTTAGCAGAGTGCTATCTCAAGCTGCATTGAGATGGTTCTCTCCTTGCAATTGCTTGAATAAACGATCGTGACCTGTACCTGAGATTCCCATGGTCCGTTTGTCAAAGTGACCACAACATTTGGTGAGTCATCCTTCTGTCTGGTTAGCTTGCTTTCTGTGGAAGGAGCCAATTGGAAAATATAAAGGTATTGTCTCAGAGTTAGCTCATCAATCCTGTGCACATACAGTGCAGTGGCAGATCAGTGCTGCTTGTATCCTGCTGGATGTGGAGCAAAGGTGTGTAAAATAGAGTTGAGGTACAGCCAGGAGTCTGATTGCCTCAGCATGCTGCCTTCAATGCAGCTGCAGTGGAGCAGAGACCATTGCCCACTTCCACCTTAATGTGCCTTTGCGATGCATGTCTGGGAAGAGATGCAGTGGTTTTAGGTTCATCTCAAGCAGCTCTGTAACGCAGGATTCAGTGTTCTAAAAGCAGTTCCTATGGACACAGATTGAGATAAATATCAGCTGCTGCTGGAGGACCATCAACTTGAGGAAAGACATACTTTGGTCTTCCCAAAACTGGCTGCGCTTCCAGTACAAAGAGCTACCTTTGACCGAGTGTTGCGACTGGCACATTACAAGATCCTGGACGACATCTTGAGGGATGCAGCAAAGCTTGAGGCAGCTGCCACAAAGCCTCAATGGTGGAAAGGCACTGTCTAAGGCTTTCTACCACAGTCTGCTGAGGGTCTGGAACCAATGTAAACCCTCTCAGATGTATGCAGAGAATGGCATGAAATGTGAATTTGTCAGGTGATGATCCCATTGCACAGAACTGTAGGACTCATCTCACTTAGTTTAACAGCCCCAGCTTCTTTAATCTATCCATGTAACTGAAGTTCCTCAACCCTGGAACCATTCTCATGATTCTTTTCTGAATTTTCGCTTAACGCATTTGTCATCATTGGCATCCTTCCATCAGTGTAAGATGATGGGCATGCAGCAGATCAGTTGGAGATGGGATAGTGCACTTTTGCTGATGGCTGAACAGACCACTCCGTGAGAGGCAGATTTTGCCACAAGTGTTCCAACATGAAGTGCTCATTCTGGGTTATTGTTTTTGGTGTTGGGACTTGTTGCCAAGCCACTGTGGCCACTCATCATGGTAGCGCACACTGGTCCACAAATAATGTTGTATAACTAACCTGCAGTATGTAACATGTCAAATGTAGCAAAATGCTGGGAGTCTGGAATTAAAAACAGGAAAATCTTGGACACTTTCATCAGGTTAGCATCTGTGGGGAAATGAGCAGTTCAGGCCAATGACCATTGATGAGAACACAGATGTAACTTTGGTGAGGATAGAAGTAAAATATATTTGAGTGTGTAAATTGTGAGAGCTGTAAGTGGAGACTATAATTGCTATTACCTCATTGTAAACGAGAGCAGAGAGAAGACTGAAGACAGTTAGAGCCAGGAAACAGCTAGAAGGGACACGAGTGTGTGTGGTTTCTAAACCAATAAATTTCTCTATCTTCATTAATCTTCCATCTTTTCAAGTTCTATTTCTGACTCTTTCCTCATTCTGTTCACACCAGTTCTCAGAATCTCAGAATAATATTTGAGGATTGCTGTGCAGCACATTGTTCAGAGGTGGTGTGACATCTGTGCTGCATGCTTCCACCATACCTTCTGTTCTTCTTTCCCCCTTTCCATGTCGAGGTATGCTTTACATACCTGTGAAGTGGTTTGGTTAGTTATTTTCCTGGGGAGGTTATTCCAGTCTTTTATGGTATTTGAAATGAAGCTGTTCAGATATGATTGTGTGTAACATTGGAGAGGCTGGTGTTGGTGTTTTTACTCTTGCAGTGGATTACTTGTTTAACACATGGTGGAATATCAATAGCAACTTCATGGTGAGCTGCTTTGTTGAACAGTGTAAGCCTACTCCGCTGTCTTCATTGTCATGTAGGCCTCTCCAGAGAGTTCATCATAGACATAACACTGGATGTCCAAGCA
This sequence comes from Cetorhinus maximus, assembly GCF_964194155.1. Classification (NCBI taxonomy): domain Eukaryota; kingdom Metazoa; phylum Chordata; class Chondrichthyes; order Lamniformes; family Cetorhinidae; genus Cetorhinus; species Cetorhinus maximus. Next base: position 19,195,457 of record NC_135899.1, on the reverse strand, counting down.
TAGTAATTGAAGACAAACCGTTCTGTCAGACTATTTCCAGTTTGTTTCCAAGGTGGGTTTGGTAGGGGTCCCAGACTGTTGCTGCATACTCCAGTTTGATATTGTACCAAAAGCCTTGACTTATGTTACATTTGGTTAGATTTCTCCTTAAAGATCCAAGGATTTTGTTTGTATCATTTACAGCATGTTTTATGTGGTAACTTGAGGAACAGCACCTCATCTTTCAACTTGGCACTCTTCAGCATCTTGACTCAACATTGACTTCAGCACCTTTAGATCATCGTGTTCTGTTTTGCTTTGCTGGGTTGGTCTTGTCTCTTTATCCCTTCATGTTGCACTCAGATGGTTGCTATGTAGCCATTCATGCCTTATTATATATCTGTTTCATTACTATAAAATAATAAGTATTATATTTGTTTGTCAGTGGTAACACACTCTGGCTGTTGCATCATGAAATCTTCTGATATTTAATCTTTCCTGCCCTCCACCCAATCACAGACCTTCCTTTTTGTTCTTCCTACCCTTTCTCAGTTTTCACTGGCTTAAAAATTCCTACATTTCTATCTTTCTAAAGTTCTGATGAAAACTCATCTCTGCCTGAAACATTAACTCAGACTGACCTGAGTTTTTTCAGCATTTTTTTTTTTGTTTTTCACTTCAGACCTCCAGAATCTGCTGTATTTTGACTTTTCTTTAATGGTTAACCATATGGTTAAATAAATGGTTTATGTGGTGATGTCCTGCCATTTGTCAGCAAAATACAAGCTCATTTTTCTGGCTGTAAGATCTCATTAGGTTATCTTTAATATTGCCACTCCTCTTCCTTTTCTATCTTTTCTGAACATTTCGTATCCAGGAATATTTAATCCCCAGGCCTGCCTTTCTTTGAGCCAGGTCTCTGTTATAGTCACAATATCATATTTCCACATGGCAATCTGGGACTATAGCTCACCAATCTTATTTACCACAGGCCGTGCATTTACGTACATGCACAGCAGCCCTAATTTAGACTTCATTAATTTCTCCCATACTCTGAACCCACTTAATCTTCCACTATTTCCCCTTAGTCCACTCATAACAAATATCGAACTATTCCCCTCTCCAGAACTCGCCTAGTGTCTAACTTTACACACCCCGTTCCTTTTTTTCCCCATATGTGCTGGTGCCTATCCCCTGCGAATTTAGCTTAACCATCACCAGCCACACTAGGGAAGCGATTGTATTTGACATGAAGGATTGACTTGAGGAGTTCACCTGACATGCATCATAAACTCTCCTTTTTTTGTTTCATCATATTCTTTGTCTCCAACCACATCCACTAATTGGCCACTTGTGGAGCTCAATAAGCCTGAAGGTGCCGGGGCCATCCAACGCCTTCCCCACCCGCTCTGTAAAATTTCAGACAGGTTGGGTGTGGGCGGGTAAGTGGAGTGAAGCCAGCCCCGCTGGATATTACCCCAGCCTTTAAAATAATTTATGGGGGAGAATAAAATCCAGCCAGTGAGGTTCTACAAGAGATATCCTACAAGAGGCAGCCAATCTGCAACAGTAATTTTACATCCGGGTAGCAAATTGAAAATCAACCCCATAGGCCGGGATTTTGCAGCGCCGTCGTGGTGGGACCGGCCGTGGGAGATTCAGCGGCCCAGCCAAAAACCCATTGACTTTCGGCAGGGACGGACTATCCCAGTGGTGGGTAGGGCCAATAAATCTCACCCATCGTCTTTCATATTTGGCCTAACAAAACCTTTAATCATCTTACAAAGACTCCAAGCTAAGCCAAATTCTGACCATCTACCATCTAGATAAGCTTCTTTTCATTTATTCATTGGATATGGACATCACTGGTTCGGGCAATGCTTATTGCCCATTCCTAATTGCACTTCAGAAGGTGGCGGTGAGTCAACTTTTTGAAGCACTGCAGTACATGTGGTGTAGGTACACCCACGGTGCTCTTCGGGAGGGAGTCCCAGGAATTTGAACCAGCAACGGTTAAGGAACAGCGATATCGTTCCAAGACAGGTTGGTGAGTGAGTTGGAAGGGAATTTGCAGGTTCCCACGCATCTACTGCCCCTGTCCTTCTGGGTGGTAGAGGTCGTGGGTTTGGAAGGTGCTTTTGAAGGAGCCTTGGTGAGTTACTGAAGTGCATCTTGTAGATGGTACACACTACTGCACTAGTGTGTCGGTGGTGGATGGGGTGCCAATCAAATGGGCCACTTTGTCCTTGATGGTGTTGAGCTTCTTGAGTGTTGTTGGAGCTTATCCAGGCAAATGGAGCGTATTCCATCACACTCCTGGCTTGTGACTTGTAGATGGTGGACAGGCTTTGCGGAGTCAGGAATTGAGTTACTCGCTGCAGGATACCCAGCCTCTGTCCTGTTCTTGTAGCTGCTACTCCAGTTCAGTTTCTGGCCAATGCTAATCCACAGGATGTTGACAGTGAGGGATTAAGTAATGGTAATGCCATTGAATGTCAAGAGGAGATGTTTAGATTGTGTCTCGTTGGAGATTGTCATTGCCTGATACTTGTGTGGCATGAGTATTACCTGCCACTTATCAGGCCAAGCCTGAATGTTGTCCAGTCTTGCTGAAAGTGGACATGAACTACTTCAGTATCTGAGAAATCACAAATGGTGTTGAACATTGTACAATCATCAGTGAACAACCCCACTTCTGACCTTATGATGGAAGGAAAGTCATTGATGAAGCAGCTGAAGATGGGATCCAGCATCAGTCCAACTCGAGGGCAGGATTTTCACCTTCCGAGGTCCTTGATCCCATGGGAGGCCCTACGCTTACAATTGCCTGAGTGTACTTGAACTACTACTGTGTATAAACATACAGATTAGAAGAAGGCCATTCGACCCCTCGAGCCTTCTCTTTCATTCGATAAGATCATGGCTGATCTGATTGTGACCTCAACTTCACATTCCAGCTACTCCTGATAACCTTTGACTCCCTTGTTACTCAAGAATCTATCTACTTCTGCCTTAAAAATATTCAATGCCCCTGTCCCTACTGCTCTCTGGTGAAGGGAATTCCACAGACTCAGGACCCTCTTGAGAGAAAAAAACTTCTCATCTCCATTTTAAATGGGAAACCCCTTTAGTATTAAATTGTGTCCTCGAGCTCTAGTCTCTCTCAAAAGGGGAAAAACCCTCTCAGCATCCACTCTGTGAAGGCCTCTCAGGACCTTATATCAGGTGATCAACAAGATCACATCTCATTCTTCTAAATTCCAGTAAATATAGACCCAACCTGTCCAACCTTTCCTAAGATAACCCCTTGATCCCATAAATCAGTCGAGTGAACCTAATGCAATTATGCCCTTGCTTAAATAAGGAGACCAAAACTACACGGTACTCTAGGTGTGGTCTCACTGACACTCTGTACAACTGTAGCAAAATATTCGTCTATTTCCCTTGCAATAAATACCAACGTTCCATCTGCCTTCCTATTCATTTGCTGTACTTCCACAACAACCTTTTGTGATTCAAGTACCAGACACCCCACTTTCTTTGTACATCACAGCTCTGTAATCTCTCTCTATTTCATTAATTTGCTGCTTTTGTATTCTTCCTGCCAAAGTTGTCAAGTTCACATTTTCCCACAATATACTCCATCTGCCATTTTTTTTGCCCACTCACTTAACCTATCTATATCCCTTTTCAGAATCATTATGTTCTCTTCGCAACTTACTTTCCGATCTATCTTTGTGTCATCAGCAAATTTAGCAACCGTACATTTGGTCCCTCCATTAAAGACATTGATGTAGATTGTAAATGGTTGAGGCCCCAGCCCTGATCCCTGTGACATTCCACTAGTTACATCTTGCCAACCCAAAGATGACCAATTTATGCCTGCTCTCTGCATCCTGTAAACTAATCAGTCCTCTATCCGTGCTAATGCATTACCCTGTACACCATGACCTCTTGTATGGTAAACTTTTGATGTGGTGTGAGGCTCCCATTGGTTCTCCAACCTGTGGTGGTGGATTCTGTGGCCCTTGAGCTTAATTCTGCCCATGATTTCCACATTCGCAAGCAACCCCAGTTTCCTTAGGGCCTGTTTTTTCAGGTATGGTCACTTTTATACTTTTGCTTTGAAGGATTTTTTTTTAATGATCTAGTTTCAGATTTTTTGGATGGATAATCCTGGTGCACTCCAGGCAAGGTGACCAACCATGCCACCTTTTCCAGGGCTGTCCTGAAAGAGTTGTCTGCACTGAGAGTTGGTGGGTGAGAGAGTTTTAGGAGTTAATTTCTAACTAAAGTCTAGTTATTTCTTTAATTTAGCAATGAACTAAAAATTACTCTTTAAGTTAAGAGAAGTTAAGCTTTATTCCATCCATAAAACAGTGATATAGAAGCTCTCTGAGAGCAGTTGCAGCTAGTTAATTAGATAGCTGGCCTAAACTGGTTATCAGAAGCTTGAATCAGTAATCAGGGAGCATAAAAAGAGGCCTTCCTCAGTGCTGCCTTGTCTGCACTTGTTTTGCACCCGATTTCTTCTTTTGCTGTTCCCGGCATGAACTTCCTTCACTACCGTGTGTCTGCCCTGCATGTAAGTAGTTTTGATCCTGGAACGCACTCCGGCTGAATTGATGAACTGGAAGCGATAATCCCTCACTCCCCACTCTTTCGGGTCCGCACCCGCCCCTCTGCTCTTTCGGGTCCGCACCCGCCCCTCTGCTCTTTCCGGTCCGCACCCGCCCCTCTGCTTTTTCGGGTCCGCACCCGCCCCTCTGCTCTTTCGGGTCCGCACCCGCCCCTCTGCTCTTTCGGGTCCGCACACGCCCCTCTGCTCTTTCGGGTCCGCACCCGCCCCTCTGCTCTTTCCGGTCCGCACCCGCCCCTCTGCTCTTTCCGGTCCGCATTTCCCCCTCCTCCCTCTTTCGGGTCCGCATTCCCCCCTCACCCCCTTTCGGGTCCGCATTCCCCCATCACCCTCTTTCGGATCCTCATCCCCCCCTCCTCTCCGACTTACCGTAATGCTCCGTATCCCTGTGCCAAGGTGTTTCAATCATCACAAAATATGATATTTCAAAGCGTAAGAGTTAATTGCATGCTGTACCTGACAACTTGCCCTTAAATATGGTTACAATATTTCTTCAGCAACTACCTCATGAAGAATAACAAGCTGATGGCTCTCTCCACCAAGCAGAGATAAACATCAGTCTTCCCAAGAGGCGCTTCCGTTGCCTGGAACGCTCAGGGGGTGCATTCCAGTACCCCCCAGATCGGGGTCTCTGTGATAGTGGTGGCATGCTGCGCTCTGCACAATCTTGCGCTGGAAAGGGGGGGATACAATTGACGATGAAGACCTTGACGCAGTGGATGAGGCTGCACATGCTGAATCCAGCAGTGGCTCAGAGGATGAGGGAGCACGGGACAATGAGGGGCAGGACTCCAACACGCTACTACACAAAGGAGGCAGGGACACCCGGGACACTTTAATCCAACGAACCTTCAGCTAGCGCCACACACGTTGGTCTGCAGGACCAGCATTGCCTGGCGCTTCCACATGTAGCACTTTGGTGCTACATCTTTTACCTCATCAGCTGCAAGTAAGGGCTTAGTACAGAAACATCAGTGTCCATTCAAACACGCATGATATGTCTGTGAAACATACAAATGCAGCACAAAGGAAACACCCTCAGCCATGGTGAGAAAAGTGGACTTTATTGCCACCAAAATAAATTACAAACGTCGCTCTGATGCAGATAATGATATATTCCCGAATCTAGGGCCAACACAAAATCACCAGTGACACACCTGTGGAGTGCCAAACGTTCCTTATACTTACATTTGCGGGTTGCTACGTCTTGGTGCCGCCCCATTGCTCCGAGTGGCTTGTGAGACAGCCTGCTGACTCTGCTTTCCTGTTGGCCTCGATGACCTTGGCGGGCATCCTCTGGCCCGTGGAGCTTGTGCTGGCCCCGCCTGGGAGGGAGTGGCCAGTTCCAGAACTCCCCAGTTGTCCCAGCCTCAACGCATGCAATGGTCACTGGCAGAGGGTCGGAGGAGCTGCTGCCCTCATCCGGAGCGCCCTGAGATGAGCTCGCAGCGATGACAGGCAGCTGCTGCACTGACGTGAGGTCACATTGGACCTCCCTGCTCACCGCAAATGAACGGGTACTGAGCTGCGACACTTGGCGCCCAGAACATCTCCCACATTGCCAATGACTACCTGTGGCCACTCGCGATGTGAGGGCTTGTAGGTCAGAGCGTAACCCAATCAGAAGATTCTCAATCTGCTGGAAGCCCCTCTCCATGATAGTCACCAATCTCTCAATGGAGGAAGCCTGCAGCTCTGTCCTGAGGTTCATGCCATCGCTGACACTCTGCCTGGATTCCTCCACCACACAGACCAAGTGAAGCACACCCTTGTGCAACCCTGCCAGATGCTCCCACGCACCCTGCCACTTCTCCTGCAGCTGCTGCATAGCTGACATCTCCAGAGGCAAATCATCACTGCCCAACTCAGCATATGCCTGGTCCCCTGCAGTCCCCCAGCTGCTGGCGCCATAGGCACTCTCTGTCCATGCCATCTCCTCCAGCGATTGTGAAGTGCCCTCTCCACTGTGCCCCGGGACGCTAGCCGATGTCATAATCCCTACCGATGTGTTTGTCGCTGCGCTGGTGCCTGGCTCGCTGAAATGATGTGACACAAGTTGCAAGTCTTGGCCCTCAGGTGTGGAGGGGGGGGGGCTCTGGACTTGTTGTTGATGATGCTGAAATTAACAACAAGGACAGTGCATCAGTTAGCATTCAGTCAGTAACACCTTTCATCCCTTTCCCCTCCAGCCTCATAATGCGCTCAACCTTCAAGAACCTATGGAGATGAACATTGGTGGGGTGGTAAATAGTCAAGAGGAGGCCCAAACATTACACGCACATACAGACAGGCTGGTCAGATGACCTAAGGAATGCCACGTGGAATGTGATGTGGATAAGTGTGCAGTTAAGCACTTGGGCAAGACAAACAAGGCACAGGAATACATGAGTAATGGTAGGACCGTGGGAAGTCACGACAATTACAGGGACCTTGTTGGGCAGAACCGTTCGGGTAGCAGAAGAGGAGCATAAGGCGTTTAACAAGGTCAAAGCCAGACTTGCCTTTATTAGCCGAGAAATAGAATGTATGAAATTAGAGGTCATGTTGCAGGTGCAGAAAACGCTGTCGAGGCCACATCTACACTTCTGCATTCACTTGTGATCTGCGCTTCATGGGAGGGATGGTAATTGAGTGGGGAGAGTGCAGAGGTTCCTGACCTGGATGCATGCTGGCCTGGAGAGTTGGAGTTATGAGGAAACATTTCATACACTTGCGACATTTGCTGTGGAGCACAGGAGATTGACAGGTCACATTATTGACCTTCATACTGTTATGAGGAGCATAGACCAGGTGGACAGAAGGCAACATTTCACTTTGGCGCAGGGATGACTAATGTGGTGGCATTTATTTAAGTTGAGTGCCATGAGGTTGACAGGTGAGGTGCTGAGGACCTTTTGGACAGAGTAATGTGGGACGCACTGGCTGAAAGAGTGGTGGAGGTACAAACCCTCCTAAGATGCAATAAGTCTTTGGATGTGCAGCAGCGATGCGATAGTGGTCACAAGTGGGATAAGGCGACATTGGAAGGAGCTAGAGACGTGCATCCTCAAGGGGCCGAGGGACCTTTGTGTATGACCCACTTGTCTGACTGTATCAGTCTGTGAATGAGCAGTGTTGCTGCATTAACGATTGCAGCAACCATCAGTGCTTTGGATGGTGGGGAGAAAGAGTGGATGGGACTGTGGCCCTCAAATACCTGGCCGCTGAACCCCAGCGTCGCCGACACCTGCCGACCTGGCCACCTGCCTCCTCCCCAGCTCCATTGCCTGCTCCTCATAAGTGGTGATGTGCTGCAGCATGGTGTGCCCACCACCAGTCCGCTGATGCTCCCGGCTATTGTTCTCGGTCTTTGCCTGCAGGGCAGAGAAGAGCATTTATTGGGGCTGATCGCTCATGTACTCTGCACATGCACCATGCACCCCAAACACAGTGGCCCATCTGAGGTCTCCAGCGGCTCCTGTCCACATTACTGGTGATCAGTCACCAGTAGATAGTACGGCTGCTCCCAACCCCCTCCCCTAATGGCCACCTTGGACACATTCGGCGTCCATCATTTTGAATAACACACGGATCTTAGCGCCCATGGCAAGGAGGCGCAACTAGGTGTGGCGCAGAGGCCAACAGACAGATAACCCTGGGAACCACAAGGGTTGGGAGGGCCTCAAAGGGCTAAGGCTACCTGCTGGGTAAAATGGCCATGGCGGACATGGTACTCACCCTTCCAGAGCACAAATCATTGAAGCGCTTGCAGCACTGTGTTCCTGTGTGCCACACAACATCTTGAGAGCTAACAGCCTCTGCCACCTCCTGCCATGCCTGCCTGGTCATGTGGGGGGCTCTCTTCCTCCCATCCTCTGGAAACAACACCTCCCGACGTTTTGACACCTCTTCCAGGAGGGCAGCAAGGTAGGCATCGGAGAACCGAGTGGCACATTGGACCCCTGCTGGCCTACCCTGCAGCCTGCCCCCCTGCTCCTCTGCCCTCACCTCTTCTGGTGCCCGGTCGCTGGCCATGGTAAACAGCCTAAAGGAGGCTGCCTGGCCTTTCTTTATACAGAGTGTCGATTCCCCATTGGAACCGGTGGTCTGAACATGCCGCTGCAGATTAGAATTTCCAGCTGGACACGGGAGTCTGAAACGTGTTGGGTGGGCCTTAACTGGCCCGCCCGTGCAAAATGGCAGCGCTGCCCGTTTCCCCGGCGGCGATCGTCTCCGTGCCCGCTGCCGATTGGGTCGGGCCCGCCCACTCGACAAACAGAAAATTCAGAAGAGAATGAAATGGAATATCAGACTGACGTAGAACAAAGAGTTGATTGAATAACGCCCATTAATCTGTGTTTCTTCGTCAACTTGTGCAATTCCAGACATTTACAAGTATTCTCTAAAATTATGAATTCGCTCACACCACATTCGTCCGGGTGGTCCATAATCACCCAAGTAATTCTTCTCTCATTCCCAAAGAGCCCTGGAACAATTTTCATATATAAGGACATTTGGAATATTGGAGGCAGAGCCTCTGTTAGCTCCTCTCTGACTTCCTTTCATAGTCCAGGTTACATGACATCGGATCTGGTGACTTAGTCACCTTGAGCTCTGCTATGATTTTCTTATAAAATTTCTATTTTTCCACAGTTGTTACCATTATTTCTTTTTCCATATTCTTCTCGACCATGCCTAAACATTTATTTCCACACCACTTGTATGAAAAAGGTGACAAATATTTATGTAGTGGCTCCACCATATTCCATCACCCTCCACAATTAAAGGGCTAGAAAGAGAAAGAGGGGTTCCTTTTCATGGCATATTGGCACTAGATCTGGGAGAGGGAAGATTCTCTATTGGACCGAGTAATGAGAATGAACCAGTGCAGATAAGAGAAGGAAAAGAAAGAGAACACACCAAGGCAATAGTGACCATAAGATGATGATAGAGAAGGACATAATCACAGACTCAGAATTTTAATGGCACAGAAGGAAGCCCTCATCATGTCTGCACTGGCTCAAATGAGCATTATGACCTAGTGCCATTGCCCTGCCTTTTCCCTGTACCCTTGGATGGCGTGAGGAGGGCGAATGGGTGTTTGAGGAGGAGGGGGAATGGGCAGGTGAGGAGGATGGGGATGGGTGGGTGAGAAGGAGGCATATGGGGTAAGAAGGAAGGGAATGGGAGATGAAGAGGAAGGGGCATGGTGAGGGTAAGGAGGAGAGTGCGATGGGGAGCTGAGGGAGAGGGGGAATCTGGAGGCTGAGAAGGGGGAGATGTGGTGAGGAGGAGGGAGGAGGGGGATGGCGAAAAGGGGGATGGGTTGAGGTGGAGGGAGGATGGCGTGAGGAGGGGGATGGGGAAAGGAGGAGGGGCGAATGGTGGCTTAGGAGGAGGGGTATGGGGCTGAGGAGGAGGTGAGTTGGGGTGTTGAGGAGACAAATTCAGGAAAATCAGCGAGAAATACAAGGCAAAAACAAAGATAAAAACCAAAAAGGGTCATGAGGACTCGAAACATCAACTCTTTTCTTCTCTGCCGATGCTGCCAGACCTGCTGATTTTTTCCAGGTAATTCTGTTTTTGTTTTGAGAAATACAAGGCAATTGACAAGAAACTATTTTGTATATAATAAGTTAGACTTGGTTATAAAAATTACACTTTTAAAATTTGCAGATGATACTAAACTTGGCAGCGAGCTGAATAGTGAAGAGAAGAGTAGCTGACTTCAGGAGCATATGGACTGGTGAAATGGACAGGCTCAAGGCAAATGAGATTTAATGTGGATAAGTGTGAAGTGATGCACTTCCATAGTGGAAAGATGTAGAGACATCATAACCTAAATGGACTTATTTAGACAGGGCCGGTCTTAATGTTGATTGACTGCCTGGGGAGAGCCTGATAATACTGAAAACAACCTCTGCAAAGAATTTGGCGAACTCCAAAATCTGTTTCGAACTAACACTAGTGCTAGTTAAATAGAACAAATTTCTGGTTTCTGAACACATGGATAACACTCAACACCCTGTTAACTCACATCAGTGGTGAGCAGTCAACAGTTGTAGCTTAGAAAATCACATTAGTGATTGAATGTGGGAGAGGACAGACTATCTTCACTTGTGACCCTGTCTATCAAAAATGATGTGATTCAAAATGTCTTGGTGAATAAGGTTTTTTTAAAATCGGCATTATTATTTATTAGTTCAGTGTTTAACGTGTAGATTATTTGCCACTTAAATGCAATGTTATTCTTATAACTTAAATAATAGTCAATCGAAGAAAAACTTCCAAGATTGCAGTTTTCTTTCTGAAACTTTCACTAAATACCACTACATACAACTCAAAGGGCATCAAAATACACATTTGTCCAGGCCAGCATTTTCCTAAAGGAACATAGGAACAGCAGAAGGGGTATTTAGCCCCTTGAAGCTGTTCTGTCATTCAGTGAGATCATAGCTGAGCTTCGATCTAACTCCATATACCTGCCTTTTCCTTTATCCCTTGGCTGACAAATATCAATCTATGTCTGACTTGAAATTCAAAATTGATCTAGCATCGATTGCCATTTGGGGAAGAGAGTTGCAGACTTCTACCAGTCTTTTCATCTTGAAGTATTTCCTCGTTTCACTCCTGTAACGTCTGGCTCTATTTTCCGGAATAACTTCCATCATTTCTTACTTTGTTATTTTGTCCTTCCCGCTCCTCTAGTACCTTTTCTTATTCATCCTCACCGTACACATATCTTTCTCTAGATACTCAACTCATCATCATTCCCACACTCATCACTACTCACAGCCAGAATCTCCCTGCACCTTCCCAACAGCATGTTTGTCCTAACCACGTTCTCTGGCTTCTGATCTACTGGATCTTCTGTATTAGGCTTTAGTGTTTGATTGAATGAAATGGTGGGGAGGTTCAATAGGCTTAATGTCCTACTCCTGTTCCAGTAGCTTCCCATTGTTGTGGCTTTATCAGTGTCTTTACAAGTGTTCTCCCTGTTGTCAGTGCATCCTCTATTATTTTATGTGTTTGGTTTCCCCCCGCACTTATTTCTGTTTCCTGCTTACTCTGTCTGTTGGTAAAAATCCCTGACACAGTTCTCCAGTGATTCCCCCCTCAATATTGAATACCAGCCCGTCCACTGACCGTTTAGCCAATTAGTCCTATATTATTCACTCTGCTTTTCTAATTAGCTTTTCAATCGCTTCCTTCCATTAGTTCATGTCCACTCCTGTCCAAGACCCAAAGGCTCTCCCTTCATGTTCTTTGCAGCTGAGATCAGCAATTTGCTCATCATTTTACTATTGACTCTTGTGCTCTTTCATGCTGGAAAATCAAAGCTTTTTGAGTCTATTTTTGGACTTTCATCAGGCTACAATGTGTTAACATTTGAATTTTGTATATTCCAGGACAGTACATCTGATGACATGTTCTCGAAAAATTACTGAGTAACATTATGAAGTGTTTGTTTCAGTTTCTGCTATTAAATATATCACATTTGCATAATTAGTTAAAATGTTTATCAGCCAATCAAAGCAGAAAGCCGTCTGTCACTGGGAGCATTTAATGGATGCACCCAGGATGGAGAATGGAGTGATGTAATAGACCTTCTCAGAACTGGTGTGGAGATATTTTGCTGTTTACTTATTTAACCCACAAACTCCTCAAGTGTGCACATCTACCAAATAGCAGGTATAGGTGAGGTGAGGGTGACTGCCCTTGACATCTCAGCTTCAGGGCATCATTGCAGGAGTTCCTTCAGATAGTGTCCTAGGCCAAACCATCTTCAGCTTCATCAATATACTTCCTTCCATCATAAGGTCAGAAGTGGGTTTGTTTGCTGATGATTGCACAATGTTCAGCACCATTCGTGACTTCTCAGACACTGGAGAAGCCCATGTCCAAATGCAGCAAGGCGTGGATAATATCCAGGCTTGGGCTGACAACTGGCTAGTAACATTTGCACCACACAAATGTCAGGCAATAACCATCTCTAACAAGAGAGAATCGAACCATCACCCCCTAACGTTCAATGGCATTACCATCACTGAATTCTCCACTATCAACCCCCTGGGGTTTACCATTAACCAGAAACTTAATTGGACCAGCCATATAAATACTGTGGCTAGAAGAGCAGTTAAGAGACTAGGAATCCTGCGATGAGTAACTCACCTCCTGACTCCCCAAAGCCTTTCCACCATCTTCACGGCACAAGTCAGGAGTTTGATGGAGTGCGACCCACTTGCCTGGATGAGTGCAGCTCTCACAACACTCAAGAAGCTTGACACCATCCAGGACAAAGTGGCCCGCTTGATTGGCCCCACATCCATAAACATTCACTCTTTCCATCACCGATGCACATCAGCAGCAGTGAGAACCAACTACAAGATGTACTGCAGGAATTCACCAAGGCTCCTTAGACTGCACCATCCAAACCCATGAACACTACTATCTAGAAGGGCAAGGGCAGCAGAAAGTTTGGAACACCACCACCTGGAAGTTCCCCTCCAATTCACTCACCATCATGTTTTGGAAATATATCGCCATTCTTTAACTCTTGGTGGGTCAAAATCCTAGAGCACCCTCCCTAAAAACACTGTGGCTGTACTTGCACCAAATGGACAGCAGCGGTTCAAGAAAACAGCTCACACACTTACCTCTTCTATGTGTCTTTGCTGGCTTCTTATGTCATCTTCACAACTCACTTTCCCAACTTTGTGTTATCAGCAAATTTAGCAATCACACTTTCAGTCCTTTCATCCAAGTCATTGATATAAATTGTAAACAGTGGATGCCCCAGCACTGATCCCTATGACACTCCACTCGCCACATCTTGCCAACTCAAAAGTGACCCACTATGCCTGCTCTCTGCTTCCTGTTAGCTATCTAATCTTCTACCCTTGCTAATATGTTACGCCCGACACCATGAGAAATTTCTTCGCTCATAGGATTGTGATGATTTGCAATTCTCTACACCAGAAGGTTGTGGAATCAGTGAATGTATTTAATACTAAGGACAGATTTTTGATCTCTCCAGGAATCACGGCATAGGGGGAGTGGGCAGGAAAGTGGAGATGATGCAGAATATCAGCGATGATCATATTGAATGATGGAGCAGTGTCTGGGCCCGATCGTCTACCCCTGCTCATGGTTCTTGTGTTCTTCTGGTCTAATCAAATCAATTCATTAATAAGAAACACTGATCTCAATCAGTAAGCTTGTCACAGTGGGTTCTTAAATGGCTTAAGACTGGAAAATTAAAAGAGACAGATGTTCACAACTGATTTGTCAAATAACGTTTGAGTGATAATAGAGAAAAAAACTTATAACATGAAATATTTGCACTTATATTATTAAAGAGTAAGAAACGGATATGAAGGGTGTGGAATTTGAGGAAAGTTGAAAACATTTGACAACAAAATGAGGAAAATCAGAAAGTAATGGTTCATGTGTAGAATGTGTTTTTAAAACCTATAGGAGAGAGAGATCAGAGATGTTAAACTATAATTTTCCCATCAATGTGACGTAAGAGGTTGACTGATACATTTTCACAAAAGGAGGGATTACGGTCAAGTGCTCAACGGTGGAGTTTCCCAACGCCTGTCCTTTATCACTGTGGAGCCTTGGAGAGGCTTCTGGAATATAATTAAACATCAAGTCCTCTTTTTAGATCAAGTGCTGCTTTTACTGTATATTTTAACAACAGTGCTTGGCAGCAAAGGTTTTGCACTGATTCATCTCAAACACGCTGATGTCCCACCACCTTCCGCCTGTGGAGCAACATTACAGGCAGGAAGGTCACCGGGTTCCTGCAGTTCACAGCTCATTCTACCCAGTAAGTTCCTCTCTACAATTGAGCTTCTATTTGTTTCTTCTCTCCCCCTCCTTCTTTCCCCCAGCCCTACAGAGGTCCTCGCTGATCTTTCAGTTCCCAGTTCCCATACAGGGTTTACACCCGGAATGTTAACCTGGCTTCTCTCTCCACCTGTGATAGAGACCCACACCCATCAGTTTACTGCAGGCAGAAGGCAGGGAGACAGTGTGAAATTATGGGATGGATCTGTTAGTGACCTTAAATACCACGGAATGCCAGCGGTGCAGAATTTTCCTGTTGTTATTCCATCCCGGCTTGTAGAAGGGAAAGATTCTCTCAGTGAAAGTGTGGGTGGAAGTGTGGAGATGGGACATGTTGTCCGCATTGTAAAACGACACCTGTCCACCCTCATAGCCCAGGAAAAACCCGATCTTCCGGGGATTCACACTCGGGGGGTCGATGAAGGGGTGGTTCTGCCAGAATAACCTGTTCCTGGTTCGAGCCACACTATCCAGTATCCAGTTTCAGGTCTCTGGTTGATCATCTTTTTACTGTTGGCAGACCCTTGGACCATTGTCAGACCCAACAAGTCTTGTTTCCCACCTTCACCTTCCAGCAATGTCTCCCTTTTATAAATTGCCCTAATCGCAGGACGCAGCCCCAGATGTCAAACCTCTCCGGGCTGCCGTTTGTCTCCGAGCCTCACACTGGTCCGGTTCTCAGACAGGATAAGCCGGGGATTCGCTGTGTTCAGATCCAGAGTCAGAGAGGCTGGATCTGGGGGAAAGTTAAAATAACACAGTCAGTGATTTAATATTCTGCTCTGTTTAATTTGAATGCTTTCCTTTTAAAGATCTCACTCAGGTTGTAGTTTAAATTCTTGGAATTTGCTGTTACCTGAGAGTTTACACCCTGGGTGTCTGGAGATAAAGACCTGAAATTCACTGGAAACATTGGGTGGAGGGGCGGGCTGCGGAGTGTGGGAGAGTGTGGTTGGAGAGCAAGAGTGCTCAGTGGGGAAGACAAACTGAATGATGGTGGGGTAAGGGGAAAGTACATTGCGGCAAGGGGTGAGTGAGCAGGGGTAATGAGGATGGTGCAGGGAAAAGTCTGGTTCAGTCAGAGACAGAGTCGGAGTCAGACACCGTGGACAAGGAGCGGATGGAGAATCGGTAATAACTTTGTAAGGTAATAACTTAAATCTTCTCAATACTCATTTGAAAGAAATTCCGGTTCCTACATAACTGAATTCCAAATAAGCTGCTTGAAAACAAACTGGTGGTGGAAGGTCCAAGACAGTTCGAAGAGAGGTAGAGTTGGTTGTCATTGGTGTACATCTGAAAACTGACCCTGTTTCTGTGGATGAGGTTGACCTGTGCAACATCTGGATCAGTAATAGAGAGATGTAAAGAATAAATCCTGGGGAGATTCCGGATACAGTGCTGAGGGGGGAAGAGAAACTATTGCTGCAGAAACACTTCTGTTGATCAAATTGGCAAATGTGGAACCAAATCAATACAGTCACACTGACAATTGAGGAGAGAAATTGGAGGAGAATGGTACTGATGACCATGTCAATGGTTACAGGATGGTCCAAGAGGATGATGAGGGTTAATGCGCTATACTCGCTGTCATAGTACATGTTATTTGTGACAATTATTAGACCCACTGACGCTCTGATGGATGAAAATCCTGTTGTTGGTTTAAACATGTAACTGCTGGAAAATGGACATGGATTTCAGAAGTGAGCACACATTCAAGGACTTTGTTAAGGTAAGGTTGGAGATCAAGTGCAAGAACAGCGATTGATGGTCGGTATTTTTGAAATGGGCCTTATGAAAGTGGGGGAATTTGAAAATTAGCTGGACAGGAAGTGAGGAGATGCCCCCATTTACAATGTGAGCTAACATGGGAACAGGACGGGAAGTTGGATAGCAGCAGTTCAGTGGGAATGTGCTTAATGGAGCTCGGAGGAGGGTCCAGAAGAGGATACAATCTCAGTAAAAAGCTGCAGCAAATACAGAGATCACAGTACAACTGGAATTCAGCTCAGACGAAAGCCAATTCCTGACCAGAACCCAGCAAAGTAGCAGAGTGAAGCTCAGAGATCAGCTATGCAGCGAAGTATTGTTCTGACCAGGAATTTATAACAAATGACATTAAACTTGAAGCGATTGAGTGGAAGAGCAGAATCATGGTAGCCAGTGAACACTGGGGGTGATATTGGAAATTGGTGAGGACGCAAAACAGTAGAATCACATTTTTTCAATTGTTCATGGGATGTGGATCTGGAGTCACATGTAGGCCAGACCAGGTAAGGACGGCAGATTTCCTTCCCTAAAGGGGCATTAGTGAATCAGATGAGTTTTTAAAACAATCGGCAATGGGGCAATGTAATAGTCATCATCAGACTTTTAATTCCAGATTTTTATTGAATTTAAATTTCACCAGCTGACATGGTGGGATTCGAAACTGACTCCCCAGAGCATAACCCTGGGTCTCTGGAATACTAGTCCAGTTACAGTACCACGATGCCACCTTTCACTCCCTTCCTATCTGCCTTCTCCACTCCCCTCCCCTCCTCCTTCCCACTGACAGGGTGGATATTATGTTTTGTTCAAGTCAATGAAAGTGAATATGGGGCGGAGAGCAGAACAGCTAACCAATTGGATACGGTCTGTATTGACCACCGACCTAAGTCCAATTATATGGCTGGAGCATTTCTCAGCAGAGTAGCACAGTCCTAATGGCTCAGGGATTCCTGAGTTCAGAAAGTCTAATGGGAGCAGCGTTCCAGCCATTGAAAAGAACAGAGGTTCAAACGCAGAACAGACAGAGGATAGGATGGACAATGTGTTCTGTACCTAGATTTACATTGTAGTTTAGGCTTTGTAGCCTGAACTAAACTGTACCAACAATTAGGGACATGAATCTTAAACAGTGCAGGAAAGGAGACTGGGGCTCCATTCTGCAGCCCGGATTCTGATTGGATATCAACTTGTGACAATATGCTTTGCAAAGAGAAGAGTGGAGCGAGAATAAAATAAAAATATCAAAAGATTGATCCGAATTATGCCGCTTTTTTCCAATAGGGATATTGGTTTAAAATATCAGAACAGAGATAGATGTGTATTTAATTGGTGAACTAAGAACTGTAAATAACAGAAACCAGATCAGTGAAAGTGGGTGACAGTCTAGGTTGAAGTGAATGACGCTGAGTGTCCTGTTCAATCAATATTTATCTCTCAAACAACATCACAGAAACAGATTATCTGGTCATTATCACATCTGTAGATTATAGAATGCCTGATGTGTTTCCTATATTGAAACAGTTAACAGACTTTGTAAACAACTCACTGGCTGTAAAGTGCTCTGGGATGTCATGTGGTCGTGAATGGCGCTATAGAAATGTAAAGTTATTTCTTTTTGTTCTCTTTATTGACAATTTGTGCCCGGGAGGCTGCATGAATTATCCTGCCTGCTGCTGGCTGCTCCTCACCTTTCCACAACCCCGATATACTGCATTCACCACCTTCCCAACCAACCCCACTCCCACCCTACACTCACACTTTAAATACCTCCTACTCACTTTCACTGCTGCGAGAGCTGCTGGGTTTTTCCAGCACTTTCTGTTTTTATTACAAGGAGACCTCATCTTAACTTCGGAAATCTTCACTTTCTGTTTTGTTGTAGCTTACAGAATGGCCAATGTATTTTTTTGTGTGTGATTCTAATGAAGACTTCAACCGATCCTCGGATTGAGAAAGACAATCACAGAATGAAAGTGTTTCTGAAAACATGTGAGTGAATCTCTTGTTGATTGTACCTTGTAGATCTCAACAGCTTCATTGATCAGCAGGAGATGGTGCGACTCGTGATTCTGTTGGTCTCTCCCAGCAGGACATGTCTTGTCAGTTTCACAAAACAGCTTCACTTCTTCCCGATGATCCTCATGTTTAATTTCCTTGTCGCGTCCAGATTGAATTTTCCAGATGTTTTCAGCTGAATCACCATGGTGCCCAGTTCTAAACTCTTAAATCAGATGAAACATCCTTCCAGCATCTACCATGACAAAGCTCTTAACAATTTTAAATGCTGCAATGAGACAACCTTTCATTCTCCTCATCTCTACGGATTACATGCTAGATTTACACAAACTCTCCGCATAGAAATCCCCCATCAATTAGTTTCATGAAACTTCTTTCCACTCCCTCTATAATAAGCATATCCTACGATAGTTAAGGAGACCAAGACTGTACACAGTACCAGTTGACGACTCGCCTAGCCCCTGTATAATTACTGTAAGACTGCTTTACCCTTATACTCTAATCCCTTTGGAATAGAGTGAAAGGCAGGGGTTAACAGTGACCTGATTCGGGGATTAAAAAATATAAGGAAAAGCTTTAGGTGGAAAACACGAGGCTCATAATGACTTTTATTGGCACACGTGTCTCTGTGCTTGTCTGTAGAGTCTAAGGATGTCTGTACAGAGAGTTGACCGTCACATAATTTGCTCCGTAGAGTGAACCCCATTGCGATATTCACTTGAGTACCATACAAACCAGAAGTGTAGAAGATTGGGAGTTCATCACCACCATCTTCTCAAGGGTAATTAGGGGTGGGCAATAAATGCCGGCCTAGCCAGAGAACCGCACATCGCATGATTGAATTAAAGAAACTGACACCTAAACAAGAAGTTTGACACCATACTGACAGTGATTGTGTCTATTTCCTGAGTTCTTCAATCAGTTGGTACCACCATTACTGAACTCAAATCGTTCTGTTAGAACTACACCGTCTTGACGTCAACCATGTTCTTGAGGCTGAAGTTAAAGCCAGTTAAATACTACAGTTTATATCAAAGGTTAGACATTAATGGAAAATCATGCTGATTATATCTATCCCACATAATTGTGGATTTTAGTGTGGGGCTGCCCAGTTAAACTTTCCCAATGATGATCACGGAACATATAACCAAACAAGGGGATTGGATGAATTCAATTTGAGAAAGTGGTATCGATTAGATTTGAGTAGCAGAATACATGATAATCATTGTATGATCCAGCACAGAAGGAGCCCAATCGATCGATATGGCACATAATTTCCACGCACACACAAACCAATAAATTGGTACTAATATAATTTTATGATATTGCTATGTTGCCATTAAAATTTCGAGCACTTCCATTTGCCAACTTTGTAAACTTGTAAGCTTGAGGCCTTCTGACTAAGGTCCATCCTTAAATAATTCTAAATGCCTATAAAGCATCTTTCTTGTCCAGGGAGTTTTTGTACAGTTTTCTACTGATACTTTGATGTATAATACTGAAAATTTATGTGAGATTTGGCTGGGAGAGTGTTTCAATTTTTATTAATTGGAGCTGTTATAATTTAAAATACTGTGGCTGGATTAACCCTGCTGTACTGCAATTACATACCAGCAATAGTCCATTTACAAGTTAGAAGTAATAAAGCTGCTACACCTTCTGAGACCTAACTTCTGTATTTTAACCTTGTAATTTGGATATTTTATTTTATTGAAGCTTTTGCTTACTTTTCTTCACTTGTAGCCTTCCTTTGCAAAGTCACATTATCAGACTTCCTACAAAAGAAGAAAGCAAAATTACGATGCACTCCTGTTCTTTATAGTTGGATGATCAGCCATGATCATAATGAATGACGGAGAAGGCTCAAGGGCCGAATGGCCTACTCCTGCTCCCATTTTCTATGTTTCTATGATCCGTGGTGCCTGTGAACCTTCAAAGTTAGCCCCCACTTCTCGGGTCCTTTTTCTTTCATGCAGCACTGAGCTTCATTCAGCAGGTGGCAGCGGTGCACTTTGTATCAATGAAAAACTTGCGTCCATTCAGAGTCTCAACCCATCCCACAAACTAATGCGGTCCACAGTGAATTACTCACAAGCGCACATTCACCCGTCACAGTAAAATCCCACAAAATGCCCTCTGATAACGATACTCAATGATAATCTTCAGTAATCCTGCAAATAAAAAAATCTGACACCATAAATTCACAACAAGCTCTTAAATGGCTCGTAGCAAGGTGCAAAGTGCATATGGCAAATACTGCTGCCACCGAACACTGGTGGTGAAGGGGGGTGAATGTATAAGATAGTGGATGGGCAGCCGATAAGGCGGGCTGCGTTGTTCTGGATGATGCCGAGTTTCGTGAGTGTTGTTTGTTTTACCAGGCAAGTGGAGAATATTCCTTCACACTCTTGACAAAAAACTAGCATGCAGATGCAGCAAGAAATTGGGAAGGTAAATGCATGCTGGCCTTCATCGCGAGGAATACAGGAGTAAGGATATCTTGCTGCAGTCATGCAGAGACTTGCTGAGACTTCACCTGTAGTAATGTGCACAGTTTTGGTCTTCTCATCTAAAGAGGAATATACTCGCTACAGAAGTAGTGCAGCGGAGCTTCACTAGATTAATCCTGGAGGGATTGTTTTATGAGGAGAGATTGAGCAGACGGTCTGTATTCTCTAGAGGTTCAAAGAATAAGGGGTGACCTCATTGAAACTTACAAAATTCTTACAATGTGATAGGGTGGATGTAGATAAAATGCTCCCCCTGACTGGTGAGTCTAGATCCAGGGGAGATAATCTCAAGATAAGAGGTAGACCATTTAAGGCTGAGATGAGGAGGAATTTATTCATTCAGAGGGTGGTAAATCTTTGGAATTCTCTACCCCAGAGGACTGTGGAAACTCAATCATCAAGCATGTGCAAGACAGAGATCGACAGATTTCTTGAGACCGATGTCATCAAAGAATATGGAGTTATTGCGGGGGAGTGGCATTGAAATAGATGATCAGCCATGATCTAATTGAATGGCAGAGCATGCTCGACAAGCCGAATGGCCTCCTCCTGTTCCTGTGTTCTTAGGCTCATAAACTGGTTCCAGAGCAGGTGTTAATGGTTACAGCAGAATGTGAACGGTGCTTAGAATCTGAAGATCCTGAATTCAATGCGGAGGCTGAAAGGCTGTAAAGGGCAGGATGGCAACATTCCTAATTCCTGTCAGGAACAACTAACACTACATTCCCTGTGGCTGTTTGAAAGGGAGACTTGTAGGTGTCATTTCAGAAACAAAGACAACAGTTAACAGTGGAGTCAGTAAAAGAGGAGTAATAATTACATAAGAACACACTTTAGATGGAAAATATGAGGTTCATAGACGATTTTACTGGGTAAAGCGACCCTATGGTCCTCTGTGGAGTCTAACAAGTTCCGTAGAGAGAGTTTAATGTCCAACATTTCATCCCGCAGAATGGATCCCATTGTGATATTCACCAGATGAACCGACAAACCAGGAGTTCAGTAGATTGGGGTTGATCTGCACAAACCAGAGTATTGATATCAAGACTGACTCCGATGCTGTTCAGTTCCAGAGATCTCCAATCACTTGGTTCCCACCATTACTGTTTTTAAATCCCTCTGTTAGCACAGCAATGCCAGGATGACAATCATGTTGGTTTATATAGCGGATTTCAAAACCAGCTAAATACTGCAGCATATATCACATTAATGCAGAATCTTAATTTGTAAATATTTCCCGGATAATTGTGGATATTAATGTGAGATTCTCCAACTAATCTTTCCCACTAACACCCCTGGGAACAAATCACGAAACAATGGGATTGATTGAATCGACTTTGTGAATCTGAATTTGATCGGATCCAAGTCTAAGAATGCTTGAAAGTTGCAGCCTCATACAACACAGAAGGAGACCACTCAGCCTTTCGAACCTATGAACCTTCAAAAACCATACTCAGCAATTCTTGGGCCGCTTTGAATGCTCAATTCTTTCATTCAGCACTGAAATTCTGTCAGAAAATAAAAGCAGAAAGTTCCTGGAAAAACTCAGCAGGTCTGGCAGTATTTGTAGAGAGAGAAGGAGAGTTAACATTTCCAAATTGCACTTTGGTGCTGCTTTGGGCTGCAGTAGATTGCTTAAGTTGGAGTTTGGTGACTGAGGGAGAGCGGTGAGCAAGGGAATGTGGTGATCCTTTGAGGACTGTGTGTACATTCAGGTAAGTATTTACTACTTTTAACACTTATAGTTTTCAAGGTTTTATTTTGTGGTTCATCGTTTGTACGGGCTATATTCTGTAACAATGAGGAGCAGAGAATAAGTAACCGAGAGTAATTGATATATCTGGTATTAAGTATAAGGTACAATTTAATTTAAAGTGGTAAGTCATGGCAGGAGAGCTCAGAGCCGTGGTTGCTCCTCCTGCTCCATGTGGGAAGCTGGGAACATTTCCTGTGCCCGGGGCCAGCATGTGTATGTGAGGTGTTTCCAGATGCAGCTCCTGGAAGCCCGGGTTTCGGAGCTCGAGCGGCGGCTGGGGACACTTTGGAGCATCTGCAAGGTGGAGAGTATTGTAGATAGCATATATAGAGAGGTGGTCACACCGCAGGCTAAGAGTCCACAGGCAGGAAGGGACTGGTTGACCACCAGGTGGAGCAAGACGACTAGGCAGGCAGTGCAGGAATGTCCTGTGGCTATTCCTCTGCAAAACATATATACAACTTTGGATACTGTTGGTGGAATGGCCTCTCACAGGAAAGCAGCAATAGCCAAATTCGTTGCACCACACTTGACTCTGCTGCACAGGGGAGGAGGAAAAAGTGTGGGAGTGCAATAATTTTAGGCGATTCAATAGTGAGGGGAATGGACAGGCGTTTCTGTGGCCACAAATGAGACTCCAGGACGGTTTGTTGCCTCCCTGGTCCTAGGGTGAAGGATGTCTCAGAATGGCTACAGGACATTCTGAAGGGGGAGGGTGAACAGCCGGTGGTCATGATAAACATTGGTACAAATGACATAGGTAAAAAAAAAGGTTGAGGTCCTAAAAGTAGAATATAGGGAGTTCGGAAGTAAGTTGAAAAGTCGGACTCAAAGTTTGTATCTTAGGATTACTACCAGTGCCACGTGCTAGCCAGTGTAGAAATAGCAGGATATTTCGAATGAATACGTAGCTGAGGTGATGGTGTGAGGAGGATTGTTTCACATTCTTGGGACATTGGGTCCAGTTCTGGGGCAGGTGGGACCAGTACAAACTGGACAGGTAACACCTGGGCAGGACCGGGACTGATGTCCTGGGGGGAATATTGGCAAGAGTGGTTGGGTAGTGTTTAAACTAAAATATCAAGGGGATGGGAACCTATGCAAGGAGTCAGAGGAGGGGGGATTATGGACAAGAACAAAAGACAGAAAGGGGAATAAGAAAAGAGATAGGCAGAGAAATCAATGGCAAGAATCAATCAAGGCCTTGGTTAAAAATAATGGGAATGGGACAAGTAATATTAAAAAGATAAGCCTTAAGGTTTTGTGCCTTAACACAAGAAGCATTCGCAATAAAGTGGATGAATTAATTAATAGATGTAAACAGGTATGATATAGTCGTGATTTCGGAGACATGGTTGCAAGGTGGCCAGGGACGGGAGCTGAACATCCAGGGGTATTCAGTGTTTAGGAAAGACAGACAATAAGAAAAAGATGGTGGAGTTGCATTGCTGGTTAAAGAGGAAATTAACGCAATAGCGAGGGGAGATATTAGCTCCAACGATGTGGAACCTGTATGGGTAGAGCTGAGAAACACTAAGGGGCAAAGAACGTTGGTAGGGTTTTTATATAGATCCCCAAATTGTAGCGGTGATGTTGGGAATAGCATTAAACAGGAAATTAAAGAGGCATGCTATAAAGGAACGTTTGTAATTATGGATGACTTTAATCTGCATTTAGATTGGGCAAACCAAATTAGAAAGAATACCATAGAGGAGGAATTCCTGGCGTGTATATTGGATGGTTTTCTAGATCAATACGTTGAGGAACCAACTAGAGAACAGGCCATCCTAGGCAGGGTATTCTGTAATGAGAAAGGAATTATTGGCAATCTAGTTGTGCGATGCCCCTTGGGGATGCATGACCATAATATGATAGAATTCCTCATCAAGGTGGAGAGTGATGTAGTTGAGTCTGAGACTAGGGTCCTGAATCTCAATAAAGGAAACTACGATGGTATGAGACACGAGTTGGCTCCGATGGATTGAGAAAACTTACCTAAATGGATGATGGTGGATAGGTAATGGCAAACATTCAAAGAGCGCATGGGTGAACTGCAAGAATTTTTTATTCCTAAACAAATACAAAAATACCTGGAAAAACTCAGCAGGTCTGACAGCATCTGCGGAGAGGAACACAGTTAACGCTTCAAGTCCGCATGGCTCTTCATCAGAACTAAGGCAAAATAGAAAAGAGGTGAAATATAAGCTGGTTTGGGGGTGGGGGAAGAGGGGTGGGACAGGTAGAGCTGGATAGAGGACCAGTGATAGGTGGAGATAACCAAAAGATGTCTTAGACAAAAGAACAAAGGGGTGTTGACGGTGGTGATATTAGCTAAGAAATGTGCGAATGGTTAAATTAAGGGTAGAAAGCAGGGCGATCAAGTGACAGAAAACTCTAGTGGGGGTGGGGCGGGGGTAAGGGATTGATATAGGCTAAAAGGTAGAGGTAAAATAATGGATGGAAATACATTTAAAAATAATGGAGGACGAGACAGACTAGATGCAGGAAGGATGTTCCCGATCGTGGGGGAGTCCAGGACCAGGGGTCACAGTCTGAGGATACCGGGTAGACCATTTAGGACTGAGATGAGGATGAATTGCTTCACTCAGGGAGTGGTCAGCCTGTGGAATTCGCTACCACAGAAAGCAGTTGAGGCCAAAACATTGTATGTTTTCTAGAAGGAGTAAGATATAGCTCAATACCCGAAAGGGATCCAAGGGCATGGGGAGAAAGCGGGAGCAGGCTATTGAGTTGGATGATCAGCCATGATCATAATAAATGGCGGAGCAGGCTCGAAGGGTCGAATGGCCTACACCTGCTCCTAGTTTCTATGTTTCTTTGTTTATTAGGCTCTTCTTCGGAACTGATATTCTGTCAGCAGGTGGCAGTGATGCACTTTGTATGAATAAAAGAGACGATCACATAGAGTCTGAACCCATCCCAGAAACTGACTGCACCCGAAATTCATTACGCGCAAGTGCAGTAACCGCCGTTTTTCAGGGAAATGAATGAGTCATATTACACCCAGCACGACCCTGCAGAAAGGAAATTAGATGAATTACGGGTTAATCTGTCCTTGATGGTGTTGGTTGAGGGAGGAATGTTGTCCAGGACACCGGGAGAATTCCCCTGCACCACTTTACCGTGGGATCTGAAACTCCCACTTGAGGCCTTGGTTGAATATCTCATTGGAAGGTCTCAGACTGTCGGACGGGGACAGGAAAAGGATTGGAACGTTCAGCCGCCTGAATGCCTTCCACCTTTCGATTAGATATGACTGACATGTCCCTCAACTCCATTTATCCGCCTCAGCTCCGTATGTTTTGATACCCTGGAAAATTACATTATTCCCAGTATTCCCCCTTAAAGGAGAGACAATTCCACATTTCTCCGACACTTGGAGGCGAAAAGTTGCTTCGAGATTTCACTCCGAATGGGCTCGGTCAAATTTTAATGATGATGACAGAACTCTCCTCATGTTGATGATGGGTGACAGTATTTTCCAAAATCGAGTAGAATTCCGACCGTTGGGGAGGAATGTTTCCAATGACAGGAACTTCCCAGGTTTTCCCTCCATTGAAATGAATGTCAGTAAATTCCGGTGGGCTGTGTAAGGGGTGTTCATGTCCCCCAGGCCAGATTGTCATTTCTGTGCCCCACACAGGAGCTGTTCAGCACCCAGACAGTGACATTAAAATCCAATGTTCAATACTGTCAAATGTATGAAACATTTTGCGCTAGAATATCAGACAATATCTCTGCAATAAAACAAGACATTTTTTTTCTCCAATCGACATTGATTTCTCCACTTCCCCTCTGCCGCCTTAACTCTTTGGCCAGAATTTTTCCGTCGGCGAGTTGGGGGCGGGTCCCCCTCGCCCATCGAGGGCTAAATTCTGCCCTATATTTTTCCAACTTTACTGAATTATCTGTTTATAATCCTGATGTATCTCAAAACTTCAATAGCCTGTGGTTTTCCTTTCTGCCGGAGCACAAGTGTCGGGGGAAGCTCTTCAAGTTTAACCCCAATAGGATGCCGTTTGATCCTCTCCCATTTTCCATTGGCCTGTCCCACAGTTCTGCCCCCCACACCCTGTGATGGCCTTCCTCTTTATCAAGGACTGGGAGGGCAGCACTGCCTGAGACATGAATGCACAGAGCTCAAAATCCCCGAGGCGGAGTTTGATTTTCTCTGAATTTTTTTTTCTATTTGTGAAACTAAATCTTATTTTCTCAAGCATTTACAAAGAAACTCCAAATACATTCTGCATAAAAACATATGTCAAGCCTCCTTTTCAATGCATTAATGCTCTCGACCTCAGCCACATCATGTGGCAGCGAGTTCCACATTGTGACCAATCGCCAGATGGAGAAATTCTCCCCAATATTGGGGGAAATATGTCACCCCAAAGCTTTCCTGCATCAGTTGAGGTGTCCCTGGGAAGGATCCATGAAGCACAGAGGTCTGTGAACCCTCTAAATTCTCTGTATCTATCTCTCGAAATACTTTCTTGAAGTTATGGTACTTTTTGCCTTAGTGTGAGCGACTGCAATCAGGAACGCATTTTAAGGATCTGGATCTCACACCTTGTTTCACCAGAGGGTTTGTAATCGGCAGCGAGTTCAGACTGGAGAAAAGTGCAATAGAATCTCGATCCCACCGATCTCCCCCTCCTCTCTCCCTCCCTCTCTCTCTCTTTCTCTCCACTGTCAACATTCCCTGGAGCCCAACCCGCCCTCGACAGGTTTCAATTATTCCCCTCCGTGCTTTAACTTTGCTTTTCCCCCTTTAGACTGGGCGTGTTATTTTTACTGTCCTGTGTGAAAGTCGCGAGGACATAGACCACGATGGAATAATAATTGCCTGAGGATCGAAGTGAACGTTATAAGAAAAAAGCTGAACTGAGGGTGTGCGGCAGCAACATCGAAACTGAAAGCGGTTTGAGTCAGGAAGTGCTGAGTGTGAACATGGCTTTCAGAGAACAGGTCCAGAGTTTGACCGAGGAGACAATTTGTTCCATTTGCCTTGATTTCTTCACTGATCCGGTTTCACTGGAATGTGGACACAACTTCTGCCGCTCCTGTATCACCCAGTGTTGGGAAAAGAAGGAGAAAAACTCCTGCCCGGAATGTAGAGAGGAGTTTCCGGAAAGAAACCTCAGGGTAAATAGGGCCTTAGCGAATCTGGCCGAGAAAACTCGAAAATTAATGCTGGATCCGAAAGAGAAGGAAAGCAAACTTCACTGTGAGGAACATCAGGAAGAAGTGAAGCTGTTTTGTGAAACTGACAAGAAATTGATCTGTGTCACTTGTGTAGTTTCGCGGGAACACAAATCTCACAACTTCCTGCCGATTAAAGAAGCTGTTGAAATCTACAAGGTAAAAGGGGATATATTTTCTAAGTTGATAGTTTTATCACATTTTCATGGTCTAACACTTCAATTCTGTGATTTTCTCTCCCAATCCCAGGGTCAGCTGAAATCTTCCTTAGATTCTCTCACACAGAAGAAATCGGCGGTTCGAGAAACGGAACAGAAACAGAAGCGGAAGATTTCCGAAGTCAGGGTAAGGTCTCCCTGTTCTGGTTTTCTGGGATCTCGGTCAGTTTTGCTCCCTTTATCGCGGGACATTAATTATGTTTCACATTTCATTTGGTAGGAACAGTCGAGCAGTCTGCAGACCCACATCACATCCGAGTTCACTAAAATGCACCAGATTCTCACTGAGAAAGAGCAGCGACTACTCAGAGATCTCAGGGAAGAAGAGGAGAGGATTCTAGAAAGAATGGAGAAAAACCTTCGAGAGATTGAAGAGAATTTAAATTCTATTGAGGAGAAGCTCTCAAAGTTGCAGAAACAGATGGAGCAAAAGGACGAGCTGATATTTTTAAAGGTGAGGGAATATATTGC
The DNA here is from genome assembly GCF_964194155.1 of Cetorhinus maximus. NCBI lineage: Eukaryota > Metazoa > Chordata > Chondrichthyes > Lamniformes > Cetorhinidae > Cetorhinus > Cetorhinus maximus. The sequence goes on along the minus strand of NC_135899.1, from coordinate 19,167,044 downwards.
GGGTCAGTTCAATGAAACTTCACACAGTCACAAAGTAACTGATAACTGTGGAATAAATATAGAATTTACTGAATAAATAAAAACGGAGTTAAGCACATTTCTGTCTGTTTCGTGGCAGTTTTGCGGTCTCCCCGAAATAATCGGCTTCCACATTGTCTGTAGATTCCCGAGAATACCTGTAACCTCCAGAGAATGAGTTTTCTTGATCTTCACACTTGCTTTGTGATTATTTCCGTGTTGCCAAGTTTATTTTTCACCTGGACCGCCCATTGTAATCCAGTTCCAGTTCATGTTGTGAGTGTGTGGGTGTGTCTGTTACGGTGTGTGAGAGTCACTGTGTCTGTGAGCGGGACTGATGTTGAGTTCCAGTTTATTTGACTCTCCACAACCTTCCTGCCAAAATGCATCACTTTACACTTCCGTGTTGAATCTAACATGCTCTGAGTCTGCTCATTTCACCAGCCGCCCTGTTTATGTCCTCCTGAAATGTGTGCAATTCTGGTTACCTCATGACAGAAAAGTAATTGAATTAGAGAGGGTACAGAGGAGATTTACAAGGATGTTACTAGGACTAGAAAATTGCAGCTATGAGGAAAGATTGGAAAGGCTGGGGTTGTTCTCCCTGGGACAGAGGAGACTGAGGGGAGATTTGAGATATACCGAATTGTGAGGGGCCTGATAGAGTGGGTGGGGAAGGGCCTATTTACTTAGCAGAGAGGTCAGTGACCAGGGGGCACAGATTTAAAGTGCATAGAAAGCTGAGAGGGAAGATGATGAAAAACCTTTACACCCAGACGGTTATGGGATCTGGAACTCACTGCCTGTAAGAGTAGTAGAGGCAGAAACCCTCAGCTCATTTAAAAGCTGTCTGGATATTGACATGAAGTGCTGTAAACTGCAGGGCTGGTGATCAAATGATGCAAAGTGCGATGAGGCTGGGTGGCTTGTTTTTCATCTGGCGCAGACAGGATGGGCCGACTGGCCTCTTTCTGTGCCGTAAACTTTCTATGATTCTAAATCTGTTACTGTGCTCCTCACTGTTCGTGATTCATTTATTTCAGGAGGAAGCTTGTCGGAAGAGAAGGTAGGACATGTTTTCTGCTGAAACTCTGCACAATTTGGTAAAATAACTCAGAAAGGTTTTGTTATGAATTTCTTTTCTAGTTACCATCGCAACATTAAAGTGCCGTTCATCGGGCGACAATAACTCTGCTTATGGTTTAAGCACCAGTCTTTTATTGTTATGACATGTTTTATTGCAGATATTAAATTAGATTTCATATAACTGGTCCACATGATTGTATTAAATTGCAAGATGCCATGCCGTCCTGAAGTGCTCACTTGCAGGCTGCAGACTGCTGTTAGTGCGGCTGTGGCCTTCCGACTGACCCTGAGAGAGCCACACCGTCCATGTTTCCATGGTGTCGACCATCCAAGTCCCTGCAAGGCTCCTGACCAAACCCAGACAGTCACATGTTAAGTGGGAACAGGTTTTGTTTTTATTCCAGTAATGAACCTTGACCTGTATCCTTAACACCGAGAAGACAGACCCAGCAGAGGTGGCGGCACTGTGGTATAAAGTTTGGAGGGAGTTGCCCTGGGAGTACTTAACATCGACTCGGAACCCAATGAAGTTTCATGGCATCGGGTGAAATATGGGCAAGGAAACATACTGATGATGACCACGTAGCAACCCGTTTGCCAACACCCTCCCCCCACCCCTCCCTCACATACTCTTTGGCTGATGAATCAGTACTCTTCCATGTTGAACGCCACTTGGAAGAAGCACCGAGAGTGGCAAGGGTGCAGGATATACACTGGATCGGGCACTTCAATGACCATCACCAAGAGTGACTCGTTAATGGAACTCCCTCCCTAACAGCACTGTGGCTGTACCTACACCACATGGCATGCAGCAGTTCAAGAAGGCAGCTCACCACCAACTTTTCAAGGGCAATTAGTGATGGGCAGTAAATGCTGGCCTAGCCAGCGATGCCCACATCTCATGAACGATTTTTTTCATAAAGCGCCACTACTGGCCGAGCTGGCTATGTCCCAAAGGACATAGCTGCTAGACTGGGTATGTGGCAGGTGATGAGGTAACCAACACGAGGATAAAAACGTACTTGATCTCATCCTCACCAATCTGCCTACCGCACATGCATCTGTTTATCTCTGCAGCAGTAGGAGTGACCACCGCACAGTCCTTGTGGAGATGAACTCCTGCCTTCACATTGAGGATACCCTCATTCAAAACTGGGCATCCATGAGGCGCTGTTGGCCATCAGCAGCAGCAGATTTGTACTAAACCACACTCTGCGACCTCATGGCTCAGCATATCCTGCACTCGGCTATTATCTCCATGGGTTTGGTCAGGAGCCTTGCAGGGAATTAACCCTGGTTGAATAAGAGTGCAAGAGGGCATGCCGGAAGCAGGACTATGCATGCCTAAAAATGAGGTGTCAACATAGTGAAGCTACAACCCAGGGCTCCTTGCATGTCAAACAGTGTAAGCAGCAATGGATAGACAGAGATAAGTGATCTCACAACCAATGGATCATATCAAAGCTTTGCAGTCCTGCTACATCCAGCGTTGCATGGCGGTGGACAATTAATCGACTAACGTAAGGAGAAGAGTTCACAAATACCCCACCCTCAATGATGGGGAGCCCAGCGCATCAGTGCAAACGATTAAGGCTGAAGTATTTGCAACCATCTTCAGCAAGATGTGCCCAGTGGATGACCCATCTCGCCCTTCTCCAGAAGTCCGCAGCATCACCGATGCCTGTCTTCAGCCAATTTGATTCACTCCACGTAATATTAAGAAATGGCTGAAGGCACTGGATACTGCAAAGGCCATGGGGCTTGACAATATTCTGGCAATAGTACTAAAGGCTTGTGCTCCAGGACTTATCGCACCCCTAGCGAAGCTGTTCCAGTACAACTGGCATGTACCCGGCAATGTGGAAAATTGCTCAGGTATATCATGTACACAAAAAGCAGGACAAATCTAACCTGGCCAAGTACTGCCTCGTAGGTCTACTCTCGATCATCAGTGAAGTGACGGAAGGGGTCTTCAACATTGCTATCAAGTGGCACTTACTAAGCAATAACCTTCTCACTGACGCTCAGTTTGGGTTCTGCCAGGGTTGCTCAGCTCCTGACCTCATTTTAATCTTGGTTCAAGCATGGACAGCAGAGCTGAACTCCAGAGGTGAGGTGAGAGTGACTGAACATTACATCATTTGACCGAGTGTGGCATCAAGGAACCCTAGCAAAACTGGAGTCAATAGTAATCGGAGGAAAACTCTCCACTGGTTCGAGTCATAACTATCTCAAAAGAAGATGGTTGTGGTTGTTGGAGGTCAATTATCTCATTTCCAGGAAATCACTGTAGGAGTTCTTCAGGGCACTGTCTTATGCCCAACCATCTTCAACTGCTTCATCATTGACCTTCCGTCCATCATATGTGGTCAGAAGTGGGGACGTTCGCTGATGATTGCATTATGTTCAGCACCATTTGTTACTCCTCAGATACTGAAGCACTCCATGTCCAAATGCAGCAAGACGTAAACAATATCCAGGCTTGGGCTGACAACTGGCAAGTAACATTTTCCCCACACAAGTGCCAGGCAATGGCTATCGCCAACATGAGAGAATCTAACCATCGCCACTTGATATTCCGTCGCTTGCTATTACCATTACAGAATCCCCCACTATCAACATCCTGAGGGATACCATTGAGCACAAACTGAACTGGACTAACCATATAAATACAATGGCTATAAGCACAGGTCAGAGGCTAGGAATCCTGCGATGAGTAACTCAGCCTGCCCATCACCTACGAGCCACATTTCAGGAGCATGATGAACTTTCCACTTGCCTGGATGAGTGCGGCTCCGATAACATTCAGAAAGTTTGACATCATCCAGGACAATGCAGCCCACTTGACTGACACCCCATCCACAATCATTAACTCTCTCCACCACCAACGAACAGTGGCAGCAGTGTGTACCATCTAATAGATGCACTGCAGGAACTCACCATGCCTCCTTAGACAACACCTTCCAAATCCATGACTGCTACCATCTAGAAAGACACGTGCAGAAGATGAGTGGGAGCACCACTAATTGGAAGCTCCCCTCCAAGCCACTCACCATCCTGACTTAGAACTATATCATTATTCCTTCACTGCCACTGGATCAAATTCCTGGAACGCCCTCTCTTACAGCACTGTGGGTGTACCTAGACCACTTGGACTGCAGGGGTTCAAGAAGGCAGCTCACAACCACCTTCTAAAGGGACAGTTAGTGATTGGAAATAAATGCTGGGCTATCCAGCGAAGCCCACACCATGTGAATGAATGAAAAAGATCAACGCAAAAGCAGAAACGTGTTTTAAGATATAAAGGAATATTTGCACCAAACCACAAGGAGATATTAATACCAAAGATGAGGTACATTTTAAAATGCCTTAAAGGAAGAAAGAGAAATAGAGAGGCAGAAAGGTTTAGAGAAGGAATTTCAGAGCTCAGGGCCTCGGCAGATGAAGGTCCAGCTGCCAATGGTGAAGCGATTAAAATCAGGGATATTCAATTGGCCAGAAGTAGAGGAGCGCAGGTGTCTCGGAGAGTTGGGTTGATGTTTTCAGCCTTTGCTTTTATTCTACAAGCTTTGTTTGTAATAGAGCAAGTGGACAGGCTAAATGTTTATCTTCTCCTGTGATCTGTGATATACAAGCAACTAATTTGTTATCAGGCTGTGGGCCTTAGCAGGACATGAGTGTTTCCATCCTCTGCCCTTGCATTTCCAAGTTATCTTTTGCTCAGTTATAGAGAGAAATTTCACTTTCTATCACATTTGTTCTAATATGAAAAATGCTGAAAGATATGCATTTTGGGGTAGCTTCACCATTTAAATCATGTCTAAAATGCTCAAATGGGATGAATTTATAGCATTAATTCTTTAATATTTACAGGATTAGTGATGACACTCCGAAACTCTCAGTAGCAGATGTTGCAGCCCTGTCTTTCGGAAAGTACATAGGACCTTTACAGTACAGAGCGTGGAGGGAAATGATCAATTCCATTGACCCTGGTAAAACTTTTATATTAATTTTCCTAACTATAATTCCAGTTGTGAAGGAAATAAATGAGCTTCAAAGTTCCAGGGGTGTGGGGGAAACAGGAAATCCAACGTTCCTCCAGTGAGGGGTTGTAGTCGTATGATCATCATAAGATTATAAGAAATAGGAGCAGCAGGAGGCCTTTTGGCCCATTAAACCTGTCCCGCCATTTGATAAGATCATGGCTCATTTAACTGTGGCTTTAACTGCCCTTTTTCCCTGTTCCCTATAGCCCTTAACTCCACTGTCATTCAAAAATCTGTCTAATTCAGCCCTGAGTCTATACAACAGCCTGGTCTCCATTGCTGTCTGTGGAACAGAATTCCAAAGGCTAACATCCCTCAAAGAGAAGAAATTCCTTCTCATCTCTATCTCAAAAGGGAGACAGACCCCTGATTTATAAACTATGTCCACTGCTTCTAGATACCCTCACAAGAGGAATCATCCTCCCACTATCAACACTATCAAGCTCCCTCAGAATCATATATGTTTCACTAAGATCACCTCTAATTTTTCTAAACTTCAAGAGTATAGGGTTAAATGTCTCAAACTTTCTTCATCAGACAACTCCTTCATCCAGGAATCAGCCTAGCGAACCTTCCCTGAACTGCTTCGAAGACATAAATATAACTCCCTTAAGTAAGGAAATGAAAACTGTGAAGTGAAAGTCAACATTGTCCCAGAGGACCATCGGCTGCGCTCTCATTAGAGAGAGACGACTGGTGGTGAGTTTAACCTGAGGGTCACCACACCTCAGGTGTGGGGTGAGGTTGAAAAGGCAGGGCCTTCATGGATGTTCAAAACCTCCCCACACATGAACAATTCCTCCCCCTCCCCCACTCTTTAGGTTAAAGTCCTCTCCACAGACCTAGTTGTACAATTTGCCAGGACACTGGTTCCAGCGTGGTTCAAGTGAAGGCCATTCTAATAGTTTCACTCACTTTTTCCCCAGCGTTAGTGCCAGTGCCCCATGAATTGAAACACATTTTTCCAACACCAATCTTTGAGCCACACATCCAATTCTCTGATCGTATTCACTCCATGCCAATCAGCTGATGCCTCAGGCTGAGATTATTACCTTTGAATTTAGTGCCTAACTGCACATACTCTTTCAGTAGAACCTCTTTCTTAGTCCTATCAATATGAGTATCCACGGGGACTATAAGAACTGGATGCTTTTCCTTCCACTCCAAGTTCCTCACCAGCCCTGAGAGGATTACTTTGACTCTGGCACAGGACAGGCAACACAGCCTTTGGAATGCATGCACTTGCCTGAAGTGAAGAGTTTCTATCCCCCTAACTAACCTGTCCCCTACTACAATGACATTCCTTTTTGCATTTGGATAGCTTCCTGCACCACTGTGCCATAGTCAGTTTGCTCATCCTCCCTGCATTCATGCTCTCGTCCACATGAGGTGCAAGGGCTTTGAATCTGTTGGGCAATTGCAAAGGCTGGACTTTCTAACCTGACTTTCTTCCCTTTCCCTGACCACTGAACAAATCGGAATACCTAAGGGTGTCACTGCCTCCTGGAACAAAATGTTCTGGTAACTTTACCCCTCTTCAGTGCATTGCACTGTCCAAATCACGGATTCCAGTGGATCAGCTCAGAGCTGAGGTTCCTCAAGCTGCAGACACTTACTGCAGATGTGGTTGCCGTAAATCAGACGGGTAGCCTCTGGTCCCCACCTGCTGCAACTGCAACACATCACCTGCCCATCTTTATTTCATTTTTATCTAACTGATTCGATTTCAAGTGGCTCTGGTGGAATGCAAACAGAGGATTATAAGCATTTTATTGCTGTGTAAGTGCCACTTGATGGCATTGTCAACATCACATTCTACAACTTGCCTGAAGATTGAGAGTAGACTGTTGGACCATTGATTGTCCACATTGCATTTGTCCTGCTTTTTGTCGGCAGGATATACTTGGGCAATTTCCCACATTGTCGAGCAGATGGCTGTGTTGTAAGTCGACTGGAACAATTTGGCTATGGGTGTCACTAATTTCAGAGTTAAAATCTTCAGTACTACAGCTGGGATGTTGTTAGTGTCCATTGCCTTTGCTGTTTCCAGTGAGTTCATCCCTTACTTGTGATCATGTGCAGTCAGTTGCCTCAGCTGAAGACTGGCATCTATGACATTGGTAACGTTGGAAGGAGACCAAGATGGATCATCGAGGTCATTGTTTCTCCTGCAGCTGTTGCCCTGATTTGAGATGTGGTGGTTGCCACGAGTACTCAATCAGTGTTAAATCTGCTGTGTGAGTGGCACGGATGCAGTTTTAAGGCTAAGAGACTGAAGCTCTACGCTGTCTTCTTAACAGTAGAAAATCAGAGGCTGCACATTATTCTTGACTGCAAGAGGGATTTGGGTGTAATATTAAAGAGATGTTTGTGCATTTGCCTAAATCCTTTGTCGACCGCACATGGAGATTTTGGTGGCGTGCTCGTCTACTTTATCTCCATTATCAAAGGTGGCAGTAGGCCTCACATAAAAGGTTTGCAACCATAGAATGATAGAAAAGTTACGGCGCAGTAAGAGGCCTGCGCCAGCCAAAGAAAAAAGAAACTAGCCGCTCATTTTAATCCCAATTTCCAGCTCCTGGTACATATCTTTGCAGGATACAACACTTCAGGTGCAGATCCAGGTACCTTTCAAATGAGTTGAGTATTTCAGCCTAAATCACCAACCAGGCCAAGACTTCCAGACGCCCATCACCCTCTGGGTGCAAAATATTTTCCTCATTTCCCCTCTAATCCTTTTACCAATCACTGTAAATCTGTGCCCTGTGGTAACCAGCATCTGATACAGTTCCATCACAACGTCTTTGCCTTGGACTTAAATACCTCATCCAATAAAGAAAAGCATTCCATATGGTGTCTAGACCACTGTACCCACTTGTACTGCCACCTTCCAGGATATGCGGCATGCACGCCAACGTTCCTCAGCCCCACCTCAAATGCATTACACACACTTATCCGGATTGAATTCAATTTTTCCACTCAACAAAACCATTGATATAATTCTGGAGATAACAGCTACCCTCTACACTTCCAACTACAGGGAAAATGTTTGTGTCATCAGCAAATGTCCCAATCATACCTCCCACATTTACGCCCAAACCATGAATATATGCAACAAGCAGCAAGGACTCCAACACTGAGCCCTGTCAATCACCACTGGAAACCATTTTCCATTTGCAAAAATATCTATCGACCATTACCTTTTGTTTCCTGTTGCTGAGCCAATTTTGGATCCAACTCACCACCTTCCCTGTGACCCATGTGATCTCACTTTCCTGACCAGTCTGCCATGTGGGACCTTGTCAAATGCCTCACTAAAATCCATGTGGACAATGTCTGCTCCACTACCCTCATCAATCCTGCTTGTTGGTTCCTCAAAAATTTCGATTAAGTTAGTAAGACATGATCTTCCCCTACACAACCATGCTGGCTATTCCTGATCAATCAATGCCCTTCTAAGTGACACTTTATCCTGCCTCTCAGAATTGATTCCAATAATTTGTCCACAACTGAAGTCAGGCTGACCAGCCTATCATTTTCTTGCCAATCCCTCACAACCTTTTTAAATAATGGTACAATGTTCAAAGACCTCCAACCATCTGGTACCTCACCTGTCTCTAGTGAGGATTGGAACATAATCCTCAGGGCATCCATTATTTCCTCCCTGGCTTCTTTTAACAACCCGAGATACAATCCATGTGGTCCTGGTTATATATCCACGTTCAAGGATGTCAGTTCCTCCATTACTTCCTCTCTCACTATACTTATTTTATCTAATATTTCACACTACTCCTCTTGAACTAGAATGTTTGCATCATCCCTCTCTTTAGTGAAGACTGAGACAAAGTACGCATTGAGAACCCTGCCCACATCCTCAGCATCAACGCACAGGTTACCATGTACATCTCTGATAGGCCCTACCCTTCCTTTAGTTATTCTTTTGCTCTTAATGTACTGGCAAATCTCCTTAGGGTTTTATATGATTTTACCTGCCAACATTTTTGCAAATCCTCGCTTTGCTTTCCTAATTTACATATTTACTTCACCCATGTACTTTCTATACTCCTCTAGACTTGCTTTTTGTGACTGCCATGAGCCTTCTTTTTTTGCTTCATCTTGACCTGTCTGCTTCTGTGTAACCTGGGGGCTCTAGATTTGTCAGTATCACCATTCTTTTTATGGGGACATGTCTCCACTGTGCCCATAGAATCTTGCTTTTGACAACATTTTCCCGTCTAATGACTCTACCCAGTCCACTTTCGCCAATTAACCTCTCAGCTTTGTAAAATTTGTCTCCCCCCAATTTAGAACTTTTATCCCTGCTTTCTATTTACCCTTTTCCATAATGGTGTTAAATCTAACTGTCTTATGGTCAGTATCTCCAAAATGGTCACCCACTGCTACTTCATCCACTTGCCCAGGTTCATTTGCTAAGACTAAATCTTGAATTGCGCCCCCTCTCGTTGGGCTTGTTATGTGCTGGCTAAGAAAGTTCTCTTGAATGCAGTTCAAGAATTTTGTGCCCTCTGTGCCCTTCACACTGTTTGCATCCCAATTCATATTAGGGTAGCTAAAGCATCCAAATATTGCCGTCCTATTGTTTTTGCACTTAGAAATTTGCCTACATATTTGCCCCATTCCACCATTTGGGGGCCTGAGTACACTCCTAGTAGTGTGCCTGCCCCTTTTTTATTTCTGAGCTCCACCCATAGGGCCTTATTTGATGCTTCATTTTGGATGTCATCCCTCCTTTCAGCTGTCATTGATTCTTGAATCGATAATGCTACACCCCCACCTTTTTTATCCCCCTCTCTACCCTGCCTGAAAACTCTATATCCAGGGATGGTAATCTGCAATTTTCGCCCCTCCGTATGCCAGGTTTCTGTTATGGCGATGATATCATGCTGCCATGTGTCTAACCAAAGTGCATTGGATATCATTGAAGGATCGTTGCTTGTTTAGAGCACGAGGAGAGGGAGTGTAGATTGGACCTGTGCTGAGGACTGTGAGGAGATCCATGTGAATGATCAGCAGCTTTAACTGTCCTGTGCAGGGTCCATGCAGGAAAGAGGTTTTCCTTGACTGTGGGTGTCACAATGACAGATCACGGTCTTCCACTTAAGCTAAAGTCCATCTGAGACTCAGACTTGTAGGGGTCTCTGTGACTGGATGGTCAGGGGCCTTGCACCTCAGCAAAGCATAGTGCAGGTGAGGCACTCAGTGAGAGGACTACAAAGTAACCCCTAAACTTGTTGGCATGATAAACATGTCAAAGGATATGCGATTATGATGTGTGAGTGGTGACTGGCGGGGTGGGGGGGGGCGCAGGAACATGAAAATTTCTCATCAATATGCATGGAGCAGCGATTTATAGGGGTCAAACGTTCTCATGTTGCTCCTCCCTGTCTGGTTATGGTTGAAAGAGCTCTCTGCTAGGTCGGCTCCCCTTTGAGAGCAGGTGTCAGGGTTAGCAAGAGCCGGCCTCAGGGAAGTCAAGATGGCGGCCATTGGCCTGACCACAGGTGTATCACAGGCGGTGCTCTTATCTACAAATGGGTGAAAGGCAATGCTGGAGGTGGCTTCGTAGATCCCGGGATCTATCTGCCAGCTTCTCCACAATGAGCTGCGGCCATAAGGGCTTGGAGGGAATCCAATGCTGGTGGCATTGAAGGTCACGCCCGCCTTGAACTTCTTTAATAATGGACCCATCTAGGGCTTCACTTGGGATCAATGCGTCAGCTTTCAGTCAGTGACACACAAGTGTATTCAGAATGCCCAATCAGGATAGTGCATCTCTGGAAAGTTTAGATTTGACATTCCTTCCAATCTGTCGTGTTCAGGACTTTGTCAGTGCATTGCTGAAATCACAATTCTACTTACAGGTGCCTGAGGTTGCAGGAGATGGTGCAGATCCTAATAAGCGCATTTGGCGCCAGGGTTCAGCATTTTATTATAGTTGAGCACATGCAAGGCTCAAACCAACAGCAGGGAAGATGTCACTACTGCAATTTAATTCTGCTCTCATAAATAAAGGTACATTTGCGAAACCTATGGTCAGTAAACAAGAAGGTGCTGGGGCCTTCCAGCCTCCAAAGGATAGAAAACCAAAAAGTTCAACAAATGTCCCGGAAGCTTACTCTGCCCAGAATCTGGTAACTATCAGATTGGTATGGGCCTGTCTACCACATCATATTCCAGCTATAGCCTCTGCATGTGGTTTGGCCACATCCTGGCCCTCCCATCCCCTTCATTGTCCTTCTCATGGGAGCAGACATCTTGCTTCCCCATGTCTCGCTCAGGCAACGCATCCCCATTTTGTATCACGAGGCTGTGCAGGGTGCAGCAGACAATGATGATCTGAGACATTCTCAGTATGGGAAAGCACTGCCTGAGCCATCCAAACATCTGAACCTCATCTTTAGGAGCTCAATCATCTGCTCAGTCAGGGACCTGGTGGGGGTATAGCCATCATTGTATCTCCTCAGCAGTACTCTGCGGGTGGTGAACTGGCATCATCAGCCATTTTTGCTTGGGGTATTCCTTGTCCCTGAGGATCCTGCCCGGCAATCACCGAGATAGTTCCTTTAATACCCTCCACTACCCTCGAGACCCTACAGAGAGACCAGTGCCTTGGTAACATAGAAAGACTAAACACATGAGCCCTTGTCAGGCATGACCATTCAGTTGGGGGTATGGAGTTTTGGAGTCATGAGTTGGCCACCACCCGTGCTCCTTGGAGGCTTCCACCTCTCTCTCTCCATTCATCCCTGCCTCTGACTGCAGCTGATGGCGAATGGACAGAATGAATGGAAGCTCCATACCTTGCTGGGATCTCGATGTGATGAGATGGGCATAAACCTGCTGACGTGTGGGCTTCACCATAGAGGGGAGAACACGACTGAGCATGGATGACATCCAGTTACCTCATAATTATTAGGGTGTGCCTTTAGTCGGCCATTTGCGCTGACCTTGAGCACCACCCACCAAAAAGACCTTGCTCCCACTTCGAGGCATCTTACTTACTGACTAACTGCGTGGTCAACGCCAGATTTGAAGAATGGTGTGTGTCACCTTCCAAACTTCATCCGCCAACTTCTACCCTTCCCCCTGCCACCCACCAACTTCCCCCCATCACATTAACCCACCCAATATCAGCTTTCCACTCCCCTCTGTCATGCTTGAACCTCCCTTCGTTCCACTGGGCATTATTCTGATCCACCTCCACATGCCCTCCCGACCCTGAGATCTGATGTGTACAGGCCCAACCTAAACAACCCCTCAAAACCTTTATTAACCAACCATGCAATAATATACACTTCCAACACCAGTTGTTCAGTGAGATCCGCTTGTCGGAGCCCATTCCCACGTGGTCAGTCTGCTGAATGACTTCTCCTGCACGACTTCCTGTGACTGATCACGTCACGCTTTCCTGGCTGTCCTTGTGGCTGTGGCTTTATATCCCTTTCTGACCCTGGTCCCTTGATATATAAGTTAATACCTTGATTCGGGTCATCCAATTGTGTTTCATGCTTTATCAATCCCTCCACCTGCATGTGGTCATTTCCTGCTCTCAGCAGGGGATATCTCCAGGTGTATGCCAGCTATGGATGTAATATCTGTATCTTGATAAGGCAGTAAGAAAGCTATTCACACATATCCAGAGAGGCCATTGTCTATGAAAGTTGCTGTAGATGGAGTGCCTGTTGGTGAGCCACCACCTCAATGACATGTCCTGAAATGTCTGTGTGTTTAGTTAAAACTGTCTTTATTTTTAAACAGTTGAAAAAGAGTTTCAGAAAGAGTAAACCTTGTTTGGATGGTAACGCAATATGTGAAAATCAGACAGTAAATCAGTAACCCAGCTTACATCGTGCTCAATATCAATCTCCATCGGAGTTAATGGAAACAGATATTGAGTGGAATGTGTTCCAAGCTGCTACTTCAGTGTTGTCCAAGTCACACAACCGTCCATGACAAATTTCAACCCCTCCCTCTGTGTCTCCATGTCACCTTGGAGCATCTGCTGTTGACTCTTGATTGCCTTCTGGATGAGAAAATCTGGATGGTGAACATGTCCCTCGTGTGCAAGTGCACGGGTATAGAAAGGAGCAGTTTCAGGTGCAGTGTTTGCACCAATGAGCACGTCAAATAGGACTCTGGAGGAGTAATTTCTGCATTTCTGGGCACCACACTTTGGGAAGGATGTCAAGACATTGGAGAGGGTACAGGGGGTACTTACCAGCACAATAGCACTGATGAGGGACTTCAGTTTACAGGGTAGTTGGATAAGCTGGTAATGCTCTCCCGAGAACAGAGAAGTTTAAAGGGAGATTTAATCCAGGAATATGAATTATGGGGGCTTTATTGAGCAGATCAGGAGAATCTGTTTACTCTGGTAAGTGTGTCTGTAACTAAAGGCTAAGATTTAAAATAATCACCAAAAGAATTAGAGGGGTAATGAGCAAAAATGAAATCTCACAGACTATGTTCATGATCTGCAATTCATTATCTGAAAATGTGGATTTCATAGGAACTTTCAAAAATGAATTGAAGATGTTCTCAAATGGACTAATATGCAGGGATCCGGGCAAAAAGCTGGACTAGAAGATTAAATTGGACAGCCTGCACAAGTACGATGGGCTGAATGGCCTCCTTCTGCACCATAAGATTCCATTATCTAGTCCAACTCATAATTGGGCTGGGATGTTTTTAAGGGACTAGGGCAGTCCCGAAAACAGGCGTTAGGCGCCATCCATCTGCTAATGTTGGTGCTGTTTTGGACTCTGTCCAAAAAGTGGGATGTCCTGAGACTCAAGCCCTGAGCCTTGGGTTTCCTGGACATGGATGTGGGCGACAGTGAAAAGCTGAGCACATTTATTTTCCTGTTTACAATTTGGAGATGGGGGAGGCAGCAGTGTTTTTCTCAGCTCCTCAATGCTCCTGTCCACACTGTATGACACAATGCCCATCCCCCTCCCACTGCTGCCTGGCCCCTTCACACTCTACGCTCACCTACCCACTGTCTCCCCAATATCACCCACCCAAATCTGCACTTGCTCCTCCCGCATCTCTGCTCTCTCCCCTCCCCCACTCTCTATACTCACCACCCACTCCCTCTACCCTCCCCCCCAGTCCTCCCTTCCTCGATTTCTTGCTCCCATGTGCCCTCTGCCTCCCCCCCTGCAGATTTTCCTCACAACCCTCCTTCCTCACCTGCTTTCTCTCTCATCTCACTTTCCTGGTCCCCTGCTCCCCTCCACCTCCCGTCCCGTGGCCTTTGTTCTTTCTCTCCGTCCATTCCTACACATACTCCACTCCCCATCCATCCCCTCTCTCACTCACTTCCCTCCAGTCAGTCTTCCCTCCCCATTCCGCACATCTTCCCTCATCTTGGTCCCATACTCTCCCTGTCCTCCCTGTCCCGCACACTGTCCCTCGCAACCCCCCCTCTTTACCCTCCAGCTTTCTTTCTCCCCTCCCTCTCCCTTGCTCTCTCTCCGCTCCACCTCCCAACCTCTCTCCACTCCCCCTTCCACCATCTCAGCCCTCCCCTTCCACCATTGTCACTGTCCCCTTCAGCTAACTCTGGCTCCACTCTGTCCACTCATTGACCACACCCCCACCCCTCCCAATCTCTCACTCCTTCATCACCCTTTCTCCCTCCCCTCCCCCTCCCTCTCCCCTCTCTCTATTCACACGTTTTTTCTCTCTCTCTCTCCCAATCCCGCTCCTGTGTTTGGGTTGCTGAGCTGTAACTAGTGGAGTGACACAGGGATGAGCGCTGGGAACTCAACTATTTACGATCTATATCAATGACTTGGATGAAGGGACCGAATGTCTGGTAGTTAAATTTGTTCATGACACAAAGATATTAGGAATTTAACTTGTTAAGAGCACATGAAGAGTCTACAAAAGGATTTAGATAGATTAATTGTTAGTTAATTTATCGGGTAGATTATAATGTCCAAATTCATGAACTTGTCCACTTGGCAGGAAGAATATCAAGGCAACGTATTATTTTAATAGAGAGGATGATTAAAACTATATTGTTGGAGTTCTGACTGTGTATTTTTGGTGTGGAGCGATTGTAAGTTCACACCTGTGGGAATAACCTTTGTGTTGTCTGGAGATTGTAACATTTAAGGTTCAGAATGTACCAAGGGTTGATACATTCAGATCCTGTCTCAGGGCAAGGGGGGCTGAACCCTGCTGGGAGATCACAGGTTAACAGGTGAATTCAAAGGTCAGTGAACAACCATTTGTGTTCATTTGTATTGAGTTAAAAGAGTTGGGAGCAGCAGCTGGTGCAGCAGCTCAGCTGAGGTGCTGGGACCGTCCCTGTGTTGAGATGCTGGAGTGGAACTGCTGTCAGCAGGTTATAATTTGCCTTACAAACTACCAGGAGACTCAGGTACAGGCCACGATCTTTCATTAGTGATTCAAGCGTACGTAGGGAGAGACAGCGTGGGGCAGTCTTGACCGAGCTGTGCAGATTACAGCGAAATCTTTTTATACACAATTAGTCACAGACTCATAATCTAATCTTGTCAATTCACAATCATATGCTTAAAGAGGCCTTCGGCTTTTGTCACTTATTTCCCGTGTGTACAGACACGCGACATTGTTCTCATCCTCGTAAGACCACCATCTCCTGCTGACTGTGCAGGAGTCTGTGCCTCCAGACTACAACAGCCACTCACTCCCTGGCCTTGTTCTTTGTTCTACTGCCTTGCCCATCATCTCCTTTCTTATTCTGTCTGAAACACATCTGCTATTCTCCCGTTCTGCTTTTCTGCTTATATTTTATTGTTACTAACAGGCAATTCTAACTAAAATTGTTTAACCCTTTCAAGATACTGGAGTAGAACTGCTCTTGGCAGGAGTAGATCGTCCAGCCCTTCCAGCCCACTCTGGCATTCAATGAAATCATGGCCTATTCTCTACTTCAATATCATTTTCCTGCACTATCCCCTTATCCATTGATGTTTTTAATATGTAGAAAACTATCCATCTCAGTCTTGCGCATACTCAGTAACTGAGCCTCCACAACCGTCTGGGACAGAAACTTACAAAGATTCATCACCCTCTGAGTGAAGAAATTCCTCCTCATCTTGGTCTTAAATGACCTGCCCCTTAATCTGAAACTGTGTCCCCTAGTTCTCGACTGCCCCACCACCGCAACCAGGGAAACACCCTTCCTGCATTTATCCTGTCAAGTCCTGTCAGAATTTTGTATGTTTGAATGAGATCACCTTTCATTTTTCTAAACTCCAGAGAGCAAAGGACCCGTCTATTTCATCTTTGCTCACAGGACTGAAAGGTCCGAGGAATACTCTGGTACAAAATTTCAACACTCGGAGTCCAGATGCAATATTCAAGTGGTTCCTTTATTACACATGTGGGCAGCTAACGCTGGGCAATCCAGGCGCTTCTCCACCGAGGTTCAAATGAGCACAGTTAATATATATTTTTTTACTACCAGTTACAACTTAATGGTGCTAGTTAGATAAAGGCCACAGCACAATAATCTGATCATTGTGTTCTTGTACAGTAATTGCAGAGACTGGGCATTATCCTTTTGGGAGACAACAAAGAATATGCGTTTGTTCTAGACAAAAGGTTTACGGGGGCTGACTGGGTGTGTTTCGGGGCTATCAAATGGTGTTAAATGGCCTTCCCCATCTCTTGATCGAGTCATCCTGAGTCCCTGCCCATGTGTGTCTCCCATTTCCTAATAGCAAATTTACAGCTGAGCCCTTTGTGCAAGTTTTTATTTTTCATGTAAGGCTGTGATTGTCTGTGTATGCTTTGGCAACCGAGTTGCTGGTCCTAGCTGGCACTTTAAAATAAATCCAAATTTTCTGCATCTTCAGGACAATCCCTCCATTCCAGGAATTTATTTGTGAACCTTCATTACACTCAGTCTATGGCAAATATACCTTTCCTCATGTTCGGAGACCAAAGCTGCACATATTAGTCCAGATGCCGTCTCACCAAGGCGATATATAATTGTAGTAAGACACCTTTACTCCTGTAACCAAATCATCTTGCAATAAAAGCCAACATAGCATTTGCCTTCTAAATTCCTTGCTGTACCGGCTTTCAGTGACTCATGAACATGGACACATAAGTCCCTTTTATGCTTAACATTTCCCAGCCTCTCTCCATTTAAGAAATACCCTACATTTTGGTTTTTCCCACAAAAGTGGATATCCTCACATTTCTCCACCTTGAATTCCATCTGCCACATTTTTGCCCACTCACTGAGCCTCTCCAAATCTCCTTCAATCATCTCTGCATCCTGCTCACAACTGACACTTCCATCTGCAAACTTGGAAATATTACATTTGATCCCAACATTCAAATCATTGATATGGATTGTGAATGTCTGGGGCCCAAGCACCTATCCTTGCGATACCCCACTAGTCACAGCCTGATCACCTGAAAATGACCCATTTATTCCTACTCTTTGTTTTCTGCCCATAAACCAGTTCTCAATCCATGCCAGTACATTCCACCAAATTGCATTTGCTCTGATTTTGTTTGCACACCTCTGTTGTGGGACCTTATCAAAAGCTTTCTGAAAATCTGAATAAACGACATCCTCCAGTTACCCTTTCCCTATTCTCCTAGTTACATCCTCCAAAAACTCCAACAGGGGTTTGTTAAACGTGATTCCCCTTTCATCAAGTCCATGTTGATTCTGCCCAAGCTTCCCATTATTTCTAAGCGTCCCGTTATCACATCCTTTATTTTAGGCTCTTGCATTGCCCCTACGACTGATGTTAGGCTAACAGGTCTGTAATTCCCTGTTTTCTCTCTTCCTTCTTTCTTAAATAGTGGGGTTACATTTCCCACCTTCCAATCTGCAGGAACAATTCCAAAGTGACTCAAATTTTGAAAGATGACCACCAATGCACCGACTTTCTCTACAGCCACCTCATTCAACATTCTGGGATGTAGATCATCAGGTCCAGGGGATTTATCTCCTTTAGGTCCCATTAATTTCTCTTGTACTCTTTTTTTACCTAATAATATTGTGTTGCAGTTCCTTGTTGATATTTGTCCTTTGATCCTCCATTATTCTGGGGGGTTTTTAATGGTGATAATTGACATTTTTGCAGATTATGAGCAAGTTCATGTGATTTGCCTTACTCGTGTCTGTCATTAACCATATGGTTTGTGGTGTGTTCGACCGCAGTTTTCCTGTTAATTAATGTTTACCTCATGTTAATTCTTTATGTTAGAATATAAGAGGTAATATTATCTGTTTGCATTGTTGACTCTTGGTTAGTAAAATTCTTCTGTTTGTTTC
Source organism: Cetorhinus maximus (assembly GCF_964194155.1). Classification (NCBI taxonomy): domain Eukaryota; kingdom Metazoa; phylum Chordata; class Chondrichthyes; order Lamniformes; family Cetorhinidae; genus Cetorhinus; species Cetorhinus maximus. Next base: position 19,148,579 of record NC_135899.1, on the reverse strand, counting down.
AAAACATGGAATCTTATGGATTTATCCTCTTAGCAAGCAACTGGGATTTCAAATTTGGTCGACTAACATAAAAAAGTTAATGGTCACTAAGCAGATCATAACCAAATTTGAGGGTCTTGCCTGGGACTGTAACAAATTTGGGGTCTGGCCTTGCAATGTACCAAGGGAGACAGCAGAACTCTACAGTAGAGTGGGATCTGGACAATCTGGTACATGAATCACTAAATTACTTTGCAGGTACAGCAAGTGATTAGGAAGGTAAATGGAATGTTCATGTTTATTGCAAGAGGAATCGAGTACTAAACTATGCAATTGTTGCTACAGCTGTACAGGGTCTTAGTGAGACTGCATCTGAAGTCTGTGTACCATTTTGATCTCCTTACTTAAGAAATGAGATAGTTACATAAGACGCAGTTCAGAGAAGATTCGCTCGACTGATTCTTGGGATGAATGGATTATCTTATGATAAAAGGTAGAACAGGTTTGGCCTTTACTCATTGGAGTTTAGAAGGATGAGAGGTGATCTTACTGAATCGTGTAAGACGCTGAGGGGATTTGACAAGGTGGATGCCGAGAGGACATTTACCTTGGAGAGGCATCTGGAAATAGGGGACAGTTTTAAAATTAGGAGTCTCCCATTTAAGACTGAGATGAGGAGAATTTGTTTTCTGTCAGAGGGTGGTTAGTGTTTGGAATTCTCTTCCCCAGCGAGCAGTGGAGGCTGGGTCATTGAATATATCCAATCAGATCAGCCATTATCTCCTCCCCTTCTCTCTTTTTCACTCTGCCCGATTTGCGTTCACCCTCCAGTTCTTGCTCGCTCTCTCTCTCACGCCTTTAAGCTCTCCCTGCTCCCCTGCACTCTCTACCCCTCCATCTCGTTCTCCCTCTCACACCATCACACTCTCCCTGCCCCCCTGCACTCTCTACCCCTTCATCTCACTTTCACCCTCGCACTCTCCCTGACCCCCTGCACTCTCTACCCCTCCATCTCGTTCTCCCTCTCACACCATCACACTCTCACTGCCCCCCTGAACTCTCTACCCCTTCATCTCACTTTCACCCTCGCACTCTCCCTGCCCCCCTGCACTCTCTACCCCTTCATCTCACTTTCACCCTCGCACTCTCCCTGCCCCCCTGCACTCTCTACCCCTCCATCTCACTCTCACATCCCCACACACTTCCTGCCACCCCCCCTGCTCTCTTTACTCCACCCTCTCTTTCTTACCCACTCTCCCAATCTCTGTCATGCTGGTCTCTCTCTCTCTCTCTCTCCGGCTCCCATGTTCTCAAACCCTCCTGCTCTCACTCTCTCCCACCTCTTCCTCTCCATCAGTCCACCCACACTCTCCCTCTCCACGTTCCTGCTCCCTCCTCTGCTGCCATTTTCTCTCCTCAACTTCACATTCCCCCCCCCTCCATCTCTTTCCAGCTCCCTCTCCCTCCCTCTCTCTCTCTCTCTCTCCCTCCCTCTCCCTCTCTCCCTCTCCCTCTCTCTCTCTCCCTCTCTCTCTCTCTCTCTCTCCCTTCCTCACACTCTCTCCCCCTCCCCAGCCCCTCTCTCTAAATCACTGACTGTGTTATTTTAACTTTCCCCCAGCTCCAGCCTCTCTGACTCTGGATCTGAACACAGCGAATCCCCGGCTCATCCTGTCTGAGGACCGGACCAGTGTGAGACTCGGAGACAAACGGCAGCGGCTCCCTGACACCCCGGAGAGGTTTGATCCCTGGGTCTGTGTCCTGGGATCAGAGGGATTCACATCAGGGAGACATTACTGGGAGGTGGAGGTGGGGGAGAAGACTCGGTGGGGGCTCGGAGTGGCCCGAGAGTCTGTGGACAGGAAAGGGGGAATCTCCCTGATCCTCGAGTCCGGATTGTGGGTTGTGGGGCTGGTTCCCGGATTTGGTTATTTAGCCGCCACCTCCCCCTCTGAAACCCCCCTCACCCCGAGTGTGAATCCCCGGAAGATCGGGGTTTTCCTGGACTATGAGGGTGGACAGGTGTCATTTTACAATGCGGACAACATGTCCCATCTCCACACTTTCACCCACACTTTCACTGGGAGAATCTTTCCCATCTTCCACCCGGGACCGAATGACGGCGGGAAAAACTCGGCCCCGCTGAGAATCTGCGGGATTCAAGGTCACTAACAGATCCATCCCATAATTTCACACCGTCTCCCTGCCTCCTGCCAGCTGTAAACTGATGGGTGTGGGTCTCAGTCACAGGTGGAGAGAGAAGCCAGGTTAACATTCCGGGTATAAACCCTGTATGGGAACTGGGAACTGAAAGATCAGCGAGGACCTCTGTAGGGCTGGGGGAAAGAAGGAGGGGGAGAGAAGAAACAAATAGAAGCTCAATTGTAGAGAGGAACTTACAGGGTAGAATGAGCTGTGAACTGCAGGAACCCGGTGACCTTCCTGCCTGTAATGTTGCTCCACAGGCGGAAGGTGGTGGGACATCAGCTTGTTTGAGATGAATCAGTTTAGTGATTCTCAAACTGGGGTCCGGGGAGTCTTTCCCGGGGGGTCCAGGAAATAATTTCTCCAGAGGGTGGGAGAGAGAGAGAAAAGCACAAGAGGGGGAGGAAGTGAAGTGGGGGAAATGACAAGCTCCCCGCTTTGTATAAATTCCCAGGAGTTAGTGTTATCCCTGCATGAGCAGCTGTCAAGATTTCCACCCCCAAACCTCCCGAATTCTCTCCCTTCTTCACGGTGATGGACATTTCGGCTGTCATGGTTTTCAGCGGTGAGTCTGATATTTCCTTTCGGTAGGAGGGGAGGTGGAAGACCAGCTGCTGCTGTGATACTCGTCTGTCTTCAATTTGGGCTCAGGCAGTGAGCAAGTGCCGTTATCATGCTGCCTGGCCTGCTGAGTATTTCCATTATTTTCTGTTTATATTAATCTCTAATTGGTTTGTTTCTTGTAATCGCGATAAAACTGTCATCTTGACTTTCTTCAAACTCTCACCATGTTTCAATAACACTGAGTAACTGGACTGGGTTGGTACACGCCTGTAAATATTTCCCAGACTGTCATATCCAAGTGGGTACTCTGTAATAAAATTGGAGGGGTGTTTCCGGTTTCGTTTACGTTAAAATGTGAACGTGCTTCGAGACTGTTTGAGCATGTAAATGATGTGACACTGTTGTGAATACTGATGTGATAGTCTGTCTGTATTGAACGTGATGTGTGAACTGATCGGGTATGTATGCCATTAACAGGCAGTGTTAACCATGTGAAAAGTAGTTCAGTTGCTGCATTAGAATGTTTGTCATGGGCTTTCTCTTGTACTGAAGCTCCTCCGAGTGCAACATGATCATTTGAATATCATTGCAATTTCTGTGATGGTCATTTTGAAATGTTCTTTTAGATATTTTAGGAATAAAGTATATTTTGCAAAAAAAATGTGGAGTCACAGTTATCATTTATCTCTGGTTTGTCTGCTCTGTCTCATCACTTTCCTGTCAGTGAAATAGTCCTTAAATCACTATTATGTAGTTACCTATTTTATTAAAAATATGTAACTCTGTACATGTAACCTGTTCATATTATCATTTTTATATAGCATTATAATTTACATTGAGAGTCCATGATTACATTTGTAAATTGGTTCTTTAACGAAAAGAATCTGAAAACGAGTGGAATAGAAGCCGTTTTCTCAAAAAGGACACAGTTCATCATTAAATCTAAGAAACAGAAACTAAACATGCTATTTGTTTTATTTACAAATTGCTCCAGAGTCTGGGTCCTTACAGCCCCCATTCCAAATTTACCTGGATGATTTTAAGAGCTTCTGGATGGAGTAAATGGAGTGACAGATGCCTGTAAATTGTCCTGAAGTTTACTCTGGTACTTCAGCCATCACTCCCGCGGATAGGGACCTGAGATGGGCAGTGGAAATGCCAGCCTGCTTCAGGTAGGAAGCAATGCAAAATCGTAAAATCACAATGCACTGACTGTGGTCAATCAGCCCCCTCTGTCTGGAGAGGCACCTTGATAGAGCTATTCAACTGGTCCCAGTCCAGTTCCTTTTCCCCCACTGCCAATCCCTTTTTGAAAGTTAGTTTTGAATATTGTTTCCACCACACTGGCAGGCAGTACATTCCAGATAATAATGGGCTGCGGGAAAATCCGTATTCATCTCACTCTGGATTTTTTTTAAACAATACCTTACACCTGTATCCTTTGGTTGCTGAACCCTCTGCCACTGGAAACAGTTTCTCCCTATTTTCTCCAAACCTTTCATGATTTTGTACTTCTCTATTAAATTTTCCATTAAACTTCCCTGCAGAAGCACTGGTCATAATCTTCCAATCCCCTTAGGTACAGGAGAGGAGCCAGAGGACTGGAGAATTGTAAATGTTTCATCCTTGTTCAGAAACGGTCTAAGAATAAATCCAGCAGCTCCAGGTAAGACAGTTTAACCTCTGTGCTGGGAAAGCTTTTAGAAGTGATAACCTTGGGCACAGTTAAAAAACACGTAGACAATTGTGTGGAGTACTTAAGGAAAGCCAGCCCGGATTTTTCAAAAGAAATGTGTCCAACCAACTTGATTGAGTTTTCTAATGTGGTAACAGGTAGGATTGATAGGGTAATATGGCTAATGTGGTATTTATAGAATTCCAAAAAGGCATTTGAAAAAAGTCATATAATAGGCTAACATGAAAATTTGAAGCCCACGGGATGAAATGGGCAGTGACAGTATGAATATGAATTTGCCTCAGCAGCAGAAACAGGTATGGTGAATGGTTATTTTTCAGACTGGAGTAGTTTTACAGTGTTGTTCCCAAGAGGTCGGTGTTATGACATGGCAGATGATATGTGCTGGGCGGACCACATCCCCGCGGGAAATTTGGTCGCTCTATCACAATGGTTTTACAATTTGTATTTATTATGAGAAGATGTGTGCACTAAATTCAGAAATAATGAGTCCACTAAGACTTTAGAGATCTTAAAAATTAAGTTAGAGTACTTATGAACAAAAAAAAAGATTTCAAACACATAATTCAGACTATAAATTACTTACTCCTATACCAACACCTAACATTCCTAATATTAACCTGATTCCCAGCTACATATCCCCTATTAAGGCAACAGAACAAAATAGATTTTAGAATTTAAAAAAAACCAGCAAGTTAACACAGTACCCACTTGACAGTGGAATTCCAAATGGCCTCCCCAACATCAGTTACTTTACATAGCAGACTTATGGACAAATGGCTGGTGGATTCTTGAAGACAGGAATGTGAGCGGGGAGTAGGATGTTAAGAGGCCTCAAGGCAATTTAGACGAGTTGAGTGAGTGGGAGAATACATGTCAGATGTAGTATAACGTGGATAAGTGTGAAGTTATTCACTTCCCAAGGAAAAACAGAATATTATTTAAATCATGTCAGATTGGGAATTGTTGATGTACAAAGGGATCTGGGTGTCCTTGCATACCAATCACTGAAAGCAAGCATGCAAGTGCAGCAAGCAGTTGCAAGAGGACTTGAGTACAGGGGTAAGTATGTCTTCCTGCAGCTATACAGGTCCTTGGTGAGACCACACCTGGAGTATTGTGTGCAGTTTTGATCTCCTGAGCGGAGAAAGAAAACTTGCCATACAGGCAGTGCAGCGAAGGTTCACCAGACTGATTCCTGGGATTGTCGTATGAAAAGACATTGGGTCGAGTGGGCCTGTATTCACACGAGTTTAGAAGAATGAGAGGGGATCTCATTGAAACATGTAAAATTCTGACTGGGCTGTACAGGCTGGATACAGGGATGATGTTTCCTCTGGCTGCGGGGTCTAGAACAAGGGGTCTCAATCTTAGGATACAGAGTAGGCCTCCAGTACTGAAAGGAGGAGAATCCTCTTCACTCAGAGGGTGGTTAATTCTCTGCCACCGAGGGCTGTGAAGGCCAATTCACTGAATATGTTGAAGAAGGAATTAGGTAGATATCTGGACACTAAAGTTGTCAAAGGGGCTGGGGAGAGATCGAGACTATGGCGCTGAGATGGAGGATCAGGCATGATCATATTGAATGGTGGAGGAGGCTCGAAGGGCGAATGAGCTACTCCTGCTTCTATTTTTCTATGTTTTTCCACTCCTGTTAGATCTTACATGGCCCTCTCCTCACATAGCTTTTCATTCTCCTTTAATTTTCCCTTTAATATGTAAATTCAACTGTTTGATATGACTCTGAAACATCAAACTCTGAAAAGGAAGGTAAAAAATAAAATATTTTTCAGGCACATAAATAAAAATAGGAAGGCTGGGATGGAAATAGGACCATTAAGGGATAGATAGGATAATGCCACAGATAAGGATAGAGATAGGGCAGAAATATTAAATGATTACTCGACCCCTCTGGCTGTACGGCTCACAATGAATGTATGTAGTTAATACTAAATGTATCATTATTGTATTGAAGCACCTCAGAGTGCAACATGATGTAGGTTGATAACTCCAATACCATTGCACTGTCTGACTGTCATGTACAGATTGAAATGATTGTAATATTCATTAATTGTATTGATGCACCTCATGATCCCTGTTTAAAAGTTTAATCTGATTGCACCTTTTGTGATGGCAATTTAGAAATGTTTTGTAATGTCCTTTTAGATATTTTATGAATAAAGTATATTTTTCTAAATAAATTAATTGATTACTTAATTACAGTGTTTAACAGGGAGCTAGAACAGGTAGATATGATATTGAATGATGATCTAACTTTTCAGGTAAGTGCAATTAAAATAAGAGAAAAGGGATCGAATCAAACTCAAAGAGGATAAAGCCCTGGCCCAGAAGTTTCACACCCACACATTTAAAATAAATCTAGGGAATAGATAGCAGAGGTATTACTGCAGATTTGAAATATGTTTTTGAGGAAAAGGTGTAGTGCTAGAGGACTGGCAGATAGCAAATGTAATTCATGTTCTTAAAAAGGCAGAACAGAATGTACCCAGGGAATAGTAGATCAGTCAACTAATGTTGGTGCTAGAAGAAATAATGCAATCCCTACTAGAGAGAGGAAGAACTTCTAACAAAAAGAAACAAATCATTAGCATGGATTTCAAAAAGGAAAATCTCTCTTGACCAAAGTTATGATTTTTTTGGAAGAGGTAACAGCGACAGTAGACAATGGTAATGTAGTAGATGCAAGTTACCTGGATTTTCAAAAGGCCTTTGACAATGCCTCTTACAATAGGCTACTGAATAAAGTCAGAGAATATGGAGTCAGCGGAGAAGGGAAGAATGGATTGCTAGCAGGTAGAAAGCAGAGGGTAGTTATTCAGAGTGGCAGAAAGTGGGAAATAGTATTTGACAAGGTTCAGTACTGGGCCCACTGTTGTTGATAATTTGCATTAATGGTTTGAACTTCAGAATCAGAAACACAATTTATAAATGGATGACATGTGTCTATATATGTGCATGTGTGCTTGCGTGTGTGTGTGTGTGTGTGCGTGTGTGTGTGTGTGTGAGAGAGAGAGAGAGAAACAGTCAGTCAGTCAATACTGGGGAGGGAAAGGCTGAAGAGAAACAAACCAAGCAGGAGGGCTTCTTTTTGAAGGGATCAAATTGAAAATTAGGGAAGTTAAGCTAAATTTATTTCAAACATTGGTTAGATCATACTTACAGTACTGCACGTGGCTCTGGTCAATTTATTATTAAAAAGGATAGAGGAACTGGGGAGGGTGCAGAGAGGATTTAAAAAATTCTTCCATTTCCACAAACTCCAGCATGATGCCATCCCCCAAACGCATCCTCACTCCATCTCCCACCCCTGTCGGCATTCCATAGGGACTGTTCCCTCTGGGACACCTTGGTCCAGTCCTCCATCATTCCCAACACCTCAGCCCCCTCCCATGGCACCTTCGCATACAATCACAGAAGGTGCAATGCCTGTCCCTTTAGTCCCCCCTACTCCTCACGGTCCAAGGGCCCAAATACTCCTTTCAAGTGAAGAAGTGCTTCACTTGCACTCCCTCAATTTGGTCTACTGCATTTGCTGCTCCCAATGATGTCACATCTACATTGGAGATACCAAACTTAGACTGGGTGATCGCTTTGCAGAACACCTTCGGTCTGTCTGCAGGCATGACCCAGACTGAGGTAAACGTCAATTCCTGTTCGACAGGTACTAGAAACTGTAATACTATTGTTTTCAAAATATAAACTTTATTCATAAAGTTAAGGTAAATTACACGACAGTTCCAATTTGACATCACATAAAGTGCAACACAGTTCTATTATGTTTAATGCCTGGCTATGACATTCTGAGGCAATTCAGTATGCTCACAAACAGTTTGCAAATAGATTTACAATTCTCATTTCATATCAAACATTCCCTGGTACGTTGTCTGGGGAAAAGAAAATTAAATGATAAAACAGAAAATAATTGAGGGGAAAATGCACAAATATTGAAGAAAACCAGATACTGAGTTGCTGCACTAAGGCTCACTCACCTGTACATTATCTTACACAGTGCTCTCTCCCCCTCATTCACTGTGTGAACCACCTAGGGACACCGGGGAGCCTTGCTCGCCTGTACAGGTACATTATCTTGCACTCAATGTCGGTGATTTTACAATGATATAAAGGCATCAATTGCACATAAGTAATTGTGTAAACATGCTGTGGGTTCATTTACTGAGATGAGGAACATGGGAACAGATATACATGGATAGAAAGCTTGAAGGCATCAGCAGCAGAACTGACTGTTGTGTGCTCTGCTCAATATCAAAAGTGAAACTAAAGCTAGGTAGCATGACACATTTCCCTTCTAGTGATGATAGGCAGCTATCTCTTAAAGGCATATTACAGCATTCCTCCTTTTTAAAGATACTTTAACCCCTTCCAAAGAAGTGTAACTAATTACAATACATGTTCATGTTTAGTTACCATTACATCAGCGTATCGAACAGATGAATCTATGAGTCCCTGAAGGGTAAAGGCAATCTGCTGGTACACCCAGATCCTATGATGGTAACTTTATCTGGAGGTGTATTTAATTGCTCACAGTGACCTGCCCGATTCTGAGACTTGGATAATGTTTCTGGTTTCATTAGGGATCTTGTCCTAAAGTCAATAGGAATGTCCAGTGGTTGAGGAGCTGGAATAGATCTGATTTCTCCTCAGTTACGTCTCACCATTGTGCCTTTTTGTGTCATTACTTCATAGGACCCTGGTTCTGAACCAATCTTTGATGCCTCGGCTGGTTGCCACGTACCCTTCTGTGGGCCCCTGGACGTGAACTTGTCCCAACTGTAAACTTGGCAGCTCTGTACCCACATTTTTATCAAGACATTGGCCGTCTTCTCGTGCAGTTTTAAAACTTGCTCTCTAGTCTTTGAGACAGTAGAATGGGTAAGAGTCCGTAAATTGGTATGCATTGGTCGACCTAACAAGATCTGTGCCAGTTACAGAATAATTCCACTTAAAGGTATCACTCTTGGATGTAACATTGCAATGGGTAGATCTTGCTTGGTCTGTCTACATTTGAGAATTAGGGATTTCACTGTGCAAATCATTCATTCATCTGGGCCATTAGATCAAGCTAATATCAGGTCATAAAGATTCCAGTTTGATCGGCTGCCTGCCTTTAGAAATGACTTACCGGGAGGTGCCTGACTTGTCCCAATATGGCCAAAATGATCTTATGTGCTCGTGGAGATACTGAATTGAATCAGGCCATCCGTTTTCCACAGTTTCTGTAGTGTCACCTTTCACCATTTCTTCTTGTAGCTGCTAGCATTTGTTTTGCACAAAATGTTCTGGATCAATTGACAGACTTGCATTCTCCTGCAAGCGTAATGTTGCAGCTCACTTTTAATTGACAATTATGTCTAAAGATCCTGGATATTTCGCTTTTAGTTCATGATCTGAGGTGACAGGCGTCGTTTATGAGTTTGATCTGCCTTGTGAGGTCTGATTGATTCCATGGATTGTTGCTCGTGTGAGGTCATGGCATGCTGATACACCTAGAGACTCTGGGCTAGAGTCTCCATGATGTAGAACATCTGTGTCACCAGGAGGATTGACTGTACTTACAGTCCAGGAGTATGATCCTGCACATGGAATTTGTGAGCTGTTGTATGCTGAGTGTTTCACAGCAGTGGGTTTTGCCATGTCTGCAGATATGTGTCTTTTAGAATTAGTAGGAGTAGCATGTTGGCACTTGCCCCTGTGTCAATGTTGACCAATAATGAATCCTTACCAACTTTCTTAGGGCAGCTAATTCGAATCTTGGCAAACACTTCAGATGGTGAGATGGCATCAATGCTTTCCATAAGATTGACGGTGTGAAATAGGTGCTCTTCACACTCCATCTCATTGTGCACATCGTCATTTTCTTGTTTGTCAATTGCTTCGTGTATATGTTTCTGGCGGGATACCAGCTGGCCATCCTCATTGCTGAAAACTACCTGTTGCAAGCGGGTTGTTTGGATCAGCACACGGCTCTTTGTAGCTGCATCAGCCTTTGCTCAAGTGCACAGCCTCTGCCAAAGGCCCTTTCTGCCACATGCCTTACAGAATCGATGAAAAGCTGGGAATTTCCTTGGTGCATGCAAAAGGCCACACCCTCCACATGTCCTGCTAGGTTTGGGTTTCCTAGTGAGTGCTTCAACAACTGGGTTGTACCTTGGACCTGTAAGTTTAATCAAACTGTGAGGATCGCTTTGTACCTACAACCATCCTCTTCAGCCGCTCTTGAATGCTACACCTTTTCAGTTTGTCTAACAGATCTTCCTGGAATCCTTCCATGGGAGTGGATGTGATCACCAACTCAGCAATTCTGCCTGCTAGCTCTGCATTTGAAAAATCACAGAACGTCCCCTTTTCTCTGCACCTGCTGATGAAGTGGTCTACGGATTCTGTAAAAAAAACCAAAAATAGCTGGAAAAACTTAGCAGGTCGGACAGCATCTGCGAAGATGAATATGGTTGTAGTGTCGAGTCCGTATGACTCTTCATCAGAACTAAAGAAAAATAGAAATGAGGTGAAATATAAGCTGGTTGATGGGGCTGGGATAGGTGAAGCTGGATAGAGGGCCAGTGACAGGTGGAGGCAAAGAAGAGATTGCCAAACATGTCATAGACAAAGGGACAAAGGATTTTTATGGTAATGATATTATCTAAGGAATGTGCTAATGGTGGCATTAAGGGTAGAAAGCAAGACGAAGAAGTGACAAATGGCCCGAGTGGGTGTGGGGTGAGGGGAAGGGATCGAAATAGGCTAAAAACTGGAGATAAAACAATGGATGGAATAAATTTAACATTAATAGAAATTGGTGGGAAAAGGAAAATATATTTTAAAAATATATATTTTAAAAATGACAAATTATTAGAAAAAAGGGGGATCGGAAAGGTGCTAAGGATGGGGGAGAGAGGTCATGCGCTAAAGTTGTTGAACTCAATGTTAAGCCCGGAAGGTTGATAAGTGCCTAATCGGAAGATGAGGTGCTGTTCCTCCAGTTTGCGTTGAGCTTCACTGGAACATTGCAGCAGGCCAGGGACGGATATTTGGGCATGGAGGGTGTTGTCGAAATGACATGAACTCTAATTGATGAAGACAGAAGTTGAACCTGATTCTGCACCAGTCGCCCAATATCTTTTGGGGATCCTTTAGCTCTTCTGCTGTTGATCCTGACGTGTTCAGCCTGTGTAGACGACAATGATATTATCTTGCCCCCTCACATTCTGTGAACCAGATGCTGTTCAAAAGGGAATTGAATAAATAATAAAAGAAAAATGAAAAAGATCATTTCAGGAGCCGATTTGGCATTGGGAGTTAAAAGCCTAAAGACATTTTAGAAGCAGCTCGCTGCTGCAATGGGGGAATCATTTGTTTCTGGGTGAATGAATTTCAAAAGCGTCTCTTCCTCAAAACCGTTTCTCTTGCTTATGCCACCCTCTGCTGGCCGATGAACGTTAGTACACAAGCAGAGAGGAAATCATGATAAATGCAGTGAGTGCAGAGCGACCTCAAATGCCAGCGTTAAAATAAAAGCAAAACACTGCGGATGTTGGCGATCTTGGACCTCGAAACGTTAACACTATTTGCTTCTCCATATACATGTGTCCCTTATGTGTTAATTTTTCGAGTACTTTGTAGTACATGCAACAACGGTCTCTGTTGGTGAACAAATATGTTACAGTAAAATCTGACATTAATTAGTTAATCAGAGGAGAGCGCAAATGCAGTCCTCCCGCTCCCACAAATTTTACAGTCGAGAATCCCGCATTTGGGGACATCGCAGGTGTCAGCACACTCGAAGTGCAATGGGCTGACCTCGTCCTGGGAGAACAATATTTTTTTGGACAAATATACTTTATTCATTAAATATCTGGAAGAACATTACAAAACATTTCTAAATCGCCATCACAAAAAGTGCAATCAAATTCAACTTTTAGACATGGATCAAGAGCTGCTTCAACACTATCAATGAATATTACAGTTATTTCAATATGATCATTACAGACAGTCGGAAAGTGCAATGGTATTGGAGTTATCAACATACATCCTGTTGCACTCTGAGGGTGCTTCAATACAATTATGATACATTTAGTATTCACTGCATACATTCAATGTGAGCCGGACAGCCCGAGGGGTCGATACAATTCCCAGTCTCTCGGTGCACTATGACAGAAAGGTCTTAGACAGCAACCTTTCCCTATTGCGCCTTTGCGGCGGCTGCTCCAAGCTTTAGTGTGTCTCTCAGCACATAGTCCTGGACCTTGGAATGTGCCAGTCAGCAACACTCGGTCAGGGACAACTCTTTGCACTGGAAGACCAACAAGTTTCTTGCAGACCAAAGAGCGTTGTTCACTGAGTTGATGATCCTCCAGCTGCAGTTGGTGTTTGTCTCGTTGTGTGTCCCTGGGAACAGCCCTTAGAGCACAGAGTCCTGTGACACAGCTCTGCTCGGGATGAACATCGACAGAAACCACTGCATCTCTCTCCAGACCTTCTTTGTAAAGGCACTATCCACAAGGAGGTGAACAAAAGTCTCTTGCCACCCCCGTACCACACACAGCCACCTCGAGGGCAAGGTGCAGGGAGGGTGAGACTCCTGGCGTGTAGGAAGGATCTGATTGGGAGGCACCTTGGTGCCTTTTGGAAAGTTCTGGCGATGAACTATTCTGCCACATGACTTTGACAGTCTGCTCGGAGAACCATTGGACAGGATCCAACATCTCCTTTTCCTGCAGGGCCTCTAAAACATTACATGCCGACCACTGCCTGATGGACTTGTGGTCAAAGAAGTTTCTCTGCATAAATTTTTCCACAAGGGACAGGTGGTACGGCACGGTCCAACTACTTGGAGCATTCCGCGGCAGCGTAGCCAGACCCATCCTTCGCAACACCGGGGACAGGTAGAACCTCAGCACGTAGTGACACTTGGTGTTTGCGTACCCAGGATCTACACACAGCTTGATGCAGCCACACACAAAGGTGGCCATCATGATAAGGGCGATGTTGGGCACGTTTTCTCCCCATTATCTAGAGGCATCCCTGTGGACACGATCCATTTTCGAACTCCAGATAAAGCGAAAGATGGCTCAGGTGATCGCCATCGCTCAGGAGTCTGGAATGGGCCAGGCCTGCGCCACGTACAGCAACAGCGAGAGTGTCTCACACCTGATGACCAGGTTCTTACCTGCAATGGAGAGGGAGAGTCGCTGCCACATGCCCAGTTTTCTTTCCACCATAGACACTCGCTCCTTCCAGTTTCTAACGCATGCCCCGGTCCCTCCGAATCATATCCCCAGCACCTTCAGGCCATCTGACCTGACGGTGAAGGGGACAAAGGATCAGTCAGCCCAGTTCCCAAAGAACATGGCCTCACTATTCCCATGATTTACCTTGGCTCCCCAGGCCAGTTCAAACTGGTCGCAGATGTTTATCAGCCTGTGCACCGACAGCAGATCCGAGCAGAAGACGGTGACATCGTCCATGTACAGGGAATCTTTGACCTGAGTGCCTCCACTGCCTGGGATCGTCACTCCTCTTATGCCCTGATGGACTCAGCAAAGGGTTCTATGCAACACACAAACAGAACAGGGAAGAGAGGGAAGCCCTGCCTGACTCCAGATTTAATTGGAAAACTTTCTGATTCCCACCCATTGATTTGAGACTGCGCTACTGATGTTAGTGTAGAGCAGTTGGATCCAGTTGCAGATTCCCTCCCCAAACCCCACTTTGCAGAGCACATCCACCATGTAGGTGTGCAATATTCTGTCAAAGGCCTTCTCCTGATCCAGGCTGATGAGGCAGGTATCCACACCCCTGTCCTGCACATAGGTAATCGTATCCCTGAGCAGTGCAAGGCTGTCCGAGATCTTCCTGCCGGGCACAGTGCAGGTCTGGTCAGGGTGGATCATCAACTGCAGAGCAGACTTGACCCGATTGGCGATGACCTTGGACATAATCTTATAGTCCACATTCAACAGTGAGATGAGTCGCCAATTTGTAATTTCCTCTCTTTCCCCCTTGTGCTTGTAGATGAGGGTGATGATGCCTTTCCTCATGGATTCTGACATGCTACCAGCCAGGAGCATACTCTCGTACACTTCTAGCAGGTCTGGGCTGATCCAGTCCCACAGAGCCGAATACAACTCAGCCGGTAAGCCATTGCTTCCAGGAGTCTTACACTTCTCGAAGGACTCAAGGACCTTAGTCAGTTCGTCAGGCGATAGCAGTTTGTCCAGGCTCTCCCGCTTGGAGCAACAGTTAGAACTTGGTGGTTGGGGTAAGGTTGCTGAGGAAGTTTTTGGAGTCGCAAAGATGTTGTTTATTGTAAAAGCTAAATGCAGCTCTGAAGAAGGGTCATAGAGACTCGAAACATTAACTCTGTCTTTCTCTCCACAGATGCTGCCAGGCTTGCTGAGATTTTCCAGCATTTTCTGTTGTTTCTGATGTAGTTTTTTGTCTCCAGGAGAGGCGATTAGAGCCCTGGGGAGTATCCGAGGAGAAAATTAAAAGGTCCATTATTGGGGTTTATGTGGGGGTTATTGGCTTTCAGGATAATGTTAGTTGGGAAACAGGGGTGGTTATTGGGGTTCCGGGTAATGTTAGAGGGGACTGGGGGATTATTGGGGTTCAGGGTAATGTTATTGGGGGCAGGGGTTATTGGGGTTCAGGAAAATGTTTTGGGGGCACTGGTAGGTTATTGGGGTTCAGGGTAATGTTAGTGTGGACGGGGGTTATTGGTGTTTAAGATAATGTTAGTGGGGGCGGGGAATTATTGGGGTTCAGGGTAATGTTGTTGGGATGGGGGGTTATTAGGGTTCAGGATAATGGTATTGGGGGCACCGGGGTATTATTGGGATTCAGGATAATGTTCCTGGGGACACCGGGGTATTATTGGGGTTCAGGATAATGTTAGTGGGGACACGGCAGGGGGTTTATTGGAGGTCACGGTGTGGTCGTGGGGGTGATGGGGTGTGAGGCGGACTCGCTCGAACTCACTGAGGGAATGCTGCCTGCAGTATGGATATTCCCCATTTGGTGGCGCCACTCCTTCACCTCTCAGGCTGACCCCTCATTCTGCTCTCTCCAAAACTCAGGCATCTTCACTGCAAAACAGTCCCGGCCTGTTCCCAAGGCACTCTCAACGCTTCACTCAGTTTGTCTCCTTCAATATTTTTTTTAAAAGAGAAGTCTTTTTCTCCCTTTCTTTCTGGTCCCACCCCTCTGTGCCGCCCAAATTTCTCTTTGAATTGCTGGGTGGCCCTGGGCTTAACCCCCACTGGTTTTGAGGTTAGGTTGGAGAAGCTAGGCTTGTTCTCCCTGGAGCGAAGGTGGTGGGTCTAATAGAGGTGGACAAGATTATGACAGGTTTAGATAAGGCCGGCAAAGGAAGGCCGCTGCCATTAGCTCCCATATACAAGGACTAGTGTCTGTAAGTGTGGCGGGAAGCAGAGACAGAGATTCCGTTTGACTGAGGATCTGACAGGCCACTCGCTTCGTTCCCCTGTAGACTAGTGAGGACAGGGATGATGTGTAACAGGGACTTGGCAAGAGATGGGATATAAGCGGTAGAGTTACAGATGAACTGAAGTTTATGTTGGGCGGTGGGCGGGTTACTGGCGATGAGAACATTGGAATAGTCAGGACTGGAGTCAGATTGATGGCTGAGTGTGTCAGTCGGGCTGAAGTCTGGGCAAAGCTGGACAATGTTACAGGAATGGAGTTTTTGCGATCATGGGGTCAGCAGTTCATTTCCGGGTTGGAGCATAATCGATATGTGTGAAAGACAGCGCACTGATTAACTAGCCTAACATAGTGCAAATTAATAATGTTGTCTTATCTCTTCGTTCATTATCTTCCATTGTACAGAATCCAAAAGTGCTGTATCCTCAAGAACATTTCACTTTTGTGAAAACAGGTTTTGTAACTTATGGCGCAAACAATAATTTTCACTTGGAAGCATATACTTACGCAAAGACGTGTGGCAGGTCAGAATATTGGAAAGAATATAAAGAACAGCAAAGAATGACAAAAAGATTAATAAGGAGAGATCATTAGAGTATGAGGGAAAGCTAGCTAGTAATATAAAGACAGGTAGTTAGAATTTCTATAAATATTTAAATAAATTAGTTAACAATGTGAGTGTTGGTCCTCTAGAGAATGAGTGTGGGGATTTGATAATGGAAAGTAGAGAGATGGTGGATGAATTAAACAATTTTGCTTAGGTCTTCACTATAGCGAACACAAGTAACATCCTGGAAATAGCTGTAAATCCGGAAATGGAAGGAAGGGAGGAACTTGGGAAAATTACAGTCACCAGGCAAGTGGCATTGAGCAGATTGTTGGGGCTGCGGGCTGACACATCCCCAGTTCCAGATGGACTTCAACCTAAGGCCTTGAAAGAAGTGGCTAGTGAGATAGTTGATGCATTGATTTTAATTTTCCAAAATTCCCTAAATTTGGGGAAGGTTCCAGTAGATTGGAAAATAGTGAATTTTACTCCTTTATTCAAAAAGGGAGGGCGACAGAAAGCAGAAAACTATAGGCCAGTTAGCCTAGTATCTGTCATGGGGAAAATATTAGAAGCTATTACTAAAGATGTTATAGGAGGGCACTTAGAAAAATTCAAGGCAATCATACAGAGTCAACATGGTTTTGCAGAAGGGAAATCATGTTTAACCAATCTATTAGAGTTTTTGAAGGAATCACATGTGCTGAGGATAAAGGGGAACCAGTGGATATACTGTACTTAGATTTCCAGAAAGCATTTGCTAAAGTGCCACATCAAAGGTCGTTGCAGAAAATAAAAGCTCATGGTGCAGGTGGTGACATATTGGCAAGGATAGAAGATTGGCTGGCTAACAGGAAGCAGAGAGTAGGCATAAATGGGTCTTTTTATGGTTGGCAGGATGTGACGGGTAGTGTGCCACAGGGATCAGTGCTGGGGCCTCAACTGTTTACAATTTATATAAATGACTTGGATGAAGGGACCAAAGGAATGGTTGGTAAATTTGCTGATGACACAAAGATAGGTAGGAAATTAAATTGTGAAGAGGATGTAATGAGGCTACAAAGTGAAACAGATAGGTTAAGTGGGCAAAGATCTGGCAAATGGAGTATGATGTGGGAAATTGTGAAATTATTCATTTTGGCAGGAAGAATAAAAAAGAAGCTTATTATCTCAATGGTGAGAGATTGCAGAGCTAAGATTCAGAGGTGTCCTTGTGCATGAATCACAAAATGTTAATATGCAGTTACAGCAGGTAATTAGGAAAGCTAATAGAATGCTATCATTTATTGTGAGGAGAATTGATTACAAAAGTAGGGAGGTTATGCTTCAGTTGTACAGAGCACTGGTGAGACCATATCTGGAGTATTGTGCACAGTACCGGTCTCCTTATTTAAATAATGTCGTAAAAGAGTTAGAAGCATTTCAGAGAAGATTTACTAGACTAATGTCAGGAAAGGGAAGGCTGTCTTATGAGGAAAGGCTGGACACGTTAGGCTTGCATCCACTGGAATTTAGAAGAATAAGAGGTGAATTAATTGAAACCTTTAAGATCCTGAGGGGTCTTGACAGGGTGGATGTGGAGAGGATGTTTCCTCTTGTGGGAGAATCTAGAGCTAGGAGTCAATGTTTAAAAATAAGGTGTCTCTCATTTAAGACAGAGGTGAGGAGAAATTTTTTTCTCTCAGAGGGTGGTGAGTCTTTGGAACTCACTGCCTCAAAAGACGGTGGAAGCAGAGTCTTTGAATAGTTTTAAGGCAGAGATGGATTGATTCTTGATTAACAAAGAGGTGAAAGGTTAGCGGGGGTCAGGCAGGAATGTGGGGTTGAGGTTACATTCAGATCAACCATGATCTTATTGAATGGCAGAACAGGCTCGAGGGGCTGAGTGGCCTACTCCAGCTCCTAATTCGTATGTAGGTTCTAAGAAAATATAAATAAACAAAAGCATGAACAGGAAACTCAAATGTGGAAGATTGGTTATGCATTTCGTTGGAGCCTGTCCTGCAGAAAAGAATTAGCAATTTTAATTCCTTTTATACTTCAGAATTATCGGATTTAAGGTTTTGTTAGAAATGGGAGAGACAACGTGACATTTCTACTATCAACAAATACCGCTTATCCAAAATTAGCTCACCAGTTACTCCAAGTATCCTATCTCCTCTGGACCCAGTTCACACAGACGCTGAACCCCATCTGACTCATCAGCCTTTCACGCTGACGTTGAATCCCTTTCTCACCTAAATCTCTGCACAGGTCCACATTAAGAGGAACCACGTCAGGTCATTTTGAGCTAGTAACCCGGGACAATTGCCAAAATGATGCTGGATTATAACCAGCATTGCGATGTGAAGCTGGGAGCTGGGTTTTGACTGACAAACCAGCTTCACATGGGTCCTCAGAGAGAGGAGACTGGGTGGAAAAGGTACTCAGGTCTAAGAGGCTCCTGGCCAGGGTGCTCACCAAATGCACCTTACATTTTTTCTGCAATTAAAAATGCCACCGATGATTCTGCAATGTTTTCTTGCTGAGGATCACAAGTCACCTTGCTCAACATATATCAAATATTACGAGTCATGACTTGATCGTTTTTACCCATTAATTCAACAAGATCAGTGTTCAATGTTTTGGGTTTGAATTACTTGGGTGGGGGTGGGTGATGGTGGTGGAGGAGGTGGAATTATCTATACAGTCAGGCTTTCTTTAAAATCGGAGTGTGCTACTTGGAAGAAATGCATCTCAGTTTCAGAATGTACAGTGGGACAATGATGTGACAAAAATGAAGCATCCTGGACAAAAGGAAAGGATGTCAAATGCTAGGCCCGTGTTCCCACGGAATAGTTTTGTTCAGGGCTACTGACTGTCCCTCAGAGGCGGACTGACTGTGGGGAAATTTCCGCCAGTGCCTCTCGAAATGATGAATGCCTGTGTCTGAATGTTGCCCCCTCCCGGGCTCTGCATCCATCCACTGCTCCTTCCATCACAGCCTCATCTGTGACTGCTTTCTCTGGCCCCATGTAACCGCACCCTTCCCAATTGTTTCAGTGATCAACACACACCTCTGCTCTGTTGATACACCCCGAGGAAAATGATAACAGCGGCTGAGGAGACAACCAACAGTTGTTAAGGGTGCTAAGGACAGGCTGACTGTCCTTGGTTGTGCCAATGCAGCCGGCACACGCAAATGTAAATTGTCTGTAATTGGGAAGAGCAAACGTCCTAGATGCTTCAAAAGGATTTGGACATTACCTGTTCACTATTCTGCCAATGAGGGTAACCAGGGACATGTTTTCTGATTGATTTCACAACCACTTTGTACCAGAGGCACGTTGGGTAGCTGTGAAATCATGTTGCTCCTGGACAATGGTTAAGCACATTCTCCTGCTGAACTCTTGGTGAAGAACAATGTTTTCGCTGTTTATTTTTCCCCCAAAGTAACGTCATTAACTCAGTCAATGGACCAAGGTAATTTTCGGATCATGAAATGTAAATATAAAGACTCCTTCTTGAATAGTATATTTGGCACTATGACAGAGGCCTGGGGGGTGGAAGGCTTCCAAAAGGAGTTTACAGTTTTTAAAAAATTCACTCATGTGACGTAGGCATCACTGATTAGACCAGCCTTTATTGTCCTTGTTCAGAGTCACATGTAGGCCAGGTAAGGACAGCAGATTTGCTCCCCTAAAGGACATTAATGAACCAGATCGGTTTTTACAACAATAAGCAATGGTTCCATGGCTATTATCAGACTTTAAATTCCCCATTTTGATTGAATTTAAATTTCACCATCTGTATTGGTGGGATTTCAACCTGGGTCCCCAGAGCATTGCCTTCGGTCACTAGAGTATTAGTCCAGTGACAATACCACTATACCACTAGCTCCCCCTGACACCATCTATGTATCTGCTAATGTGTGGTGCCTTGTTGATAAAGACAGCGACCCACGGTGGGACAACCTTTGGCCTGCAACAGTGTTCATCGAAACGATAATATTGACAAAGAACTTTGAAGATTTTCATGTGAACATGGGAAAAAATTCTGGTAAACTAGCTCCTTGAGTATTCTAGATGCATATGAAAGGAATGTGTGAATACACTGGAGGCTGAGGATATCGAAGAAGTGTTTAACACCGTTAACAATGCTCCCAATGTGCATTCTTTGACTGACAGGGAGATTGCAGGAATGGTGTTACATCAAGATCAACTTGATAAATACAGTGTTGATGAGTGAACCCAGTAGAGAAAGTGTCCATGGATGATATTCTTAAGATGTGTGACAGGTTGATAGATGCACTCGAAGAATGTGCAATTATAAGTGAGCAAGAAATAATGTCAATCAAAAGACAAACTTATGAAAGAAAAGCCAATGTTGATGATGCAAATGAAGCTGGGGAAAGTATTCAAGAATGCCTCCCAGGAGAGAACATCAACACTCTGAACCCTCTCCTACAAGCAGAATTGCAATGGATGGGTAGTATGACAGGTACCCTGCATTTATTATTCAGTGATACATCTTACTTTTCTGGCCATTTTATTCAATTTAGGCTTGGACTATTGTAATGTAAGTAGGCCCAGTTCCATATGTGGTATCCCGAAAATCAAAATTATCTGAAATCCGAAATGCGCTTGGCCCCGAGGATTTCGGATAACAGATACTCAACCTGTAGAATATTGCAGAATGAAATTCTAGCTATGCTAGAGATGAATGATTCAAAATACCACACAGTTGAAAATAAAATGCCTACTGCCCACCGGCAGCAAAATGTTTCACTTAATAAGCAGTTTTACTACCATATATGTCTCAGCGATTAGCTGATGGAATCAAACAGCCTGTTCCTTTGGTTGCTCATAATAGGCAGAGTACACAACCAGCCCACACTTGCAAAACTGTCCGATGTGATCCCGTGATTGGGCAGCACTTACTGAACAACCTTGAGTGTGCTAATGACTACACTGATGACCAATTTACGATAACAATCTCAAATATGATGTCAAACTTGAACTGTTTTCTTTTGCAAATTTTTATCAATAAAGTATATTTTTTGGGAAGAAGTTGGTTGGTTCCTGGATCTATTCCAGCTGTTGTGTGAGTGACTTTAACATACACCGTATGTTAATCCCAGATGTACGAGCTAGAGGTTCTGTCAAAGACTGCAGCAGGTTTGAGACATGAGGTTTAGTGATATTTGTAATGTTGGGAAGCCAAATGAAGAATGAATGCTTCAGCTAAGGAATGGTTCGATTGCACAGAAGTGTGGGACTCACATCACTTAGAATAACAGTCCCAGCTTCTCTAATCTATCCACCTCAAGTTCCTCAGCCCTGGAATCATGGTCGTGAATCTTTTTTGCACCTTCTCTAAAGCATTCGTCACGGCTGGGCATCCTTCTAAACATGTAAGATGATAGCCATGCAGCACATCCATTGGAGGTGGCTGTAGTGCAATTGGAAATGTACTATATGACCAGACACTCCTATGTTGAATGTCAGGAATCCAGCAACTTATCAGGAAAAAAAGGGAAGCTGCAGACACAACATCCTGGAAGACTCCTGCCCTGGCCACTCTGAGTCAACCTGCATGCTCCAGATGGCCTGCAACTGATCATGGACAAGATAAAATCAATAGCAAACCCTCATCCTTCTCACTTGACTGCAGACTCCAGAAGGAATTGCATTACTCCAGTATGACATGATCACCATGTGCAAGTGCGCGCACGTATACACTCAAACAATGTAGCAAAATGCTGGGAATCTGAAAAAAAACTGAAAGCTCTTGGAAACACTTAGTCAGCATCTGTGGAAAGGGAAGCAAACTGAATGGTTCAGATCTATGTAACTTGAGGAGGACGAGGAAGTAAAATATATTTGAATGTGTAAATGGAGACTATAATTGCTATTACCTTATTGTGATTTAGAGCAGAGAGGAGATTAAAGAGTGAGTCCGAGCCAGAAAATAGCTAGAAGGGAGCGCTGTGTGTGTGTTTGTGTTGGATACATTGCAACAGAAAAGAGTGGGCCTGGTTTCTAAACCAAACATTGCTCTATCTTCATTAATGTCCCTTCTTTTCATTTATAATTCTGACTCTTTCCACACTCTGTTCACAGCCATTTCTCAGAATAAGATTTGGGCATTGCTGTTGTGACAATCCTTGGCCAGACCCTGGGATGTGGGGGGAGATCCGGTTAGGGACTAATAACGTTTTGTAGATAAAGGTTGAGATTCAAGACACTTTCTTTTGGAATAAAGCCACGAGATTCCTTGGATTTTGAACAAACAAAAACAAATATTACTACACAAGTTCAGAAAGATAAAACATTTTCAAATCTGTCTTACACTCTAACATTCAGGGTAAGTATGAGATACATGTGAATTAACAGATGAACTGTGGTCGAACACACCACACTACAGAGTAAATGGCAGAGGCAACCAAGACACAGCCCATGGATTTCTCAAGAACCCACCCAGACATCAGTAAACACCAGTCAAACAATCTCATTAAAACTCTGCCCCATGAGGGATTCCCAGCTCCACCTTTGCAGAACTCTCCTTGGAATTCTCTCCAAAAGTCACTCCCACTTGGGCACTTTAACAATAGCCACCTTACAGGGTTTCAATCTCGCCTTCTGAGATTCATTCTCATTGGATTCCCCAGTACAGTCCAACACTAGCTCACAAACATACTTTCAGATCTATGGCCATGCCAAGAAGAGTACCACTGCCTACAGCCCACTTAAGGTCTGCTCCCCACAGCTTTCTTTAAATTGACTGAGACCTGTTCCTGTCTTCGTGTCTGTGACACTTGCAAGCTGACTTCATGAAACTGACTGCTTCAAGAAGAGCTGTGTACTGACCCTTGAACTTAGCTGGGGACCTATCAAAACACTCCCAATAGGGTCCCACCCTTGTTACTCAGCAGGAATCATTGTAACAGGCATTGGAACACCCTGCACCTTTTAAATATTACAATCTACACAGACTGCAAATTTAGCCCCCAGGGAGACAAAAGATCAATGCATTTCATGACACTGTGTAGCATGTTGTCCAGAGGTGGTGCGACTTCCATGCTGCTTGCTTGCACCATACCATCTATTCTTGTTTCCCTTTTTCCATGTACAGCTATGTTTTTACATAGCTGTGAAATGGGTTGGTTAGTTTTATTACAGTCTTTTATGGTATTTGAAATGTTGTACAAATATGATTGTGTTAGACATTGGAAAGGCTGGTATTGGTGTTTTCCTTCTTGCAATGGTCACTTATTTAACACATGGTGGAATATGGATAATAACTTCATGGTGAACTGTTTTGTGGAACGTTGTAAGCCTGCTCAATTAACTCGAGTAACTGCACCTCATCGTTCAATTTGTCCGTTACAGCCTTCTGGGATCAACATTGAGTTCAACAACCTTAGATTCAGCATCTGCAATATTTGGCTTTGATATTGTTGGGTTCAACAATCTTAGATCATAACCTCTGCCTCCATCTTGTTCTAGTTTTTGTTTTGTTGGATTAGTCTTGTCTCTTTATACCTTCTTTGCATTCAGGTGGTTGTTACATAGTCTCGTCTGGACAGTTTTGCTCCTCCTAACTATACCCATTTACCACTCTCTTTGGCTGTTGCATCATGAAATCTTGTAGTATTTAATCTCCCCTGTCCTGCATAGACCTTCCCTTTTGTTCTTCCTGCCCTTTCCTCTGATTTAATAGCTCCTCCATTTCGATCTTTCAACACTTCTGATGAAATCCCACCTCGATCTGAAACGTTAATTCGACCTATTTTGTTGTGTGTGTGTGTGTGTGTTACGGTTTCTGTTGACGTTTCCCTGTCCTTACACACTGCGCCATTATCATACGATCAAGCCTTTGCTTAACTTGAGAAACGTCATTTTTTGCCCCATTCGCCAATGTTTTTTGCAAATCCGATTTTCCAGCCCTTCCGCAATGTAACCGCGGCTCTGCCGCTTCATGATTGAAATGTTCACCAGAACATTTTTTTTGTGCAGGAGTTGGAGATATTGTTGAAATAAAATTGCGCTTTGTCTGGGCTGAAGCTCCGACTTTCGTTTCTACTCTTGTTCTGTTTGCTGCCTTTTTGCTCCAGAGTCTGGGCGGTGGCCCAGAGTTTATTGTATCCCCAAAGGGGCAACAGAGCAAATCGTGTTCAAACTGGAGGGGATTCCTGCAGCTTTTAGGTCTGATCGTGTGCCATTTGAAAATGTTACTGTATTTACCTTGGGATTGGTTTTTCCCCCTCCCTCATTGGTCAGCACTTTTTAACTCTCTGCCCCCCCTCCCCCCTCTCTCACTGTTCAGTAGTTTATTTTTGTGTCTCTAGCTGAGTATCAACATCTGTTTGTGGAGGAGCTTCCACCAAGTGGGGAAATCAAGGGTGGGGTAGAGAGGAATCCAAAGGCCAGGAGAGCAATGTGCAATTTGACAGCCTGGGCCACTCTGTCACTCCCAACACCTCATCCCCTTCCCACAGCACCTTCACATGAAATCGCAGGAGGTGTAACATCTGCCCCTTCACCACCACTCTCCGCAATCACCTCTTCCAGGTGAAGCAGCATTTCTCTTGCTTTTGATTCACTTTAGTCTATTGCATTCGCTGCTTACATTGGGGAGACCAAAAACAGAATGGATGACTGGTGTGCGGAACACCTTTTCTCAGTCCACAAGCATAAACCCCAACCTTTCTGTCGCTTGCCGTATCAATTTGCCATCTTGCTGTCATCCTCTGTCCTCGGCCTGCACAATGTTCCAGTGAAGGTCAAGCAAACTGGAGGAAAAGCACCTCATCTTCTGATTTAGGCACTTCACAGCCTTCTGGACTGAACATTGAGTTCAACAACTTCAGACCACGAACTCTGTACTCCATTTGGATTTTTTTTTTCGACGCCACCCACCCAGCCCCAAATGCCAGTCTGTATCTTTTTGTTAAGTTTTGCTTTCAGGAAGTGCTGACCGTTGTTCTGCTACTAATGCATCATCTTGCTTCAGACAGGGCTAATCATTCTGCTGCTACCAACATCGGCTTTGGTCTCTAATACTATCATTACTACTCTCTTTGTCATTTAATCTCTCCTCATTTCCTACTTTGCTCCACCTGCTGCACACCATCTTCCCCCACATCTTTTCAACAGCATAAAACCCATCACATTTTTACCTCTCCAGCTCTGAAGAAGTCTCATGGACTCAAAATGTTAACTCTGTTTCCTTCTCGTTGTTGCCAGACCTGCTGTGTATTTCCAGCATTTTCTGTTTTGATTTCAGATTTCTAGCATGTGAAGTTTTTTGTTTTTATATTAGTCTGGTGAACCTCTGTTGCCTCCATCTAAAGGCAAGTATATCCTTCCTTCGATAAGGAGACCAAAACTGTGCACAATATTCCAGATGCAGTCTTGCCAAGGCTCTCTAAATTGCAGCAAGACATCTTTCCTACATGTAGATTACTTGATTATTGCAGTCCTTTTCTTACACACGCCATTTATTTTTTTACCATGTACTCTGTCCTATAGTGTGACAACTGTTAGTGGGCCTATAAACTAGTCCCACAATTGACCTCTTAGTTCTCCTATTTCTTATCTCTACACAAATTGATTTTGCATCATATTTATTGAGCTAAGGTCGTGTCTCTCTCTATTGTAGGAATATCATCCATATTTAACAGAGCTACCTCACCACCTGACCCCAGCTTCTTGTCTTTCTGAAGGGTCAAATCCCCTTTCATAATCAGGTCCAGGACTTGGGCACCCTGCAACCAACTACTGGCCATCAGGTCATACAGATTTACTCCTGTTTGTGCTCACAATTCCTCAATTTTGTTCTGAATCTTGCGCACATTCAGATGCAGAGCCTTTAATTTGTCTTTTCTACCATTTTTGTAATCTCTGGCCTTATCTGCAGGTACACCCTTGTCCCTTCCTGCCACACTGGTTACCATTACTCAAATTGCTACCCTGCTCTATTACCCTGTCGTTTCCCTTTAATTTACCACATGTCCTCTCACATGACCCCTCCCCCCACCCCTTATACAGTGTAGAGCCCTCTCTACTGCCCTAATTATACAACTTGTCAGAACACTGGGCTTAGCATGGTTCAATTGAAAACAGTTGGATACTTATCATTAGATTTCCACTTACAAATCCTCGGATTTGAAGAAGCTGAAACCATGTGCACATTTCATTTCTGAATAGATTAATTTCAGTTTTTCTGAACCTGTTGACATGTTGTCCCTCAGCCTCCTTTAGCTTCACCCCATTATTGGGTGTAGTAAGAGGGAACCAAAGGAAGTTCATGGGGGTGAAAGACACGAGATATGATGGTTAAATGCTGCCTCAATCTCATATCTTTCCGTTAATAAGTATTCCTTGACATGTTTGAGAGTGATAGAATTATTAGCAAGCTGGCTAACAGGAAACATTGTAGGAGTTAAAGGTAGTTACTCTGGCAAAAGATGGGATTGGTGTTGTTACCATTACATTTTGGGTTGGTAATTAAAAGTAATGCATTCCGCAAATTTTGAAATTGTAAGGGATGCAAGGGTTGCAGTTAATACAGTGCAGCACCTCAACAAATCACAGGAAGACATTAATGAACTTGCAAGATGCGCATGTAAGTGCCAGATAATAGATGAGTGTGAAGCGTACATTTTAGTGGGAAGAATAAGAAAGCCACATGCTCGTTGGAAGGTCAGTGTCTAAGTGGGGTTCCATAACAGGAGATCTGGGAGAAGAGATAAATCACAGAATTGTTACAGCACAAAAGGAGGCCATTTGGCTTAATGTGTCTGCACCAGCTTTGTGAATGAGCGTTTCATCTAGTGCCATTCTCCTACCTTCTCCCTGTAACCATGCACATTTGTTTTTTT
Organism: Cetorhinus maximus; assembly: GCF_964194155.1. NCBI lineage: Eukaryota > Metazoa > Chordata > Chondrichthyes > Lamniformes > Cetorhinidae > Cetorhinus > Cetorhinus maximus. Next base: position 19,121,243 of record NC_135899.1, on the reverse strand, counting down.
TTTCAAATAATCAATAATCCATCTTGAATGCCTTGATTGAACCTGCCTCCACTACACTCTCAGGCAGTTCATTCCAGACCCTAACCACTCACTGTGTGATTTTTTTTTCTCATATAGTTTTTCTTCTTTTCCCAGTTACTTTAAATCTATGACCCCTCATTCTCGATCTTTCCACCACTGGGAATAGTTTCTCCCTATCTGCTCTGTCCAGGTCCCTCTTGATTTAGAATACTTAAATGAGATCTCCCCTCAGCCACCTTTTCTCCAAAAGAGAAAAGAGTCCCAACAACTCCAATCTACCTTCATAACTAAAGTCTCTCATCCTTGAAATAATTCTCATAAACCTCTTCTGCACTCTCTCCAATGCCTTCCCATCCTTTGTAAAATGCGGTGCCCAGAGCTGTATGCTGTGCTCCAGCTGAGGTCTAATTAGTGTCTTATACAAGATAACCTCCTTGCTCTTGTAGTCTGTGCCCATATCAAGAAAGCACAGGATACTGTATGCTTTATTAACTGCTCACTCAGCTTGTCCTGCCACTTTTAATGACGTGTGTACATGTACACCCGGGTACCTGTGCTCCTGCATCCCCTTTAGAGTCACTGACTACAAGTCCTGCAAGTAATGATCATAAAGTTAACGAGAGCATAAGAAAAAACAAACCCCACACTGGGATTTATTTGTAGAAGTATAGAATTGAACGACAGAAATTCTGGTAAACTTGCAGAATCTTGGTTAGTCCACGCTTGAGCATTTCTGATCTCCACAATATTCAAAAGATTATCAAGACTCTGAGGAAGGCGTGAAAAACATCTACAAGGACAAATGAAAAGGACATTATGTATGGTGGAGATATGCACTCAGTGTTAAACTATATTATTACATTTATTCAATTATTCATTATAACATTTTATTCAATAGAATTTTTAAATCAGGTGTTCTTCAATATTCCAGAGACATTTCAAATTTTGTGTATTTGTGATGGCAACAATCTGGATCCTTATGGACTTCAAAGCAAAGACTGATAGGACAGAATTCAAGGATCCTTCAAAAATTCACGGATGGTAAACTGCGTATACTGATCTCAATCAAAAACTGATCAATGTTTCTTCGCCATGGCTTATCTGTGTATAAATGTTTGTCCAAATCCATCTATTTTAAGTGCTGCAGCTAGCAAGACAGAAACTGCATGGAAAAAAAGAACAATCCCTATCATCGGGAATATCAATTTTGTTATAGTTGTGGCTCCTTGCTAAAGGCCACAAACCGTGATAATCGTTTGACACAGTTCATGAAGATTTTAAATAAAGTCAATGGTATTTGGTGGTCCATCTGTGTGTTGTACATCATCTGGTTGAATTGTAGCTATAATTTCGGATGGACAATGAGTTATTGCTTTCTATAGGTCAGCATTTTCCCAATGGCTCTCCCAATCCATACAGGTTATTTTATCCTTGTACAATGTGATGTTTTGTTTGAGCCATCTGAGAGCCTCCATGACTTTGGTCTCCTGTACTGGTGCATACACTGTCCTTTTTAAAAACAAGCTTCATTTCAATTTGAGTGGTACAACATTAGCATTTTGTGGCAGTTTCAGTAAACGGATTTCATTCACTGTTGATGGTACATTGACAGTACTACAGTAAATTGCCTTCTGACCTTTTTGTAAAGAGTATCATAAAAGGGGATGCATTGGCTAATCAATCTGATTTGAGAGGGTCAGAGATTTTCTAACTCGGGAGGCACCACGTCCAGTGATGATTCATTTGCCCATATGTAGTTGTGTGGGTATCTATTGTGTCTTAAGAGCAGTGTGACATGCGTTACAGATCCTTGATGTTCCATGTGTTTGCAGGTTCACAGTTTGAGGTTACTTTCAATGGACACTTTGTATGTCTACTTATGCTCCTTCATCTCATTGTAAAAACAAATGCTGTCCAATCGCAGAATCACATCTAACGTTAGTCATTATGTTCTGAGTTATTGTTACCAAAACTACAGATTGTGTAAGAAAAAACAATGTTTGACTTTCAATTTTTTTTAAAAAGACTGTACAAAGGATAGGAGAATGTTTCAGTCATTGATGAGTGAGTTAGATTCTGAAGCAGTCCATGTCCAGATGCAGCAAGACTGGACAATATGCAGGCTTGGGTTGACAAGTGGCAAATAATAAATTGCACCACACAAGTGCTAGGCCATGACCATCTCCAACAAGAGAGAATCTAACCATCGCCCCTTGACATTCGATGGCATTACCATCAGTGAATGCCCATACTATCAACATCCTGGCGGTTACCATTGACCAGAAACTGAACTGGGCTAGCCATATAAATACCGTGGCTATAAGAGCAGGTCAGAGGCTAGGAATTATGCAGCGAGTAACTCAACTCCTGACTCCCCAACTCACTAAGACTGCTCAGACAGCACCTTCTAAACCAACAACCACTACCATCTAGAATGACAATGGCAGCAACCACATGGGAACATCACCACCTACAAGTTCCCCTCCAAGCCACCCACCATCCTGACTTGGAAATATATCGCCGTTCCTTCACTGTCACTGGGTCAAAATCCTGGAATCCCCTCCCTAACAGCACTGTGGATGTACTTGCACCACAGAGACTGCAGTGGTTAAAGATGGAAGCTCACAACTACATTCTCGAGGGCAATTCAGGATTGGCAATAAATGCTGGCCCTGCCAGTGACACCCACATCCCAAGAATGAATAAAATAATTTGCCTGGGTTTGTATATGCACTGTATAACTCCTGCCAACGCAAGGTGGGTTCCAATCGCGCTTCACTGCATCCATACTCGTCTAGGTGCAGAAATCCACCCTCATAAATAGTGATAGCTTAATTTCCGTGTATCCCCAAAATGGCAACACATTTCTTGTGTTTGTGAGGTCCAGGGCTTTACCTCGAAATCTACTTGGTTTTGACTTCAACCTTTTGTGGTTTATCGAGCTCTGATTTTTAGCAAAGTTTGTGGAGATTAGTGTTCGCTATTAAAGCAAAGGTGCAACTGTAAGGAGCATTTTAGATTTGTGAAAGAAATTATGATGCAAGGTTGGGTGAGTTGTTTAATGTGGGCGTTGTTTAACCAGTGAGCATTAATGAGCGCGCATGCGCTCTACTGTGCAGTGCTCCCTATAAAGACTGGCGGCGCCACAGAAGCTGTGAGAGGAGCGGCGGTTTGGTGGCGGTGCAGAGACCGGGAGAGGAGCAGGGACTTGGAGGCGGTGCAGAGACCGGGAGAGGAGCCGGGGCTTGGAGGCGGTGCAGAGACCGGGAGAGGAGCCGGGGCTTGGAGGCGGTGCAGAGACCGGGAGAGGAGCAGGGGCTTGGTGGCGGTGCAGAGACCGGGAGAGACTCCCGGATGGGAGACCTCAGCCTCTCCATTCGGTTAATGGACGCAGGAGGTTAGGATGCAAAATGTCGATGGGAAGCCGAGGATCCGGGTGGGAGGCCCCGCCAAACGGGAGTTGGAAACGTGGAAATGTTGTTTTGAGACCGCAAGTTGATCCTTGGCGACATTTTCGGGCCCCGCCCCCGACTTTCGGGCCCCGCCCCCGTTCCAATCAGAGGTTTTAATGCAGAGACACTGTTAACGCTTCGAGTCAGAAATGATGAGGAGTCGTTCGGAGTCCAAGTGTTAACTGTGTCTCTCTCTCCGCAGATGCTGTCGGGCCTGCTGAGTTTTTACAGCTATTGTTGTTTTTGTTCTAGATTTCCAGCATCCGCAGTATTTTGCTTTTATCTTAGAGGTTTTAATGGACGTGCTTGAGGTTTCAATCAGATCAGCCATGATCTTCATCTGAAGGGTGACCCATTAGAGCTTTTTAAAATTGACAAGTTTTAATGGATACAGAGATAACATTTCCTATAGTGAGGAAGGGCTGATTCAGTGAGCCATTGCCAGCTCTGGCCAGACCACCCAAGGCTGTATTGACTCCTGCTCTCCATTGTTAAAATAACTATTGAATCATAGCCAGAGAATCACTATTCAAAGACCATCCAAGAATGCAAAAGGAGCAGCAAAGACATCTTGGACTAAATAGCCATTCGTGTTGTCAATGTAAGAGGGGAAACGTTTTATGCTGGATACATCCTAACATATGACTTGCATCTCACTATCTGAATTCATTTCCATCTTATTCAATTTTTAAAATCTGCTTCTTTCCACATTGTGTTCACAACTGGCTCTCAATCTCCAAATAACATCTGCATGTTGCTGTGCAGCATCATTGTCTGTACATGGTATGGCAACCATTATGCAGACTATCTTTTTGTTTGCCTTTTCCATGTTTCTTTCACCAAGTCACTTCACACACATATAGTTTTTTGAGGAATAATTCCAGTCTTTTGTGCTATTTGGTATGAAGTGGCTTGGATGTGATTGTGTGTAACATTGGAGAGGCTGGTGTTGGTGTTTTTACTCTTGCAGTGGGTTACTTGTTTTAACACATGATGGTGTATCAACAGTAACTTCATGATGAACTGCTTTGTAGAACAGTGTAAGCCTACTCGGCTGTCTCCATTGTCATGTAGGCCTCTCCAGAGATTTAATCATAGACATAACACTGCATATCCCAGCACAGTCATTGAAGATGAGCAGTTCTGTCAACCTATTTCCAGTTTGTTTCCAAGGTAGACTTGGTAGGGGCCCCAGACTGTTGCTGCATCTCCAATTTGAGATGGGACCAAAGCCTTATAAGCAGAAATCTTGACATTTGTGCTGTATTTAGTTAGATTTCTCCTCAAATGCTAGGATTTTCCTGTATGGTTTTATGAGGCAACTTGAGGAATAACAGTAAGATAAAAGCCAAAAACTGCAGATGCTGGAAATCCAAAACAAAACCAAAAACCAAAATACCTGGAAAAACTCAGCATGTCTGACAGTATCTGCGGAGAGGAATACAGTTAGACAAGGGCAGCAAACACATGGGAACATCACCACCTGCAAGTTCCCCTCCAAGCCACTCACTATCCTGACTTGGAAATATATTGCCATTCCTTCACTGTCACTGGGTCAAAATGGACTCTAAACGTTAACCGTATTCCTCTCCGCAGATGCTGTCAGACCTGCTGAGTTTTTCCAGGTGTTTTTGTTTTTGTTGAGGAATAGCACCCCATCATTCAACTTGGCGCTCTCCAGCCTTCTGAACTCAACATTGACATCAACAACTTTTGATCATAACCTCAGCCCCCACTTTGTTCTGTTTTCTGTTTTGCTGGGTTGATCGTGTCTTTTCCTTTATCGCTTCATTGGTTGCTATATAGCAGGCTACTCCAACTCCTAGCTCACTATCTGGCCTGCCATGCATCTCTATCTGGCTCATGGAGCCAGTTTTCAAAATACCATAAGTGAAGTGAAAGATTCAAAAGGAGCTGATTCACAGGCCATTTCTGTCAGCAGCAGAATGTAACAGTTCACACTTATGCATTAAATTTCATCAGTCACATGTCCACCCATTTTTCTATCCTATATGTCCTCATGAAGTTGCTCTTCTGAAGGTTCACTTTACGTTTAACGCCCCTGTTCAAATTTTCCTGATACTTTGATCTGATTTGGTTGATTTTTCCCAGATTACACTGGTATTGCTAACGTAAATGAGTGGAAACTCTACACCCAGAAATCCAGGTCCTGAACTCCCAATCAATAACTGAATATTTACTGATATAACATGTGCTGTCATTTACTGTAGTTTTTCTTGGCATTTCACTGTTTCATTGCCAGAGTTTAACTTATAATTTTTTGTCTATCAGTTGGACAGGAAGAAGTATTTGCTGTCGATGGTTCATCACCTTTACTGGATCCTAAAATTGGAGCTGATCTGAGCAGAAGTGATGTTGTATGGGAGTTCACTGCTAGTAAAAAAGGCCTCTTACTATCTTGGATTATGTTGCTAATTACTCTAAACTGGAGCCAAATGAACAGTTCAAATTACATTTACGTTTTAATGTGTCCACTGGCTCTCTGAGAATAATTAATGCAACAGCTAGAGACCAAGGAGTTTATAAAATCACTTTAGATGGAAAACTGAGAGGAAGTCGAGTTTTGAAACTCATTGGCAAGTAAGTCCATTACTTTGAAAGAGATGCAGCTTGTGAATTATTGACTACCAAGCTTAAGAAACATAACATAGGATTTCTGCTTGTTGTTGTTGAAGACAAAACTAGATTCCTTATCTTTAAAGGAAGACAAAAATGAAATGTGAAAAAATTGATTGTAGCCCTTCAGACCCTGTCCATTGCTGCGATATGTCTCTTATCCTGTGGAGTAGGGGGAATAGATGAAGAAAGGATTGAGGGTAACGTGGGAAGGGTAGAGAGGATGGAAGATGAAGGGGAGAGTATCATGGAGGTGATAAGGTTGGTGTGAGGATGGTGCAGAGAGAGCCTGGCAGGAACAGGAGCTTGGTATAGAGTAAAATCTTCAGTTCAATCCACAACTGCCAAATTGCCCCCAAAGCATTCGTATTTGACATGATCATTTTTTTGTGCTGCTTGCAATGCCTTGTCTTGAGCATTAACTTTTTTTCTCTTGGTTGCTCAGTGCTGACAGGCAGCTGGAAACCGTGGAGGCAACTGAGGAGGATGAGGTGCAACTGGTACTTAAACCTTTTTTTTTGGAAGTCCACAGCCTCTGACAACTGAGTAAACTCAATTCTTGAATCTTTCCCCAGAGCTTTAACATCAAATCGTGGACTTTTGAGAACTTTTGTCCACACAGCTCTCATCGCTATTCTGCCTGTTGTAACTTCCCCGTTCTCATCAGATCCCAGTCACCTCTTTTATGGTCAACACTTCAGGTGCTACCAAACATTTTGAAACTCCTTACATTTTGAAACTTCTAACATAATCACTGGTGAGGCTCAGGGTGATTTCTGCAATAATATGAGCAGAGATACATTAAAAAAACTGAGGCATCAAAGCCCTGTGACCCCAGCCTAAAAGCTCACATGGATTCCTGTAGAACAGAACGAGAGATGGAGCAAAGATATGAAAGGTTAAATGACCATTTTAATTATACACCCAACCAATTCTCAGGTCTGCATCTAATTGCTTCCATTGCAGTACCTAACTCGATCAGATCTCAAGAACGAATGAATAAAGGAACGCAGCCATACTGCACGTATCCACCTCTGTTACTACATCAATGAACTGAGTTATTCAACTCAGTTTACCTTTAACCAATCTGTGCTTACTTTCAATTATTTTTCAAGCGCCAACCAATTTTTGTCCTGGATTATTGTTTCTAAAAGCTTTCCCACCACTGCCATTAGGCTGCCTGACCTGTAGTTGCTGGGTTTATCCTTCTCTCCTTTTTAAAGAAATAATTGAATGGTTCACTCTACATGCAATGGGGAAGTGGCTCGGTATATGAGGCACAGCAAACATACCGGGGGAAGTGCAGAAGACCCACTTGGAGCTTGTTGATCCCAGAGCCAAGCTGCTCCAGTGTAGTGATGACTGTCATTTACACAGAAAAAAAAGATAATCCTAATGTGGCCATGTACAGTCCACCTGTCGACCAAAGCAGAAAATGCTGGACAAGCTCAGCAAGTTGAGCCGCATCTGTGAAGAAAGAAGCAGAGAAAACATTTCAGGCTGATGACTTTTTGGAATGTGGAAAATGTTAACTGTTTCTCTCTCCTTAAATGCTGCCTGATTAATTGAGGGTTTTGAGCATTTTGTATCCAGCATGTGCAGGATTTTGTGTTTTAAAGAAGTGGAGTGATAGTGGGAATCGGCAGCAGTGCCATCGCGCAGCACCTAGACGATGCTGACAGTTTTTGTGATAGGGTTATGGCATTGGAAGTTCAGTTCCGGATTGATGTAGGGAGGCACGTGTGAAGGGCAGAGCTCTTTTTAGTTAACTACACTAACTTAATGTGAAGCGGTGATGTCCTTATGCTCAGTCCTATTTAGCTGTTCATTCATTGTCTCTGGCAGAACCACTGTCTGAACCTCCGATCAATGATTTCCATGTGAATACCACCATTGAACTGACTTGTCAAGTTCCTTCAGGGAAAGTGAGTTCCATTCAGTGGTGGAAGGATGGTGAAATGATAGTGAATGGCCAACATTATCAGTTGGTGCAAAACAACAGCACATTGATTATTTCTGAAGCCAACAAATCAGCCTGTGGAAACTACACTTGCAGCGTGGAGAACCCTGTTAGCAAGAGTTCACACTCTCTCTCTGTGAATGGTGAGTCAAGCCAGTCAATTCCATTTAATAGTTGAAATCAATATTCCACTGATGTGCATTGAACTCCACCTTGCTAAAGTGGTTAATATAAGAATTTGTATCTTTCCATGACAAGGGAAATGAGTAGGATGGGAAATCACAGATTGGTAGTGTAAAATGTCCTGTTGCGCACACCCAGCACCAGAATAAAAAATCTCGCAGTTTTCTTCAGAGTAAACAGGCTCCCAATGCAGGAAATGGAATATTGCTGCAGTGTTGCACACCCTTCTGACTAAAGGAGCCCTGATAGATTGTTGGGCAGAATGGAGAGGACTTGGAACCATAGAAAAGTTATGGTGCCGAAAGAGTCAATTCAGCCTATTGCATCTTCGCCAGTCAAAAAAGTGAAATAAGAAAACTAGCCGCTCATTTTAAGCCCACTTTCCAGTACCTGGTCTGTAGCCTTGCAGGTTACAGCAATTCAGATGAAGATCTAGGTACCTTTCAAATGAGTTGAGCATTTCAGCCTCAACCACCAACATAGGCAGTGAATTCCAAATGCCCACCACCCTCTGGGTGGAGTTTTTTCTCATGCTCTTTCTAATCCTTGTACCAATCACCTAAAGTCTGTGCTCCTGGTAATTCACCCACCAGCTAGGGGAAAGAAGTCTTTCCAGTCTACCCTATCTAGGCCCTTCATAATGTTATATGCCTCAATTTGGTCACCCCTTAGCCTCCTGTTCAAAGGAAGACAACTCTACCCTATCCACTCACTCATTGCTGCAATTTTGAAGCCCTGGCAATGTTTTTGTAAGTCTCTCTCTCTCTGCACTCTTTCCAGAGCAATTATATCCTTCCTGTAATATTGTGACCAGAGCCATGTACACAATTCTAGCTGTGGCCTAACGAGCATTTTGCACGGTTCCATCATTACATCCCTGCTTTTGTATTCAATACCTCGTCCAATAAAAAAGCATTCTATATGCTTTCTTGACCACCATGCCCACCTTCAAGGACCTGTGGACATGCACTGCAAGGTCTCTCTCTCCCTCAACTCTCCTCAATAACTTCCTGTTTAATGAGTATTCCCTTGCTCTGTTTGCCCTCCCCAAGGGCATCACATCGCACTTTTCCTAACTATTACATTTGCCATTTCTCTTCCCACTCAACCAAACCATTGATTCATTCTGGAGTTGACATCTATGCGGTTCACTATCAACTACACAGCCAATTTATGTGACCTCTGCAAACTTCCCAATCATGCCTCCCACGTTAAAGTCCAAATCATTAATATATATGACAAACAACAAAGGCCCCAATACTGGCCCCTGTGGAACACCACTGGAAATCATTTTCCATTTGCAAAAACATCAATTGACCATTACCCTTTATTTCCTTTCACAGAGTCAAATTTGAATCCAACCTGCCACCTTCCCCTGTCTCCCCTGAGATCTTACTTTCCTGGCTGGTCTGCTCAGTAGGACCTTGTCAAATGCCTCCAACATCCAGTGCGATACCGTCATCAATCCTCCTGACTATCTTTGATCAATCTGTGCCTCTCTAAGTGACAGTTTATCCTGTCTCTCTCTCTCTCCGAATTGTTTCCAATAACTTGCCCACCAATGAAGTCAGGCTGACTGGCCTCCCAATTTTCTGGCTTATCCCTCGTGCCCATTTTAATTAATGGTACAACGTTCTGAAGCCTCCAATTCTCTGGGACCTCGCCTGTATCTAGTGAGGATTGGAAAATTATCCTCGGAGCATCCACTATTCCCTCCCCGTGGCTTCAACAGCCTGGTATACAATCCATCCGGCCCTGGTGATTTATCCACCTTCAAGGATGCAAGCCCCTCTCGTACTTCCTCTCTCACTGTGCTTATTGTATCTAATGTTTCGCGCTCCTCCTCTTTAACTAGAATGTCTGCATCACCCCTCTCCTTAGGGAAGACGGAGACAAAGAACTCATTGAGAACACTACCCACATATGCTGCATCCACCCACAAGTTACCATGTAAATCTGATAGGCCCTACCTTTTCCTTAGTTATTCTGTTACTGTTAATGTACTTGTGAAACATCTTAGGATTTTCTTTGATTTTACCTGCCAATATATTTTTTGTATCCCCTCTTTTTGCTTTCCTAATTTCCATTTTAACTTCACCCCTGTAATTTCTATACTCCTTTAGGCTTTCTACTGTATGAAGTCTTTTGTGTCTGTCATAAGCTTTGAGTTTCTGTTTTATCTTGGCCTGTATGCTTCTGGATAACCAGGGGGCACAGATTTGGCAGTAACAAACTTTTTTTTCTTTGTGGGGACATGTCTACACTGTGCCCATAGAATCTCACCTTTGCCTTCCACTGATTTCACGCAGTTCTTCTTTCTAAAAGCTGTATCCAGTCCACTCTCGCCAGCTCACCTCAGCTTTGTAAAATTTGTCTTGTCCCAATTTAAGAACTTTTAACTCCTGTTCTATCTTTGTCCTTTTTCCATAATGCTAAATCTAACTGTATTTTATGGTCACTATCTCCAAAATGGTCCCACACTGCTCCTTCATCCACTTGTCCAGCTTCATTTCTTGAATCTAGAATTGTGCTCCCTCTCGTTGGGCATCTTAAGTGATGGCTAAAAAATTCTCTTGAATGCAGCTCAAAATTCTGCGCCCTCTTTGCCCTTCACAATGTTCGTATGCCAATTGATTTTAGGGTAGTTGATGTCGCCAACGATTACTGCCCTATTGTTTTTGCACCCATAAATCTGTCTACATATTTGCTTTTCTAACCCCCTTCTGCTATTTGGGGGTCTATAGCCTCTAAGGACAGAATTTTAACAATGGAAGGAAGATTTCCGATGGGGCAGGAGATTAAATACACAAATTGTCAGTCCTATAATGCTTGTATTCCTTGGGTTCCTTGTATTGTTTGGGGATTCCATAGTCACCCATGTGGGAGACTTGGCAGATCCATCGAAGCTGAATTTTCTGCAGGGGGTGGTCTCCGTGCTGTTTTGATCAGCATAATGCAGGACCTCATTATGTGAATATTTTTTTTTTTGTCCTGCTGTAATGTTTTCATGCTGGACCTCAGGTGTCTGGTGGAAGCCCCAAGCACACTGTTATGAAGCACCAGACCTAAACATTGATGGCATCAGTCTTGAGGTTGTAGAAAAATTCTCACACCTTAGTGAGCTCTTTAGGGATGATTATATTGAAAATATAAGTGGACGCATCCAGAAAGCAAGTTCTGCCTACAGCTGGCTCCAGGATCATGTCTGGAAGCAGAATGGCATTGAGCTGAAGACTAAAATCAAACTCTACCTCACCTTTATCCTCACCGGCCTGCTGTATGGCACAGAATCCTGGCTCTGCCACGGGCACCGATCAAAGCTCTGGAAGGCTAGGATGCAATCAATGGTTCAAGAAAATTCAGTTGCACCAGAATTAACTTTTCTGCTTTGGCACCAGATTAAAAGTGCGTACTTTGGTGCTGTGAGCTTTGGACAATATTACCCTCTAAATGAATAGATTATAACTACCAACCTTTCCATTATGGTTACTTCAATTATTTAATTATCTAATAATTCTACATGATTGTAAATTGAACAATTTAGACAATCTGATCAGTAGTGCCTGGATTGTATGAATTATATTATTCACTCCACAGTCTCCTTTGTGGAAAAGCAGTGTTTCTTTTGATATCCCCCCGCCCTGCCAACCCTCGCTGCATTAAGTCAGCGGACAGTGGAATGCTCTACAACCATGACGCCGATTTTCCTTTTCAGCGCCAGAGTATCGGAGCTTGGCTCACAAAGAACCCAGGGCAAATTCAAGTGCCTGTTGCCCGTGACTCAATTCTAAATGATGGACAGAAAATGGTGCCCAGATGTATAACAGATGCTCCCAGTGAATGAAGCTCTCTTAGTTGGCTGCAATTCTGACTGATTCTGTTTTGTATAAGCAGCTGTAGTTTCAGAAATTACATTACGGTCATCAGGAGTCAAAATGTATTCTTTAAAACGGATATGTCACAATGTTGCTCACAGTGCATCAGATGATGTGCTGTTTTACAAGGACAATGTGTATTCTGCTGGTGAGATGAAGTTTTTAAACCACAGGATCTCCATAACAAATATACTGGGGATGAAGCAGACAGTACAAGTTGGGAACCAAAGATTTCTAGTGGATGTGACGTAATAGAGCTGCCCTTAATGAGGGTCAAGCTAATTTTTCTAATCGTTTGTGTGTTGTAACTTGAGTCAAAGAATATATTATATCATTTATTTAATGTAGCTGTCTTGTATATATAAAACTGAGCCTTTCAACTAATGTGCACATTAGTCTGAAGCTCATGTACTTCCATGATATCCATTGCAGGTAAAGATTGTGATCCAGCAGCCAGTGTACAGAAGATTGTAATTCCTGTGGTGGTGTTGGTGTAGTGGTGCTGATAGTTTTCTTGGCCTATACACGTTACAGTAAATGTAAGTATTGATGCAGTTACAGGTTGCTTCAAAAGTGTTGTAATGGATACCAGGTGCTGTGGGAAGGAATTGTGACTGGGATTTTTCACTTCACTCACTCCTTGAGCCCACCAGGAGTACACATTGGGAATTCTGTACTTCTAGCGGCTAGCACATAACTATTTATCCACTCATTTTTACTGATTAGAGAAACATTGAGCTGTGAGTGTGGAATGTACTGATATTTTTGCCTGGTTTGTGTCAGGGCTGCTGAAATGGGAAATCCTGGCAAAGTTCTTCCTTCTAACATTTGTCTTTGGAATTTTGTTAAATGAATGAAAGGACTCCATTTAGTAACCTGTCAGTTTGACACATTGGAACTCTGATATAAAATGCTTGGTTATGGGTTGGCTGGATGAGCGTTGAAGGTCTGCACTATATATTCTCATTTTGATCCAGTGCCACCTGGCTCATGTGTAAGTAGGCTCCACACTCCTTATGATCGGGAGTCTACCTTTACTGGCCAATATCTAGTCACATTATAGTGTGGCCTGGGAGTCATAACAATGAAATCCATTTATTGAATGAACTATGTATTTAATTTTACACATGCCACCCACATCTGTTTCTGCAAACTTCTGAAAGACCAAATGATGAACACTCATGAGCGATGAAGCCAATTATAAACCAATGGGCTGGCTTGTCTTCCAAAGGAAATGTAGGCCAGAGAATTCTAAACTGTTTTCAAATGCTCCTTATAACTTAGAAAATAAAGTATTTGCACTCTCCCTGTTATCAAGCTAAATACACTTTTCTTACCAGTAACTTCTCTGAAGCTAGTTAAATGTAAAGTTTCCTGCTTGGTGTTTAGTTGTTCCTGGGACCTGCCTTTGTCTTGTTGATTGCAGCATTGACTTTAGATTGTAAAGTCAGTTTTTGTTTATATTTTTTTGTGTGACTGGTTGATCTGCCGTGCTTTTTCTCCTTCCTACACTCACCTTCTTTTGACTGGCTCAACCCTGTTTGCTGTTTTATAAAACGGACCTGAGACTACAGGTCACTGTCTAATGTTTGGAAGGGGCACTCGAATGTAACATTCCTTTCTTTAGTCGGGGCAGTAAAATAAGCAGATTAGTAATATGGACAAGGATTCACAGGAGCTGTTCAACTTTGGCATGCTGCATGGTAAAATTTGATAGAGAAAATGTTTTGGGAGGGGGGAAGAATTGCAGACTGATATTCTAATCATCTATTGAACGAAAACTTTTGTCAGTTCATTTTTTTTTTGCATCAATATAATTCATTGCATGTTCATATCAACAGGAAGAAAATGCAAACATAATTGGACAACTGGATCCCAGGCAGTACATTCCAGTGCACATTGTCATGAACTTTAATGTGCTGTAAGTATTGTGATCAAATATAAGTGGCAAGTTAGATATGCAGCTGTTTTGCTCTGAACCTCTCTAAATAAATGTCCCTTTAGTTTTTGCATATTGTAGTAAGAAATTGGAATTCTGTTTCATTTTGCTGTTCGAGAGTAATTAGTGTAAGAATGGGGACTACTCCAGTATCTGCTGTACTGAGCAAAATGCATGCATGTCACGGCGTGTTTGTTCTTAGAGAGAGACAAATGAAAGGGATTATTTCTCAAGTTCTGTTCAATATCTAAAAGGGAAATGAAATAAAACTATCTCTCTCAAACAGAGTGTTAAATATTCAAAGGTATAGAGATAATTTAAAGTGTATTTAATACCATATATTTAGTGCTTCTGATAAAATGTATATTCAACAGGGTGATAACATGGTTCACAAAAAGATAAACTTGGCCATAAGCTTTTTCTTGTCTGAAAGAAAACTTGTGAAGCATAAAGTGAAGAGAAAACTCAAAAAATATCACCTAGTGTTAAATTGTTTTTAATTATTGTCAAAAAAATCAAATTTTTCTTCAGCTGTTTGCAAACATTTTGATTCCATTTTGTCTTTTTTTTTCTGTAGGAGCTGAATGTCCCATCCTTTAAATCCAGGAGCACTGTTCCATTGAATGCCTTAAATCTGGGAGTATGACTGCCATTGAGGAGCCATCTTATATTTGACTTTGAATACGGGTGAACAATGAGCTTCCAATACAATTTTCCCTCGTTCTCAATGAGTGCAGAACATGGATCAAAATCAGTTTTTAAGGCTGTTTTTGATTTTCAGCGGCCACGTTTTCAACCTCACTAACCTGTTTACTATGTGATTGTGTCACTTAATGTTGTCTTCTGTATTTGTGTAGACTTTTTTAGCTTCCTTCTTTAGCTAAATAAGAGCAGAGATATTGCATTTATAGTGTATATTATATTTGTATATTATGATATTTGTAAATTAAATATTTTAACCTCTTGGGAGTGTTGCGATAGGTCACCGGGTCAGTGGCCAGGTTTCGGAGGTAGTTAGTTTCGGGGAGTCAGCCTACAAGGGTCAGAGACAGAACAGGAGCAGGTCCCAGTTAAGTTTTTTAAAAAAAAGCATGAAAAGGGCTGCCAGTTAGCAGACTTTGAGAGAATAGCAGAAGATCCAAGAAGCAGCATGCAGCCACAGTACTGCTGTTAGCTCTGAGGAGCTGAGTCGGGAACGAGTGAAGCCCTGGGAGCTATTAGGCAGCCCGTGCAGTTGGGGCTAAGAGTAAGCCCTAATGTGGCGAAGTGGTGGTGGTGTTTGCTGGTTTTGTGCCACTGAGGCAGAATTCGGGTTTGGAAGACAACTCTGCTACCAAGCACACTTACAGTTAAAGGTTAGGTGAGGATAGAAGTAAAATGTCTCTTTAAGACAGATTAATGAAGGGGTAGTTCCTTTATGGGTAAGAAATAAAGATTTATGTAATCTTGCACGGCACAAGGATTACATATATAGAATGAATGTTTAATGTATAGTAAATAATAATATGCTAATAGGCATTGTCTTAGTGATGCCTGTTATACCTATGTCAACACCCGGCAGGACATTACATAGAGTAGAAAATATTGGGGTGATACGGGGGGATAATTATGAGGTACCATGACATTCCACAATATGCAGTAGACATCATTAGCACCACATTAGAAGAGTGGACGATAGCACACTCAATATATGAGACAGATGAAGCTAAGTGCCGATTTAAAGCAGCAACAACTTGTACAATGGAAACTATTGTATCACCACGTGGCAGCAAAAGATCCAGCATGGGAGCAACCGGATATGCCCCATCCACACACATTCAGTGTGCCTACACCCGCAGGTGCCGGCAAGGGTAGGAAAGGTGGAACTGACTGAAATATACAAGAGATGGAAAGTCTTAGGGAGAACCTGACGCAGTATTTGAACCAGTTCTCCTATGAAATTCCTTTACTTCCAGAGCACTTAACTGCAAATTGGAGACACTCAACAAATGAAAAGGACTTGCTATACACTGCAGCAACAGGTTAGAGCCTTAAAAGGTGTTGATCGAAAGATTTTTCCTCATGGTGGCCCGATCTGTGGAATTGGGGCATAAATGTACACACACCCATGGATTATCTCCCATGCTCTGGCTGTGATTCAGCTGATACTAATTATATATTTTTCTTTTATCTATATATTTAACATACTTGATTCAGTGTACCCGAAGGTGGCAAAAGAGGTGGTGCTGCGGGAGTTTTAGAAGGAGGAGAAGAAATTTAGTGAGCCAGAGGCCTGAATTGAAGGGCCAGATGATACAGGTGGTCTGACGATACCTTTTACAACCCAAAGCTGGATGACTGGCCAGCATCAATGGGTGGCGGTGTGTGAAGAGGGCGGACAGTACCACTATAGTTGGCTACCTTGGGCTAGGCCAAGGGCCAAAAGGGGGGACTGTTAGGGGGAAGAAAATAATTAAGAATTTATGGTAAGGGAGAATTTATTGAAAGGGAATGAATTACTTAAAATCTCCAGGTAGCCAGTGCTACCAAGCACATTAACAGTTAAAGGTTACCAGATGAACTTTGCACAGCCTTAGGGCCTGCAAACAACAAAGGCCTTGGGAGCTGGACTGGAGTCAGAGGATGACAATAACAACTAAGGTTAAGTGTGCACTTCAACAGATAGGGGAAGAGCAAATGGTCCTCGTTTAGGGAGGAGGGAAGGTCTCTGCCTGGGTGAAAAATAGGGACATACGATGCATGTGCCTGTTACTAGAGATGTCTGTTTAATGTAAACTTATATGTTGATGAGATCGGAAACTGGAAATGTTCTTCTACGTGACCAATAATGGATAAATATGTTATTTAGCAGAGTGCTATCTCAAGCTGCATTGAGATTGTTCTCTCCTTGCAATTGCTTGAATAAACGATCGTGACCTGTACCTGAGATTCCCATGGTCCGTTTGTCAAAGTGACCACAACATTTGGTGAGTCATCCTTCTGTCTGGTTAGCTTGCTTTCTGTGGAAGGATGCCAATTGGAAAATATAAAAGTATTGTCTCAGAGCTAGTTCATCAATCCTGTGCACATACAGTGCAGTGGCAGATCAGTGCTGCTTGTATCCTGCTGGATGTGGAGCAAAGTTGGGTAAAATAGAGTTGAGGTACAGCCAGGAGGCTGATTGCCTCAGCATGCTGCCTTCCATGCAACTGCAGTGGAGCAGAGACCATTGCCCACTTCCACCTTAATGTGCCTTTACGATGCATGTCTGGGAAGAGATGCAGTGGTTAGGTTCATCTCAAGCAGCTCTGTAACGCAGAATTCAGTGTTCTAAAAGCAGTTCCTATGGACTCAGATTGAGATAAATATCAGCTGCTGCTGGAGGACCATCAACTTGAGGAAAGACATAGTTTGGTCTTCCCAAAACTGGCTGCGCTTCCAGTACAAAGAGCCACCTGTGACCGAGTGTTGCGACTGGCACATTACAAGATCCTGGACGACATCTTGAGGGATGCACTAAAGCTTGAGGCAGCTGCCACAAAGCCTCAATGGTGGAAAGGCACTGTCTAAGGCTTTCTACCACAGTCTGCTGAGGGTCTGGAACCAATGTAAACCCTCTCAGATGTATGCAGAGAATGGCATGAAATGTGAATTTCAGTCAGGTGATGATCCCATTGCACAAAACTGTAGGACTCATCTCACTTAGTTTAACAGCCCCAGCTTCTTTAATCTATCCATGTAACTGAAGTTCCTCAGCTCTGGAACCATTCTCATGATTCTTTTCTGAATCTTCTCTAACGCATTTGTCATCATTGGCATCCTTCCATCAGTGTAAGATGATGGGCATGCAGCAGATCAGTTGGAGATGGGATAGTGCACTTTTGCTGATGGCTGAACAGACCACTCCGTGAGAGGCAGATTCTGCCACAAGTGTTCCACATGAAGTGCTCATTGTGGGATATTGTTTTTGGTGTTGGGACTTGTTACCAAGCCACTGTGGCCACTCATGGTAGCGCACACTGGTCCACAAATGATGTTGTATAACTAACCTGCAGTGTGTAACATATGAAATGTAGCAAAATGCTGGGAGTCTGGAATTAAAAACAGGAAAATCTTTGACACTCATCAGGTTAGCATCTGTGGGGAAACGAGCAGTTCAGGCCAATGATCATTGGTGAGAACACAAATGTAACTTTGGTGAGGATAGAAGTAAAATATATTTGAACGTGTAAATTGTGAGAGCTGTAAGTGGAGACTATAATTGCTATTACCTCATTGTAAACGAGAGCAGAGAGAAGACTAAAGACAGTTAGCCAGGAAACAGCTAGAAGGGACACGAGTGTGTGTGGTTTCTAAACCAATAAATTTCTCTATCTTCATTAATCTTCCATCTTTTCAACTTCTGTTTCTGACTCTTTCCTCATTCTGTTAACACCAGTTCTCAGAATCTCAGAATAATATTTGAGGATTGCTGTGCAGCACATTGTTCAGAGGTGGTGTGACATCTGCGCTGCATGCTTCCACCATACCTTCTGTTCTTTTTGCCCCTTTCCATGTCAAGGTATGCTTTACATACCTGTGAAGTGGTTTGGTTAGTTATTTTCCTGGGGAAGTTATTCCAGTCTTTTATGGTATTTGAAATGAAGCTGTTCAGATATGATTGTGTGTAACATTGGAGAGGCTGGTGTTGGTGTTTTTACTCTTGCAGTGGATTACTTGTTTAACACATGGTGGAATATCAATAGCAACTTCATGGTGAGCTGCTTTGTTGAACAGTGTAAGCCTACTCCGCTGTCTTCATTGTCATGTAGGCCTCTCCAGAGAGTTCATCATAGACATAACACTGGATGTCTAAGCATAGTAATTGAAGACAAACCGTTCTGTCAAACTATTTCCAGTTTGTTTCCAAGGTGGGTTTGGTAGGAGTCCCATACTGTTGCTGCATACTCCAGTTTGATATTGTACCAAAAGCCTTGACTTATGTTACATTTGGTTAGATTTCTCCTTAAAGATCCTAGGATTTTGTTTGCATCATTTACAGCATGTTTTATGTGGTAACTTGAGGAACAGCACCTCATCTTTCAACTTGGCACTCTTCAGCATCTTGACTCAACATTGACTTCAGCACCTTTAGATCATCATGTTCTGTTTTGCTTTGCTGGGTTGGTCTTGTCTCTTTCTCCCTTCATGTTGCACTCAGATGGTTGCTATGTAGCCATTCATGCCTTATTATATATCTGTTTCATTACTATAAAATAATAAGTATTATATTTGTTTCTCAATGGTAACACTCTCTGGCTGTTGCTTCATGAAATCTTCTGGTATTTAATCTCTCCTGCCCTCCACCCAATCGCAGACCTTCCTTTTTGTTCTTCCTACCCCTTCTCAGTTTTCACTGGCTTAAAAATTCCTACATTTCTATCTTTCTAAAGTTTTGATGAAAACTCATCACTACCTGAAACATTAACTCAGCCTGACCTGAATTTTTTCACTTTTTTTTTTGTTTTTCACTTCAGACCTCCAGAATCTGCTGTATTTTGGCTTTTTTTTAATGGTTAACCATATGGTTAAAGAAATGGTTTATGTGGTGATGTCCTGCCATTTGTCAGCAAAATACAAGCTCATTTTTCTGGGTGTAAGATCTCATTAGGTTATCTTTAATATTGCCACCCCTCTTTCTTTTCTATTTTTTCTGAACATTTCGTATCCAGGAATATTTAATCCCCAAGCCTGCCTTTCTTTGAGCCAGGTCTCTGTTATAGTCACAATATCATATTTCCACATGGCAATCTGTGACTATAGCTCACCAATCTTATTTACCACAGGCCGTGCATTTACGTACATGCACAGCAACCCTAATTTAGACTTTATTACTTTCTCCCATACTCAACCCACTTAATCTTCTACTATTTCCCCTTTGTCCACTCATAACAAATATCGAACTATTCCCTTCTCCAGAACTCCTTAGTGTCTAACTTTACGCACCTCGTTCCTTTTTTTCCCCTCATGTGCTGGTGCCTATCCCCAGCGAATTTAGCTTAACCATCACCAGACACACTAGGGAAGCGATTGTATTTGACATGAAGGATTGACTTGAAGAGTTCACCTGACATGCATCATAAACTCTTTTTGTTTCATCATATTCTTTGTCTCCAACCACATCCACTAATTGGCCACTTATGGAACTCAATAAGCCTGAAGGTGCCTGGGCCATCCAACGCCTTCCCCACCCGCTCTGTAAAATTTCAGACAGGTTGGGTGTGGGTGGGTAAGTGGAATGAATCCAGCCCCGCAGGATATTACCCCAGCCTTTAAAATAATTTATGGGGGAGAATAAAATCCAGCCAATGAGGTTCTACAAGAGGTATCCCACAAGAGGCAGCCAATCTGCAACAGTAATTTTACATCCGGGTGGCAAATTGAAAATCAACCCCAGAGGCCGGGATTTTGCAGCGCCGTCGTGGTGGGACCGGCCGTGGGAGATTCAGCGGCCCAGCCAAAAACCCATTGACTTTCGGCAGAGATGGACTATCCCAGTGGTGGGTAGGGCCAATAAGTCTCGCCCATCGTCTTTCATATTTGGCCTAACAAAACCTTTAATCACCTTACAAAGACTCCAAGCTAAGCCAAATTCTGACAATCTACCATCTAGATAAGCTTCTTTTCATTTATTCATTGGATATGGACATCACTGGTTCGGGCAATGCTTATTGCCCATTCCTAATTGCACTTCAGAAGGTGGCGGTGAGTCAACTTTTTGAACCACTGCAGTCCATGTGGTGTAGGTACACCAACAGTGCTCTTCGGGAGGGAGTCCCAAGAATTTGAACCAGCAACGGTTAAGGAACAGCGATATCGTTCCAAGACATGTTGGTGCGTGAGTTGGAAGGGAACTTGCAGGTTCCCATGCATCTGCTGCCCTTGTCCTTCTGGGTGGTAGAGGTCGTGGGTTTGGAAGGTGCTTTCGAAGGAGCCTTGGTGAGTTACTGAAGTGCATCTTGTAGATGGTACACACTACTGCACTAGTGTGTCGGTGGTGGATGGGGTGCCAATCAAATGGGCCACTTTGTCCTTGATGGTGTTGAGCTTATTGAGTGTTGTTGGAGCTTATCCAGGCAAATGGAGCGTATTCCATCACACTCCTGACTTGTGACTTGTAGATGGTGGACAGGCTTTGCGGAGTCAGGAATTGAGTTACTCGCTGCAGGATACCCAGCCTCTGTCCTGTTCTTGTAGCTGCTACTCCAGTTCAGTTTCTGGCCAATGCTAATCCACAGGATGTTGACAGTGAGGGATTAAGTAATGGTAATGCCATTGAATGTCAAGAGGAGATGTTTAGATTGTGTCTCGTTGGAGATTGTCATTGCCTGATACTTGTGTGGCATGAGTATTACCTGCCACTTATCAGGCCAAGCCTGAATGTTGTCCAGTCTTGCTGAAAGTGGACATGAACTACTTCAGTATCTGATGAATCACAAATGGTGCTGAACATTGTACAATCATCAGTGAACAACCCCACTTCTGACCTTATGATGGGATGAAAGTCATTGATGAAGTAGCTGAAGATGGTTGGGCTGCAGACACTACCCTGAATAACTTCTGCCGTGATGTCCTGGAGCTGAGGTGACTGACCACCAACAACCACGACCATCTTCCTTTGTCCTAGGTATGACTCCATTCAGCGGAGTGTTTTCCCCCGATTCTCAATGACCCCAGTTTTTCTCGGGCTCCTTGATGCCGCAATCGGTCAAATGATGCCTTGATATCAAGGGCAGCCACTCTCACCTCACCTCACGAGTTCAGCTCTTTTGTCCATGTTTGAATCAAGGCTGTAACAAGGTCAGGATCTAAATGGTCCTGGCAGAACCCAAAGTTGGCATCAGTGAGCAGGCTATTGCTGGGTATGTGCTACTTGATATCACATGGAATCACATTGGCTGAAGACTGGCTCCCAAAGGATGCCCGGCAAACCCTATCATGTTTGTCAGTGGCCTAACAGGAGGGGGCCCCCGGTGACAGGCACGCGTTGCCTGATCAAGGGACCTGACATCAGGAGCTGAAGGGACACTGAAAGCTACTCCCCTGGCCTTGCTTTCAAACTCCCTGCTCCGCCTCGGCAACAAACCCTTCACCACACCTGACATCCCACCCTACTCGCCTGTGTCCAGGGATCCAGCATCAGTCCAACTCGTGGGCAGGATTTTCACCTTCCGAGGTCCTTGATCCCATGGGAGGCCCTACACTTATAATTGCCTGAGTGTACTTGAGCTGCTACTGTGTATAAACATACAGATTAGAAGAAGGCCATTCGACCCCTCGAGCCTGCTCTTTCATTCGATAAGATCATGGCTGATCTGATTGTGACCTCAACTTCACATTCCAGCTACTCCTGATAACCTTTGACTCCCTTGTTACTCAAGAATCTATCTACTTCTGCCTTAAAAATATTCAATGCCCCTGTCCCTACTGCTCTCTGGTGAAGGGAATTCCACAGACTCAGGACCCTCTTGAGAGAAAAAAACTTCTCATCTCCATCTTAAATGGGAAACCCCTTTAGTATTAAACTGTGTCCTCAAGCTCTAGTCTCTCTCAAAAGGGGAAAAATCCTCTCAGCATCCACTCTGTGAAGGCCACTCAGGACCTTATATCAGGTGATCAACAAGATCACATCTCATTCTTCTCAATTCCAGTAAATATAGACCCAACCTTTCCTGATAAGATAACCCCTTGATCCCATAAATCAGTCGAGTGAACCTTCTCCGAACTGCTAATGCAATTATGCCCTTGCTTAAATAAGGAGACCAAAACTACACAGTACTCTAGGTGTGGTCTCACTGACACTCTGTACAACTGTAGCAAAACATTCGTCTATTTCCCTTGCAATTAATACCAACGTTCCATTTGCCTTCCTATTCATTTGCTGTACCTCCACAACAACCTTTTGTGATTCATGTACCAGACACCCCGCTTCCATTGTAGCGATCACAGCTCTGTAATCTCTCTCTATTTCATTAATTTGCTGCTTTTGTATTCTTCCTGCCAAAGTTGTCAAGTTCACATTTTCCCACACTATGCTCTATCTGCCATTTTTTTTGCCCACTCACTTAACCTATCTATATCCCTTTTCAGAATCATTATGTTCTCTTCGCAACTTACTTTCCGATCTATCTTTGTGTCATCAGCAAATTTAGCAACCATACATTTGGTCCCTCCATTAAAGACATTGATGTAGATTGCAAATGGTTGAGGCCCCAGCACTGATCCCTTTGACATTCCACTAGTTACATCTTGCCAACCCAAAGATGACCAATTTATGCCTGCTCTCTGCATCCTGTAAACCAACCAGTCCTCTATCCATGCTGATGCATTACCCTGTACACTATGACCTCTTGTATGGTAAACTTTTGATGTGGTGTGAGGCTCCCATTGGTTCTCCAACCTGTGGTGGTGGATTCTGTGGCCCTTGAGCTTAATTCTGCCCATGATCTCCACATTCGCAAGCAACCCCAGTTTCCACAGGGCCTGTTTTTTCAGGTATGGTCACTTTTATACTTTTGCTTTGAAGGATTTTTTTAAATGATCTAGTTTCAGATTTATTGGATGGATTATCCTGGTGCACTCTGGGCAAGGTGACCAACCATGCCACCTTTTCCAGGGCTGTCCTGAAAGAGTTGTCTGCACTGAGAGTTGGTGGGTGAGAGAGTTTTAAGGGTTAATTTCTAACTAAAGTCTAGTTATTTCTTTAATTTAGCAATGAACTAAAAATTACTCTTTAAGTTAAGAGAAGTTAAGCTTTATTCCATCCTTAAAACTGTGATATAGAAGCTCTCTGAGAGCAGTTGTAGCTAGTTAATTAGATAGCTGGCCTAAACTGGTTATCAGAAGCTTGAATCAGTAATCAGGGAGCATAAAAAGAGGCCTTCCTCAGCGCTGCCTTGTCTGCACTTGTTTTGCCCCCGATTTCTTCTTTTGCTGTTCCCGGCATGAACTTCCTTCGTTTCCGTGTGTCTGCCCTGCATGTAAATAGTTTTGATCCTGGAACGCATTCCGGCTGAATTGACGAACTGGAAGCGATAATCCCTCACTCCCCACTCTTTCGGGTCCGCACCCCCTCTCCTCTTTCGGGTCCGCACCCCCCCTCTCCTCTTTCGGGTCCGCACCCCCCCCCCCTCTCCTCTTTCGGGTCCGCACCCCCCCCCCCCCCTCTCCTCTTTCGGGTCCGCATTTCCCCCCCTCTCCTCTTTCGGCTCCGCATTTCCCCCCCCCCTCTCTTTCGGGTCCGCATTCCCTCCCTCTCCTCTTTTCGGTCCGCATTCCCCCCTCTCCTCTTTTCGGTCCGCATTTCTCCCCTCTCTTTTCGGTCCGCATTTTCCTCCCTCTCCTCTTTTCGGTCCGCATTCCCCCTTCTCTTTCGTGTCCTCATCCCACCCCTCCCCCTCTTACCGTAAAGCTCCATATCCCTGTGCCAAGGTGTCCTTAAATTTTTTTTCGGTACTTCATCACCGTGACTCTGGGTGATCGAGATGGAGGTTTATTCGGGGCAGGTTGGGCGGTGGGAAAGTAATTCGAACTCTTGACTTTGAGACAAAGGAAAATCGGGTGCGGCGATCAACCGGCAGCTAATTCAATATCGCTCGTTTACACTGAGCCAAAGTTACAATTACACCTGTTCTGCAAGAAATACAGTTTTTGTTTGTTCTGTTTTAATGTATAAATGTAGTGGAATTGCAGTTTTAATCATCACACAATATGATATTTCAAAGCGTAAGAGTTAATTTGTGATGCATGCTGTACCTGACAACTTGCCCTTAAATATGGTTACAATATTTCTTCAGCAACTACCTCATGAGGAATAACAAGCTGATGTTTATCTCTGCTTGGTGGAGAGAGCCATCAGTTTTACCAAGAGGCGCTTCCGTTGCCTGGAACGCTCAGGGGGTGCATTCCAGTACCCCCCAGATCGGGTCTCTGTGAATGTGGTAGCATGCTGCGCTCTGCACAATCTTGCGCTGGAAAGGGGGGGATGCAATTGACGATGAAGACCTTGACGCAGTGGATGAGGCTGCACATGCTGAATCCAGCAGTGGCTCAGAGGATGAGGAAGCACGGGACAATGAGGGGCAGGACTCCAACACGCTACTACACCAAGGAGGCAGGGACAACCGGGACGCTTTAATCCAACGAACCTTCAGCTAGCGCCACACACGTGGGTCTGCAGGACCAGCATTGCCTGGCGCTTCCACACGTAGCACTTAGGTGCTACATCTTCTACCTCATCAGCTGCAACTAAGGGCTTAGTACAGAAACATCAGTGTCCACTCAAACACTCATGATATGTCTGTCTGTGTCTGTGAAACATACAAATGCAGCACAAAGGAAACACCCTCAGCCATGCTCAGAAAAGTGGACTTTATTGCCACCAAAATGAATTACAAACGTCGCTCTGACGCAGATAATGATATATTCCCTAATCTAGGGCCAACACAAAATCACCAGTCACAAACCTGTGGAGTGCCTAACGTTCCTTATGCTTCCATTTGCGGGTTGCTACGTCTTGGTGCTGCCCCATTACTCCGAGTGGCTTGTGAGACAGCCTGCTGACTCTGCTGTCCTGTTGGCCTCGATGACCTTGGCGGGCATCCTCTGGCCCGTGGAGCTTGTGCTGGCCCCGCCTGGGAGGGAGTGGCCAGTTCCAGAACTCCCCAGTTGTCTCAGTCTTAACGGATGGAACGGTCACTGGCAGAGGGGCGGAGGAGCTGCTGCCCTCATCTGGAGCGCCCTGAGAGGAGCTCGCAGCGATGACAGGCAGCTGCTGCACTGACGTGAGGTCACATTGGACCTCCCTGCTCAGCGCAAAGGAACGGGCACTAAGCTGCGACACTTGGTGCCCAGAACATCTCCCACATTGCCAATGACCACCTGTGGCCATTAGCGATGTGAGGGCTTGTAGGTCAGAGTGTAACCCAATCAGAAGATTCTCAATCTGCTGGAAGCCCCTCTCCATGATAGTCACCAATCTCTCAATGGAGGAAGCCTGCAGCTCTGTCCTGAGGTTCATGCCATCGCTGACACTCTGCCTGGACTCCTCCACCGCACAGACCAAGTGAAGCAAACCCCTGTGCAACCCTGCCAGATGGTCCCACGCACCCTGCCGCTTCCCCTGCAGCTGCTGCATGGCTGACATCTCCAGAGGCAAATCATCACTGCCTGACTCAGCATGTGCCTGGTCCCCTGCAGTCCCCCAGCTGCTGGCGCCATAGGCACTCTCTGTCCATGCCATCTCCTCCAGCGATTGTGAAGTGCCCTCTCCACTGTGCCCCGGGACACTAGCCGATGACATAATCCCTACCGATGCGTTTGTCGCTGCGCTGGTGCCTGGCTCGCGGAAATGATGTGACACAAGTTGCAAGTCTTGGCCCTCAGGTGTGGAGGGGGTGGGGGGCTCTGGATTTGTTGTTGATGATGCTGAAATTAACAACAAGGACAGTGCATCAATTAGCGTTCAGACTGTAACACCTTTCATCCCTTTCTCCTCCAGCCTCATAATGCGCTCAACCTTCAAGAACCTATGGAGATGAACATTGGTGGGGTGGTAAATAGTCAAGAGGAGGCCCAAACATTACACGCACATACAGACAGGCTGGTCAGATGGCCTAAGGAATGCCACATGTAATGTTATGTGGATAAGTGTGCAGTTAAGCACTTGGGCAAGACAAACAAGGTAGAGGAATACATGAGTAATGGTAGGACCGTGGGAAGTCACGACAATTACAGGGACCTTGTTGGGCAGAACCGTTCAGGTAGCAGAAGAGGAACCTAAGGCGTTTAACAAGGTCAAAGCCAAACTTGCCTTTATTAGCCGAGGAATAGAATATAGGAAATTAGAGGTCATGTTGCAGGTGCAGAAAACGCTGTCGAGGCCACATCTACACTTCTGCATTCACTTGTGATCTGCGCTTCATGGGAGGTGATGGTAGTTGAGTGGGGAGAGTGCAGAGGTTCCTGACCTGGATGCATGCTGGCCTGGAGTGTTGGAGTGAGGCGGAAACATTTCATACACTTGCGACATTTGCTGTGGAGCACAGGAGATTGACAGGTCACATTATTGACCTTCATACTGTTATGAGGGGCATAGACCAGGTGGACAGAAGGCAACATTTCACTTTGGCGCAGGGACGACTAATGCGGTGGCATTTATTTAAGTTGAGTGCCATGAGGTTGACAGGTGAGGTGCTGAGGACCTTTTGGACAGAGTAATGTGGGACGCACTGGCTGAAAGGGTGGTGGAGGTACAAACGCTCCTAAGATGCAATAAGTCTTTGGATGTGCAGCAGCGATGCGATAGTGGTCACAAGTGGGATAAGGCGACATTGGAAGGTGCTAGAGACGCGCATCCTGAAGGGGCCGAGGGACCTTTGTGTATGACCCACATGTCTGACTGTATCAGTCTGTGAATGAGCAGTGTTGCTGCATTAACGATTGCAGCAACCATCAGTGCTTTGGATGGTGGGGAGACAGAGTGGATGGGACTGTGGCCCTCAAATACCTGGCCGCTGAACCCCAGCGTCGCTGACACCTGCTGACTTGGCCATCTGCCTCCTCCCCAGCTCCATTGCCTGCTCCTCATAAGTGGTGATGTGCTGCAGCACGGCGTGCCCATCACCAGTCCGCAGACGCTCCCGGCTATTGTTCTCGGTTTTTGCCTGCAGTGCAGAGAAGAGCATTTATTGGGGCTGATTCCTCATGTACTCTGCACGCGCACCATGCACCCCAAACACAGTGGCCCATCTGAGGTCTCCAGCGGCTCCTGTTTGTACTACTGGTGATCAGTCACCAGTAGATAGTATGGCTGCTCCCAACCCCCTCCCCGAACGGCCACCTTTGACACATTTGGCGTCCATCATTTTGAATAACACACGGGTCTTAGCGCCCATGGCAAGGAGGCGCAACTAGGTGTGGCGCCGAGGCCAACAGACAGATAAGCCTGGGAACCACAAGGGTTGGGAGGGCCTCAAAGGGCTAAGGCTACCTGCTGGGTAAAATGGCCACGGCCATTTCTCAACCATACTCACCCTTCCAGAGCACAACAAATCATTGAAGCACTTGCGGCACTGTGTTCCTGTGTGCCACACAGCATCTTGAGAGCTAACAGCCTCTGCCACCTCCTGCCATGCCTGCCTGGTCACGTGGGGTCTCTCTTCCTCCCATCCTCTGGAAACAACACCTCCCAACGGTTTGACACCTCTTCCAGGAGTGCAGCAAGGCAGGCATCGGAGAACCGAGTGGCACATTTGACCCCTGCTGGCCTACCCTGCAGCGTGCCCCCCTGCTCCCCTGCCCTCACCCCTTCTGGTGCCCGGTCGCTGGCCATGGTGAACAGCCTAAAGGAGGCTGCCTGGCCTTTCTTTATACAGAGTGTCGATTCCCCATTGGAACCGGTGGTCTGAACATGCCGCTGCAGATTAGAATTTCCAGCTGGACACGGGAGTCTGAAACGTGTTGGGTGGGCCTTAATTGGCCCGCCCGTGCAAAATGGCAGTGCTGCCCGTTTCCCCGGCGGCGATCGTCTCCGTGCCCGCTGCCGATTGGGTCGGGCCCGCCCGCTCGACAAACAGAAAATTCAGCCTCCAGTGAAGAGAATGAAATGGAATATCAGACTGACGTAGAACAGAGAGTTGATTTAATAACGCCCATTAAATCTGTGTTTCTTCGTCAACTTGTGCAATTCCAGACATTTACAAGTATTATCTAAAATTATGAATTCGCTCACACCTCATTCGTCCGGGTGGTCCATAATCACCCAAGTAATTCTTCTCTCATTCCCAAAGAGCCCTGGAACAATTTTCATATATAAGGACATTTGGAAAATTGGAGGCAGAGCCTCTGTTAGCTCCTCTCTGACTTCCTTTCATAGTCCAGGTTACATGACATCGGATCTGGTGACTTAGTCACCTTGAGCTCTGCTATGATTTTCTTATAAAATCTGTATTTTTCCACAGTTGTCACCATTATTTCTTTTTCCATATTCTTCTCGACCATGCCTAAACATTTATTTCCACACCACCTGTATGAAAAAGGTTCCAAATATTTATGTAGTGGCTCCACCATATTCCATCACCCTCCACAATTAAAGGGCTAGAAAGAGAAAGAGGGGTTCCTTTTCATGGCATATTGGCACCAGATCTGGGACAGGGAAGATTCTCTATTGGACCGAGTAATGGGAATGAACCAGTGCAGATAAGAGAAGGAAAAGAAAGGGAACACACCAAGGCAATAGTGACCATAAGATGATGATAGAGAAGGACATAATCACAGACTCAGAATTTTAACGGCACAGAAGGAGGCCCCCATCATGTCTGCACTGGCTCTCCAAATGAGCATTATGACCTAGTGCCATTGCCCTGCCTTTTCCCTGTACCCTTGCACATTATTTGAATAGAAACAATCATCGACCGCCCTCTCCAATGCTTCAATTGAACCTGCATCCACCACACTTCCAGGCAGTGCATTCCAAACCCAAACCACTTGCTGTGTGAAAAAGCTTTTCTCAAGTCACATTTGCTTCTTTTGCAAATCACTTTTAATCTGTGCCTCTTCATTCTTGATCCTTTTACGAGTGAGAACAGCTTTTCCCTATCTACTCTGTCCAGCCCCCTCATGATTTTGAACATCTCCATCAAATCTCCTCTCAGCCTTCTTTTCTCCAAGGAGAATAGTGCCAACATCTCAAATCTATCCTCAGAGCTGAAGTTTCTCATCACTGGAAACATTCCTGTGAACCTCTTCTGCACTCTCTCCAATGCGATCACATCGTTCCTAAAGTGTGGTACCCAGAACTGTGCACAATATCCCAGATGAGGTTTAATGAGTGTCTCATATAAATTCAGCACAAACTCCTTTCTCGTTTACAATATGCCCCTATTAATAAAACCCAGCATACTATATACTTTATTAACTCTCTCCACCTATCCTGCCTCCTTCAATGATCTCTGCACATATACACCCAGGTCTTTCTGCTCCTGCCTGCCCTTCAAAGCTTCACCCCTTATTTTATATTGTCTGTCCATGTCCTTCCTAACAAAGTGCATCACCTCATACTTCTCAACACTGAACTTTATCTGCTACATCCATGGACCATTACTCTCTGTTTCCTATTTCTCAGCCAATTTTGTATCACAATTATGATGAAAGCCAGATTAATCAATTTGAAAAAGGCTGATTTTGAGGGGCTGAGAATTGAACTTGGGGATAATAAAATGGGCAACAGAATTGACAAACAACAATGGAAAACATTTCGAACAGTGTTCAACAGAATACAGGAAAGATACATTCTGCTAGACACGAAAGTACTAAATCAGCACTAGAGAGACTCCATGGATCCATGAAGACATAAGGGGGCAAATGTGCATTAGGAAAGAGGCATATGTTAAGTCCATGGGCAGCAGAGGGTGCATGACAGAAGGAAATATAAAGTGATTAGGAGAGAAATCAAAAAAAAATTAGAAAAGCAAAGAGGAGCCCTATAAAAGTAAATTATCAAGGAAGGTAAAAAATAAAATATTTTACAGGCACATAAATAAAAATATGAAGGCTGGGATGGAAATAGATAGGTATAGTTAAGGTATAGATAGGATAATGCCACAGATAAGGATAGAGACAGGGCAGAAATATTAAATGATTACTCGACACCCCGGGCTTTATAGCTCATAATGAATGCATGTAGAGAATACTAAATGTATCATAATTGTATTGAAACACCTCAGAGTGCAACAGGATGTATGTCGATAACTCCAATACCATTGCACTGTGTGACTGTCTCTAATGACCATATTGAAATGACTGTAATATTCATTGATTGTTTTGAAACACCTCATGATCCATGTGTAAAATTTGAATCTAATTGCACTTTTTCTGATGGCGATTTAGAAATGTTTTATAATGTCCTTTCAGATATTTTATGAATAAAGTATATTTTTCTGAAAAAATTAAATGATTACTTAATTTCAGTGTTTAACAGGGAGCTAGAACAGGTAGATATGATATTGATTGATGATCTAAGTCTTCAGGTAAATGCAATTAAAATAAGAGAAAAGGGATCTAATCAAACGCAAAGAGGATAAAACCTTGTCCCAGTAGATTCACACCCACACGTTTAAAATAAAGCTAGGGAATAGATAGCAGAGGTATTACTGCAGATTTAAAATATCTTGTTTAGGAAAAGGTGTAGTGCTAGAGGGCTGGTGGATAGCAAATGTAATTCCTATGCTTAAAAAGGCAGGACAGAATGTACCCAGGAAATAGTAGATCAGTCAACTTAATGTTGGTGCTAGAAGAAATAATGAAATCCCTACTAGAGAGAGGAAGAACTTCTAACAAAAAAACTGAATCATTAGCATGGATTTCAAAAGGGAAAATCTTTCTTGACCAAAGTCATGAATTTTTTGGAGTAGCTAACAGAGACAGTAGACAATGGTAATGTAGTAGATGCAATTTACCTGGATTTTTCAAAGGGTATCTGTGTTAGGAAGGGGATGGGGTGAGGAAGAGGAGGTATGAAAGTGGGGAGAGGGGGGAGTGGTGGTGAGGAAGAGTGGGATGAGTTTGAGAAGGTGGGAGATGGGGTTAAGGATGAGGGTGAATGAGGGGTAGGGGAATGGGTGGGTGAGGAGGAGGGGGAATGGGCAGGTGAGGAGGATGGGGATGGGTGGGTGAGAAGGAGACATATGGGGTAAGAAGGAAGGGAATGAGAGATGAAGGGGAAGGGGCATGGTGAGGGTAAGGAGGAGGGTGCGATGGGGAGCTGAGGGGGAGGGGGAATCTGGAGGCTGAGGAGGGGGAGATGGGGAAAAGTGGGATGTGGTGAGGAGGAGGGAGGAGGGGGATGGCTAAAAGTGGGATGGGTTGAGGTGGAGGGAGGATGGCGTGAGGAGGGGGATGGGGAAAGGAGGAGGGGCGAATGGTGGCTTAGGAGGAGGGGTATGGGGCTGAGGAGGAGGTGAGTTGGGGTGTTGAGGAGACAAATTCAGGAAAATCAGCGAGAAATACAAGGCAAAAACAAAGATAAAAACAAAAAAGGGTCATGAGGACTCGAAACATCAATTCTTTTCTTCTCCGCCGATGCTGCCAGACCAGCTGAGTTTTTCCAGGTAATTCTGTTTTTGATTTAAGAAATACAAGGCAATTGACAAGAAACTATTTTGTATATAATAAGTTAGACTTGGTTATAAAAATTACACTTTTAAAGTTTGCAGATGCTACTAAACTTGGCAGCGAGCTGAATAGTGAAGAGAAGAGTAGCTGACTTCAGGAGCATATGGACTGGTGAATTGGACAGGCTCAAGGCAAATGAGATTTAATGTGGATAAGTGTGAAGTGATGCACTTCCATAATGGAAAGATGTAGAGACATCATAACCTAAATGGACTTATTTAGACAGGGCCAGTCTTAATGTTGGTTGACTGCCTGGGGAGAGCCTGATAATACTGAAATCAACCTCTGCAAAGAATTTGGCTAACTCCAAAATCTGTTTCTAACTAACACTAGTGCTAGTTAAATAGAACAAATTTCTGGTTTCTGAACACATGGATAACACTCAACACCCTGTTACCTCACATCAGTGGTGAGCAGTCAACAGTTGTAGCTTAGAAAATGACATTAGTGATCGAATATGGGAGAGGACAGACTATCTTCACTTGTGACCCTGTCTATCGAAAATGATGTGATTCAAAATATCTTGGTGAATAAGGTTTTTTTAAAATCGGCATTATTATTTATTAGTTCAGTGTTTAATGTGTAGATTATTTGCCACTTAAATGCAATGTTATTCTTATAACTTAAATAATAGACAAGCGAAGAAAAACTTCCAAGATTGCAGTTTTCTTTCTGAAACTTTCACTAAATACCACTACATACAACTCAAAGGGAATCAAAATATACATTTGTCCAGGCCAGAATTTTCCTAAAGGAACATAGGAACAGCAGAGGGGGTACTTAGCCTCTTGAAGCTGTTCTGTCATTCAGTGAGATCATAGCTGAGCTTCGATCTAACTCCATATACCTGCCTTTTCCCTTATCCCTTGGCTGACAAATATCAATCTATCTCTGACTTGAAATTCAAAATTGATCTAGCATCGATTGCCATTTGGGGAAGAGAGTTGCAGACTTCTACCAGTCTTTTCATCTTGAAGTATTTCCTCGTTTCACTCCTGTAAGGTCTGGCTCTATTTTCCGGAATAACTTCCATCATTTCTTACTTTGTTATTTAGTCCTTCCCGCTCCTCTAGTACCTTTTCTTATTCATCCTCAACGTACACATATCTTTCTCTAGATACTCAACTCATCATCATTCCCACACTCATCACTACTCACAGCCAGAATCTCCCTGCACCTTCCCAACAGCATGTTTGTCCTAACCACATTCTCTGGCTTCTGATCTACTGGATCTTCTGTATTAGGCATTAGTGTTTGATTGAATGAAATGGTGGGGAGGTTCAAGAGGCTTAAAGGCCTACTCCTGTTCCTGTAGCTTCCCATTGTCGTGGCTTTATCAGTGTCTTTACAAGTGTTCTCCCTGTTGTCAGTGCATCCTCTATTATTTTATGTGTTTGGTTTCCTCCTGCACTTATTTCTGTTTCCTGCTGACTCTGTCTGTTGGTAAAAATCCCCGACACAGTTCTCCAGTGATTCCCCCCTCAATATTGAATACCAGCCCGTCCACTGACCGTTTAGCCAATTAGTCCTGTATTATTCACTCTGCTTTTCTAATTAGCTTTTCAATCGCTTCCTTCCATTCGTTCACGTCCACTCCTGTCCAAGACCCAAAGGCTCTCCCTTCAAGTTCTTTGCAGCTGAGATCAGCAATTTGCTCATCATTTTACTACTGACTTTTGTGCTCTTTCATGCTGGAAAATCAAAGCTTTTTGAGTCTATTTTTGGACTTCCATCACTCTACAATGTGTTAACATTTGAATTTTGTATATTCCAAGACAGTACATCTGATGACATGTTCTCGAAAAATTACTGAGTAACATTATGAAGTGTTTGTTTCAGTTTCTGCTATTAAATATATCACATTTGCATAATTAGTTAAAATGTTTATCAGCCAATCAAAGCAGAAAACCGTCTGTCACTGGGAGCATTTAATGGATGCACCCAGGATGGAGAATGGAGTGATGTAATAGACCTTCTCAAAACTGGTGTGGAGATATTTTGCTGTTTACTTATTTAACCCACAAACTCCTCAAGTGTGCACATCTACCAAATAGCAGGTATAGGTGAGGTGAGGGTGACTGCCCTTGACATCTCAGCTCCAGGGCATCATTGCAGGAGTTCCTTAGGATAGTGTCCTAGGCCAAACCATCTTCAGCTTCATCAATCTATTTCCTTCCATCATAAGGTCAGAAGTGGGGTTGTTTGCTGATGATTGCACAATGTTCAGCACCATTCGTGACTTCTCAGACACTGGAGAAGCCCATGTCCAAATGCAGCAAGGCGTGGATAATATCCAGGCTTGGGCTGACAACTGGCTAGTAACATTTGCACCACACAAATGTCAGGCAATGACCATCTCGAACCAGAGAGAATCGAACCATCACCCCTTGACGTTCAATGGCATTACCATCACTGAATTCCCCACTATCAACCCCTTGGGGTTTACCATTAACCAGAAACTTAATTGGACCAGCCATATAAATACTGTGGCTAGAAGAGCAGTTAAGAGACTAGGAATCCTGCGATGAGTAACTCACCTCCTGACTCCCCAAAGCCTTTCCACCATCTTCACGGCACAAGTCAGGAGTTTGATGGAGTGTGACCCACTTGCCTGGATTAGTGCAGCTCTCACAACACTCAAGAAGCTTGACACCATCCAGGACAAAGTGGCCCGCTTGATTGGCCACGCATCCATAAACATTCACTCTCTCCATCACCGATGCACATCAGCAGCAGTGAGTACCAACTACAAGATGTTCTGCAGGAATTCACCAAGGCTCCGTAGACTGCACCATCCAAACCCATGAACACTACCATCTAGAAGGGCAAGGGCAGCAGATAGTTTGGAACACCACCACCTGGAAGTTCCCCTCCAATTCACTCACCATCATGTCTTGGAAATATATTGCCATTCCTTAACTCTCAGTGGGTCAAAATCCTAGAGCACCCTCCCTAAAAGCACTGTGGCTGTACTTGCACCACATGGACAGCAGCGGTTCAAGAAAACAGCTCACACACTTAGCCCTTCTATGTGTCCTTGCTGGCTTATTATGTTATCTTCACAACTCACTTTCCCATCTTTGTGTTATCAGCAAATTTAGCAATCACACTTTCAGTCGTTTCATCCAAGCCATTGATATAAATTGTAAACAGTTGATGCCCCAGCACTGATCCCTATGACACTCCACTCGCCACATCTTGCCAACTCAAAAATGACCCACTATGCCTGCTCTCTGCTTCCCGTTAGCTATCTAATCTTCTACCCATGCTAATATGTTACGCCCGACACCATGAGAAATTTCTTCGCTCATAGGATTGTGATGATTTGCAATTCTCTACACCAGAAGGTTGTGGAATCAGTGAATGTATTTAATACTAAGGACAGATTTTTGATCTCTCCAGGAATCACAGCATATGGGGAATGGGCAGGAAAGTGGAGATGATGCAGAATATCAGCGATGATCATATTGAATGATGGAGCAGTGTCTGGGCCCGATCGTCTACCCCTGCTCATGGTTCTTGTGTATTTCTGGTCTAATCAAATCAATTCATTAATAAGAAACACTGATCTCAATCATTAAGCTTGTCACAGTGGGTTCTTAAATGGCTTAAGACTGGAAAATTAAAAGAGACAGATGTTCACAACTGATTTGTCAAATAACGTTTGAGTGATAATAGAGAAAAAAACGTATAACATGAAATATTTGCACTTATGTTATTAAAGAGTAAGAAACGGATATGAAGGGTGTGGAATATGAGGAAAGTTGAAAACATTTGACAACAAAATGAGGAAAATCAGAAAGTAATGGTTCATGTGTGGAATGTGTTTTTAAAACCTATAGGAAAGAGAGATCAGAGATGTTAAACTATAATTTTCCCATCAATGTGACGTAAGAGGTTGACATACATTTTCACGAAAGGAGGGATTACGGTCAAGTGCTCAATGGTGGAGTTTCCCAACGCCTGTCCTTTATCAGTGTGAGGCCTTGGAGAGGCTTCTGGAATGTAATTAAACATCAAGTCCTCTTTTTAGATCAAGTGCTGCTTCTACTGTATATTTTAATAACAGTGCTTGGCAGCAAAGGTTTTGCACTGATTCATCTCAAACACGCTGATGTCCCACCACCTTCCGCCTGTGGAGCAACATTACAGGCAGGAAGGTCACCGGGTTCCTGCAGTTCACAGCTCATTCTACCCAGTAAGTTCTTCTCTACAATTGAGATTCTATTTGTTTCTTCTCTCCCCCTCCTTCTTTCCCCCAGCCCTACAGAGGTCCTCGCTGATCTTTCAGTTCCCAGTTCCCATACAGGGTTTACACCCGGAATGTTAACCTGGCTTCTCTCTCCACCTGTGACTGAGACCGACATCAGTTTACTGCAGGCAGGAGGCAGGGAGACAGTGTGAAATTATGGGACGGATCTGTTAGTGACCTTAAATACCACGGAATGCCAGCGGTGCAGAATTTTCCTGTTGTTATTCCATCCCGGATTGTAGAAGGGAAAGATTCTCTTAGTGAAAGTGTGGGTGGAAGTGTGGAGATGGGACATGTTGCCCGCATTGTAAAACGACACCTGTCCACCCACATAGCCCAGGAAAAACCCGATCTTCCGGGGATTCACACTCGGGGGGGTCGATGAGGGGGTGGATCTGCCAGAATAACCTGTTCCTGGTTCGAGCCACACTATCCAGTATCCAGTTTCAGGTCTCTGGTTGATCATCTTTTTACTGCTGCCATACCCTTGGAACATTCCCAGACCCAACAAGTCTTGTTTCCCACCTTCACCTCCCAGCAATGTCTCCCTTATGTAAATTGCCCTAATCGCAGGATGCAGCCCCAGATGTCAAACCTCTCCGGGCTGCCGTTTGTCGCCAAGCCTCACACTGGTCCGGTTCTCAGACAGGATGAGCCGGGGATTCGCTGTGTTCACATCCAGAGTCAGAGAGGCTGGATCTGGGGGAAAGTTAAAATAACACAGTCAGTGATTTAATTTTCTGCTCTGTTTTATTTGAATGCTTTCCTTTTAAAGATCTCACTCAGGTTGTCGTCTAAATTCTTGGAATTTGCTGTTACCTGAGAGTTTACACCCTGAGTGCCTGGAGATAAAGACACGAAATTCACTGGAAACATTGGGTGGAGGGGCGGGCTGCGGAGTGTGGGAGAGTGTGGTTGGAGAGCGTGGTTGGAGAGCGAGAGTGCTCAGTGGGGAAGGCAAACTGAATGATGGTGTGGTAAGGGGAAAGTACATTGCGGCAAGGGGAGAGTGAGCAGGGGTAAGGTGGATGGTGCAGGGATAAGTCCATTGGGGGCAGGGTAGAATATGTAAGGTGGGGGTGTAGAGTGCCCAGGGCGCGGGAGGTGGGAGAGATTGCACAGCTGGAATTGGTGCAAAGTGGTGGTGGAGAGTTTGCAGGGGGAGCAGAGTTGAGAATGGTTGAGTGCGGGGGTCGATGTTTGGCAGTGCACAGGGAGTGGGAGAGTGCAACGGTGGAGAGGAGAGGGAACAGCTGAGATAGAGAAGGGTGAAAGAAAGTATGAGCCCGGGAGTGTGCAATCTGAAATGAGCTACTGATTTGCGACCGCACATGTTGCTTTACCACTTCGGCGAATTTAACCTGTAATCTCTGGAGGCTTTACTAGCGTGTCACTCATTAATGATTTTGAGGTGAGGAGAGGTAGAAATTCACAACATCAGAGCGAAGGGAAGAAAAAAAGGAAAAAGGGAGGTGGTGAACGAATGCAGAAATGAAGAGATCCAACAATCAACCGAGGAAACTAAATTTAAAAAAAACACTCAGCAGAGGAGATTGGAAACACGGGATACACCATTTACTCCAGAGAATGTCCCAGACACTCTTAGTTGATCACAACCAGCAGCGCGATTCCAGATTGAATCGGACAGCAAGGGTCTGGTTCAGTCAGAGACAGAGTCAGAGTCAGACACCGTGGACAAGGAGTGCATGGGGAATCGGTAACAATTTTGTAAGGTAATAACTTAAATCTTCTCAATACTTATTTGAAAGAAATTCCGGTTCCTACATAACTGGATTCCAAATAAGCTGCTTGAAAACAAACTGGTGGTGGAAGGTCCAAGGGAGGTCGTGGAGAGGTAGAGTTGGTTGTCATTGGTGTATATCTGAAAACTGACCTGTTTCTGTGGATGAGGTTGACCTGTGCAACATCTGGATCAGTAATAGAGAGAAGAAAAGAATAAATCCTGGGGAGATTCCGGATACAGTGCTGAGGGGGGAATAGAAACGATTGCTGCAGAAACTCTTCTGTTGATCAAATTGGCAAATGTGGAACCAAATCAATACAGTCACACTGACAATTGAGGAGAGACATTGGAGGAGAATGGTGATGATGGCCATGTCAATGGTTATAGGATGGTCCAAAAGGATGATGAGGGTTAATGCGCTATAGTCGCTGTCATAGTACATGTTATTTGTGACAATTATTAGACCCACTGACGCTCTGATGGATGAAAATCCTGTTGTTGGTTTAAACATGTAACTGCTGGAAAATGGACATGGATTTCAGAAGTGAGCACACATTCAAGGACTTTGTTAAGGTAAGGTTGGAGATCAAGTGCATGAACAGCGATTGATGGTCGGTATTTTTGAAATGGGCCTTATGAAAGTGGGGGAATTTGAAAATTAGCTGGACAGGAAGTGAGGAGATGCCCTCATTTACAATGTGAGCTAACATGGGAATAGGACGGGAAGTTGGATAGCAGCAGTTCAATGGGAATGTGCTTAATGGAGCTCGGAGGAGGGTCCAGAAGAGGATACAATCTCAGTAAAAAGCTGCAGCAAATACAGAGATCACAGTACAACTGGAATTCAGCTCAGACGAAAGCCAATTCCTGACCAGAACCCAGCAAAGTAGCAGAGTGAAGCTCAGAGACCAGCTGTGCATTGAAGTATTGTTCTGACCAGGAATTTATAACAAATGACGTTAAACTTGAAGCGATTGAGTGGAAGAGCAGAGTCACGGTAGCCAGTGAACACTGGGGGTGATATTGGAAATTGGTGAGGACGCAAAACAGTAGAATCACATTTTTTCAATTGTTCATGGGATGTGGGTCTGGAGTCACATGTAGGCCAGACCAGGTAAGGACGGCAGATTTCCTTCCCTAAAGGGGCATTAGTGAATCAGATGAGTTTTTAAAACAATCGGCAATGGGGCAATGTAATAGTCATCTTCAGACTTTTAATTCCAGATTTTTATTGAATTTAAATTTCACCAGCTGACATGGTGGGATTCGAAACTGACTCCCCAGAGCATAACCCTGGGTCTCTGGAATACTAGTCCAGTTACAGTACCACGATGCCACCTTTCACCCCCTTCCTATCTGCCTTCTCCACTCTCCTCCCCTCCTCCTTCCACTGACAGGGTGGATATTATGTTTTGTTCAAGTCAATGAAAGTGAATATGGGGCGGAGAGCAGAACAGCTAACCAATTGGGTACGGTCTGTATTGACTACCAACCTAAGTCCATTTATCTGGCTGGAGCATTTCTCAGCAGGGCGGCACAGTCCAAATGTCTCAGGGATTCCGGAGTTCAGTAAATCTAATGGGAGCAGCGTTCCAGCCATTGAAAAGAGCAGAGGTTCAAACGCAGAACAGACAGAGGAGAGGATGGACAATGTGTTCTGTACCTAGATTTACCTTATAGCTTAGGCTTTGTAGCCGGAGCTAAACTTTAACAACCATTAGGGGCATGAACCTTAAACAGTGCAGGAGAGGAGACTGGGGCTCCATTGTGCAGCCCGGATTCTGATTGGATATCAACTTGTGACAATATGCTTTGCAAAGAGAAGAGTGGAGTGAGAATAAAATATAAATATCAAAAGATTGATCCGAATTATGCCGCTTTTTTCCAATATTGGTTTAAAATGTCAGAACAGGGATAGATGTGTATTTAATTGGTGAACTAAGAACTGTAAATAACTGAAACCAGATCAGTGAAAGTGGGTGACAGTCTAGGTTGAAGTGAATGACGCTGAGTGTCCTGTTCAATCAATATTTATCTCTCAAACAACATCACAGAAACAGATTATCTGGTCATTATCACATCTGTAGATTATAGATTGCCTGTTGTTTTTCCTATATTGCAACAGTTAATAGACTTTGTAAACAACTCACTGGCTGTAAAGTGCTCTGGGATGTCATGTGGTCGCGAAAGGCGCTATAGAAATGTAAAGTTATTTCTTTTTGTTCTCTTTATTGACAATTTGTGCCCGGGAGGCTGCATGAATTGTCCTGCCTGCTGCTGGCTGCTCCTCACCTTTCCACAACCCCGACACACTGCATTCACCACCTTCCCAACCAACCCCACTCCCACCCTACACTCACACTTTTAGTTACCTCCTACTCACTTTCACTGCTGCGAGAGCTGCTGGGTTTTTCCAGCACTTTCTGTTTTTATTACAAGGAGATCTCAATTTAACTTCGGAAATCTTCACTTTCTGTTTTGTTGCAGTTTACAGAACGGCCGATGTATTTTTTTGTGTGAGATTATAATGGAGACTTCAACCGATCCTCGGATTGAGAAAGACAATCACAGAATGAAAGTGTTTCTGAAAACATGTGAGTGAATCTCTTGTTGATTGTACCTTGTAGATTTCAACAGCTTCATTGATCAGCAGGAGATGGTGCGACTCGTGATTCTGTTGGTCTCTCCCAGCAGGACATGTCTTGTCAGTTTCACAAAACAGCTTCACTTCTTCCCGATGATCCTCATGTTTAATTTCCTTGTCGCGTCCAGATTGAATTTTCCAGATGTTTTCAGCTGAATCACCATGGTGCCCAGTTCTAAACTCTTAAATCAGATGAAACATCCTTCCAGCATCTACCATGACAAAGCTCTTAACAATTTTAAATGCTGCAATGAGACAACCTTTCATTCTCCTCATCTCTACGGATTACATGCTAGATTTACACAAACTCTCCGCATAGAAATCCCCCATCAATTAGTTTCATGAAACTTTTTTCCACTCCCTCTATAATAAGCATATCCTACGATAGTTAAGGAGACCAAGACTGTACACAGTACCAGTTGACGACTCGCCAAGCCCCTGTATAATTACTGTAAAACTGCTTTACCCTTATACTCTAATCCCTTTGGAATAGAGTGAAAGGCAGGAGTTAACAGTGACCTGATTGGGGGATTAAAAAAATATAAGGAAAAGCTTTAGGTGGAAAACACGAGGCTCATAATGACTTTTATTGGCACACGTGTTCCTGTGCTTGTCTGTCGAGTCTAAGGATGTCTGTACAGAGAGCTGACCGTCACATAATTTGCTCCGTAGAGTGAACCCCATTGCGATATTCACTTGAGTACCAGAGAAACCAGAAGTGTAGAAGATTGGGAGTTCACCACCACCATCTTCTCAAGGGTAATTAGGGGTGGGCAATAAATACTGGCCTTGCCAGCGAACCGCACATCGCATGATTGAATTAAAGAACCTGACGTCTAAACCAGAGGTTTGACACCATACTGACAGTGATTGTGTCTCTTTCCTGAGTTCTCCAATCACTTGGCCCCACCATTACTGAACTTAAATCGTTCTGTTAGAACAACACCGTCTTGACGTCCACCATGTTCTTGAGGCTGAATTTAAAGCCAGTTAAATACTACAGTATATATCAAAGGTTTGACATTAATGGAAAATCATGCTGATTATATCTATCCCACATAATTGTGGATTTTAGTGTGGGGCTGCCCAGTTAAACTTTCCCAATGATGTTCATGGAACACACAACCAAACAAGGGGACTGGATGAATTCAATTTGAGAAGGTGGTATCGATTAGATTTGAGTAGCAGAATACATGT
This sequence comes from Cetorhinus maximus, assembly GCF_964194155.1. NCBI lineage: Eukaryota > Metazoa > Chordata > Chondrichthyes > Lamniformes > Cetorhinidae > Cetorhinus > Cetorhinus maximus. The sequence goes on along the minus strand of NC_135899.1, from coordinate 19,079,150 downwards.
TAATCATTGTATGATCCAGCACAGAAGGAGCCCAATCGATCGATATGGCACATAATTTCCACGCACACACAAACCAATAAATTGGTACTAATATAATTTTATGCTATTGCTATGTTGCCATTAAAATTTCGAGCACTTCCATTTGCCAACTTTGTAAACTTGTAAGCTTGAGGCCTTCTGACCAAGGTCCCCATCCTTAAATAATTCTAAATGCCTATAAAGCATCTTTCTTGTCCAGGGAATTTTTGTACAGTTTTCTACTGATACTTTGATGTATAATACTGAAAAAATATGTGCGATTTGGCTGGGAGAGAGTTTCAATTTGTATTAATTGGAGCTGTTATAATTTAAAATACTGTGGCCGGATTAACCCTGCTGTACTGCAATTACATACCAGCAACAGTCTAGAAGCTAGAAGTAATAAAGCTGCTGCACCTTCTGAGACCTAACTTCTGTATTTTAACCTTGTAATTTGGATATTTTATTTTATTGAAGCTTTTGCTTACTTTACTCCACTTGTAGCCTTCCTTTGCAAAGTCACATTATCAGACTTTCTACAAAAGAAGAAAGCAAAATTACAATGCACTCCTGTTCTTTATATTTGGATGATCAGCCATGATCATAATGAATGGCGAAGAAGGCTCGAAGGGCCGAATGGCCTACTCCTGCTCCCATTTTCTATGTTTCTATGATCCGTGGTGCCTGTGAACCTTCAAAGATAGCCCCCACTTCTCGGGTCCTTTTTCTTTCCTGCAGCACCGAGCTTCAGTCAGCAGGTGCCAGCGGTGCACTTTGTATCAATGAAAAACTTGCGAACATTCAGGGTCTCAACCCATCCCAGAAACTAATGCGGTCCACAGTGAATTACTCACAAGCGCACATTCACCCGTCACAGTAAAATCCCACAAAATGCCCTCTGATAACGATACTCAATGATAATCTTCAGTAATCCTGCAAATAAAAAAATCTGACACCATAAATTCACAACAAGCACTTAAATGGCTCGTAGCAAGATGCAAAGTGCATATGGCAAATACTGCTGCCACCGAACACTGGTGGTGAAGGGGGGTGAATGTTTAAGATAGTGGATGGGCAGCCGATAAGGCGGGCTGCGTTGTTCTGGATGATGCCGAGTTTCGGGAGTGTTGTTTGAGCTGCGCTTTACCAGGCAAGTGGAGAGTATTCCTTCACACTCTTGACAAAAATCTAGCATGCAGATGCAGCAAGAAATTGGGAAGGTAAATGCATGCTGGCCTTCATCGCGAGGAATACAGGAGTAAGGATGTCTTGCTGCAGTCATGCAGAGCCTTGCTGAGACTTCACCTGTAGTAATGTGCACAGTTTTGGTCCTCTCATCTAAAGAGGAATATACTCGCTACAGTAGTAGTGCAGCGGAGCTTCACTAGATTAATCCTGGAGGGATTGTTTTATGAGGAGAGATTGAGGAGACGGTCTGTATTCTCTAGAGATTCAAAGAATAAGGGGTGACCTCATTGAAACTTACAAAATTCTTACAAGGTGTGATAGGGTGGATGTAGATAAAATGCTCCCCCTGACTGGTGAGTCTAGACCCAGGGGACATAATCTGAAATAAGGCGTAGACCATTTAAGGCTGAGATGAGGAGGAATTTCTTCATTCAGAGGGTGGTAAATCTTTGGAATTCTCTACCCCAGAGGGCTGTGGAAACTCAATCATCAAGCATGTGCAAGACAGAGATCGACAGATTTCTTGAGACCAATGTCACCAAAGAATATGGAGTTATTGCGGGGGAGTGGCATTGAAATAGATGAGCAGCCGTGATCTAATTGAATGGCAGAGCAGGCTCGACGAGCCAAATGCCCTCCTCCTGTTCCTGTGTTCTTAGGCTCATAAACTGGTTCCAGAGCAGGTGTTAATGGTTACAGCAGAATGTGAACGGTGGTTATAATCTGAAGTTCCTGAATTCAATGCTGAGGCTGAAAGGCTGTAAAGGGCAGGATGGCAACATTCCTAATTCCTGTCAGGAACAACTAACACTACATTCCCTGCGGCTGTTTGAAAGGGAGACGTGTAGGTGTCATTTCAGAAACAAAGACAACAGTTAACAGTGGAGTCAGTAAAAGAGGAGTAATAATTACATAAGAACTCACTTTAGATGGAAAATACGAGGTTCATAGACGATTTTACTGGGTTAAGCGACCCAATGGTCCTCTGTGGAGTCTAACAAGTCCCGTAGAGAGAGTTTAATGTCCAACATTTCATCCCGCAGAATGGATCCCATTGCGATATTCACCAGATGAACCGACAAACCAGGAGTTCAGTAGATTGGGGTTGATCTGCACAAACCAGAGTCTTGATATCAAGACTGACTCCGATGTTGTTCAGTTCCGGAGATCTCCAATCACTTGTTTCCCACCATTACTGTTTTTAAATCCCTCTGTTAGCATAGCAATGCCAGGATGACAATCATGTTGGTTTATATAGCGGATTTCAAAACCAGCTAAATACTGCAGCATATATCACATTAATGCAGAATCTTAATCGTAAATATTTCCCGGATAATTGTGGATATTAATGTGACATTCTCCAGCTAATCTTTCCCACTAACACCCCTGGGAACAAATCACGAAACAACGGGATTGATTGAATCGACTTTGTGAATCTGAATTTGATCGGATCCAAGTCTAAGAATACTTGAAAATTGCAGCCTCATACAACACAGAAGGAGACCACTCAGCCTTTCGAACCCATGAACCTTCAAAAACCTTACTCAGCAATTCTTGGGCCACTTTGAATGCTCAATTCTTTCATTCAGCACTGAAATTCTGTCAGAAAATAAAAACAGAAAGTTTCAGGAAAAACTCAGCAGGTTTGGCAGCCTTTGTGGAGAGAGAAGGAGAGTTAACATTTCGAAATTGCACTTGGGTGCTGCTTTGGGCTGCAGTAGAGTGCTTAAGTTGGAGTTTGGTGACTGAGGGAGAGCGGTGAGCAAGGGAACGAGGTGATCCTTTGAGGACCGTGTGTACATTCAGGTAAGTATTTACTACATTTAACACTTAGTTTTCAAGGTCTTATTTTGTGGTTCAGTGTTTGTAAGGGCTATATTCTGTAACAACGAGGAGCAGAGAATAAGTAACCGAGAGTAATTGACATATCTGGTATTAAGTATAAGGTACAATTTAATTTAAAGTGGTAAGTCATGGCAGGAGAGTTCAAAGCCGTGGTTGCTCCTCCTTCTCCATGTGGGAAGCTGGGAACATTTCCTGTGCCCGGGGCCAGCATGTGTGCGGGAAGTGTCTCCAGCTGCAGCTACTGGAAGCCCAGGTTTCGGAGCTCAAGCGGCGGCTGGGGACACTTTGGAGCATCCGCAAGGTGGAGAGTATTGTGGATAGCATATATAGAGAGGTGGTCACACCGCAGGCTAAGAGTCCACAGGCAGGAAGGGACTGGTTGACCACCAGGCGGAGCAAGAGGATTAGGCAGGCAGTGCAAGAATGTCCTGTGGCTATTCCTCTGCAAAACATATATTTGGATAATGTTGGGGGAATGGCCTCTCAAGGGAAAGCAGCAACAGCCAAATTCATTGCACCACACTTGGCTCTGCTGCACAGGGGAGGAGGAAAAAGTGTGGGAGTGCAATAATTTTAGACGATTCAATAGTAAGGGGAATGGACAGGCGTTTCTGTGGCCACAAATGAGACTCCAGGAGGGTTTGTTGCCTCTCTGGTCCTAGGGTGAAGGATGTCTCAGAATGGCTAAGGGACATTCTGAAGGGGGAGGGTGACCAGCCAGTGGTCATGATACACATTGGTACAAACGACATAGGTAAAAAAAAAAGGTTGAGGTCCTAAAAGTAGTATATAGGGAGTTCGGAAGCAAGTTGAAAAGTTGGATCTCAAAGGTTGTGATCTTAGGATTACTACCAGTGCCACGTGCTAGTCAGAGTAGAAATAGCAGGATATTTCGAATGAATACGTGGCTGAGGTGATGGTGTGAGGAGGAGTGTTTCACATTCTTGGGACATTGGGTCCGGTTCTGGGGCAGGTGGGACCTGTACAAACTGGACAGGTAGCACCTGGGCAGGATCGGGACTGATGTCCTGGGGGGAATATTAGCAAGAGTGGTTGGGTAGTGTTTAAACTAAAATATCAAGGGGATGGGAACCTATGCAAGGAGTCAGAGGAGGGGGGATTATGGACAAGAACAAAAGACAGAAAGGGGAATAAGAAAAGAGATAGGCAGAGAAATCAATGGCAAGAATCAAGCAGGGCCTCAGTGAAAAATAATGGGAACGGGACAAGTAATGTTAAAAAGATAAGCCTTAAGGTTTTGTGCCTTAACACAAGAAGCATTCGCAATAAAGTGGATGAATTAATTAATAGATGTAAACAGGTATGATATAGTCGTGATTTCGGAGACATGGCTGCAGGGTGGACAGGGACGGGAGCTGAACATCCAGGGGTATTCAGTGTTTAGGAAAGACAGACAAGAAGAAAAAGATGGCGGAGTTGCATTGCTGGTTAAAGAGGAAATTAACGCAATAGTGAGGGAAGATATTTGCTTCAACGATGTGGAACCTGTATGGATAGAGCTGAGAAACACTAAGCGGCAAATAACATTGGTAGGGTTTTTATATAGATCCCCAAATTGTAGCGGTGATGTTGGGAATAGCATTAAACAGGAAATTAGAGAGGCATGCAATAAAGGAACGTCTGTAATTATGGATGACTTTAATCTGCATTTAGATTGGGCAAACCAAATTAGTAACAATTCCGTAGAGGAGGAATTCCTGGCGTTTATATTGGATGGTTTCTAGATCAATACGTTGAGGAACGAACTAGAGAACAGGCCATCCTAGGCAGGGTATTCTGTAATGAGAAAGGAATTATTGGCGATCTAGTTGTGCGATGCCCCTTGGGGATGCGTGACCATAATATGATAGAATTCCTCATCAAGGTGGAGAGTGATGTAGTTGAGTCTGAGACTAGGGTCCTGACCTCAATAAAGGAAACTACGTTGGTATGAGATGCAATTTGGCTCTGATGGATTGAGAAAACTTACTTAAAGGGATGATGGTGGATAGGTAATGGCAAACATTCAAAGAGCGCATGGGTGAACTGCAAGAATTTTTTTATTCCTAAACAAAAACAAAAATACCTGCAAAAACTCAGCAGGTCTGACAGCATCTGTGGAGAGGAACACAGTTACCGCTTCAAGTCCACATGGCTCTTCATCAGAACTAAGGAAAAATAGAAAAGAGGTGAAATATAAGCTGGTTTGGGGGTGGGGGAAGAGGGGTGGGACAGGTAGAGCTGGATAGAGGGCCAGTGACAGGTGGAGATAACCAAAAGATGTCATAGACAAAAGAACAAAGGGGTGTTGACGGTGGTGATATTAGCTAAGGAATGTGAAAATGGTTAAAGTAAGGGTAGAAAGCAGGGCGATCAAGTGACAGAAAAACCGAGTGGGGGTGGGGCGGAAGTAAGGGATCGAAATAGGCTAAAAGTTAGAGGTAAAATAATGGATGGAAATACATTTAAAAATAATGGAGGACGAGACAGACTAGATGCAGGAAGGATGTTCCCGATGGTGGGGGAGTCCAGGACCAGGGGTCACAGTCTGAGGATACCGGGTAGACCATTTAGGACTGAGATGAGGATGAATTGCTTCACTCAGGGAGTGGTCAGCCTGTGGAATTCGCTATCACAGAAAGCAGTTGAGGCCAAAACATTGTATGTTTTCAAGAAGGAGTAAGATATATCTCAATACCCGAAAGGGATCCAAGGATATTGGGAGAAAGCGGGAGCAGGCTATTGAGTTGGATGATCAGCCATGATCATAATGAATGGCGGAGCAGGCTCGAAGGGTCGAATGGCCAACTCCTGCTCCTATTTTCTATGTTTCGATGTTTCCAAGGCCCTTCTTCGGAACTGATATTCTGTCAGCAGGTGGCAGTGCTGCACTTTGTATGAATAAAAGAGACGTTCACATAGAGTCTGAACCCATCCCAGAAACTGCACCCGAAATTCATTACGCGCAAGTGCAGTAACCGCCGTTTTTCAGGGAAATGAATGAGTCATATTACACCTAGTACGACCCTACAGAAAGGAAATTAGATGAATTACAGGTTAATCTGTCCTTGGTGGCGTTGGTTGAGGGAGGAATGTTGTCCAGGACACCGGGAGAATTCCCCTGCTCCACTTTACCGTGGGATCTGAAACTCCCACTTGAGGCCTTGGTTGAATATCTCATTGGAAGGTCTCAGGCTGTCGGACGGGGACAGGAAAAGGATTGGAACGTTCAGCCGCCTGAATGCCTTCCACCTTTCGATTAGATATGACTGACATGTCCCTCAACTCCATTTATCCGCCTCAGCTCCGTATGTTTTGATACCCTGGAAAATTACATTATTCCTAGTATTCCCCCTTAGAGGAGAGACAATTCCACATTTCTCCGACACTTGGAGGTGAAAAGTTGCTTCGAGATTTCACTCCTCAATGGCCTCGGTGAAATTTTATTGATGATGACAGAACTCTCCTCATGTTGATGATGGGTGACAGTATTTTCCAAAATCGAGTAGAATTCCGACCGGTGGAGAGGAATGTCTCCAATGACAGGAACTTCCCAGGTTTTCCCTCCGTTGAAATGAATGTCAGTAAATTCCGGTGGGCTGTGTAAGGGGTGTTCATGTCCCCCAGGCCAGATTGTCATTTCTGTGCCCCACACAGGAGCTGTTTAACACCCAGACAGTGACGTTAAAATCCAATGTTCAATACTGTCAAATGTATGGGGGAAATAAGTCACCCCAAAGCTTTCCTGCATCAGTTGAGGTGTCCCTGGGAAGGATCCATGAAGTACAGAGGCCTGTGCTACAGAGTTACCTGGGAGGAGACCCCCTCGCCAGTAAATCCGCTGCTTCATCTCTCCACACTGCTGCAAAGAAACATTCCGGAAACAAGTGAAAAATATCTAATTTTAGTGCCATCTGTCAGCTGTGGCTCGTTGGTAGCTTATTTACCTCTGAATCAGAAAGTGGTGGGATCGCGTCTCATTCCAGATGCTTCGGTACAGAACTCAGACTTGTTCTCATGTTGACTGATGTATTTTCCAACGTGACACCAGTGACTCCCCTTCTAAAGTACTTCCTCTGCTTCAAAGCGCGTTCGGGCGTCCAGCGGCTGAGAAAGGCGCTATTAAAACATAAGATTTTCTTTTATTAAATATAAAGTAACTTGACAGGTCGAACCCTCTAAATTCTCTGTATCTATCTCTCGATATGCTTTCTTGAAGTTATGGTACTTTTTGCCTTAGTGTGAGCGACTGCAATCAGGAACGCATTTTAAGGATCTGGATCTCACACCTTGTTTCACCAGAGGGTTTGTAATCGGCAGCGAGTTCAGACTGGAGAGAAGTGCAATGGAATCTCGATTCCACCGATTTCCCCCCTCCTCTCTCCCTCCCTCTCTCTCTCTTTCTCTCCACTGTCAACATTCCCTGGAGCCCAACCCGCCCTCGACAGGTTTCAATTATTCCCCTCAGTTCTTCAACTCTGCTTTTCCCCCTTTAGACTGGGCGTGTTATGTTTACTGTCCTGTGTGAAAGTCGCGAGGACTTAGACTACGAAGGAATAATAATTGCCTGAGGATCGAAGTGAACGTTATAAGAAATAAGCTGTACTGAGGGTGTGCGGCAGCAACATCGAAACTGAAAGCGGTTTGAATCAGGAAGTGCTGAGTGTGAACATGGCTTTCAGAGAACAGGTCCAGAGTTTGACCGAGGAGGCAATTTGTTCCATTGGCCTTGATTTCTTCACTGATCCGGTTACACTGCAGTGTGGACACAACTTCTGCCGCTCCTGTATCACCCAGTGTTGGGAAAAGAAGGAGAAAAACTCCTGCCCGGAATGTAGAGAGGAGTTTCCGGAAAGAAACCTCAGGGCGAATCGGGCCTTAGCGAATCTGGCCGAGAAAGTTCGAAAATTAATGCTGGATCTGAAAGAGAAGGAAAGCAAACTTCACTGTGAGAAACACCAGGAAGAACTGAAGCTGTTTTGTGAAACTGACAAGAAATTGATCTGTGTGATTTGTAGAGATTCGCGGGAACACAGAGAGCACCGCTTCCTACCAATTAAAGAAGCTGTTGAAATCTACAAGGTAAAAGGGGATATATTTTCTAAGTTGATAGTTTTATCATATTTTCATGGTCTAACACTTCAATTCTGTGATTTTCTCTCCCAATCCCAGGGTCAGCTGAAATCTTCCTTAGATTCTCTCACACAGAAGAAATCGGCGGTTCTAGAAACGGAACAGAAACAGAAGCGGAAGATTTCCGAAGTCAGGGTAAGGTCTCCCTGTGCTGGTTTTCTGGGATCTCGGTCAGTTTTGCTCCCTTTATCGCGGGACATTAATTATGTTTCACATTTCATTTGGTAGGAACGGTCGAGCAGTCTGCAGACCCACATCACATCCGAGTTCACTAAAATGCACCAGATTCTCACTGAGAAAGAGCAGCGACTACTCAGAGATCTCAGGGAAGAAGAGGAGAGGATTCTAGAAAGAATGGAGAAAAACCTTCGAGAGATTGAGGAGAATTTAAATTCTATTGAAGAGAAGCTCTCAAAGTTGCAGAAACAGACGGAGCAAAAGGTCGAGTTGATATTTTTAAAGGTGAGGGAATATATTGCGGGTCAGTTCAATGAAACTTCACACAGTCACAAAATAACTGATAACTGTGGAATAAATATCGAATTTACTGAATAAATAAAAACTGAGTTAAGCACATTTCTGCGGTCTCCCCGAAATAATCGGCTTCCACATTGTCTGCAGATTCCCGAGAATACCTGTAACCTCCAGAGAATCAGTTTTCTTGATCTTCACACTTGCTTTGTGATTATTTCCGCGTTGCCAAGTTTAATTTTCACCTGGACCGCCCATTGTAATCCAGTTCCAGTTCATGTTGTGAGTGTGTGGGTGTGTCTGGTACGGTGTGTGAGAGTCACTGTGTCTGTGAGCGGGACTGATGTTGAGTTCCAGTATATTTGACTCTCCACAACCTTCCTGCCAAAATGCACCACTTTACACTTCCGTGTTGAATCTAACATGCTCTGAGTCTGCTCATTTCACCAGCCGCCCTGTTTATGTCCTCCTGAAATGTGTGCGGTTCTGGGTACCTCTTAACAGAAAAGTAATTGAATTAGAGAGGGTACAGAGGAGATTTACAAGGATGTTACTAGGACTAGAAAATTGCAGCTATGAGGAAAGATTGGAAAGGCTGGGGTTGTTCTCCCTGGGACAGAGGAGACTGAGAGGAGATTTGAGATATACCGAATTGTGAGGGGCCTGATAGAGTGGGTGGGGAAGGGCCTATTTACTTAGCAGAGAGGTCAGTGACCAGGGGGCACAGATTTAAAGTGCATAGAAAGATGAGAGGGAAGATGATGAAAAACCTTTACACCCAGACGGTTATGGGATGTGGAACTCACTGCCTGTAAGAGTAGTAGAGGCATAAACCCTCAGCTCATTTAAAAGCTGTCTGGATATTGACATCAAGTGCTGTAAACTGCAGGACTGGGGATCAAATGATGCAAAGTGCGATGAGGCTGGGTGGCTTGTTTTTCATCTGGCGCAGACAGGGTGGGCCGACTGGCCTCTTTCTGTGCCGTAAACTTTCTATGATTCTAAATCTGTCACTGTTCTCCTCACTGTTCGTGATTCATTTATTTCAGGAGGAAGCTTGTCGGAAGAGAAGGTAGGACATGTTTTCTGCTGAAACTCTGCACAATTTGGTAAAATAACTCAGAAAGGTTTTGTTATGAATTTCTTTTCTACTTACAATCGCAACATTAAAGTGCCGTTCATCGGGCGACAATAACTCTGCTTATGGTTTAAGCACTAGTCTTTTATTGTGTTGACATGTTTTATTGCAGATGTTAAATTAGATTTCTTATAACTGGTCCGCATGATTGTATTAAATTGTAAGATGCCATGCAGTCCTGAAGTGCTCACTTGCAGGCTGCAGACTGCTGTTAGTGCGGTTGTGGCCTTCCGACTGACCCCGAGAGAGCCACACCGTCCATGTTTCCATGGTGTCGACCATCCATGTCCCTGCAAGGCTCCTGACCAAACCGAGACAGTCACATGTTAAGTGGGAACAGGTTTTGTTTTGATTCCAGTGTAGAACTTTGACCTGTATCCTTAACACCGACAAGACAGACCCAGCAGAGGTGGCGGCACTGTGGTATAAAATTTGGAGGGAGTTGCCCTGGGAGTACTTAACATCGACTCAGAACCCGATGAAGTTTCATGGCATCGGGTGAAATATGGGCAAGGAAACATACTGATGATGACCACGTAGCAACCCGTTTGCCAACACCCTCCCCCCACCCCTCCCTCACATACTCTTTGGCTGATGAATCAGTACTCTTCCATGTTGAACGCCACTTGGAAGAAGCACCAAGAGTGGCAAGGGTGCAGGATACACACTGGATCGGGCACTTCAATGACCATCACCAAGAGTGACTCGTTAATGCAACTCCCTCCCTAACAGCACTGTGGCTGTACCTACACCACATGGCATGCAGCAGTTCAAGAAGTCAGCTCACCACCAACTTTTCAAGGGCAATTAGTGATGGGCAGTAAATGCTGGCCTAGCCAGCGATGCCCACATCTCATGAATGATTTTTTCATAAAGCGCCACTACTGGCCGAGCTGGCTATGTCCCAAAGGACATAGCTGCTAGACTGGGTATGTGGCAGGTGATGAGGTAACCAACAAGAGGATAAAAACGTACTTGATCTCATCCTCACCAATCTGCCTACCGCACATGCATCTGTTTATGACTGCAGCAGTAGGAGGGACCACTGCACAGTCCTTGTGGAGATGAACTCCTGCCTTCACATTGAGGATACCCTCATTCAAAACTGGGCATCCATGAGGCGCTGTTGGCCATCAGCAGCAGCAGATTTGTACTAAACCACACTCTGCGACCTTATGGCTCAGCATATCCTGCACTCGACTATTATCTCCAAGGCAGGGAATTAACCCTGGTTGAATAAGAGTGCAAGAGGGCATGCCGGAAGCAGGACTATGCATGCCTAAAAATGAGGTGTCAACATGGTGAAGCTACAACCCAGGGCTCCTTGCATGTCAAACAGCGGAAGCAGCAATGGATAGACAGAGATAAGTGATCTCACAACCAATGGATCAGATCAAAGCTTTGCAGTCCTGCTACATCCAGCGTTGCATGGCGGTGGACAATTAATCGATTAACGTAAGGAGAAGAGTCCACAAATACCCCACCCTCAATGATGGGGAGCCCAGCGCATCAGTGCAAATGATTAAGGCTGAAGTATTTGCAACCATCTTCAGCAAGATGTGCCCAGTGGATGACCCATCTCGCCCTTCTCCAGAAGTCCGCAGCATCACCGATGCCTGTCTTCAGCCAATTTGATTCACTCCACGTAATATTAAGAAATGGCTGAAGGCACTGGATACTGCAAAGGCCATGGGGCTTGACACTATTCTGGCCATAGTACTAAAGGCTTGTGCTCCAGGACTTATCGCACCCCTAGCGAAGCTGTTCCAGTACAACTGGCATGTACCCGGCAATGTGGAAAATTGCTCAGGTATATCATGTACACAAAAAGCAGGACAAATCTAACCTGGCCAAGTACTGCCTCGTAGGTCTACTCTCGATCATCAGTGAAGTGACGGAAGGGGTCTTCAACATTGCTATCAAGTGGCACTTACTAAGCAATAACCTTCTCACTGACGCTCAGTTTGGGTTCCGCCAGGGTTGCTCAGCTCCTGACCTCATTTTAATCTTGGTTCAAGCATGGACAGCAGAGCTGAACTCCAGAGCTGAGGTGAGAGTGACTGAACATTACATAATTTGACCGAGTGTGGCATCAAGGAACCCTAGCAAAACTGGAGTCAATAGTAATCGGAGGAAAACTCTCCACTGGTTCGAGTCATAACTATCTCAAAAGAAGATGCTAGTGGTTGTTGGAGGTCAATTATCTCATTTCCAGGAAATCACTGTAGGAGTTCTTCAGGGCACTGTCTTATGCCCAACCATCTTCAACTGCTTCATCATTGACCTTCCGTCCATCATAAGTGGTCAGAAGTGGGGACTTTCGCTGATGATTGCATTATGTTCAGCACCATTTGTTACTCCTCAGATACTGAAGCACTCCATGTCCAAATGCAGCAAGACCTAAACAATATCCAGGCTTGGGCTGACAACTGGCAAGTAACATTTTCCCCACACAAGTGCCAGGCAATGGCTATCGCCAACATGAGAGAATCTAACCATCGCCACTTGATATTCCGTCGCTTGCTATTACCATTACAGAATCCCCCACTATCAACATCCTGAGGGATACCATTGAGCACAAACTGAACTGGACTAACCATATAAAGACAATGGCTATAAGCACAGGTCAGAGGCTAGGAATCCTGCGATGAGTAACTCAGCCTGCCCATCACCTACGAGCCACATTTCAGGAGCATGAAGAATTTTCCATTTGCCTGGATGAGTGCGGCTCCGCTAACATTCAAAAAGTTTGACATCATCCAGGACAATGCAGCCCACTTGACTGAAACCCCATCCACAATCATTAACTCTCTCCACCACCAACAAACAGTGGCAGCAGTGTGTACCATCTAATAGATGCACTGCAGGAACTCACCATGCCTCCTTAGACAACACCTTCCAAATCCATGACTGCTACCATCTAGAAAGACACGTGCAGAAGATGTGTGGGAGCACCACTAATTGGAAGCTCCCCTCCAAGCCACTCACCATCCTGACTTAGAACTATATCATTATTCCTTCACTGCCACTGGATCAAATTCCTGGAACGCCCTCTCTTACAGCACTGTGGGTGTACCTAGACCACTTGGACTGCAGGGGTTCAAGAAGGCAGCTCACAACCACCTTCTAAAGGGACAGTTAGTGATTGGCAATAAATGCTGGGCTATCCAGCGAAGCCCACACCCTGTGAATGATGAAAAAGATCAACGCAATAGCAGAAACGTGCTTTAAGATATACAGCAATATTTGCACCAAAACAAAAGGAGATATTAATACCAAAGATGAGGTACATTTTAAAATGTCTTAAAGGAAGAAAGAGAAATAGAGAGGCAGAAAGGTTTAGAGAAGGAATTTCAGAGCTCAGGGCCTCGGCAGATGAAGGTCCAGCTGCCAATGGTGAAGTGATTAAAATCAGGGATATTCAATTGGCCAGAAGTAGAGGAGCGCAGGTGTCTCGGAGAGTTGGGTTGATGTTTTCAACCTTTGCTTTTATTCTACAAGCTTTGTTTGTAATAGAGCAAGTGGACAGGCTAAATGTTTATCTTCTCCTGTGATCTGTGATATACAAGCAACTAATTTGTTATCAGGCTGTGGGCCTTTTGCAGGACATGAGTGTTTCTATCCTCTGCCCTTGCGTTTCCAAGTTATCTTTTGCTCAGTTATAGAGAGAAATTTCACTTCCTATCACATTTGTTCTAATATTAAAAATGCTGAAAGATATGCATTTTGGGGTAGCTTCACCATTTAAATCATGTCTAAAATGCTCAAATGGGATCAATTTATAGCATTAATTCTTTGATATTTACAGGATTAGTGATGACACTCCAAAACTCTCAGTAGCAGATGTTGCAGACCTGTCTATCGGAAAGTTCATAGGACCTTTACAGTACAGAGCTTGGAGGGAAATGATCAATTCCATTGACCCTGGTAAAACTTTTATATTAATTTTCCTAACTATAATTCCAGTTGTGAAGGAAATAAATGAGCTCCAAAGTTCCAGGGGTGTGAGGGAAACAGGAAATCCAACGTTCCTCCAGTGAGGGGTTGTGGTCGTATGATCATCATAAGATTATAAGAAATAGGAGCAGCAGGAGGCCTTTTGGCCCATTAAACCTGTCCCGCCATTTGATAAGATCATGGCTCATCTAACTGTGGCTTTAACTGCCCTTTTTCCCTTTTCCCTATAGCCCTTAACTCCAATGTCGTTCAAAATTATGTCTAATTCAGCCCTGAGTCTATACAACAGTCTCTTCTCCATTGCTGTATGTGGAACAGAATTCCAAAGGCTAACATCCCTCAAAGAGAAGAAATTCCTTCTCATCTCTATCTCAAAAGGGAGACAGACCCCTGATTTATAAACCATGTCCACTGCTTCTAGATACCCCCACAAGAGGAATCATCCTCCCACTATCAACACTATTAAGCTCCCTCAGAATCACATATGTTTCACTAAGATCACCTCTAATTTTTCTAAACTTCAAGAGTATAGGGTTAAATGTCTCAACCTTTCTTCATCAGACAACTCCTTCATCCAGGAATCAGCCTAGCGAACCTTCCCTGAACTGCTTCGAAGACATAAATATAACTCCCTTAAGTAAGGAAATGAAAACTGTGAAGTGAAAGTCAACATTGTCCCAGAGGACCATTGGCTGCGCTCTCATTAGAGATAGATGACTGGTGCTGAGTTTAACCTGAGGGTCACCACACCTCAGGTGTGGGGTGAAGTTGAAAAGGCAGGGCCTTCATGGATGTTCAAAACCTCTCCACACATGAACAATTCCTCCCCCTCCCCCACTCTTTAGGTTAAAGTCCTCTCCACAGACCTAGTTGTACAATTTGCCAGGACACTGGTTCCAGCGTGGTTCAAGTGAAGGCCATTCTAATAGTTTCACTCACTTTTTCCCCAGCGTTGGTGCCAGTGCCCCATGAATTGAAACACATTTTTCCAACACCAATCTTTGAGCCACACATCCAATTCTCTGATCGTATTCACTCCATGCCAATCAGCTGATGCCTCAGGCAGAGATTATTACCTTTGAATTTAGTGCCTAACTGCACATACTCTCTCAGTAGAACCTCTTTCTTAGTCCTATCAATATAAGTATCCACGGGGACTATAAGAACTGGATGCTTTTCCTCCCACTCCAAGTTCCTCGCCAGTCCTGAGAGGATTACTTTGACTCTGGCACAGGACATGCAACACAGCCTTTGGAATGCATGCACTTGCCTGAAGTGAAGAGTTTCTATCCCCCTAACTAACCTGTCCCCTACTACAATGACATTCCTTTTTGCATTTGGATAGCTTCCTGCACCACTGTGCCATAGTCAGTTTGCTCATCCTCCCTGCATTCATGCTCTCGTCCACATGAGGTGCAAGGGCTTTGAATCTGTTGGGCAATTGCAAAGGCTGGACTTTCTAACCTGACTTTCTTCCCTTTCCCTGACCACTGAACAAATCGGAATGCCTAAGGGTGTCACTGCCTCCTGGAACAAAATGTGCTGGTAACTTTACCCCTCTCCAGTGCATTGCACTGTCCAAATCACGGATTCCAGTGGATCAGCTCGGAGCTGAGGTTCCTCAAGCTGCAGACACTTACTGCAGATGTGTTTGCCGTGAATCAGACGGGTAGCCTCTGGTCCCCACCTGCTGCAACTGCAACACATCACCTGTCCATCTTTATTTCATTTTTATCTAACTGATTCGATTTCAAGTGGCTCTGGTGGAACGCAAACAGAGGATTATAAGCATTTTATTGCTGTGTAAGTGCCACTTGATGGCATTGTCAACATCACATTCTACAACTTGCCTGAAGATTGAGAGTAGGCTGTTGGACCATTGATTGTCTGCATTGTATTTGTCCTGCTTTTTGTCGGCAGGATATACTTGGGCAATTTCCCACATTGTCGAGCAGATGGCTGTGTTGTAAGTCGACTGGAACAATTTGTGTCACTAATTTCAGAGTTAAAATCTTCAGTACTACAGCTGGGATGTTGTTAGTGTCCATTGCCTTTGCTGTATCCAGTGAGTTCATCCCTTACTTGTGATCATGTGCAGTCAGTTGCCTCAGCTGAAGACTGGCATCTATGACATTGGTAACGTTGGAAGGAGACCAAGATGGATCATCAAGGTTTTTGTTTCTCCTGCAGCTGTTGCCCTGATGTGAGATGTGGTGGTTGCCACGAGTACTCAATCAGTGTTAAATCTGCTATGTGAGTGGCACGGATGCAGTTTTAAGGCTAAGAGACTGAAGCTCTACGCTGTCTTCTTAACAGTAGAAAATCAGAGGCTGCACATTATTCTTGACTGCAAGAGGGATTTGGGTGTAATATTAAAGAGATGTTTGTGCATTTGCCTAAATCCTTTGTCGACCGCACATGGAGATTTTGGTGGTGTGCCCGTCTACTTTATCTCCATTATCAAAGGTGGCAGTAGGCCTCACATAAAAGGTTTGCAACCATAGAATGATAGAAAAGTTACGGCACAGTAAGAGGCCATTCAGGCCATTGTGCCTGCACCAGCCAAAGAAAAAAGAAACTAGCCGCTCATTTTAATCCCAATTTCTAGCTCCTGGTACATAGCTGTGCAGTTTACAACACTTCAGGTGCAGATCCAGGTACCTTTCAAATGAGTTGAGTATTTCAGCCTAAATCACCAACCAGGCCAAGACTTCCAGATGCCCATCACCCTCTGGGCGCAAAATATTTTCCTCATTTCCCCTCTAATCCTTTTACCATTCACTGTAAATCTGTGCCCTGTGGTAACCAGCATCTGATACAGTTCCATCACAACGTTCTTGCCTTGGACTTAAATACCTCATCCAATAAAGAAAAGCATTCCATATGCTTTCTAGACCACTGTACCCACTTGTACTGCCACCTTCCAGGATATGCGGCATGCACGCCAACGTCTCTCACTTCCTCAGCCCCACCTCAAATGCATCACTCACACTTATCCGGATTGAATTCAATTTTTCCACTCAACAAAACCATTGATATAATTCTGGAGATAACAGCTACCCTCTTCACTTCCAACTACAGGGAAAATGTTTGTGTCATCAGCAAATTTCCCAATCATACCTCCCACATTTACGCCCAAACCATGAATATATGCAACAAGCAGCAAGGACTCCAACACTGAGCCCTGTCAATCACCACTGGAAACCATTTTCCATTTGCAAAAATATCTATCGACCATGACCTTTTGTTTCCTGTTGCTGAGCCAATTTTGGATCCAACTCGCCTCCTTCCCTGTGACCCATATGATCTCACTTTCCTGACCAGTCTGCCATGTGGGACCTTGTCAAATGCATCACTAAAATCCACGTGGACAATGTCTGCTCCACTACCCTCATCAATCCTCCTTGTTGGTTCCTCAAAAATTTCGATTAAGTTAGTAAGACATGATCTTTCCCTACAAAACCATGCTGGCTATCCCAGATCAATCAATGCCTTTCTAAGTGACACTTTATCCTGCCTCTCAGAATTGATTCCAATAATTTGCCCACAACTGAAGTCAGGCTGACCAGCCTATCATTTTCTTGCCAATCCCTCACAACCTTTTTAAATAATGGTACAATGTTTGCAGACCTCCAACCATCTGGTACCTCACCTGTCTCTAGTGAGGATTGGAACATAATCCTCAGGGCATCCATTATTTCCTCCCTGGCTTCTTTTAACAACCCGGGATACAATCCATGTGGTCCTGGTTATACATCCACGTTCAAGGATGTCAGTTCCTCCATTACTTCCTCTCTCACTATACTTATTTTATCTAATATTTCACACTACTCCTCTTGAACTAGAATGTTTGCATCATCCCTCTCTTTAGTGAAGACTGAGACAAAGTACGCATTGAGAACCCTGCCCACGTCCTCAGCATCAACGCACAGGTTACCATGTACATCTCTGATAGGCCCTACCCTTCCTCTAGTTATTCTTTTGCTCTTAATGTACTGGCAAATCTCCTTAGGGTTTTATATGATTTTACCTGCCAACATTTTTGCAAATCCTCGCTTTGCTTTCCTAATTTACATATTTACTTCACCCATGTACTTTCTATACTCCTCTAGACTTGCTTTTTGTGACTGCCATGAGACTTCTTTTTTTGCTTCATCTTGACCTGTCTGCTTCTGTGTAACCTGGGGGCTCTAGATTTGTCAGTATTACCATTCGTTTTATGGGGACATGTCTCCACTGTGCCCATAGAATCTTGCTTTTGAATAACCCCCACTGATTTGACAACATTTTCCCATCTAATAACTCTACCCAATCCACTTTCGCCAATTAACCTCTCAGCTTTGTAAAATTTGTCTCCCCCCAATTTAGAACTTTTATCCCTGCTTTCTATTTGCCCTTTTCCATAATGGTGTTAAATCTAACTGTCTTATGGTCAGTATCTTCAAAATGGTCACCCACTGCTACTTCATCCACTTGCCCAGGTTCATTTGCTAAGACTAAATCTAGAATTGCGCCCCCTCACCGTGGGCTTGTTATGTGCTGGCTAAGAAAGTTCTCTTGAATGCAGTTCAAGAATTTTGTGCCCTCCGTGCCCTTCACACTGTTTGCATCCCAATTCATATTAGGGTAGCTAAAGCCTCCACATATTGCCATCCTATTGTTTTTGCACTTAGAAATTTGCCTACATATTTGTCCCATTCCACCATTTGGGGGCCTGAGTACACTCCTAGTAGTGAGCCTGCCCCTTTTTTCTTTCTGAGCTCCACCCATAGGGCCTTATTTGATGCTTCATTTTGGATGTCATCCCTCCTTTCAGCTGTCATTGATTCTTTAACCGATAATGCTATACCCCCACCTTTTTTATCCCCCTCTCTACCCTGCCTGAAAACTCTATATCCAGGGATGGTAATCTGCAATTTTCGCCCCTCCGTATGCCAGGTTTCTGTTATTGCGATGATATCATGCTGCCATGTGTCTAACCAAAGTGCATTGGATATCATTGAAGGATCGTTGCTTGTTTAGAACACGAGGAGAGGGAGTGTCGATTGGACCTGTGCTGAGGACTGTGAGGAGATCCATGTGAATGATCAGCAGCTTTAACTGTCCTGTGCAGGGTCCATGCAGGAAAGAAGTTTTCCTTGACTGTGGGTGCAACAATGACAGATCACGGTCTTCCACTTAAGCGAAAGTCCATCTGAGACTCAGACTTGTAGGGGTCTCTGTGACTGGAGGGTCAGGGGCCTTCCACCTCAGCAAAGCATAGTGCAGGTGAGGCACTCAGTGAGTGGACTACAAAGTAACCCCTAAACTTGTTGGCATGATAAACATGTCAAGGGATATGCGATTATGATGTGTGAGTGGTGACCGGGGGGGGGGGCAGGAACATGATAATCTCTCATCAATATGCATGGAGCAGCGATTTATAGGGGTCAAACGTTCTCATGTTGCTCCTCCCTGTCTGGTTATGGTTGAAAGAGCTCTCTGCTAGGTCGGCTCCCCTTTGAGAGCAGGTGTCAGGGTTAGCAAGAACCGGCCTCAGGGAAGTCAAGATGGCGGCCATTGGCCTGACCACAGGTGTATCACAGGCGGTGCTCTTATCCACAAATGGGTGAAAGGCAATGCTGGAGGTGGCTTCGTAGATCCCGGGATCTATCTGCCAGCTTCTCCACAATGAGCTGCGGCCACAAGGGCTTGGAGGGAATCCAATGCTGGTGGCGTTGAAGGTCACCCCCGCCTTGAACTTCTTTAATAATGGACCCATCTAGGGCTTCACTTGGGACCAATGCGTCAGCTTTCAGTCAGTGACACACAAGTGTATTCAGAATGCCCAATCAGGATAGTGCATCTCTGGAAAGTTTAGATTTGACATTCCTTCCAATCTGTCGTGTTCAGGACGTTGTCAGTGCATTGCTGAAATCACAATTCTACTTACAGGTGCCTGAGGTTGCAGGAGATGGTGCAGATCCTAATAAGCGCATTTGGCGCCAGGGTTCAGCATTTTATTATAGTTGAGCACATGCAAGGCTCAAACCAACAGCAGGGAAGATGTCACTACTGCAATTTAATTCTGCTCTCATAAATAAAGGTACATTTGTGAAACCTATGGTCAGTAAACAAGAAGGTGCTGGGGCCTTCCAGCCTCCAAAGGATAGAAAACCAAAAAGTTCAACAAATGTCCCGGAAGCTTACTCTGCCTGGAATCTGGTAACTATCAGATTGGTATGGGCCTGTCTACCACATCATATTCCAGCTATAGCCTCTGCATGTGGTTTGGCCACATCCTGGCCCTCCCATCCCCTTCATTGTCCTTCTCATGGGAGCAGACATTTTGTTTCCCCATGTCTCGCTCAGGCAACACATCCCCCTTTTGTATCACGAGGCTGTGCAGGGTGCAGCAGACAATGATGATCTGAGACATTCTCAGTATGGGAAAGCACTGCCTGAGCCATCCAAACATCTGAACCTCATCTTTAGGAGCTCAATCACCTGCTCAGTCAGGGACCTGGTGGGGGTATAGCCATCATTGTATCTCCTCAGCAGTACTCTGCGGGTGGTGAACTGGCATCATCAGTCATTTTTGCTGGGGGTATCCCTTGTCCCTGAGGATCCTGCCCGGCAATCACCGAGATAGTTCCTTTAATACCCTCCACTACCCTCGAGTCCCTACAGAGAGACCATTGCCTTGGTAACATAGAAAGACTAAACACATGAGCCCTTGTCAGGCATGACCATTCAGCTGGGGGGATGGATTTTTGGAGTCATGAGTTGGCCACCACCCGTGCTCCTTGGAGGCTTCCACCCCTCGCTCTCCATTCATCCCTGCCTCTGACTGCAGCTGATGGCGAATGGACAGAATGAAAGGAAGCTCCATACCTTGCTGGGATCTCGATGTGATGAGATGGGCATAAACCTGCTGACGTGTAGGCTTCACCATAGAGGGGAGAACACGACTGAACATGGATGACATCCAGTTACCTCATAATTATTAGGGTGTTCCTTTCGTCGGCCATTTCTGCCGACCTTGATCACCACCCACCAAAAAGACCTTGCTCCCACTTCGAGGCATCTTACTTACTGACTAACTGCGTGGTCAACGTCAGATTTGAAGAATGGTGAGTGTCACCTTCCAAAAATCATCCACCAACTTCTACCCTTCCCCCTGCCACCCACCAACTTCCCCCCATCACATTAACCCACCCAATATCAGCTTTCCACTCCCCTCTGTCACCCTTGAACCTCCCTTCATTCCACTGGGCATTATTCTGATCCACCGCCACATGCTCTCCCGACCCTGAGATCTAATGAGTACAGGCCCAACCTAAACAACCCCTCAAAACATTTATTAACCAAACATGCAATAATATACACTTCCAACACCAGTTGTTCAGTGAGATCTGCATGTCGGAGCCCATTCCCACGTGGTCACTCTGCAGAATGACTTCTCCTGCACGACTTCCTGTGACTGACCACATCACGCTTTCCTGGCTGTCCTTGTGGCTGTGGCTTTATATCCCTTTCTGACCCTGGTCCCTTGATATATAAGTTAATAACTTGATTCGGGTCATCCAATTGTGTTTCATGCCTTATCAATCCCTCCACCTGCATGTGGTCATTTTCTGCTCTCAACAGTGGATATCTCCAGGTGTATGCCAGCTATGGATGTAATATCTGTATCTTGAAAAGGCAGTAAGAAAGCTATTCACACATATCCAGAGAGGCCATTGTCTATGAAAGTTGCTGTAGACGGAGTGCCTGTTGGTGAGCCATCACCTCAATGACATGTCCTGAAATGTCTGTGTGTTTAGTTAAAACTGTCTTTATTTTTAAACAGTTCAAAAAGAGTTTCAGAAAGAGTAAACCTTGTTTGGATGGTAACGCAATATGTGAAAATCAGACAGTAAATCAGTAACCCAGCTTACATCGTGCTCAATATCAATCTCCATCGGAGTTAATGGATACAGATATTGAGAGGAATGTGTTCCGAGCTGCTACTTCAGTGTTGTCCAAGTCACACAACCGTCCATGACAAATTTCACCCCATGTGTCTCTATGTCACCTTGGAGCATCTGTTGGTGACTCTTGATCACCTTCTGGATTAGAAAATCAGGATAGTGAACTTGTCCCTCATGTGCAAGTGCACGGGTATAGAAAGGAGCAGTTTCAGGTGCAGTGTTTGCACCGATGAGCACTTCAAATAGGCCTCTGGAGGAGTAATTTCTGCATTTCTGGGCACCACACTTTGGGAAGGATGTCAAGTCCTTGGAGAGGGTGCAGGGGGTACTTACCAGCACAATAGCACTGATGAGGGACTTCAGTTTACAGGGTAGTTGGATAAGCTGGTAACGTTGGATAAGTTGGATAAGCTTCTCTAGAACAGAGAAGTTTAAAGGGAGATTTAATGCAGGAATTTCAATTATGAGGGCTTAATTGAGCAGATCAGGAGAATCTGTTTACTCTGGTAAGTGTGTCTGTAACTAAAGGTTAAGATTTAAAATAATCACCAAAAGAATTAGAGGGGTAATGAGCAAAAATGAAATCTCACAGACTATGTTCATGATCTGCAATTCATTGTCTGAAAATGTGGATTTCATAGGAACTTTCAAAAATGAATTGAACATATTCTCAAATGGACTAATATGCAGGGTTCCGGGCAAATAGCTGGACTAGACGATTAAATTGGACAGCCTGAACAAGTACGATGGACTGAATGGCCTCCTTCTGCGCGAGAAGATTCCGTTATCTAGTCCAACTCATAATTGGGCTCGGATGTTTTTAAGGGACTAGGACAGTTACGAAAACAGGCGTTAGGCGCCATCCATCTGCTAATGTTGGTGCTGTTTTGGAGTCTTTCCAAAAATTGGGATGTCCTGAGACTCAAGCCCTGAGCCTTGGGTTTCCTGGACATGGATGTGGGCGACAGTGAAAAGCTGAGCACATTTATTTTCCTGATAACAATATGGAGATGGGGGAGGCAGCAGTCTTTTTCTCAGCTCCTCAATGTTCCTGTCCACGCTGGATGACACAATGCCCACCCCCCTCCCACTGCTGCCTGGCTCCTTCACACTCTATGCTCACCACCCACTGTCTCCCCAATATCACCCACCCAAATCTGCACTTGCTCCTCCCGCATCTCTGCTCTCTCCCCTCCTCCACTCTCTATACTCGCCACCCACTCCCTCTACCCACCCCCCCAGTCCTCCCTTCCTCGATTTCTTGCTCCCATGCTCCCTCTGCCTCCCCCCACCCCCACCCTGTACATTTTCCTCACAACCTCCTTCCTGCTTTCTCTCTCATCTCACTTTCCTGGTCCCCTGCTCCCCGCCACCTCCCTTCCCGTTGCCTTTGTTCTCTCCCTCCGCCCATTCCTACACATACTCCACTCCCCATCCTTCCCCTCTCTCACTCACTTACCTCCAGTCAGTCTTCCCTCCCCATTCCGCACTTCTTCCCTCATCTCGGTCCGATACTCTCCCTGTCCTCCCTGTCCCGCACACTGTCCCTCGCAATCCCTCCTCCTTTCCCGTCAGCTTTCTTTCTCCCCTCCCCATCCCATGCTCTCTCTCCGCTCCACCTCCCAACCTCTCTCCCCTCCCCCTTCCACCATCTCAGCCCTCCCCTTCCACCATTGTCACTGTCCCCTCCAGCTAACTCTGGCTCCACTCTGTCCACTCACTGACCACACCCCTACCCCTCCCAATCTTTCACTCCTTCATCACCCTTTCTCCCTCCCCTCCCCCTCCCTCTCCCCTCTCTATATTCACACGTTTTTTCTCTCTCTCTCTCCCAATCCCGCTCTTGTGTTTGGGTTGCTGAGCTGTAACTAGTGGAGTGACACAGGGATGAGCGCTGGGAACTCAACTATTTACAATCTATATCAATGACTTGGATGAAGGGACCGAATGTATGGTAGTTAAATTTGTTCATGACACAAAGATATTAAGAATTTAACTTGTTAAGAGCACATGAAGAGTCTACAAAAGGATTTAGATAGATTAATTGATAGTTAATTTAGCGGGTGGATTATAATGTCCAAATTCATCAACTTGTCCACTTGGCAGGAAGAATATCAAGGCAATGTATTATTTTAATAGAGAGGATGATTAAAACTATATTGTTGGAGTTCTGACTGTGTATTTTTGGTGTGGAGCGATTGTAAGTTCACACCTGTGGGAATAACCTTTGTGTTGTCTGGAGATTGTAACATTTAAGGTTCAGAATGTCCCAAGGGTTGATACATTCAGTTCCTGTCTCAGGGCAAGGGGGCTGAACCCTGCTGGGAGATCACAGGTTAACAGGAGAATTCAAAGGTCAGTTAACAACCATTTGTGTTCATTTGTATTGAGTTTAAAGAGTTGGGAGCAGCAGTTGGTGCAGCAGCTCAGCTGAGGAGCTGGGACCGTGCCTGTGTTGAGATGCTGGAGTGGAACTGCTGTCGGCATGTTATAATTTGCCTTACAAACTACCAGGAGACGCAGGTACAGGCCAAGATCTTTCATTAGTGATTCAAGTGTATGCAGGGAGAGACAGCGTTGGGCAGTCCAAGACCGAGCTGTGCAGATTACAGCGAAATCTTGTTTTTATACACAATTTGTCACAGACTCGTAATCTAATCTTGTCAATTCACAATCACATGCTTAAAGAGGCCTTCGGCTTTTGTCACTTATTTCCCGTGTGTACAGACACTCGACATTGTTCTCATCCTCGCAAGACCACTATCTCTTGCTGATTGTCCAGGAGTCTGTGCCTCCTGGCTTCAATGCCCACTCACTCCCTGAACTTGTTCTTTGTTCTCCTGCCTTGCCCATCTCCTTTCTTCTTCTGTCTGAAACACATCTGCTATTCTCCCGTTCTGCTGTTCTGCTTATATTTTATTGTTACTAACAGGCAATTCTAACTAAAATTGTTTAACCCTTTCAAGATACTGGAGTAGAACTGCTCTTGGCAGGAGTAGATCGTCCAGCCCTTCCTCTGGCATTCAATGAAATCATGGCTGATTCTCTACTTCAACACCATTTTCCTGCTCTATCCCCTTATCCATTGATGTTTTTAATATGTAGAAAACTATCCATCTCAGTCTTGCGCTTACCCAATGACTGAGCCTCCACAACCGTCTGGGACAGAAACTTACAAAGATTCATCACCCTCTGAGTGAAGAAATTCCTCCTCATCTTGGCCTTAAATGACCTGCCCCTTAATCTGAAACTGTGTCCCCTGGTTCTCGACCGCCCCACCACCGCAACCAGCGAAACATCCTTTCTGCATTTATCCTGTCAAGTCCTGTTAGAATTTTGTATGTTTGACTGAGATCACCTTTCATTTTTCTAAACTCCAGAGAGCAAAGGAACCGTCTATTTAATCTTTGCTCACAGGACTGAAAGGTCCCAGGAATACACTGGTACAAAATTTCAACACTCGGAGTCCAGATGCAATATTCAAGTGGTTCCTTTATTACACATGTGGGCAGCTAACGCTGGGCAATCCAGGCGCTTCTCCACCGAGATTCAACTGAGCACAGTTAATATATTTTTTACTACCAGTTACAACTTAATGGTGCTAGTTAGACAAATGCCACAGCACAATAATCTGATCATTGTGTTCTTGTACAGTAATTGCAGTGCAGATACTGGGCATTGTCCTTTTGGGAGAGAACAAAGAATGTGCGTTTGTTCTAGACAAAAGGTTTACGGGGGCTGACTGGGTGTGGTTCAAGGCTATCAGACGGTGTTAAATGGCCTTCCCCATGTCTTGATCGAGTCATCCTGAGTCCCTGCCCATGTGTGTCTCCCATTTCCTAATTGCAAATTTACAGCTGAACCCTTTGTACAAGTTTTTAGCTTTCATGTAAGGCTGTGATTGTCTGTGTATGCTTTGGCAACCTAGATGCTGGTCCTAGCTGGCACTTTAAAATAAATCCAAATTTTCTGCATCTTCAGGACAATCCCTCCATTCCAGGAATTTATTTGTGAACCTTCATTACACTCAGTCTATGGCAAATATACCTTTCCTCATGTTCGGAGACCAAAGCTGCACATATTAGTCCAGATGCAGTCTCACCAAGGCTATATATAATTGTAGTAAGACACCTTTACTCCTGTAACCAAATCATCTTGCAATAAAGGCCAACATAGCATTTGCCTTCTAAATTCCTTGCTGTACCGGCTTTCAGTGACTCATGAACATGGACACAAAAGTCCCTTTTATGCTTGACATTTCCCAGCCTCTCTCCATTTAAGAAATACCCTACATTTTGGTTTTTCCCACAAAAGTGGATATCCTCACATTTCTCCACCTTGAATTCCATCTGCCACATTTTTGTCCACTCATGAACATGGACACATAAGTCCCTTTTATGCTTAACATTTCCCAGCCTCTCTCCATTTAAGAAATACCCTACATTTCGGTTTTTCCCACAAAAGTGGATATCCTCACATTTCTCCACCTTGAATTCCATCTGCCACAGTTTCACCCACTCACTGAGCCTCTCCAAATCTCCTTCAATCATCTCTGCATCCTGCTCACAACTGACACTTCCATCTGCAAACTTGGAAATATTACATTTAACCCCAACATCCAAATCATTGATATGGATTGTGAATATCTGGGGCCCAAGCACTGACCCTTGCGATACCCCACTAGTCACAGCCTGTCCACCTGGAAATGACCAATTTATTTCTACTCTGTGTTTTCTGTTCATAAACCAGTTCTCAATCCATGCCAGTAAATTCCACCAAATTGCATTTGCTCTGATTTTGTTTGCAAACCTCTGGTGTGGGATCGTATCTAAAGCTTTCTGAAAACCTGAATAAATGACATCCTCCAGTTACCCCTTCCCTATTCTCGTAGTTACATCCTCCAAAAACTCCAACAGGGGTTTGTTAAACGTGATTTCCCTTTCATCAAGTCCATGCTGATTCTGCCCAAGCTTCCCATTATTTCTAAGTGTCCTGTTATCACATCCTTTATTTTAGGCTCTAGCATTGCCCCTACGACTGATGTTAGGCTAACAGGTCTGTAATTCCCTGTTTTCTCTCTTCCTCATTTCTTAAATAGTGGGGTTACATTTGCCACCTTCCAATCTGCAGGAACAATTCCAGAGTGTCTCATATTTTGAAAGTTGACCACCAATGCACCGACTTTCTCTACAGCCACCTCATTCAACATTCTGGGATGTAGATCATCAGGTCCAGGGGATTTATCTCCTTTAAGTCCCATTAATTTCTCTTGTACTTTTTTTTTAACTAAAAATATTGTGTTGCAGTTCCTTGTTGATATTTGTCCTTTGATCCTCCATTATTCTGGGGGGTTTTTAATG
This sequence comes from Cetorhinus maximus, assembly GCF_964194155.1. NCBI lineage: Eukaryota > Metazoa > Chordata > Chondrichthyes > Lamniformes > Cetorhinidae > Cetorhinus > Cetorhinus maximus. The sequence continues at coordinate 19,052,088 of NC_135899.1, read as the reverse complement.
GTGATAATTGACATTTGGGCAGATTATGAGCAGGTTCATGTGATTTGCCTTGCTCGTGTCTGTCATTAAACATGTGGTTTGTGGTGTGTTCGACCGCAGTTTTCCTGTTAATTAATGTTTACCTCATGTTAATTCTTTATGATAGAATATAAGAGATAATATTATCTGTTTGCATTGTGACTCTTGTTTAGTAAAATTCTTCTGTTTGTTTCAAAACATGGAATCTTATGGATTTATCCTGTTAGTAAGCAACTGGGATTTCAAATTTGGTCGACTAACATAAAAAAGTTAATGGTCACTAAGCAGATGATAACCAAATTTGAGGGTCTTGCCTGGGACTGTAACACATTTTGGGGTCTGGCCTCGCAATGTACCAAGGGAGACAGCAGAACTCTACAGTAGAGAGGGATCTGGACAATCTGGTACATGAATCACAAAAATTAATTGCAGGTACAGCAAGTGATTAGGAAGGTAACTGGAATGTTCATGTTTATTGCAAGTGGAATCGAGTATTAAACTATGCAATTGTTGCTACAGCTGTACAGGATCTTAGTGAGACTGCATCTGAAGTCTGTGTACCATTTTGCTCTCCTTACTTAAGAAATGAGATACTTACATAAGACGCAGTTCAGAGAAGATTTGCTCGACTGATTCTTGGGATGAATGGATTATCTTATGATAAAAGGTTGAACAGGTTTGGCCTTTACTCATTGGAGTTTAGAAGGATAAGAGGTGATCTTACTGAAACGTGTAAGACGCTGAGGGGATTTGACAAGGTGGGTGCCAAGAGGACATTTACCTTGGAGAGACATCTGGAACTAGGGGGCAGTTTTAAAATTAGGAGTCTCCCATTTAAGACTGAGATGAGGAGAATTTATTTTCTGTCAGAGGGTGGTTAGTGTTTGGAATTCTCTTCCCCGGTGAGCAGTGGAGGCTGGGTCATTGAATATATCCAATCAGATCAGCCATTATCTCGTCGAATGGTCGAGCAGGCTTGAGGGACCGAATGGCCTACCCCTGCTCCTAATCATAGCGTTCTTGTAATTTTATTTTCTTTGGTACCTTACAGGATCAGATTGTATACAATCTGTGTGGTGACACTTTCATACCTGTTTCGCAGAAGTATCACTCCCCACCTACTCTCTCCAGCTCTCTTTCTCTCCAGCCTGCTGTTTCCTCCCCGCTTTCTCCCAAACTTTATCTTTCCCCTTCCCGCTCTCCTTCTCACAATCTCTCTTCCCTCTCTCATACTCTCTCTCTCCCTGCGTCACTATCTCTTTCCACACCCTGTCACTCATGCTCTCCCGTCCTTATGCTCTCCCTCTTCTCACCCATCCTTCTCTCCACCCACACTTTCTCACTCCCCTTGTCCCCACACTCTCTCACTCACCTCCCACTCTCCCTTTCTCTTTGCCTCTGTAACTTCTGCTCTCATTATTACCTCTGCCCTTCCCACAATCTTTCTCTCTCCCCTTCCACACACACTCTCCCTCTTCCTGCCATGCACTCACCCTCTCAACAATGCTCCTGCTCGATCTAATATCAGTCCCTCCCGCCCTCTACCTCCATTCCCCACCCATTGTCCCTGTCAGGCCCATTTCGCCCTCTCTTCCACCGATCCAGATACTCTCTCTCCTTCCCCCTTTCCTCATCATTCCGCTATACCTCTCCCAAGCCCTCCCCTCCTCCCACGCTCTCCCTTTCCTCTTCTGCACTTTCGCCCCTCCCCGTTCTGCTTTCGTTCACATTCTCAGCAGTCTCCCACTCTCTCTGAGACCTTCACATTCTCTCTCCCACCCTTGTAAGCCCTCCCCTTCTCTCTTTTTCACTCTGCCCGATTTGCGTTCACCCTCCAGTTCTTGCTCACTCTCTCTCACACCTTTAAACTCTCCCTGCCCCCTGCACTCTCTACCTCTCCATCTTGTTCTGCCTCTCACACCATCACACTCTCCCTGCCCCCCTGCACTCTCTACCCCTCCATCTCGTTCTCTCTCTCACACCATCTCACTCTCCCTGCCCCCTGCACTCTCTACCCCTCCATCTCTCTCTCACATCTACCCTCTCTCCCAGCCACCCTGCACTCTAGACCCCTCCATCTCACTTTCACCCTCGCACTCTCCCTGCCCCCCTGCACTCTCTACCCCTTCATCTCACTCTCACATCCCCACACACTTCCTACCATCCCCTGCTCTCTTTACTCCACCCTCTCTTTCTTACCCACTCTCCCAATCTCTGTCATGCTGGTCTCTCTCTCTCCTGCTCCCATGTTCTCAAACCCTCCTGCTCTCACTCTCTGCCACCTCTTCCTCTCCATCAGTCCACCCACACTCTCCCTCTCCACGTTCCTGCTCCCTCCTCTGCTGCCATTTTCTCTCCTCAACTTCACCTCCCCCCCGCCTCCATCTCTTTCCAGCTCCCTCTCCCCCTCTCTCTCTCTCTCCCCACCTCCTTCTCTCTCTCTATCCCGCTTCCTCTCCCCGCCTCCCTCTCTCTCTCTCTCCCTCCCTCTCCCTCTCTCCCTCTCCCTCTCTCTCTCTCCCTCTCTCTCTCTCTCTCTCCCCCTTCCTCACACTCTCTCCCCCTCCCCAGCCCCTCTCTCTAAATCACTGACTGTGTTATTTTAACTTTCCCCCAGCTCCAGCCTCTCTGACTCTGGATCTGAACACAGCGAATCCCCGGCTCATCCTGTCTGAGGACCGGACCAGTGTGAGACACGGAGACAAACGGCAGCCGCTCCCTGAAACCCCGGAGAGGTTTGATCCCTGGGTCTGTGTCCTGGGATCAGAGGGATTCACATCAGGGAGACATTACTGGGAGGTGGAGGTGGGGGAGAAGACTCGGTGGGGGCTCGGAGTGGCCCGAGAGTCTGTGAACAGGAAAGGGGGAATCTCCCTGATCCCCGAGTCCGGATTGTGGGTTGTGAGGCTGTTTCCCGGATTTGGTTATTTAGCCGCCACCTCCCCCTCACGGACCCCCCTCACCCCGAGTGTGAATCCCCGGAAGATCGGGGTTTTCCTGGACTATGAGGGTGGACAGGTGTCATTTTACAATGCGGACAACATGTCCCATCTCCACACTTTCACCCACACTTTCACTGGGAGAATCTTTCCCATCTTCCGCCCGGGACCGAATGACGACGGGAAAAACTCGGCCCCGCTGAGAATCTGCGGGATTCAAGGTCACTAACAGATCCATCCCATAATTTCACACCGGCTCCCTGCCTCCTGCCAGCTGTAAACTGATGGGTGTGGGTCTCAGTCACAGGTGGAGAGAGAAGCCAGGTTAACATTCCGGTTATAAACCCTGTGTGGGAACTGGGAACTGAAAGATCAGCGAGGACCTCTGTAGGGCTGGGGGAAAGAAGGAGGGGGAGAGAAGAAACAAATAGAAGCTCAATTGTAGAGAGGAACTTACTGGGTAGAATGAGCTGTGAACTGCAGGAACCCGGTGACCTTCCTGCCTGTAATGTTGCTCCACAGGCGGAAGGTGGTGGGACATCAGCTTGTTTGAGATGAATCAGTTCAGTGATTCTCAAACTGGGGTCCGGGGAGTCTTTCCAGGGGTGGTCCAGGAAATAATTTCTCCAGAGGGTGGGAGAGAGAGAGAAAAGCACAAGAGGGTGAGGAAGTGAAGTGGGGGAAATAACAAGCTCCCCGCTTTGTATAAATTCCCAGGAGTGAGTGTTATTCCTGCATGAGCAGCTGTCAAGATTTCCAACCACAAACCTCCCGAATTCTCTCCCTTCTTCACGGTCATGGACATTTCGGCTGTCATGGTTTTCAGCGGTGAGTCTGATATTTCCTTTCGGTAGGAGGGGAGATGGAAGTCCAGCTGCTGCTGTGATACTCGTCCGTCTTCAATTTGGGCTCAGACAGTGAGCAAGTGCCGTTATCATGCTGTCTGGCCTGCTGAGTATTTCCATCATTTTCTGTTTATATTAATCTCTTATTGGTTTGTTTCTTGTAACCGCGATAAAACTGTCATCTTGACTTTCTTCAAACTCTCACCATGTTTCAATAACACTGAGAAACTGGACTGGGTTGGTACACGCCTGTAAATATTGCCCAGACTGTCAAATTCAAGTGGGTACTCTGTAATAAAATTGGAGGGTTGTTTCCGGTTTGTTTTACACTAAAATGTGAACGTGCTTTGAGACTGTTTGAGCATGTAAATGATGTGACACTGTTGTGAATACTGATGTGATAGTCTGTCTGTATTGAACGTGATGTGTGAACTGATCGGGTATGTATGCCATTAACAGGCAGTGTTAACCACGTGAAAAGTAGTTCAGTTGCTGCATTATAATGTTTGTCATGGGCTTTCTCTTGTACTGACGCACCTTTGAGTGCAACATGATCATTTGAATATCATTGCAATTTCTGTGATGGTCATTTTGAAATGTTCTTTCAGATATTTTAGGAATAAAGTATACTTTGCAAAAAGAAGTGGAGTCACAGTTATCATTTATCTGTGGTTTGTCTGCTCTGTCTCATCACTTTCCCCGTCAGTGAAATAGTCCTTAAATAACTAGTATGTAGTTACATATTTTATTAAAAACATTATTAAGTCTCTCTGTACATGTAACCTGTTCATATTATCATTTTTATATAGAATTATAATTTACATTGGAAGTCCATGATTACATTTGTAAATTTGTTCTTCAACCAAAAGAACCTGAAAACGAGTGGAATAGAAGCAGTTTTCTAAAAAAAAAGGACACAGTTCATCATTAAATCTGAGAAGCAGAAACTAAACATGTTGTTTGTTTTATTTACAAATTGCTCCAGAGTCTGGATTCTTACAGCCCCCATTCCAAATTTACCTGGATGATTTGAAGAGCTTCTGGCTGGATTAAATGGAGTGACTGTTGCCTGTAAATTGTTCGGAAGTTTACTCTGGTACTTCAGCCATCACTACTGTGGATAGGGACCTGAGATGGGCAGTGGGAATGCCAGCCTGCTTCAGGTGGGAAGCAATGCAAAATCATAAAATCACAATGCACACACTGTGGTCAATCAGCCCCCTCTGTCTGGAGATGCACCTTGATAGAGCTATTCAACTGGTCCCAGTCCAGTTCCTTTTCCCCCACAGCCAATCCCTTTTTGAAAGTTAGTTTTGAATATTGTTTCCACCACACTGGCAGGCAGCAAATTCCAGATAATAACGGGCTGCGGGAAAATCCGTATTCATCTCACTCTGGATTTTTTTTAAACAATACCTTACACCTGTATCCTTTGGTTGCTGAACCCTCTGCTACTGGAAACAGTTTCTCCCTATTTTCTCAAAACCTTTCATGATTTTGAACTTCTCTATTAAATTTTCCATTAAAGTTCCCTGCAGAGACACTGGTCATAATCTTCCAATCCCCTTAGGTACAGGAGAGGAGCCAGAGGACTGGAGACATGTAAATGTTTCATCCTTGTTAAGAAACGGTCTAAGAATAAATCCAGCCTCTCCAGGTAAGACAGTTTAACCCCTGTGCTGGGAAAGCTTTTAGAAGTGATAACCTTGGACACAGTTAAAAAACACGTAGACAATTGTGTGGAGTACTTAAGGAAAGCCAGCCCGGATTTTTCAAAAGAAATGTGTCCGACCAACTTGACTGAGTTTTCTAATGTGGTAACAGGCAGGATTGATAGGGTAACATGGCTAATGTGCTATTTCTAGACTTCCAAAAAGGCATTTGAAAAAAGTCACATAATATGCTAACACGAAAATTTGAAGCCTGTGGGATAAAATGGGCAGTGACAGTATGAATATGAATTTGCCTCAGCAGCAGAAACAGGTATGGTGAATGGTTATTTTTCAGACTGGAGTAGTTTTACAGTGTTGTTCCCAAGAGGTCGGTGTTATGACAAGGCAGATGATGTGTGCCGGGCGGACCACATCCACACGGGAAACTTGGTCACTCTATCACAATGGTTTTACAATTTGTATTTATTACGAGAAGATGTGTGCACTAAATTCAGAAATAATGTGTCCACTAAGACTTTAGAGATCTTAAAAATGAAATTAGAGTATTTATTAACAAAATAAAAGATTTTAAACACATAAATCAGACTACAAATTACTTACTCCTATACCAACTCCTAACATTCCTAATATGAACCTGATTCCCAGCTACACATCCCCCTTTAAGGCAACAGAACAAAACAGATTTTAGAATTTAAAAAAACCAGCAAGTTAACACAGTACCCACTAGACAGTGGAATTCCAAATGGCCTCCCCAACTTCAGTTACTTTACGTAGCAGATTTATGCACAAATGGCTGGGGGCTTCTTGAAGTCAGGAATGTGAGCGGTGAGTAGGATGTTTAGAGGCTTCAAGGCAATTTAGACGAATTGAGTGATTGGGAAAATATATGTCAGATGTCGTATAGTGTGGATAAGTGTGAAGTTAACCACTTCCCTAGGAAAAACAGAATGACAGAATATTTTTTAAATGGTGTCAGATTGGGAAATGTTGATGTACAAAAGGACCTGGGTGTCCTTGCATACCAATCACTGAAAGCAAGCATGCACGTGCAACAAGCAGTTGCAATAGGACTTCAGTACAGGGGTAAGTATGTATTCCTGCAGCTATACAGGGCCTTGGTGAGACCACAACTGGAGTATTGTGTGCAGTTTTGATCTCCTGAGCGGAGAAAGAAAACTTGCCATACAGGCAGTGCAAGGAAGGTTCACCAGGCTGATTCCTGGGATTGTCGTATGAAAAGACATTGGGTCGATTAGGCCTGTATTCACACGAGTTTAGAAGAATGAGAGGGGATCTCATCGAAACATGTAAAATTCTGACTGGGCTGTACAGGCTGGATACAGGGATGATGTTTCCTCTGGCTGCGAGGTCTAGAACAATGGTTCTCAATCTTAGGATACAGGGTATGCCATCTAGGACTGAAATGAGGAGAAACCTCTTTGCACAGAGGGTGGTGAATTCTCTACCACCCAGGGCTGTGAAGGCCAATTCACTGAATATGTTGAAGAAGGAATTAGATAGACATCTGGACACTAAAGTCGTCAAAGGGGCTGGGGAGAGATCTGGACTATGACGTTGAGATTGAGGATCAGCCATGATCATATTGAATGGTGGAGGAGGCTCGAAGGGCGAATGAGCTACTCCTGCTTCTATTTTTCTATGTTTTTCCACTCCTGTTAGATCTTACATGGCCCTCTCCTCACATAGCCTTTCATTCTCCTTTAATTTTCCCTTTGATATGTAAATTCAACTGTTTGATATTACTCTGAAACGTTAAACTCTGAAAAGGAAGGTAAAAAACAAAATATTTTTCAGGCACATAAATAAAAATAGGAAGGCTGGGATGGAAATAGGACCATTAAGGGATAGATAGGATAATGCCACAGATAAGGATAGAGGCAGGGCATAAATATTAAATGATTACTCGACCCCTCAGTCTGTATGGCTCACAATGAATGTATGTAGTGAATACTAAATGTATCATGATTGTATTGAAGCACCTCAGATTGCAACATGATGTAGGTTGATAACTCCAATACCATTGCACTGTCTGACTGTCATGACCAGGTTGAAATGATTGTAATATTCATGGATTGTATTGAAACACCTCATGATCCATGTGTTAAAGTTGAATCTGATTGCACATTTTGTGATGGCGATTTAGAATTGTTTGTAATGTGCATTCAGATATTTTATGAATAAAGTATATTTTTCTAAGTAAATTAAATGATTATTTAATTTCAGTATTTAACAGGGAGCTAGAACAGGTAGACATGATATTGATTAATAATCTAAGTCTTCAAGTAAGTGCAATTAAAATAAGCGAAAAGGGATCGAATCAAACTCAAAGAGGATAAAACCCTGGCCCAGAAGTTTCACGCCCAGACATTTAAAGTAAATCTAGGGAATAGATAGCAGAGGTATTACTGCAGATTCAAAATATTTTTTTGAGGAAAAGGTGTATTGCTAGAGGACTGGCGGATAGCGAATGTAATTCCTGTTCTTAAAAAGGCAGGACAGAAGGGAATAGTCGATCAGTCAGCTTAATGTTGGTGCTAGAAGAAATAATGCAATCCCTACTAGAGACAGGAAGAGCTTCGAACAAAAAAAAAGAATCATGAGCATGGATTTCAAAAGGGAAAATCTTTCTTGACCAAAGTAATGAAATTTTAGGAGGAGGTAACAGAGACAGTAGACAATGGTAATGTAGTAGATGCAATTTACCTGGATTTATAAAAGGCCTTTGACAATGCCTCTTACAATAGGCTACTGAATAAAGTCAGAAAATATGGTGGTCAGGGGAGAAGGGAAGAATGGATTGCTAGCAGGTAGTAAGCAGAGGGCAGTTATTCAGAGTGGCAGAAAGTGGGAAATAGTATTTGACAAGGATCAGTATTGGCCCCACTGCAGTTGATAATTTGCATTAATATTTTGAACTTCAGAATCAGAAACACAATTTATAAATGGATGACGTGTCTTTATATGTGCATATGTGCATACGTCTGTGCCCGTGTGTCTGTGAGAGAAACAATTAGTCAGTCAGTCAATACTGGGGAGGGAAAGGCTGAAGAGAAACAAACCAACCAGGAGGGCTTCTTTTTGAAGGGATCAAATTGATAATTAGGGAAGTTAAGCTAAATTTATTTCAAACTTTGGTTAGATCATACTTACAGTACTGCACGTGGCTCTGGTCAATTTATTATTAAAAATGAGAGAGGAACTGGGGAGAGTGCAGAGAGGATTTAAAATTTCTGCCATTTCCACCAACTCCAGCATGATGCCACCACCAAAGACATCCTCCCTCCACCCACCCTGATGACATTCCGTAGGGACTGTTCCCTCCGGGACACCTTGGTCCAGTCCTCCATGACTCCCAACACCTTAACCCTCCTCCCATGGCACCTTCCCATACAATCACAGAAGGTGCAAAGCCTGTCCCTTTTGTCCCCCCCACTCCTCACCGTCCAAGGGCCCAAATACTCCTTTCAAGTGAAGCAGTGCTTCACTTGCATTTTCCTCAATTTGGTCTACTGCATTCGCTGCTCCCAATGATGTCACATCTACAATGGAGATACCAAACGCCGACTGGGTGACAGCTTTGTGGAACACCTTCAGTCTGTCTGCAGACAAGACCCAGAACTTTCTGTCGCTAGCCATTGCAACACACCATCCCACTCTCATGCCCACATGTCCATCATGGGCCTGCTGCAATGTTCCAGTGAAGCTCAACGCAAAATTGAGGAACAGCGCCTCATCTTCCGACTAGGCACTTTACAGCCTTCCGGACTTAACAAGGAGTTCAACCACTTCAGATCATGAACTCGCTCCTCCATCCTTACCCATTTTAATCCCCTTTTTCCCAAATATCTAATTTTAAATTTTAATTTATATACATTCATTTTTTCCTACCCATTACTATTATTATTTTAAAAATTTATTTCCATTCATTGTTTTATCCCCACCTTTTAGCCTATTTTGATCTTTTCGCCCACACCATCACCCCACCCGCCCACCCCCCCACCCCACCCCCATTAGGGCCAAATGTAACTTGCTTATCCTGATTTCTTTCATTAATGCCACCATTAGCACTTCCTTTAGCCAGTATTAAGACCATAAACACCCCATTTGAAATTTTGTTTATGACATCTATTGCAATACCTCCTTTGCCTCCACCTATCACTGACCTACTATCCAGCTTCATCTGTCTCACCCCCTTAAACAGTATATATTTCACCACATTTCTACTTCTCTTCAGTTATGAAGAAATGTCACCATGGACTCGAAACATTAACTCTATCCTTCCCTCCACAGAAGCTGGCAGACTTGCTGAGTTTTTCCAGCAATTTTTGTTTTTATTAACCAAAATGAACGTTAATCCTACAGAAAGTGAGTCTGGGGAATTAATAATAGAAAATAATGAGATGGCAGATGAATGGAACCGATATATTGCATTAACCTTCACTATTGAGGATATAAGTAACCTCCCAGAAATCACTGTATCTCAGGAAATGGAGGGGAGTGAGGAACTCAGGAAAATTACAATCACCAGGGAAGTGGTATTGAGCAAACAGTTGGAGCTGCGGGCTGACAAATCCCCGGATCCTGTGGATTTCATCCTAGGGTCTTAAAAGAAGTGACTAGTGAGATAGTTGATGCATTGGTTGGTGGGGTGGGTGGGGGAGATGAACAGAAGGGAAGGTCTCTGATAAAATAGAAAACAGGACAGATTAAATGCTGCAAAGTGTCTATACGAAGTAAGTCTGGAATGAGATGCAGTGGTTTCTGTCGAGTTTCTTCCTGAGCAGTTCAGTGACACAGGACCCTGTGCTCTACAGGTTGTTCCCAGGGACGCACACCGAGATAAACATCAATTCCTGTTCGACAGGTACTAGAAACTGTAATACTATTGTTTTCAAAATATGAACTTTATTCATAAAGTTAAGGTAAATTACACGACAGTTCCAATTTGACATCACATAAAGTGCAACACAGATCTATTTTGTTTAATGCAGCCTATGACATTCTGAGATACTTCAGCACGCTCACAAACAGATTACAAATAGATTTACAATTCTCGTTTCATATCAAACATTCCCTGGTACGTTGTCTGGGGAAAAGAAAATTAAATGACAGGACAGAAAATAATTGAGGGGAAAATGCACAAACATTGAGGAAAACCAGACACTGAGTATCACTCACCTGTACATCATGTGACACAGCGCTCTCTCCCCCTCATTCACTTTGTGAACCACATAGGGACACCCGGCAGACACAGCCTGTGCTGATGGGGAGCCTTGCTCGCCTGTACACATACATTATCTTGTACTCCATGTCGGTGATTTTACAATGATATAAAGGCATCAATTGCACATAAGTGATTGTGTAAATATGCTGTGGGTTCATTTATTGAGGCGAGGAACATGGGGACAGATATACATGGCTAGAAACATTGAAGGCATCAGCAGCAGAACTGTCTGTTGTGTGCTCTGCTCACTATCAAAAGTGAAACTAAAGCTAGATTGCATGACACACTTCCCTTCTAGCGATGATAGGCAGCTATCTCTTAAAGACATATTACAGCATTCCCCCTTTTTAAAGGTACTTTAACCCCTTCCAAAGAAGTGTAACTACTTACAATACTTGTTCATGTTTAGTTACCTAATGGTATAACATGAGCGTATCGAACGGATGAATCTATGACTCCCTGAAGGGTAAAGGCAATCTGCTGGTACGCCCAGATCCTATGATGGTAACTTTATCTGGAGGTGTATTTAATTGCTCACAGTGACCTGCGGGATTGTCAGACTTGCATTTTGTATTTTGGTTTCATTAGGGATCTTTTCCTAAATGCAATAGGAATGTACGGTGGTTGAGGAACTGGAATAGATCTGATTTCTCCTCAGTTACGTCTCACCATTGTGCCTTTTTGTGTCATGACTTCATAGGACCCTGGTTCTGAACCAATCTTTGACGCGTCGGCTGGTTGCCACGTACCCTTCTGTGGGCCCCTGGACGTGAACTTGTCCCAACTGTAAACTTGGCAGCTCTGTACCCACATTTTTATCAAGACATTGGCCGTCTTCTCTTGCAGTTTTAAAAGTTGCTCTCTAGTCTTTTAGACAGTAGAATGGGTAAGAGTCCATAAATTGGTATGCACTGGACGGCCAAACAAGATCTGTGCCAGTTACAGAATAATTCCACTTAAAGGTGTCACTCTTGGATGTAACATTGCAATGGGCAGATCTTGCTTGGTCTGTCTACATTTGAGAATTAGGGATTTCACTGTGCAAATCATTCATTCATCTGGGCCATTAGATAAAGCTAATATTAGGTCATAAAGATTCCAGTTTGATGAGCTGCCTGCCTTTAGAAATGACTTACCGGGAGGTGCCTGACTTATCCCAATATGGCCAAAATGATCTTATGTGCTCGTGGAGGTACTGAATTGAATCAGGCCATCCATTTTCCACAGTTTCTGTAGTGTCACCTTTCACCATTTCTTCTTGTAGCTGCTAGCATTTGTTTTGCACAAAATGTTCTGGATCAATTGACAGACTTGCAGACTTGTTCTGGATCAATTGACAGACTTGCATTCTCCTGCAAGCATAATGTTGCAGCTCACTTTTAATTGACAATTATGTCTAAACATCCTGGATATTTCAATTTTAGTTCATGAACTGAGGTGACAGGCGTAGTTTCTGAGTTTGATCTGCCTTGTGAGGTCTGATTGATTCCATGGATTGTTGCTAGTGTGTGGTCATGGCATGCTGGTACACCTATGGACTCAGGGCCTTTAGTCTCCATGATGTAGAACATCTGTGTCACCAGGAGGATTGACTGTACTTACAGTCCAGGATCCTGCACATGGAATTCGTGAGTTGTTGTATGCTGAGTGTTTCACAGCAGTGGGTTTTGCCATGTCTACAGATATGTGTCTTTTAGAATTAGTAGGGGTAGCATGTTGGCACTTGCCCCTGTGTCAATCTTGACCAAGAATGAATCCTTACCAACTTTCTTAGTGCAGCTAATTCAAATCTTGGCAAGCACTTCAGATGGAGAGATGGCATCAATGCTTTCCACAAGATTGACGGTGTGAAATAGGTGCTCTTCACTCTCCATCTCATTGTGCACATCGTCATTTTCTTGTTTGTCAATCACTTCGTGTATATGTTTCTGGCGGGATACCAGCTGGCCATCCTCATTGCTGAAAAGTACCTGTTGCATGCAGGTTGTTTGGATCAGCGCATGGCTCTTTGTAGCTGCATCAACCTTTGCTCAAGTGTACAACCTCTGCCAATGGCCCTTTCTACACCACATGCCTTACAGAATCAATGAAAAGTTGAGCATTACCTTGGTGCATGCAGAAGGCTACACCCTCCACATGTCCTGCTAGGTTTGGGTTTCCTAGTGAGTGCTTCAACAACTGGGTTGTACTTTGGACCTGTAAGTTTCATCAAACTGTGAGGATCGCTTCGTACTTACATCCATCCTCTTCAGCCGTTCTTGAATGCTACACCTTTTTGACTTGTCTAACAGAACTTCCTGGAATCCTTCCATGGGAGTGGATGTGATCAACAACTCAACAATTCTGCCTGCTAGCTCTGCATTTGAAAAATCACAGAACGTACCCTTTTCTCTGCACCTGCTGATGAAGTGGTCTATGGATTCTGTAAATAAAACAAAAATAGCCGGAAAAACTTAACAGGTCAGACAGCATCGACGAAGTTGAATACAGTTGTAGTGTCGAGTCCATATGACTCTTCATCAGAACTAAAGAAAAATAGAAATGAGGTGAAATATAAGCTGGTTGATGGGGCTGGGACAGGTGAAGCTGGATAGAGGGCCAGTGACAGGTGGAGGCAAAGAAGAGATTGCCAAACATGTCATAGACAAAGGGACAAAGGATTTTTATGGTAATGATATTATCTAAGGAATGTGCTAATGGTGACATTAAGGGTAGAAAGCAAGACGAGGAAGTGACAAATGGCCCGAGTGGGGGTGGGGTGAGGGGAAGGGATCGAAATAGGCTAAAAGCTGGAGATAAAACAATGGATGGGAATAAATTTACCATTAATAGAAATTGGTGGGAAAAGGAAAATATACTTAAAAAAATATATTTTAAAAATGACAAATTATTAGAAAAAAGGGGGATCGGAAAGGGGCTGAGGATGGAGGACAGAGGTCATGCGCTGAAGTTGTTGAACTCAATGTTAGGCCCGGAAGGTTGAAAAGTGCCTAATCGGAAGATGAGGTGCTGTTCCTCCAGTTTGCGTTGAGCTTCACTGGAACATTGCAGCAGGCCAGGGACGGATATTTGGGCATGGAGGGTGTTGTCGAAATGACATGAACTCTAATTGATGAAGCCAGAAGTTGAACCTGATTCTGCACCAGTCACCCAATATCTTTCGGGGATCCTTTAGCTCTTCTGCTGTTGATCCTGACGTGTTCAGCCTGTGTAGACCGACAATAACATTATCTTGCCCCCTCACATTCTGTGAACCAGATGCTGATCAATAGGGAATTGAATAAATAATAAAAGAAAAATGAAAAATATCATTTCAGGAGCCGATTTGGCATTGGGATTTAAAAGCCTAAAGACATTTTAGAAGCAGCTCGCTGCTGCAATGGAGGACTCATTTATTTCTGGGTGAATGAATTTAAAAAGCGTCTCTTCCTCAAAACCGTTTCTCTTGCTTATGCCACCCTCTGCTGGCTGTTGGACGTTAGTACACAAGCATAGAGGAAATCATGATAAATGCAGTGAGTGCAGAGCGACCTCAAATGCCAACGTTAAAATAAAAGCAAAACACTGCGGATGTTGACGATCTTGGACTTCGAAACGTTAACACTGTTTGCTTCTCCACATACATGTGTCCTTTATGTGTTAATTTTTCGAGTACTTTGTAGAACATGCAACAGCGGTCTCTGTTGGTGAACAAATATGTTACAGTAAATTCTGACATTAATTAGTTAATCAGAGGAGAGCGCAAATGCAGTCCTCCAGCTCACACAAATTTTACAGTCGAGAATCCCGCATTTGGAGACATCGCAGGTGTCAGCACACTCGAAGTGCAATGGGCTGACCTTGTCCTGGGAGAACCATCTCTTTTTTGGACAAATATACTTTATTCATTAAATATCTGGAAGAACATTACAAAACATTTCTAAATCGCCATCACAAAAAGTGTATCAAATTCAACTTTTAGACATGGATCACGAGCTGCTTCAATACAATCAATGAATATTACAGTCATTTCAATATGGTCATTACAGACAGTCAGACAGTGCAATGATATTGGAGTTATCAACACACATCCTGTTGCACTCTGAGGTGCTTCAATACAATTATGATACATTTAGTATTCACTGCATACGTTCAATGTGAGCTGTACAGCCCAAGGGATCTATACAATTCCCAGTCTCTCGGTGCACTATGGCAGAAAGGTCTTAGTCAGCAACCTTTCCCCATTGGGCCTTTGCAGCGGCTGCCCCAAGCTTTAGTGCATCTCTCTGCACATAGCCCTGGGACCTTGGAATGTGCCAGTCTGCAACACACGGTCGGGGACAATTATGCACTGGAAGACCAACAAGCTTCGTGCAGACCAAAGAGTGTCTTTCACCGAGTTGATGATCCTCCAGCTGCAGTTGGTGTTTGTCTCGTTGTGTATCCCTGGGAACAGCCCTGAGAGCACAGAGTCCTGTGTCACAGCACTGCTCGGGATGACCTCGGCAAAAACTACGGCATCTCTCTCCAGACCTTCTTTGCAAAGGCACAATCCACAAGGAGGTGAACAAAAGCCTCCTGCCCGCCACACCCACCCCCCCCCACCCCACCACCACACAGCCACCTCGAGGGCAAGGTGCAGAGAGGGTGAGATTCTTGGCCTGTAGGAAGGATCTGATGGGGAGGCACCTTGGTGCCTGTTGGAAAGTTCTGGCGATGAGGCATTCTGCCAAATGACGTTGACAGTCTGCTCGGGGAACCATCGGACAGGATCCAACATCTCCTTTTCCTGCAGGGCCTCTAAAACATTACGTGCCGACCACTGCCTGATGGAATTGTGGTCAATGGAGTTTCTCTGCATCAATTTTTCCACAAGGGACAGGTGGTACGGCACGGTCCAACTACTTGGAGCATTCTGCGGCAGCGTAGCCAGACCCATCCTTCGCAACACGGGGGACAGGTAGAACCTCAGCAAGGAGTGACACTTGGTGTTTGCGTACTGAGGGTCTACGCACCGCTTGATGCATCCACACACAAAGGTGGCCATCATGATGAGGGTGATGTTGGGCACGTTTTTTCCCCATTATCTAGAGGCTTGTACATTGCATCCCTGTGGACACGATCCATTATCGAACTCCAGATAAAGCTAAAGATGGCTCGGGTGATCGCCATCGCTCAGGAGTCTGGAATGGGCGAGGCCTGCGACACGTACAGCAACAGCGAGAGTGTCTCACACCTGATGACCAGGTACTTAGCTGAAATGGAGAGGGAGAGTTGCTGCCACATGCCCAGTTTTCTTTCCACCATAGACACTCGCTCCTTCCAGTTTCTAACACATGCCCCATTCCCTCCGAACCATATCCCCAGCACCTTCAGGCTGTCTGACCTGACGGTGAAGGGGACAAAGGATCAGTCAGCCCAATTCCCAAAGAACATGGCCTCACTATTCCCATGATTTACCCTGGCTCCCAAGGCCAGTTCAAACTGGTCGCAGATGTTTATCAGTCTGCTCACCGACAGCAGATCCGAGCAGAAGACGGTGACATCGTCCATGTACAGGGAGTCTTTGACCTGAGTGCCTCCACTGCCTGGGATCGTCACTCCTCTTATGCCCTGATGGACTCAGCAAATGGTTCTATGCAACACACAAACAGAACAGGGGAGAGAGGGAAGCCCTGCCTGACTCCAGATTTAATTGGAAAGCTTTCTGATTACCACCCATTGATTTGAGACTGCGCTACTGATGTTAGTGTAGAGCAGTTGGATCCAGTTGCGGAATCCCTCCCCAAACCCCATTTTGGAAAGCACATCCACCATGTAGGTGTGTGATATTCTGTCAAAGGACTTCTCCTGATCCAGGCTGATGAGGCAGGTATCCACACCCCTGTCCTGCACATAGGTAATCGTATCCCTGAGCAGTGCAAGGCTGACTGAGATCTTCCTGCCGGGCACAGTGCAGGTCTGGTCAGGGTGGATCACCAACTCCAGAGCAGACTTGGCCCGATTGGCGATGACCTTGGATAGAATCTTATAGTCCACTTTCAACAGTGAGAGGGGTCGCCAATTTGTAATTTCCTCCCTTTCCCCCTTGTGCTTGTAGATGAGGGTGATGATGCCTTTCCTCATGGATTCTGACACACTACCAGCCAGGAGCATACTCTCGTACACTTCTAGCAGGTCTGGGCTGATCCAGTCCCACAGAGCCGAATACAACTCAGCCGGTAAGCCATTGCTTCCGGGACTCTTAGACTTCTCGAAGGACTCAAGGGCCTTAGTCAGTTCGTCAGGTAATAGCGGTTTGTCCAGGCTCTCCCGCTTGGAGCAACAGTTAGAACTTGGTGGTTGGGGTAAGGTTGCTGAGGAAGTTTTTGGAGTCACAAAGATGTTGTTTATTGTAAAAGCTAAATACAGCTCTGAAGAAGGGTCATAGAGACTCGAAACATTAACTCTGTCTGTCTCTCCACAGATGCTGCCAGGCTTGCTGAGATTTTCCAGCATTTTCTGTTGTTTCTGATGTAGTTTTTTGTCTCCAGGAGAGGTGATTAGAGCCCTGGGGAGTATCCGAGGAGAAAATTAAAAGGTCCATTATTGGGGTTTATGTGGGGGTTATTGGTTTTCAGGATAATGTTAGTGGGGAAACAGGGGTGGTTATTGGGGTTCCGGGTAATGTTAGTGGGGACTGGGGGATTATTGGGTTTCAGGGTAATGTTATTGGGGGCAGGGGTTATTGGGGTTCAGGAAAATGTTTTTGGGGGCACTGGTGGATTATTGGTGTTCAGGGTAATGTTAGTGGGTAGAGGGGGTTATTGATGTTTAAGATAATGTTAGTGGGGGCGGGGAATTATTGGGGTTCAGGGTAATGTTGTTGGGATGGGGGGTTATTAGGGTTCAGGATAATGGTATTGGGGGCACCGGGGTATTACTGAGATTTAGGATAATATTCCTGGGGACACCGGGGTATTATTGGGGTTCAGGATAATGTTAGTGGGGACACGGCAGGGGGTTTATTTGACATCACGGTGTGGTCGTGGGCGTGATGGGGTGTGAGGCAGACTCGCTCGAACTCACTGAGGGAATGCTGCCTGCACTATGGATATTCCCCATTTGGTGGCGTCACTCCATCACCTCTCAGGCTGACTCCTCATTCTGCTTTCTCCAAAACTCAGCCATCCTCACTGCAAAACAGTCCTGGGCTGTTCCCAAGGCATTCTCAACGCTTCACTCAGTTTGTCTCCTTCAATATTTTTTTTTCAAAAAGAGAAGTCTTTTTCTCCCTTCCTTTCTGTCCCACTCCTCTGTGCCGCCCAAATTTTTCTTTGAATTGCTGGGTGGCCCTGGGGTTAACCCCCACTGGTTTTGAGGTTAGGTTGGAGAAGCTAGGCTTGTTCTCCCTGGAGCGAAGGTGGTGGGTCTAGTAGAGGTGGACAAGATTATGACAGGTTTAGATAAGGCCGGCAAAGGAAGGCCGCTGCCATTAGCTCCCATATACAAGGACTAGTGTCTGTAAGTGTGGCGGGAAGCAGAGACAGAGATTCCGTTTGACTGGGGATCTGACAGGCCACTCACTTCGTTCCCCTGTAGACTAGTGAGGACGGGGATGATGTGTAACAGGGACTTGGCAAGAGATGGGATATAAGCTGTAGAGTTACAGATGAATTGAAGTTTATGTTTGGCAGTGGGCGGGTTACTGGCGATGAGAACATTGGAATAGTCAGGACTGGAGTCAGAGTGATGGCTGAGTGTGTCAGTCAGGCTGAAGTCTGGGCAAAGCTGGACAATGTTACAGGAATGGAGTTTTTGTGATCACAGGGTCAGCAGTTCATTTCCGGGTTGGAGCATTATCGATATGTGTGAAAGACAGCGCACTGATTAACTAGCCTAACATAGTGCAAATTAATAATGTTGTCTTATCTCTTTGTTCATTATCTCCCATTTAACCAGTGTCAAAACTTGTACAGAATCCAAAAGTGCTGTATCCTCAAGAACATTTCCCTTGCGTGAAAACAGGTTTTGGAACTTATGGCGTAAACAAAAATCTTCACTTGGAAGCATATACTTACGCAAAGACATGTGGCAGGTCAGAATATTGGAAAGAATATAAAGAACAGCAAAAATGACAAAAAAAATAATGAGGAGGGAAAAATTAGAGTTTGAGGGAAAGCTCGCTAGTAATATAAAGACATATAGTTAGAATTTCTATAGACATTTAATTAAAAGAGTTTAGAAAGTGAGTGTTGGTCCATTAGAGAGTGAGTCTGGGGATTTGATAATGGAAAGTAGGGAGATGCTGGATGAATTAAACAGATATTTTGCTTTGGTCTTCACTGTGGAGGACATAAGTAACATCCTGGAAATAGCTGTAAATCAGGAAATGGAAGGAAGGGAGTAACTTGGAAAATTACAATCACCGGGCAAGTGGTATTGAGCAGATTGTTGGGGCTGCGGGCTGGCAAATCCCCACGTCCAGATGGACTTCAACCTAAGGCCTTGGAAGAAGTGGCTAGTGAGATAGTTGATGCATTGGTTTTAATTTTCCAAAATTCCCAAAATTTGGGGAAGGTTCCAGTAGATTGGAAAATAGTAAATGTAACTCCTTTATTCAAAAAAGGAGGGCAAGAGAAAGCAGGAAACTATAGGCCAGTTAGCCTAGTATCTGTCATGGGTTAAATGTTAGAAGCTATTACTAAAGATGTTATAGCAGGGCACTTAGAAAAATTCAAGGCAATCAGACAGAGTCAACATGGTTTTGCAGAAGGGAAATCATGTTTAACCAATCTATTAGAGTTTTTGAAGGAATCACATGTGCTGAGGATAAAGGGGAACCGGTGGATATACTGTACTTAGATTTCCAGAAAGCATTTGCTAAAGTGCCACATCAAAGGTCGTTGCAGAAAATAAAAGCTCATGGTGAGGGTGTTGACATATTGGCAAGGGTAGAAGATTGGCTGGCTAACAGGAAGCAGAGAGTAGGCATAAATGGGTCTTTTTATGGTTGGCAGGATGTGACGGGTAGTGTGCCACAGGGATCAGTGCTGGGGCCTCATCTGTTTACAATTTAGATAAATGACTTGGATGAAGGGACCAAAGGAATGGTTGGTAAATTTGCTGATGACACAAAGATAGGTAGGAAAGTAAATTGTGAAGAGGATGTAATGAGGCTACAAAGTGACACAGATAGGTTAAGTGGGCAAAGATCTGGCAAATGGAGTATGATGTGGGAGAATGTGAAAATATTCATTCTGGCAGGAAGAATAAAAAAGAAGCTTATTATCTCAATGGTGAGAGATTGCAGAGCTCAGATTCAGAGGGATCTGTGTGTCCTTGTGCATGAATCACAAAAGGTTAGTATGCAGTTACAGCAGGTAATTAGGAAAGCTAATAGAATGCTATCATTTATTGTGAGGGGAATTGATTACAAAAGTAGGGAGGTTATGCTTCAGTTATACAGAACACTGGTGAGACCATATCTGGTGTATTGTGCTCAGTACTGGTCTCTATATTTAAAGAATGTCGTAAAAGCATTAGAAGCATTTCAGAGAAGATTTACTAGACTAATGTCAGGAATGGGAATGCTGTCTTATGAGGAAAGGCTGGACAGGTTAGGCTTGTATCCACTGGAATTTAGAAGAGTAAGAGGTGAATTAATTGAAACCTTTAAGATCCTGAGGAGTCTTGACAGAGTGCATGTGGAGAGAATGTTTTGTCTTGTGGGAGAATCTAGAGCTAGGAGTCAATGTTTTAAAATAAGGTGTCTCTCATTTAAGACAGAGGTGAGGAGAATTTTTTTCTCTCAGAGGGTGGTGAGTCTTTGGAACTCACTGCCTCAAAAGGTGGTGGAAGAAGTGTCTTTGAATAGTTTTAAGGCAGAGATGGATAGATTCTTGATTAACAAGGAGGTGAAAGGTTATCGGGGGTAGGCAGGAATATGGGGTTGAGGTTACATTCAGATCAGCCATGATCTTATTGAATGGCAGAACAGGCTCGAGGGTCTGAGTGGCCTACTCCTGCTCCTAATTCGTATGTAGGTTCTAAGAAAATATAAATAAACAAAGGCATGAACAGGAAACTCAAATGTGGAAGATCGGTTATGCATTTCCTTGGGGCCTGTCCTGCAGAAAAGTATTCACAATTTTAATTCCTTTTATACTTCAGAATTACCGGATTTAAGATTTTGTTAGAAATGGGAGAGACAATGTGACATTTCTACTCTCAACAAATAACGCTTATCCAAAATTAGCGCACCAGTTACTCCAAGTATCCTATCTCCTCTGGACCCAGTTCACACAGACGCTGAACCCCATCTGACTCATCAGCCTTTCACACTGACACTGAATCCCTTTCTCACCTAAATGTCTGCACAGGTCCACATTAAGAGGAACCACATCAGGTCATTTTGAGCTAGTAACCCGGGACAATTACCAAAATGATGCTGGATTATAACCAGCATTGCGGTGTGAAGCTGGGAGCTGGGTTTTGACTGACAAACCAGCTTCACATGGGTCCTCAGAGAGAGGAGACTGGGTAGAAACGGTACTCAGGTCTAAGAGGCTCCTGGCCAGGGTGCTCACCAAATGCTCCTTACATTTTTTCTGCAATTTAAAATGCCGCCAATGATTCTGCAATGTTTACTTGCTGAGGATCACAAATCACATTGCTCAACAAATATCAAATATTACATGTCATTACTTGACCATTTGTACCCAGCAATTCAACCAGATCAGTGTTCAATGTTTTGGGTTTGAATTACTTGGGTGGGGGTCAGGTGATGGTGGTGGAGGAGGTGGAATTATCTATACAGTCAAGCTTTCTTTAAAATCGGAGTCTCCTAATTGGAAGACATGCGTCTCAGTTTCAGAATGTACAGTGGGACAATGATGTGACAAAAATGAAGCTTCCTGGGCAAAGGGAAAGGATGTCAAAAGCTAGGCCCGTGTTCCCGCGGAGTAGTTTTGTTCAGGGTTACTGACTGTCCCTCAGAGGCGGACTGACTGTGGGGAAATTTCCGCCAGTACCTCTCGAAACGCTGAATGCCTGTGTCTGAATGTTGCCCCCTCCCGGGCTCTGCACCCATCCACTGCTCCTTCCATCACAGCCTCATCTGTGACTGCTATCTCTGGCCCCATTTAACCGCACCCTCACCAATTGTTTCAGTGATCAACACGCAACTCTGGTCTGGTGATACATCCCGAGGAAAATGCTAAAAGCGGCTGAGGAGAGTGCACCAACAGGTGTTAATGGTGCTAAGGACAGGCTGACTGTCCTTGGTTGTGCCAATGCAGCCGGCACACGCAAATGTAAATTGTCTGTAATTGGGAAGAGCAAACGTCCCAGATGCTTCAAAGGATTCGGACATTACCTGTTCACTATTCTTCCAATGAGGGTAACCAGGGACATGTTTTCTGATTGATTTCACAACCACTTTGTACCAGAGGCACGTTGGGTAGCTGTGAAATGATGTTTCTCCTGGACAATGGTTAAGCACATTCTCCTGCTGAACTCTTGGTGAAGAACAATGTTTTCGCTGTTTACTTTTCCCCCAAACTGACATCATTAACTCAGTCAATGGACCAAGGTAATTTTCGGATCATGAAATGTAAATATAAAGACTCCTTCTTGAATAGTATATTTGGCGCTATGACAGAGGCCTGGGGGGTGGAAGGCATCCAAAAGGAGTTTACAGTTTTTTAAAAATTCATTCATGTGATGTAGGTATCACTGATTAGACCAGCATTTATTGTCCTTGTTCAGAGTCACATGGAGGCCTGGTAAGGACAGCAGATTTGCTACCCTAAAGGATATTAGTGAACGAGATGGGTTGTTACAACAATCAGCAATGGTTCCATGACTATTATCAGACTTTAAATTCCACATTTTGATTGAATTTAAATTTCACCATCTGTCTTGGTGGGATTTCAACCTGGGTCCCCAGAGCATTGCCTTGGGTCACTAGAGTATTAGTCCAGTGACAATACCAGTAAACCACCAGCTACCCCTGACACCATCTATGTATCTGCTAATGTGTGGTGCCTTGTTGATAAAGACACCGATCAACGGTGGGACAACCTTTGGCCTGCAACGGTGTTCATCGAAATGATAATATTGACAAAGAACTTTGAAGATTTTCATGTGAACAAGGGAAAAAATTCTGGTAAACTAGCTCCTTGAGTATTCAAGATGCATATGAATGGAATGTGTGAATACACTGGAGGCTGAGGATATTGAGGAAGTGTTTAACACCGTTAACAATGCTCCCAATGTGCATTCTTTGGCTGACAGGGAGATTGCAGGAATGGTGTTACATCAAGATCAACTTGATAAATACAGTACAAAAACAGAATTACCTGGAAAAACTCAGCAGGTCTGGCAGCATCGGTGGAGAAGAAAACAGTTGATGTTTCGAGTCCTCCTGACCCTTCGGCAGAACTGAAGTATAGTTAGGAGAGAGGTGAAATATAAGCTGGTCTAAGGTGGGGGGCGGGGGGAGAAGACGTTGAGGGTGGGGTGGTTGTGGGGATAAGCAAGCAGTGATAGGAGCAGATAATCAAAAGATATCACAGACAAAAGGATCAAAGAGGTGTTGAAGGTGGTGATATTATCTGAGAAAAGTGCTAATTAAGAATGGATGGCAGGATACTCAAGGTACAGCTCTAGTGGGGGTGGGGTGGAAAGACTAACAAAGTATTAGTTGTAGATTTAAAAATAATGGAAATAGGTGGGAAAAGAAGAATCTATATAAATTATTGAGAAAAAAAAAAGGGAGGGGGAAGAAACGGGGTGGGGATGGAGGGAGGGGGAGTTTAAGATCTAAAGTTGTTGAATTCAATATTCAACCCGGAAGGCTGTAAAGTGCCTAGTTGGAAGATGAGGTGCTGTTCCTCCAGTTTGCGTTGGACTTCACTGAAACAATGCAGCAAGCCAAGGACATACACGTGGGCAAGAGAACAGCGTGGAGTGTTAAAAAGGCAAGCGACAGGGAGGTTTGGGTCTTTCTTGAGGACAGACCGCAGGTCAGGATAAATACAGTGTTGATGAGTGAACCCAGTAGAGAAAGTGCCCATGGATGATATTATTAAGATGTGTGACATGTTGATAGATGCACTCGAAGAACGTGCAATTATAAGTGAGCAAGAAATAACGTCAATCAAATGACAAACTTATGAAAGGAAAGCCAATGTTGATGACGCAAATGAAGTTGGGGGAACTATTCAAGAATGCCTCCCAGGAGAGAACATTGACACTCTGAACCCTCTCCTACAAGCAGAATTGCCATGGGTGGGTATTATTACAGGTACCCTGCATTTATTATTCAGTGATACATCTTACTTTTCTGGCCATTTTATTCAATTTAGGCTTGGACTATTGTAATGTAAGTCAGCCCAGTCCCATATGTGGTATGCCGAAAATCAAAATTATCTGAAATCCGAAATGCGATTGGCCCCGAGGATTTCGGATAACAGATACTCAACCTGTAGAATATTGCATAATGAAATTCTAGCTACGCTAGAGACGAATGATTTGAAATACCACACAGTTGAAAATAAAATGCCCACTGCCCACCGGCAGAAATATTTTTCACTTAAAAATCATAGCTTTAGTGATTTTTGGGCACTCAAAAATTAATATGCAGGAAAATGACGTAATAATAGATTTAGAAATGATATGGTCAACATATTTTATTGGAGCTCTGCACCTCAGAATTTGGCACTACACCCCTGAAGCAGAGAGCATTAGGTCTTTATGAGTCACAGGTAATAGTCGTGAAGGCGGCCAGTTGTGGTTGTAAAACAGAGCAGGAATGGAGGAATTCAACAAGACGGGTGTATAGTTCACCCGAAAGATAGGTGGCTCAGTCCTAGGTCTACTCTGACTTTGTACCCTTTCTGTTAGGATTGAACCATCTCCAATCAACAGATGTTCCAGGTCGATAGCATACGAATGATTAAATTATGCAAAAATGTAATGGGATAGACAGCAGCAGGTTATTTCCAGTGAACGGTAAACACAAAGGGCCATAGGTACAAAATAAAATGTATGAGATTTGGACAGCAATCAAGAGAAACTTCTCTATGCAGAACGGTGAGGCTGTGGAATTCACTTCTGGGGTTAGTGGTTGGAACAAAACGTTCCATCGTGACAAGGGGTTTACCCAGGTCAGGCCTCAGCCCAATCATTTTTCGCCAAGATTTGATGCATTGATTCAAGCTAAGAGATGTCAGAGATGAATTTCAGTGCTGGTGTGAGCTAGTTATAAATGCCATATGGCTCAGCGATTAGCTGTTGGAATCAAACAGCCTGTTCCTTTGGTTGTTCATAATAGGCAGAGTATGGACCGTACGCAACCAGCCCACACTTGCAAAACTGTCCGATGTGATTCCGTGGTTGGGCAGCACTTACCGAACAATCCTGAGTGTGCTAATAGCTACACTAACAACCAGTTTACGAGAACAATCGAGCTCATATTGTGGCTCATTTATGTTTGTTAAAAGCAACACATTTTCATATATAGAGATCTGTTCTCTGCAAACAAAAGGAATAAGTTCAAGCTTTGCTCTTTTCTGAATTACCCGGCAGCTTGGGGAGCTGATAGTTCCCTGTTGCTTTCTCAAAGGCAATGGGCAGAATTGTCCCAGATTTGCACCAAGTGCGGTAGCAGGAGGAAAAAACAATGTTTTACCTGCCAGCGGCAATGGTGGCTTCTTATCACATATCATCCCAAACTTGCCACTTTTAACTATGCATTCCCGGGAAACATGCCATTTCGATTGTGGGTGGGTTTTGATTCGCCCGCCACGCCATCACCTCGCCGCTTCATCACGCCAGTTGCCACATTCAAAGTACAGCCACACGCATATCTCTCAGTGCTTCCAGCCCAGGACAGCTGCAAGTAAGACCTGGCCCTGAAAGGCAAGAAGACTGCAGCCCCCAGGTTTAGTGATGCGTCTCTTGAGCGTCTTTTGGACGCCGTGGGGGCCCGCTGTGATGTACTCTACCTCCACTCCGGCCACAGGAAGGGCAGCAACATTACCACCTCTTCCCCTGTGGTATAATTGTTTTGGCTGTTTGAAATTTGGCATTCTTGAGTATGTCCTGAGGAGTGTAAGACAAAAGGCTTCAGTAATATTCAAGATGCCAATTATTGCAGAGCAGTAACAGTAGTAATTCAAATCTAAATAAATACCAATATAGTTTAAATTTCATTTCTATTTTAATAACTTTTGCCAAGATATTGGATCAGGCCCACCAAAGAAAGTGAGTTTGACATCCTAGTTTAAGATTTAAGTTTTGTAATTGTTTGTTTAAATCATCGAAACAGCGTGTTTCCTGGGAATGCATAGTTAAACGCGGAAAGTTTGGGATGATATGGGATAAAAAGCCACCATTGCGGCGGCAGATGACACATTGTTTTTCCCTCCTGCCACTGTACTTAGTGAAAATCTGGGACAATCCTGCCCATTGGCTTGGTGGACAATGGCCCTGGTGATCAGAGTCAGTGCTGCACAGAAGAGGTTGGCCATCCAATGCAGATAAAGGATAAATGCTCTCACCCGTACCGCCAGGGTATGGCAACCATCTCATTGCTCTAAACTCACAAACTCAACCCCATCATTCATGCACTGGCATCTCACTCACTGCCAGCTGAAGGGACACCACCACTCGCCCTTTCACACACACCCTCACATCTCTATCTGGCCTCATCTTCTCTGGAGACTGCTTCCTCAGCCCTCACCATCTTGAGTCACTTGCACAGTTCAACTGGTGGTCCCACACAAACCCTGGCATACCCCCCACTTCCCCAGTACAGGTCTCACCCTGCAGCCTCTTCCCCTGTGGTATAATTGTTGTGATTGTTTGAAATTTGGCATCCTTGAGTTTCTCCTGAGGAGTGTAAGATGAAGGGTTTCAGTAATATTCAAGATGTCAATTATTGCAGAGCAACAGTAGTAATTCAAATCTAAATGTAAATAAATACCAATCTAGTTTAAATTTCTATTTTAATAACTTTTGCCAAGATATTGGATCAGGCCCACGAAAGAAAGTGAGTTTGACATCTTAGTTTAAGTTTAAGTTTTGTATTTGTTTGTTAAATCTGTGAATATGTAAGTTTATTTTCATTTATCATATATCAGTTCATTGAGTGCAATGTTGTGCTAATTGTTTAGTTCTGAAATCTTAATTCAGGGAAGAGGCATTTACTGACCTATCAGCCTCCATCTTCCATTAATTTAGCGATGGAAGAAATAAAAATGGCTCATTTATAAAATGTATTTCGCAGCTTCAGTGCTTCCAAAGTGCTTGACAGCCAATGAAATACTTTTGAAATGTAGTCACTGTTGTGATGCAAGAAGCACAGTCGACCTTGGGCAGGATTTTCCCGTTGGCGAGCGGGCGGAGCTCCCGATGTCACCGCGCCCCATTTAAATTTTCAGGTAGCCGGGGGCTCAGCACAATCAGCTGCACACCCGCTGACCTGTCAATGGCAAATTGAGGCCATTGACAGAGTAATTAAACTAATTAATGGACCTGCCCATCCAACATTAAGGCTGGCGAGCAGGCCAGAAGGCCCGGCGGGAAATAGAAAAAACATGAAACCTCATCCACGGGCGGGATACGGTTGCATGTAGGTTTTAAAAAATGCTATTAAAGTTTTTTTAAAAAATTATGGACATGCCCCAATTCATGTGACATTGTCACATGCGGGGACACATCAGGATTTTTTTTCTATTTTTAATGTCGGGGAATGGGGGGGGGGTGGATAAGGAGGTCGGGGAATGGGGGGTAAAGAGGTCAGGGGATGGGGGTGAGGAGGAGGGGGGATGGGAGTGAGGAGGGGAGATGGGTTGAGCAGGAGGGAGAATGACGGTAAGGAGGAGGGGGGACAGGGTAAGGAAGAAGAGGGCATGCGGGGTAAGGAGCAGGGGAGATCTGGGTTAGGAGGGGAATGGCGTGAGGAGTAGGAGGTATGAGGGTGGGGAGATGGGGGATTGGTGGTGAGAAGGAGTGGGATGAGGTTGAGGAGGTGGGGGATGGGGATGTGGAGGAGGTTGAATGAGGGATAGGGGAATGGGTGGGTGAGGAAGGGGAATGGGTGGGTGAGGAGGAGGGGGAATGGGTGGGTGATAAGGAGGGGGAATGGGTGGGTTATAAGGAGGGGGAATGGGTGGGTGAGGAGGAGGGGGAATGGGTGGGTGAGGAGGAGGGGGATGGGGTAAGAAGGAAGGGAATGGGAGATCAAGAGGAAGGGGCATGGTGAGGGTAAGGAGGAGGGTGCGATGGGGAGCTGAGGAGGAGGGGGATTCTGGGGGCTGACGAGGGGGAGATTGAGAAAAGGGGGATGGGGTGAGGAAGAGGGAGGAGGGGGATGGTATAAAGGGAGATGGGGTGAGGTGGAGGGAGGAGGGGGAAGGGGAAAGGAGGAGGGGTGAATGGTCGCTTAGGAGGAGGGGTAAGGGGTTGAGGAGGAGGTGAGTTGGGGTGTTGCGGAGACAAATCCAGGAAAATTAGCGAGAAATACAAAGCAATTGACAAGAAACTATTTGGTATATAATAAATTGGACTTGGTTATAAAAATTACACTTTTAAAATTTGCAGATGATATTAAACTTGGCTGCAGGCTAAATAGTGAGGAGAAGAGTAGTTGACTTCAGAAGCATATGGACTGGTGAAATGGACAGGCTCAAGGCAAATGAGATTTAATGTGGATAAGTGTGAAGTGATGCATTTCCATAGTGGAAAGATGTAGAGACATCATAACCTCAATGGACTTATTTGGACATGGCCGGTCTTAATGTTGGTTGACTGCCTGGGGAGAGCCTGATAACACTGAAAACAACCTCTGCAAAGAATTTGGCTAACTCCAAAATCTGCTTCCAACTCACACTAGTGCCAGTTAAACAAAACAAACTTCAGGTTTCTGAACACATGGATAACACTCAAGACCCTGTTAACTCACATCAGTGGTGAGCAGTCAACAGTTGTAGCTTAGAAAATCACATTAGTGATTGAATATGGGTGAGGACAGACTATCTTCACTTGTGACCCTGTCTATCGAAAATGATGTGATTCAAAATATCTTGGTGAACAAGGTTTTTTTGAAATCGGTGTTATTATTTATTAGTTCAGTGTGTAATGTGTAGATTATTTGCCACTTAAGTGCAATGTTATTCTTATAATTCAAATAATAAACAATCGTAGAGAAACTTCCGAGATTGCAGTTTTCTTTCTGAAACTATCACCAAACACTACTACATACAACTCAAAGGGCATCAAAATACATATTTGTCCAGGCCATCATTTTCCTAAAGGAACATAGGAACAGCAGAGGGGTTATTTAGCCCCTTGAAGCTGTTCTGTCATTCAGTGAGATCATAGCTGAGCTTCGATCTAACTCCATGTACCTGCCTTTTCCCTTATCCCTTTGCTGACAAATATCTATCTCTGACTTGAAATTCAAAATTGATCTAGCATCGATTGCCGTTTGGGGAAGAGAGTTGCAGACTTCTACCAGTCTTTTTATCTTGAAATATTTCCTAATTTCAATCCTGTAAAGCCTGGCTCTATTTTCCTGAATAACTTCCAGAATTTCTTACTTTATTATTTAGTCCTTCCCGCTCCTCTAATAACCTTTCTCATTCATCCTCAATGAACACATATCTATCTCTAGATACTCATCATCATTCCCACACTCATCACTACTCACAGCCAGAATCTACCTGCACCTTCCCAACAGCATGTTTGTCCTCACCACGTTCTCTAGCTTCTGAAATGCTACCTCTTCCGTCACTGGATCTTCTGTATTAGGCATTAGTGTGTGATTTAATGAAATGGTGAGGAGATTCAAGAGGCTTAAAGGCCGACTCCTGTTTCTGTAGCTTCCCATTGTTTTGGCTTTATCAGGGTCTTTACAAGTGTTCTCCCTGTCGTCAGTGCATCCTCTATTATTTTATGTGTTTGGTTTCCCGCTGCACTTATTTGTGTTTCCGCTGACTCTGTCTGTTAGTAAAAATCAATATTGAATACCAGCCTGTCCACTGAACTTTTACACAATTAGTCCTGTATTATTCACTCTCCTTTTCTAATTAGCTTTTCAATCACTTCCTTCTATTAGTTCACGTCCACTCCTGTCTAAGACACAAAGCTCTCCCTTCAGGCTCTTTGCAGCTGAGATCAGCAATTTGCTCATCATTTTACTATTAACTCTTGTGCTCTTTCCTGCTGGAAAATCAAAGCTTTTTTAGTCTAGTTTTGGACTTTCATCAGTCTACAATGTGTTAACATTTGAATTTTGTATGTTCCAGGACAGTACATCTGATGACATGCTCTCGAAAAATTACTGAGCAACATTATGAAGTGTTTGTTTCAGGTTCTGTGATGAAATATATCTCATTTACATAATAAGTGAAAAAGTCTGTCAGCCAATCAAAGCAAAAGGCCATCTGTCTCTGGGAGCATTTAATGGATGCACCCAGGATGGAGAATGGAGTGATGTATTAGACCTTCTCAAAACTGGTGCGGAGATATTTTGCTGTTTGCTTAATTAACCCACAAACACCTCAAGTGTGCACATCTACCAAATGCCATATATAGGTGATGTGGGAGTGACTGCCCTTGACATCGAGGCGGCATTTGACCGAGTGTGGCATCAAGGATCCCTAGAAAAACTGGAGTCAATGGGAGTCAGGGGGAAAACGCTCCACTGGTTGGAGTCATACCCAGCACAAAGGAAGATATTTGTGGTTGTTGGGAGGCCAGCCATCTCAGCTCCAGGGCATGATTGCAGGAGTTCCTTAGGATAGTGTCCTAGGCCAAACCATCTTCAGCTGCTCCATCAATCTACTTCCTTCCATCATAAGGTCAGAAGTGGGGATGTCCGCTGATGATTGCAGAATGTTCAGCACCATTCATGACTTCTCAGACACTGGAGAAGTCCATGTCCAAATGCAGCATGGCCTGGACAATATCCAGGCTTGTGCTGACAACTGGCAAGTAACATTTGCACCACACAAATGGCAGGCAATGACCATCTCCAACAAGAGAGAATCGAAGCAACATCCCTTGACGTTCAATGGCATTACCATCACTGAATTACCCACTATTAACACCCTGGGGGTTAACATTAACCCGAAACTTAATTGGACCAGCCATATAAATAATGTGGCTAGAAGGGCAGTTAAGAGACTAGGAATCCTGCGATGAGTAACTCATCTCCTGACTCCCCAAAGCCTGTCCACCATCTTCAAGGCACAAGTCAGGAGTTTGATGGAGTGCGACCCACTAGCCTGGATGAGTGCAGCTCTCACAACACTCAAGAAGCTTGACATCATCCAGGACAAAGTGGCCTGATTGATTGACCCCGCATCCATAAATATTCAGTCCTTCCAACACCGATGCACATTAGCAGCAGTGTGCACCAACTTCAAGATGTACTACCAAGGCTCCTTAGACTGCACCATCTAATCCCATGAACACTACCATCTAGAAGGGCAAGGGCAGCAGATAGTTTGGAACACAGCCACCTGGATGTTCCCCTCCAGTTCACTCACCATCATGACTTGGAAATATATCGCCATTCCTTAACTGTCGGTGGGTCAAAATCCTAGAAGCACTGTGGCTGTACCTGCACCACATGGACAACAGCGGTTCAATAAAACAGCTCAGACACCAACTTCGCAAGGGCAGCTAGGGATGGGTAATAAATGCTGCCCCAGACAGCAAAGCCCACATCACCTGAATGAATGAAAAAAGTAAATATTATTCATACTGACCTTAAATGAAAAAAAAAAATGGTGGCTTTTATTTGTCTGCTTCATGGCTTTGAATGCAAATAATAATGAAAAATATTTTAGAAGAAAGACAGGAAATAAATATTTTGGTCTCAGCAATTGATCAGCCAGTTACAGTGAAGGATCATTCGATTAGTTCATGTTATGAGAAAGGGTTGTCCGATGATAAAAGGCTCATTAAATTAGACCTATATTGTCTGGAGTTTAGAAGAATGAGAGATGATCTCACTGAAACAAACAAGATTCTGGGCTGGGAATCTAGATCATGGGACACAGTCTCAGCGTAAAGGGTAAATCATTTAGGACTGAGATGAGAAACGTCCAACATATAATTCAGGAGCAGGAGTAGGCCAGTCAGACACTCAAACCTGCTCTGTCACTCAATGAGATTATGGCTGATCTGATTGTGGCTCAACTCCACACCCCGATATCCTTTTACTCCCTTGTTGGTCCAGACTCTATTTATCTCTGCCTTAAAAAATATTCAATGACCCTGCCTCCACTGCTCTCTGCAGAAGTTAATTCCAAAGAAGAGCAACCCTCTGAGAAAAAGTTTCTCCTTGTCTCAGTCTTAAATGGCAGACCCTTTATTTTAAAATTGTAGCCCTTGGTTCAAATCGCGCACATAAGGGGAAACATGTTTTCAACATCCACCTTGTCAAGTCCCCTCAGGATCTTATGTTCTTCAATAGCATCACCTCTCATTCTTCTAAACTCAAATTGATACAGGCCCAACCTGCTCAACCTTTCCTGCCAAGATTACTCCCATTCCACCTCCCCAGCCCAAGGTAGCAGTTGAGTGAACCTTCTCTGTCCTGCACCTGCATTTATATTCTTTCTTATGAAAGGGGACCGAAACTGTACACAATACATCGGATGTAGTCTGACCAGTACCCTGCACAACTGGAGTAAACCATCTTCACTATTATATTCCATCTCCCTTGTAATAAATGCTAGCATTCCATTTGCCTCCCTAATCACTGCTGCGCCCACATACTCACAGGACACCCTTTGCGTCTCAGAGTTCTGCAATCTCTCAGCATTTAAATAATATACTGCTTTCCTATTCTTCTGAAAAAGTGAATAAGTTCACATTTTGTCACTCCAATTTTTTGTCAACACACTTAACCCATCTAAGTGTCTTTGCTGGCTTCTTATGTCATCTTCACAACTCACTTTCCCATCTTTGTGTTATCAGCAAATTTAGCAATCACACATTCAGTCCTTTCAACCAAGTCATTGATATAAATTGTAAACAGTGGATGCCCCAGCACTGATCCCTATGGCACTCCACTCGCCACATCTTGCCAACTCGAAAATGACCCACTATGCCTGCTCTCCGCTTCCTGTTAGCTATCTAATCTTCTACCCTTGCTAATATGTTACGCCCGACACCATGAGAAATTT
Source organism: Cetorhinus maximus (assembly GCF_964194155.1). Lineage (NCBI taxonomy): Eukaryota > Metazoa > Chordata > Chondrichthyes > Lamniformes > Cetorhinidae > Cetorhinus > Cetorhinus maximus. The sequence goes on along the minus strand of NC_135899.1, from coordinate 19,019,202 downwards.
CTTCACTCATAGGATTGTGATGATTTGCAATTCTCTACACCAGAAGGTTGTGGAATCAGTGAATGTATTTAATACTAAGGACAGATTTTTGATCTCTCCAGGAATCACGGCATATGGGGAGTGGGCAGGAAAGTGGAGATGATGCAGAATATCAGCGATGATCATATTGAATGATGGAGCAGTGTTTGGGCCCTATCGTCTACCCCTGCTCATGGTTCTTGTGTTCTTCTGGTCTAATCAAATCAATTCATTAATAAGAAACACTGATCTCAATCATTAAGCTTGTCACAGTGGTTTCTTAAATGGCTTAAGACAGGAAATTTAACACAGACCGATGTTCACAACTGATTTGTCAAATGACGTTTGAGTGATAGTAGAGAAAAAAAACTTATAACATGAAATATTTGCACTTGTATTATTAAAGAGTAAGAAACGGATATGAAGGGTGTGGAATTTGAGGAAAGTTGAAAGCATTTGACAACGAAATGAGGAAAATCAGAAAGTAATGGTTCATGTGTGGAATGTGTTTTTAAAACCTATAGGAGTGAGAGATTAGAGATGTTAAATTATAATTTTCCCATCAATGTGATGCAAGAGGTTGACTGATACATTTTCACCGAAAGGAAGGATTACGGTCAAGTGCTCAACGGTGGAGTTTCCCAACGCCTGTCCTTTATTACTGTGAGGCCTTGGAGAGGCTTCTGGAATGTAATTAAACATCAAGCCATCTTTCTCGAGCAAGTGCTGCTTTTACTGTATATTTTAATAACAGTGCTTGGCAGCAAAGGTATTGCACTGATTCATCTCAAACACGCTGATGTCCCACCACCTTCCGCCTGTGGCGCAACATTACAGGCAGAAAGGTCACCGGGTTCCTACAGTTCACAGCTCATTCTACCCAGTAAGTTCCTCTCTACAATTGAGCTTTTATTTAGTTCTCCTCTACCCCTCCTTCTCGCCCCGAGCCCAACAGAGGTCCTCGCTGTTCTTCCAGTTCCTTGTTCCGGGTTTACACCCGGAATGTTAACCTGGCTTCTCTCTCCACCTGTGACTGAGACCGACACCCATCAGTATACAGCAGGCAGGAGGCTGGGAGACGGTGTGACATTATGGGGTCGTCTTGTTAGTGACCATAAATACCACGGAATGCCAGCGGTGCTGAATTTTCCTGTTGTTATTCCATCCCGGACTGAAGAAGGGAAAGGTTCTCACAGTGAAAGTGTGGGTGAAAGTGTGCAGATGGGACACGTTGTCCACATTGTAAAACTACATTGTCCATCCTCATAGTCCAGGAAAACCCCGATTTTCCGGGGATTCACACTCGGGGTGAAGGGGGTCGATGAGTGGAAGGTTGCGCCAAAATAACCAGCTCCTGGTTGGAGCCACACAATCCAGCATCCAGTTTGAAGTCTCTGGTTGATCACCTTTTTTACTGCTGGCAGACTCTTCGACCATTGTCAGACCCCACCAAGTCTTATTTCCCACCTTCACCTCCCAGCAATGTCTCCTTTATGTAAATTGCCCCAATCGCAGGACGCAGCCCCAGATGTCAAACCTGTCCGTGCTGCCGTTTGTCTCCGAGCCTCACACTGGTCCGGTTCTCAGACAGGATGAGCTGGGGATTCGCTGTGTTCACATCCAGAGTCGGAGAGGCTGGAGCTGGGGGAAAGTTAAAATAACACAGTCAGTGATTTAATTTCCTGCTGTGTTTTATTTGAATGCTTTCCTTTTAAAGATCTCACTCAGGTTGTAGTTTAAATTCTTGGAATTTGCTGTAACCTGAGATTTTACACCCTAGGTGTCTGGAGATAAAGACCTGAAATTCACTGGAAACATTGGGTGGACGGGCGGGCTGCGGAGTGTGGGAGAGTGTGGTTGGAGGGCGAGAGTGCTCAGTGGGGAAGGCAAACTGCATGATGATTGGGTAAGGGGTAAGTACATTGCGGCAAGGGGAGAGTGAGCAGGAGTAAGGAGGATGGTGCAGGGAAAAGTCCATGGGGGGCAGGGTAGAATATGTAAGGTGGGGGTGTAGAGTGCCCAGGGCGCGGGAGGTGGGAGAGATTGCACATTTGGAGTTGGTGCAAAGTGGTGGTGGAGAGTTTGCAGGGGGAGCAGAGTTGAGAATGGTTGAGTGCGGGGGTCGATGTTTGGCAGTGCACAGGGAGTGGGAGAGTGCAACGGTGGAGAGGAGAGGGAACGGCTGAGATAGAGAAGGGCAAAAGAAAGTATGAGCCCAGGAGTGTGCAGTGTGAAAATGAGCTACTGATTTGCGACCGCAAATGTTGCTTTACCACTTCGGCGAATTTAACCTGCAATCTCTGGAGGCTTGACTAGCGTGTCACTCATTAATGCTTTTGAGGTGAGGAGAGGGAGAAATTCACAACATCAGAGCGAAAGGAAGGAAAAAAGGAAAAAGGGAGGTGGTGAACGAATGCAGAAATGAAGAAATCCAAAATCACCCTAAGAAACTAAATTTTAAAAAAAAACACTCAGCGGAGGAGATTGGAAAGACGGGATACACCATGTACTCCAGAGAATGTCCCAGACACTCTTAGTTTGATCACAACCAGCAGTGCGATTCCAGATTGAATAGGACAGCAAGGGTTTGGTTCAGTCAGTGACAGTCAGAGTCAGACACCGTGGACATGGAGGGGATGGAGAATCGGTAATAACTTTGTAAGGTAATAACTTAAATCTTCTCAATGCTCATTTGAAAGAAATTCCGGTTCCTACATAACTGGATTCCAAATAAGCTGCTTGAAAACAAACTGGTGGTGGAAGGTCCAAGACAGGTCGTGGAGAGGTAGAGTTGGTTGTCATTGAAAACTGACCCTGTTTCTGTGGATTAGGTTGACCTGGGCAACATGTGGATGAGTAATAGAGAGAAGAAAAGAATAAATCCTGGGGAGATTCCAGATACAGTGCTGAGGGGGGAAGAGAAACTATTGCTGCAGAAACTCTTCTGTTGATCAAATTGGCAAATGCGGAACCAAATCAATACAGACACACTGACAATTGAGGAGAGACATTGGAGGAGAATGGTGATGATGACCATGTCAGTGGTTACAGGATGGTCCAAAAGGATGATGAGGGGTAATGCGCTATACTCGCTGTCATAGTACATGTTATTTGTGACAATTATTAGACCCACTGACGCTCTGATGGATGAAAATCCTGTTGTTGGTTTAAACATGTAACTGCTGGAAAATGGACATGGATTTCAGAATTGAGCACACATTCAAGGATTTTGTTAAGGTAAGGTTGGAGATCAAGTGCATGAACAGCGATTGATGGTCGGTATTTTTGAAATGGGCCTTATGAAAGTGGGGGAATTTGAAAATTAGCTGGACAGGAAGTGAGGAGATGCCCCCATTTACAATGTGAGCTAACATGGGAACAGGACGGGAAGTTGGATAGCAGCAGTTCAGTGGGAATGTGCTTAATGGAGCTCGGAGGAGGGTCCAGAAGAGGATACAATCTCAGTAAAAAGCTGCAGCAAATACAGAGATCACAGTACAACTGGAATTCAGCTCAGACGAAAGCCAATTCCTGACCAGAACCCAGCAAAGTAGCAGAGTGAAGCTCAGAGACCAGCTGTGCATTGAAGTATTGTTCTGACCAGGAATTTATAACAAATGACGTTAAACTTGAAGCGATTGAGTGGAAGAGCAGAGTCACGGTAGACAGTGAACACTGGGGGTGATATTGGAAATTGGTGAGGACGCAAAACAGTGGAATCACATTTTTTCAATTGTTCATGGGATGTGGGTCTGGAGTCACATGTAGGCCAGACCAGGTAAGGACGGCAGATTTCCTTCCCTAAAGGGGCATTAGTGAATCAGATGAGTTTTTAAAACAATCGGCAATGGGGCAATGTAATAGTCATCATCAGACTTTTAATTCCAGATTTTTATTGAATTTAAATTTCACCAGCTGACGTGGTGGGAATCGAAACTGACTCCCCAGAGCATAACCCTGGGTCTCTGGAATACTAGTCCAGTTACAGCACCACAATGCCTCCTTTCACTCCCTTCCTAACTGCCGTCTCCACCCCCCTCCCCTCCTCCTTCCACTGACAGGGTGGATATTATGTTTTGTTCAAGTCAATGAAAGTGAATATGGGGCGGCGAGCAGAACAGCTAACCAATTGGGTATTGACCACCAACCAAAGTCCATTTATCTGGCTGAAGCATTTCTCAGCAGGGCGGCACAGTCCAAATGGCTCAGGGATTCCAGAGTTCAGGAAATCTAATGGGAGCAGCTTTCCAGCCATTGAAAAGAGCAGAGGTTCAAACACAGAACAGACAGAGGAGAGGATGGACAATGTGTTCTGTACCTAGATTTACCTTGTAGCTTAGGCTTTGTAGCCGGAGGTAAACGCTAACAACCATTAGGGGCATGAATCTTAACTAGTGCAGGAGAGGAGACTGGGGCTCCATTGTGCAGCCCGGATTCTGATTGGATATCAACTTGTGACAATATGCTTTGCAAAGAGAATAGTGGAGTGAGAATAAAATAAAAATATCAAAAGATTGATCCGAATTATGCCGCTTTTTTCCAATAGGGATATTGGTTTAAAATGTCAGAACAGAGATAGATATGTATTTAATTGGTGAACTAAGAACTGTAAATAACTGATACCAGATCAGTGAAAGTGGGTGACAGTCTAGGTTGAAGTGAATGACGCTGAGTGTCCAGTTCAATCAATATTTATCTCTCAAACAACATCACAGAAACAGATTATCTGGTCATTATCACATCTGTAGATTATAGATTGCCTGTTGTTTTTCCTATATTGCAACAGTTAACAGGCTTTGTAAACAACTCACTGGCTGTAAAGTGCTCTGGTATGTCATGTGGTCGCGAAAGGCGCTATAGAAATGTAAAGTTATTTCTTTTTGTTCTCTTTATTGACAATTTGTGCCCGGGAGGCTGCATGAATTATCCTGCCTGCTGCTGGCTGCTCCTCACCTTTCCACAACCCCGACACACTGCATTCACCACCTTCCCAACCAACCCCACTCCCACCCTACACTCACACTTTAAATACCTCCTACTCACTTTCACTGCTGCGAGAGCTGCTGGGTTTTTCCAGCACTTTCTGTTTTTATTACAAGGAGAACTCAACTTAACTTCGGAAATCTTCTCTTTCTGTTTTTTTGCAGTTTACAATGTATTTTTTTGTGTGAGATTCTAATGAAGACTTCAACCGATCCTCAGATTGAGAAGGACAATCACAGAATGAAAGTGTTTCTGAAAACATGTGAGTGAATCTCTTGTTGATTGTACCTTGTAGATCTCAACAGCTTCATTGATCAGCAGGAGATGGTGCGACTCGTGATTCTGTTGGTCTCTCCCAGCAGGACATGTCTTGTCAGTTTCACAAAACAGCTTCACTTCTTCCTGATGATCCTCATGTTTAATTTCCTTGTCGCGTCCAGATTGAATTTTCCAGATTTTTTCAGCTGAATCACCATGGTGCCCAGTTCTAAACTCTTAAATCAGATGAAACATCCTTCCAGCATCTACCATGACAAAGCTCTTAACAATTTTAAATGCTGCAATGAGACAACCTTTCATTCTCCTCATCTCTACGGATTACATGCTAGATTTACACAAACTCTCCGCATAGAAATCCCCCATCAATTAGTTTCATGAAACTTCTTTCCACTCCCTCTATAATAAGCATATCCTACGATAGTTAAGGAGACCAAGACTGTACACTGTACCAGTTGATGACTCGCCAAGCCCCTGTATAATTACTGTAAGATTGCTTTATTCTTATACTCTGATCCCTTTGGAATAGAGCGAAAGGCATGAGTTAACAGTGACCTGATTCGGGAATTAAAAAATATAAGGAAAAGCTTTAGGTGGAAAACACGAGGCTCGTAATGACTTTTATTGGCACACGTGTCTCTGTGCTTGTCTGTAGAGTCTAAGGATGTCTGTACAGAGAGCTGACCGTCACATAATTTGCTCCGTAGAGTGAACCCCATTGCGATATTCACTTGAGTACCAGAGAAACCAGAAGTGTAGAAGATTGGGAGTTCACCACCACCATCTTCTCAAGGGTAATTAGGGGTGGGCAATAAATGCTGGCCTAGCCAGGGAACCGCACATCGCATGATTGAATTAAAGAAACTGACGTCTAAACCAGAGGTTTGACACCATACTGACAGTGATTGTGTCTATTTCGTGAGTTCTCCAATCACTTGGCCCCACCATTACTGAACTTAAATCGTTCTGTTAGAACTACACCGTCTTGACGTCAACCATGTTCTTGAGGCTGAAGTTGAAGCCAGTTAAATACGACAGTATATATCAAAGGTTAGACATTAATGGAAAATCATGCTGATTATATCTATCCCACATAATTGTGGATTTTAGTGTGGGTCTGCCCAGTTAAACTTGGAAACAATGATGGCCATGGAACATACAACCAAACAAGGGGATTGGATGAATTCAATTTGAGAAGGTGGTATCGATTAGATTTGAGTAGCAGAATACATGATAATCATTGTATGATCCAGCACAGAAGGAGCCCAATCGATCGATATGGCACATAATTTCCACGCACACACAAACCAATAAATTGGTACTAATATAATTTTATGTTATTGCTATGTTGCCATTAAAATTTCGAGCACTTCCATTTGCCAACTTTTTAAACTTGTAAGCTTGAGGCCTTCTGACCAAGGTCCCCATCCTTAAATAATTCTAAATGCCTATAAAGCATCTTTCTTGTCCAGGGAATTTTTGTACAGTTTTCTACTGATACTTTGGTGTATAATACTGAAAAAATATGTGCGATTTGGCTGGGAGAGAGTTTCAATTTGTATTAATTGGAGCTGTTATAATTTAAAATACTGTGGCTGGATTAACCCTGCTGTACTGCAATTACATACCAGCAACAGTCTAGAAGCTAGAAGTAATAAAGCTGCTACACCTTCTGAGACCTAACTTCTGTATTTTAACCTTGTAATTTGGATATTTTATTTTATTGAAGCTTTTGCTTACTTTACTCCACTTGTAGCCTTTCTTTGCAAAGTCACATTATCAGACTTCCTACAAAAGAAGAAAGCAAAATTACAATGCACTCCTGTTCTTTATATTTGGATGATCAGCCATGATCATAAGGAATGGCGAAGAAGGCTCGAAGGGCCGAATGGCCTACTCCTGCTCCCATTTTCTATGTTTCTATGATCCGTGGTGCCTGTGAACCTTCAAAGACAGCCCCCACTTCTCGGGTCCTTTTTCTTTCCTGCAGCACCGAGCTTCAGTCAGCAGGTGGCAGCGGTGCACTTTGTATCAATGAAAAACTTGCGTCCATTCAGAGTCTCAACCCATCCCACAAACTAATGCGGTCCACAGTGAATTACTCACAAGCGCACATTCACCCGTCACAGTAAAATCCCACAAAATGCCCTCTGATAACGATACTCAATGATAATCTTCAGTAATCCTGCAAATAAAAAAATCTGACACCATAAATTCACAACGAGCCCTTAAATGGCTCGTAGCAAGGTGCAAAGTGCATATGGCAAATACTGCTGCCACCGAACACTGGTGGTGAAGGGGGGTGAATGTTTAAGATAGTGGATGGGCAGCCGATAAGGCGGGCTGCGTTGTTCTGGATGATGCCGAGTTTCGTGAGTGTTGTTTGAGCTGCGCTTTACCAGGCACGGGGAGAGTATTCCTTCACACTCTTGACAAAAAGCTAGCATGCAGATGCAGCAAGAAACTGGGAAGGTAAATGCATGCTGGCCTTCATCGCGAGGAATACAGGAGTAAGGATGTCTTGCTGCAGTCGTGCAGAGCCTTGCTGAGACTTCACCTGTAGTAATGTGCACAGTTTTGGTCCTCTCATCTAAAGAGGAATATACTCGTTACAGAAGTAGTGCAGCGGAGCTTCATGAGATTAATCCTGGAGGGATTGTTTTATGAGGAGAGATTGAGGAGACGGTCTTTATTCTCTAGAGATTCAAAGAATAAGGGGTGACCTCATTGAAACTTACAAAATTCTTACAAGGTGTGATAGGGTGGATGTAGATAAAATGATCCCCCTGACTGGTGAGTCTAGATCCAGGGGAGATAATCTCCAGATAAGAGCTAGACCATTTAAGGTTGAGATGAGGAGGAATTTCTTCATTCAGAGGGTGGTAAATCTTTGGAATTCTCTACCCCAGAGGGCTGTGGAAACTCAATCAACAAGCATGTGCAAGACAGAGATCGACAGATTTCTTGAGACCGATGTCATCAAAGAATATGGAGTTATTGCGGGGGAGTGGCATTGAAATAGATGATCAGCCATGATCTAATTGAATTGCAGAGCAGGCTCGACAAGCCAAATGGCCTCCTCCTGTTCCTGTGTTCTTAGGCTCATAAGCTGGTTCCAGAGCAGGTGTTAATGGTTACAGCAGAATGTGAACGGTGGTTAGAATCTGAAGTTCCTGAATTCAATGCTGAGGCTGAAAGGCTGTGAAGGGCAGGATGGCAACATTCCTAATTCCTGTCAGGAACAACTAACACTACATTTCTCGGACTGCTGTTCCCGTCGCATTCTGAGATCCACACTCAGTGCCATGCGCTGCCATATGAACACACTCGACCTCTCCCTCCAGCAGCACCGCCGCACCCTTTTTCAAAGCTGCGCGTGCCCCCAGTTTCATTTTATTCTTCGCCTCATCCGTCGCCTCAACAAGAAACTTTTTCTCTTTCTCTCAAGTGCTAAGGAACGCAAGCTCCAACAACTCATCGACTCCAACACCCATCTGGGACCCTCCACCCCTGCTTGTCCCTCCGTCCCCACCCCATCTTCCAATCCCAGCCCCAGCCGTGTATTCACTATACCCCCTGACCTTCCCCTCTCCGATGCTGAACGTTCAGTGCTCAGCAAAGGACTTAGTTTCATACCCTTACGCCCTCATCTCAAAGAATTTCGGGCTCGGCATGATGCTGAACTCTTCTTCTGCCGTCTTCGTCTCCGTGATCACTTCTTTGGGCAGGAGTCCTCTCCCCGTTCAACGGATCCTTTTACCCACCTCCAATATTCTCCCTCCACTTGGACCCCTCCCTCTGGATTCTTACCTTCTCTTGATCTTTTCATTGAGAACTGTCGGCGTGACATTAGCCGTCTCAATTTCTCTGCTCCTCTCACCCATTCTAATCTGTCTCTCTCTGAACTCACTGCACTCCGTTCTCTCAGGTCCAACCCCAACATTGTCATCAAACCCGCTGACAAGGGTGGTACTGTTGTTGTCTGGTGCATTGACCTCTACCTCGCGGAGGCTGAGCGTCAACTCGCAGACGTTTCCTCCTACCTCTCCCTGGACCATGACCCCACCACAGAACATCAAGCCATTGTTTCCAGGACTGTCACTGACCTCATCTCCTCTGGAGATCTTCCTCCCACAGCTTCCAACTTGATAGTCGCCCAACCTCGGACGGCCCGCTTCTACCTCCTACCCAAAATCCACAAACAGAACTGTCCTGGCAGACCGATCGTGTCAGCCTGTTCCTGCCCCACGGAACTCATTTCTCGTTATCTTGACTCCCTTCTCTCTCCCCTTGTCCAGTCCCTTCCCACCTACATCCGTGATTCCTCTGACACCTTACGTCACATCAATAATTTCCAGTTCCCTGGCCCCAACCGCTTCCTCTTCACCATGGATGTCCAATCCCTCTACACCTCCATCCCCCACCAGGATGGTCTGAGGGCCCTTAGCTTCTTCCTTGAACAGAGGCCCCAACAATCCCCATCCACCACTACTCTCCTCCGTCTGGCTGAACTTGTTCTCACACTGAACAATTTCTCCTTTAACTCCTCTCACTTCCTCCAAATAAAAGGTGTGGCTATGGGTACCCGCATGGGCCCCAGCTATGCCTGTCTCTTCATGGGGTATGTGGAACATTCCTTGTTCCAGTCCTACTCCGGCCCCCTCCCACAACTCTTTCTCCGCTACATCGATGATTACTTCGGTGCTGCTTCATGCTCTCGTCGGGACCTGGAAAAATTCATTAATTTTGCTTCCAATCTCCACCCCTCCATCATCTTCACATGGTCCATCTCTGACACTTCTCTTCCCTTCCTTGACCTCTCTGTCTCAATTTCTGATGATAGACTGTCCACCAATATCCATTACAAGCCTACCGACTCCCACAGCTACCTCGACTACAGCTCCTCACACCCCGCTTCCTGTAAAGACTCCATCCCATTCTCTCAGTTCCTTCGCCTCCGTCGCATCTGTTCTGATGACGCTACCTTCAAAAACAGCTCCTCTGACATGTCCTCATTCTTCCTTAACCGAGGTTTTCCATCCACGGTCGTTGACAGGGCCCTCAACTGTGTCCGGCCCATATCCCGCGCATCCTCCCTCACGCCTTCTCCTCCTTCCCAGAAACATGATAGGGTCCCCCTTGTCCTCACTTATCACCCCACCAGCCTCCGCATTCAAAGGATCATCCTCCACCATTTCCGCCAACTCCAGCATGATGCCACCACCAAACACATCTTCCCTTCACCCCCCTTGACGGCATTCCGTAGGGATCGTTCCCTCCGGGACACCCTGGTCCACTCCTCCATCACCCCCTACTCCTCAACCCCCACTTATGGCACCTCCCCATGCCCACGCAGAAGATGCAACACCTGCCCCTTCACTTCCTCTCTCCTCACCGTCCAAGGGCCCAAACACTCCTTTCAAGTGAAGCAGCATTTCACTTGCATTTCCCCTAACTTAGTCTACTGCATTTGTTGCTCCCAATGCAGTCTCCTCTACATTGGAGAGACCAAACGCAAACTGGGCGACCGTTTTGCGGAACACCTGCGGTCTGTCCGCAAGAAAGACCCAAACCTCCCTGTCGCTTGCCATTTTAACACTCCACCCTGTTCTCTTGCCAACATGTCTGTCCTTGGCTTGCTGCATTGTTCCAGTGAAGCCCAACGCAAACTGGAGGAACAGCACCTCATCTTCCGACTAGGCACTTTACAGCCCTCTGGGCTGAATATTGAATTCAACAACTTTAGATCTTAAACTCCCCCTCCCCCCATCCCCACCCCGTTTCTTTTCCCCCCCCCCACCCGCTTTTTTTTTCAATAATTTATATAGATTCTTCTTTCCCCACCTATTTCCATTATTTTTAAATCTAAAACTAAAACCTTTAGTCTTTCCACCCCACCCCCACTAGAGCTGTACTTTGAATATCCTGTTTTCCATTCTTAATTAGCACTTTTCTCAGACAAAGACCACCACCTTCAACACCTCTTTGACCCTTTTGTCTGTGACATCTTTTGATTATTATCTGCTCACACCACACCCTCAATGTGTCCCTTCCCACCCCCCCACCCCCCACCCACCTTAAACCAATTTATATTTCTCCCTTGTTGAAACTATGCTGCAGTTCTGCCGAAGGGCCATGAAGGCTCGAAACGTTGACTGATTTCTTTTCCGCCGATGCTGCCAGACTTGCTGAGTTTTTCCAGGTAATTCAGTTTTTGTTTTGTTTTGGATTTCCAGCATCCGCAGTAGCTTTTAGCTTTTTGTTTTTAACACTACATTCCCTGCGGCTGTTTGAAAGGGAGACGTGTAGGTGTCATTTCAGAAACAAAGACAACAGTTAACAGTGGAGTCAGTAAAAGAGGAGTAATAATTACATAAGAACACACTTTAGATGGAAAATACGAGGTTCATGGACGATTTTACTGGGTTAAGTGACCCTATGGTCCTCTGTGGAGTCTAACAAGTTCCGTAGAGAGAGTTTAATGTCCAACATTTCATCCCGCAGAATGGATCCCATTGTGATATTCACCAGATGAACCGACAAACCAGGAGTTCAGTAGATTGGGGTTGATCTGCACAAACCAGAGTCTTGATATCAAGACTGACTCCGATGCTGTTCAGTTCCAGAGATCTCCAATCACTTGTTTCCCACCATTACTGTTTTTAAATCCCGCTGTTAGCACAGCAATGCCAGGATGACAATCATGTTGGTTTATATAGTGGATTTCAAAACCAGCTAAATACTGCAGCATATATCACATTAATGCAGAATCTTAATTCGTAAGTATTTCCCGGATAATTGTGGATATTAATGTGACATTCTCCAGCTAATCTTTCCCACTAACACCCCTGGGAACAAATCACGAAACAACGGGATTGATTGAATCGACTTTGTGAATCTGAATTTGATCGGATCCAAGTCTAAGAATGCTTGAAGGTTGCAGCCTCATACAACACATAAGGAGACCACTCAGCCTTTCGAACATATGAACCTTCAAAAACCATACTCAGCAATTCTTGGGCCGCTTTGAATGCTCAATTCTTTCATTCAGCACTGAACTTCTGTCAGAAAATAAAAACAGAAAGTTCCTGGAAAAACTCAGCAGGTCTGGCAGCATTTGTGGAGAGAGGAGAGTTAACATGTCGAAATTGCACTTTGGTGCTGCTTTGGGCTGCAGTAGAGTGCTTCAGTTGGAGTTTGGTGACTGAGGGAGAGCGGTGAGCAAGGGAATTAGGTGATCCTTTGAGGACTGTGTGTACATTCAGGTAAGTATTTACTACTTTTAACACTTATAGTTTTCAAGGTCTTATTTTGTGGTTCATCGTTTGTAAGGGCGAGATTCTGTAACAACGAGGAGCAGAGAATAAGTAATCGAGAGTAATTGATATATCTGGTATTAAGTATAAGGTACAATTTAATTTAAAGTGGTAAGTCATGGCAGGAGAGCTCAAAGCCGTGGTTGCTCCTCCTGCTCCATGTGGGAAGCTGGGAACATTTCCTGTGCCCGGGGCCAGCATGTGTGCGGGAAGTGTCTCCAGCTGCAGCTCCTGGAAGCCCGGGTTTCGGAGCTTGAGCGGCGGCTGGGGACACTTTGGAGCATCCACAAGGTGGCGAGTATTGTGGATCGCATATATAGAGAGGTGGTCACACCGCAGGCTAAGAGTCCACAGGCTGGAAGGGACTGGTTGACCACCAGGCAGAGCAAGAGGATTAGGCAGGCAGTGCAGGAATGTCCTGTGGCTATACCTCTGCAAAACATATATACAACTTTGGATACTGTTGGGGGAATGGCCTCTCACGGGAAAGCAGCAACAGCCAAATTCGTTGCACCACACTTGGCTCTGCTGAACAGGGGAGGAGAAAAAAGTGTGGGAGTGCAATAATTTTAGGCGATTCAATAGTGAGGGGAATGGACAACAAACGAGACTCCAGGACGGTTTGTTGCCTCCCTGGTGCTAGGGTGAAGGATGTCTCAGAATGGCTACAGGACATTCTGAAGGGAAAGGGTGAACAGCCAGTGGTCATGATAAATATTGGTACAAATGACATAGGTAAAAAAAAAGGTTGAGGTCCTAAAAGTAGAATATAGGAGAGTTCGGAAGTAAGTTGAAAAGTCGGACCTCAAAGGTTGTGATCTTAGGATTACTACCAGTGCCACGTGCTAGCCAGAGTAGAAATAGCAGGATATTTCGAATGAATACGTGGCTGAGGTGATGGTGTGAGGAGGAGTGTTTCACATTCTTGGGACATTGGGTCCGGTTCTGGGGCACGTGGGACCAGTACAAACTGGACAGGTAGCACCTGGGCAGGACCAGGACTGATGTCCTGGGGGGAATATTAGCAAGAGTGGTTGGGTAGTGTTTAAACTAAAATATCAAGGGGATGGGAACCTATGCAAGGAGTCAGAGGAGGGGGGATTATGGACAAGAACAAAAGACAGAAAGGGGAATAAGAAAAGAGATAGAGAAATCAATGGCAAGAATCAAGCAGGGCCTCAGTGAAAAATAATGGGAATGGGACAAGTAATGTTAAAAAGATAAGCCTTAAGGTTTTGTGCCTTAACACAAGAAGCATTCGCAATAAAGTGGATCAATTAATTAATAGATGTAAACAGGTATGATATAGTCGTGATTTCGGAGACATGGCTGCATGGTGGACAGGGATGGGACCTGAACATCCAGGGATATTCAGTATTTAGGAAAGACAGACAAAAATAAAAAGATGGTGGAGTTGCATTGCTGGTTAAAGAGGAAATTAATGCAATAGTGAGGGGAGATATTAGCTCCAACGATGTGGAACCTGTATGTGTAGAGCTGAGAAACACTAAGGGGCAAAGAACGTTGGTAGGGTTTTTATATAGATCCCCAAATTGTAGCGGTGATGTTGGGAATAGCATTAAACAGGAAATTAGAGAGGCATGCAATAAAGGAACGTCTGTAATTATGGATGACTTTAATCTGCATTTAGATTGGGCAAACTAAATTAGTAACAATTCCATAGAGGAGGAATTCTTGGCATGTATATGGGATGGTTTTCTAGATCAATACGTTGAGGAACCAACTAGAGAACAGGCCATCCTAGGCATGGTATTCTGTAATGAGAAAGGAATTACTGGCAATCTAGTTGTGCGATGCCCCTTGGGGATGCGTGACCATAATATGATAGAAGTCCTCATCAAGCTGGAGAGTGATGTAGTTGAGTCTGAGACTAGGGTCCTGAATCTCAATAAAGGAAACTACGATGGTATGAGACGTAAGTTGGCTCTGATGGATTAGGAAAACTTACTTAAAGGGATGATGGTGGATAGGTAATGACAAATATTCAAAGAGCGCATGGGTGAACTGCAAGAATTTTTTTATTCCTAAACAAAAACAAAAATACCTGCAAAAACTCAGCAGGTCTGACAGCATCTGTGGAGAGGAACACAGTTAACGCTTCAAGTCCGCATGGCTCTTCATCAGAACTAAGGAAAAATAGAAAAGAGGTGAAATATAAGCTGGTTTGGGGGTGGGGTTGGGGGGCAGGGGTGGCGGGGTGGGGGGCGGGGGGACAGGTAGAGCTGGATAGAGGGCCAGTGATAGGTGGAGATAACCAAAAGATGTCATAGACAAAAGAACAAAGGGGTGTTGACGGTGGTGATATTTGCTAAGAAATTTGCGAATGGTTAAATTAAGGGTAGAAAGCAGGGCGATTAAGTGACAGAAAACCCGAGTGGGGGTGGGGTGGGGGTAAGGGATCGAAATAGGCTAAAAGGTAGAGGTAAAATAATGGATGGAAATACATTTAAAAATAATGGAGGTCGAGTCAGACTAGATGCAAGAAGGATGTTCTCGATGGTGGGGGAGTCCAGGATCAGGGGTCACAGTCTGAGGATACCGGGTAGACCATTTAGGACTGAGATGAGGATGAATTTCTTCACTCAGGGGTGGTCAGCCTGTGGAATTCGCTACCACAGAAAGCAGTTGAGGCCAAAACATTGTATGTTTTCTAGAAGGAGTAAGATATAGCTCAATACCCGACAGGGATCCAAGGATATGGGGAGAAAGCGGGAGCAGGCTATTGAGTTGGATGATCAGCCATGATCATAATGAATGGCGGAGCAGGCTCGAAGGGTCGAATGGCCTACTTCTGCTCCTACTTTCTATGTTTCTTTGTTTACTAGGCTCTTCTTCGGAACTGATATTCTGTTAGCAGGTGGCAGTGCTGCACTTTGTATGAATAAAAGAGACGATCACACAGAGTCTGAACCCATCCCAGAAACTGACTGCACCCGAAATTCATTACTCGCAAGTGCAGTAACCGCCGTTTTTCAGGGAAATGAATGAGTCATATTACACCCAGCACGACCCTACAGAAAGGAAATTAGATGAATTACTGGTTAATCTGTCCTTGGTGGTGTTGGTTGAGGGAGGAATGTTGTCCAGGACACCGGGAGAATTCCCCTACTCCACTTTACCGTGGTATCTGAAATTCCCACTTGAGGCCTTGGTTGAATATCTCATTGGAAGGACTCAGACTGTCGGAGGGGGACAGGAAGCGGATTGGAATGTTCAGCCGCCTGAATCCCTTCCAGCTTTCGATTAGATATGACTGACATGTACCTCAACTCCATTTATCCGCCTCAGCTCCGTATGTTTTGATACCCTGGAAAATTACATTATTCCTAGTATTCCCCCTTAAAGGAGAGACAATTCCACATTTCTCCGAAACTTGGAGGTGAAAAGTTGCTTCGAGATTTCACTCCTCAATGGCCTCGGTCAAATTTTAAAGATGATGACAGAACTCTCCTCATGTTGATGATGGGTGACAGTATTTTCCAAAATCGAGTAGAATTCCGACCGGTGGGGAGGAATGTCTCCAATGACAGGAACTTCCCAGGTTTTCCCTCCGATGAAATGAATGTCAGTAAATTCCGCTGGGCTGTGTAAGGGGTGTTCATGTCCCCCAGGTCAGATTGTCCTTTCTGTGCCCCACACAGGAGCTGTTTAACACCCAGACAGTGACATTAAAATCCAATGTTCAATACTGTCAAATATATGGAGCATTTTGCACGAGAATATCAAACAATATCTCTGCAATAAAACAAGACATTTTTTTTCCAATCGACATTGATCTCTCCACTTCCCCCCCTGCCGCCTTAACTCTTTGGCCAGAATTTTTCCGTCGGCGAGTTGGGGGCGGGTCCCGCTCGCCCATCGAGGGCTAAATTCTGCCCTATATTTTTCCAACTTTACTGAATTATCTGTTTATAATCCTGATATATCTCAAAAATTCAATAGCCTGTGGTTTTCCTTGCTGCCGTAACACGAGTGTCGGGGGAAGCTCTTCAAGTTTAACCCCAGTAGGATGCCGTTTGACCTCCTCCCATTTTCAATTGGCCTGTCCCACAGCCCTGCCCCCACACCCAGTGATGTTCTTCCTCTTTATCAGGGACTGGGAGGGCAGCACTGCCTGAGACATGAATGCACAGAGCTCAAAATCCCCGAGGCGGAGTTTGAATATCTCTGGATTTTTTTTACATTTCCGAAACTAAATCTTATTTTCTCAAGCACTTACAAAGAATCTCCAAGTACATTCTGCATAAAAACATATGTCAAGCCTCCTTTTCAATGCATTAATGCTCTGGACCTCAGCCACATCATGTGGCAGCGAGTTACACATTGTGACCAATCGCCAGATGGACAAATTCTTCCTAATATTGGGGGAAATAATTCACCCCAAAGCTTTCCTGCATCAGTTGAGGTGTCCCTGGGAAGGATCCATGAAGCACAGAGGCCTGTGCTACAGAGTTACCTGGGAGGAGACGCCCTCGCCAGTAAATCCGCTGCTTCATCTCTCCACACTCCTGCAAAGGAACATTCCGGAAACAAGTGAAAAATATCTAATTTTAGTGCCATCTGTCAGCTGTGGCTCGTTGGTAGCTTATTTACCTCTGAATCAGAAAGTGGTGGGATCGAGTCTCACTCCAGATGCTTCGGTACAGAACTCAGACTTGTTCTCATGTTGACTGATGTATTTTCCAACGTGACACCAGTGACTCCCCTTCTAAAGTACTTGCTCTGCTTCAAAGCGCGTTGGCACGTCCCGCGGCTGAGAAAGGCGCTTTTAAAACGCAAGATTTTCTTTTATTAAATATAAAGTAACTTGACAGGTCGAACCCTCTAAATTCTCTGTATCTATCACTCGAAATGCTTTCTTGAAGTCATGGTACTTTTTGCCTTAGTGTGAGCGACTGCAATCAGGAACGCATTTTAAGGATCAGGATCTCACACCTTGTTTCACCAGAGGGATTGTTATCGGCAGCGAGTTCACACTGGAGAAAAGTGCATTGGAATCTCGTTCCCGCCGATCTCCTCCTCCTCTCTCCCTCCCCCCCCCCCCCCCCCCACTCCCCTCTCTCTCTCTTTCTCTCTCCACTGTCAACTATCCATTGGAGCCCAACCCGTCCTCGACAGGTTTCAATTATTTCCCTCCGTGCTTCAATTCTCCTTTTCCCCCTTTAGACTGCGCGTGTTATTTTTACTGTCCTGTGTGAAAGTCGCAAGGACATAGACCACGATGGAATAATAATTCCCTGAGGATCGCAGTGAACTTTATAGGGAAAATGCTGAACTGAGGGTGTGCGGCAGCAACATCGAAACTGAAAGTGGTTTGAATCAGGAAGTGCTGAATCTGAACATGGCTTTCAGAGAACAGGTCCAGAGTTTGACCGAGGAGGCAATTTGTCCCATTTGTCTTGAATTCTTCACTGATCCCGTAATACTGGGTTGTGGACACAACTTCTGCCGCTCCTGTATCACCCAGTGTTGGGAAAAGAAGGAGAAAAACTCCTGCCCGGAATGTAGAGAGCAGTTTCCGGAAAGAAACCTCAGGGCAAATCGGGCCTTAGCGAATCTGGCCGAGAAAACTCGAAAATTAAAGCTGGATCCGAAAGAGAAGGAAAGTAAACTTCACTGTGAGGAACATCAGGAGGAACTGAAGCTGTTTTGTGAAACTGACAAGAAATTGATCTGTGTGATTTGTAGAGATTCGCGGGAACACAAATCTCACAACTTCCTGCCGATTAAAGAAGCTGTTGAAATCTACAAGGTAAAAGGGGAAAATATTTTCTAAGTTGATAGTTTTATCACATTTTCATGGTCTAACACTTCAATTCTGTGATTTTCTCTCCCAATCCCAGGGTCAGCTGAAATCTTCCTTAGATTCTCTCACACAGAAGAAATCGGCGGTTCGAGAAACGGAACAGAAACAGAAGCGGAAGATTTCCGAAGTCAGGGTAAGGTCTCCCTGTTCTGGTTTTCTGGGATCTCGGTCAGTTTTGCTCCCTTTATCGCGGGACATTAATTATGTTTCACATTTCATTTGGTAGGAACAGTCGAGCAGTCTGCAGACCCACATCACATCCGAGTTCACTAAAATGCATCAGATTCTCACTGAGAAAGAGCAGCGACTACTCAGAGATCTCAGGGAAGAAGAGGAGAGGATTCTCGAAAGAATGGAGAAAAACCTTCGAGCGATTGAGGAGAATTTAAATTCTATTGAGGAGAAGCTCTCAAAGTTGCAGAAACAGATGGAGCAAAAGGACGAGTTGATATTTTTAAAGGTGAGGGAATATATTGCGGGTCAGTTTCGTGAAACTTCACACAGTCACAAAATAACTGATAACTGTGGAATAAATATTGAATTTACCGAATAAATAAAAACTGAGTTAAACAAATTTCTGTCTGTTTCGTGGCAGTTTTGCGGTCTCCCCGAAATAATCGACTTCCACATTGTCTGCAGATTCCCGGGAATACCTGTAACCTCCAGAGAATGATTTTTCTTGATCCCCACACTTGCTTTGTGATTATTTCCGTGTTGCCGAGTTTAATTTTCTCCTGGACCGCCCATTGTAACCCAGTTCCAGTTCATGTTGTGAATGTGTCTGGAACGGTGTGTGACAGTCACTGTGTCTGTGAGCGGGACTGATGTTGAGTTCCAGTTTACTTTACTCTCCACAACCTTCCTACCAAAATGCATCACTTTACACTTCCGTCTTAAATCTAATATGCTCTGAGTCTGCTCATTTCACCAGCCGCCCTGCTTATGTACTCCTGAAATGTGTGCAGATCTGATTACCTCATGACAGAAACGGTGTAATTGAATTAGAGAGAGTGCAGAGGAGATTTACAAGGATGTTACCAGGACTAGAAAATTGCAGCTATGAGGAAAGATTGGAAAGACTGGGGCTGTTCACCCTGGGACAGAGGAGGCTGAGGGGAGATCTGAGACATACAGAATTGTGAGGGGCCTGATAGAGTGGGTGGGGAAGGGCCTATTTACTTACCAGAGAGGTCAGTGACGAGGGGGCACAGATTTAAAGTGCATAGAAAAATGAGAGGGAAGATGAGGAAAAGGTGAAAGATCTGAAGGTGGATAAATCACCTGGACCAGATGGATTACACTCCAGAGTTCTGAAGGAGATAGCTGAAGAGATAGTGGAGGATTTAGTGGTGGTCTTTCAGGAATCTCTCGAGTCAGGGAGGGTCCCAGAGGACAGGAAAATCGCTAATGGAACCCCCCTGTTTAAGAAGGGAGTGAGGCAAAAGACAGGAAATTACAGGCCGATTAACCTGAACTCGGTCGTTGGTAAGATTTTAGAGTCCATTATTAAGGATGAGATTTCAGAATACTTGGAAGTGCATGGTAAAATAGGGCAAAGTCAGCATGGTTTCATCAAGGGAGGTCATGCCTGACAAATCTGTTAGAATTCTTTGAGGAGGTAACAAGTAGGATAGACAAAGGAGAGCCAATGGATGTTATCTACTTGGACTTCCAGAAGGCCTTTGACAAGGTGCCGCGCAGGAGGCTGCTCAGTAAGATAAGAGTGCATGGTGTTAGAGGCAAGGCACTAGCATGGATTGAAGATTGGCTGTCTGGCAGGAGGCAGAGAGTGTGGATAAGGAGGTCATTCTCAGGATGGCAGCCGGTGACGAGTGGAGTTCCGCAGGTGTCAGTGTTGGGGTCACAACTTTTCACTTTATACATTAATGATCTAGATGAAGGAACTGAGGGCATTCTGGCTCAGTTTGCAGATGATACAAAGATAGGTGGAGGGACAGGTAGTATTGAGGAGGCGGGTAGGCTGCAGAAGGATTTGGACAGGTTAGGGGAATGGGCAAAGAAGTGGCAGATGGAATACAATGTGGGCAAGTGTGAGGTCATGCACTTTGGTAGGAAAAATAGAGGCATAGACTATTTTCCAAATGGGGAGAGAATTCAGAAATCTGGAGTGCAAGGGACTTGGGAGTCCGAGTCCAGGATTCTCTTAAGGTTAACTTGCAGGTTGAGTCGGTATTTAGGAAGGCAAATGCAATGTTGGCATTTATTTCGAGAGAACTAAATATAAAAGCTGGGATGTGCTGCTGAGGCTTTATAAGGCTCTGGTCAGAACACATTTAGAATATTGTGGGCAATTTTGGGCCCCGTACCTCAGGAAGGATGTTCTTGCCCTGGAGAGGATCCAGAGGAGGTTCACGAGAACGATCCCAGGAATGGAAGGCTTAACATATGAGGAACGTTTGATGACTCTGGGTCTATACTCGATGGAGTTTAGAAGTATGAGGGGGGATTTAATTGAAACTTACAGAATACTGAAAGGCCTGGATGGAGTGGACGTGGGGAAGATGTTTCCATTAGTAGGAGAGACTAGCACCCGAGGGCACAGCCTCAGAGTAAAGGGAAGACCTTTTAGAACAGAGATGAGGAGAAACTTCTTTAGCCAGAGAGTGGTGAATCTATGGAATTCATTCACAGAAGGCTGTGGAGTCCAGGTCATTGAGTGTATTTAAGACGTAGATAGATAGGTTCTCGATTGGTAAGGGGATCAAAGGTTACGGGGAGAAGGCGGGAGAATGGGGTTGAGAAACTTATCAGCCATAATTGAATGGCGGAGCAGACCCGATGGGCCGAATGGCCTAATTTCTGCTCCTATGTCTTATGGTCTAATGGTCTTATGGAAAAAAACGTTTACACCCAGATGGTTGTGGGATCTGGAACTCGCTGCCTGTAAGGGTAGTAGAGGCAGAAACCCTCAACTCATTTAAAAGCTGTCTGGATAGTAACATCAAGTGCTGTAACCTGCAGGCCTGTGGACCAAATGATGCAAAGTGCGATGAGGCTGGGTGACTTGTTTTTCATCTGGCGCAGACACGATGGGCCGAGTGGCCTCTTTCTGTGCCGTAAACTTTCTATGTTTCTAAATCTGTTACTGTGGTCCTCACTGTTCGTTATTCATTTATTTCAGGAGGAAGCTTGTCGGGAGAGAAGGTAGGACATGTTTTCTGCTGAAACTCTGCACAAGTTGATAAAATAACTCAGAAAGGCTTTGTTATGAATTTCTTTTCTAGTTACCATCGCAACATTAAAGGGCGACAATAACTCTGCTTATGGTTTAAGTACTAGTCTTTTATTGTGATGACATGCTTTATTGCAGATATTAAATTAGATTTCATATAACTGGTCTACATGATTGTATTAAATTACAAGATGCCATGCAGTCCTGAAGTACTCACTTGCAGGCTGCAGACTGCTGTTCGTGCGGCTGTGACCTTCCGACTGACCCTGAGAGAGCCACACCGTCCATGTTTCCATGGTGTCGACCATCCATGTCCCTGCAAGGCTCCTGACCAAACCGAAACAGTCACATGTTAAAGTGGGAATGGGTTTTGTTTTGATTCCAGTATAGAACCTTGACCTGCATCCTTAACACCGACAAGACAGACCCAGCAGAGGTGGCGGCACTGTGGTGTAAAGTTTGGAGGGAGTTGCCCTGGGAATACTTAACATCGACTCAGGACCCATTGGAGTTTCATGGCTTCGGGTAAAATATGGGCAAGGAAACATACTGATGATGACCACGTTCCCACACCATTTGCCAACCACACACCCCCCCCACCGCTCTCACCCACTCATCAGCTGATGAATCAGTACTCCTCCATGTTGAACGCCACTTGGAGGAAGCACTGAGAGTTGCAAGGGTGCAGAATATAGATTGGATGGGGCACTTCAATGACCATCACCAAGAGTGACTCGTTAATGCAACTCCCTCCATAACAGCACTGTGCGTGTACCTACACCATATGTGCTGCAGCAGTACAAGAAGGCAACTCACCACCAACATTCTAAGGTTCTAAGGGCAGTTAGGGATGGGCAGTAAATGCTGGCCTAGCCAGCAATGCCCACATCTCATGAATGAATTTTTAAAAATCGCCACTACTGGCCGAGCTGGTTCTGTCCCAAAGGACATAGCTGCTAGACTGGGTATGTGGCAGGTGGTGAGGGAACCAGCAAGAGGGTAAAAACATACTTGATCTCTTCCTCATCAATCTGCCTACCGCACATGCATCTGTTTATGACTGCAGCAGTATGAGTAACCACTGCACAGTCCTTGTGGAGATGAACTCCTGCCTTCACATTGAGGATACCCTCATTCAAAACTGAGCGTCCATGAGGCCCTGTTGGCCATTAGCAGCAGCAGATTTGTACTCAGCCACACTCTGTGACCTCATGGTTTGGCATATCCTGCACTCGACTATTATCACCAAGCCAGGAAATTAACCCTGGTTCAATGAAGAGTGCAGGAGGGCATGCCAGGAGCAGCACCAAGCATGCCTAAAAAGGAGGTGTCAACCTGGTGAAGCTACAACTCAGAGCTCCTTGCATGTCAAACAGCGTAAGCAGCAATGAATAGACAGAGATAAGCGATCCCACAACCAACGGATCAAATCAAAGCTGTGCAGTACTGCCGCATCCAGTGTTGCATGGTGGTGGCCAATTAATCAACAAATGTAAGGAGAAGGGTCCACAAATACCCCCACCCTCATTGATGGGGAGCCCAGCACATCAGTGCAAAAGATTAAGGCTGAAGTATTTCAGCCATATGTACCCAGTGGATGACCCATCTCGCCCTTCTCCAGAAGTCCGCAGCATCACAGATGCCTGCCTTCAGCCAATTTGATTCACTCCACGTGATATCAAGAAATGGCTGAAGGCACTGGATACTGCAAAGGCTATGGGGCTTGACAATATTCTGGCAAAAGTACTAAAGACTTGTGCTCCAGGACTTATCGCACCCCTAGCCAAGCTGTTCCAGTACAACTACAACACTGGCATCTACCTGGCAATGTGGAAATTTTCCCACTTATATCATGTAAACAAAAAGAGGGACAAATCTAACCTGGCCAAGTACTGCCCTGTCAGTCTACTCTCGATCATCAGTGAAGTGACGAAGGGTCTTCAAAAGTGCTAACAAGAAGCACTAACTTAGCAATAACCTTCTCACTGACGCTCAGTTTGGGTTCTGCCAGGGTTACTCAGCTCCTGACCTCATTACAATCTTGGTTCAAGCATGGACAGTAGAGCTGAACTCCAGAGGTGAGGTGAGAGTGACTGAACATTACATCATTTGACGGAGTTTGGCATCAAGGAACCCTAGCAAAACTGGAGTCAATAGTAATCGGAGGAAAACTCTCCACTGGTTGGAGTCATAACTGTTACAAAAGAAGATGGTTGTGGTTGTTGGAGGTCAATTATCTCAGTTCCAGGACATCACTGCAGGAGTTCCTCAGGGCATTGCCTTATGCCCAACCATCTTCAACAGCTTCATTATTGACCTTCCTTCCATCATAAAGTCAGAAGTGGGGATGTTCTCTGATGATTGAACGATGTTCAGCGCCATTTTTGACTCCGCAGATACTGAAGCACTCCATGTCCAAATGCAGCAAGTCCTGAACAATATCCAGGCTTGGGCTGACAACTGGCAAGTAACATTTTCCCCACACAAGTGCCAGGCAATGGCCATCACCAGCATAAGAGAATCTAGCCATCGCCCCTTAATATTCCATCCCTTGCTATTACCATTACTGAATCCCCCACTGTCAACATCCTGAGGGTTACCATTGAACCATTAAGCACAAACTGAACTGGACTAGCTATATAAATGCAATGGCTACAAGCACAAGTCAGGGGCTAGGAATCCTGCGATGAGTAACTCAGCCTGCCCATCACCTACAATCCACATGTCAGGAGCATGATGAATACTTTCCACTTGCCTGGATGAGTGCGGCTCTGATAACATTCAAAAAGTTTGACATCATCCAGGACAATGCAGCCCACTTGACTGACACCCCATCCACAATCATTAACTCTCTCCACCACCAACGAACAGTGGCAGCAGTGTGTACCATCTACACGATGCAGTGCAGGAACTCACCATTCCTCCTTAAACAACACCTTCCGAATCCATGACTGCTACCCCCTAGAAGGACACGGGCAGAAGATGTGTGGAAGCACCACTACTTGGAAGCTCCCCTGCAAGCCACTCACCATCCTGACTTGGAACTCTATCATCGTTCCTTCACTGTCGCTGGGTCAAATTCCTGGATCGCCCTCCCTTACAGCACTGTGGGTGTATCTGGACCACTTGGACTGCAGGGGTTCAAGAAGGCAATTCACGACGACCTTCTGCAGGGGCAGTTAGGGATGGGCAATAAATGCTGGGCTAGCCAGTGAAGCACACACCTCA
Source organism: Cetorhinus maximus (assembly GCF_964194155.1). NCBI lineage: Eukaryota > Metazoa > Chordata > Chondrichthyes > Lamniformes > Cetorhinidae > Cetorhinus > Cetorhinus maximus. The sequence continues at coordinate 18,994,361 of NC_135899.1, read as the reverse complement.
TGAATGATTGAAAAAAAATCAACACAACAGCAGAAACGTGTTTTAAGATATAAAGCAATATTGGCACCAAACCACAAGGAGGTATTAATACCAAAGATGAGGTACATTTTAAAACGTTTTAAAGGAAGAAAGAGAATTAGAGAGGCAGGAAAGTTTAGGGATTGAATTTCAGAGCTCAGGACCTCGGCAGCTGACGGTCCTGCTGCCAATGGTGGAGCGATTAAAATCAGGGATATTCAATTGGCCAGAAGTAGAGGAGGGCTGGTGTCTCGGAGAGTGGGGTTGATGTTTTCAGTCTTTGCTTTTATTCTACAAGCTTTGTTTGGAATACAGCAAGTGAACAGGCTAAATGTTTATCTTCTCCTGTGATCTGTGATATACTGGTAACTAATTTGTTATCATGCTGTTGGCCTTTTGCAGGACATCAGTGTTTCCATACTCTGCCCTTGCATTTCCAAGTTACCTTTTGCTCAGTTATAGAGAGAAATTTCACTTTCAATCACATTTGTTCTAATATGAAAAATGCTGAAATATATGAATGTTGGGGTAGCTTCACCATTTAAATCATGTTGAAAATGTTCAATTGGGATGAATTTACACCATCAATTCTTTAATATTTACAGGATTAGTGATGACATTAAGAAACTCTCAGTTGCAGACGCTGCGGCCCTGTCTATCGGAAAGTTCAAAGGACCTTTACAGTACACAGCTTGGAGGGAAATGATCAATTCCATTAACCCTGGTAAAAAATTTAAATTAATTTTCCTAACTATAATTCCAGTTGTGAAGGAAATAAATGGGCTCCAAAGTTCCAAGGGTGTGGGGAAAACAGGAAATTCAACGTTCCTCCAGTGAGGGGTTGTGGTAGTATGATCATCATAAGATCATAAGAAATAGGAGCAGCAGGAGGCCATTTGGCCCATTAGACCTGTTCTGCCATTCGAGAAGATCATGGCTCATCTAACTGTGCATTTTACTGCCCTTTTTTCCTGTTCCCTATAGCCCTTAACTCCATTGTTGATCAAAAATCTGCCTAATTCTGCCCTGAGTATAAACAACAGCCTCTTCTCCATTGCTGTCTGTGGAACAGAATTCCAAAGGCTAAAATCCCTCAAAGCGAAGAAATTCCTTCTCATCTCTGTCTTAAAAGGGAGACAGAGCCCTAATTTATAAACTATATCCACTGCTTTTAGATATCCCCACAAGAGGAATCATCTTCCCACTAGTTACACTATCAAGCTCCCTCAGAATCATCTATGTTTCAATAAGATCACCTCTAATTTTTCTAAATTCAAGAGTAAATGCCTAAACTGTTCAACCTTTCCTCATCAGACAACTCCTTCATCCCAGGAATCAGCCTAGCGAACATTCCCTGAGCTGCTTCTCAGACATAAAAGAACTCCCTTTAGTAAGGAAACGAAAACTGTGAAGTTAAAGCTGCCATAGTCCCAGAGGATCATCGGTTGCACTCTCATTAGTGAGAGATGACTGGTGGTGAGTTTAACCTGAGGGTCACCACACCTCAGGTGTGGGGTGACGTTGAGAAGGCAGGGCCTTCATGGATGACCTCAGCCAGTACAGGGATTGTACTGTTGCATCACTCTGCATCACAAACCAGCCGTCCAGCCAGCTGAGTTATCCGACACCCAAACTGTACTGTTACTCTCAGCAATGACCTGTACAGCTATATCAAGAGTTCCCCACTATTATACTCCATCTCCCTTTCAATTAAGGCCAACATTCCATTGGCTTCCTAATTACTTTCTGTACCTGCATGGGGAGGTAGAAGGAAGCGAAGCTGATGCCGCAATCAGATCAACCACAATCTTATTGAATGGTGGAGCAGGCTCGCGGGCCCCAAATGGCCTACTCCTGCTCCTAATACTTCTGTTCTTGTGCTCACCTTTGTAATTAATATATAAGATACCCCTATACTCCAGCATTCTGCAACTTCTCTCCATTTAAATATTATTCTATTTTTTAATTCTTACTGACAAAGTGGACTACCTAATAATTTCCCACATTATACTCCAGCTGCCAATTTTTCCCACTTACTTCACCTTTCCATATTCCTTTGCAGACAATTTTAATCCCTCCTCACAACTAGCATCCTATTGCATCATCAGCAAATTTGGCTGCAATATAGTCAGTCTTTTTAATATGTCCTGTCTATAAACTGTAATTAGTTGAGGCCCAAGCACTGATCCTAGGTGCACTCCACCAGTTACAGTTTGCCAAACTGAAAATGACCCATTTATCCTGAATCTCTGTACCTGCTCATTATCCAATCCTCTATCGATGCCATTGTATCACCCCTAACACTTATCTTCTGCAGTAAACCTTTATTGATACTTTATCTAATGCCATTTGGAAATCAAAATACACTACATCTGCTGGTTCCCCATTATCCATCCTGCTTGTTACATCATCAAAGAGCTCTAATAAATTTGTCAAACATGATTTCCCTTTAACAAAACTATGTTGACTCTGCCTGATTATGTAATGATTTCTAAATGTCCTGCTACTACCTTTGAAATAATGGTTTCCTGCATTTTCCCAATGACAGATATTAGATTAACTAGCCTATAGTTCACTGATTTCTGTCTCCCTCCTTTCTTGAACAGTGGTGTTACATTCATGGCTTGCCAGTCCATTGTGACCTTCCCAGAGACGAGAGAATTTTGGAAGTTTGCAAACAGTGAATCAATTATCTCTGCAGTCACTGCCTCACAAACCCAACTATGCAAGTCATCAGGTCAAAATTTCTTGTCAGCCTTTAGTCCCATTATTTTCCTCCTACTTTTTCTCTGGTGATCTTGATTGTTTTAAATTCCTCTCTCCTTTTTGCCTTTGTTCCTCTATTATTCTTGGTATGCTTCTTGTGCCTTCTACTATGAAGAATACTTGTTCGATGTCTCTGCCATTTCCTGTTTTTCCACTATCGATTCCCCAGTCTCACCCTCTAAGGGGCCCACACTTACTATCGCAACTCTTTTTTTATGTATGTGTAGAAGCTTTTACTGTCTGTCTTTAGGTTTCTTGCGAGTTTCCTCTCATACTCCAATTTCTCCCTCGATTTTTTAGTCAATCTTTGCTGGTTTCTAAAATTTTCCAAATTTTCTGGCCTACCACTAATCATTGCGGCATTGTACATCTTTTATCACAATTTGATGCCACCATTACCTTCCTAAGTCAGCCACAGATGGCGAACTCTGTTCGTTGAGCCTTTCTTTCTCAATCAAATGTATTTTTGTTGAGAGTTATGAAATATCCCCTTAAATGTCTGCCACTGCTTCTCTACCAACTTGCCTTTAATCTATTTGCCCTGCCCATTTTAGCCAACACGGTCTTCAAACCCTTGTAATTGCCTGCATTTAAGTTTAAGGCATGAGTTTCAGACATAAATTGCCAATCCTAAAACTGAATGTGAAATTCTATCTTATTGTGATCTCTCTTAACTAGAGGATGTTTCACCATGAGGTCATTTATTAATCCTTTCTTGGTAGATATTACCAGGTGTAAAACAGCCTGTTCCCTGGATGGTTCAGGAGCATATTGTTCAAAGAATCTGTCCCAAATACAATCTACGAACTCATCCTCAGTCACCTTTTCCAATTTGATTCAGCCAAACGGTATGAAGATTACAACCGCCTACAGTTATTGCAGTATCCTTCTTACAAGCTCCCATTATTTTTATATTTACACTCTGTCCAACAGCTTAGCTACTTTCAGGAGGCATTTAAACCACTCCCATTAATGATTTCTTTCCCTTGGTGTTTCTTATCTCCACCCAAATTGTTACAACCTTTTGATCCTCGAAAACAAAATACTTTCTCACAACTGTACTGATCACGTTCCTTAGTAACAGAGCTACCCGATCTCCTTTTCCTTTCCCCCTGTCCTTCCAAAATGCCACATACCCTTGAATATTCAGGTCCCAGCTGTGGACACTCTGCAACCATATCTCTGTAAAGGCCATCATAAAATAATTTATTTCCATTTGTGCTATCAATTCATCCATCTTGATACAAATTCTGTGTGCATTCTGATAAGGAGCTGTTATTTTGGTCTTTGGGCAATTTTTCCCTACCCTGGCCTTGTTGGCTGGTATACTCTTATGTTTGTAAGCTCTATCACTTCCTGTTACACTCTGTTTATCATCACCTGCAATGCTATCCTACACTATTGACTTGTCCTTTTTCTTCAATGTTCAAAATCTCACCGCACATGAACACTTCCTCCCCCTCCCCCACTCTTTAGGTTAAAGTCCTCTCCACAGCCGTATTTTACAATTTGCCAGGACACTGGTTCCAGCGTGGTTCAAGTGAAGGCCATTCTAATAGTTTCGCTCCGTTTTTCCCCAGCGTTGCTGCCAGGGCCCCATGAATTGAAACACATTTTTCCAACACCAATCTTTGAGCCACACATTCAATTCTCTGATCGTATTCACTCCATGCCAATCAGCGGATGCCTCAGGCAGAGATTATTACCTTTGAATTTAGTGCCTAACTGCACATACTCTCTCAGTAGAACCTCTTTCTTAGTCCTATCAATATGGGTATCCACGGGGACTATAAGAACTGGATGCTTTTCCTCCCACTCCAAGATCCTTGCCAGCCCTGAGAGGATTACTTTGACTCTGGCACAGGACACGCAACACAGCCCTTGGAATGCTTGCACTTGCCTGAAGTGAAGAGTTTATATCCCCCTAACTAACCTGTCCCCTTCTACAATGACATTCATTTTTGCATTTGGATAGCTTCCTGCACCACTGTGCCATAGTCAGTTTGCTCATCCTCCCTGCATTCATGCTCTCGTCCACATAAGGTGCACCGTTGACTTGTCCTTTTTCTTCAATGTTCAAAATCTCACCGCACATGAACACTTCCTCCCCCTCCCCCACTCTTTAGGTTAAAGTCCTCTCCACAGCCGTATTTTACAATTTGCCAGGATACTGGTTCCAGCGTGGTTCAAGTGAAGGCCATTCTAATATTTTCACTCCCTTTTTCACCAACGTTGCTGCCAGGGCCCCATGAATTGAAACACATTTGAATCTGTTGGACAATTGTAAGAGCTGGGCTTTCTTACCTGACTTTCTTCCCTTTCCCTGACCACTAAACAAATTGGAAATACCTAAGGGTGTCACTGCCTCCTGGAACAAAATGTGTTGGTAACTTTACTCCTCTCCAATGCATTGCACTGTCCAAATCACGGATTCCAGTGGATCAGCTCAGAGCTGAGGTTCCTCAAGCTGCAGACACTTACTGCAGATGTGGTTGCCGTGAATCAGACGGGTAGCGTCTGGTCCCCACCTGCTGCAACTGCAACACATCACCTGCCCATCTTTATTTCATTTTTATCGAACTGATTCGATTTCAGCTGGCTCTGGTAGAACACAAACAGAGGAGTATAAGCATTTTATTGCTGTGTAAGTGCCATTTGATGTCATTGTCAACATCACATTCTACCACTTGCCTGAAGATTGAGAGTAGACTGTTGGATCTGTGATTGTCCGCATTGTATTTGTCCTGCTTTTTGTGGACAGCATGTACTTGGGCAATTTCGCACATTGTCGGTCAGATGCCTGTGTTGTAATTCGACTGGAACAACTTGGCTATGGGTGTCTCTAATTTTGGAGTTAAAATCTTCAGTTCTACAGCTGGGATGTTGTTAGTGCCCATTGCCTTTGCTGTTTCCAGTGAGTTCATCCCTTACTTGTGATCATGTGGATTCAGTTGCATCAGATGAATACTGGCCTCTGTGACATTGGCGACGTTGGAAGGAGACCAAGATGGATCATCTAGGTCATTGTTTCTCCTGCAGCTGTTGCCCTGATGTGAGATGTGGTGGTTACCACAAGTACTCAATCAGAGTTAAATCTGCTACGAGTGTGGCACGGATGCCGTTTCAAGGCTAAGAGACTGAAGCTCTATGCTCCCTTCTTAACAGTAGAAAACCAGAGGCTGCACTGGAAGAGGGATTTGGGTGTAAGATTAAAGAGATGTTTGTGCATTTGCCTAAATCCTTTGTCAGATCGCACATGGAGATTTTGGTGGCCTGCTCGTCTACTTTATCTCCATTATGAAGGGTGGCAGTAGGCCTCACATAAAAGGTTTGCAATAATAGAATGATAGAAAAGTTACAGTGCAATAAGAGGCCATTCAGCCCATTATGCCTGCGCCAGCCAAAGAACAAAGAATCTAGCCGCTCATTTTAATCCCAATTTCCAGCTCCTGATACGTAGCTGTGCAGGTTACAACAGTTCAGGTGCAGATGCAGGTACCTTTCAAATGATTTGAGCATTTCAGCTTAAATCACCAACAAGGCCAAGACTTCCAGATGCCCATCACCCTCTGGGTGAAAAATATTTTCCTCATTTCCCCTCTAATCCTTTTACCAATCACTGTAAATCTGTGCCCTGTGGTAACCAGCATCTGATACAGTTCCATCACAACGTCCCTGCCTTGGACTTCATTACCTCGTCCATTAAAGAAAAGCATTCCATATGCTTTCTTGACCACTGTACCCACCTGTACTGCCACCTTCCAGGACATGCGTATGCACACCAACGTCTCTCACTTCCTCAACCCCACCCCAAATGCATTACTCACACTTATCCGGATTGAATTCAATTTTCCCTCTCAACAAAACCATTGATATCATTCTGGAGATAACAGCTACCCTCTACACTTCCAACTGCATGGAAAATGTTCGTGTCATCGGCAAATTTCTTAATCATACCTCCCACATTTACATCCAAATCATTAATATATGCAACAAGCAGCAAGGGCTCCAACACTGAGCCCTGTCAAACACCACTGGAAACCATTATCCATTTGCAAAAATATCTATAGACCATGACATTTTGTTTCCTGTTGCTGAGCCAATTTTGGATCCAACTCGCCACCTTCCCTGTGCCCCATGTCATCTCACTTTCCTGACCAGTCTGTCATGTAGGACCTTGTCAAATGCCTCACTAAAATCCATGTAGACAACATTTGCTCCACTATCCTCATCCATCCTTCTTGTTGGTTCCTCAAAAATTTCGATTACGTTAGTAAGACATGATCTTCCTCTCCAAAACCATGCTGGCTATTCCTGATCAATCAATGCCTTTCTAAGTGACACTTTATCCTGCCTCTCAGAATTGATTCTAATAAGTTGCTCACAACTGAAGTCAGGCTGACCAGCCTATCATTTTCTGGCCAATCCCTCACAACCTTTTTAAATAATGGTACAATGTTTGCAGACCTCCAATCATCTGGTACATCACCTGTCTCTAGTGAGGATTGGAGAATAATCCTCAGGGTATCCGTTATTTCCTCCCTGGCTTCCTCTTGCTTCCTCTCTCACTATACTTATTTTAGCTAATATTTCACACTCCTCCTCTTGAACTAGAATGTCTGCATCATCCCTATCTTTAGTGATGACTGAGACAAAATATGCATTGAGAACCCTGCCCACATCCTCAGTATCAATGCACAGGTTACCATGTACATCTCTGATAGGCCCTACCCTTCCTTTAGTTATTATTTTGCTCTTAATGTACTGGCAAAACACCTTAGGGTTTTATATGATTTTACCTGCCAATATTTTTGCAAATCCTCACTTTGCTTTCGTAATTTACATATTTACTTCACCCCTGTACTTTCTATACTCCTCTAGACTTGCTACACTATTAGACTTTTTGTGACTGCCATGAGCCTTCTTTTTTTGTTTATCTTGACCTTTCTGCTTCTGCGAAACCAGGCGGCTTTGATTTGTCAGTATTACCCTTTTTTTTATGTGGACATGTCTACACTGTGCCCGTAGAACCTTGCCTATGAATAATTCCCACTGATTTGACAACATTTTCTCCTCTAATAACTCTATCCGGTCCACTTTCGCCAGTTAACCTCTCAACTTTGTAAAATTTGTCTCCCCCAATTTAGAACTTTAATTCCTGCTTTCTATTTGTCCTTTGCCATAATAGTGTTAAATCTAACTGTCTTATGGTCAGTATCTCCAAAATGGTCACCCACTGCTACTTCATCCACTTGCCCAGGTTCTTTTCCGAAGACTAAATCTAGAATTGTGCCCGCTCTTGTTGGGCTAGTTATGTGCTGGCTAAGAAAGTTCTCTTGACTGCAGGTCAAGAATTTTGTGCCCTCTGTGCCCTTCACACTATTCACATCCCAATTCATATTAGGGTAGCTAAAGTCTCCAAATATTGCCGTCCTATTGTTTTTGCACTCAGAAATTTGCCTACATATTTGCCCCCTTCCACTATTTGGGGGCCTGAGTACACTCCTAGTAGTGTGCCTGCCCCTTTTTTATTTCTGAACTCCACCCATCGGGCCTCATTTGATGCTTCATTTTGGATGTCATCCCTCCTTTCAGCCGTCATTGATTCTTGAACCGATAATGCTGCACCCCCACCTTTTTTATTCCACTCTCTACCGGGCCTGAAAACACTATATCAAGGGATGGTAATCTGCAATTTTTGCCCCTCCATAAGCCAAGTTTCTGTTATAGCGATGATATCATGCTGCAATGTGTCTAACCAAAGTGCAATGGACATCATTGAAGGATCGTTGCTTGTTTAGAGCATGAGGAGAGGGAGTGTAGATTGGACCTGTGCTGAGGGCAGTGAGGAGATCCATGAGAAGGATCAGCAGCTCTAACTGTCTTATGCAGGGTCCATGCAGGAAAAAGTTTACCTTGGTTTTGGGTGCCACAATGACTGATCACGGTCTTCCACTAAAGCTAAGGCCCATCTGAGACTGAGACTTGTAGGATTCTCTGTGACTGGAGGGTCAGGGGCCTTGCACCTCAGCAAAGCATAGTGCAGGTGAGGAACTCAGTGAGTGGACTACAGAGTAACCTCTAATCTTATTGGTGTGATAAAGATGTCCAGGGATATGCGATTATGATGTGTGAGTGGTGACCAGGGGGTGCAGGAACATGATAATCTCTCATCAATGTGCATGGAGCAGCGATTTATAGGGGCCAAATGTTCTCATGTTGATGCTCCACAGCTGGTTCAGCTTGAAAGAGCTCTCTGCTAGGTCGGCTCCCCTTTGAGAGCAAGTGTCAGGGTTAGCAAGAGCCGGCCTCACGGAAGTCAAGATGGCGGCCATTGGCCTGGCCACAGGTGTATCACAGGCGGTGCTCTTATCTACAAATGGGTGAAAGGCAATGCCGGAGGCGGCTATGTAGATCCCAGGATCTATTTGCCAGCTTCTCCACAATGAGCTGCGGCCACAAGGGCTTGGAGGGAATCCAATGCTGATGGGGTTGAAAGTCACCCCCGCCTTGAACTTCTTTAATAATGGACCCTTCTAAGGCTTCACTTGGGATCAGTGCATCAGCTTTCAGTCAGTGACACACAAGTGTATTCAGAATGCCCAATCAGGATAGTGCATCTCTGGAAAGTTTAGATTTGACATTCCTTCCAATGTGTTGTGTTCAGGACTTTGTCAGTGCATTGCTGAAATCGCAATTCTGCTTACAGGTGCCTGAGGTTGCAGGAGATGGTGCAGATCCTAATAAGCGCATTTGGCGCCAGGGTTCTGCATTTTATTATAGTTGGGCACATGCAAGGCTCAAACCAACAGGAGGGAAGATGTCACTACTGCAATTTAATTCTGCTGTCAAAAATAAAGGTACATTTGAGAAACCTATGGTCAGTAAACAAGAAGGTGCTGGGGCCTTCCACTCTGCAAAGGATAGTAAACCAAAAAGTTCAACAAATTGATTCTGGTAACTATCAGATTGGTATGAGCCTGTCTACCACATCATATTCCAGCTATAGCCTCTGCATGTGGTTCGGCCACATCCTGGCCCTCCCATCCTTTCATTGTCCTTCTCATTGGAGCAGACATCTTGCTTCCCTGTGTCTCGCTCAGGCAACATGTCCCCCTTTTGTAACACGAGGCTGTGCAGGGTGCAGCAGACAATGATTATCTGAGACATTCTCAGTATGGGAAAGCACTGCCTGAGCCATCCAAACATCTGAACGTCATCTTTAGGTGCTCAATCACCTACTCAGTCAGGGACCTGTGTGGGTATAGCCATCATTGTAACTCCTCAGCAGTACTCTGCGGATGGTGAACTGGCATCATTAGCCATTTTTGCTGGGGGTATCCCTTATCCCTGAGGATCCTGCCCGGCAATCGCCGAGATAGTTCCTTTAATACCCTCCACCACCACCCCCCTTCCTCCCACTTCGAGGCATCTTACTTACTGATTAACTGCACGGTCAACGTCAGATTTGAAAAAATGGTGTGCGTCACCTTCCAAACTTCATCCGCCAACTTCTACCCTCCCCCCTGCCACCCACCAACTAACCCCATCACATTCACCCTCCAAATATCAACCTTCCACTCCCCTCTGTCACCCTTGAACCTCCCATCGTTCCACTGGGCATTATTCTGATCCACCTCCACATGCCCTCCCAACCCTGAGATCTGATGAGTACAGCCCCAACCTAAACAACCCCGCAAAACCTTTATTAACCCACCATGCAATAATATACACTTCCAACCCCAGTTGTTCAGTGAGATCCACTTGTCGGAGCCCATTCCCACGTGGTCAGTCTGCTGAGTGACTTCCTGTGACTGACCACGTCACGCTTTCCTGGCTGCAGCAACACTGTCCTTGTGGCTGTGGCTTTATATACCTTTATGACCCTGGTCCCTTGATATATAAGTTAATACCTTGATTCGAGTCATCCAATTGTTTTTCATGCCTTATCAGCCCCTCCACCTGCATGTGGCCTTTTCCTGCTCTCAGCAGGGGATATCTCCAGGTGTATGGCAGCTATGGATGTAATATCTGTATCTTGATAAGGCATGAAGAAAGCTATTCACACATATCCAGAGAGGCCATTGTCTATGAAAGTTGCTGTAGACGGAGTGTCTGTTGGTGAGCCACCACCTCAATGACATGTCCTGAAATGTCTGTGTGTGCCCCTGTTTAGTTAAAACTGTATTTATTTTTAAACAGTTCAATAAGAGTTTCAGAAAGAGTAATCCTTGTTTGGATGGTAACGCAATATGTGAAAATCAGACAGTAAATCAGTAACTCAGTTTACATCGGGCTCAATATCAATCTCCATTTGAGTTTATGGAAACAGATATTGAGTGGAATGTGTTCCGAGCTGCTACTTCAGTGTTGTCCGTGTCACACAGCCTTCCATAACAAATTTCACCCCCTCCCCCTGTGTCTCCTTGTCACCTTGGAGCATCTGTTGGTGACTCTTGATCGCCTTCTGGATTAGGAAATCAGGATAGTGAACTTGTCCCTCATGTGCAAGTGCACAGGTGTAGAAAGGAGCAGTTTCAGCTGCAGTGTTTACACCAATGAGCACTTCAAATAGGCCTCTGGAGGAGTAATTACTGCATTTCTGGACACCACACTTTAGGAAGGATGTCAAGTCATTGGAGAGGGTATAGGGGAGACTTAACAGCACAATAGCACTGATGAGGGACTTCAGTTTACAGGGTAGTTGGATAAGCTGGCAATGCTCTCCCTATAACAGAGAAGTTTAAAGGGAGATTTAATGCAGGAATTTGAATTATGAGGGTTTTATTGAGCAGGTCAGGAGAATCTGTTTACTCTGGTAAGTGTGTCTGTAACTAAAGGCTATGATTTAAAATAATCACCAAAAGAATTAGAGGGGTAATGAGCAAAAATGAAATCTCACAGACTATGTTCATGATCTGCAATTCATTGTCTGAAAATGTGGATTCCACAGGAACTTTCAAAAATGAATTGAAGATGTTCTTAAATGGACTAATATGCAGGGTTCCGGACAAAAAGCTGGACTAGAAGATTAAATTGGACAGCCTGCACAAGTACGATGGGCTGAATGGTCTCCTTCTGCGCTATAAGATTCCGTTATCTAGTCCAACTCATAATTGGGCTGGGATGTTTTTAAGGGGCTAGGGCAGTCCCAAAAACAGGTGTTAGGCAACATCCATCTGCTAATGTTGGTGCTGTTTTAGGACACTGTCCAAAAATTGGGATGTCCTGAGACTCGAGCCCTGAGCCTTGGGTTTCCTGGACATGGATGTGTGCGGCAGTGAAAAGCTGAGCACATTTATTTTCCTGTTTACAATATGGAGATGGGGGAGGAAGCAGTGTTTTTCTCAGCTCCTCAATGCTCCTGGCCACACTGTATGACACAATGCCCACACCCCTCCCACTGCTGCCTGGCCACTTCACACTCTACGCTCACCACCCACTGTCTCCCCAATATCACCCACCCAAATCTGCACTTGCTCCTCCCGCATCTCTGCTCTCTCCCCTCCCCCACTCTCTATACTCACCACCCACTCCCTCTTCCCCCCCAGTCCTCTCTTCCTCGCTTTCTTGCTCCCATGCACCCTCTGCCTCCCCCCCACTGCACATTTTCCTCACAACCCTCCTTCCTCACCTTCTTTCTCTCTCTCATCTCAAATTCCTGGTCCCCTGCTCCCCTCCACCTCGCTTTCCGTGCCCTCTGTTCTCTCCCTCCGCCCATTCCTACACATGCTCCACTCCAAGTCCACCCCTCTCTCACTCACTTCCCTACAGTTTGTCTTCCCTCCCCATTCCTCACTGCCTCCCTCATCTCGGTCCCATACTCTCCCTGTCCTCCCCGTCCCGCACACTGTCCCTCGCAATTCCCCCTCCTTTCCCTCCAGCTTTCTTTCTCCCCTTCCTTTCCCTTGCTCTCTCTCCGCTCCACCTACCAACCTCTCTCCCCTCCCCCTTCCACCATCTCAGCGCGCCCCTTCCAGCATTGTCACTGTTCCCTCCAGCTAACTCTGGCTCCACTCTGTCCACTCACTGACCACACCCCCACCCCTCTCAATCTCTCACTCCGTCATCACCCTTTCTCCCTCCCCTCCCCCTCCCTCTCCTCCCCCTCCCTCTCCCCTCTCTATATTCACACGTTTTTTCTCTCTCTCTCTCCCAATCCCGCTCCTGTGTTTGGGTTGCTGAGCTGTAACTAGTGGAGTGACACAGGGATGAGCGCTGGGAACTCAACTATTTACAATCTATATCAATGACTTGGATGAAGGGACCGAATGTCTGGTAGTTAAATTTGTTCAGGACACAAAGATATTAGGAATTTAACTTGTTAAGAGCTCATGAAGAGTCTACAAAAGGATTTAGATAGATTAATTGATAGTTAACTTAGTGGTTGGATTATAATGTCCAAATTCATGAACTTGTCCACTTGGCAGGAAGAATACCAAGGCAATGTATTATTTTAATAGAGAGGATGATTAAAACTATATCGTTAGAGTTCTGACGTGTATTTTCGGTGTGGAGCGATTGTAAGTTCACACCTGTGGGAATAACCTTTGTGTTGTCTGGAGATTGTAACATTTAAGGTTCAGAATGTCCCAAGGGTTGATACATTCAGATCCTGTCTCAGGGCAAGGGGGCTGAACCCTGCTGGGAGATCACAGGTTAACAGGTGAATTCAAAGGTCAGTGAACAACCATTTGTGTTCACTTGTATTGAGTTTAAAAAGTTGGGCGCAGCAGTTGGCGCAGCAGCTCAGCTGAGGTGCTGGGACCGTGCCTGTGTTGAGATGCTGGAGTGGAACTGCTGTCAGCAGGTTGTAGTTTGCCCTACAAACTACCAGGAGACTCAGGTACAGGCCACGATCTTTCATTAGTGATTCAAGCATACGTAGGGAGAGATAGCGTTGGGCAGTCCTAGACCGAGCTGTGCAGATTACAGCGAAATTTTCTATACACAATTAGTCACAGACTCGTAATCTAATCTTGTCAATTTACAATCACATGCTTAAAGAGGCCTTCGGATTTTGTCACTTATTTCCCGTGTGTACAGATACTCAACATTGTTCTCATCCTCGCAAGACCACCATCTCTTGCTGACTGTGCAGGAGTCTGTGCCTCCTGACTTCAACAGCCACTCACTCCCTGGCCTTGTTCTTTGTTCTACTGCCTTGCCCATCTCCTTTCTTCTTCTGTCTGAAACACATCTGCTATTCTCCCGTTCTGCTTTTCTGCTTATATTTTATTGTTACTAACAGGCAATTCTAACTAAAATTGTTTAACCCTTTCAAGATACTGGAGTAGATTTAGTCTTGGCAGGAGTAGATCGTGCAGCCCTTCCAGCCCACTCTGGCATTCAATGAAATCATGGCTGCTGATCTACTTCAACATCATTTTCCTGCACTATCCCCGTATCCATTGATGTTTTTAATATGTAGAAAACTATCCATCTCAGTCTTGCGCATACTCAATAACTGAGCCTCCACAACTGTCTGGGACAGAAACTTCCAAAGATTCATCACCCTCTGAGTGAAGAAATTCCTCCTTATCTTGGTCTTAAATGACCTGCACCTTAATCTGAAACTGTGTCCCCTAGTTCTCGACCGCACCACCACCGCAACCAGGGAAACATCCTTGCTGCATTTATTCTGTCAAGTCATGTCAGAATTTTGTATGTTTGAATGAGATCACCATTCCTTTTTCTAAACTCCAGAGAGCAAAGGTCCCGTCTATTTAATCTTTCCTCACAGGACTGAAAGGTCCGAGGAATACTCTGGTACAAAATTTCAACACTCGGAGTCCAGATGCAATCAATATTCAAGTGGTTCCTTTATTACACATGTGGGCAGCTAACGCTGGGCAATCCAGGCACTTCTCCACCGATGTTCAAATGAGCACAGTTAATATATTTTTTACTACCAGTTACAACTTAATGGTGCTAGTTAGACAAAGGCCACAGCACAATAATCTGATCATTGAGTTCTTGTACAGTAATTGTAGTGCAGAGACTGGGCATTGTCCTTTTGGGAGACAACAAAGAATGTGCGTTTGTTCTAGACAAAAGGTTTACGGGGGCTGACTGGGTGTGGTTCGAGGCTATCAGACGGTGTTAAATGGCCTTCCCCATGTCTTGATCGAGTCATCCTGAGTCCCTGCCCATGTGTGTCTCCCATTTCCTAATTGCAAATTTACAGCTGAGCTCTTTGTACAAGTTTTTAGCTTTCATGTAAGGCTGTGATTGTCTGTGTATGATTTGGCCCCTGAAAAAAAAACATATTTTCTGCATCTTCAGGACAATCCCTCCATTCCAGGAATTTATTTGTGAACCGTCATTACACTCAGTCTATGGCAAATATACCTTTCCTCATGTTCGGAGACCAAAGCTGCACATATTAGTCCAGATGCAGTCTCACCAAGGCTATATATAATTGTAGTAAGACACCTTTATTCCTGTAACCAAATCATCTTGCAATAAAGGCCAACATAGCATTTGCCTTCTAAATTCCTTGCTGTACCGGCTTTCAGTGACTCATGAACTTGGACACATAATTCCCTTTTATGCTTAACATTTCCCAGCCTCTCTCCATTTAAGAAATACCCTACATTTCGGTTTGCCCACAGAAGTGGATATCCTCACATTTCTCCACCTTGAATTCCATCTGCCACATTTTTGTCCACTCACTGAGCCTCTCCAAATCTCCTTCAATCATCTCTGCATCCTGCTCACAACTGACACTTCCATCTGCAAACTTGGAAATATTACATTTAATCCCAACATCCAAATCATTGATGTGGATTGTGAATATCTGGGGCCCAAGCACCTATCCTTGCGCTACCACACTAGTCACAGCCTGTTCACCTGGAAATGACCCATTTATTCCTAATCTTTATTTCCTGCCCATAAACCAGTTCTCAATCCATGCCAGTACATTCCACCAAATTGCATTTGCTCTGATTTTGTTTGCACACCTCTGTTGTGGGACCTTATCAAAAGCTTTCTGAAAATCTGAATAAACGACATCCTCCAGTTACCCCTTCCCTATTCTCCTAGTTATATCCTCCAAAAACTCCAACAGGGATTTGTTAAACGTGATTTCCCTTTCATCAAGTCCATGTTGGTTTTGCCCAAGCTTCCCATTATTTCTAAGCGTCCCGTTATCACATCCTTTATTTTAGGCTCTTGCATAGCCCCTATGACTGATGTTAGGCTAACAGGTCTGTAATTCCCTGTTTTCTCTCTTCCTCGTTTCATAAATAGTGGGGTTACATTTGCCACCTTCTAATCTGCAGGAACAATTCAAAAGTGTCTCAAATTTTGAAAGATGACCACCAATGCACCGACTTTCTCTACAGCCACCTCATTCAACATTCTGGGATGTAGATCATCAGGTCCAGGGGATTTATCTACTTTAAGTCCCATTAATTTCTCTCATACTTTCTTTTTAACTAATAATATTTGTTGCAGTTCCTTGTTGATATTTGTCCTTTGATCCTCCATTATTCCGGGGGGGGGGTTTTAATGGTGATAATTGACATTTGGGCAGATTATGAGCAAGTTCATGTGATTTGCCTTGCTCGTGTCTGTCATTAAACATGTGGTTTGTGGTGTGTTCGACCGCAGTTTTCCTGTTAATTAATGTTTACCTCATGTTAATTCTTTATGTTAGAATATAAGAGATAATATTATCTGTTTGCATTGTTGACTCTTGGTGAGTAAAATTCTTCTGTTTGTTTCAAAACATGGAATCTTATGGATTTATCCTCTTAGCAAGCAAATGGGATTTCAAATTTGGTCGACTAACATAAAAAAGTTAATGGTCACTAATCAGATGATAACCAAATTTGAGGGTCTTGCCTGGGACTGTAACACATTTTGGGGTCTGGCCTCGCAATGTACCAAGGGAGACAGCTAAACTCTACAGTAGAGAGGGATCTGGACAATCTGGTACATGAATCACAAAAATTACTTTGCAGGTACAGCAAGTGATTAGGAAGGTAAATGGAATGTTCATGTTTATTGCAAGAGGAATCGAGTATTAAACTATGCAATTGTTGCTACAGCTGTACAGGGTCTTAGTGAGACTGCATCTGAAGTCTGTGTACCATTTTGATATCCTTACTTAAGAAATGAGATAGTTACATAAGACGCAGTTCAGAGAAGATTCGCTCGACTGATTCTTGGGATGAATGGATTATCTTATGATAAAAGGTTGAACAGGTTTGGCCTTTACTCATTGGCGTTTAGAAGGATGAGAGGTGATCTTACTGAAACGTGTAAGACGCTGAGGGGATTTGACAAGGTGGATGCCAAGAGGACATTTACCTTGGAGAGGCATCTGGAACTAGGGGGCAGTTTTAAAATTAGGAGTCTCCCATTTAAGACTGAGATGAGGAGAATTTGTTTTCTGTCAGAGGGCGGTAAGTGTTTGGAATTCTCTTCCCCGGTAAGCAGCGGAGGCTGGGTCATTGAATATATCCAATCAGATCAGCCATTATCTCGTCGAATGGTCGAGCAGGCTTGAGGGACCGAATGGCCTACCCCTGCTCCTAATCATAGCGTTCTTGTAATTTAATTTTCTTTGGTACCTTACAGGATCAGATTGTATACAATCTGTGTGGTGACATTTTCATACCTGTTTCGCAGAAGTATCACTCCCCACCTACTCTCTCCAGCTCTCTTTCTCTCCAGCCGGATGTTTCCTCCCCCTTTTCTCCCAAACCTTATCTTTCCCCTTCCCGCTCTCCTCACAATCTCTCTTCCCTCTCTCATACTCTCTCTCTCCCTGCGTCACTATCTCTTTCCACACCCTGTCACTCATGCTCTCCCTTCCTTACGCTCTCCCTCTTCTCCCCCATCCTTCTCTCCGCCCACACTTTCTCACTCCCCTTGTCCCCACACTCTCTCACTCACCTCCCACTCTCCTTTTCTCTTTTCCTCTTTAACTTCTGCTCTCATTATTACCTCTGCCCTTCCCACAATCTTTCTCTCTCCCCTTCCACACACACTCTCCCTCTTCCTGCCATGCACTCACCCTCTCAACAATGCTCCTGCTCGATCTAATATCAGTCCCTCCCGCCCTCTACCTCCATTCCCCACCCATTGTCCCTGTCATGCCCATTTCGCCCTCTCATCCACCGACCCAGACACTCTCTCTCGTTCCACTCCTTCCCCCTTTCCTCATCATTCCGCTATACCGCTCCCACGCCCTCCCCTCCTCCCACGCTCTCCCTTTCCTCTTCTGCACTTTCGCCCCTCCCCGTTCTGCTTTCGTTCACATTCTCAGCAGTCTCCCACTCTCTCTGAGACCTTCACATTCTCTCTCCCACCTTTGTAAGCCCTCCCCTTCTCTCTTTTTCACTCTGCCCGATTTGCGTTCACCCTCCAGTTCTTGCTCGTTCTCTCTCTCACGCCTTAAAACTCTCCCTGCCGCCCTGCACTCTCTACCTCTCCATCTCGTTCTCCCTCTCACACCATCACACTCTCCCTGCCTCCCTGCACTCCCTCTCTCCCTCTCTCTCTCCCTCTCCCTCTCTCTCTCTCCCTCTCTCTCTCTCCACCTCCCCCTCTGCTCTCTCTCCCACTTCCTCCCCCCATCTCCCCCTCCGGGCTCCTTCCTCACACTCTCTCCCCCTCCCCAGCCCCTCTCTCTAAATCATTGACTGTGTTATTTGAACTTTCCCCCAGCTCCAGCCTCTCTGACTCTGGATCTGAACACAGCGAATCCCCGGCTCATCCTGTCTGAGGACCGGACCAGTGTGAGACACGGAGACAAACGGCAGCCGCTCCCTGACACCCCGGAGAGGTTTGATCCCGGGGTCTGTGTCCTGGGATCAGAGGGATTCACATCAGGGAGACATTACTGGGAGGTGGAGGTGGGGGAGAAGACTCGGTGGGGGCTCGGAGTGGCCCGAGAGTCTGTGAACAGGAAAGGGGGAATCTCCCCAAGACCCGAGTCCGGATTCTGGTTTGTGAGGCTGGATCCCGGAAGAGGTTATTTAGCCGCCACCTCCCCCTCTGAAACCCCCCTCACCCCGAGTGTGAATCCCCGGAAGATCGGGGTTTTCTTGGACTATGAGGGTGGACAGGTGTCATTTTACAATGCGGACAACATGTCCCATCTCCACACTTTCACCCACACTTTCACTGGGAGAATCTTTCCCATCTTCAGTCCGGGACCGAATGACGACGGGAAAAACTGGGCACCGCTGAGAATCTGCGGGATTCAAGGTCACTAACAGATCCATCCCATAATTTCACACCGTCTCCCTGCCTCCTGCCAGCTGTAAACTGATGGGTGTGGGTCTCAGTCACAGGTGGAGAGAGAAGCCAGGTTAACATTCCGGGTATAAACCCTGTATGGGAACTGGGAACTGAAAGATCAGCGAGGACCTTTGTAGGGCTGGGGGAAAGAAGGAGGGGGAGAGAAGAAACAAATAGAAGCTCAATTGTAGAGAGGAACTTACTGGGTAGAATGAGCTGTGAACTGCAGGAACCCGGTTACCTTCCTGCCTGTAATGTTGCTCCACAGGCGGAAGGTGGTGGGACATCAGCTTGTTTGAGATGAATCAGTTCAGTGATTCTCAAACTGGGGTCCGGGGAGTATTTCCCGGGGGGTCCAGGAAATAATTTCTCCAGAGGGTGGGAGAGAGATAGAAAAGCACAAGAGGGTGAGGAAGTGAAGTGGGGGAAATAACAAGCTCCCCGCTTTGTATAAATTCCCAGGAGTGAGTGTTATTCCTGCATGAGCAGCTGTCAAGATTTCCACCCCCAAACCTCTCGAATTCTCTCCCTTCTTCACGGTGATGGACATTTCGGCTGTCATGGTTTTCAGCGGTGAGTCTGACATTTCCTTTCGGTAGGAGGGGAGGTGGGAGACCAGCTGCTGCTGTGATACTCGTCTGTCTTCAATTTGGACTCAGACAGTGAGCAAGTGCCGTTATCATGCTGTCTGGCCTTCTGAGTATTTCCATCATTTTCTGTTTATATTAATCTCTAATTAGTTTGTTTCTTGTAACCGCGATAAAACTGTCATCTTGACTTTCTTCAAACTCTCACCTTGTTTCAATAACACTGAGAAACTGGACTGGGTTGGTACAGGTCTGTAAATATTGATCAGACTGTCACATCCAAGTGGGTACTCTGTAATAAAATTGGAGGGGTGTTTCCGGTTTGTTTTACGTTAAAATGTGAACGTGCTTTGAGACTGAGCATGTAAATGATGTGACACTGTTGTGAATACTGATTTGATAATCTGTCTGTATTGAACGTGATGTGTGAACTGATCGGGTATGTATGCCATTAACAGGCAGTGTTAACCACGTGAAAAGTAGTTCAGTTGCTGCATTAGGATGTTTGTCATGGTCTTTCTCTTGTACTGAAGCACCTCCGAGTGCAACATGATCATTTGAATAGCATTGCAATTTCTGTGATGGTCATTTTGAAATGTTCTTTTAGATATTTTAGGAATAAAGTATATTTTGCCAAAAAAAAAGTGGAGTCACAGTTATCATTTATCTGTGGTTTGTCTGCTCTGTCTCACAACTTTCCCTGTCAGTGAAATAGTCCTTAAATCACTAGTATGTAGTTACCTATTTTATTAAAAACATGTAACTCTGTACATGTAACCTGTTCATATTATCATTTTTATACAGAATTATAATTTACATTGGGAGTCCATAATTACATTGGTAAATTAGTTCTTCAACCAAAAGAACCTGAAAATGAATGGAATGGAAGCAATTTTCTCAAAAAGGACACAGTTCATCATTAAATCTGAGAAACAGAAATGAAACATGCTGTTTGTTTTATTCACAAATTGGTCCATAGTCTGGGTCCTTACAGCCCCCATTCCAAATTCACCTGGATGATTTGAAGAGCTTCTTGCTGGAGTAAATGGAGTGACAGTTGCCTGTAAATGGTCCTGAAGTTTACTCTGGTACTTCGGCCATCGCTACCGTGGATAGGGACCTGAGATGGGCAGTGGGAATGCCAGCCTGCTTCAGGTGGGAAGCAATGCAAAATCATAAAATCACAATGCACAGACTGTGGTCAGTCAGCCCCCTCTGTCTAGGGAGGCACTTTGATAGAGCTATTCAACTGTTCCCAGTCCAGTTCCTTTTCCCCCACAGCCAATCCCTTTTTGAAAGTTAGTTTTGAATATTGTTTCCACCACACTGGCAGGCAGTACATTCCAGATAATAACTGGCTGTGGGAAAATCTGTATTAATCTCACTCTGGATATTTTTAAGCAAAAGCTTATATCTGTATCCTTTGGTTTCTGAACCCTCTGCCACTGGAAACAGTTTCTTCCTATTTTCTCAAAACCTTCCATGATTTTGAACTTCTCTATTAAATTTTCTATTAAACTTCCCTGCAGAGGCACTGGCCATACTTGTCCAATCCCCTTAGGTACAGGAGAGGAGCCAGAGGACTGGAGATATGTAAATATTTTATCCTTGTTCAGAAACGGTCTAAGAATAAATCCAGCGGCTCCAGGTAAGAAAGTTTAACCACTGTGCTGGGAAAGCTTTTAGAAGTGATAACCTTGGGCACAGTTGAAAAACAAGTGGACAATTGTGTGGAGTACTTAAGGAAAGCCATTTCAAAAGAAATGTGTCCAACCAATTTGATTGATTTTTCTAATGCGGTAACAGGTAGGATTGATAGGGTAACATGGCTAATGTGGTATTTCCAGACTTCCAAAAACGGCATTTGACAAAAGTCACATAATAGGCTAACACGAAAATTTGTAGCCCATGGCATAAAAGGGACAGTGACAGAATGAATATGAATTTGCCTGAGCAGCAGAAACAGGTATGGTGAATGGTTATTTTTCAGGCTGGAGTAGTTTTACAGTGTGGTTTCCAAGGGGTCGGTGTTATGACAAGGCAAATGATGTGTCCCAGGCGGACCACATCCACACAGGAAATTTGATTGCTCTATCACGATGGTTTTACAATTTGTATTTATTACGAGAAGATGTGTGCACTAAGGTCAGAAATAATGAGTCCACTAAGACTTAAAAATTAAATTTGAGTATTTATTAACAAAATAAAAGATTTCAAACACATAAATCAGACTACAGATTACTTACTACTATACAAACTCCTAACATTCCTAATATTAACCTGATTCCCAGCTACACATCCCCCTTTAAGGCAACAGAACAAAATAGATTTTAGAATTTTTTTAAAAACAGCAAGTTAACACAGTACCCACTTGACAGTGGAATTTCAAATGGCCTCCCCAACTTCAGTTACTTTACATAGCAGACTAATGCACAAATGGCTGGTGGCTTCTTGAAGGCAGGTATGTGAGCGGTGAGTAGGATGTTTAGAGGCTTCCAGGCAATTTAGAGGAGTTGAGTGAGTGGGAAAATACATGTCAGATGTAGTATAAAGTGGATAAGTGAAATTATCCACTTCCCTAGGAAAAACAGAATGACACATTATTATTTAAATGATGTCAGATTGGGAAATGTTGATGTACAAAGGGACCTGGGTGTCCTTGCATACCAATCACTGAAAGCAAGCATGCACGTGCAGCAAGCAGTTGCGAAAGGACTTGAGTAAAGGGGAAAGTATGGATTCCTGCAGCTCTCCAGGGCCTTGGTGAGACCACACCTGGAGTATTGTGTGCAGATTTGATCTCCTGAGCGGAGAAAGAAAACTTGCCATACAGGCAGTGCAGCGAAGGTTCACCAGACTGATTCCTGGGAATACCGTATGAAAAGACATTGGGTCGAGTGGGCCTGTATTCACTTGAGTTTAGAAGAATGAGAGGGGATCTAATTGAAACATGTAAAATTCTGACCGGGCTGGACAGGCTGGATACAGGAATGATGCTTCCTCTGGCTGCAGGGTCTAGAACAAGGGGTCTCAATCTTAGGATACAGGATAGGCCATCCAGTACTGAAATGAGGAGAATCCTCTTCATTCAGAGGGTGGTGAATTCTCTCTCACAGGAGGCTGTGAAGGCCAATTCACTGAATATGTTGAAGAAGGAAATAGGTAGATATCTAGACACTAAAGTCATCAAAGGGGCTGGGTAGAGATCTGGACTATGAAGCTGAGATTGAGGATCAGCCATGATCATATTGAATCGTGGAGGAGGCTCAAAGGGCGAATGAGCGACTCCTGCTTCTATTTTTCTATGCTTTTCCACTCCTGTTAGATCTTACATGGCCCTCTCCTCACATAGCCTTTCATTCTCCTTTAATTTTCCCTTTGATATGTAAATTCAACTGTTTGATATGACTCTGAAACATCAAACTCTGAAAAGGAAGGTAAAAAATAAAATATTTTTCAGGCACATAAATAAAAATAGGAAGGCTGGAATGGAAATTGGACCATTAAGGGATAGATAGGATAATGCCACAGATAAGGATAGAGACAGGGCAGAAAGATTAAATGATTACTCGACCCCTCTGGCTGTATGGCTCACAATGAATGTATGTAGTGAATACTAAATGTATCATTATTGTATTGAAGCACCTGAGAGTGCAACATGATGTAGGTTGATAACTCCAATACCATCTGACTGTCATGATCAGCTTGAAATGATTGTAATATTCATTGATTGTATTGAAGCACCTCGTGATCCATGTGTAAAAGTTGAATCTGATTGCACTTTTTGTGATGGCGATTTAGAAATGTTTTGTAATATCCTTTCAGATATTTTATGAATAAAGTATATTTTTCTAAATAAGTTAAATGATTACTTAATTTCAGTGTTTAACAGGGAGGTAGAACAGATAGATATGATATTGAATGATGATCTAAGTTTTCAGGTAAGTGCAATTAAAATAAGAGAAAAGGGATCGAATCAAACTCAAAGAGGATAAAACCCTGCCCTAGAAGTTTCACACCCACATATTTAAAGTAAATCTAGGGAATAGATAGCAGAGGTATTACTGCAGATTTAAAATATTTTTTTGAGGAAAAGGTGTAGTGCTAGAGGACTGGTGGATAGCGAATGTAAATCCTGTTCTTAAAAATGCAGGACAGAATGTGCCTAGGGAATAGTAGATCGGTCAGCTTAATGTTGGTGCTAGAAGAAATAATGTAATCCCTACTAGAGAGAGGAAGAACTTCTAACAAAAAAAATGAATCATTGCGTGGATTTCAAAAGGGAAAATCTTTCTTGACCAAAGTTATGAATTTTTTGGAGGAGTTAACAGAGACAGTAGACAATGGTAATGTAGTAGATGCAAGTTACCTGGATTTTCACAATGCCTTTGACAATGCCTCTTGCAATAGGCTACTGAATAAAGTCAGAAAATATGGAGTCAGGGGAGAAGGGAAGAATGGATTGCTAGCAGGTAGAAAGCAGAGGTTAGTTATTCAGAGTGGCAAAAAGTGAGAAATAGTGTTTGACAAGGATCATTACTGGGCCCACTGCAGCTGATAATTCGCATTAATGGTTTGAACTTCAGAATCAGAAACACAATTTATAAATGGATGACATGTGTCTTTATATGTGCATGTGTGCATACGTGTGTGGGTGTGTGTGCATGTGTGTGTGTGTCCGCACGTGTATATGCATCTGTGTGCGTGTGTCTGTGAGAATAAACAGTCAGTCAGTCAGTCAATACTGGGGAGGGAAAGGCTGAAGAGAAACAAATCAAGCAGGAGGGCTTCTTTATGAAGGAATCAAATTGAAAATAGGGAAGTTAGCTAAATTTATTTCAAACTTTGGTTAGATCATACTCACAGTACTGCATGTGGCTGTGGTCAATTGATTATTAAAAAGGATAGAGGAACTAGGGAGGGTGCAGAGAGGATTTAAAAATTCTGCCATTTCCACCAGCTCCAGCATGATGCCACCACCAAACACATCCTCCCTCCACCCCCCACACCCTGTCGGCATTCCGTAGGGACTGTTCCCTCTGGGACACCTTGGTCCAATCCTCCATCACCCCCAACAGCTCAACCCCCTCCCATTCAACCTTCCCATGCAATCACAGAAGGTGCAATGCCTGCCCCTTTACTTCCCCCCCTCCTTACCGTCCAAGGGCCCAAATACTCCTTTCAAGTGAAGCAGGCTGGGTGACCGCTTTGAGGAACACATTTGGTCTGTCTGCAGGCATGGCCCAGACCTTCCTGTCCCTTGCCATTTCAACACACCATCCCACTCTCATGCCCACATGTCCATTATTGGCCTGCTGCAATGTTCCAGTGAAGCTCAACGCAAAGTTGAGGAATAGCACCTCATCTTCTGATTAGACACTTTACAGACTGCTGGACTTAACATTTAGTTCAATAACTTCAGATCATGAACTCTCTCCTTCATCCTTACTCATTTTTAATCCCCTGTTTTCAAAATATCTTATTTTAAATTTTAATGTATAAACATACATTTTTTCCTGCCCATTATTATTAATTTAAAATGTATTTCCATTCATTGTTTTATCCCCACCTTTTAGCCTATTTTGATCTTTTCTCCCACACCATTCCCGTAAATTGATATGCACTGGTCTGCCAAACATCAGCTCTGCCGGTGATAGAATAATTCCACTTAAAGGTGTCAATCTTGGATGTAACATTGCAATGGGCAGATTTTGCTTGGCCTGTCTATATTTGAGAATTAGGGATTTCACTGTGAAAATCATTCATTCAGCTAGGCCATTAGATCAAGCTAATATCAGGTCATAAAGATTCCAGTTTGATGAGCTGCCTGCCTTTAAAAATGACTCCCCAGGAGGTGCCGGACTTGTACCAATATGGCCAAAATGATCTTATGTGCTCGTGGAGATACTGAGTTGAATCAGGCCATCGTTTTCCACATTTTCTGTAGTGTCACCTTTCACCATTTCTTCTTGTAGCTGCAAGCATTTGTTTTGCACAAAATGTACCGGATCAATTGACAGACTTGCATTCCCCTGCAAGCGTAATGTTGCAGCCCCTTTGAAATTGACAATTATGTCTAAACATCCTGGATATTTCGATTTTAATTCATGAATTGAGGTGATAGGCGTAGTTTCTGAGTTTGATATGCCTTGTGAGGCATGATTGATTCCATGGATTGTTGCTAGGGTGAGGTCATGGTGTGATGGTAGACCTAGAGGTTCTGGACCTTTAGTCCCCATGATGTAGAACATCTGTGTCACTCAGGAGGATTGACTGTACTTACACTCCAGGACTATGATCCTGCACATGGAATTAGTGAGCATTTGTACGCTGAGTGTTTCACAGCAGTGGGTTTTGCCATGTCTGTGGATATGTGTCTTTTAGAATTAGCGGGGGTAGCATGTTGGCACTTGACCCTGTGTAAATCTTGACCAATAATGAATCGTTACCAACTTTTTTAGGGCAGATAATTTAAATTTTGGCAAATACTTCAGATGGTGAGATGGTATCAATGCTTTCCACAAGATTGACGGTGTGAAATAGGTGCTGTTCACTCTCCATATTGTCGTGTAAACTGTCATTTCTGGTTTGTCAGTCGCTTTGTATATATGTTTCTGGTGGGATACCAGCTGGCCATCCTCATTGCTGAAAAGTATCTGTTACGTGCGGTCTGTTTGGATCAGCGCACGGCTCTTTGTAGCTGCATCAGCCTTTGCTCGTGTGCACAGCATCTGCCAATGGCCCTTTCTGCCACATGCCTTACAGAATCGATGAAAAGCTGGGCATTTCCTTGGTGTATGCAAAAGGCCACTCCTTCCACATGTCCTGCTAGGTTTGAGAGTCCTAGTGAGTGTGTGACCAACTGGGTTGTGCTTTGGACCTGTAAGTTTCATGAAACTGTGAGGATCGCTTCGTAATTACATCCATCTTCTTCAGTCGCTCTTCAATGCGACACCTTTTTGGCTTGTCTAACAGATCTTCCTGGAATCCTTCCATGGGAGTGGATGTGATCACCAACTCAACAATTCTGCCTGCTGGCTCTGCATTTGAAAAATCACAGAACGTACCCTTTTCTCTGCACCTGCTGATGAATTGCTCTATGGATTCTGTAACAAAAACAAAAATAGCTGGAAAAATTCAGCAGATCTGACAGCATCTGCGGAGAGGAATACAGTTGAAGTGTCAAGTCCGTATGATTCTTCATCATAAAGAAGAATAGACATGAGGTGAAATATAAGCTGGTTGAGGGGGGTGGGACAGGTGAAGCTGGATAGAGGGCCACTGATAGGTGGAGGCAAAGAAGAGATTGCCAAAGATGTCATAGACAAAAGGACAAAAGGGTGTTGACGGTGGTGATGTTAGCTAAGGAATGTGCTAATGGTGACATTAAGGGTAGAAAGCAAGACGTGGAAGTGACAAATGGCCCAAGTGGGTGTGGGGTGGGGGAAGGGATCGAAATTGGCTAAAAGGTGGGGATAAAACAATGGATGGGAATGCATTTAAAATTAATGGAAATAGGTGGTAAAAGAAAAATATATTTAAAAAAATATATTTTAAAATTTACAAATCATTAGAAAAAAGGGGGATCGGAAAGGGGCTGAGGATGGGGGAGAGAGGTCATGCCCTGAAGTTGTTGAACTCAATGTTAAGCCCGGAAGGTTGTAAAGTGCCTAATCGGAAGATGAGGTGCTGTTCCACCAGTTTGCGTTGAGCTTCACTAGAACATTGCAGCAGGCCAGGGACGGATATGTGGGCATGGATTCTGTAGGCTGTTGTCAAAATGACATGAACTCTAATTGATGAAGACAGAAGTTGAACCTGATTCTGCACCAGTCGCCCAATATCTTTCGGGGATCCTTTAGCTCTTCTGCTGTTGATCCTGACGTGTTCAGCCTGTGCAGACCGACAATGACGTTATCTTGCCCCCTCATATTCTGTGAACCACATGCTGCTCAAAAGGGAATTGGATAAATAATAAAAGAAAAATGAAAAAAGGTCATTTCAGGAGCCGATTTGGCATTGGGATTTAAAAGCCTAAAGTCATTTTAGAAGCAGCTCGCTGCTGCAATGGGGGAATCATTTGTTTCTGGGTGAATGAATTTAAAAAGCGTCTCTTCCTCAAATTCTGTTCTGATGAAGAGTCATACGGATTAGAAAGGTTAACTGTATTCCTCTCCGCAGATACAGTCGGACCAGCTGAGTTTTTCCAGGTATTTTTGTTTTTGTTTCGGATTTCCAGCGTCCGCAGATTTTTGCTTTTGGATTTAAAAAGCGCCTCTTCCTCAAAACCGTTTCTCTTGCTTATGCCCCCCTCTGCTGGCGGATGAACGTTAGTACACAAGCAGAGAGGAAATCATGATAAATGCATTGAGTGCAGAGCGCCCTCAAATGCAAACATTAAAATAAAAGAAAAACACTGCGGATGTTGACGATCTTGGATCAGGAAACTTTAACACTGTTTTCTTCTCCACATACATGCCTACTACCCACTGTGTGTGTTAATTTTTCGAGTACTTTGTAGTATATTCAATAGCGGTCTCTGTTGGTTAACAAATATGTTACAGAAAATTCTGACACTAATTAGTTAATCAGGGGAGAGCGCGAACGCAGTCTCCCCGCTACCACAAATTTTACAGTGGAGAATCCTGCATTTGGGGACATCGAAGGTGTCAGCACACTCCAAGTGCAATGGGCTGACCTCGTCCTGGGAGAACCACCTCTTTTTTGGACAAATATACTTTAATCGTAAAATATCTGGAAGAACATTACAAAGCATTTCTAAATCGCCATCACAAAAAGTGCAATCAAATTCAACTTTTAGACATGGATCACGAGCTGCTTCAATACAATCAATTAAGATTACAGTCATTTCAATATGGTCAT
The DNA here is from genome assembly GCF_964194155.1 of Cetorhinus maximus. Classification (NCBI taxonomy): domain Eukaryota; kingdom Metazoa; phylum Chordata; class Chondrichthyes; order Lamniformes; family Cetorhinidae; genus Cetorhinus; species Cetorhinus maximus. Next base: position 18,965,853 of record NC_135899.1, on the reverse strand, counting down.
GACAGACAGTCAGACAGTGCAATGGTATTGGAGTTATCAACATACATCCTGTTGTACTTTGAGCTGCTTCAATACAATTATGATAACTTTAGTATTCACTGCATACGTTCAATGTGAGCCGTACAGCACGAGGGGTCTATAAAATTCCCAGTCTCTCGGTTCACTCTGACAGAAAGGTCTTCGACAGTGACCTTTCCCCATTGGGCCTTTGCGGCGGCTGCTCCAATCTTTAGTGTGTCTCTCAGCTCATAGTCCTGGACCTTGGAATGTGCCAGTCTGCAACACTCAGTCAGGGACAACTCTTTGCACTGGAAGACCAACAGGCTTCGTGCAGACCAAAGAGCGTCTTTCACCGAGTTGATGATTCTCCAGCTGCAGTTGGTGTTTGTCTCGGTCTGTGTCCCTGGGAATAGCCCATAGAGCACAGAGTCCTGTGTCACAGCACTGCTCGGGATGAACCTCAACCACTGCACCTCTCTCCAGACCTTCTTTGCAAAGGCACAATCCACAAGGAGGTGAACAACGGTCTCTTCCCCCCCAACAGCCACCTTGAGGGCAAGGTGCAGAGCGGGTGAGACTCCTGGCGTGTAGGAAGGATCTCACAGGGAGGCATCTTGGGGCTTGTTGGAAAGGTCTGGCAATGAGGCATTCTGCCAAATGACTTTGACAGTTTGCTCAGGGAACAATCCGACAGGATCCACCATCCCCTTTTCCCGCAGGGCCTCTAAAACGTTATGTGCCGACCACTGCCTGATGGACTTGTGGTCAAAGGTGTTTCGCTGCGTAAATAATTCCACGAGGGACAGGTGGTATGGCATGGTCCAACTACTTGGAGCATTCCGCGGCAGCGTGGCCAGACCCATCCTTTGCAACACTGGGGACCGGTAGAACCTCAGCACGTAGTGACACTTGGTGTTTGCGTACCAAGGGTCTACGCACAGCTTGATGCAGCCGCACACCAGGATCAGGATGAGGGCAAGGTTGGGCACGTTTTATCCCCCTTATCTAGAGGCTTGTACATCGCATCCCTGCAGACACGATCCATTTTCGACCTGCAGATAAAGCGAAAGATGGTTCGGGTGATCGACATCGCGCAGGAGTCCAGAATGGGCCAGACCTGCGCCACGTGCAGCAACAGCAAGTGTGTCTCACACCTGATGACCAAGTTCTTACCCGCAATGGAGAGGGGGCGTCGCTCCCACATGCCCAGTTTTCTTTCCACCATCGACACTCGCTCCTTCCAGTTTCTAACAGATGCCCCGGTCCCTCCGAACCATATCCCCAGCACCTTCAGGCCATCTGACCTGATAGTGAAGGGGACAAAGGATCAGTCAGCCCAATTCCCAAAGACAATGGCCTCGCTCTTCCCATGATTTACCTTGGCTCCCGAGGCCAGTTCAAACTGGTCGCAGATGTTTATCGGTCTGCGCAGGTAGAGCGGACCCGAGCTGAAGACGGTGACATCGTCCATGTACAGGGAAGCTTTGAACTGAGTGCCTCCACTGCCTGGGATCGTCACTCCTCTTATGCCCAGACCGTTCCTGGTGGACTCAGCAAAGGGTGCTATGCAACACACACACAGGACAGGGGAGAGAAGGCAGCCCTGCCTGACTCCAGATTTAATTGGAAAGCTTTCTGATTCCCACCCATTGATTTGAGACTGCGCTACTGATGTTAGTGTAGAGCAGTTGGATCTAGTTGTAAATTCCCTCCCCAAACCTCATTTTGGAGAGCATATCCACCATGTAGGTGTGCGATATTCTGTCAAAGGCCGTCTCCTGATCCAGGCTGATGAGGCAGGTATCCACACCCCTGTCCTGCACATAGGTAATCGTATCACTGAGCAGCGCAAGGCTGTCAGAGGTCTTCCTGCCGTGCACAGCACAGGACTGGTCAGGGTGAATCACCAACTCCAGAGCAGACTTGACCCAATTGGCGATGACCTTGGATAGAATCTTATAGTCCACATTCAACAGTGAGATGAGTCGCCAACTTATAATGTCCTCCCTTTCCCCCTTGTGCTTGTAGATGAGGGTGTTGATGCCTTTCCTCGTGGATCCTCACATGCTTCCGGCCAGGAGCATACTCTCATATACTTTTAGTAGGTCTGGGCCGATCCAGTCCCACAGAGCCGAATACAACTCAGCCGATAATCCGTCACTTCCGGGAGTCTTACTCTTCTCGAAGGACTCAAGGGCCTTAGTCAGTTCATCAGGCATTAGCGGTTTCTCCAGACTCTCCCACTTGGAGCACCATTCAGAAATTGGTGGTTGGGGTAAGGTTGATGAGGAGGTTTTTGGAGTCGCAAAAATTTTGTTTATTTTAAAAGCCAAATAAAGCTCTGAAGAGGTATCACAGGGACTCGAAACATTAACTCTGTCTGTCTCTCCACAGATTCTTCCAGGCTTGCTGAGATTTTCCAGCATTTTCTGTTGTTCTTGATGTAGTTTGTTGTCTCCAGTAGAGGCTATTAAAGCCATGGGGAGGATCTGAGGAGATTATTAGGAAGGTCCAATATTAGGGTTTATGTGGGGGTTATTGGCGTTCAGGATAATGTTCGTGGTGACACAGGGATGATTGTTGGGGTTCTGGAATATGTTAGTGGGGACAGGGGTGTTTTTGGGGTTCAGGGTAATGTTATTGGGGACGGGGGTTATTGGGGTTCAGAATAATGTTAGTGCGGACGGCGTGGGGGTGTTATTGGGGTTCAGGATAATGTTAGTGGGGACGGCGTGGTGGGGGGTGTTATTGGGTTTCAGGATAATGTTAGTTGGGACGGGGGGTTATAGGGGTTCAGGGTAACGATAGTGGGAACGGGGGTTATTGAGGTTGAGATTAATGTTATTGGGGGCAGGGGTTATTGGGGTTCAGGATAATGTTATTTAGGGCACCGGGGATAATTGGGGTTCAGGATAATGTTAATGGGGACACGGCAGGGAGTTTATTGGCAGTCACGGTGTGGTTGTGGGGGTGATGGGGTGTGAGGCAGACTCGCTCAAACTCACTGAGGGAATACTGCCTGCAGTATGGATATTCTCCATTTGGTGGCGCCACTCCCTCACCTCTCAGGCTGACTCCTCATCTGCTCTCTCCAAAACTCAGGCACCCTCACGGCAAAACAGTCCCGGCCTGTTCCCAAGCCATTGTCAACGCTTCACTCAGTTTGTTTCCTTCAATATTTTTTTTCAAAAAGAGAAAGTTTTTTTCTCCCTTCCTTTCTGGTCCCACCCCTCTGTGCCGCCCAAATTTCTCTTTGAATTGCTGGGTGGCCCCTGGGGTTAACCCCCACTGGTTTTGAGGTTAGGTTGGAGAAGCTAGGCTTGTTCTCCCTGGAGCGAAGTTGGGTCTAATAGAGGTGGACAAGATTATGACAGGTTTAGATAAGATAGGCAAAGGAAGGCCGCTGCCATTAGCTCCCATATACAAGGACTAGTGTCTGTAAGTGTGGCGGGAAGCAGAGACAGAGATTCCGTTTGAATGAGGATCTGACAGGCCACTCGCTTTGTTCCCCTGTAGACTAGTGAGGACGGGGATGATGTGTAACAGGGACTTGGCAAGAGATGGGATATAAGCGGTAGAGTTACAGATGAACTGAAGTTTATGTTGGGCGGTGGGCGGGTTACTGGCGATGAGAACATTGGAATAGTCAGGACTGGAGTCAGAGTGATGGCTGAGTTTGTCAGTCGGGCTGAAGCCTGGGCAAAGCTGGACAATGTTACAGGAATGGAGTTTTTGTGATCATGGGTTCAGCAGTTCATTTCCGGGTTGTTTAAGAAGGGAGTGAGGCAAAATTACAGGCCGATTAGCCTGACCTCGGTCATTGGTAAGATTTTAGAGTCCATTATTAAGGATGAGATTTCAGAATACTTGGAAGTGCATGATAAAATAGGGCAAAGTCAGCATGGTTTCATCAAGGGGAGGTCATGCCTGACAAATCTGTTAGAATTCTTTGAGGAGGGAACGAGTAGGTTAGACAAAGGAGAGCCAATGGATGTTATCTACTTGGACTTCCAGAAGGCCTTTGACAAGGTGCTGCACAGGAGGCTGCTCAGTAAGATAAGAGCCCATGGTGTTAGAGGAAAGGTACTAGCATGGATAGAAGATTGGCTTCCTGCCAGGAGGCAGAGGGGGGAGAGAAGCGGGTCCTTCTCAGGATGGCGGCCGGTAACTAGTGGAGTTCAGCAGTGGTCAGTGTTGGGACCACAGCTTTTACTTAATACATTAATGATCTAGATGAAGGAACTGAGGGCATCCTGGCTACGTTTGCATATGATACAAAGGTAGGTGGAGGTACAGGTAGTATTGAGGAGGCGAGGAGGCTGCAGAAGGATTTGGACAGGTTAGGAGAATGGGCTAAGAAGTGGCAGATGGAATATAACGTGGGGAAATATGAGGACATGCACTTTGGTAGGAAGAATAGAGGCATAGACTATTTTCTAAATGGGGAGAGAATTCGGAAATCTGGAATGCAAAGGGACTTGGGAGTCCTAGCCCAGGATTCTCTTAAGGTTAACTTGCATGTTAAGTTGGTAGTTAGGAAGGCAAATGCAATGTTGGCATTTGTTTCGAGATGACTAAAATATAAAAGCTGGGATGTGCTGCTGAGGCTTTAAATGTGGTCAGACCACATTTAGAATATTGTGAGCAATTTTGGGCCCCGTATCTCAGGAAGGATGTTCTGGCACTGGAGAGGGTCCAGAGGAGGTTCACGAGAACGATCCCAGGAATGAAAGACTTAACAAATGAGGAACGTTTGAGGAGTCTGGGTCTGTATTTGATGGAGTTTAGAAGGATGAGGGGGGATCTGATTGAAGCTTACAGAATACTGAAAGGTGTGGATAGAGTGTACGTGGGGAAGATGTTTCCATTAGTAGGAGAGACTAGAATCCGAGGACACAGCCTCATAGTAAAGGGAAGACCTTTTAGAACAGAGATGAGGAGAAACTTATTTAGCCAGAGAGTGGTGAATCTATGCAATTCATTGCCACAGATGGCTGTGGAGGCAGGTCGTTGAGTGTATTTAAGACTGAGATAGATAGGTTCTTGATTGGTAAGGGGATCAAAGGTTATGGGGAGAAGGCGGGAGAGTGGTGTTGGGAAACTTATCAGCCATGATTGAATGATGGAGCAACTCGATGGGCCGAATGGCCTAATTTCTGCTCCTATGTCTTATGGTCTTATGGTCTTATGGATATGCGCTCTTATTAACTAGGCTAACATCGTGCAAATTAATAATGTTGTCTTACCTCTTCGTTCATTATCTCCCATTGAATCAGTGTCAAAACTTGTACAAAATCCAAAAGTGCCGTATCCTCAAAAGCATTTCACTTGCGTGAAAACAGGTTTTGTAACTTATGACATAAAGAAACATCTTCACTTAGAAACATATACTTACGCAAAGACGTGTGGCAGGTCAGGAGATAGGAAAGAATATAAAGAACAGCAAAGAATGACAAAAAGATTAATAAGGAGGGAAAATTAGAGTATGTGGGAAAGCTAGCTAGTAATATAAAGACAGATAGTTTGAATTTCTATATATATTTAAATAAAAGTGTTAACAGAGTGAGTGCTGGTCCTGTAGAGAATGAGTCTGGGGAATTGATAATGGAAAGTAGGGAGATGGCGCTGAATTAAACAGGTATTTTGCTTCAGTATTCACTATACAGGAGACAAGTAAAATCCTGGAAATAGCTGTAAATCAGGAAATGGAAGGGAGGGAGGGACTTGGGAAAATTACAATCGCCAGGGAAGTGGTATTGAGCAAATTGTTGGGGCTGCGGGCTGACAAATCCCCAGGTCCAGATGAACTTCAGTCTGACCTTGAAGGAAGTGGCTAGTGAGATAGTTGATGCACTGGTTTTAATTTTCCAAAATTCTCTAGATTCATGGAAGGTTCCAGTAGATTGGGAAATAGTAAATATAACTCCTGTATTCAGGATAAAGCAGGGAACCATAGACCAGTTAGCCTAGCATCTGTCATGGGGGAAATGTTACAAGCTATCACTAAAGATGTTATAGCAGGGCACTTTGAAAAATTCAAGGCAATCAGACAGAGTCAACATGGTTTTGCAAAAGGGAAATCATGTTTATCCAATTTATTGGAGTTTTTTGAAGGAGTCACATGTGCCATGGATAAAGGGGAACCGGTGGATGTACTATACTTAGATTCTAGAAGGCATTTGATAAAGTGCCACATCGAAGGTTATGCAAGAAAATAAAAGCTCATGGTGTAGGGTGTAACATACTGGCAAGAATAGAAGATTGGCCAGCTAACAGGAATCAGAGACTTTTCGTAAATGGGCCTTTTTCTGCTTGGCAGGATGTGATGAGTGGTGTGCCACAGAGATCAGTACTGGGGCCTCAATTTATATAAATGACTTGGATGAAGGGACCAAAGGAATGGATGGTAAATTTGCTAATGACACAAAGATAGGCAGGAAAGTAAATTGTGAAGAGGATGTAATGAGGCTACAAAGTAACATAGATAGGTTAAGTGGGCAAAGATCTGGCAAATGGAGTATGGTGTGGGCAAATGTGAAATTATTCATTTTGGCAGGAAGAATAAAAAAAGCTTATTATCAAAATGGTGAGAAATTGCAGAGCTCTGAGCTTCAGAGGGATCTGGGCGTCCTAGTGCATGGATCACAAAAGGTTAGTATGCAGTTACAGCAGTTAATTAGGAAAGCTAATAGAATGTTATCATTTATTGTGAGGGTAAATGATTACAAAAGTAGGGAGGTTATGCTTCAGTTTTACAGAGCATTGGTTAGACCATATCTGGAGTATTGTGCACGGTGCTGGTCTCCTTATTTAACGAATGTTGTAAAAGCATTTCAGAGAAGATTTACTAGACTAATGTCAGGAATGGGAGGGCTGTCTTATGAGGAAAGGCCGGAGAGGTTAGGCTTGTATCCACTGGAATTCAGGATATTAAGAGGTGACTTATTGAAACCTTTAAGATCCTGAGGGGTCTTGACAGGGTGTATGTGGAGAGGATGTTTCCTCTTGTGGGAGAACCTAGAACTCGGGGGTCACTGTTTAAAAATAAGGGGTCACCCATTTAAGACAGAGACGAGGAGAATTTTTTTTCTCTCAGATGGCTTAGTGTTTTTGGAACTCTCTTCATCAAAAGACGGTAGAAGCAGAGCCTTTGAATATTTTTAAGGCAGAGCTGGATAGATTCTTGAATAATAAAGAGGTGAAAGGTTATCGGGGGTAGGCAGGAATATGAGGTTGAGGTTACAACCAGATCAGCCACGATCTTATTGAATGGTGGTGGAGGCTCGGAGGGCTGAGTGGCCTACTCCTGCTCCTAATTCGTATGTATGTTCTAAGAAACTATAAATAAACAAAAGCATGAACAGGAAACTCAAATGTGGAAGATTGGTGATGCATTTCCTTGGGGTCTTGGAGATTGTCTCCCAGAAAATAATTAGCTATTTTAATCCCTTTTATGCTTTTGAGTCATCAGATTTAAGATTTTTTAGAAATGGGAGAGAGAAAGTGACATTTCTACTATCAGCAAATAACGCTTATCCAAAATTAGCTCACGAGTTACTCCAAGTATACTATCTCCTCTGGACCCAGTTCACACAGATGCTGAACTCCATCTGACTCATCAGCCTTTCACACTGACACTGAATCCCTTTCTCACCTAAATCTCAGCACAGGTCCACATTAAGAGGAACCACGTCAGGTCATTTTGAGCTAGTAACCCGGGACAATTACCAAAAAGATGTTGGATTATAACCAGCATTGCGATGTGAATCTGAGAGTTGGGTTTGACTGACAAATCAGCTTCCCAGGGGGACAATGATGTGACAAAAATGAAGCATCCTGGGCAAAGGGAAAGGATGTCAAAACGCTAGGCCCATGTTCCTGCGGAGTAGTTTTATTCAGGGCTACTGACTGTCATTCAGAGGCGGACTGATTGTGGGGAAAATTCCACCAGTGCCTCTCAAAACGTTGAATGCCTGTGACTGAATGTTGCCTCCTCCCGGCTTCTGCACCCATCCACTGATCCTTGCATCACAGCCTCATCTTTGACTGCTATCTCTGGCCCCATGTAACCACACCCTCCCCAATTGTTTTAGCGATCAACACGCGCCTCTGTTCTGGTGATACACCCCGAGGAAAATGCTAACAGCGGCTGAGGAGAATGCACCAACAGGTGTTAAGGATGCTAAGAACAGGCTGACTGCTGATGTAAATTGTCTCTAATTGGGAAGAGCAAATGTCCCAGATGCTTCAAGAGTAATCGGACATTACCTGTTCATTATTCTGCCAATGAGGGTAACCAGGGACTTGTTTTTTGATTGGTTTCACAACCACTTTGTACCAAAGGCACTTTGGGTAGCTGGGAAATCATGTTGCTCCTGGACAATGGTTAAGCACATCCTCCTGCTGAACTCTTGGTGAAGAACAATGTTTTCGCTGTTTACTTTTCCCCCAAAGTAACGTCATTAACTCAGTCAATGGACCAAGGCAATTTTCGGATCATGAAATGTAAATATAAAGACTCCTTCTTGAATAGTATATTTGGCGCTATGACAGAGGCCTGGGGGGTGGAAGGCTTCCAAAAGGAGTTTACAGGCTTTTAAAAATTATTCATGTATGTAGGCATCACTGATTACACCAGCATTTAATGTCCTTGTTCAGGGTCACATGTAGGCCAGGTGAGGACAGCAGATTTGCTTTCTGAAAGGGCATTAGTGAACCAGATGGGTTTTTACAACAATCAGCAATGGTTTCACGGTTATTATCAGACTTTAAATTCCACACAATGATTGTACTCAAATTTCACCATCTGCCTTGGTGGGATTTAAACCTGGGTCCCCAGACAATTGCCTTGGGTGACTAGAGTATTAGTCCTGTGACAATACCGCTATGCCACCAGCTCCCCCTGACACCAACTATGCTTCTGCTAATGTGTGTTGCCTTATTGATAAAGACACCGACCAACGCTGGTACAAGTTTGGCCTCCAACAGTGTTCATTGAAATGATAATATTGAGAAAGACTTTGAAGATTTTCATCTGAACAAGGGAAAAAATTCTGGTAAACTAGCTCCTTGATTGTTCAAGATGCATATGAATGGAATGTGTGAATATACTGGAGGCTGAGGATATTGAGGAAGTGTTTAACACCGTTAACAATGATGCCACTGTGCATTCTTTGACTGACAGGGAGATTGTAGGAATGATTATCTGCTCATCTCCACAATCACCACACCCTCAATGTCTCTCTCTCCGCCCCCCACCCCACCCCCACCCCCCCCACCACCTTAAACCAATTTATATTTCTCCCTTCTTCTAACTATGCTTCAGTTCTGCCGAAGGGCCATGAAGGCTTGAAACGTTAACTGATTTCTTCTCCGCAGATGCTGCCAGACCTGCTGAGTTTTTCCAGGTAATTCTGTTTTTGTTGTAGGAATGGTGTTACATCAAGATCAACTTGATAAATACAGTGTTGATGAGTGAACCCAGTAGAGAAAATGCCTATAGTGGATATGTGTGACAGGTTGATAGATGCACTCGAACAACGTGCAATTATAAGTGAGCAAGAAATAACGTCAATCAGAAGGCAAACTTATGAAGGAAGAGCCAGTGTTGATGAGGCAAATGAAGCTGGGGAAACTATTCAAGAATGCCTCCCAGGAGAGAACATTGACACTCTGAACCCTCTCCTTCAAGCTGAATTGCAGACGGTGCCATGGGCGTGTACTATTACAGGTAGCCTGCATTTAATATTCAGTGATACATCTATTTTTCTAGCCATTTTATTCAAGTTAGGCTTGGACAATTGTAATGCAAGTAGGCCCAGTCCGATATATGGCATCCCGAAAATCGAAATGATTTGAAATCCGAAACGCGATTGGCCCCGAGGATTTCGGATAACAGATACTCAGCCTGTAGAATATTGCGTAATGAAATTCTAGCTACGCGAAAATGGGATGGGGTAGACAGCAGCAGGCTATTTTCAGTGAGCGGTCAACACAAAGAGCCATAGGTACAAAATTAAATGTATGAGATTTGGAACAGGAATCAAGAGAAACTTTTCTACACAGAACGGTGAGGCTGTGGAATTCACTTCCGTGGTTAGTGGTTGGAACAAAACGTTCCATCGTTTCAAGGGGTTTACCCAGTTCAAGCCTCAGCCCAATAATTTTGCTCCAAATTTTGATGCATTGATTCAAGCTAAGAGATGTCAGAGATGAACTGCAGTGCTGCTGTGAGATAGTTATGGATGCCATATATGTCGCAGCGATTAGCTGATGGAATCAAACAGCCTGTTCCTTTGGTTACTCAGAATAGGCAGAGTACAGACCGCACTCAACCAGCCCACACTTACAAAACTGTCCGACGTGATTCCGTGATTGGGCAGCACTTACTGAGCAATCCTGAATGTGCTAATAGCTACTCTAAGGACCAAATTACGATAACAATCGAGCTCATAATGTGGCTCAATTATGCTTGTTAAAAGCAACACATTTTCATAAATAGAGATCCGTTCTCTGCAAACAAAAGGAATAGGTTCAAGCTTTGTGCTTTTCTGAATTACCCGGCAGCTTGGGAGCTTAGAGTTCCCTGTTGCTTTCTCAAAGTCAATGGGCGGAATTGTCCCAGAGTTGCACCAAGTGTGGTAGCGGGAGGGAAAAACAATGTTTTACCTGCCAGCCGCAATGGTGGCTTCTTATCACATATCATCACAAACCTGCCACATTTAACTATGCATTACCGGGAAAAGGGCCTTTCCGATGGCGGGTGGGTTCTGATTCGCCCACCACGCCATCACCTCGCTGCTTCATCACGCCAGGCACCACATTCAAAGTACAGCCACACGCACATCTCTCAGTGCTTCCAGCCCAGGACAGCTGCAGGTAAGACCTGGCCCTGAAAGGCAAGAAGACTGCAGCCCCCAGGTTTAGTGATGTGTCTCTTGAGTGCCTTTTAGACGCCATGGGGGCCCGCCGTGATGTACTCTACCTTTCCTCCGGCCACAGGAAGGGCAGCAATATTACCACCCCAGTTTGGTGGACGATGGCACTGTTGATCAGAGTCAATGCTGCACAGAAGAGGTTGGCCATCCAATGCAGATAAAAGATGAATGATCTCACACATCCTGCCCGGGAATGGAAACCATCTCATCGCTCTGAACTCACACACTCAAGCCCATCATACATGCACTGGCATCTCACTCGCTGCCAGCTCAAGGCACACCACTACTCACTCTTTTACAAACCCTCACATCTCCATCTGGCCTTATCTGCTCTGGAGACTGCCTCCTCAGCCCTCACCATCTTGAGTCGCTTGCACAGATCACCTGGTGCCCCCACACAAACCCTGGCATACCCCCACTTCCCCATCTCATCCTGCAGCCTCTTCCCCTGTGGTATAATTGTTGTGATTGTTTGAAATTTGGCATTCTTGAGTTTGTCCTGAGGAGTGTAAGATGAAAGGCTTCAGTAATATTCAATATTGAATTATTGCAGATCTAAATGTAAATAAATACTGATATAGTTCACCTTTCATTTCTATTTTAATAACATTTGGCAATATATTGGATCAGGCCCACCAAAGAAAGTGAGTTTGACATCCTAGTTTAAGATTTAGTTTTGTATTTGGTTGTTTAAATCTGTTAATATACCACTTCATTTTCATTTATCATATGCCAGTTCATTCAGTGCAATGTTGTGCAAATTGTTTTGTTCTGAAAGCTTAATTCAGGCAAGTGGCATTTACTGACCTATCAGCCTCCTATCTCCCATCAATAAAGTGATGGAAGAAATAAAAATGACTCATTTATAAAATGTATTTCGCAGCTTCAGTGCTCCCAAAGTGCTTGACAGCCAATTAAATACTTTTGAAATGTAGTCACTGTTGTGATGCAAAAAGCACAGTCGACCTTGGGCAGGACTTTCCCAGCGGCGAGCGGGTGGAACTCCTGACTTCACCGTGCCCCATTTAAATTTTCAGGTAGGCGGGAGCTCAGCAAAATCAGCTGCGCATCCACTGAACTGTCAATGGCTAATTGAGGCCATTGACAGAGTAATTAAACTAATTAATGGACCTGCCCGTCCAACCTTAAGGCTGGCGGGCAGGCCAGAAGCCACGGTGGGAACAAGAAAAAACATGAAAACTCATCCACGGGCGGGATAAGGTTACATGTAGGTTTTAAAATATTTTATTAAAGTTTTTTAAAAAACTTATGGACATGTCCCAACTCATGTGACATTGTCACATGAAGGGACATGTCAGGAATTTTTTATTCTATTTTTTATAATATATTATTTAAAAATAATGGAAATAGGTGGGAAAAGAAGAATCTATATAAATCCACTCCTCCATCACCCCCTACTCCTCAACCCCCACCTATGGCACCTCCGCATGCCCACGCAGAAGATGCAACACCTGCCCCTTCACTTCCTCTCTCCGCACCGTCCAAGGGCCCAAACACTCCTTTCAAGTGAAGCAGCAATTCACTTGCATTTCCCCTAACTTAGTCTACCGCATTCGTTGCTCCCAATGCGGTCTCCTCTACATTGGAGAGACCAAACGCAAACTGGGCGACCGCTTTGCAGAACACCAGTGGTCTGTCTGCAAGAAAGACCCAAACCTCCCTGTCGCTTGCCATTTTAACACTCCACCCTGTTCTCTTGCCCACATGTCTGTCCTTGGCTTGCTGCATTGTTCCAGTGAAGCCCAACGCAAACTGAAGGAACAGCACCTCATCTTCCGACTAGGCACTTTACAGCCTTCCAGGCTGAATATTGAATTCAACAACTTTAGATCTTAAACTCCCCCTCCCCCCATCCCCACCCCGTTTCTCTCCCCTCCCCCTTTTTTTTCTCAATAATTTATATAGATTCTTCTTTTCCCACCTATTTCCATTATTTTTAAATCTAAAACTAAAACTTTGTTAGTCTTTCCACCCCACCCCCACTAGAGCTGTACCTTGAGTATCCTGCCTTCCATTCTTAATTAGCACTTTTCTTAGATAATATCACCACCTTCAACACCTCTTTGATCCTTTTGTCTGTGACATCTTTTGATTATCTGCTCCTATCACTGCTTTCTTATCGCCACAACCACCCCACCCTCAACTTCTCTCTCCCCCCGCCCCCCACCTTAGACCAGCTTATATTTCACCTCTCTCCTAACTATACTTCAGTTCTGCCGAAGGGTCGTGAGGACTCGAAACGTTAACTGATTTCTTCTCCACCGATGCTGCCAGACCGGCTGAGTTTTTCCAGGTAATTCTGTTTTTGTCCAGCTCTTATTTTCTATGTTTCCAAAGCTCTTCTTCGGAACTGATATTCTGTCAGCAGGTGGCAGTGCTGCACTTTGTATGAATAAAAGAGACGTTCACATAGAGTCTGAACCCATCCTAGAAACTGACTGCACCTGAAATTCATTTCTCGCAATTGCAATAATCGCCATTTTGTAGGGAAATGAATGAGTCATATTACACCCAGCACGACCCTACAGAAAGGAAATTGGATGAATTACGGGTTAATCGTCCTTGGTGGTGTTGGTTGAGAGAGGAATGTTGTCCAGGACACCGGGAGAACTCCCCTGCTCCACTTTACCGTGGGATCCGAAACTCCCACTTGAATATCTCATTGGAAGGTCTCAGACTGTCGGAGGGAGAGAGGAACAGGATTGGAACGTTCAGCCGCCTGAATCCCTTCCACCTTTCGATTAGATATGACTGACATGTCCCTCAACTCCATTTATCCGCCTCAGCTCTGTATGTTTTGATACCCTGGAAAATTACATTATTCCCAATATTCCCCCTTAGAGGAGAGACAATTCCACATTTCCCCGACTCTTGGAGGCGAAAGGTTGCTTCAACATTTCACTCCTGAATGGCCTCGGTCAAATTTTAACGCTGTTTATAATCCTGATGTATCTCAAAACTTCAATAGCCTGTTGTTTACCTTGCTGCCGTAGCACGAGTGCCGGGGGAAGCTCTTCATTCCCAATTGGATGCCATTTGATCCCCTCCCATTTTCCATTGGCCTGACCAACAGCCCTGTCCCCACACTCTGTGATGTCCTTCCTCTTTATCAGGGACTGGGAGGGCAGCACTGCCTGAGACATGAATGCACAGAGCTCAAAATCCCCGAGGCGGAGTTTGAATATTTTTTTTTCTATTTCCGAATTTAAATCTTATTTTCTCAAGTATTTTCAAAGAAACTCCAATTACATTCTGCATAGAAACATCTTGGATTTCAAGCCTCCTTGTCAATGGATTAATGCTCTCGACCTTAGCCACATCATGTGGCAGCGAGTTTCACATTGTGACCAATCGCCATATGGAGAAATTCTTCCCAATATTGGGGGAAATATGTCAGGCTAAAGCTTTCCTGCATCGGTTGAGGTGTCCCTGGGAAGGATCCATGAAGCAAAGGGGTCTGTGCCACAGAGTTACCTGGGAGGAGACGCCCTCGCCAGTAAATCCACGGCTTCATTTCTCCACACTCCTGCAAAGGAACATTCCAGAAACAGATGAACAAAAGTCTCGTTTTAGTGCCATCTGTCAGCTGTGGCTCGTTGGTATTTTTTTTAGCTCTGAATCAGAAAGTGGTGGGATCGAGTCTCACTCCAGATGCTTCGGGACAGAACTCAGACTTGTTCTCATGTTGACTGATGTATTTTCCAACGTGACACCAGTGACTCCCCTTCTAAAGTACTTCCTCTGTTTCAAAGCGCGCTGGGACGTCCAGCGGCTGCGAAAGGCGCTATTAAAACGCAAAATTTTCTTTTAGAAAATATAAAGTAACTTGACAGGTCGAACCCTCTAAATTCTCTGTATCTATCACTCGAAATGCTTTCTTGAAGTTATGGTACTTTTTGCCTAAGTGTGAGCGACTGCAATCAGGAACGCCTTTTAAGGATCTGGATCTCACACCTTGTTTCACCAGAGGGTTTGTAATCGGCAGCGAGTTCAGACTGGAGAAAAGTGCAATGGAATCTCGATCTCGCCGATCTCTCCCTCCCTCTCCCTCTCTCCACTGTCAACTATCCATTGGAGCCCAAACCGCCCTCGACAGGTTTCAATTATTCCCCTCCGTGCTTTAACTTTGCTTTTCCCCCTTTAGACTAGGCGTGTTATTTTTACTCTCCTGTGTGAAAGTTGCAAGGACATAGACCACGATGGAATAATAATTCCCTGAGGATCGCAGTGAACTTTATAGGGAAAAAGCTGAACTGAGGGTGAGCGGCAGCAACATCGAAACTGAAAGTGGTTTGAATCAGGAAGTGCTGAGTGTGAACATGGCTTCCAGAGAACAGGTCCAGAGTTTGACCGAGGAGGCAATTTGTCCCATTTGTCTTGATTTCTTCACTGATCCGGTTTCACTGGACTGTGGACATAACTTCTGCTGCTCCTGTATCACCCAGTGTTGGGAAAAGGAGATAAACTCCTGCCCGGAATGTAGAGAGGAGTTTCCGGAAAGAAGCCTCAGGGCAAATCGGGCCTTAGCGAATCTGGCCGAGAAAGCTCGAAAATTAAAGCTGGATCCGAAAGAGAAGAAAAGTAAACTTCACTGTGAGGAACATCAGGAAGAACTGAAGCTGTTTTGTGAAACTGACAAGAAATTGATCTGTGTGATTTGTAGAGATTCGCGGGAACACAGAGAGCACGGCTTCCTACCAATTATAGAAGCTGTTGAAATCTACAAGGTAAAAGGGGATATATTTTCTAAGCTGATAGTTTTATCACATTTTCATGGTCGAAAACTTCAATTCTGTGATTTTCTCTCCCAATCCCAGGATAAGCTGAAACCTTCCTTAGATTCTCTCACACAGAAGAAATCAGCGGTTCGAGAAACGGAACAGAAACAGAAGCGGAAGATTTCCGAAGTCAGGGTAAGGTCTCCCTGTTCTGGTTTTCTGGGATCTCGGTCAGTTTTGCTCCCTTTATCGCGGGACATTAATTATGTTTCACATTTCATTTGGTAGGAACAGTCGAGCAGTCTGCAGACCCACATCACATCCGAGTTCACTAAAATGCACCAGATTCTCACTGAGAAAGAGCAGCGACTACTCAGAGATCTCAGGGAAGAAGAGGAGAGGATTCTAGAAATAATGGAGAAAAACCTTCGAGAGATTGAGGAGAATTTAAATTCTATTGAGGAGAAGCTCTCAAAGTTGCAGAAACAGATGGAGCAAAAGGACGAGTTGATATTTTTAAAGGTGAGGGAATATATTGCGGGTCAGTTCAATGAAACTTCACACAGTGACAAAGTAACTGATACCTGTGGAATAAATATAGAATTTACTGAATAAATAAAAACTGAGTTAAACAAATTTCCGTCTGTTTCGTGGCAGTTCTGCGGTCTCCCCGAAATAATCGGCTTCCACATTGTCTGCAGATTCCCGAGAATACCTGTAACCTCCAGAGAATGAGTCCTCTTGATCTTCACACTTGCTTTGTGATTATTTCCGTGTTGCCAAGTTTAATTTTCTCCTGGACCGCCCATTGTAATCCAGCTACAGTTCATGTTGTGAGTGTGTGGGTCTGTCTGGTGCGGTGTGTGAGAGTCACTGTGTCTGTGAGCGGGACTGATGTTGAGTTCCAGTTTATTTGACTCTCCACAACCTTCCGTCCAAAATGCATCACTTTACACTCCCGTGTTTAATCTAACATGCTTTGAGTTTCACCAGCTGCCCTGTTTATGTCCTCACGAAATGTGTGCAATTCTGGTTACCTCATGACAGAAAGGGTGTAATTGAGTTAGAGAGGGTACAGAGGAGATTTACAAGGATGTTACCAAGACTATAAAATTGCAGCTATGAGGAACGAATGGAAAGGCTGTGGCTGTTCTCCCTGGGACAGAGGAGGCTGTGAGGAGATTTGAGATGTACTGAATTGTGAGGGGCCTGATAGAGTTGGTGGGGAAGGGCTTGTTTACTTACCAGAGAGGTGAGTGACGAGGGGGCACAGATTTAAAGTGCATAGAAAGATAAGAGGGAATATGAGGAAAAAAAATTACACCCAGAAGGTTGTGGGATCTGGAAGTCACTGCTTGTAAGATTAGTAGAGGCAGAAACCCTCAACTCATTTAGAAGCTGTCTGGATAGTAACATCAAGTGCTGTAACCTGCAGGGCTGTGGATCAAATGATGCAAAGTGCGATGAGGCTGGGTGGCTTGTTTTTCATCTGGCGCAGACAGGATGGGCCGACTGGCCTCTTTCTGTGCCGTAAACTTTCTATGTTTCTAATTCTGTTACAATGCTCCTCACTGTTCGTGATTCATTTATTTCAGGAGGAAGCTTGTCGGAAGAGAAGGTAGGACATGCTCTCTACTGAAACTCTGCACAATTTGGTAAAATAACTCAAAGGTTTTGTTATGAATTTCTTTTCTAGTTACCATCGCAACATTAAAGTGCCGTTCATCGGGCGACAATAACTCTGCTTATGGTTTAAGTTCTAGTCTTTTGCTATGATGACATGTTTTATTGCAGATATTAAATTAGATTTCTTATAACTGGTCTACATGATTGTATTAAATTACAAGATGCCATGCAGTCCTGAAGTACTCACTTGCAGGCTGCAGACTGCTGTTCGTGCGGCTGTGACCATCCGACTGACCCTGAGAGAGCCACACCATCCATGTCCCTGCAAGGCTCCTGACCAAACCGAGACAGTCACATGTTAAAGTGGGAACGGGTTTTATTTTGATTCCAGTATAGAACCTTGACCTGTATCCTTAACACCGACAAGACAGACCCAGCAGAGGTGGCGGCACTGTGGTATAAAGTTTGGAGGGAGTTGCCTTGGGAGTACTTAACATCGACTCGGGACCCGATGAAGTTTCATGGCATCGGGTGAAATGTGGGCAAGGAAACATCCTGCTGATGACCACGTACCAACCCATTTGCGAACCGCCCCACCCACTCCTCAGCTGATGAATCAGTACTCCTCCATGTTAAACGCCACTTGGAGGAAGCACTGAGAGTTGCAAGGGTGCAGGATATACACTGGATGGGGCACATCAATGACCATCACCAAGAGTGACTCGTTAATGCAACTCCCTCCCTTACAGCACTGTGGGTGTACCCACACTACATGGGCTGCAGAAGTTCAAGAAGGCAGCTCACCACCAACTTTTCAAGGGCAATTAGTGATGGGCAGTAAATGTTGGCCTAGACAGCGATGCCCACATCTCATGAATGATTTTTTTTTAAAAGCGCAACTACTGGCCGAGCTGGCTATATCCCAAAGGCCATAGCTGCTAGACTGGGTATGTGGCAGGTGGTGAGGGAACCAACAAGAGGGTGAAAACATACGTGACCTCATCCTCAACAATCTGCCTACCGCACATGCATCTGTCCATGACTGCAGCAGTAGGAGTGACCATCACACAGTTGTTATGGAGATGAACTCCTGCCTTCACATTGAGGATACCCTCATTCAAAACTGGGCATCCATGAGGCACTGTTGGCCATCAGCAGCAGCAGATTTGTACTCAGCCACACTCTGCGACCTCATGGCTCAGCATACCCTGCACTCGACTATCATCACCAAGCCAAGGAATTAACCCTGGTTCAATGAAGAGCGCAGGAGGGCATGCCAAGAGCAGCACCATGCATGCCTAAAAAGGTGTCAACATGGTGAAGCTACAACTCAGAGCTCCTTGCATGTCAAATAGCGTAAGCAGCAATGAATAGACAGAGATAAGCGATCCCACAACCAACGGATCAGATCAAAGCTCTGCAGTCCTGCTACATCCAGCGTTGCATGGCGGTGGACAATTAATCGACTAACGTAAGGAGAAGGGTCCAAAATACCCCCACCCTCAATGATGGGGAGCCCTGCACATCAGTGCAAAAGATTAAGTCTGAAGTATTTGCAACCATCTTCAGCCAGATGTGCCCAGTGGATGACCCAGCTTGCCCTTCTCCAGAAGTCCGCAGCATCACAGATGCCTGTCTTCAGCCAATTTGATTCACTCCACATGATATGAAGAAATGGCTGAAGGCACTGGATACTGCAAAGGCTATGGGGCTTGACAATATTCTGGAAATAGTACTAAAGGCTTGTGCTCCGGGACATATTGCACCCCTAGCCAAGCTGTTCCAGGACAACTATAACACTGGCATGTACTCGGCAATGTGGAAAATTGCCCAGGTATATCATGTACACAAAAAGCAGGACAAATCTAACCTGGCCCAGCACTGCCCTGTAGGTCTACTCTTGATCATCAGTGAAGTGAGGGAAGGGGTCTTCAACATTGCTATCAAGTGGCACTTACTAAGCAATAACCTTCTCTCTGACACTCAGTCTGCGTTCTCCCAGGGTTACTCAGCTCCTGACCTCATTACAGTCTTGGTTCAAGCATGGACAGTAGAGCTGAACTCCAGAGGTGAGGTGAGAGTGACTGAACATTACATCATTTGACCGAGTGTGGCATCAAGGAACCCTAGCAAAACTGGAGTCAATAGTATTCAGAGGAAAACTCTTCACTGTTTGGAGTCATAACTATCACGAAAGAAGATGGTCGTGGTTGTTGGAGGTCAATTATCTCAGTTCCAGGACATCACTGCAGGAATTCTTCAGGGCATAGTCTTATGCCCAACCATCATCAACTGCTTCATCATTGACCTTCCTTCCATCATAAGGTCAGAAGTGGGGATGTTCTCTGATGATTGAACGATGTTCAGCACCATTTGTGACTCCTCAGATCCTGAAGCAGTCCATGTCCAAATTCAGCAAGACCTAAACAATATCCAGGCTTGGGCTGACAACTGGCAAGTAACATTTTCCCCACACAAGTGCCAGGCAATGGCTATCGCCAACATGAGAGAATCTAACCATCGCCCCTTGATATTCCATTGCTTGCTATCACCATTACTGAATCCCCCACTATCAACATCCTGAGGGTTACCATTGAACCATTAAGCACAAACTGAACTGGACTAGGTATATAAATACAATGGTTACAAGCACAAGTCAGAGGCTAGGAATCCTGCGATGAGTAACGCAGCCTGCCCATCACCTACAAGCCACATGTGAAGAGCATGATGAATACTTTCCACTTGCCTGGATGAGTATGGCTCCAATAACATTCAAAAAGTTTGATATCATCCAGGACAATTCAGCCCACTTGACTGACACCCCATCCACAATCATTAACTCTCTCCACCACCAATGCACAGTGGCAGCAGTGCGTACCATCTATTAGATACACTGAAGGAACTCACCATGCCTCCTTAGCCAAAAACCTTCCAAATCTACGACTGCTACCATCTAGAAAGACACGGGCAGATGTGTGGGAGCACCACTAATTGGAAGCTCCCCTCCAAGCCACTCACCATCCTGACTTGGAACTATATCATAGTTCCTTCACTGTCACTGGGTCAAATTCCTGGAACGCTCTCCCTTACAGCACTATGGGTGTATCTAGACAACTTGGACTGCAGGGGTTCAAGAAGGTAGCTCACGACCACCTTCTAAAGGGGCAGTTAGGGATGGGCAATAAATGCTGGGTTATCCAGTGAAGCCCACATCCCATGAATGAATGAAAAAAATATCAACGCAACAGCAGAAACGTGTTTTAAGATATAAAGCAATATTGGCACCAAGCCACAAGGAGATATTAATACCAAAGATGACGGACGTTTTAAAACATCTTAAAGGAAGAAAGAGAAGTAGAGAGGCAGAAAGGTTTAGGGAAGGAATTTCAGAGCTCAGGGCCTCGGCATATGAAGGTCCAGCTGCCAATGGTGGACCGATTAAAATCAGGGATATTCAATTGGCCAGAAATAGAGGAGCGCAGGTGTCTTGGAGAGTTGGGTTCATGTTTTCAGCCTTTGCTTTTATTCTACAGGCTTTGTTTGTAATAGAGCAAGTGGACAGGCTAAATGTTTACCTTCTCCTGTGATTTGTGATATACTGGCAACTAATTTGTTATCAGGCTGTGGGCCTTTTGCAGGACGTGAGTGTTTCCATCCTCTGCCCTTGCATTTCAAAGTTATCTTTTACTCAGTTATAGAGACAAATTTTACTTTCTATCACATTTGTTCTAATATGAAAAATGCTGAAAGATATGAATGTTGGTGTACCATTTAAATCATGTCTAAAATGCTCAAATGAAATGAATTTATACTATCAATTCTTTAATATTTACAGGATTAGTGATAAGAATCAGATATTCTCAGTAGCAGATGCTGCGGCCCTGTCTTTCAGAAAGTTCAAAGGACCTTTACAGTACACAGCTTGGAGGGAAATGATCAATTCCATTAACCCTGGTAAAACTTTTATATTAATTTTCCTAACTATAATTCAAGTTGTGAAGGAACTAAATGGGTTCCAAAGTTCCAGGGATGTGGGGGAAACAGGAAATCCAATGTCCCTCCAGTGAGGGGTTGTGGTCGTATGATCATCATAAGATCATAAGAAATAGGAGCAGCAGGAGCCATTTGGCCCATTAAACCTGTTCCACCATTCGATAAGATCATGACTCATCTAACTGTGGCTTTAACTGCCCTTTTTTCCTGTTCCCTATAGCCCTTAGTTCCACTGTCGCTCAAAAATCTGTCTAATTCAGCCCTGAGTCTATACAACAGCCTCGTCTCCATTGCAGTCTGTGGAACAGAATTCCAAAAAGTAACATCCCTCGAAGAGAAGAAATTCCTTCTCATCTCTATTTTAAAAGGGAGACAGACCCCTGATTTTTAAACTAGATCCACTGCTTCTAGATACCCCCACAAGAGGAACCATCCTCCCACTATCTGCCCTATCAAGCTCCCTCAGAATCACAGATATTTCAATAAGATCACCTCTCATTTTTCTAAACTTCAAGAGTATAGGCTTAAACTGTTCAACCTTTCATCATCAGACAACTCCTTCCTCCCAGGAATCAGCCTAGCCAACCTTCCCTGAACTGCTTCTAAGACATAAATATAACTCCCTTAAGTAAGTTAACGAAAACTGTGAAGTGAAAGTCACCATAGTCCCAGAGGACCATTGGCTGTGCTCTCATTAGAGAGAGATGACTGGTGGTGAGTTTAACCTCAGGGTCACCACGCCTCGGGTGTGGGGTGAGGTTGAGAAGGCAGGGCCTTCATGGATGACCTCAGCCAGTACAGGAATTGTACTGTTGCATCAGTCTGCATCACAAACCAGCCGTCCAGCCAGCTGAGTTAACCGACACCCAAACTGTACTGTTACTCTCACCATTGACCTGTGCCACTATATCAAGAGTTCCCCACTATTAGACTCCATCTCCCTTTCAATTAAGGCCTACATTCCATTTGCTTCCTAATTACTTTCTGTACCTGCATGGGGAGGTAGAAGGAAAGTGGAGCTGATGCCACAATTAGATCAACCACAATCTTATTGAATGGCTTACTCCTGCTCCTAATACTTCTGTTTTTGTGCTCACCTTTGTAATTAATATATAAGATACCCCTGTACTCCAGCGTTCTGCAACTTCTCTCCATTTAAATAATATTCTATTTTTTACTTCTTACTGACAAAGTGGACTACCTTACATTTTCCCACATTATACTCCAGCTGCCAATTTTTCCCACTTATTTCATCTTTCCATATTCCTTTGCAGACAATTTTGATCCATCATCACAACTAGCATTCCTACCTATTGCATCATCAGCAAATTTGGCTGAAATATAGTCAGTCCTTTTGATATGTCTTGTCTATAAACTGTAATTAGTTGAGGCCCAAGCATTGATTCTAGGGGCACTCCACCAGTTACAGTTTGCCAAATTGAAAATGAACCATTCATCCTGAATCTCTGTACCTGCTCATTATCCAATCCTCTATCAATGCGATTGTATCATCCCTAACACTTATCTTCTGCAGTAAATTTTTATTGATACTTTATCTAATGCCATTTGGAAATCAAAATACACTACATCTACTGGTTCCCAATTATCCATCCTGCTTGTTGCATCATTAAAGTGCTCTAATAAATTTGTCAAACATGATTTCCCTTTCACAAAACTATGTTGACTCTGCCTAATAATGTAATGATTTCTAAATATCCTGCTACTAACTTTTAAATAATGGTTTCCTGCATTTTCCCAATGACAGATATTAGATTAACTAGCCTATAGTTCACTGATTTCTGTCTCCCTCCTTTCTTGAACAGTGGTGTTACATTCATGGCTTGCCAGTCCATTGTGACCTTCCCAGAGACGAGAGAATTTTGGAAGTTTGCAAACAGTGAATCCATTATCTCTGCAGTCACTGCCTCACAAACCCAACTATGCAAGTCATCAGGTCCAAGTTTCTTGTCAGCCTTTAGTCCCATTATTTTCCTCCTACTTTTTCTCTAGTGATCTTGATTGTTTCAAATTCCTCTCTCCTTTTTGCCTTTGTTCCCCTACTATTCTTGGGATGCTTCTTGTGCCTTCTACTATGAAGAATACTTGTTCAATGCATCTGCCATTTCCTGGTTTCCCATTATCGATTCCCCAGTCTCACCCTCTAAGGGGCCCACACTCACTATCGCTACTCTTTTTTATGTATGTGGAGAAGCTTTTACTGTCTGTCTTTAGGTTTTTTGCAAGTTTCCTCTCATACTCCAATTTCTCCCTCAGTTTTTTAGTCAATCTTTGCTGGTTTCTAAAATTTTCCAAATTTTCTGGCCTACCACTAATCATTGCAGCATTGTACATCTTTTATCTCAATTTGATGCTACCATCACCTTGCTAAGTCAGCCACAAATGGTACACTCTGTTTGTTGAGCCTTTCTTTCTCAATGGAATGTATTTTTGTTGAGAGTTATGAAATATCCCCTTAAATGTCTGCCACTGCTTCTCTACCAACTTGCCTTTAATCTATTTTCCCTGCCCATTTTAGCCAACACTGTCTTCATACCCTTGTAATTGCCTGCATTTAAGTTTAAGGCATGAGTTTCAGACATAAATTGCCCATCCTCAAACTGAATGTGAAATTCTATGTTATTGTGATTTCTCTTAACTAGAGGATCTTTTACCATGAGGTCATTTATTAATCCTGTCTCGTTGGATATTACCAGGTGTAAAATAGCCTGTTCCCTGGTTGGTTCAGGAGCATATTGTTCAAAGAATCTGTCCCAAATACAATCTACAAACTCATTCCTCAGTCTTCCTTTTCCAATCTGATTCAACCAAACTGTATGAAAATTACAACCGCCTACAGTTATTGCAGTATCCTTCTTACAAGCTCCCATTATTTTTTGAGTTACACTCTGTCCTACAGCTTAGCTACTTTCAGGAGGCATATAAACCACTCCCATTAATGATTTCTTTCCCTTGGTGTTTCTTATCTCCACCCAAATTGTTACAACCTTTTGATCCTCGAAAACAAAATACTTTCTCACAACTGTACTGATCACGTTCCTTATTAACAGAGCTACCCGATCTCTTTTTCCTTTCCTCCTGCCCTTCCAAAATGTCACATACCCTTGAATATTCAGGTCCCAGCTGTGGACACTCTGCAGCCATATCTCAGTAAAGGCCATCATATAATAATTTATTTCTATTGTGCTATCAATTCATGCATCTTGATACGAATTCTGTGTGCATTCTGATAAGGAGCTGTTATTTTGGTCTTTGGACAATTTTCCCCTACCCTGACCTTATTGGCTGGTATACTCTTATGTTTGTAAGCTTTATCGCTTCCTGTTGCACTCTGTTTATCATTACCTGCAATTCTATCCTGCACTATTGCCTTGTCCTTTTTCTTCAATGTTCAAAAGCTCACCGCACATGAACACTTCCTCCCCCCCGCCCCACTCTTTAGGTTAAAGTCCTCTCCACAGCCGTAGTCATACAATTTGCCAGGACACGGGTTCCAGCATGGTTCAAGTGAAGGCCATTCTAATAGTATAGCTCCCTTTTTCCCAAGCGTTGCTGCCAGTGCCCCATGAATTGAAACACATTTTTCCAACACCAATCTTTGAGCCACACATTCATCTCTCTGATCGTATTCACTCCATGCCAATGAGCTGAGGCCTCAGGCAGAGATTATTACCTTTGAATTTAGTGCCTAACTGCACATACTCTCTCAGTAGAACCTCTTTCTTAGTCCTACCAATATGGATATCCACAGGGACTATAAGAACTGGATGCTTTTCCTCCCACTCCAAGTTCCTCACCAGCCCTGAGAGGATTATTTTGACTCTGGCACAGGACAGGCAAAACAGCCTTTGGAATGCATGCACTTGCCTGAAGTGAAGAGTTTCTATCCCCCTAACTTACCTGTCCCCTACTACAATGACATTCCTTTTGGCATTGGGATAGCTTCCTGCACCACTGTGCCATAGTCAGTTTGCCCATCCTCCCTGCATTTATGCTGTCGTCCACATAAGGTGCAAGGGCTTTCAACCAGTTAGACAATTGCAAGAGCTGGGCTTTCTTACCTGATTTTCTTCCCTTTCTCTGACCACTAAACAAATCGGAAATACCTAAGGATGTCATTGCCTCCTGGAACAAAATGTGCTGGTATCTTTACCCCTCTCCAATGCATTGCACTGTCCAAATCACGGATTCCAGTGGATCAGCTCGGACCTGAGGTTCCTCAAGCTGCAGACACTTACTGCAGATGTGGTTGCCGTAAATCAGACGGGTAGCGTCCGGTCCCCACCTGCTGCAACTGCAACACATCACCTGCCCATCTTTATTTCATTTTTATCAAACTGATTCGATGTCAAGTGGCTCTGGTGGAACGCAAACAGAGGATTATAAGCATTTTATTGCTGTGTAAGTGCCACTTGATGGCATTGTCAACATCACATTCTACCACTTGCCTGAAGATTGAGAGTAGGCTGTTGGATCGGTGATTGTCCACATTGCATTTGTCCTGCTTTTTATGGACAGGATATACTTGGGCAATTTCCCACATTGTCGGACAGATGCCTGTGTTGTAACTCGACTGGAACAACTTGGCTATGGGTGTCACTAATTTTGAAGATAAAATCTTCAGTACTACAGCTGGGATGTTGTTATTGCCTTTGCTGTATCCAGTGAGTTCATCCATTACTTGTGATCATGTGGAGTCAGTTGCATCAGCTAAAGACTGGCATTTACGTCATTGGCGATGTTGGAAGGAGACCAAGATGGATCATCTAGGTCATTGTTTCACCTGCAGCTGTTGCCCTGATGTGAGATGTGGTGGTTGCCACGAGTACTCAATCAGAGTTAAATCTGCTATGTGAGTGGCACGGATGCAGTTTCAAAGCTAAGAGACTGAAGCTCTACACTGTCTTCTTAACAGTAGAAAACCACAGGCTGCACATTATTCGTGACTGCAAGAGGGATTTGGGTGTAAGATTGAAGAGATGTTTGTGCATTTGCCTAAATCCTTTGTCAGACTGCACGTGGAGATTTTGGTGGCCTGCTCGTCTACTTTATCTCCATTATCAAGGGTGGCAGTAGGCCTCACATAAAAGGTTTGCAACCATTGAATGATAGAAAAGTTATGGCACAGTAAGAGGCCATTCAGCCCATTGTGCCTGCGCCAGCCAAAGAACAAATAAACTAGCCTCTCATTTTAATCCCAATTTCCAGCTCCTGGTACATAGCTGTGCAGGATACAGCACTTCAGGTGCAGATGCAGTTATCTTTCAAATGAGTTGAGCATTTCAGCCTAAATCACCAACCAGGCCAAGACTTCCAGATGCCCATCACCCTCTGGGTGAAAAATATTTTGCTCATTTCCCCTCTAATACTTTTATCAATCACCTTACGCCTGTGCCCTGTGGTAACCAGCACCTGATACAGTTCCATTACAATGTCCTTGCCTTGGACTTCAATACCTCATCCAATAAACAAAAGCATTCCATATGGTTTCTTGACCACTGTACCCATCTGTACTGCCGCCTTCCAGGATATGCGCATGCACACTAACGTCTCTCACTTCCTCAGCCCCACCCCAAATGCATCACTCACACTTATCTGGATTGAATTCAATTTACCCTCTCAACAAAACCATTGATATCATCCTGGGGATAACAGCTAACCTCTTCACTTCCAACTACATGGAAAATGTTTGTGTCATCAGCAAATTTCCCAATCATACCTCCCACATTTACGTCCAAACCATGAATATATGCAACAAGAAGCAAGGGCTCCAACACTGAGCCCTGTCAAACACCACTGGAAACCATTTTCCATTTGCAAGATTATCTATCGACCATGACCTTTTATTTCCTGTTGCTGAGCCAATTTTTGATCCAACTCGCCACCTTCCCTGTGCCCCATGTGATCTCACTTTCCTGACCAGTCTGTGAAGTGGGACCTTGTCAAATGCCTCACTAAAATCCATGTAGACAACATCTGCTCCACTACCCTCATCCATCCTCCTTGTTGGTTCCTCAAAAATTTCGATTAAGTAAGACATGATCTTCCCCTACACAACCATGCTGGCTATCCCTGATCAATCAATGCCTTTCTAAGGGACACTTAATCCTGCCTCTCAGAATTGATTCCAATAATTTGCCCACAACTGAACTCAGGCTGACCAGCCTATCATTTTCTGGCCAATGCCTCACAACCTTTTCAAATAATGGTACAATGTTCGCAGACCTCCAGTCATCTGGCACCTCACCTGTCTCTAGGGAGTATTGGAAAATAATCCTCAGGGCAGCCATTATTTCCTCCCTGGCTTCTTTTAACAACCCGGGATACAATCCATGTGGTTCTGGTTATATATCCACCTTCAAGGTTGTCAGTTCCTCCATTACTTCCTCTCTCACTATACTTATTTTATCTAATATTTCACACTCCTCCTCTTGAATTAGAATGTAGCATCATCCCTCTCTTTGGTGAAGAGTGAGACAAAGTACACATTGAGAACCCTGCCCACATCCTCAGTATCAATGCACAGGTTACCATGTACATCTCTGATAGGCCCTACCCCTCCTTTAGTTATTCTTTTGCTCTTAATGTACTGGCAAAACACCTTAGGGTTTTATATGATTTTACTTGCCAATATTTTTGCAAATCCTCGCTTTGCTTTCGTAATTTACATATTTACTTCACCCCTGTACTTTCTATACTCCTCTAGACTTGCTACAATATTAGGCTTTTTGTGACTGCCATGAGCCTTTTTTTGCTTTATTTTGACCTGTCTGCTTCTGGATAACCAGGGGGCTCTAGATTTGTCAGTATTACCCTTTTTTTACGTGGACATGTCTTCACTGTGCCCGTAGAACCTTGCTTTTGAATAATTCCCACTGATTTGACAACATTTTCCCCTCTAATGACTCTACCCAGTCCACTTTCGCCAGTTAACCTCTCAGCTTTGTCAAATTTGTCTTCCACCAATTTAGAACTTTTATTCCTGCTTTCTATTTGCCCTTTTCCATAATGGTGTTAAATCTAATGGGCTTATGGTCAGTATGTCCAAAATGGTCACCCACTGCTACTTCATCCACTTGCCCGGGTTAATTTCCTAAGAATAAATCTAGAATTGCACCCCCACTCGTTGGCCTAGTTACGTGCTTTAAGAAAGTTCTCTTGAATGCAGTTCAAGAATTTTGTGCCTCCTGTGGTCACACTGGTCACATCCGAATTCATATTAGGGTAGCTAAAGTCTCCAAATATTGCTGTCCTATTGTTTTTGCACTCAGAAATTTGCCCACATATTTGCCCCCTTCCACTATTTGGGGGCCTGAGTGCACTCCTAGTTGTGTGCCTGCCCCTTTTGTATTTCTGAGCTCCACCCATAGGGCCTCATTTGATGCTTCATTTTGGATGTCATCCTTCCTTTCAGCTGTCATTGATTCTTGAACCGATAATGCTACACCCCCACCTTTTTTATCCCCCTCTCTACCCTGCCTGAAAACTCTATATGCAGGGATGGGAATTTGCAATTTTTGCCCCTCCGTAAGCCAAGCTTCTGTTATAGGGATGATATCATGCTGCCATGTGTCTAACCAAAGTGCTTTGGACATCATTGAAGGATCATTGCTTGTTTAGAGCATGAGGAGAGGCAGTGTAGATTGGACCTGTGCTGAGGACTGTGAGGAGATCCATGTGAAGGGTCAGCAGCTCCAACTGTCCTGTGTGGGGTGCATGCAGGAAAGAAGTTTACCTTGGCTGTGGGTGCCACAATGACAGATCACGGTCTTCCACTAAAGCTAAGGCCCATCTGAGACTGAGATTTGTAGGTGTCTCTGTGACTGGTGGGTGATGGGGCTTTGCACCTTAGCAAAGCATAGTGCAGGTGAGGCACTCAGTGAGTGGACTACAAAGTAACCTCTGAACTTATTAGCGTGATAAATATGTCAACAGATATGCAATTATGATGTGTGAGTGGTGACCATGGTGGGGCAGGAACATGATAATCTCTCATCAATATGCATGGAGCAGCGATTTATAGGGGTCAAACGTTCTCAGGTTGCTCCTCCCCGGCTGTTTCAGCTTGAAAGAGCTCTCTGCTCGGTCGGCTCCCCTTTGAGAGCAGGTGTCAGGGTTAGCAAGAGCCGGCCTCAGGGAAGTCAAGATGGCGGCCATTGGCCTGACCACAGGTGTATCACAGGCGGTGCTCTTATCTACAAATGGGTGAAAGGCAATGCCGGAGGCGGCTTTGTAGATCCCGGGATCTATCTGCCAGCTTCTCCACAACGAGCTGCTGCCACAAGGGCTTGGAGGGAATCCAGTGCTGGTGGCGTTGAAGGTCACCCCCGCCTTGAACTTCTTTAATAATGGACCCATCTAGGGCTTCACTTGGGATCAATGCGTCAGCTTTCAGTCAGTGACACACAAGTGTATTCAGAATGCCCAATCAGGATAGTGCATCGCTGAAAGTTTAGATTTGACATTCCTTCCAATCTGTCGTGTTCAGGACTTTGTCAGTGCATTGCTGAAATCACAATTCTACTAACAAGTGCCTGAGGTTGCAGGAGACGGTGCAGATCCTAATAAGCGCATTTGGCGCCAGGGTTCAGCATTTTATTATAGTTGAGCACATGCAAGGCTCAAACCAACAGCAGGAAATATGACACTACTGCAATTTAAATCTGCTGTCAAAAATAAAGGTACATTTGAGAAACCTATGGTCAGTAAACAAGAAGGTGCTGGGGCCTTCCACTCTGCAAAGGATAGAAAACCAAATAGTTCAACAAATTGATTCCGGTAACTATCAGATTGGTATGAGCCTGTCTACCGCATCATATTCCAGCAATAGCCTCTGCATGTGGTTCGGCCACATCCTGCCCCTCCCATCCCCTTCATTGTCCTTCTCATTGGAGCAGACATCTTGCTTCCCCATGTCTCGCCCATGCAACATGTCCCCATTTTGTATCACGAGGCTGTGCAGGGTGCAGCAGACAATGATGATCTGAGACATTCTCAGTATGGGAAAGCACTGCCTGAGCCATCCAAACATCTGAACCTCATCTTTAGGAGCTCAATCACTTGCTCAGTCAGGGACCTGGAAGGGGTATAGCCATCATTGTATCTCCTCAGCAGTACTCTGCGGGTGGTGAACTGGCATCATCAGCCATTTTTGCTTGGGGTATCCCTTATCCCTGAGGATCCTGCCCGGCAATCGCCGAGATACTTCCTTTAATACCCTCCACCACCACCCCCCGAAAAGACCTTCCTCCCACTTCAGGGCTTCTTACTTACTAACTAACTGCGTGGTCAACGTCAGATTTGAAAAATGGTGTGCGTCACCATCTAAACTTCATCCGCCAACTTCTACCCTCCCCCCTGCCCCCCACCAACTAACCCCATCACATTGACCCTCCCAATATCAACTTTCCACTCCCCTCTGTCACCCTTGAACCTCCCTTCGTTAGACTTCCACATGCCCTCCCAACCCTGAGATCCGATGTCTACAGGCCCAACCTAAACAACCCCTCATAACCTTTAATAACTAACCATGCAATAATATACACTTCCAACACCAGTTGTTCAGTGAGATCCGCTTGTCGGAGCCCGTTCCCACGTGGTCAGTCTGCTGAATGACTTCTTCAGCATGACTTCCTGTGACTGACCACGTCTCGCTTTCCTGGCTGCAGCAACACTGTCCTTGTGGCTGTGGTTTTATATCCCTTTCTGACCCTGGTCCCTCGATATATAAGTTACTACCTTGATTCGGGTCATCCAATTGTGTTTCATGCCTTATTAATCCCTCCACCTGCATGTGGTCATTTCCTGCTCTCAGCAGGGGATATCTCCGGGTGTATGCCAGCTATGGATGTAATATCTGTATCTTGATAAGGCAGGAAGAAAGCTATTCACACATATCCCGAGACGCCATTGTCTATGAAAGTTGCTGTAGACGGAGTGTCTGTTGGTGAGCCACCACCTCAATGACATGTCCTGAAATGTCTGTGTGTGCCCCTGTTTAGTTAAAACTGTCTTTATTTTTAAACAGTTCAATAAGAGTTTCAGAAAGAGTAAACCTTGTTTGGATGGTAACGCAATATGTGAAAATCAGACAGTAAATCAGTAACTCAGTTCACATCGTGCTCAATATCAATCTCCATCGGAGTTAATGGAAAAAGATATTGAGAGGAATGTGTACCGAACTGCTACTTCAGTGCTGTCCGTGTCACACAACCGTCCATGACAAATTTCACCCCCTCCCCCTGTGTCTCCATGTCACCTTGGAGCATCTGTTGTTGACTCTTGATCGCCTTCTGGATTAGGAAATCAGGATAGTGAACTTGTCCCTCATGTGCAAGTGCACAGGTATAGAAAGGAGCAGTTTCAGGTGCACTGTTTTCACCAATGAGCACGTCAAATAGGCCTCTGGAGGAGTAATTTCTGCTTTTCTGGACACCACACCCTAGGAAGGATGTCAAGTCATTGGAGAGGGTACAGGGGAGACTTATCAGCACAACAGCACTGATGAGGGTCTTCAGTTTACAGGGTAGTTGGTTAAGCTGGCAATGCTCTCCCTATAACAGAGAAGTTTAAAGGGAGATTTAATGCAGGAATTTGAATTATGAGGGTTTTATTGAGCAGGTCAGGAGAATCTGTTTACTCTGGTAAGTGTGTCTGTAACTAAAGGCTAAGATTTAAAATAACCACCAAAAGAATTAGAGGGGTAATGAGCAAAAATGAAATCTCACAGACTATGTTCATCATCTGCAATTCATTGTCTGAAAATGTGGATTTCATAGGAACTTTCAAAAATGAATTGAAGATGTTCTCAAAAGGACTAATACACAGGGATCCGGACAAAAAGCTGGACTAGAAGATTAAATTGGACAGCCTGCACAAGTACGATGGGCTGAATGGTCTCCTTCTGCGCGAGAAGATTCCGTTATCTAGTCCAACTCATAATTGGGCTGGGATGTCTTTAAGGGACTAGGGCAGTCCCGAAAACAGGTGTTAGGCCACATCCATCTGCTAATGTTGGTGCTGTTTTAGGACTCTATCCAAAAATTGGGATGTCCTGAGACTCAAGCCCTGAGCCTTGGGTTTCCTGGACATGGATGTGGGCGGCAGTGAAAAGCTGAGCACATTTATTTTCCTGTTTACAATATGGAGATTGGGGAGGCAAGAGTGTTTTTCTCAGCTCCTCAATGCTCCTGTCCACACTGTATGACACAATGCCCACCCCCCTCCCACTGCTGCCTGGCCCCGTCACACTCTACGCTCACCTACCCACTGTTTCCCCAATATCACCCACCCAAATCTGCACTTGCTCTTCCCGCGTCTCTGCTCTCCTCCACCCTCTATACTCACCACGCACTCCCTCTTCCCTCCCAGTCCTCTCTTCCTAACTTTCTTGCTCCCTCTGCCTCTCTGCACCCCCCTGCAAATTTTCCTCACAACCCTCCTTCCGCACCTGCTTTCTCTCTCATCTCACTTTCCTGGTCCCCTGCTCCCCCCCACCTCCCTTCCCGTGCCCTCTGTTCTCTCCCTCCGCCCATTCCTACACATGCTCCACTCCACGTCCATCCCCTCTCTCACTCACTTCCCTCCAGTCTGTCTTCTCTCCCCATTCCGCACTTCCTCCCTCATCTCGGTCCCATACTCTCCCTGTCCTCCCCGTCCTGCACACTGTCCCTCGCAATCCCCCCTCCTTTCCCTCCAGCTTTCTTTCTCCCCTCCCTTTCTCAGGCTCTCTCTCCGCTCCACCTACCAACCTCTCTCCCCTCCCCCTTCCACCATCTCAGCCCTCCCCTTCCACCATTGTCACTGTCCCCTCCAGCTAACTCTGGCTCCACTCTGACCACTCACTGACCACACCCCCACCCCTCCCAATCTCTCACTCCTTCATCACCCTTTCTCCCTCCCCTCCCCCTCCCTCTCCCCTCTCTATATTCACACGTTTTTTTTCTCTCTCTCTCCCAATCCCGCTCCTGTGTTTGGGTTGCTGAGCTGTAACTAGTGGAGTGACACAGGGATGAGCGCTGGGAACTCAACTATTTACAATCTATATCAATGACTTGGATGAAGGGACCAAATGTATGGTAGTTAAATTTGTTTATGACACAAAGATATTAGGAATTTAACTTGTTAGGAGCACATGAAGAGTCTACAAAAGGATTTAGATAGGTTAATTGATAGTTAAATTAGCGGGTGGATTATAATGTCCAAATACATGAACTTGTCCACTTGGCAGGAAGAATATCAAGGCAATGTATTATTTTAATAGAGAGGATGATTAAACCTATATTGTTGGAGTTCTGACTGTGTATTTTTGTTGTGGAGCGATTGTAAGTTCACACCTGTGGGAATAACCTTTGTGTTGTCTGGAGATCGTAACATTTAAGGTTCAGAATGTCCCAAGGGTTGATAAATTCAGATCCTGTCTCAGGGCAGGGGGCTGAACCCTGCTAGGAGATATAGGTTAACAGGTGAATTCAAAGGTCAGTGAACAACCGCTTGTGTTCAGTTGTTTTTAGATTAAAGAGTTGGGAGCAGCAGTTGGCGCAGCAGCTCAGCTGAGGAGCTGGGACCGTGCCTGTGTTGAGGTGCTGGAGTAGAACTGCTGTCAGCAGGTTATAATTTGCCTTACAAACTACCAGAGACTCAGGTACAGGCCAGATCTTTCATTAGTGATTCAAGCGTACGCAGGGAGAGACTGCCTTGGGCAGTCTTTGACCGATCTGTGCAGATTACAGCGAAATCTTTTTATACACAATTAGTCACAGACTCGTAATCTAATCTTGTCAATTCACAATCAGATGCTTAAAGAGGCCTTCGGCTTTTGTCACTTATTTCCCGTGTGTACAGACACTTGACATTGTTTTCATCCTCGCAAGACCACCATCTCCTGCTGATTATGCAGGAGTCTGTGCCCCCTGACTTCAACACCCACTCACTCCCTGGCCTTGTTCTTTGTTCTCCTGCCTTGCCCATCTCCTTTCTTATTCTGTCTAAAACACGGCTGCTATTCTCCCGTTCTGATTTTCTATATTTTATTGTTACTAACAGGCAATCCTAACTAAAATTGTTTAACCCTTTCAAGATACTGGAGTAGAACTGCTCTTGGCATGAGTAGATCGTCCAGCCCTTCCAGCCCACTCTGGCATTCAATGAAATCATGGCTGCTGATCTACTTCAACACCATTTTGCTGCACTATCCCCATATCCATTGATGTTTTTAATATGTAGAAAACTATCCATCTCAGTCTTGCGCATACTCAATAACTGAGCCTCCACAGCTGTCTGGGACAGAATCTTCTAAAGATTCATCACCCTCTGAGTGAAGAAATTCCTCCTCATCTTGGTCTTAAATGACCTGCCCCTTAATCTGAAACTGTGTCCCCTGGTTCTCGACTGCCCCACCACCGCAACCAGGGAAACATCCTTGCTGCATTTATCCTTTCAAGTCCTGTCAGAATTTTGTATGTTTGAATGAGATCACCTTTCCTTTTTCTAAAGTCCAGAGAGCAAAGGACCCATCTATTTAATCTTTGCTCACAGGACTGAAAGGTCCGAGGAATACTCTACTACAAAATTTCAACACTTGGAGTCCAGATGCGATATTCAAGTGGTTCCTTTCTTACACATGTGGGCAGCAAACGCTGGGCAATCCAGGCGCTTCTCCACCGATGTTCAAATGAGCACAGTTACTATATTTTTTACTGCCAGTTACAACTTAATGGTGTTAGTTAGACAAATGCCACAGCACAATAATCTGATCATTGTGTTCTTGTACAGTAATTGCAGTGCAGAGACTGGGCATTGTCCTTTTGGGAGACAACAAAGAATGTGTGTTTGTTCTAGACAAAAGGTTTACGGGGGCTGAGGACTGGGTGTGGTTCGAGGCTATCAGACGGTGTTAAATGTCCTTCCCTATGTCTTGATCGAGTCATTCTGAGTCCCTGCCCTTGTGTGTTCCAATTTCCTAATTGCAAATTTACAGCTGAGCCCTTTGTACAAGTTTTTAGCTTTCATGTAAGGCTGTGATTGTCTGTGTATGCTTTGGCAACCTAGATGCTGGTCCTAGCTGGCACTTTAAAATAAATCCAAATTTTCAGCATCTTCAGGACAATCCCTCCATTCCAGGAATTTATTTGTGAACCTTCATTACACTCAGTCTATGGCAAATATACCTTTCCTCATGTTTGGAGACCAAAGCTGCACATAATAGTCCAGATGCAGTCTCACCAAGGCTATATATAATTATGGTAAGACACCTTTACTCCTGTACCCAAATCATCTTGCAATAAAGGCCAATATAGCATTTGCCTTCTAAATTCCTTGCTGTACCGGCTTTCAGTGACTCATGAACATGGACACATAAATTCCTTTTACGCTGAACATTTCCCAGCCTCTCTCCATTTAAGAAGTACCCTACATTTCGGTTTTTCCCACAAAAGTGGATATCCTCACGTTTCTCCACCTTGAATTCCATCTGCCACAGTTCCGCCCACTCACTGAGCCTCTCCAAATCTCCTTCAATCATCTCTGCATCCTGCTCACAACTGACACTTCCATCTGCAAACTTGGAAATATTACATTTAATCCCAACATCCAAATCATTGATATGGATAGTGAATATCTGGGGCCCAAGCACTGACCCTTGCGATACCCCACTAGTCACAGCCTGTTCACCTGAAAATGACCAATTTATTTCTACTCTGTGTTTTCTGTTCATAAACCAGTTCTCAATCCATGCCAGTAAATTCCACCAAATTGCATTTGCTCTGATTTTGTTTGCAAACCTCTGGTGTGGGACCTTATCTAAAGCTTTCTGAAAACCTGAATAAACGACATCCTCCAGTTACCCCTTCCCTATTCTCCTAGTTACATCCTCCAAAAACTCCAACAGGGGTTTGTTAAACGTGATTTCCCTTTCATCAAGTCCATGTTGTTTCTGCCCAAGCTTCCCTTTATTTCTAAGTGTCCTGTTATCACATCCTTTATTTTAGGCTCTAGCATTTCCCCTACGACTGATGTTAGGCTAACAGGTCTGTAATTCCCTGTTTTCTCTCTTCCTCCTTTCTTAAATAGTGGGATTACATTTGCCACCTTCCAATCTGCAGGAACATTTCCAGAGTGTCTCATATTTTGAAAGTTGACCACCAATGCACCGACTTTCTCTACAGCCACCTCATTCAACATTCTGGGATGTAGATCATCAGGTCCAGGGGATTTATCTCCTTTAAGTCCCATTAATTTCTTTTGTACTTTTTTTTTAACTAAAAATATTGTGTTGCAGTTCCCTGTTGATATTTATCCTTTGATCCTCCATTATTCCGGGGGTTTTTTAATGGTGATAATTGACATTTTGGCAGATTCTGAGCAGGTTCATGTGATTTGCCTTGCTTGTGTCTGTCATTAAACATGTGGTTTGTGGTGTGTTCGACCGCAATTTTCCTGTTTATTAATGTTTACCTCATGTTAATTCTTTATGTTAGAATATAAGAGATAATATTATCTGTTTGCATTGTTGACTCTTGGTTAGTAAAATTCGTCTGTTTGTTTCAAAACATGGAATCTTATGGATTTATCCTCTTAGTAAGCAACTGGGATTTCAAATTTGGTCTACGAACAGAAAAATGTTAATGGTCACGTAGCAGATCATAACCAAATTTGAGGGTCTTGCCTGGGACTGTAACAAATTTTAGGGTCTGGCCTAGCAATGTACCAAGGGAGACAGCAGAACTCTACAGTAGAGAGGGATCTGGGCATTCTGGAACATGAATCACAAAAATTAATTGCAGGTACAGCAAGTGATTAGGAAGGTAAATGCAACGTTCATGTTTATTGCAAGAGGAATCGAGTATTAAAGTATGCAATTGTTGCTACAGCTGTACAGGGTCTTAGTGAGACTGCATCTGAAGTCTGTGTACCATTTTGATCTCCTTACTTAAGAAATGAGATAGTTACATAAGAAGCAGTTCAGAGAAGGTTCGCTTGACTGATTTTTGGGATGAATGGATTATCTTATGATAAAAGGTTGAACAGGTTTGGCCTTTACTCATTGGAGTTTAGTAGAATGAGAGGTGATCTTACTGAAACGTGTAAGACGCTGAGGGGATTTGACAAGGTGGATGCCAAGAGGACATTTACCTTGGAGAGGCATCTGGAAATAGGGGACAGTTTTAAAATTAGGAGTCTCCCATTTAAGACTGAGATGAGGAGAATTTGTTTTCTGTCAGAGGGTGGTTAGTGTTTGGAATTCTCTTCCCCGGCGAGCAGTGGAGGCTGGGTCATTGAATATATCCAATCAGATCAGCCATTATCTCGTCGAATGGTCGAGCAGACTTGAGGGACCGAATGGCCTACCCCTGCTCCTAATCATAGTGTTCTTGTAATTTAATTTTCTTTGGTACCTTACAGGATCAGATTTTATACCACCTGTGTGATGACATTTTCATACCTGTTTCACAGAAGTATCACTCCCCGCCTACTCTCTCCAGCTCTCTTTCTCTCCAGCCTACTGTTTCCTCCCACTTTCTCCCCAACCTTATCTTTCCCCTTCCCGCTCTCCTCACAATCTCTCTTCCCTCTCTCATACTCTCTCTCTCCCTGCGTCACTATCTCTTTCCACACCCTGTCGCTCATGATCTCCCCTCCTTACGCTCTCCCTCTTCTCCCCCATCCTTCTCTCCACCCACACTTTCTCACTCCCCTTGTCCCCACACTCTCACACTCACCTCCCACTCTCCCTTTCTCTTTTCCTCTTTAACTTCTGCTCTGTTTCTTACCTCTGCCCTTCCAACAATCTTTCTCTCTCCCCTTCCACACACACTCCCCCTCTTCCTGCCATGCACTCACCCTCTCAACAATGCTCCTGCTCGATCTAATATTAGTCCCTCCCGCCTTCTACCTCCATTCCCCACCCATTGTCCCTGTCAGACCCATTTCGCCCTCTCTTCCACCGACCCAGACACTCTCTCTCCTTCCCCTTCGTCCCCTTTTCCTCATCATTTTGCTATACCTCTCCCACGCTCTCCCCTCCTCCCACGCTCTCCCTTTCCTCTTCTGGACTTTCACCCCTCCCATTTCTGATTTCCTTCACATTCTCAGCAGTCTCCCACTCTCTCTGAGACCTTCACGTTCTCTCTCCCACACTTGCACCCCTCCCCTTCTCTCTTTTGTCTCTGGCCCCGATTTGCGTTCACCCTCCTGTTCTTGCTCACTCTCTCTCTCACGCTTTGACACTCTCCCTGCCCCCTGCACTCTCTACCCCTCCATCTCGTTCTCCCTCTCACACCATCACGCTCTTCCAGCCACCCTGCACTCTCGACCCCTCCATCTCACTTTCACCCTCGCACTCTCCCTGCCCCACTGCGCTCTCTACCCCTTCATCTCACTCTCACATCCCCACACACTTCCTACCAACCCCCTGCTCTCTGTACTCCACCCTCTCTTCCTTACCCACTCTACCAATCTCTGTCATGCTGGTCTCTCTCTCTCTCTCTCCTGCTCCCATGTTCTCAAACCCTCCTGCTCTCACTCTCTCCCACCTCTTCCTCTCCATCAGTCCACCCACACTCTCCCTCTCCACGTTCCTGCTCCCTCCTCTGCTGCCATTTTCTCCCCTTAACTTCACCTCCCGGCCTCCCTCCATCTCTTTGCAGCTCCGTTTCCCCCTCTCTCCCCCCGCCTCTCTCTCTCCCTCTCTCTCTCTCTCTCTTCCACTTCCTCTCCCCCTCTCTCCCTCCGGGCTCCTTCCTCACACTCTCTCCCCCTCCCCAGCCCCTCTCTTTAAATCACTGACTGTGTTATTTTAACTTTCCCCCAGCTCCAGCCTCTCTGACTCTGGATCTGAACACAGCGAATCCCCGGCTCATCCTGTCTGAGGACCGGACCAGTGTGAGACTCGGAGACAAACGGCAGCCGCTCCCTGACACCCCGGAGAGGTTTGATCCCTGGGAATGTGTCCTGGGATCAGAGGGATTCACATCAGGGAGACATTACTGGGAGGTGGGGGTGGGGGAGGAGACTCTGTGGTGGCTCGGAGTGGCCCGAGAGTCTGTGAACAGGAAAGGGGGAATCTCCCTGATCCCCGAGTCCGGATTGTGGGTTGTGGGGCTGTTTCCCGGAA
The DNA here is from genome assembly GCF_964194155.1 of Cetorhinus maximus. Classification (NCBI taxonomy): domain Eukaryota; kingdom Metazoa; phylum Chordata; class Chondrichthyes; order Lamniformes; family Cetorhinidae; genus Cetorhinus; species Cetorhinus maximus. Next base: position 18,926,428 of record NC_135899.1, on the reverse strand, counting down.
TTGGTTATTTTGCCGCCACCTCCCCCTCACTGACCCCCCTCACCCTGAGTGTGAATCCCCGGAAGATTGGGGTTTTCCTGGACTATGAGGGTGGACAGGTGTCATTTTACAATGCGGACAACATGTCCCATCTCCACACTTTCACCCACACTTTCACTGGGAGAATCTTTCCCTTCTTCCACCCGGGACGGAATGACGGCGGGAAAAACTCGGCCCCGCTGAGAATCTGCGGGATTCAAGGTCACTAACAGATCCATCCCATAATTTCACACCGTCTCCCTGCCTCCTGCCAGCTGTAAACTGATGGGTGTGGGTCTCAGTCACAGGTGGAGAGAGAAGCCAGGTTAACATTCCGGGTATAAACCCTGTATGGGAACTGGGAACTGAAAGATCAGCGAGGACCTCTGTAGGGCTGGGGGAAAGAAGGAGGGGGAGAGAAGAAACAAATAGAAGCTCAATTGTGGAGAGGAACTTACTGGGTCGAATGAGCTGTGAACTGCAGGAACCCGGTGACCTTCCTGCCTGTAATGTTGCTCCACAGGCGGAAGGTGGTGGGACATCAGCTTGTTTGAGATGAATCAGTTCAGTGATTCTCAAACTGGGGTCCGGGGAGTCTTTCCCGGGGGGTCCAGGAAATAATTTCTCCAGAGGGTGGCAGAGAGAGTAAAGCACAAGAGGGAGTGGAAATAAAGTGGGGGAAATGACAAGCTCCCCGCTTCGGATAAATTCCCAGGAGTTAGTGTTATTCCTGCATGAGCAGCTTCAAGATTTCCACCCCCAAACCTCCCGAATTCTCTCCCTTCTTCACGGTGATGGACATTTCGGCTGTCATGGTTTTCAGCGGTGAGTCTGATATTTCCTTTCGGTAGGAGGGGAGGTGGAAGTCCAGCTGCTGCTGTGATACTCATCTGTCTTTAATTTGGGCTCAGACAGTGAGCAAGTGCCGTTATCATGCTGTCTGGCCTGCTGAGTATTTCCATTATTTTCTGTTTATATTAATCTCTAATTGGTTTGTTTCTTGTAATCTCGATAAAACTGTTATCTTGACTTTCTTCAAACTCTCACCATGTTTCAATAACACTGAGAAACTGGACTGGGTTGGTACACGCCTGTAAATATTGCCCAGACTGTCAAATTCAAGTGGGTACTCTGTAATAAAATTGGAGGGGTGTTTCCGGTTTGTTTCACATTGAAATGGGAACGTGCTTTGAGACTGTTTGAGCATGTAAATGATGTGACACTGCTGTGAATACTGATTTGATAGTCTGTATTGAACGTGATGTGTGAACTGATCGGGTATGTATGCCATTAGCAGGCAGTGTTAACCACGTGAAAAGTAGTTCAGTTGCTGCATTAGAATGTTTGTCATGGGCTTTCTCTTTTACTGAAGCTCCTCCGAGTGCAACATGATCATTTGAATATCATTGCAATTTCTGTGATGGTCATCTTGAAATGTTCTTTTAGATATTTTAGGAATAAAGTATATTTTGCAAAAAAAAAGCGGAGTCACAGTTATAATTTATCTCTGGTTTGTCTGCTCTGTCTCATCATTTTCCCCGTCAGTGAAATAGTCCTTAAATAACTAGTATGTACTTACATATTTTATTAAAAACATTATTAAGTCTCTCTGTACATGTAACCTGTTCATATTATCATTTTTATATAGAATTATAATTCACATTGGGGTTCCATGATTACATTTGTAAATTGGTTCTTCAACCAAAAGACCCCTGAAAACGAGTGGAATAGAAGCAGTTTTCTAAAGAAGGACACAGTTCATCATTAAATCTGAGAAGCAGAAACTAAACATGTTGTTTGTTTTATTTACAAATTGCTCCAGAGTCTGGATCCTTACAGCACCCGTTCAAAATTCACCTGGATGATTTGAAGAGCTTCTTGCTGGAGTAAGTGGAGTGACAGTTGCCTGTAAATTGTCCTGAAGTTTACTCTGGTACTTAAGCCCTCGCTGCCGTGGATAGGGACCTGAGATGGGCAGTGGGAATGCCAGCCTGCTTCAGGTGGGAAGCAATGCAAAATCATAAAATCACAATGCACAGACTGTGGTCAATCAGCCCCCTCTGTCTGGAAAGGCACCTTGATAGAGCTATTCAACTGGTCCCAGTCCAGTTCCTTTACCCCCACAACCAATCCCTTTTTGAAAGTTAGTTTTGAATATTGTTTCCACCACACTGGCAGCCAGTGTATTCCAGATAATAACTGGCTGCGGGAAAATCTGTATTCATTTCACTCTGGATTTTTTTTAAACAATACCTTACATCTGTATCCTTTGGTTGCTGAACACTCTGCCACTGGAAAATGTTTCTCCCTATTTTCTCAAAACCTTTCATGATTTTGTACTTCTCTATTAAATTTTCCATTAAAGTTTCCTGCAGAGACACTGGCCATAATCTTCCAATCCCCTTAGGTAGAGGAGAGGAGCCAGAGGACTGGAGATATGTAAATGTTTCATCCTTGTTCAGAAACGGTCTAAGAATAAATCCAGCCTCTCCAGGTAAGACAGTTTAACCCCTGGGCTGGGAAAGCTTTTAGAAGTGATAACCTTGGACACAGTTAAAAAACACGTAGACAATTGTGTGGAGTACTTAAGGAAAGACAGCCTGGATTTTTCAAAAGAAATGTGTCCGACCAACTTGACTGAGTTTTCTAATGTGCCAACAGGTAGGCTTGATAGGGTAACATGGCTAATGTGCTATTTCTAGACTTCCAAAAAGGCATTTGAAAAAAGTCACATAATAGGGTAACACGAAAATTTGAAGCTCGTGGGATAAAATGGGCAGTGAAAGTATGAATATGAATTTGCCTCAGCAGCAGAAACAGGTATGGTGAATGGTTATTTTTCAGACTGGAGTAGTTTTACAGTGTTGTTCCCAACGGGTCGGTGTTATGACAAGACAGATGATGTGTGCTGGACGGACCACATCCACACGGGAATCTTGGTCGCTCTATCACAATGGTTTTACAATTTGTATTTATTACGAGAAGATGTGTGCACTAAATTCAGAAATAATGTGTCCACTAAGACTTTAGAGATCTTAAAAATGAGATTAGAGTATTTTTTTAACAAAATAAAAGATTTCAAACACATAAATCAGACTACAAATTACTTACTCCTATACCAACTCCTAACATTCCTAATATTAACCTGATTCCCAGCTATACATCCCCCTTTAAGGCAACAGAACAAAACAGATTTTAGAATTTTAAAAAAGCAGCAAGTTAACGCAGTACCCACTTGACAGTTACTTTACGTAGCAGATTTATGCACAAATGGCTGGGGGCTTCTTGAAGGCTGGAATGTGAGCGGTGAGTAGGATGTTTAGAGGCTTCAAGGCAATTTAGACGAGTTGAGTGAGTGGGAAAATACACGTCAGATGTAGTATAATGTGGATAAGTGTGAAGTTAACCACTTCCCTAGGAAAAACAGAATGACAGAATATTTTTAAATGGTGTCAGATTGGGAAATGTTGATGTACCAAAGGACCTGGGTGTCCTTGCATACCAATCACTGAAAGCAAGCATGCACGTGCAACAAGCAGTTGCAAGAGGACTTCAGTACAGGGGTAAGTATGTCTTCCTGCAGCTATACAGGGCCTTGGTGAGACCACAACTGGAGTATTGTGTGCTGTTTTGATCTCCTGAGCGGAGAAAGAAAACTTGCCATACAGGCAGTGCTGCGAAGGTTTACCAGACTGATTCCTGGAATTGTGGTTATGAAAAGACATTGGGTCGACTGGGCCTGTATTCACACGAGTTTAGAAGAATGAGAGGGGATCTCATCGAAACATGTAAAATTCTGACTGGGCTGGACAGGCTGGATACAGGGATGATGTTTCCTCTGGCTGCGAGGTCCAGAACAAGGGTTCTCAATCTTAGGATACAGGATAGGCCATCTAGGACTGAAATGAGGAGAAACCTCTTCGCTCAGAGGGTGGTGAATTCTCTACCACTGAGGGCTGTGAAGGCCAATTCACTGAATATGTTGAAGAAGGAATTAGGTAGACATCTGGACACTAAAGTCGTCAAAGGGGCTGGGGAGAGATCGAGACTATGACGCTGAGATTGAGGATCAGCCATGATTATATCGAATGGTGGAGGAGGCTCGAAGGGCGAATGAGCTACTCCTGCTTCTATTTTTCTATGTTTTTCCAGTCCTGTTAGATCTTACATGGCCCTCTCCTCACATAACCTTTCATTTTCCCTTTAATATGTAAATTCAACTGTTTGATATTATTCTGAAACGTTAAACTCTGAAAAGGAAGGTAAAAAACAAAATATTTTTCAGGCACATAAATAAAAATAGGAAGGCTGGGATGGAAATAGGACCATTAAGGGATAGATAGGATAATGCCACAGATAAGGATAGAGATAGGGCAGAAATATTAAATGATTACTCGACCCCTCAGGCTGTATGGCTCACAATGAATGTATGTAGTGAATACTAAATGTATCATGATTGTATTGAAGCACCTCAGAGTGCGACATGATGTAGGTTGATAACTCCAATTCCATTGCACTGTCTGACTGTCATGACCAGGTTGAAATGATTGTAATATTCATGGATTGTATTGAAGCACCTCGTAATCCATGTGGTAAAGTTGAATCTGATTGCACTTTTTGTGATGGCAATTTAGAAATGTTTGTAATGTCCTTTCAGATAGTTTATGAATAATGTATATTTTTCTAAGTAAATTAAATGATTATTTAATTTCAGTGTTTAACAGGGAGCTAGAACAGGTAGACATGATATTGATTAATAATCTAAGTCTTCAAGTAAGTGCAATTAAAATAAGAGAAAATGGATCGAATCAAACTCAAAGAGGAGAAAACCCTGGCCCAGAAGTTTCACACCCACACATTTAAAATAAATCTAGGGAATAGATAGCAGAGGTATGACTGCAGATTTAAAATATTTTTTTGAGGAAAAGGTGTAGTGCTAGAGGACTGGCGGATAGCGAATGTAATTCCTGTTCTTAAAAAGGCAGGACAGAATGTGCCTAGGGAATAGTCGATCAGTCAGCTTAATGTTGGTGCTAGAAGAAATAATGCAATCCCTACTAGAGACAGGAAGAACTTCTAGCAATAAAAAGAATCATGAGCATGGATTTCAAAAGGCAAAATCTTTCTTGACCAAAGTAATGAAATTTTAGGAGGAGGTAACAGAGACAGTAGACAATGGTAATGTAGTAGATGCAATTTACCTGGATTTTCAAAAGGCCTTTGACAATGCCTCTTACAATAGGCTACTGAATAAAGTCAGAAAATATGGAGTCAGAGGAGAAGGGAAGAATGGATTGCTAGCAGGTAGTAAGCAGAGGGTAGTTATTCAGAGTGGCAGAAAGTGGGAAATAGCATTTGACAAGGATCAGTACTGGGCCCACTGCAGTTGATAATTTGCATTAATATTTTGAACTTCAGAATCAGAAACACAATTTATAAATGGATGACGTGTCTTTATATGTGCATGTGTGCATACGTGTGTGTGTGTGTGTGTGTGCGCACGCACGTATATGCGTCTGTGTGCGTGTGTCTGTGAGAGAAACAATTAGTCAGTCAGTCAATACTGGGAAGGGAAAAGCTGAAGTGAAAAAAACCAACCAGGAGGGCTTCTTTTTGAAGGGATCAAATTGATAATTAGAGAAGTTAAGCTAAATTTATTTCAAACTTTGGTTAGGTCATACTTACAGTACTGCACGTGGCTCTGGTCAATTTATTATTAAAAAGGATAGAGGAACTGGTGAGAGTGCAGAGAGGATTTAAAATTTCTGCCATTTCCGCCAACTCCAGCACGATGCCACCACCAAAGACATCCTCCCTCCACCCACCCTGTCGGCATTCCGTAAGGACTGTTCCCTCCGGGACACCTTGGTCCAGTCCTCCATCACTCCCAACACCTCAACCCTCCTCCCATGGCACCTTCCCATACAATCACAGAAGGTGCAATGCCTGTCCCTTTAGTCCCCCCCACTCCTCACCGTCCAAGGGCCCAAATACTCCTTTCAAGTGAAGCAGTGCTTCACTTGCACTTCCCTCAATTTGGTCTAGTGCATTCGCTGCTCCCAATGATGTCACATCTACAATGGAGATACCAAACGCCGACTGGGTGACAGCTTTGTGGAACATCTTCAGTCTGTCTGCAGACATGACCCAGAACTTTCTGTCGCTAGCCATTTCAACACACCATCCCGCTCTCAAGCCCACATGTCCATCATGGGCCTGCTGCAATGTTCCAGTGAAGCTCAACGCAAAATTGAGGAACAGCGCCTCATCTTCCGACTAGGTACTTTACAGCCTTCCGGACTTAACAACGAGTTCAACCACTTCAGATCATGAACTCTCTCCTCCATCCTTACCCATTTTAATCCCCTTTTTTCCAAATATCTAATTTTAAATTTTAATTGATATACATTCATTTTTTTCCTACCCATTACTATTATTATTTAAAAAAATTATTTCCATTCATTGTTTTATCCCCACCTTTTAGCCTATTTTGATCTTTTCTCCCACACCATCACCCCGCCCCTCCACCCCACCCCCATGAGGGCCAAATGTAACTTGCTTATCCTGATTTCTATCATTAATGCCACCATTAGCACTTCCTTTAGCCACTATTACCACTATAAACACCTCATTTGAACTTTTGTGTATGACATCTATTGCAATACCTCCTTTGCCTCCACCTATCACTGACCTACTATCCAGCTTCATCTGTCTCACCCCCTTAAACAGTATATATTTCACCACATTTCTACTTCTCTTCAGTTCTGAAGAAATGTCACCATGGACTCGAAACGTTAACTCTATCCTTCCCTCCACAGAAGCTGGCAGACTTGCTGAGTTTTTCCAGCAATTTTTGTTTTCATTAACCAAAATGAACGTTAATCCTACAGAAAGTGAGTCTGGAGAATTAATAGTGGAAAATAATGAGATGGCAGATGAATGGAACCGATATTTTGCATTAACCTTCACTATTGAGGATATAAGTAACCTCCCAGAAATCACTGTATCTCAGGAAATGGAGGGGAGTGAGGAACTCAGGAAAATTACAATCACCAGGGAAGTGGTATTGAGCAAACAATTGGAGCTGCGGTCTGACAAATCCCCGGATCCTGCGGACTTCATCCTAGGGTCTTAAAAGAAGTGACTAGTGAGATAGTTGATGCATTGGTTGGTGGGGTGGGTGGGGGAGATGAACAGAAGGGAAGGTCTCTGATAAAATAGAAAACAGGACAGATTAAATGCTGCAAAGTGTCTTTACGAAGTAAGTCTGGAATGAGATGCAATGGTTTTTGTCGAGTTTCTACCTGAGCAGTTCTGTGACACAGGACCCTGTGCTCTACAGGTTGTTCCCAGGGACGCACACTGAGATAAAGGTCAATTCCTGTTCGACAGGTACTAGAAACTGTAATTCTATTGTTTTTCAAAATATACACTTTATTCATAATGTTAAGGTAAATTACACGACAGTTCCAATTTGACATCACATAAAGTGCAACACAGATCTATTTTGTTTAATGCAGCCTATGACATTCTGAGATACTTCAGCACGCTCACAAACAGATTACAAATAGATTTACAATTCTCGTTTCATATCAAACATTCCCTGGTACGTTGTCTGGGGAAAAGAAAATTAAATGACAGAACAGAAAATAATTGAGGGGAAAATGTACAAATATTGAGGAAAACCAGACACTGAGTATGACTCACCTGTACATCATCTGACACAGCGCTCTCTCCCCCTCATTCACTTTGTGAACCACATAGGGACGCTGGTCAGACACAGCCTGTGCTGATGGGGAGCCTTGCTCGCCTGTACACATACATTATCTTGTACTCCATGTCGGTGATTTTACAATGATATAAAGGCATCAATTGCACATAAGTGATTGTGTAAATATGCTGTGGGTTCATTTATTGAGGCGAGGAACATGGGAACAGATATACATGGATAGAAACATTGAAGGCATCAGCAGCAGAACTGTCTGTTGTGTGCTCTGCTCACTATCAAAAGTGAAACTAAAGCTAGATTGCATGACACACTTCCCTTCTAGCGATGATAGGCAGCTATCTCTTAAAGACATATTACAGCATTCCCCCTTTTTAAAGGTACTTTAACCCCTTCCAAAGAAGTGTAACTACTTACAATACTTGTTCATGTTTAGTTACCTAATGGTATAACATGAGCGTATCGAACGGATGAATCTATGAGTCCCTGAAGGGTAAAGGAAATCTGCTGGTACGCCCAGATCCTATGATGGTAACTTTATCTGGAGGTGTATTTAATTGCTCACAGTGACCTGCGGGATTGTCAGACTTGCATTTTGTATTTTGGTTTCATTAGGGAACTTTTCCTAAATGCAGTAGGAATGTACGGTGGTTGAGGAGCTGGAATAGATCTGATTTCTCCTCAGTTACGTCTCACCATTGTGCCTTTTTGTGTCATGACTTCATAGGACCCTGGTTCTGAACCAATCTTTGACGCGTCGGCTGGTTGCCACGTACCCTTCTGTGGGCCCCTGGACGTGAACTTGTCCCAACTGTAAACTTGGCAGCTCTGTACCCACATTTTTATCAAGACATTGGCCGTCTTCTCTTGCAGTTTTAAAAGTTGCTCTCTAGTCTTTTAGACAGTAGAATGGGTAAGAGTCCGTAAATTGGTATGCACTGGTCGGCCAAACAAGATCTGTGCCAGTTATAGAATAATTCCACTTAAAGGTGTCACTCTTGGATGTAACATTGCAATGGGCAGATCTTGCTTGGTCTGTCTACATGTGAGAATTAGTGATTTCATTGTGCAAATCATTCATTCACCTCGGACATTAGATCAAGCTAATATCAGGTCATAAAGATTCCAGTTTGATGAGCTGCCTGCCTTAAAAATGACTTACCGGGAGGTGCCTGACTTGTCCCAATATGGCCAAAATGATCTTATGTGCTCGTGGAGATACTGAATTGAATCAGGCCATCCGTTTTCCACAGTTTCTGTAGTGTCACCTTTAACCATTTCTTCTTGTAGCTGCTAGCATTTGTTTTGCACAAAATGTTCTGGATTAATTGACAGACTTGCAGACTTGCTCTGGATCAATTGACAGACTTGCATTCTCCTGCAAGCGTAATGTTGCAGCTCACTTTTAATTGACAATTATGTCTAAACATCCTGGATATTTCGATTTTAGTTCATGAACTGAGGTGACAGGCGTAGTTTCTGAGTTTGATCTGCCTTGTGAGGTCTGATTGATTCCATGGATTGTTGCTAGTGTGAGGTCATGGCATGCTGGTACACCTAGGGACTCTGGGTCTTTAGTCTTCATGATGTAGAACATCTGTGTCACCAGGAGGATTGATTGTACTTACAGCCCAGGAGTATGATCCTGCACATGGAATTCGTGAGCTGTTGTATGCTGAGTGTATCACAGCAGTGGGTTTTGCCATGTCGACAGATATGTGTCTTTTAGAATTAGTAGGGGTAGCATGTTGGCACTTGCCCCTGTGTCAATCTTGACCAATAATGAATCCTTACCAACTTTCTTAGGGCAGCTAATTCGAATCTTGGCAAACACTGAGATGGCATCAATGCTTTCCATAAGATTGACGGTGTGAAATAGGTGCTCTTCACTCTCCATCTCATTGTGCACATCGTCATTTTCTTGTTTGTCAATCGCTTTGTGTATATGTTTCTGGCGGGATACCAGCTGGCCATTCTCATTGCTGAAAAGTACCTGTTGCATGCAGGTTGTTTGGATCAGCGCACGGCTCTTTGTGGCTGCATCAGCCTTTGCTCAAGTGTACAGCCTCTGCCAAAGGCCCTTTCTGCCACATGCCTTACAGAATCGATGAAAAGTTGGGCATTTCCTTGGTGCATGCAGAAGGCTATATCCTCCACATGTCCTGCTAGGTTTGGGTTTCCTAGTGTGTGCTTCAACAACTGGGTTGTACTTTGGACCTGTAAGTTTCATCAAACTGTGAGGATCGCTTCGTCCTTACATTCGTCCTCTTCAGCCACTCTTGAATGCTACACCTTTTCGGCTTGTCAAACAGATCTTCCTGGAATCCTTCCATGGGAGTGGATGTGATCACCAACTCAACAATTCTGCCTGCTAGCTCTGCATTTGAAAAATCACAGAACGTACCCTTTTCCCTGCACCTGCTGATGAAGTGGTCTATGGATTCTGTAAAAAAAACAAAAAAAGCTGGAAAAACTTAGCAGGTCGGACAGTATCGAAGAAGATGAATACAGTTGTAGTGTCGAGTCCATATGACTCTTCATCAGAACTAAAGAAAAATAGAAATGAGGTGAAATATAAGCTGGTTGATGGGGGTGGGACAGGTGAAGCTGGATGGAGGGCCAGTGACAGGTGGAGGCAAAGAAGAGATTGCCAAACATGTCATAGACAAAGGGACAAAGGATTTTTATGGTAATGATATTATCTAAGGAATGTGCTAATGGTGACATTAAGGGTAGAAAGCAAGACGAGGAAGTGACAAATGGCCCGAGTGGGTGTGGGGTGAGGGGAAGGGATCGAAATAGGCTAAAAGCTGGAGATAAAACAATGGATGGGAATAAATTTAACATTAATAGAAATTGGTGGGAAAAGGAAAATATACTTAAAAAAATATATTTTAAAAATGACAAATTATTAGAAAAAAGGGGGATCGGAAAGGGGCTGAGGATGGAGAACAGAGGTCATGCGCTGAAGTTGTTGAACTCAATGTTAAGCCCGGAAGGTTGAAAAGTGCCTAGTCGGAAGATGAGATGCTGTTCCTCCAGTTTGCGTTGAGCTTCACTGGAACATTGCAGCAGGCCAAGGACGGATATTTGGGCATGGAGGGTGTTGTCGAAATGACATGAACTCTAATTGATGAAGACGGAAGTTTAACCTGATTCTGCACCAGTCGCCCAATATCTTTCGGGGATCCTTTTGCTCTTCTGCTGTTGATCCTGACGTGTTCAGCCTGTGTAGACCGACAATAACATTATCTTGCCCCCTCACATTCTGTGAACCAGATGCTGATCAAAAGGGAATTGAATAAATAATAAAAGAAAAATGAAAAATATCATTTCAGGAGCCGATTTGGCATTGGGATTTAAAAGCCTAAAGTCATTTTAGAAGCAGCTCGCTGCTGCAATGGGGGAATCATTTGTTTCTGGGTGAATGAATTTCAAAAGCGTCTCTTCCTAAAAACCGTTTCTCTTGCTTATGGCACCCTCTGCTGGCCGTTGGACGTTAGTACACAAGCAGAGAGGAAATCATGATAAATGCAGTGAGTGCAGAGCGACCTCAAATGCCAACGTTAAAATAAAAGCAAAACACTGCGGATGTTGGCGATCTTGGACCTCGAAACGTTAACATTATTTGCTTCTCTATATACATGTGTCCTGTATGTGTTAATTTTTCGAGTACTTTGTAGTACATGCAACAGCGGTCTCTGTTGGTGAAGAAATATGTTACAGTAAAATCTTCATTTTATTAATTAATTAATCTACATTAATTAGTTAATCAGAGGAGAGCGCAAATGCAGTCCTCCCGCTCCCACAAATTTTACAGTCGAGAATCCCGCATTTGGGGACATCGCAGGTGTCAGCACACTCGAAGTGCAATGGGCTGACCTCGTCCTGGGAGAACAATATTTTTTTGGACAAATATACTTTATTCGTTAAATATCTGGAAGAACATTACAAAACATTTCTAAATCGCCATCACAAAAAGTGTATCAAATTCAACTTTTAGACATGGATCACGAGGTGCTTCAATACAATCAATGAATATTACAGTCATTTCAATATGGTCATTACAGACAGTCAGACAGTGCAATGGTATTGGAGTTATCAACACACATCCTGTTGCAATCTGAGGTGCTTCAATACAATTATGATACATTTAGTATTCACTGCATACGTTCAATGTGAGCCGTACAGCCCAAGGGATCTATACAATTCCCAGTCTCTCGGTGCACTATGACAGAAAGGTCTTAGTCAGCGACCTTTCCCCATTGGGCCTTTGCAGCGGCTGCCCCAAGCTTTAGTGCGTCTCTCTGCACATAGCCCTGGGACCTTGGAATGTGCCAGTCTGCAACACACGGTCGGGGACAACTATGCACTGGAAGACCAACAATCTTCGTGCAGACCAAAGAGCGTTGTTCACTGAGTTGATGATCCTCCAGCTGCAGTTGGTGTTTGTCTCGGTGTGTGTCCCTGGGAACAGCCCTGAGAGCACAGAGTCCTGTGTCACAGCACTGCTCGGGATGACATCGGCAAAAACTACAGCATCTCTCTCCAGACCTTCTTTGCAAAGGCACAATCCACAAGGAGGTGAACAAAAGCCTCTTGCCCGCATCCCCCCCCACCCCCGCCCGCCCCACCACCACACAGCCACCTCGAGGGCAAGGTGCAAAGAGGGTGAGATTCTTGGCCTGTAGGAAGGATCTGACGGGGAGGCACCTTGGTGCCTGTTGGAAAGTTCTGGCGATGAACCATTCTGCCACATGACTTTGACAGTCTGCTCGGGGAACCATCGGACAGGATCCAACATCTCCTTTTCCTGCAGGGCCTCTAAAACGTTACGTGCCGACCACTGCCTGATGGACTTGTGGTCAAAGGAGTTTCTCTGCATAAATTTTTCCATGAGGGACAGGTGGTACGGCACGGTCCAACTACTTGGAGCGTTCCGCGGCAGCGTAGCCAGACCCATCCTTCGCAGCACCGGGGATAGGTAGAACCTCAGCAAGGAATGACACTTGGTGTTTGCGTATTGAGGGTCTACGCACCGCTTGATGCATCCACACACAAAGATGGCCATCATGATGAGGGTGATGTTGGGCACGTTTTTTCCCCATTATCTAGAGGCTTGTACATTGCATCCCTGTGGACACGATCCATTTTCGAACTCCAGATAAAGCGAAAGATGGCTCGGGTGATCGCCATCGCTCAGGAGTCTGGAATGGGCCAGGCCTGCGACACGTACAGCAACAGCGAGAGTGTCTCACACCTGATGACCAGGTTCTTACCCGCAATGGAGAGGGAGAGTTGCTGCCACATGCCCAGTTTTCTTTCCACCATAGACACTCGCTCCTTCCAGTTTCTAACACATGCCCCGGTCCCTCCGAACCATATCCCCAGCACCTTCAGGCCGTCTGACCTGACGGTGAAGGGGACAAAGGATCAGTCAGCCCAGTTCCCAAAGAACATGGCCTCACTATTCCCATGATTTACCCTGGCTCCCCAGGCCAATTCAAACTGGTCGCAGATGTTTATCAGTCTGCGCACCGACAGCAGATCCGAGCAGAAGACGGTGACATCGTCCATGTACAGGGAGTCTTTGGCCTGAGTGCCTCCACTGCCTGGGATCGTCACTCCTCTTATGCCCTGATGGACTCAGCAAATGGTTCTATGCAACACACAAACAGAACAGGGAAGAGAGGGAAGCCCTGCCTGACTCCAGATTTAATCGGAAAGCTTTCTGATTACCACCCATTGATTTGAGACTGCGCTACTGATGTTAGTGTAGAGCAGCTGGATCCAGTTGCGGAATCCCACCCGAAACCCCATTTTGGAGAGCACATCCACCTTGTAGGTGTGTGATATTCTGTCAAAGGCCTTCTCCTGATCCAGGCTGATGAGGCAGGTATCCACACCCCTGTCCTGCACATAGGTAATCGTATCCCTGAGCAGTGCAAGGCTGACTGAGATCTTCCTGCTGGGCACAGTGCAGGTCTGGTCAGGGTGGATCACCAACTCCAGAGCAGACTTGGCCCGATTGGCGATGACCTTGGACAGAATCTTATAGTCCACTTTCAACAGTGAGATGAGTCACCAATTTGTAATTTCCTCTCTTTCCCCCTTGTGCTTGTAGATGAGGGTGATGATGCCTTTCCTCATGGATTCTGACATGCTACCGGCCAGGAGCATACTCTCGTACACTTCTAGCAGGTCTGGGCCGATCCAGTCCCACAGAGCCGAATACAACTCAGCCGGTAAGCCATTGCTTCCGGGAGTCGTACACTTCTCGAAGGACTCAAGGGCCTTAGTCAGTTCGTCAGGTAATAGCGGTTTGTCCAGGCTCTCCCGCTTGGAGCTACAGTTAGAACTTGGTGGTTGGGGTAAGGTTGCTGAGGAAGTTTTTGGAGTCACAAAGATGTTGTTTATTGTAAAAGCTAAATACAGCTCTGAAGAAGGGTCATAGAGACTCGAAACATTAACTCTGTCTGTCTCTCCACAGATGCTGCCAGGCTTGCTGAGATTTTCCAGCATTTTCTGTTGTTTCTGATGTAGTTTGTTGTCTCCAGGAGAGGCGATTAGAACCCTGGGGAGTATCCAAGGAGAGAATTAAAAGGTCCATTATTGGGGTTGATGTGGGGGTTATTGGTTTTCAGGATAATGTTAGTGGGGAAACAGGGGTGGTTATTGGGGTTCCGGGTAATGTTAGTGGGGACTGGGCAATTATTGGGTTTCAGGGTAATGTTATTGGGGGCAGGGGTTATTGGGGTTCAGGAAAATATTTTTGGGGGCACTGGTGGATTATTGCGGTTCAGGGTAATGTTAGTGGGTACAGGGGGTTATTGGTGTTTAAGATAATGTTAGTGGGGGCGGGGAATTATTGGGGTTCAGGGTAATGTTGTTGGGATGGGGGGTTATTAGGGTTCAGGATAATGTTATTGGGGGCACCGGGGTATTACTGGGATTCAGGATAATGTTCCTGGGGACACCGGGGTATTATTGGGGTTCAGGATAATGTTAGTGAGGACACGGCAGGGGGTTTATTTGACATCACGGTGTGGTCGTGGGGGTGATGTGGTGTGAGGCAGACTCGCTCGAACTCACTGAGGGAATGCTGCCTGCACTATGGATATTCCACATTTGGTGGCGCCACTCCCTCACCTCTCAGGCTGACTCCTCATTCTGCTTTCTCCAAAACTCAGCCATCCTCACTGCAAAACAGTCCTGGGCTGTTCCCAAGGCATTCTCAACGCTTCACTCAGTTTGTCTCCTTCAATATTTTTTTTTCAAAAAGAGAAGTCTTTTTCTCCCTTCCTTTCTGTCCCACGCCTCTGTGCCGCCCAAATTTCTCTTTGAATTGCTGGGTGGCCCTGGGGTTAACCCCCACTGGTTTTGAGGTTAGGTTGGAGAAGCTAGGCTTGTTCTCCCTGGAGCGAAGGTGGTGGGTCTAATAGAGGTGGACAAGATTATGACAGGTTTAGATAAGGCCGGCAAAGGAAGGCCGCTGCCATAAGCTCCCATATACAAGGACTAGTGTCTGTCAGTGTGGCGGGAAGCAGAGACAGAGATTCCGTTTGACTGAGGATCTGACAGGCCACTCGCTTCGTTCCCCTGTAGACTAGTGAGGACGGGGATGATGTGTAACAGGGACTTGGCAAGAGATGGGATATAAGCGGTAGAGTTACAGATGAATTGAAGTTTATGTTGGGCGGTGGGCGGGTTACTGGCGATGAGAACATTGTAATAGTCAGGACTGGAGTCAGAGTGATGGCTGAGTGTGTCAGTCGGGCTGAAGTCTGTGCAAAGCTGGACAATGTTACAGGAATGGAGTTATTGTGATCACAGGGTCAGCAGTTCATTTCCGGGTTGGAGCATAATCGATATGTGTGAAAGACAGCGCACTGATTAACTAGCCTAACATAGTGCAAATTAATAATGTTGTCTTATCCCTTCGTTCATTATCTTCCATTGAACCACTGTCAAAAGTTGGACAGAATCCAAAAGTGCTGTATCCTCAAGAACATCTCCCTTGCGTGAAAACAGGTTTTGGAACTTATGGCGTAAACAAAAATCTTCACTTGCAAGCATATACTTAAGCAAAGACGTGTGGCAGGTCAGAATATTGGAAAGAATATAAAGAACAGCAAAAATGACAAAAAAAATAATGAGGAGGGAAAAATTAGAGTTTGAGGGAAAGCTCGCTAGTAATATAAAGACATATAGTTAGAATTTCTATAGATATTTAAATAAAAGAGTTAAGAAAGTGATTGCTGATCCTTTAGAGAGTGAGTCTGGGGATTTGATGATGGAAAGTAGGGAGATGCTGGATGAATTAAACAGATATTTTGCTTTTATCTTCACTATAGAGGACACAAGTAACATCCTGGAAATAGCTGTAAATCAGGAAATGGAAGGAAGGGAGTAACTTGGAAAAATTACAATCACGGGGCAAGTGGTATTGAGCAGATTGTTGGGGCTGCGGGCTGGCAAATCCCCAGGTCCAGATGGACTTCAACCTAAGGCCTTGAAAGAAATGGCTAGTGAGATAGTTGATGCATTGGTTTTAATTTACCAAAATTCCCTAAATTTGGGGAAGGTTCCAGTAGATTGGAAAATAGTAAACGTAACTCCTTTATTCAAAAAAGGAGGGCAAGAGAAAGCAGGAAACTATAGGCCAGTTAGCCTAGTATCTGTCATGGGTTAAATGTTAGAAGCTATTACTAAAGATGTTATAGCAGGGCACTTAGAAAAATTCAAGGCAATCAGACAGAGTCAACATGGTTTTGCAGAAGGGAAATCATGTTTAACCAATCTATTAGAGTTTTTGAAGGAATCAGATGTGCTGAGGATAAAGGGGAACCGGTGGATATACTGTTTTTCAGAAAACATTTGCTAAAGTGCCACATCAAAGGTCGTTGCAGAAAATAAAGGCTCATGGTGCAGGTGGTGACATATTGGCAAGGGTAGAAGATTGGCTGGCTAACAGGAAGCAGAGAGTAGGCATAAATGGGTCTTTTTATGGTTGGCATGATGTGACGAGTAGTTTGCCACAGGGATCAGTGCTGGGGCCTCAACTGTTTACAATTTATATAAATGACTTGGATGAAGGGACCAAAGGAATGGTTGGTAAATTTGCTGATGACACAAAGATAGGTAGGAAAGTAAGTTGTGAAGAGGATGTAATGAGGCTACAAAGTGACACAGATAGGTTAAGTGGGCAAAGATCTGGCAAATGGAGTATGATGTGGGAGAATGTGAAATTATTCATTCTGGCAGGAAGAATAAAAAAGAAGCTTATTATCTCAATGGTGAGAGATTGCAGAGCTCAGATTCAGAGGTATCTGTGTGTCCTTGTGCATGAATCTCAAAAGGTTAGTATGCAGTTACAGCAGGTAATTAGGAAAGCTAATAGAATGCTATCATTTATTGTGAGGAGAATTGATTACAAAAGTAGGGAGGTTATGCTTCAGTTGTACAGAACACTGGTGAGACCATATCTGGTGTATTGTGCTCATTACTGGTCTCTTTATTTAAAGAATGTCGTAAAAGCATTAGAAGCATTTCAGAGAAGATTTACTAGACTAACGTCAGGAATGGGAATGCTGTCTTATGACGAAAGGCTGGACATGTTAGGCTTGTATCCACTGGAATTTAGAAGAGTAAGAGGTGAATTAATTGAAACCTTTAAGATCCTGAGGGGTCTTGACAGGGTGCATGTGGAGAGGATGTTTTGTCTTGTGGGAGAATCTAGAGCTAGGAGTCAATGTTTAAAAATAAGGTGTCTCTCATTTAAGACAGAGGTGAGGAGAATTTTTTTCCTCTCAGAGGGTGGTGAGTCTTTGGAACTCACTGCCTCAAAAGGCGGTGGAAGCAGAGTCTTTGAATAGTTTTAAGGCAGAGGTAGATAGATTCTTGATTAACAAGGAGGTGAAAGCTTATCAGGGGTAGGCAGGAATATGGGTTTGAGGTTACATTCAGATCAGCCATGATCTTATTGAATGGCAGAACAGGCTCGAGGGTCTGAGTGGCCTACTCCTGCTCCTAATTCGTATGTAGGTTCTAAGAAAATATAAATAAACAAAAACATGAACAGGAAACTCAAATGTGGAAGATCAGTTATGCATTTCCTTGGGGCCTGTCCTGCAGAAAAGTATTCACAATTTTAATTCCTTTTATACTTCAGAATTACCGGATTTAAGATTTTGTTAGAAATGGGAGAGACAATGTGACATTTCTACTCTCAACAAATAACGTTTATCCAAAATTAGCTCACCAGTTACTCCAAGTATCCTATCTCCTCTTGACCCAGTTCACACAGACGCTAAACCCCATCTGACTCATCAGCCTTTCACATTGACACTGAATCCCTTTCTCACCTAAATCTCTGCACAGGTCCACATTAAGAGGAACCACATTACGTCATTTTGTGCTAGTAACCCAGGACAATTACCAAAATGATGCTGGATTATAACCAGCATTGCGGTGTGAAGCTGGGAGCTGGGTTTTGACTGGCAAACCAGCTTCACATGGGTGCTCAGAGAGAGGAGACTGGGCAGAAACGGTACTCAGGTCTAAGAGGCTCCTGGCCAGGGTGCTCACCAAATGCTCCTTACATTTTTTCTGCAATTTAAAATGCCGCCAATGATTCTGCAATGTTTACTTGCTGAGGATCACAAGTCACCTTGCTCAACAAATATCAAATATTACATGTCATTACTTGACCATTTTTACCCATTAATTCAACCAGATCAGTGTTCAATGTTTTGGGTTTGAATTACTTGGGTAATTGGGGTGGGGTGATGGTGGTGGAGGAGGTGGAATTATCTATACAGCCAGGCTTTCGTTAAAATCGGAGTCTGCTAATTGGAAGACATGCGTCTCAGTTTCAGAATGTACAGTGGGACAATGATGTGACAAAAATGAAGCTTCCTGGGCAAAGGGAAAGGATGTCAAAAGCTAGGCCCGTGTTCCCGCGGAGTAGTTTTGTTCAGGGCTACTGGCTGTCCCTCAGAGGTGGACTGACTGTGGGGAAATTTCCGCCAGTGCCTCTCGAAACGCTGAATGCTTGTGTCTGAATGTTGCCCCCTCCCGGGCTCTGCACCCATCCACTGCTCCTTCCATCACAGCCTCATCTGTGACTGCTATCTCTGGCCCCATTTAACCGCACCCTCACCAATTGTTTCAGTGATCAACACGCAACTCTGGTCTGGTGATACATCCCGAGGAAAATGCTAAAAGCGGCTGAGGAGAGTGCACCAACAGGTGTTAATGGTGCTAAGGACAGGCTGACTGTCCTTGGTTGTGCCAATGCAGCCGGCACACGCAAATGTAAATTGTCTGTAATTGGGAAGAGCAAACGTCCCAGATGCTTCAAAGGATTCGGACATTACCTGTTCACTATTCTGCCAATGAGGGTAACCAGGGACATGTTTTCTGATTGATTTCACAACCACTTTGTACCAGAGGCACGTTGGGTAGCTGTGAAATGATGTTTCTCCTGGACAATGGTTAAGCACATTCTCCTGCGGAACTCTTGGTGAAGAACAATGTTTTCGCTGTTTACTTTTCCCCCAAAGTAACATCATTAACTCAGTCAATGGACCAAGGTAATCTTCGGATCATGAAATGTAAATATAAAGACTCCTTCTTGAATAGTATATTTGGCGCTATGACAGAGGCTTCGGGGGTGGAAGGCTTCCAAAAGGAGTTTACAGTTTTTAAAAAATTCATTCATGTGATGTAGGCATCACTGATTAGACCAGCATTTATTGTCCTTGTTCAGAGTCACATGGAGGCCTGGTAAGGACAGCAGATTTGCTACCCTAAAGGATATTAGTGAACGAGATGGGTTGTTACAACAATCAGCAATGGTTCCATGACTATTATCAGACTTTAAATTCCACATTTTGATTGAATTTAAATTTCACCATCTGTCTTGGTGGGATTTCAACCTGGGTCCCCAGAGCATTGCCTTGGGTCACTAGAGTATTAGTCCAGTGACAATACCAGTAAACCACCAGCTACCCCTGACACCATCTATGTATCTGCTAATGTGTGGTGCCTTGTTGATAAAGACACCGATCAACGGTGGGACAACCTTTGGCCTGCAACGGTGTTCATCGAAATGATAATATTGACAAAGAACTTTGAAGATTTTCATGTGAACAAGGGAAAAAATTCTGGTAAACTAGCTCCTTGAGTATTCAAGATGCATATGAATGGAATGTGTGAATACACTGGAGGCTGAGGATATTGAGGAAGTGTTTAACACCGTTAACAATGCTCCCAATGTGCATTCTTTGACTGACAGGGAGATTGCAGGAATGGTGTTACATCAAGATCAACTTGATAAATACAGTACAAAAACAGAATTACCTGGAAAAACTCAGCAGGTCTGGCAGCATCGGTGGAGAAGAAAACAGTTGACGTTTCGAGTCCTCCTGACCCTTCGGCAGAACTGAAGTATAGTTAGGAGAGAGGTGAAATATAAGCTGGTCTAAGGTGAGGGGCGGGGGGAGAGAGACGTTGAGGGTGGGGTGGTTGTGGGGATAAGCAAGCAGTGATAGGAGCAGATAATCAAAAGATATCACAGACAAAAGGATCAAAGAGGTGTTGAAGGTGGTGATATTATCTAAAAAAAAGTGCTAATTAAGAATGGATGGCAGGATACTCAAGGTACAGCTCTAGTGGGGGTGGGGTGGAAAGACTAACAAAGTATTAGTTGTAGATTTAAAAGTAATGGAAATAGGTGGGAAAAGAAGAATCTATATAAATTATTGAGAAAAAAAAAAAGGGAGGGGGAAGAAACGGGGTGGGGATGGAGGGAGGGGGAGTTTAAGATCTAAAGTTGTTGAATTCAATTTTCAGCCCGGAAGGCTGTAAAGTGCCTAGTTGGAAGATGAGGTGCTGTTCCTCCAGTTTGCGTTGGACTTCACTGAAACAATGCAGCAAGCCAAGGACATACACGTGGGCAAGAGAACAGCGTGGAGTGTTAAAAAGGCAAGCGACAGGGAGGTTTGGGTCTTTCTTGAGGACAGACCGCAGGTCAGGATAAATACAGTGTTGATGAGTGAACCCAGTAGAGAAAGTGCCCATGGATGATATTATTAAGATGTGTGACAGGTTGATAGATGCACTCGAAGAACGTGCAATTATAAGTGAGCAAGAAATAACGTCAATCAAATGACAAACTTATGAAAGAAAAGCCAATGTTGATGACGCAAATGAAGCTGGGGGAACTATTCAAGAATGCCTCCCAGGAGAGAACATTGACACTCTGAACCCTCTCCTACAAGCAGAATTGCCATGGATGGGTATTATTACAGGTACCCTGCATTTATTATTCAGTGATACATCTTACTTTTCTGGCCATTTTATTCAATTTAGGCTTGGACTATTGTAATGTAAGTCAGCCCAGTCCCATATGTGGTATCCCGAACATCAAAATTATCCGAAATCCGAAATGCGATTGGCCCCGAGGATTTCGGATAACAGATACTCAACCTGTAGAATATTGCATAATGAAATTCTAGCTACGCTAGAGACGAATAATTTGAAATACCACACAGTTGAAAATAAAATGCCCACTGCCCACCGGCAGAAATATTTTTCACTTAAAAATCATAGCTTTAGTGATTTTTGGGCACTCAAAAATTAATATGCAGGAAAATGACGTAATAATAGATTTAGAAATGATATGGTCAACATATTTTATTGGAGCTCT
Organism: Cetorhinus maximus; assembly: GCF_964194155.1. Lineage (NCBI taxonomy): Eukaryota > Metazoa > Chordata > Chondrichthyes > Lamniformes > Cetorhinidae > Cetorhinus > Cetorhinus maximus. Next base: position 18,904,973 of record NC_135899.1, on the reverse strand, counting down.
GCACCTCAGAATTTGGCACTACACCCCTGAAGCAGAGAGCATTAGGTCTTTATGAGTCACAGGTAATAGTCGTGAAGGCGGCCAGTTGTGGTTGTAAAACAGAGCAGGAATGGAGGAATTCAACAAGACGGGTGTATAGTTCACCCGAAAGATAGGTGGCTCAGTCCTAGGTCTATTCTGACTTTGTACCCTTTCTGTTAGGATTGAACCATCTCAAATCAACAGATGTTCCAGGTCGATAGCATACGAATGATTAAATTATGCCAAAATGTAATGGGATAGACAGCAGCAGGTTATTTCCAGTGAACGGTAAACACAAAGGGCCATAGGTACAAAATAAAATGTATGAGATTTGGACAGCAATCAAGAGAAACTTCTCTATGCAGAACGGTGAGGCTGTGGAATTCACTTCCGGGGTTAGTGGTTGGAACAAAACGTTCCATCGTGACAAGGGGTTTACCCAGGTCAGGCCTCAGCCCAATCATTTTTCACCAAGATTTGATGCATTGATTCAAGCTAAGAGATGTCAGAGATGAATTTCAGTGCTGGTGTGAGCTAGTTATAAATGCCATATGGCTCAGCGATTAGCTGTTGGAATCAAACAGCCTGTTCCTTTGGTTGTTCATAATAGGCAGAGTATGGACCATACGCAACCAGCCCACACTTGCAAAACTGTCCGATGTGATTCCGTGATTGGGCAGCACTTACGGAACAATCCTGAGTGTGCTAATAGCTACACTAACTACCAGTTTACGAGAACAATCGAGCTCATATTGTGGCTCATTTATGTTTGTTAAAAGCAACACATTTTCATATATAGAGATCTGTTCTCTGCAAACAAAAGGAATAAGTTCAAGCTTTGCGCTTTTCTGAATTACCCGGCAGCTTGGGGAGCTGATAGTTCCCTGTTGCTTTCTCAAAGGCAATGGGCAGAATTGTCCCAGATTTGCACCAAGTGCGGTAGCAGGAGGAAAAAACAATGTTTTACCTGCCAGCGGCAATGGTGGCTTCTTATCACATATCATCCCAAACTTGCCACTTTTAACTATGCATTCCCGGGAAACATGCCATTTCGATTGTGGGTGGGTTTTGATTCGCCCACCACGCCATCACCTCGCCGCTTCATCACGCCAGTTGCCACATTCAAAGTACAGCCACACGCATATCTCTCAGTGCTTCCAGCCCAGGACAGCTGCAAGTAAGACCTGGCCCTGAAAGGCAAGAAGACTGCAGCCCCCAGGTTTAGTGATGCGTCTCTTGAGCGTCTTTTGGACGCCGTGGGGGCCCGCTGTGATGTACTCTACCTCCACTCCGGCCACAGGAAGGGCAGCAACATTACCACCTCTTTCCCTGTGGTATAATTGTTTTGGCTGTTTGAAATTTGGCATTCTTGAGTATGTCCTGAGGAGTGTAAGACAAAAGGCTTCAGTAATATTCAAGATGCCAATTATTGCAGAGCAGTAACAGTAGTAATTCAAATCTAAATAAATACCAATATAGTTTAAATTTCATTTCTATTTTAATAACTTTTGCCAAGATATTGGATCAGGCCCACCAAAGAAAGTGAGTTTGACATCCTAGTTTAAGATTTAAGTTTTGTAATTGTTTGTTTAAATCATCGAAACAGCGTGTTTCCCGGGAATGCATAGTTAAACGCGGAAAGTTTGGGATGATATGGGATAAAAAGCCACCATTGCGGCGGCAGGTGACACGTTGTTTTTCCCTCCTGCCACCGTACTTAGTGAAAATCTGGGACAATCCTGCCCATTGGCTTGGTGGACGATGGCCCTGGTGATCAGAGTCAGTGCTGCACAGAAGAGGTTGGCCATCCAGTGCAGATAAAGGATTAATGCTCTCACCCGTACCGCCAGGGTATGGCAACCATCTCATTGCTCTAAACTCACACACTCAAACCCATCATTCATGCACTGGCATCTCACTCACTGCCAGCTGAAGGGACACCACCACTCGCCCTTTCACACACGCCCTCACATCTCCATCTGGCCTCATCATCTCTGGAGACTGCTTCCTCAGCCCTCACCATCTTGAGTCACTTGCACAGTTCAACTGGTGGTCCCACACAAACCCTGGCATACCCCCCACTTCCCCAGTACAGGTCTCACCCTGCAGCCTCTTCCCCTGTGGTATAATTGTTGTGATTGTTTGAAATTTGGCATCCTTGAGTTTCTCCTGAGGAGTGTAAGGTGAAGGGTTTCAGTAATATTCAAGATGCCAATTATTTCAAAGCAACAGTAGTAATTCAAATCTAAATGTAAATAAATACCAATCTAGTTTAAATTTCTATTTTAATAACTTTTGCCAAGATATTGGATCAGGCCCACCAAAGAAAGTGAGTTTGACATCTTAGTTTAAGTTTAAGTTTTGTATTTGTTTGTTAAATCTGTGAATATATAAGTTTATTTTCATTTATCATATATCAGCTCATTGAGTGCAATGTTGTGCTAATTGTTTAGTTCTGAAATCTTAATTCAGGGAAGAGGCATTTACTGACCTATCAGCCTCCATCTACCATTAATTTAGCGATGGAAGAAATAAAAATGGCTCATTTATAAAATGTATTTCGCAGCTTCAGTGCTTCCAAAGTGCTTGACAGCCAATGAAATACTTTTGAAATGTAGTCACTGTTGTGATGCAAGAAGCACAGTCGACCTTGGGCAGGATTTTCCCGTTGGCGAGCGGGCGGAGCTCCCGATGTCACCGCGCCCCATTTAAATTTTCAGGTAGCCGGGGGCTCAGCACAATCAGCTGCACACCCGCTGACCTGTCAATGGCAAATTGAGGCCATTGACAGAGTAATTAAACTAATTAATGGACCTGCCCATCCAACATTAAGGCTGGCAAGCAGGCCAGAAGGCCCGGCGGGAAATAGAAAAACCATGAAACCTCATGCACGGGCGGGATACGGTTGCATGTAGGTTTTAAAAAATGCTATTAAAGTTTTTAAAAAAAATTATGGACATGCCCCAATTCATGTGACATTGTCACATGAGGGGACACATCAGGATTTTTTTTCTATTTTTAATGTCGGGGAATGGGGGGGGGGGGGGGGTGGATAAGGAGGTCCGGGAATGGGGGGTAAAGAGGTCAGGGGATGGGGGTGAGGAGGAGGGGGGATGGGAGTGAGGAGGGGAGATGGGTTGAGCAGGAGGGGGAATGACGGTAAGGAGAAGGGGGGACGGGGTAAGGAAGAAGAGGGCATGCGGGGTAAGGAGCAGGGGAGATCTGGGTTAGGAGGGGAATGGGGTGAGGAGGAGGAGGTATGAGGGTGGGGAGATGGGGGATTGGGGGTGAGAAGGAGTGGGATGAGGTTGAGGAGGTGGGGGATGGGGATGTGGAGGAGGTTGAATGAGGGATAGGGGAATGGGTGGGTGAGGAAGGGGAATGGGTGGGTGAGGAGGAGGGGGAATGGGTGGGTGATAAGGAGGGGGAATGGGTGGGTGATAAGGAGGGGGAATGGGTGGGTGAGGAGGAGGGGGAATGGGTGGGTGAGGAGGAGGGGGATGGGGTAAGAAGGAAGGGAATGGGAGATCAAGAGGAAGGGGAATGGTGAGGGTAAGGAGGAGGGTGCGATGGGGAGCTGAGGAGGAGGGGGATTCTGGGGGCTGACGAGGGGGAGATTGAGAAAAAGGGGATGGGGTGAGGAAGAGGGAGGAGGGGGATGGTATAAAAGGAGATGGGGTGAGGTGGAGGGAGGAGGGGGAAGGGGAAAGGAGGAGGGGTGAATGGTCGCTTAGGAGGAGGGGTAAGGGGTTGAGGAGGAGGTGAGTTGGGGTGTTGCGGAGACAAATCCAGGAAAATTAGCGAGAAATACAAAGCAATTGACAAGAAACTATTTGGTATATAATAAATTGGACTTGGTTATTAAAATTACACTTTTAAAATTTGCAGATGATATTAAACTTGGCTGCAGGCTAAATAGTGAAGAGAAGAGTAGTTGACTTCAGAAGCATATGGACTGGTGAAATGGACAGGCTCAAGGCAAATGAGATTTAATGTGGATAAGTGTGAAGTGATGCATTTCCATAGTGGAAAGATGGAGAGACATCATAACCTCAATGGACTTATTTGGACATGGCCGGTCTTAATGTTGGTTGACTGCCTGGGGAGAGCCTGATAATACTGAAAACAACCTCTGCAAAGAATTTGGCTAACTCCAAAATCTGCTTCCAACTCACACTAGTGCCAGTTAAACAAAACAAACTTCAGGTTTCTGAACACATGGATAACACTCAAGACCCTGTTAACTCACATCAGTGGTGAGCAGTCAACAGCTTAGAAAATCACATTAGTGATTGAATATGGGTGAGGGCAGACTATCTTCACTTGTGACCCTGTCTATCGAAAATGATGTGATTCAAAATATCTTGGTGAACAAGGTTTTTTTGAAATCGGTGTTATTATTTATTAGTTCAGTGTGTAATGTGTAGATTATTTGCCACTTAAATGCAATGTTATTCTTATAATTCAAATAATAAACAATCGTAGAGAAACTTCCGAGATTGCAGTTTTCTTTCTGAAACTATCACCAAACACTACTATAAACAACTCAAAGGGCATCAAAATACATATTTGTCCAGGCCATCATTTTCCTAAAGGAACATAGGAACAGCAGAGGGGTTATTTAGCCCCTTGAAACTGTTCTGTCATTCAGTGAGATCATAGCTGAGCTTCGATCTAACTCCATATACATGCCTTTTCCCTTATCCCTTTGCTGACAAATATCTATCTCTGACCTGAAATTCAAAATTGATCTAGCATCGATTGCCGTTTGGGGAAGAGAGTTGCAGACTTCTACCAGTCTTTTTATCTTGAAATATTTCCTAATTTCAATCCTGTAAGGCCTGGCTCTATTTTCCTGAATAACTTCCAGAATTTCTTACTTTATTATTTAGTCCTTCCCGCTCCTCTAATACCCTTTCTCATTCATCCTCAATGTACACATATCTATCTCTAGATACTCATCATCATTCCCACACTTATCACTACTCACAGCCAGAATCTACCTGCACCTTCCCAACATCAAGTTTGTCCTCACCACGTTCTCTAGCTTCTGAACTGCTACCTCTTCCGTGACTGGATCTTCTGTATTAGGCATTAGTGTGTGATTTAATGAAATGGTGAGGAGATTCAAGAGGCTTAAAGGCCGACTCCTGTTTCTGTAGCTTCCCATTGTTTTGGCTTTATCAGGGTCTTTACAAGTGTTCTCCCTGTCGTCAGTGCATCCTCTATTATTTTATGTGTTTGGTTTGCCGCTGCACTTATTTGTGTTTCCGCTGACTCTGTCTGTTAGTAAAAATCAATATTGAATACCAGCCCGTCCACTGAACTTTTACACAATTAGTCCTGTATTATTCACTCTCCTTTTCTAATTAGCTTTTCAATCACTTCCTTCTATTAGTTCACGTCCACTCCTGTCTAAGACACAAAGCTCTCCCTTCAGGTTCTTTGCAGCTGAGATCAGCAATTTGCTCATCATTTTACTATTAACTCTTGTGCTCTTTCCTGCTGGAAAATCAAAGCTTTTTTAGTCTATTTTTGGACTTTCATCAGTCTACAATGTGTTAACATTTGAATTTTGTATGTTCCAGGACAGTACATCTGATGACATGCTCTCGCTAAATTACTGAGCAACATTATGAAGTGTTTGTTTCAGGTTCTGTGATGAAATATATCTCATTTACATAATAAGTGAAAAAGTCTGTCAGCCAATCAAAGCAGAAGGCCATCTGTCTCTGGGAGCATTTAATGGATGCACCCAGGATGGAGAATGGAGTGATGTATTAGACCTTCTCAAAACTGGTGTGGAGATATTTTGCTGTTTGCTTAATTAACCCACAAACTCCTCAAGTGTCCACATCTACCAAATGCCATATGTAGGTGATGTGGGAGTGACTGCCCTTGACATCGAGGCGGCATTTGACTAAGTGTGGCATCAAGGATCCCTAGAAAAACTGGAGTCAATGGGAGTCAGGGGGAAAACGCTCCACTGGTTGGAGTCATACCCAGCACAAAGGAAGATATTTGTGGTTGTTGGGAGGCCAGTCATCTCAGCTCCAGGGCATGATTGCAGGAGTTCCTTAGGATAGTATCCTAGGCCAAACCATCTTCAGCTGCTCCATCAATCTACTTCCTTCCATCATAAGGTCAGAAGTGGGGATGTCCGCTGATGATTGCAGAATGTTCAGCACCATTCATGACTTCTCAGACACTGGAGAAGTCCATGTCCAAATGCAGCATGGCCTGGACAATATCCAGGCTTGTGCTGACAACTGGCAAGTAACATTTGCACCACACAAATGGCAGGCAATGACCATCTCCAACAAAAGAGAATTGAAGCAACATCCCTTGATGTTCAATGGCATTGCCATCACTGAATTACCCACTATTAACACCCTGGGGGTTAACATTAACCAGAAACTTAATTGGACCAGCCATATAAATAATGCGGCTAGAAGGGCAGTTAAGAGACTAGGAATCCTGCAATTAGTAACTCATCTCCTGACTCCCCAAAGCCTGTCTACCATCTTCAAGGCACAAGTCAGGAGTTTGATGGAGTGCGACCCACTAGCCTGGATGAGTGCAGCTCCCACAACATTCAAGAAGCTTGACATCATCCAGGACAAAGTGGCCTGCTTGATTGACCCCGCATCCATAAATATTCAGTCCTTCCAACACCGACGCACATTAGCAGCAGTGTGTACCAACTTCAAGATGTACTACCAAGGCTCCTTAGACTGCACCATCTAATCCCATGAACACTACCATCTAGAAGGGAAAGGGCAGCAGATAGTTTGGAACACAACCACCTGGATGTTACCCTCCAATTCACTCACCATCATGACTTGGAAATATATCGCCATTCCTTAACTGTCGGTGGGTCAAAATCCTAGAAGCACTGTGGCTGTACCTGCACCACATGGACAACAGCGGTTCAATAAAACAGCTCACACACCAACTTCGCAAGGGCAGCTAGGGATGGGTAATAAATGCTGCCCCAGACAGCGAAGCCCATATCACCTGAATGAATGAAAAAAGTAAATATTATTCATACTGACCTTAAATGAAAAAAAAAAATGGTGGCTTTTATTTGTCTGCTTCATGGCTTTGAATGCAAATAATAATGAAAAATATTTTAGAAGAAAGACAGGAAATAAATATTTTGGTCTCAGCAATTGATCAGCCAGTTACAGTGAAGGATCATTCGATTAGTTCATGTTATGAGAAAGGCTTGTCCGATGATAAAAGGCTCATTAAATTAGACCTATACTGTCTGGAGTTCAGAAGAATGAGAGATGATCTCACTGAAACAGACAAGATTCTGGGCTGGGAATCTAGATCATGGGACACAGTCTCAGCGTAAAGGGTAAATCATTTAGGACTGAGATGAGAAACGTCCAACATATAATTCAGGAGCAGGAGTAGGCCAGTCAGACCCTCAAGCCTGCTCTGTCACTCAATGAGATTATGGCTGATCTGATTGTGGCTCAACTCCACACCCCGATATCCTTTTACTCCCTTGTTGGTCCAGACTCTATTTATCTCTGCCTTAAAAAATATTCAATGACCCTGCCTCCACTGCTCTCTGCAGAAGTTAATTCCAAAGAAGAGCAACACTCTGAGAAAAAGTTTCTCCTTGTCTCAGTCTTAAATGGCAGACCCTTTATTTTAAAATTGTAGCCCTTGGTTCAAATCGCACACATAAGGGGAAACATCCTTTCAACATCCACCTTGTCAAGTCCCCTCAGGATCTTATGTTCTTCAATAGCATCACCTCTCATTCTTCTAAACTCCAGTTGATACAGGCCCAACCTGCTCAACTTTTCCTGCCAAGATTACTCCCATTCCACCTCCCCAGCCCCAGGTAGCAGTTGAGTGAACCTTCTCTGTCCTGCACCTGCATTTACATTCTTTCTTACGTAAGGGGACCGAAACTGTACGCAATACATCGGATGTAGTCTGACCAGTACCCTGCACAACTGGAGTAAAACATCTTCACTATTATATTCCATCTCCCTTGTAATAAATGCTAGCATTCCATTTGCCTCCCTAATCACTGCTGCGCCCATATACTCACAGGACACCCTTTGCGTCTCAGAGTTCTGCAATCTCTCAGCATTTAAATAATGTACTGCTTTCCTATTCTTCTGAAAAAGTGAATAAGTTCACATTTTGTCACTCCAATTTTTTGTCAACACACTTAACCCATCTATGTGTCTTTGCTGGCTTCTTATGTCATCTTCACAACTCACTTTCCCATCTTTGTGTTATCAGCAAATTTAGCAATCACACATTCAGTCCTTTCAACCAAGTCATTGATATAAATTGTAAACAGTGGATACCCCAGCACTGATCCCTATGGCATTCCACTCGCCACATCTTGCCAACTCGAAAATGACCCACTATGCCTGCTCTCCGCTTCCTGTTGGCTATCTAATCTTCTACCCTTGCTAATATGTTACGCCCGACACCATGAGAAATTTCTTCACTCATAGGATTGTGATGATTTGCAATTCTCTACACCAGAAGGTTGTGGAATCAGTGAATGTATTTAATACTAAGGACAGATTTTTGATCTCTCCAGGAATCACGGCATATGGGGAGTGGGCAGGAAAGTGGAGATGATGCAGAATATCAGCGATGATCATATTGAATGATGGAGCAGTGTTTGGGCCCTATCGTCTACCCCTGCTCATGGTTCTTGTGTTCTTCTGGTCTAATCAAATCAATTCATTAATAAGAAACACTGATCTCAATCATTAAGCTTGTCACAGTGGGTTCTTAAATGGCTTAAGACAGGAAATTTAACACAGACCGATGTTCACAACTGATTTGTCAAATGACGTTTGAGTGATAATAGAGAAAAAAAACTTATAACATGAAATATTTGCACTTGTATTATTAAAGAGTAAGAAACGGATATGAAGGGTGTGGAATTTGAGGAAAGTTGAAAGCATTTGACAACGAAATGAGGAAAATCAGAAAGTAATGGTTCATGTGTGGAATGTGTTTTTAAAACCTATAGGAGAGAGAGATTAGAGATGTTAAATTATAATTTTCCCATCAATGTGATGTAAGAGGTTGACTGATACATTTTCACCGAAAGGAAGGATTACGGTCAAGTGCTCAACGGTGGAGTTTCCCAACGCCTGTCCTTTATTACTGTGAGGCCTTGGAGAGGCTTCTGGAATGTAATTAAACATCAAGCCCTCTTTCTCGAGCAAGTGCTGCTTTTACTGTATATTTTAATAACAGTGCTTGGCAGCAAAGGTATTGCACTGATTCATCTCAAACACGCTGATGCCCACCACCTTCCGCCAGTGGCGCAACATTACAGGCAGAAAGGTCACCGGGTTCCTACAGTTCACAGCTCATTCTACCCAGTAAGTTCCTCTCTACAATTGAGCTTTTATTTAGTTCTCCTCTACCCCTCCTTCTCGCCCCGAGCCCAACAGAGGTCCTCGCTGTTCTTCCAGTTCCTCGTTCCGGGTTTATACCCGGAATGTTAACCTGGCTTCTCTCTCCACCTGTGACTGAGACCGACACCCATCAGTTTTCAGCAGGCAGGAGGCAGGGAGACGGTGTGAAATTATGGGGTCGTCTTGTTAGTGACCTTAAATACCACGGAATGCCGGCGGTGCGGAATTTTCCTATTGTTATTCCATCCCGGACTGAAGAAGGGAAAGGTTCTCACAGTGAAAGTGTGGGTGAAATTGTGCAGATGGGACACGTTGTCCACATTGTAAAACTACATTGTCCATCCTCATAGTCCAGGAAAACCCCGATTTTCCGGGGATTCACTCTCGGGGTGAAGGGGGTCGATGAGTGGATGGTTCCGCCAAAATAACCAGCTCCTGGTTCAAGCCACACAATCCAGCATCCAGTTTGAAGTCTCTGGTTGATCACCTTTTTTACTGCTGGCAGACTCTTCGACCATTGACAGACCCCACCACGTCATGTTTCCCACCTTCACCTCCCAGCAATGTCTCCCTTATGTAAATTGCCCCAATCGCAGGACGCAGCCCCAGATGTCAAACTTGTCCGTGCTGCCATTTGTCTCCGAGCCTCACACTGGTCCGGTTCTCAGACAGGATAAGCTGGGGATTCGCTGTGTTCACATCCAGAGTCGGAGAGGCTGGAGCTGGGGGATAGTTAAAATAACACAGTCAGTGATTTAATTTCCTGCTGTGTTTTATTTGAATGCTTTCCTTTTAAAGATCTCACTCAGGTTGCAGTTTAAATTCTTGGAATTTGCTGTTACCTGAGATTTTACACCCTGGGTGTCTGGAGATAAAGACCTGAAATTCACTGGAAACATTGGGTGGACGGGCGGGCTGCGGAGTGTGGGAGAGTGTGGTTGGAGGGCGAGAGTGCTCAGTGGGGAAGGCAAACTGCATGATGATTGGGTAAGGGGTAAGTACATTGCGGCAAGGGGAGAGTGAGCAGGAGTAAGGAGGATGGTGCAGGGAAAAGTCCATTGGTGGCAGGGTAGAATATGTAAGGTGGGGGTGTAGAGTGCCCAGGGCGTGGGAGGTGGGAGAGATTGAACATTTGGAGTTGGTGCAAAGTGGTGGTGGAGAGTTTGCAGGGGGAGCAGAGTTGAGAATGGTTGAGTGCGGGGGTCGATGTTTGGCAGTGCACAGGGATTGGGAGAGTGCAACGGTGGAGAGGAGAGGGAACGGCTGAGATAGAAAAGGGCAAAATAAAGTATGAGCCCGGGAGTATGCAATGTGAAATGAGCTACTGATTTGCGACCGCACATGTTGCTTTACCACTTCGGCGAATTTAACCTGCAATCTCTGGAGGTTTGACTAGGGTGTCACTCATTAATGCTTTTGAGGTGAGGAGAGGAAGAAATTCACAACATCAGAGCGAAGGGAAGGAAAAAAGGAAAAAGGGAGGTGGTGAACGAATGCAGAAATGAAGAAATCCAAAATCACCTTAAGAAACTAAATTAAAAAAAAAACACTCAGCAGAGGAGATTGGAAAGACGGGATACACCATGTACTCCAGAGAATGTCCCAGACACTCTTAGTTTGATCACAACCAGCAGTGCGATTCCAGATTGATTAGGACGGCAAGGGTTTGGTTCAGTCAGAGACAGAGTCGGAGTCAGAGACCGTGGACAAGGAGGGGATGGAGAATCGGTAATAACTTTGTAAGGTAATAACTTAAATCTTCTCAATACTCATTTGAAAGAAATTCCGGTTCCTACATAACTGGATTCCAAATAAGCTGCTTGAAAACAAACTGGTGGTGGAAGGTCCAAGACAGGTCGTGGAGTGGTAGAGTTGGTTGTCATTGAAAACTGACCCTGTTTCTGTGGATTAGGTTGACCTGGGCAACATGTGGATGAGTAATAGAGAGAAGAAAAGAATAAATCCTGGGGAGATTCCGGATACAGTGCTGAGGGGGGAAGAGAAACTATTGCTGCAGAAACTCTTCTGTTGATCAAATTGGCAAATGTGGAACCAAATCAATACAGTCACACTGACAATTGAGGAGAGACATTGGAGGAGAATGGTGATGATGAGCATGTCAATGGTTACAGGATGGTCCAAAAGGATAATGAGGGGTAATGCGCTATGCTCGCTGTCATAGTACATGTTATTTGTGACAATTATTAGACCACTGACGCTCTGATGGATGAAAATCCTGTTGTTGGTTTAAACATGTAACTGCTGGAAAATGGACATGGATTTCAGAAGTGAGCACACATTCAAGGACTTTGTTAAGGTAAGGTTGGAGATCAAGTGCAAGAACAGCGATTGATGGTCGGTATTTTTGAAATGGGCCTTATGAAAGTGGGGGAATTTGAAAATTAGCTGGACAGGAAGTGAGGAGATGCCCCCATTTACATTGTGAGCTAACATGGGAACAGGACGGGAAGTTGGATAGCAGCAGTTCAGTGGGAATGTGCTTAATGGAGCTCGGAGGAGGGTCCAGAAGAGGATACAATCTCAGTAAAAAGCTGCAGCAAATACAGAGATCACAGTACAACTGGAATTCAGCTCAGACGAAAGCCAATTCCTGACCAGAACCCAGCAAAGTAGCAGAGTGAAGCTCAGAGACCAGCTGTGCAGTGAAGTATTGTTCTGACCAGGAATTTATAACAAATGACGTTAAACTTGAAGCGATTGAGTGGAAGAGCAGAGTCACGGTAGCCAGTCAACATTGGGGGTGATATTGGAAATTGGTGAGGACGCAAAACAGTAGAATCACATTTTTTCAATTGTTCATGGGATGTGGGTCTGGAGTCACATGTAGGCCAGACCAGGTAAGGACAGCAGCTTACCTTCTCTAAAGGGGCATTAGTGAATCAGATGAGTTTTTAAAACAATCGGCAATGGGGCAATGTAATAGTCATCATCAGACTTTTAATTCCAGATTTTTATTGAATTTAAATTTCACCAGCTGACGTGGTGGAATTCGAAACTGACTCCCCAGAGCATAACCCTGGGTCTCTGGAATACTAGTCCAGTTACAGTACCACAATGCCATCTTTCACTCCCTTCCTATCTGCCTTCTCCACTCCCCTCCCCTCCTCCTTTCACTGACAGGGTGGATATTATATTTTGTTCAAGTCAGTGAAAGTGAATATGGGTCGGAGAGCAGATCAGCTAACCAGTTGGGTACGGTCTGTATTGACCACCAATCTAAATCCATTTATCTGGCTGGAGCATTTCTCAGCAGGGCGGCACAGTCCAAATGGCTCAGGGATTCCGGAGTTCAGGAAATCTAATGGGGGCAGCGTTCCAGCCATTGAAAAGAGCAGAGGTTCAAACACAGAACAGACAGAGGATAGGATGGACAATGTGTTCTGTACCTTGATTTACCTTGTAGCTTAGGCTTTGTAGCCGGAGCTAAACTGTAACAACCATTAGGGGCATGAATCTTAAACGGTGCAGGAGAGGAGACTGGGGCTCCATTCTGCAGCCCGGATTCTGATTGGATATCAACTTGTGACAATATGCTTTGCAAAGAGAACAGTGGAGTGAGAATAAAATAAAAATATCAAAAGATTGATCCGAATTATGCCGCTTTTTTCCAATAGGGATATTGGTTTAAAATATCAGAACAGAGATAGATGTGTATTTAATTGGTGAACTAAGAACTGTAAATAACTGAAACCAGATCAGTGAAAGTGGGTGACAGTCTAGGTTGAAGTGAATGACGCTGAGTGTCCTGTTCAATCAATATTTATCTCTCAAACAACATCACAGAAACAGATTATCTGGTCATTATCACATCTGTAGATTATAGATTGCCTGTTGTGTTTCCTATATTGCAACAGTTAACAGACTTTGTAAACAACTCACTGGCTGCAAAGTGCTCTGGGATGTCATGTGGTCGCAAAAGGCGCTGTAGAAATGTAAAGTTATTTCTTTTTGTTCTCTTTATTGACAATTTGTGCCCAGGAGATGCATGAATTATCCTGCCTGCTGCTGGCTGCTCCTCACCTTTCCACAACCCCGACACACTGCATTCACCACCTCCCCAACCAACCCCACTCCCACACTACACACACTTTAAATACCTCCTACTCACTTTCACTGCTGCAAGAGCTGCTGGGTTTTTCCAGCACTTTCTCTTTTTATTACAAGAAGACCTCAGCTTAACTTCGGAAATCTTCTCTTTCTGTTTTGGTGCCGTTTACAGAACGGCCGATGTATTTTTTTGTGTGAGATTCTATTGAAGACTTCAATCGATCCTCGGATTGAGAAAGACAACCACAGAATGAAAGTGTTTCTGAAAACATGTGAGTGAATCTCTTGTTGATTGTACCTTGAAGATCTCAGCAGCTTCATTGATCAGCAGGAGATGGTGCGACTCGTGATTCTGTTGGTCTCTCCCAGCAGGACATGTCTTGTCAGTTTCACAAAACAGCTTCACTTCTTCCCGATGATCCTCATGTTTAATTTCCTTGTCGCGTCCAGATTGAATTTTCCAGATTTTTTCAGCTGAATCACCATGGTTCCCAGTTCTAAACTCTTAAATCAGATGAAACATCCTTCCAGCATCTACCATGACAAAGCTCTTAACAATTTTAAATGCTGCAATGAGACAACCTTTCATTCTCCTCATCTCTACGGATTACATGCTAGATTTACACAAACTCTCCGCATAGAAATTCCCCATCAATTAGTTTCATGAAACTTCTTTCCACTCCCTCTATAATAAGCATATCCTACGATAGTTAAGGAGACCAAGACTGTACACAGTACCAGTTGACGACTCGCCAAGCCCCTGTATAATTACTGTAAGACTGCTTTACTCTTGTACTCTAATCCCTTTGGAATAGAGCGAAAGGCAGGAGTTAACAGTGACCTGATTCGGGGATTAAAAAATATAAGGAAAAGCTTTAGGTGGAAAACACGAGGCTCATAATGACTTTTATTGGCACACGTGTCTCTGTGCTTGTCTGTAGAGTCTAAGGGTGTCTGTACAGAGAGTTGACCGTCACATAATTTGCTCCGTAGAGTGAACCCCATTGCGATATTCACTTGAGTACCAGACAAACCAGAAGTGTAGAAGATTGGGAGTTCATCACCACCATCTTCTCAAGGGTAATTAGGGGTGGGCAATAAATGCTGGCCTAGCCAGAGAACCGCACATCGCATGATTGAATTAAAGAAACTGACATCTAAACAAGAGGTTTGACACCATACTGACAGTGATTGTGTCTATTTCCTGAGTTCTTCAATCACTTGGTCCCACCATTACTGAACTTAAATCGTTCTGTTAGAACTACACCGTCTTGATGTCAACCATGTTCTTGAGGCTGAAGTTAAAGCCAGTTAAATACTACAGTATATATCAAAGGTTAGACATTAATGGAAAATCATGCTGATTATATCTATCCCACATAATTGTGGATTTTAGTGTGGGGCTGCCCAGTTAAACTTTCCCAATGATGGTCACGGAACATACAACCAAACAAGGGGATTGGATGAATTCAATTTGAGAAGGTGGTATCGATTAGATTTGAGTAGCAGAATACATGATAATCATTGCATGATCCAGCACAGAAGGAGCCCAATCGATCGATATGGCACATAATTTCCACGCACACACAAACCAATAAATTGATACTAATATAATTTTATGCTATTGCTATGTTGCCATTAAAATTTCGAGCACTTCCATTTGCCAACTGTGTAAACTTGTAAGCTTGAGGCCTTCTGATCAAGGTCCCCATCCTTAAATAAATCTAAATGCCTATAAAGCATCTTTCTTGTCCAGGGAATTTTTGTACCGTTTTCTACTGATACTTTGATGTATAATACTGAAAAAATATGTGCGATTTGGCTAGGAGAGAGTTTCAATTTGTATTAATTGGAGCTGTTATAATTTAAAATACTGTGGCTGGATTAACCCTGCTGTACTGCAATTACATACCAGCAACAGTCTAGAAGCTAGAAGTAATAAAGCTGCTACACCTTCTGAGACCTAACTTCTGTATTTTAACCTTGTAATTTGGATATTTTATTTTATTGAAGCTTTTGCTTACTTTACTCCACTTGTAGCCTTCCTTTGCAAAGTCACATTATCAGACTTTCTACAAAAGAAGAAAGCAAAATTACAATGCACTCCTGTTCTTTATAGTTGGATGATCAGCCATGATCATAATGAATGGCGGAGAAGGCTCGAAGGGCCGAATGGCCTACTCCTGCTCCCATTTTCTATGTTTCTATGATCCGTGGTGCCTGTGAACTTTCAAAGACAGCCCCCACTTCTCGGGTCCTTTTTCTTTCCTGCAGCACCGAGCTTCAGTCAGCAGGTGGCAGCGGTGCACTTTGTATCAATGAAAAACTTGCGTCCATTCAGAGTCTCAAGCCATCCCAGAAACTAATGCGGTCCACAGTGAATTACTCACCAGCGCACATTCACCCGTCACAGTAAAATCCCACAAAATGCCCTCTGATAACGATACTCAATGGTAATCTTCAGTAATCCTGCAAATAAAAAAATGACACCATAAATACACAACAAGCACTTAAATGGCTCGTAGCAAGGTGCAAAGTGCATATGGCAAATACTGCTGCCACCGAACACTGGTGGTGAAGGGGGGTGAATGTTTAAGATAGTGGTTGGGCAGTCGATAAGGCGGGCTGCGTTGTTCTGGATGATGCCGAGTTTCGTGAGTGTGGTTTGAGCTGCGCTTTACCAGGCAAGTGGAGTGTTCCTTCACACAAAACAAAAACAGAATTACCTGGAAAAACTCAGCAAGTCTGGCAGCATCGGCGGAGAAGAAATCAGTCAACGTTTCGAGCCTCCATGGCCCTTCGGCAGAACTGCAGCATAGTACCTTCACACTCTTGACAAAAAACTAGCATGCACATGCAGCAAGAAATTGGGAAGGTAAATGCATGCTGGCCTTCATCGCGAGGAATACAGGAGTAAGGATGTCTTGCTGCAGTCATGCAGAGCCTTGCTGAGACTTCACCTGTAGTAATGTGCACAGTTTTGGTCCTCTCATCTAAAGAGGAATATACTCGCTACAGAAGTAGTGCAGCGGAGCTTCACAAGATTAATCCTGGAGGGATTCTTTTATGAGGAGAGATTGAGGAGACGGTCTGTATTCTCTAGAGATTCAAAGAATAAGGGGTGACCTCATTGAAACTTACAAAATTCTTACAAGGTGTGATAGGGTGGATGTAGATAAAATGCTCCCCCTGACTGGTGAGTCTAGATCCAGGGGAGATAATTTCAAGATAAGAGGTAGACCATTTAAGGTTGAGATGAGGAGGAATTTCTTCATTCAGAGGGTGGTAAACCTTTGGAATTCTCTACCCCAGAGGGCTGTGGAAACTCAATCATCAAGCATGTGCAAGACAGAGATCGACAGATTTCTTGAGACCAATGTCATCAAAGAATATGGAGTTATTGCGGGGGAGTGGCATTGAAATAGATGATCAGCCATGATCTAATTGAATGGCAGAGCAGGCTCGACAAGCCGAATGGCCTCCTCCTGTTCCTGTGTTCTTTGGCTCATAAGCTGGTTCCAGAGCAGGTGTTAATGGTTACAGCAGAATGTGAACGGTGGTTAGAATCTGAAGTTCCTTAATTCAATGCTGAGGCTGAAAGGCTGTAAAGGGCAGGATGGCAACATTCCTAATTCCTGTCAGGATCAACTAACACTACATTCCCTGCGGCTGTTTGAAAGGGAGACGTGTAGGTGTCATTTCAGAAACAAAGACAACAGTCAACAGTGGAGTCAGTAAAAGAGGAGTAATAATTACATAAGAACACACTTTAGATGGAAAATACGAGGTTCATGGACGATTTTACTGGGTTAAGCGGACCCTATGGTCCTCTGTGGAGTCTAACAAGTTCCGTCGAGAGAGTTTAATGTCCAACATTTCATCCCGCAGAATGGATCCCATTGTGATATTCACCAGATGAACTGACAAACCAGGAGTTCAGTAGATTGGGGTTGATCTGCACAAACCAGAGTCTTGATATCAAGACTGACTCCGATGCTGTTCAGTTCCGGATATCTCCAATCACTTGTTCCCACCATTACTGTTTTTAAATCCCTCTGTTAGCGCAGCAATGCCAGGATGACAATCATGTTGGTTTATATAGCCGATTTCAAAACCAGCTAAATACTGCAGCATATATCACATTAATGCAAAATCTTAATTCGTAAATATTTCCCGGATAATTGTGGATATTAATGTGACATTCTCCAGCTAATCTTTCCCACTAACACCCCTGGGAACAAATCAAGAAACAATGGGATTGATTGAATCGACTTTGTGAATCTGAATTTGATCGGATCCAAGTCTAAGAATGCTTGAAAGTTGCAGCCTCATACAACACAGAAGGAGACCACTCAGCCTTTCGAACCTATGAACCTTCAAAAACCATACTCAGCAATTCTTGGGCCGCTTTGAATGCTCAATTCTTTCATTCAGCACTGAAATTCTGTCAGAAAATAAAAACAGAAATTTCCTGGAAAAACTCAGCAGGTCTGGCAGCATTTGTGGAGAGAGAAGGAGTGTTAACATTTCGAAATTGCACTTTGGTGCAGCTTTGGGCTGCAGTAGAGTGCTTAAGTTGGAGTTTAGTGACTGAGGGAGAGCGGTGAGCAAGGGAATGAGGTGATACTTTGAGGACTGTGTGTACATTCAGGTAAGTATTTACTACTTTTAACACTTATAGTTTTCAAGGTCTTATTTTGTGGTTCATCGTTTGTAAGGGCTATATTCTGTAACAACGAGAGCAGAGAATAAGTAACCGAGAGTAATTGATATATCTGGTATTAAGTATAAGGTACAATTTAATTTAAAGTGGTAAGTCATGGCAGGAGAGCTCAAAGCCGTGGTTGCTCCTCCTGCTCCATGTGAGAAGCTGGGAACATTTCCTTTGCCCGGGACCAGCATGTGTGCGGGAAGTGTCTCCAGCTGCACTTCCTGGAAGCCCGGGTTTCGGAGCTCAAGCGGCGGCTGGGGACACTTTGGAGCATCCGCATGGTGGAGAGTATTGTGGATAGCATATATAGAGAGGTGGTCACACCGCAGTCTAAGAGTCCACAGGCAGGAAGGGACTGGTTGACCACCAGGCGGAGCAAGAGGATTAGGCAGGCAGTGCAGGAATGTACTGTGGCTATTCCTCTGCAAAACATATATACAACTTTGGATACTGTTGGCGGAATGGCCTCTCACGGGAAAACAGCAATAGCCAATTTCGTTGCACCACACTTGGCTCTGCTGAACAGGGGAGGAGGAAAAAGTGTGGGAGTGCAATAATTTTAGGCGATTCAATAGTAAGGGGAATGGACAGGTGGACAAACGAGACTCCAGGACGGTTTGTTGCCTCCCTGGTCCTAGGGTGAAGGATGTCTCAGAATGGCTACAGGACATTCTGAAGGGGAAGGGTGAACAGCCAGTGGTCATGATACATATTGGTACAAACGACATAGGTAAAAATAAAATGTTGAGGTCCTAAAAGTAGAATATAGGAGAGTTCGGAAGTAAGTTGAAAAGTCGGACCTCAAAGGTTGTGATCTTAGGATAAGTACCAGTGCCACGTGCTAGTCAGAGTAGAAATAGCAGGATATTTTGAATGAATACGTGGCTGAGGTGATGGTGTGAGGAGGAGTGTTTCACATTCTTGGGACATTGGGTCTGGTTCTGGGGCACGTGGAACCTGTACAAACTGAACAGGTAGCACCTGGGCAGGCCCGGGACTGATGTTCTGTGGGGAATATTAGCAAGAGTGGTTGGGTAGTGTTTAAACTAAAATATCAAGGGGATGGGATCCTATGCAAGGAGTCAGAGGAGGGGGGATTATGGACAAGAACAAAAGACAGAAAGGGGAATAAGAAAAGAGATAGGCAGAGAAATCAATGGCAAGAATCAAGCAGGACCTCAGTGAAAAATAATGGGGACGGGACAAGTAATGTTAAAAAGATAAGCCTTAAGGTTTTGTGCCTTCACACAAGAAGCATTCGCAATAAAGTGGATCAATTAATTAATAGATGTAAACAGGTATGATATCGTCGTGATTTCGGAGACATGGCTGCAGGGTGGACAGGGACGGGAGCTGAACATCCAGGGGTATTCAGTGTTTAGGAAAGACAGACAAAAAGAAAAAGATGGTGGAGTTGCATTGCTGGTTAAAGAGGAAATTAACACAATAGTGAGGGAAGATATTAGCTGCAACGATGTGGAACCTGTATGGGTAGAGCTGAGAAACACTAAAGGGCAAAGAACGTTGGTAGGGTTTTTATATAGATCCCCAAATTGTAGCGGTGATGTTGGGAATAGCATTAAACAGGAAATTAGAGAGGCATGCAATAAAGGAACGTCTGTAATTATGGATGACTTTAATCTGCATTTAGATTGGGCAAACCAAATTAGTAACAATTCCGTAGAGGAGGAATTACTGGCCTGTATATGGGATAGTTTTCTAGATCAATACGTTGAGGAACCAACTAGAGAACAGGCCATCCTAGGCAGGGTATTCTGTAATGAGAAAGGAATTATTGGCAATGTAGTTGTGCGATGCCCCTTGGGGATGCGTGACCATAATATGATAGAATTCCTCATCAAGGTGGAGAGTGATGTACTTGAGTCTGAGACTAGGGTCCTGAACCTCAATAAAGGAAACTACGATGGTATGAGACGCGAGTTGGCTCTGATGGATTGGGAAAACTTACTTAAAGGGATGATGGTGGATAGGTAATGGCAAACATTCAAAGAGCGCATGGGTGAACTGCAAGAATTTTTTTATTCCTAAACAAAAACAAAAATACCTGCAAAAACTCAGCAGGTCTGATAGCATCTGTGGAGAGGAACACAGTTAACGCTTCAAGTCCGCATGGCTCTTCATCAGAACTAAGGAAAAATAGAAAAAAGGTGAAATATAAGCTGGTTTGGGGGTGGGAGGGTTGGGACAGGTAGAGCTGGATAGAGGGCCAGTGATAGGTGGAGATAACCAAAAGATGTCATAGACAAAAGAACAAAGGGGTGTTGACGGTCGTGATATTAGCTAAGAAATGTGCGAATGGTTAAATTAAGGGTAGAAAGCAGGGCGATCAAGTGACAGAAAACCCGAGTAGGGGTGGGGTGGGGGTAAGGGATCGAAATAGGCTAAAAGGTAGAAGTAAAATAATGGATGGAAATACATTTAAAAATAATGGAGGACAAGACAGACTAGATGCAGGAAGGATGTTCCCGATGGTGGGGGAGTCCCGGACCATGGGTCACAGTCTGAGGATACCGGGTAGACCATTTAAGACTGAGATGAGGATGAATTTCTTCACTCAGGGAGTGGTGAGCCTGTGGAATTCGCTACCACAGAAAACAGTTGAGGCCAAAACATTGTATGTTTTCTAGAAGGAGTAAGATATAGCTCAATACCCGAAAGGGATCCAAGGATATGGGGAGAAAGCGGGAGCAGGCTATTGAGTTGGATGATCAGCCATGATCATAATGAATGGCGGAGCAGGCTCGAAGGATCGAATGGCCTACTCCTGCTCCTAGTTTCAATGTTTCTATGCTTCTTAGGCTCTTCTTCGGAACTGATATTCTGTCAGCAGGTGGCAGTGATGCACTTTGTATGAATAAAAGAGACGTTCACATAGAGTCTGAACCCATCCCAGAAACTGACTGCACCCGAAATTCATTTCTCGCAAGTGCAGTAACCGCCGTTTTTCAGGGAAATGAATGAGTCATATTACACCCAGCACGACCCTGCAGAAAGGAAATTAGATGAATTACGGGGTAATCTGTCCTTGGTGGTGTTGGTTGAGGGAGGGATGTTGTCCAGGACACCGGGAGAATTCCCCTGCTCCACTTTACTGTGGGATCTGAAATTCCCACTTGAGGCCTTGGTTGAATATCTCGTTGGAAGGTCTCAGACTGTCGGCGGGGGACAGGAAAAGGATTGGAACGTTCAGCCGCCTGAATCCCTTCCACCTTTCGATTAGATATGACTGACATGTCCCTCAACTCCATTTATCCGCCTCAGCTCCGTATGTTTTGATACCCTGGAAAATTACATTATTCCTAGTATTCCCCCTTAAAGGAGAGACAATTCCACATTTCTCCGACACTTGGAGGCGAAAAGTTGCTTCGAGATTTCACTCCGAATGGCCTCGGTCAAATTTTAATGATGATGACAGAACTCTCCTCATGTTGATGATGGGTGACAGTATTTTCCAAAATCGAGTCGAATTCCGACCGGTGGGGAGGAATGTCTCCAATGACAGGAACTTCCCAGGTTTTCCCTCCGTTGAAATGAATGTCAGTAATTTCCGCTGGGCTGTGAAAGGTTTGTTCATGTCCCCCAGGCCAGATTGTCCTTTCTGTGCCCCACACAGGAGCTGTTTAACACCCAGACAGTGACATTAAAATCCAATGTTCAATACTGTCAAATGTATGAAACATTTCGCACGAGAATATCAGACAATATCTCTGCAATAAAACAAGACATTTTTTTTCCAATCGACGTTGATCTCTCCACTTCCCCCCCCTGCCGCCTTAACTCTTTGGCCAGAATTTTTCCGTCGGCGAGTTGGGGGCGGGTCCCGCTCGCCCATCGAGGGCTAAATTCTGCCCTATATTTTTCCAACTTTACTGAATTGTCTGTTTATAATCCTGATGTATCTCAAAACTTCAATAGCCTGTGGTTTTCCTTGCTGCCGTAGCACGAGTGTCGGGGGAAGCTCTTCAAGTTTAATCCCAATAGGATGCCGTTTGATCCCCTCCCATTTTCCATTGGTCTGTCCCACAGCCCTGCCCCCACACCCTGTGATGTCCTTCCTCTTTATCAAGGACTGGGAGGGAAGCACTGCCTGAGACATGAATGCACAGAGCTCAAAATCCCCGAGGCGGTGTTTGAATATCTCTGGATTTTTTCTTTCTGTTTCCGAAACTAAATCTTATTTTCTCAAGCATTTACAAAGAAACTCCAAATACATTCTGCATAAAAACATATGTCAAGCCTCCTTTTCAATGCATTAATGCTCTCGACCTCAGCCACATCATGTGGCAGCGAGTTCCACATTGTGACCAATCGCCAGATGGAGAAATTCTCCCTAATATTGGGGGAAATATGTCACCCCAAAGCTTTCCTGCATCAGTTGAGGTGTCCCTGGGAAGGATCCATGAAGCACAGAGGACTGTGAACCCTCTAAATTCTCTGTATCTATCTCTCGAAATACTTTCTTGAAATTATGGTACTTTTTGCCTTAGTGTGAGCGACTGCAATCAGGAACGCATTTTAAGGATCTGGATCTCACACCTTGTTTCACCAGAGGGATTGTAATCGGCAGCGAGTTCAGACTGGAGAAAAGTGCAATAGAATCTCGATCCCACCGATCTCCCCCTCCTCTCTCCCTCCCTCTCTCTCTCTTTCTCTCCACTGTCAACATTCCCTGGAGCCCATCCCGCCCTCGACAGGTTTCAATTATTCCCCTACGTGCTTTAACTTTGCTTTTCCGCCTTTAGAATGGGCGTGTTATTTTTACTGTCCTGTGTGAAAGTCGCGAGGACATAGACCACGATGGAATAATAATTCCTTGAGGATCGCAGTGAACTTTATAGGGAAAAAGCTGAACTGAGGGTGTGCGGCAGCAACATCGAAACTGAAAGCGGTTTGAATCAGGAAGTGCTGAGTGTGAACATGGCTTTCAGAGAACAGGTCCAGAGTTTGACCGAGGAGACAACTTGTTCCATTTGCCTTGATTTCTTCACTAATCCGGTTTCACTGGAGTGTGGACACAACTTCTGCCGCTCCTGTATCACCCAGTGTTGGGAAAAGAAGGAGAAAAACTCCTGCCCGGAATGTAGAGAGGAGTTTCCGGAAAGAAACCACAGGGCAAATCGGGCCTTAGCGAATCTGGCCGAGAAAGTTCGAAAATTAAAGCTGGATCCGAAAGAGAAGGAAAACAAACTTCACTGTGAGGAACATCAGGAAGAACTGAAGCTGTTTTGTGAAACTGACCAGAAATTGATCTGTGTGATTTGTAGAGATTCGCGGGAACACAGAGAGCACCGCTTCCTGCCGATTAAAGAAGCTGTTGAAATCTTCAAGGTAAAAGGGGAAATATTTTCTAAGTTGATAGTTTTATCACATTTTCATGGTCTAACACTTCAATTCTGTGATTTTCTCTCCCAATCCCAGGATAAGCTGAAATCTTCCTTAGATTCTCTCACACAGAAGAAATCGGCGGTTCTAGAAACGGAACAGAAACAGAAGCGGAGGATTTCCGAAGTCAGGGTAAGGTCTCCCTGTTCTGGTTTTCTGGGATCTCGGTCAGTTTTGTTTTCTTTATCGCGGGACATTAATTATGTTTCACATTTCATTTGATAGGAACAGCCGAGCAGTCTGCAGACCCACATCACATCCGAGTTCACTAAAATGCATCAGATTCTCACTGAGAAAGAGCAGCGACTACTCAGAGATCTCAGGGAAGAAGAGGAGAGGATTCTAGAAAGAATGGAGAAAAACCTTCGAGAGATTGAGGAGAATTTAAATTCTATTGAGGAGAAACTCTCAAAGTTGCAGAAACAGATGGAGCAAAAGGACGAGTTGATATTTTTAAAGGTGAGGGAATATATTGCGGGTCAGTTCAATGAAACTTCACACAGTCACAAAATAACTGATAACTGTGGAATAAATATAGAATTTACTGAATAAATAAAAACGGAGTTAAGCACATTTCTGTCTGTTTCGTGGCAGTTTTGCGGTCTCCCCTCAAAATAATCGGCTTCCACATTGTCTGCAGATTCCCGAGAATACCTGTAACCTCCAGAGAATGAGTTTTCTTGATCTTCACACTTGCTTTGTGATTATTTCCGTGTTGCCAAGTTTAATTTTCACCTGGACCGCCCATTGTAATCCAGTTCCAGTTCATGTTGTGAGTGTGTGGGCGTGTCTGTTATGGTGTGTGAGAGTCACTGTGTCTGTGAGCGGGACTGATGTTGAGTTCCAGTTTATTTGACTCTCCACAACCTTCCTGCCAAAATGCATCACTTTACACTTCCGTGTTGAATCTAACATGCTCTGAGTCTGCTCATTTCACCAGCCGCCCTGTTTATGTCCTCCTGAAATGTGTGCGGTTCTGGTTACCTCATGACAGAAAAGTAATTGAATTAGATAGGGTACAGAGGAGATTTACAAGGATGTTACTAGGACTAGAAAATTGCAGCTATGAGGAAAGATTGGAAAGGCTGGGGTTGTTCTCCCTGGGACATAGGAGACTGAGGGGAGATTTGAGATATACCGAATTGTGAGGGGCCTGATAGAGTGGGTGGGGAAGGGCCTATTTACTTAACAGAGAGGTCAGTGACCAGGGGGCACAGATTTAAAGTGCATAGAAAGATGAGAGGGAAGATGATGAAAAACCTTTACACCCAGATGGTTATGGGATCTGGAACTCACTGCCTGTAAGAGTAGTAGAGGCAGAAACCCTCAGCTCATTTAAAAGCTGTCTGGATATTGACATGAAGTGCTGTAAACTGCAGGGCTGGGGATCAAATGATGCAAAGTGCGATGAGGCTGGGTGGCTTGTTTTTCATCTGGCGCAGACAGGATGGGCCGACTGGCCTCTTTCTGTGCCGTAAGCTTTCTATGTTTCTAAATCTGTTACTGTGCTCCTCACTGTTCGTGATTCATTTATTTCAGGAGGAAGCTTGTCGGAAGAGAAGGTAGGACATGTTTTCAGCTGAAACTCTGCACAATTTGGTAAAATAACTCAGAAAGGTTTTGTTATGAATTTCTTTTCTAGTTACCATCGCAACATTAAAGTGCCGTTCATCGGGCGACAATAACTCTGCTTATGGTTTAAGCACTAGTCTTTTATTGTTATGACATGTTTTATTGCAGATATTAAATTAGATTTCTTATAACTGGTCCACATGATTGTATTAAATTGCAAGATGCCATGCAGTCATGAAGTGCTCACTTGCAGGCTGCAGACTGCTGTTAGTGCGGCTGTGGCTTTCCGACTGACCCTGAGAGAGCCACACCGTCCATGTTTCCATGGTGTCGACCATCCATGTCCCTGCAAGGCTCCTGACCAAACCGAGACAGTCACATGTTAAGTGGGAACAGGTTTTGTTTTTATTCCAGTATAGAACCTTGACCTGTATCCTTAACACCGACAAGACAGACCCAGCAGAGGTGGCGGCACTGTGGTATAAAGTTTGGAGGGAGTTGCCCCGGGAGTACTTAACATCGACTCGGAACGCGATGAAGTTTCATGGCATCGGGTGAAATATGGGCAAGGAAACATACTGATGATGACCACGTAGCAACCCGTTTGCCAACACCCTCCCCCCACCCCTCCCTCACATACTCTTTGGCTGATGAATCAGTACTCTTCCATGTTGAACGCCACTTGGAAGAAGCACCGAGAGTGGCAAGGGTGCAGGATATACACTGGATCGGGCACTTCAATGACCATCACCAAGAGTGACTCGTTAATGGAACTCCCTCCCTAACAGCACTGTGGCTGTACCTACACCACATGGGCTGCAGCAGTTCAAGAAGTCAGCTCACCACCAACTTTTCAAGGGCAATTAGTGATGGGCAGTAAATGCTGACCTAGCCAGCGATGCCCACATCTCATGAACGATTTTTTCATAAAGCGCCACTACTGGCCGAGCTGGCTATGTCCCAAAGGACATAGCTGCTAGACTGTGTATGTGGCAGGTGATGAGGTAACCAACAAGAGGATAAAAACGTACTTGATCTCATCCTCACCAATCTGCCTACCGCACATGCATCTGTTTATGACTGCAGCAGTAGGAGTGACCACCGCACAGTCCTTGTGGAGATGAACTCCTGCCTTCACATTGAGGATACCCTCATTCAAAACTGGGCATCCATGAGGCGCTGTTGGCCATCAGCAGCAGCAGATTTGTACTGAACCACACTCTGTGACCTCATGGCTCAGCATATCCTGCACTCGACTATTATCTCCAAGGCAGGGAATTAACCCTGGTTGAATAAGAGTGCAAGAGGGCATGCCGGAAGCAGGACTATGCATGCCTAAAAATGAGGTGTCAACATGGTGAAGCTACAACCCAGGGCTCCTTGCATGTCAAACAGCGGAAGCAGCAATGGATAGACAGAGATAAGTGATCTGACAGCCAATGAATCATATCAAAGCTTTGCAGTCCTGCTATATCCAGCGTTGCATGGCGGTGGACAATTAATCGACTAACGTAAGGAGAAGAGTCCACAAATACCCCACCCTCAATGATGGGGAGCCCAGCGCATCAGTGCAAACGATTAAGGCTGAAGTATTTGCAACCATCTGCAGCAAGATGTGCCCAGTGGATGAACCATCTCGCCCTTCTCCAGAAGTCCGCAGCATCACCGATGCCTGTCTTCAGCCAATTTGATTCACTCCACGTAATATTAAGAAATGGCTGAAGGCACTGGATACTGCAAAGGCCATGGGGCTTGACAATATTCTGGCCATAGTACTAAAGGCTTGTGCTCCAGGATTTATCGCACCCCTAGCGAAGCTGTTCCAGTACAACTGGCATGTACCCGGCAATGTGGAAAATTGCTCAGGTATATCATGTACACAAAAAGCAGGACAAATCTAACCTGGCCAAGTACTGCCTCGTAGGTCTACTCTCGATCATCAGTGAAGTGACGGAAGGAGTCTTCAACATTGCTATCAAGTGGCACTTACTAAGCAATAACCTTCTCACTGACGCTCAGTTTGGGTTCTGCCAGGGTTGCTCAGCTCCTGACCTCATTTTAATCTTGGTTCAAGCATGGACAGCAGAGCTGAACTCCAGAGGTGAGGTGAGAGTGACGGAACATTACATCATTTGACCGAGTGTGGCATCAAGGAACCCTAGCAAAACTGGAGTCAATAGTAATCGGAGGAAAACTCTCCACTGGTTCGAGTCATAACTATCTCAAAAGAAGATGGTTGTGGTTGTTGGAGGTCAATTATCTCATTTCCAGGAAATCACTGTAGGAGTTCTTCAGGGCACTGTCTTATGCCCAACCATCTTCAACTGCTTCATCATTGACCTTCCGTCCATCATAAGTAGTCAGAAGTGGGGACTTTCGCTGATGATTGCATTATGTTCAGCACCATTTGTTACTCCTCAGATACTGAAGCACTCCATGTCCAAATGCAGCAAGACCTAAACAATATTCAGGCTTGGGCTGACAACTGGCAAGTAACATTTTCCCCACACAAGTGCCAGGCAATGGCTATCGCCAACATGAGAGAATCTAACCATCGCCACTTGATATTCCGTCGCTTGCTATTACCATTACAGAATCCCCCACTATCAACATCCTGAGGGATACCATTGAGCACAAACTGAACTGGACTAACCATATAAATACAATGGCTATAAGCACAGGTCAGAGGCTAGGAATCCTGCGATGAGTAACTCAGCCTGCCCATCATCTACAAGCCACATTTCAGGAGCATGATGAACTTTCCACTTGCCTGGATGAGTGCGGCTCCGATAACATTCAAAAAGTTTGACATCATCCAGGACAATGCAGCCCACTTGACTGACACCCCATCCACAATCATTAACTCTCTCCACCACCAACGAACAGTGGCAGCAGTGTGTACCATCTAATAGATGCACTGCAGGAACTCACCATGCCTCCTTAGACAACACCTTCCAAATCCATGACTGCTACCATCTAGAAAGACACGTGCAGAAGATGTGTGGGAGCACCATTAATTGGAAGCTCCCCTCCAAGCCACTCACCATGCTGACTTAGAACTATATCATTATTCCTTCACTGCCACTGGATCAAATTCCTGGAACGTCCTCTCTTACAGCACTGTGGGTGTACCTAGACCACTTGGACTGCAGGGGTTCAAGAAGGCAGCTCACAACCACCTTCTAAAGGGACAGTTAGTGATTGGCAATAAATGCTGGGCTATCCAGCGAAGCCCACGCCCTGTGAATGAATGAAAAAGATCAACGCAACAGCAGAAACGTGTTTTAAGATATAAAACAATATTTGCACCAAACCACAAGGAGATATTAATACCAAAGATGAGGTACATTTTAAAATGTCTTAAAGGAAGAAAGAGAAATAGAGAGGCAGAAAGGTTTAGAGAAGGAATTTCAGAGCTCAGGGCCTCGGCAGATGAAGGTCCAGCTGCCAATGGTGAAGTGATTAAAATCAGGGATATTCAATTGGCCAGAAGAAGAGGAGAGCAGGTGTCTCGGAGAGTTGGGTTAGTGTTTTCAGCCTTTGCTTTTATTCTACAAGCTTTGTTTGTAATAGAGCAAGTGGACAGGCTAAATGTTTATCTTCTCCTGTGATCTGTGATATACAAGCAACTAATTTGTTATCAGGCTGTGGGCCTTTTGCAGGACATGAGTGTTTCCATCCTCTGCCCTTGCGTTTCAAAGTTATCTTTTGCTCAGTTATAGAGAGAAATTTCACTTTCTATCACATTTGTTCTAATATGAAAAATGCTGAAAGATATGCATTTTGGGGTAGCTTCACCATTTAAATCATGTCTAAAATGCTCAAATGGGATGAATTTATAGCATTAATTCTTTGATATTTACAGGATTAGTGATGACACTCCGAAAGTCTCAGTAGCAGATGTTGCAGCCCTGTCTATCGGAAAGTTCTTAGGACCTTTACAGTACACAGCTTGGAGGGAAATGATCAATTCCATTGACCCTGGTAAAACTTTTATATTAATTTTCCTAACTATAATTCCAGTTGTGAAGGGAATAAATGAGCTCCAAAGTTCCAGGGGTGTGAGGGAAACAGGAAATCCAACGTTCCTCCAGTGAGGGGTTGTGGTCGTATGATCATCATAAGATTATAAGAAATAGGAGCAGCAGGAGGCCTTTTGGCCCATTAAACCTGTCCCGCCATTTGATAAGATCATGGCTCATCTAACTGTGGCTTTAACTGCCCTTTTTACCTGTTCGCTATAGCCCTTAACTCCACTGTCGTTCAAAATTCTGTCTAATTCAGCCCTGAGTCTATACAACAGCCTCTTCTCCATTGCTGTCTGTGGAACAGAATTCCAAAGGCTAACATCCCTCAAAGAGAAGAAATTCCTTCTCATCTCTATCTCAAAAGGGAGACAGACCCCTGATTTATAAACTATGTCCACTGCTTCTAGATACCCCCACAAGAGGAATCTTCCTCCCACTATCAACATTATCAAGCTCCCTCAGAATCACATATGTTTCACTCAGATCACCTCTAATTTTTCTAAACTTCAAGAGTATAGGGTTAAATGTCTCAACCTTTCTTCATCAGACAACTCCTTCATCCAGGAATCAGCCTAGCGAACCTTCCCTGAACTGCTTCGAAGACATAAATATAACTCCCTTAAGTAAGGAAATGAAAACTGTGAAGTGAAAGTCAACATTGTCCCAGAGGACCATCGGCTGCGCTCTCATTAGAGAGAGACGACTGGTGGTGAGTTTAACCTGAGGGTCACCACACCTCAGGTGTGGGGTGAGGTTGAAAAGGCAGGGCCTTCATGTATGTTCAAAACCTCCCCACACATGAACAATTCCTCCCCCTCCCCCACTCTTTAGGTTAAAGTCCTCTCCACAGACCTAGTTGTACAATTTGCCAGGACACTGGTTCCAGCTTGGTTCAAGTGAAGGCCATTCTAATAGTTTCACTCACTTTTTCCCCAGCGTTAGTGCCAGTGCCCCATGAATTGAAACACATTTTTCCAACACCAATCTTTGAGCCACACATTCAATTCTCTGATCGTATTCACTCCATGCCAAACAGCTGATGCCTCAGGCAGAGATTATTACCTTTGAATTTAGTGCCTAACTGCACATACTCTCTCAGTAGAACCTCTTTCTTAGTCCTATCAATATGAGTATCCACGGGGACTATAAGAACTGGATGCTTTTCCTCCCACTCCAAGTTCCTCGCCAGCCCTGAGAGGATTACTTTGACTCTGGCACAGGACATGCAACACAGCCTTTGGAATGCATGCACTTGCCTGAAGTGAAGAGTTTCTATCCCCCTAACTAACCTGTCCCCTACTACAATGACATTCCTTTTTGCATTTGGATAGCTTCCTGCACCACTGTGCCATAGTCAGTTTGCTCATCCTCCCTGCATTCATGCTCTCGTCCACATGAGGTGCAAGGGCTTTGAATCTGTTGGGCAATTGCAAAGGCTGGACTTTCTAACCTGACTTTCTTCCCTTTCCCTGACCACTGAACAGATCGGAATACCTAAGGGTGTCACTGCCTCCTGGAACAAAATGTGCTGGTAACTTTACCCCTCTCCAGTGCATTGCACTGTCCAAATCACGGATTCGGAGCTGAGGTTCCTCAAGCTGCAGACACTTACTGCAGATGTGGTTGCCGTGAATCAGACGGGTAGCCTCTGGTCCCCACCTGCTGCAACTGCAACACATCACCTGCCCATCTTTATTTCATTTTTATCTAACTGATTCGATTTCAAGTGGCTCTGGTGGAACGCAAACAGAGGATTATAAGCATTTTATTGCTGTGTAAGTGCCACTTGATGGCATTGTCAACATCACATTCTACAACTTGCCTGAAGATTGAGAGTAGGCTGTTGGACCATTGATTGTCCGCATTGCATTTGTCCTGCTTTTTGTCGGCAGGATATACTTGGGCAATTTCCCACATTGTCGGACAGATGGCTGTGTTGTAAGTCGACTGGAACAATTTGGCTATGGGTGTCACTAATTTCAGAGTTAAAATCTTCAGTACTACAGCTGGGATGTTGTTAGTGTCCATTGCCTTTGCTGTATCCAGTGAGTTCATCCCTTACTTGTGACCATGTGCAGTCAGTTGCCTCAGCTGAAGACTGGCATCTATGACATTGGTAACGTTGGAAGGAGACCAAGATGGATCATCGAGGTCATTGTTTCTCCTGCAGCTGTTGCCCTGATGTGAG
Source organism: Cetorhinus maximus (assembly GCF_964194155.1). NCBI lineage: Eukaryota > Metazoa > Chordata > Chondrichthyes > Lamniformes > Cetorhinidae > Cetorhinus > Cetorhinus maximus. Next base: position 18,873,566 of record NC_135899.1, on the reverse strand, counting down.
ATGTGGTGGTTGCCACGAGTACTCAATCAGTGTTAAATCTGCTATGTGAATGGCACGGATGCAGTTTTAAGGCTAAGAGACTGAAGCTCTACGCTGTCTTCTTAACAGTAGAAAATCAGAGGCTGCACATTATTCTTGACTGCAAGAGGGATTTGGGTGTAATATTAAAGAGATGTTTGTGCATTTGCCTAAATCCTTTGTCGACCGCACATGGAGATTTTGGTGTCGTGCTCGTCTACTTTATCTCCTTTATCAAAGGTGGCAGTAGTCCTCACATAAAAGGTTTGCAACCATAGAATGATAGAAAAGCTACGGCGCAGTAAGAGGCCATTCAGGCCATTGTGCCTGCGCCAGCCAAAGAAAAAAGAAACTAGCCGCTCATTTTAATCCCAATTTCCAGCTCCTGGTACATAGCTGTGCAGGATACAACACTTCAGGTGCAGATCCAGGTACCTTTCAAATGAGTTGAGTATTTCAGCCTAAATCACCAACCAGGCCAAGACTTCCAGACGCCCATCACCCTCTGGGTGCAAAATATTTTCCTCATTTCCCCTCTAATCCTTTTACCAACCACTGTAAATCTGTGCCCTGTGGTAACCAGCATCTGATACAGTTCCATCACAACGTCTTTGCCTTGGACTTAAATACCTCATCCAATAAAGAAAAGCATTCCAAATGGTTTCTAGACCACTGTACCCACTTGTACTGCCACCTTCCAGTATATGCGGCATGCACGCCAACGTTCCTCAGCCCCACCTCAAATGCATTACACACACTTATCCGGATTGAATTCAATTTTTCCACTCAACAAAACCATTGATATAATTCTGGAGATAACAGCTACCCTCTTCACTTCCAACTACAGGGAAAATGTTTGTGTCATCAGCAAATTTCCCAATCATACCTCCCACATTTACGCCCAAACCATGAATATATGCATCAAGCAGCAAGGACTCCAACACTGAGCCCTGTCAATCACCACTGGAAACCATTTTCCATTTGCAAAAATATCTATCGACCATTACCTTTTGTTTCCTGTTGCTGAGCCAATTTTGGATCCAACTCACCACCTTCCCTGTGACCCATGTGATCTCACTTTCCTGACCGGTCTGCCATGTGGGACCTTGTCAAATGCCTCACTAAAATCCATGTGGACAATGTCTGCTCCACTACCCTCATCAATCCTGCTTGTTAGTTCCTCAAAAATTTTGATTAAGTTAGTAAGACATGATCTTCCCCTACACAACCATGCTGGCTATTCCTGATCAATCAATGCCTTTCTAAGTGACACTTTATCCTGCCTCTCAGAATTGATTCCAATAATTTGCCCACAACTGAAGTCAGGCTGACCAGCCTATCATTTTCTTGCCAATCCCTCACAACCTTTTTAAATAATGGTACAATGTTCAAAGACCTCCAACCATCTGGTACCTCACCTGTCTCTAGTGAGGATTGGAACATAATCCTCAGGGCATCCATTATTTCCTCCCTGGCTTCTTTTAACAGCCCGAGATACAATCCATGTGGTCCTGGTTATACATCCACGTTCAAGGATGTCAGTTCCTCCATTACTTCCTCTCTCACTATACTTATTTTATCTAATATTTCACACTACTCCTCTTGAACTAGAATGTTTGCATCATCCCTCTCTTTAGTGAAGACTGAGACAAAGTACGCATTGAGAACCCTGCCCACATCCTCAGCATCAACGCACAGGTTACCATGTACATCTCTGATAGGCCCTCCCCTTCCTTTCGTTATTCTTTTGCTCTTAATGTACTGGCAAATCTCCTTAGGGTTTTATATGATTTTACCTGCCAACATTTTTGCAAATCCTCACTTTGCTTTCCTAATTTACATATTTACTTCACCCATGTATTTTCTATACTCCTCTAGACTTGCTTTTTGTGACTGCCATGAGCCTTCTTTTTTTGCTTCATCTTGACCTGTCTGCTTCTGTGTAACCTGGGGGCTCTAGATTTGTCAGTATCACCATTCTTTTTATGGGGACATGTCTCCACTGTGCCCATAGAATCTTGCTTTTGAATAACCCCCACTGATTTGACAACATTTTCCCGTCTAATGACTCTACCCAGTCCACTTTCACCAATTAACCTCTCAGCTTTGTAAAATTTGTCTCCCCCCAATTTAGAACTTTAATCCCTGCTTTCTATTTACCCTTTTCCATAATGGTGTTAAATCTAACTGTCTTATGGTCAGTATCTCCAAAATGGTCACCCACTGCTACTTCATCCACTTGCCCAGGTTCATTTGCTAAGACTAAATCTAGAATTGCGCCCCCTCTCGTTGGGCTTGTTATGTGCTGGCTAAGAAAGTTCTCTTGAATGCAGTTCAAGAATTTTGTGCCCTCTGTGCCCTTCACACTGTTTGCATCCCAATTCATATTAGGGTAGCTAAAGCATCCAAATATTGCCGTCCTATTGTTTTTGCATTTAGAAATTTGCCTACATATTTGCCCCATTCCACCATTTGGGGGCCTGAGTACACTCCTAGTAGTGTGCCTGCCCCATTTTTATTTCTGAGCTCCACCCATAGGGCCTTATTTGATGCTTCATTTTGGATGTCATCCCTCCTTTCAGCTGTCATTGATTCTTGAATCGATAATGCTACACCCCCACCTTTTTTATCCCCCTCTCTACCCTGCCTGAAAACTCTATATCCAGGGATGGTAATCTGCAATTTTCGCCCCTCCGTATGCCAGGTTTCTGTTATGGCGATGATATCATGCTGCCATGTGTCTAACCAAAGTGCATTGGATATCATTGAAGGATCGTAGCTTGTTTAGAGCATGAGGAGAGGGAGTGTCGATTGGACCTGTGCTGAGGACTGTGAGGAGATCCATGTGAATGATCAGCAGCTTTAACTGTCCTGTGCAGGGTCCATGCAGGAAAGAAGTTTTCCTTGACTGTGGGTGTCACAATGACAGATCACGGTCTTCCACTTAAGCTAAAGTCCATCTGAGACTCAGACTTGTAGGGGTCTCTGTGACTGGAGGGTCAGGGGCCTTGCACCTCAGCAAAGCATAGTGCAGGTGAGGCACTCAGTGAGTGGACTACAAAGTAACCCTTAAACTTGTTGGCACGATAAACATGTCAAGGGATATGCGATTATGATGTGTGAGTGGTGACCGGGGGGGGGGGGCGCAGGAACATGAAAATTTCTCATCAATATGCAAGGAGCAGCGATTTATAGGGGTCAAACGTTCTCATGTTGCTCCTCCCTGTCTGGTTATGGTTGAAAGAGCTCTCTGCTAGGTCGGCTCCCCTTTGAGAGCAGGTGTCAGGGTTAGCAAGAACCGGCCTCAGGGAAGTCAAGATGGTGGCCATTGGCCTGGCCACAGGTGTATCACAGGCGGTGCTCTTATCTACAAATGGGTGAAAGGCAATGCTGGAGGTGGCTTCGTAGATCCCGGGATCTATCTGCCAGCTTCTCCACAATGAGCTGCGGCCACAAGGGCTTGGAGGGAATCCAATGCTGGTGGCGTTGAAGGTCACGCCCGCCTTGAACTTCTTTAATAATGGACCCATCTAGGGCTTCACTTGGGATCAATGCGTCAGCTTTCAGTCAGTGACACACAAGTGTATTCAGAATGCCCAATCAGGATAGTGCATCTCTGGAAAGTTTAGATTTGACATTCCTTCCAATCTGTCGTGTTCAGGACTTTGTCAGTGCATTGCTGAAATCACAATTCTACTTACAGGTGCCTGAGGTTGCAGAAGATGGTGCAGATCCTAATAAGCGCATTTGGCGCCAGGGTTCAGCATTTTATTATAGTTGAGCACATGCAAGGCTCAAACCAACAGCAGGGAAGATGTCACTACTGCAATTTAATTCTGCTCTCATAAATAAAGGTACATTTGAGAAACCTATGGTCAGTAAACAAGAAGGTGCTGGGGCCTTCCAGCCTCCAATGGATAGAAAACCAAAAAGTTCAACAAATGTCCCGGAAGCTTACTCTGTCTGGAATCTGGTAACTATCAGATTGGTATGGGCCTGTCTACCACATCATATTCCAGCTATAGCCTCTGCATGTGGTTTGGCCACATCCTGGCCCTCCCATCCCCTTCATTGTCCTTCTCATGGGAGCAGACATCTTGCTTCCCCATGTCTCGCTCAGGCAACACATCCCCCTTTTGTATCACGAGGCTGTGCAGGGTGCAGCAGACAATGATGATCTGAGACATTCTCAGTATGGGAAAGCACTGCCTGAGCCATCCAAACATCTGAACCTCATCTTTAGGAGCTCACTCATCTGCTCAGTCAGGGACCTGGTGGGGGTATAGCCATCATTGTATCTCCTCAGCAGTACTCTGCGGGTGGTGAACTGGCATCATCAGCCATTTTTGCTTGGGGTATTCCTTGTCCCTGAGGATCCTGCCCGGCAATCACCGAGATAGTTCCTTTAATACCCTCCACTACCCTCGAGACCCTACAAAGAGACCAGTGCCTTGGTAACATAGAAAGACTAAACACATGAGCCCTTGTCAGGCATGACCATTCAGTTGGGGGTATGGAGTTTTGGAGTCATGAGTTGGCCACCACCGGTGCTCCTTGGAGGCTTCCACCTCTCTCTCTCCATTCAACCCTGCCTCTGACTGCAGCTGATGGCGAATGGACAGAATGAAAGGAAGCTCCATACCTTGCTGGGATCTCGATGTGATGAGATGGGCATAAACCTGCTGACGTGTGGGCTTCACCATAGAGGGGAGAACACGACTGAACATGGATGACATCCAGTTACCTCATAATTATTAGGGTGTCCCTTTAGTCGGCCATTTGCGCTGACCTTGAGCACCACCCACCAAAAAGACCTTGCTCCCACTTCGAGGCATCTTACTTACTGACTGACTGCGTGGTCAACGCCAGATTTGAAGAATGGTGTGTGTCACCTTCCAAACTTCATCCGCCAACTTCTACCCTTCCCCCTGCCACCCACCAACTTCCCCCCATCACATTAACCCACCCAATATCAGCTTTCCACTCCCCTCTGTCATGCTTGAACCTCCCTTCGTTCCACTGGGCATTATTCTGATCCACCTCCACATGCCCTCCCGACCCTGAGATCTGATGTGTACAGGCCCAACCTAAACAACCCCTCAAAACCTTTATTAACAAACCATGCACTAATATACACTTCCAACACCAGTTGTTCAGTGAGATCCGCTTGTCGGAGCCCATTCCCACGTGGTCAGTCTGCTGAATGACTTCTCCTGCACGACTTCCTGTGACTGACCATGTCACGCTTTGCTGGCTGTCCTTGTGGCTGTGGCTTTATATCCCTTTCTGACCCTGGTCCCTTGATATATAAGTTAATACCTTGATTCGAGTCATCCAATTGTGTTTCATGCCTTATCAATCCCTCCACCTGCATGTGGTCATTTCCTGCTCTCAGCAGGGGATATCTCCAGGTGTATGCCAGCTATGGATGTAATATCTGTATCTTGATAAGGCAGTAAGAAAGCTATTCACACATATCCAGAGAGGCCATTGTCTATGAAAGTTGCTGTAGATGGAGTGCCTGTTGGTGAGCCACCACCTCAATGACATGTCCTGAAATGTCTGTGTGTTTAGTTAAAACTGTCTTTATTTTTAAACAGTTGAAAAAGAGTTTCAGAAAGAGTAAACCTTGTTTGGATGGTAACGCAATATGTGAAAATCAGACAGTAAATCAGTAACCCAGCTTACATCGTGCTCAATATCAATCTCCATCGGAGTTAATGGAAACAGATATTGAGTGGAATGTGTTCCAAGCTGCTACTTCAGTGTTGTCCAAGTCACACAACCGTCCATGACAAATTTCAACCCCTCCCTCTGTGTCTCCATGTCACCTTGGAGCATCTGCTGTTGACTCTTGATTGCCTTCTGGATGAGAAAATCTGGATGGTGAACATGTCCCTCGTGTGCAAGTGCACGGGTATAGAAAGGAGCAGTTTCAGGTGCAGTGTTTGCACCAATGAGCACGTCAAATAGGACTCTGGAGGAGTAATTTCTGCATTTCTGGGCACCACACTTTGGGAAGGATGTCAAGACATTGGAGAGGGTACAGGGGGTACTTACCAGCACAATAGCACTGATGAGGGACTTCAGTTTACAGGGTAGTTGGATAAGCTGGTAATGCTCTCCCGAGAACAGAGAAGTTTAAAGGGAGATTTAATGCAGGAATATGAATTATGGGGGCTTTATTGAGCAGATCAGGAGAATCTGTTTACTCTGGTAAGTGTGTCTGTAACTAAAGGCTAAGATTTAAAATAATCACCAAAAGAATTAGAGGGGTAATGAGCAAAAATGAAATCTCACAGACTATGTTCATGATCTGCAATTCATTATCTGAAAATGTGGATTTCATAGGAACTTTCAAAAATGAATTGAACATGTTCTCAAATGGACTAATATGCAGGGTTCCGGGCAAAAAGCTGGACTAGAAGATTAAATTGGACAGCCTGAACAAGTACGATGGACTGAATGGCCTCCTTCTGCGCGAGAAGATTCCGTTATCTAGTCCAACTCATAATTGGGCTGGGATGTTTTTAAGGGACTAGGACAGTTATGAAAACAGGCGTTCGGCGCCATCCATCTGCTAATGTTGGTGCTGTTTTGGAGTCTGTCCAAAAATTGGGATGTCCTGAGACTCGAGCCCTGAGCCTTGGGTTTCCTGGACATGGATGTGGGCGACAGTGAAAAGCTGAGCACATTTATTTTCCTGTTTACAATATGGAGATGGGGGAGGCAGCAGTGTTTTTCTCAGCTCCTCAATGCTCCTGTCCACGCTGGATGACACAATGCCCATCCCCCTCCCACTGCTGCCTGGCCCCTTCACACTCTACGCTCACCTACCCACTGTCTCCCCAATATCACCCACCCAAATCTGCACTTGCTCCTCCCGCATCTCTGCTCTCTCCCCTCCCCCACTCTCTATACTCGCCACCCACTCCCTCTAACCTCCCCCCACCTGTCCTCCCTTCCTCGATTTCTTGCTCCTATGTGCCCTCTGCCTCCCCCCCTGCAGATTTTCCTCACTACCCTCCTTCCTCACCTGCTTTCTCTCTCATCTCACTTTCCTGGTCCCCTGCTCCCCTCCACCTCCCATCCCGTGGCCTTTGTTCTTTCTCTCCGTCCATTCCTACACATACTCCACTCCCCATTCATCCCCTCTCCAACTCACTTCCCTCCAGTCAGTCTTCCCTCCCTATTCCGCACATCTTCCCTCATCTCGGTCCCATACTCTCCCTGTCCTCCCTGTCCCGCGCACTGTCCCTCGCAATCCCCCCTCTTTTCCCTCCAGCTTTCTTTCTCCCCTCCCTCTCCCTTGCTCTCTCTCCGCTCCACCTCCCAACCTCTCTCCACTCCCCCTTCCACCATCTCGGCCCTCCCCTTCCACCATTGTCACTGTTCCCTCCAGCTAACTCTGGCTCCACTCTGTCCACTCACTGACCACACCCCCACCCCTCCCAATCTCTCACTCCTTCATTACCCTTTCTCCCTCCCCTCCCCCTCCCTCTCCCCTCTCTCTATTCACACGTTTTTTCTCTCTCTTTCTCCCAATCCCGCTCCTGTGTTTGGGTTGCTGAGCTGTAACTAGTGGAGTGACACAGGGATGAGCGCTGGGAACTCAACTATTTACAATCTATATCAATGACTTGGATGAAGGGACCGAATGTATGGTAGTTAAATTTGTTCATGACACAAAGATATTAGGAATTTAACTTGTTAAGAGCACATGAAGAGTCTACAAAAGGATTTTGATAGATTAATTGTTAGTTAATTTATCGGGTAGATTATAATGTCCAAATTCATGAACTTGTCCACTTGGCAGGAAGAATATCAAGGCAACGTATTATTTTAATAGAGAGGATGATTAAAACTATATTGTTGGAGTTCTGACTGTGTATTTTCGGCGTAGAGCGATTGTAAATTCACACCTGTGGGAATAACCTTTGTGTTGTCTGGAGATTGTAACATTTAAGGTTCAGAATGTACCAAGGGTTGATACATTCAGATCCTGTCTCAGGGCAAGGGGGGGCTGAACCCTGCTGGGAGATCACAGGTTAACAGGTGAATTCAAAGGTCAGTGAACAACCATTTGTGTTCATTTGTATTGAGTTAAAAGAGTTGGGAGCAGCAGTTGGTGCAGCAGCTCAGCTGAGGTGCTGGGACCGTCCCTGTGTTGAGATGCTGGAGTGGAACTGCTATCAGCAGGTTATAATTTGCCTTACAAACTACCAGGAGACTCAGGTACAGGCCACGATCTTTCATTAGTGATTCAAGCGTACGTAGGGAGAGACAGCATGGGGCAGTCTTGACCGAGCTGTGCAGATTACAGCGAAATCTTTTTATACACAATTAGTCACAGACTCGTAATCTAATCTTGTCAATTCACAATCATATGCTTAAAGAGGCCTTCGGCTTTTGTCACTTATTTCCCGTGTGTACAGACACGCTACATTGTTCTCATCCTCGCAAGACCACCATCTCCTGCTGACTGTGCAGGAGTCTGTGCCTCCAGACTACAACAGCCACTCACTCCCTGGCCTTGTTCTTTGTTCTACTGCCTTGCCCATCATCTCCTTTCTTATTCTGTCTGAAACACATCTGCTATTCTCCCGTTCTGCTTTTCTGCTTATATTTTATTGTTACTAACAGGCAATTCTAACTAAAATTGTTTAACCCTTTCAAGATACTGGAGTAGAACTGCTCTTGGCAGGAGTAGATCGTCCAGCCCTTCCAGCCCACTCTGGCATTCAATGAAATCATGGCCTATTCTCTACTTCAACATCATTTTCCTGCACTATCCCCGTATCCATTGATGTTTTTAATATGTAGAAAACTATCCATCTCAGTCTTGCGCATACTCAATAACTGAGCCTCCACAACCGTCTGGGACAGAAACTTACAAAGATTCATCACCCTCTGAGTGAAGAAATTCCTCCTCATCTTGGTCTTAAATGACCTGCCCCTTAATCTGAAACTGTGTCCCCTAGTTCTCGACTGCCCCACCACTGCAACCAGGGAAACACCCTTCCTGCATTTATCCTGTCAAGTCCTGTCAGAATTTTGTATGTTTGAATGAGATCACCTTTCATTTTTCTAAACTCCAGAGAGCAAAGGACCCGTCTATTTAATCTTTGCTCACAGGACTGAAAGGTCCGAGGAATACTCTGGTACAAAATTTCAACACTCGGAGTCCAGATGCAATATTCAAGTGGTTCCTTTATTACACATGTGGGCAGCTCACGCTGGGCAATCCAGGCGCTTCTCCACCGAGGTTCAAATGAGCACAGTTAATATATTTTTTACTACCAGTTACAACTTAATGGTGCTAGTTAGACAAAGGCCACAACACAATAATCTGATCATTGTGTTCTTGTACAGTAATTGCAGTGCAGAGACTGGGCATTATCCTTTTGGGAGACACCAAAGAATGTGCATTTGTTCTAGACAAAAGGTTTACGGGGGCTGACTGGGTGTGATTCGAGGCTATCAGACGGTGTTAAATGGCCTTCCCCATGTCTTGATCGAGTCATCCTGAGTCCCTGCCCATGTGTGTCTCCCATTTCCTAATTGCAAATTTACAGCTGAGCCCTTTGTACAAGTTTTTAGCTTTCATGTAAGGCTGTGATTGTCTGTGTATGCTTTGGCAACCTAGATGCTGGTCCTAGCTGGCACTTTAAATTAAATCCAAATTTTCTGCATCTTCAGGACAATCCCTCCATTCCAGGAATTTATTTGTGAACCTTCATTACACTCAGTCTATGGCAAATATACCTTTCCTCATGTTAGGAGACCAAAGCTGCACATATTAGTCCAGATGCAGTCTCACCAAGGCTATATATAATTGTAGTAAGACACCTTTACTCCTGTAACCAAATCATCTTGCAATAAAGGCTAACATAGCATTTGCCTTCTAAATTCCTTGCTGTACCGGCTTTCAGTGACTCATGAACATGGACACATAAGTCCCTTTTATGCTTAACATTTCCCAGCCTCTCTCCATTTAAGAAATACCCTACATTTTGGTTTTTCCCACAAAAGTGGATATCCTCACATTTCTCCACCTTGAATTCCATCTGCCACATTTTTGCCCACTCACTGAGCCTCTCCAAATCTCCTTCAATCATCTCTGCATCCTGCTCACAACTGACACTTCCATCTGCAAACTTGGAAATATTACATTTGATCCCAACATCCAAATCATTGATGTGGATTGTGAATATCTGGGGCCCAAGCACCTATCCTTGCGATACCCCACTAGTCACAGCCTGTTCACCTGGAAATGACCCATTTATTCCTACTCTTTGTTTTCTGCCCATAAACCAGTTCTCAATCCATGCCAGTACATTGCGCCAAATTGCATTTGCTCTGATTTTGTTTGCACACTCTGTTGTGGGACCTTATCAAAAGCTTTCTGAAAATCTGAATAAATGACATCCTCCAGTTACCCCTTCCCTATTCTCCTAGTTACATCCTCCAAAAACTCCAACAGGGGTTTGTTAAACATGATTTCCCTTTCATCAAGTCCATGTTGATTCTGCCCAAGCTTCCCATTATTTCTAAGCGTCCCGTTATCACATCCTTTATTTTAGGCTCTTGCATTGTCCCTACGACTGATGTTAGGCTAACAGGTCTGTTATTCCCTGTTTTCTCTCTTCCTCGTTTCTTAAATAGTGGGGTTACATTTGCCACCTTCCAATCTGCAGGAACAATTCCAAAGTGTCTCAAATTTTGAAAGATGACCACCAATGCACCGACTTTCTCTACAGCCACCTCATTCAACATTCTGGGATGTATATCATCAGGTCCAGGGGATTTATCTACTTTAAGTCCCATTAATTTCTCTCGTAATTTATTTTGAACTAATAATATTGTGTTGCAGTTCCTTGCTGATATTTATCCTTTGATCCTCCATTATTCCGGGGGGGTCTTAATGGTGATAATTGACATTTGGGCAGACTATGAGCAAGTTCATGTGATTTGCCTTGCTCGTGTCTGTCATTAAACATGTGGTTTGTGGTGTGTTCGACCGCAGTTTTCCTGTTAATTAATGTTTACCTCATGTTAATTCTTTATATTAGAATATAAGAGATAATAATATCTGTTAGCATTGTTGACTCTTGGTTAGTAAAATTCTTCTGTTTGTTTCAAAACATGGAATCTTATGGATTTATCCTCTTAGCAATTTGAGGGTCTTGTCTGGGACTGTAACAAATTTTGGGGTCTGGCCTCGCTACGTACCAAGGGAGACAGCAGAACACTACAGTAGAGAGGGATCTGGACAATCTGGTACATGAATCACAAAAATTACTTTGCAGGTACAGCAAGTGATTAGGAAGGTAAATGGAATGTTCATGTTTATTGCAAGAGGAATCGAGTATTAAACTATGCAATTGTTGCTACAGCTGTACAGGGTCTTAGTGAGACTGCATCTGAAGTCTGTGTACCATTTTGATCTCCTTACTTAAGAAATGAGATAGTTACATAAGACGCAGTTCAGAGAAGATTCGCTCGACTGATTCTTGGGATGAATGGATTATCTTATGATAAAAGGTTGAACAGGTTTGGCCTTTAAACATTGGAGTTTAGAAGGATGAGAGGTGATCTTACTGAAACGTGTAAGACGCTGAGGGGATTTGACAAGGTGGATGCCAAGAGGACATTTACCTTGGAGAGGCATCTGGAACTAGGGGGCAGTTTTAAAATTAGGAGTCTCCCATTTAAGACTGAGATGAGGAGAATTTGTTTTCTGTCAGGGGGTCGTTAGTGTTTGGAATTCTCTTCCCCAGCGAGCAGCGGAGGCTGGGTCATTGAATATATCCAATCAGATCAGCCATTATCTCATTGAATGGTCAAGCAGGCTTGAGGGACCGAATGGCCTACCCGTGCTCCTAATCATAGCGTTCTTGTAATTTAATTTTCTTTGGTACCTTACAGGATCAGATTGTATACAATCTGTGTGGTGACATTTTCATACCTGTTTCGCAGAAGTATCACTCCCCACCTACTCTCTCCAGCTCTCTTTCTCTCCAGCCTGCTGTTTCCTCCCCCCTTTCTCCCAAACCTTATCTTTCCCCTTCCTGCTCTCCTTCTCACAATCTCTCTTCCCTCTCTCATACTCTCTCTCTCCCTGCATCACTATCTCTTTCCACACCCTGTCACTCATGCTCTCCCGTCCTTACGCTCTCCCTCTTCTCCCCCATCCTTCTCTCCACCCACACTTTCTCACTCCCCTTGTCCCCACACTCTCTCACTCACCTCCCACTCTCCCTTTCTCTTTGCCTCTTTAACTTCTGCTCTCATTATTACCTCTGCCCTTCCCACAATCTTTCTCTCTCCCCTTCCACCCACACACTCCCTCTTCCTGCCATGCACTCACCCTCTCAACAATGCTCCTGTTCGATCTAATATCAGTCCCTCCCGCCCTCTACCTCCATTCCCCACCCTGTGTCCCTGTCAGGCCCATTTCGCCCTCTCTTCCACCGACCCAGACACTCTCTCTCCTTCCTCTCCTTCCCCCTTTCCTCACCATTCCGCTATACCTCTCCCACACCCTCCCCTCCTCCCACGCTCTCCCTTTCCTCTTCTGCACTTTCGCCCCTCCCATTTCTGCTTTCGTTCACATTCTCAGCAGTCTCCCACTCTCTCTGAGACCTTCACATTCTCTCTCCCACCCTTGTAAGCCCTCCCCTTCTCTCTTTTTCACTCTGCCCGATTTGCGTTCGCCCTCCAGTTCTTGCTCGCTCTCTCTCTCACACCTTGAAACTCTCCCTGCCCCCTCCACTCTCTACCCCTCCATCTCGTTCTCCCTCTCACACCATCACACTCTCCCTGCCCCCTCCACTCTCTACCCCTCCATCTCGTTCTCCCTCTCACACCATCACACTCGAACTGCCCCCTGCACTCTCTACCCCTCCATCTCGTTCTCCCTCTCACACCATCACACTCTCCCTGCCCCCTCCACTCTCTACCCCTCCATTTCGTTCTCCCTCTCACACCATCACGCTCGAACTGCCCCCTGCACTCTCTACCCCTCCATCTCGTTCTCCCTCTCACACCATCACACTCTCCCTGCCCCCTGCACTCTCTACCTCTCCATCTCACTCTCACATCCCCACACACTTCCTGCCAACCCCCTGCTCTCTTTACTCCACCCTCTCTTTCTCACCCACTCTCTCAATCTCTGTCATGCTGGTCTCTCTCTCTCTCTCTCCTGCTCCCATGTTCTCAAACCCTCCTGCTCTCACTCTCTGCCACCTCTTCCTCTCCATCAGTCCACCCACACTCTCCCTCTCCACGTTCCTGCTCCCTCCTCTGCTGCCATTTTCTCTCCTCAACTTCACCTCCCCCCCGCCTCCATCTCTTTCCTGCTCCGTTTCCCCCTCTCCCTCTCTCTCTCTCTCTGTCCCTCTCTCTCGCTCTCTCTCCCTCCCTCTCTCTCTCCCCGCCTCCCTCTCTCTCTCTCTGTCCCTCTCTCTCGCTCTCTCTCCCCCTCCCTCTCTCTCCCTCACTCTCTCTCTCTCTCCCCCACTTCCTCTCTCCCACTTCCTCTCCCCCTCTCCCCCTCCGAGCCCCTTCCTCACACTCTCTCCCCCTCCCCAGCCCTTCTCTCTAAATCACTGACTGTGTTATTTTAACTTTCCCCCAGCTCCAGCCTCTCTGACTCTGGATCTGAACACAGCGAATCCCCGGCTCATCCTGTCTGAGGACCGGACCAGTGTGAGGCTCGGAGACAAACGGCAGCGGCTCCCTGACACCCCGGAGAGGTTTGATCCCTGGGAATGTGTCCTGGGATCAGAGGGATTCACATCAGGGAGACATTACTGGGAGGTGGAGGTGGGGGAGAAGACTCGGTGGGGGCTCGGAGTGGCCCGAGTGTCTGTGAACAGGAAAGGGAGAAACTCCCTGATCCTCGAGTCCGGATTCTGGATTGTGGGGCTGTTTCCCGGAAGAGGTTATTTAGCCGCCACCTCCCCCTCACGGACCCCCCTCACCCCGAGTGTGAATCCCCGGAAGATCGGGGTTTTCCTGGACTATGAGGGTGGACAGGTGTCATTTTACAATGCGGACAACATGTCCCATCTCCACACTTTCACCCACACTTTCACTGGGAGAATCTTTCCCATCTTCCACCCGGGATTGAATGACGACGGGAAAAACTCGGCCCCGCTGAGAATCTGCGGGATTCAAGGTCACTAACAGATCCATCCCATAATTTCACACCGGCTCCCTGCCTCCTGCCAGCTGTAAACTGATGGGTGTGGGTCTCAGTCACAGGTGGAGAGAGAAGCCAGGTTAACATTCCGGGTATAAACCCTGTGTGGGAACTGGGAACTGAAAGATCAGCGAGGACCTCTGTAGGGCTGGGGGAAAGAAGGAGGGGGAGAGAAGAAACAAATAGAAGCTCAATTGTAGGGAGGAATTTACAGGGTAGAATGAGCTGTGAACTGCAGGAACCCGGTGACCTTCCTGCCTGTAATGTTGCTCCACAGGCGGAAGGTGGTGGGACATTAGCTTGTTTGAGATGAATCAGTTCAGTGATTCTCAAACTGGGGTCCGGGGAGTCTTTCCCGGGCGGTCCAGAGGGTGGGAGAGAGAGAGAAAAGCACAAGAGGGTGAGGAAGTGAAGTGGGGGAAATAACAAGCTCCCCGCTTTGTATAAATTCCCAGGAGTGAGTGTTATTCCTGCATGAGCAGCTGTCAAGATTTCCAACCACTGTTTGAGCATGTAAATGATGTGACACTGTTGTGAATACTGATTTGATAATCTGTCTGTATTGAACGTGATGTGTGAACTGATCGGGTATGTATGCCACTAACAGGCAGTGTTAACCACGTGAAAAGTAGTTCAGTTGCTGCATTAGAATGTTTGTCATGGGCTTTCTCTTGTACTGAAGCACCTCCGAGTGCAACATGATCATTTGAATATCGTTGCAATTTCTGTGATGGTCATTTTGAAATGTTCTTTTAGATATTTTAAGAATAAAGTATATTTTGCAAAAAAAAAGTGGAGTCACAGTTATCATTTATCTCTGGTTTGTCTGCTCTGTCTCATCACTTTCCCTGTCAGTGAAATAGTCCTTAAATAACTAGTATGTAGTTACCTATTTTATTGAAAACATTATTAAAGCTCTCTGTACATGTAACCTGTTCATATTATCATTTTTATATTGAATTATAATTTACATTGGGAGTCCATGATTACATTTGTAAATTGGTTCTTCAACCAAAAGAATCTGAAAACGAGTGGAATAGAAGCACTTTTCTCAAAAAGGACACAGTTCATCATTAAATCTAAGAAACAGAAACAAAATATGCTGTTTGTTTTATTTACAAATTGCTCCAGAGCCTGGGGCCTTACAGCGCCCATTCAAAATTTACCTGGATGATCTTAAGAGCTTCCGGCTGGAGTAAATGGAGTGACAGTTGCCTGTAAATGGTCCTGAAGTTTACTCTGGTACTTCAGCCATCGCTACCGTGGATAGGGACCTGAGATGGGCAGTGGGAATGCCAGCCTGCTTCAGGTGGGAAGCAACGCAAAATCATGAAATCAAAACGCACAGACTGTGGTCAATCAGCCCCCTCTGTCTGGAGAGACACCTTGATAGAGCTATTCAACTGGTCCCAGTCCAGTTCTTTTTCCACCACAGCCAATCCCTTTTTGAGAGTTACTTTAGGATATTGTTTCCACCACACTGGCAGGCCTTGCATTCCAGATAATATCTGGATGCGGGAAAATCTGTCATCTCACGCTGGAATTTTTTGAAACAATACCTTACATCTGTATCCTTTGGTTGCTGAACCCTCTGCCACTGGAAACAGTTTCTCCATATTTACTAAAAACCTTTCATGATTTTGAACTTCTCTATTAAATTTTCTATTAAACTTCCCTGCAGAGGCACTGGCCATAATCTTCCAATCCCCTTAGGTACAGGAAAGGAGCCAGAGGACTGGAGTTATGTAAATGTTTCATCCTTGTTCAGAAGTGGTGTAAGAATAAATCCAGCAGCTCCAGGTAAGACAGTTTAACCCCTGTGCTGGGAAAGTTTTTAGAAGTGATAACCTTGGACACAGTTAAAAAACAGGTAGACAATTGTGTGGAGTACTTAAGGAAAGCCATTTCAAAAGAAATGTGTCCAACCAACTTGATTAAGTTTTCTAATGTGGTAACAGGTAGGATTGATAGGGTAATATTGCTAATGTGGTATTTCTAGAATTCCAAAAAGGCATTTGACAAAAGTCACATCATAGGCTAACACGAAAATTTGAAGCCCATGGGATAAAAGGGACAGTGACAGTATGAATATGAATTTGCCTCAGCAGCAGAAACAGGTATGGTGAATGGTTATTTTTCAGACTGGAGTAGTTTTACAGTGTTGTTCCCAAGAGGTCGGTGTTATGACAAGGCAGATGATGTGTGCTGGGTGGACCACATCCACACGGGAAATTTGGTCGATCTATCACAATGGTTTTACAATTTGTATTTATTACGAGAAGTTGTGTGCACTAAATTCAGAAATAATGTGTCCACTAAGACTTTAGAAATCTTAACAACTAAATTAGAGTATTTATTAACAAAATAAAAGATTTCAAACACATAAATCAGACTACAAATTACTTACTCCTATACCAACTCCTAACATTCCTAATATTAACCTGATTCCCAGCTACAGAAAACCCTTTAAGGCAACAGAACAAAATAGATTTTAGAATTTTTAAAAAAGCAGCAAGTTAACACAGTACCCATTTGACTGTGAAATTCTAAATAGCCTACCCAACTTCAGTCACTTTACTTAGCAGACTTATGCACAAATGGCTGGGGGCTTCTTGAAGACAGGAATGTGAGCGGTGAGTAGGATGTTAGGAGTCCTCAAGGCAATTTAGACGAGTTGAGTGAGTAGGAAAATACATGTCAGATGTAGTATAATGTGGATAAGTGTGAAGTTATCCCCTTCCCTACGAAAAACAGAATGACAGAATATTATTTAAATGGTGTCAGATTGGGAAATGTTGATGTACGAAGGGACCTCGGTGTCCTTGCATACCAATCACTGAAAGCAAACATGTACGTGCAACAAGCAGTTGCAGGAGGAATTGAGTACAGGGTAAAGTATGTCTTCCTGCATTGATACAGGGCCTTGGTGGGACCACACCTAGTGTATTGTGTGCAGATTTGATCTCCTGAGCGGAGAAAGAAAACTTGCCATACAGGCAGTGCAGCGAAGGTTCACCAGACTGATTCCTGGAATTGTGGTTATGAAAAGACATTGGGTCGACTGGGCCTGTATTCACACGAGTTTAGAAGAATGAGAGGGGATCTCATTGAAACATGTAAAATTCTGACAGGGCTGGACAGACTGGATACAGGGATGATGTTTCGTCTGGCTGTGGGGTCTAGAACAAGGGGTCTCAATCTTGGTATACAGGGTAGGCCATCCAGTAATGAAATGAGGAGAATCCTCTTCACTCATAGGGTGGTGAATTCTCTATCACAGAAGGCTGTGAACAGGGCTATTCTCCTTTGGAAAGAGAAAGTGGAGAGTTGCTTTGTTGGAGGTCTTCAAAATCATGAAAAAGCACAGAGAGTGAAAAACTGTCCATAAGTGACAGACAAAAGGGACATGAGGAAAAACTTATTTAACAGTGAGTGTTTCTGATCTGAAATGAACTGTCTGAGAGTTTGGTGGAGACAGGTTCAATCAGGACTTTCAAAATGGAATTGGATCATTGTCTGAAGAGGAATAATTTTCAGGACTATGGGGTGAAGGCAGGGTTGTGACGCTCGGTGAATTGATTTTGGAGAGAGCCAGCACGGACACGACGGGCCGAATGCCCTCTTTCTCAGCTGTAACCAGTTGATAATTCTGTGATTTTCCTGATTTTGTTTCAGTCATGTACCTGAACTCCATTAACTCACCTTAGCTCCAGTTCACTGAATCCTACCTCAATCCAATCTAGAATCCAGAAGGAATACCAACAGATTTCGCCTGTTCCTGTCAGGATAAACCAGACCTGGCATTGTGTCCATTATCACATTGATACTTACACCACAGCACCTATGGTTACTGCTCCAAGGTCTTCTGCTGCGTTCATTCCTGGCCTCATAAACCACTTACCATCATCAGGTCAAAATGTGCATTGCCTTCCGTGACTTCCCTCATGCACTGAGTCACGAAGCAGCCATGCATTAGATTTATCAAACTAGATTTGGAACCGTTTTGGTATCCACTTGTTTGCTTGAATGAGACATTAACATAACGCTTCCTGCTTTCCCATTCCCTCCTCATCTCTTTATGGAGTAAAGCCCACCTTCATATTCTGATCTGACTGTGCGCATTTAATGGTGTAACTTTGCATTGCCTTCAGGATGACCATCTTTAATCTCCTATGTGTCTTTGAGATCCTGGGGCATATCACACCATCCTCCTGTCTATTCAATTATCTCTGAATTCGTTTTTGTATATTTTATGCTTTTGCAGAAAGGGCACTGGAAATATGGAACTTGTCCCTTCAAAATACTAGGTGCTGGAATCACAAATTTCCAAATGTTAAAGACTGGAATGGATGGGTTTATGTTGATTGAGGGCAACATGGGATACGGAGCAAAGGCAGGTAAATGCAGTTCAGGTATACATCAGCCATGATCTAACCAAATGGTGGAACTGGCTCGAAGGGCTGAATGTCCATGGCTGCATTCAATCATGTTTATAATATCCCTACAATGCTCGAGTTCCCTAGACAGTGGTCTTGTGTTTGAGAATTGTTAATTCTGAATGTATTTAGCATTCATGTTTATACAGCTGAGTGTAGCTAATACCATATCTTGGTCCGTAGTTTACCCTTGTTAATGTTACCTGGTCCTAGTAAATCACTCAGCTGCTCTGTGGATTTCATTCTTTAGTCAGTGTCGTATGGGATCACATTTTCTCCTGGCCTTCTTTCTTCTTTCCAGCGTAAATTCTTCTTGTAGCTACTTCAACATCCCTGACCAATTCCATTGCTTTTATTTGGTCATCTCTCCTTTTGTCACAAGAACAACATCAGAATGGTTATGTTGCTGGACTAGTAATCCAGAGACCTGAAATAATGATCGGGAGACATGAGTTCAAATCTTCATGACGGCAGCTGCAGAATTTAAATTCAATTAACTGAAAACAAATCTGAAATAAAAAGCTAGGATCAAAAGCAGTGACCAGGAAACAACGGGATTGTCGTAAAACACATCAGGGTCACCAATTTTTCTGATGGAAGGAAATCTGCTGTCTTTACCTGCTCTACCATATTTGTGACTTCAGACCCACAGAATTGTGATTGACTCTTGGCTGCCCTCTCAAATCTATTAGCATGCCACTGAGTTATATTCAAGAAGGTGGTTCACCATCACCTCCTCAAGGGCAATAAGGGATGAGCAATAAAAACTGGCCTTGTCAGCACCACTCGCATCCCATGAATAAATGAATTATAAGAGCAGATATATTTTTCAAAGTGCCGTTATTTTCACAAATGTTATTCCATATAATCAATTTTCTTTACGGAAATTCCACTTTGAACAGAACACGATATATTACAAAAGAAATTGTCATGCTTCTCTAAGTCATCATTGTATGTAGGGGAATGGTTTCCTTGCTCGAGAATCAGCTTGGATATTACCGGTAAAAATGGCCTCTTTTGTGCTGTACCGATTGTATGGTTGTGGAAAATATAGAAACAAATAAAATCGGACCCCTGTCCAGCCCTGTCAGAATGTTATATGCTTCAATGAGATCCCCTCTCATTCTTCTAAACTCCAGTGGGTCAACTATGTCTGTATTCAATCTCTCCTCGTCCCACAATCCTGCCATCCCAGGAATCAGTCTGGTGAACCTTCACGACACTCCCTCTGTGGCAAGTAAATCTTTTCTTCGGTAAGGAGACCAAAACTGCACACACTACTCAAGGTGTGGTCTCACCAATGCCATGTACAGCTGCAGTAAGACATCCTTGCTCCTGTACTCAAATCCTCTTGCAATGAAGGCCAACATACCATTTGCCTTCCTAACTGCTTTACGCACTTGCATGCTTGCTTTCAATGATTAGCATACCAGGACACCTAGGTCCCTTTCTACATCGAAGTTTCCCAATCTATCACTATTTAAATAATACTCTGTCATTCTATTTTTCCTACCGAAGTGAAACCTTCACATTTATCCACAGTATACTTCACCTGTCATGTATTTTCCCATTCACTCAACTTGCCTAAATCATCTTGAAGTCTCTTTACATCCTCCAGACTACACACATAAAACTTGCAAAAAACAAAATCATTCTTGCAGAGGAGGTTTCAGAGGGTTTAGGTGAAATGATGTCCCTGACAACTTGTAGTGATTTTATAGTAAACATTTATTTATAAAAAACAAAAGAAACACAATTACACTTAAAGACAAGAATAGCCTCATACGGTGATTAGTAATTTACTACAATTCAAAAAGATTTTAATGAGCCTCAGCGCTAACTGTCCCCTTTCCTGTTCAGCATCTATCCTTATATATTTTAAATTCCATAGAATTTTTCAGTAATTTCTTTACCACACAGTGCCTTTTTATCTTGGGTTGTCTTCTGAGGTAACTGGGTCTCCAGGCCTGGCCTTGTTCATTCTGTCTCTGGGAGATCGGACCAGCTATCCTGCTGTCTTCTGGGAGACCTAAACAGCTACCGCCTCACATAGGATTCAGTATTTTCTTAAATATGTTTCTTCCATTTGAGCTCTCTCTCGTCTCAACCAGCCTGTTTAGAAATACCTTTTTTACAGACTTGATTAGACTCTTCTTTGCTGTAGCATTTTTAAACAAATAAACTTAGCCTATCTTTAACTAATTTTCTTACAGCCTTTTTCAGCCTGCATACATCCTCCTTTAATGGAAAACAACTCAATTCAAAACTACTCCTGTTATTGCTTTATGTAAAATTCTGATTAGCGTTCCTCTTGATTCCGTAACATATCAAAACCACTTCTTACTGTTTGTTTCAGACTCTTGAGGTCACTCTGACTCTTACTCCAATTACCATACTTACAGCCCCCAACAGCCTGTCTTCCAGTACATAAGAAATATGACAGTGATGTTGCCAGGTGAAATATATTATAATTTCTTGTTTTCTTGACAAATGGAATCATAGGACAGGCTCAAGGGGTTGAATGGACTACGTGTGTTTTTATGTCTGAGCGTTGTTGCAGTTTTTTTCTACCTCCTTATTCATGTTTTCCCTGTTGTAAGTTCATCCTCTATTATCTTAAATATTTGGTTTCCACCAGAACTTGCTTCTGTTCCCTACTGAACCTGAAGCTGTTGGTAAAAATCCCTGCCACAACTCCACAGTGATCCACGCTCAATATTGAGTACCAACCCATCCACTTCACTAAACTTTGAATTAATCCAGTATTATTCACTTGTCTTTTGTAATTTTCTTTACACGCATTTCCTTCCATAAGTTCATGTCTGCTCCACTCCGAGGCCCAAACCTTTTTGTTCATATTTTTGCAGCTGAGATCAACGATTTGCTCAGCGTTTTATTATTAACTCCCATGCTCTTTCATGCTGTAGTTTGTGCCTTGTTTAGTCTGTGTGTGCTGTCGTCAGGCTGTGGTGTGTCAACGCTTGTGTTTTCTCTTTAGGAGAGTATGTCTGAGGAGCAAAGATGTAATACGGCCTCCAAAAATAACTGAGCAACATTATAAAATGGGAAACAAAAACAAAAATACTTGGAAAAACTCAGCAGGTCTGGCAACATCTGCGGATAGGAGCACAGTTAACGTTTCAAGTCCGAATGACCCTTCAACAGAACTAAGTAAAAATAGAAGAGAGGTGAAATATAATCTGGTTTGGGAGGGGGGGTGGGTGGGACAAGAAGAGCTGGATAGAGGGCCAGTGAAAGGTGGAGATAACCAAAAGATGTCACAGACAAAAGGACAAAGAGGTGTTGAAGGTGGTGATATTATCTAAAGGAATGTGCTAATTAAGGGTAGAAAGCAGGACGAGCAGGGTACAGATAGCCCTAGTGGGGTGGGGTGGGGGAAAGGGATCGAAATAGGCTAAAAGGTAGAGATAAAACAATGGATGGAAATACATTTAAAAATAATGGAAATAGGTGGGAAAAGAAAAATCTATATAAATTATTGGAAAAATGGGGGATCGGAAAGGGGGTGGGGATGGAGGAGAGAGTTCTGAACTTCCTTAAACTCCTCTCACTTCCTCCAAATAAAAGGTGTGGCATACATACAGACTTGAAACGTTAACTGTGTTCCTCTCTGCAGATGCTGTCAGACCTGCTGAGTTTTTCCAGGTATTTTTATTTTTGTTTTGGATTTCCAGCATCCACAGTTTTTTGCTTTTATTTCAGCCATTTGTTGGCCAACACATCCACCCTTGTAACGCACTGCCTTCCCACGCCAACTGGAAAGCAAAAAGGCTCATTACGCCAATTGGAAAAGTTACCCAATCAGCTGATGCTTCACTGTCACCCAAACAGACCTTTTCTCCCAATTTTCAATTTTTTATATCTGGTAAAGAGAAATGTTCAAAGAAAATAGGAATTTTTTTTAAAGCCCCAATGATTTTGCTCCAGGTCTCACACAGCAGTGTCCTGGAGATTGATTGTCAATTTTGGCGATGGCGTAGTGGTATATTCGCTTGACTAGTAATCCAGAGACCCAGAGTTAATGCTCTGGGGACCCAGGTTCAAATCCCAGGATGGCAGATAGTGGAATAGCTTGAATTCAATAAAAATCTGGAATTAAAAAGTCTAATGCTGACCACGAAACCATTGTTATAAAAACCCATCTGGTTCATTAATTCCCTTCAGGGAAGGAAAGCTGGTCTGGCCAACATGTGACTCCACACCCACAGAAGTGTGTTTGACTCCTTTAAAATGCATGGGCAGTAATGCTGGCCTAGCCAGCGGCTCCCAAATCCCATGAAGGAATTAAACGAAAAAACAATTTCCCGGAGACTCCAGGTCAATCCTGTAGGGCTGGCAAAACTATTCCTGAACTGTGAGCACGATCCTTCTTAATGTGTCTAAATCGATGCAACAGACAGTGTTAAAACAGTGAGCAGTGATACATTGTGATGGTCTTCTTCATGCAGAACCTCATGCCCAGAAATTGTGCTTGTTTTTCAACCAATGAAAGGGCAAATTTAGATCACGCTAGAGAGATTTATTCCTTTTTGCTTGAGTGCCAGTTTGGACCCGGACTTTGGGGCTAGACTGGGTCAGAACTGTAACATTGATGAGCAGAGAAAGGCTTTAACTCTGGACTCGGAGTATTCACATCCCCATCATTCACGATCTCGGATATAAGGCAGAATAATACATTCTAAGAGCGGGAACGATTCCCATGTCACTCTGATACTGTTCTTAACAGGGCTCTGAGTGAGATCTCCCCGAACATGGGGGCTGGTTTGCCCCTTCTGCTCTGCCCTTTCCCCCCCCCCCCAGCCCCCCTGATGGTGCAGATATCTGTGTATGGAATCATGTAACAAATGGACAACTCCTCCATGCCAAGAAGTGGGGGACTTGCTGATGTTTAAAAAGAATGCCACCTATGAAGAGTGACAAGGTTTGGAGACAATAACTAAAATTTAAATGCTCTTACCTTGCAAGACTGGAAACTGCACAAGTCCTGGGTTAGCACAAAGATCCCTCAAGATTATTCACCTGCTGGGCCCTCTGACACTGTCCCATGCCAGGGGGCCCTGTAAAGTGCTGGCTGTGACCTTGCTCCGGGTCACATGACAGCGGACATCCCACCTTCCAGTACTATTTGGGCAGGATTAAAGCCTTTAACACGCCCCTGCAGTTAATGAGTGGCAAGTTGCATATTATTGGGCACATTCCAATGGTGCTCCGGGATGTTGGGATGCCACTGACTTCCCAGTTTTGAAGCCGCCCTCGATGCGCCACCATGTTATTCAGGCCACAGTTGCAGCAATTGAAATTCCACTACTGATAATCCAGCCATTTGAGACAATTAACTGAGTGCATTAATTGACCACAAAGAACTTGGCAACAGAAATAGTTGTGAGTAGAATGTGGAAAGAGGTGAAATTAAAATTTTTGAATCAGAAGAAGCGCCCATGCTGAAATGTATCCAACACACACACAAACACACAAACACCTCTCCTCTCTGGCTGTTTCATGGCTGGTACTCTCCCCCTCCCCCGCCCCTTCAAATCACCTCATTCATTGATATTCTTTATTCTTTTGCAGGATTGCTGTTAATTTCTGGGTCGGATCTTATGTCCTTTGAGACACCAATTCCCACAGGTGGCTGGCTAGCTTCTTCTGCCCTGCCCTGTGGCTCTTCAACTGGGTGAGGCATCTCAATTCCAGTATATGCACATGAATCATTGAATCTGGCAGGCGGGTTCACAAAGTGGCTTAAAAGGACATGTGAGACATAGGGCAGAATGTTGAGGTTGCCGGGGGGATGCGGTGGGCAGGTCCACCGGCTGGGAAACCTCCCGCTGCCAGCCATCGGCCCCCAAACGCAATTTCACGCTGGCTGGCCAATTAGCGCGAAGCCAGCGTGAAAGGCGCGCTGAAAGGCTCAGATTTGCCAGGGTGGGGCGGGCAGGCACGGGAGGAGGGCGAGCGCTGAAGTCTGCGTGGGCACAGCGGAGCGCGGAGTGAAAGCTCCCTTGAAGGCAAAGAGCTGCCTCAGGGAGCTGAAGAATTTTAAACCCTGAAATAAAGATTTGGAAATCCAGAAAAAAATGTCCACACTTCAAACTCCCTCACATGAACATATGGATTACCAAAATTCTGTCCAAACGTTTTTATTTTATTTTAAATTAATATCGGAAATCTCAGCCCGCTCGTGGATGAGGTTTTTGGAAAAATGCAAAGGCCGCCTGGCCGATTCGCCCGCCCGCCAACTGTACCTTCGGCCGGCCAGCGAAAAATCTAAGTTAATTCATACATTAATGGCTTTAATAGGCACCTTAATTGTCGGCGGGCGCGCTCGCCTGCTGACCGAAATATCCCGCGAGTGCATGATGATGTCGGGATGCTCGCCTGACATCATCGCGTGCTATTTCATCCTTGGGCATGTCGGGCCCGTCCACACACCAAGCGAAAAATCCTGCCCATAGTGTACAAAAGGAAAGAAGCCATGATGCATATTTGTCTGCTTCAGTGTTACGTACAGGAAGGGGGCTTAATCTAAACAGCACTAGTTTCTCCTCTCACCACCTGTCCATAAACAGTAAAGTGCTTTGATTTGTTTCCCTCTTGAAAAGCGGTGGCATATTTCCCAACCCCCTCGATTTTGGTGCGAACTGATTTTCCACTAATGTTCCACGGCAAACTCAAGATAGGATGAACGCAAAGGGTTAGTTTAGTTTGCACACACAAAACGTGAAAGCAGGGTTGCAATGTTACTCCACACTCAGACAGTAAAGACTGGGATAGAGAAAAGATTTTATGGTAGAGTGACTACGGAGAAAATAGATATTGTTTCACTTGACTTGCAGCAGGGAGGCAGACTCCTGCTGGCCAGCCTGGATTATGAAATGCAGATGGCCTTTGAACGGCTCTCTTTGAATTTGGGCTGTGCAGCCCACAGGGTGTCATAAATGGATCTTTAGAGATAACGATGTGTGAGTTTCCCTGATACTGCCAGTTACGTCCTTTTGTTCGGAGGTCACAGGCAGGCATAGATTCACTTTGTCCAGTTATAAATTTTTAGAGATAGCAATAAGCATATCTCTATATGATATTTTATTCACAAAATATACAGTGTGAGGTTTTAGTCCTTAACATTTAGTCTCAACTGAAGAATTATGTCCCTTTCTGGGCACTTTTTTTAAGAGAGGGTCCAAGAAAAGATTTACAAGAATGGTTCCAGGGATAAAGGATTTCAGTTGCATGTATAGAATGGAGAGTGCGGGGCTGTTTTCACTAGAGCAGAGAAGGTTGAGAGAATGCGGAGCGGAATGGGATTTGGTGCAAATTAGAACTGGGCAGCAGAGTTTTGGATAAGGTTCAGCTTAAGGAGGATAGAATATGGGAGGCCAGTCAGGAACGTGTTGAAATAGTGAAGTCCAGCAGCATCAGAAAAGACACCGATGAGGATTTCAGCTGATAAATTGACAGGGCAGGAATTTCTGGCCCTGCCTGCAGTCGGGATCATCCGGTCCTGCCGAAAGTTGATGGTCTCTCCCGCGAATCTCCCGCAGCGTGTCCTGTCACGATGGGGCCGGAAAATCCCGGCCGCAGAATCATGGGATTGTTGGAGCGTCGAAGGGGGTCAGTTCGCTCATTGTGTCTGTGGAGGCTCTCCGAATGGGCAACTCCCTTGGTGCCATTCTCCTGCCTCCTCCCCGTGACCCTTCACATTCTTCCTTTTCAGATAATTACTTATTTCCCTTGTGAATGCCTCGATTGAACCTGCCTCCGCCACACTCTCAGGCAGTGCATTCTTATCCTTACCAATCACTGCATTAAAAAAGGTTTTTTTTTATCTCATATCGCTATTGCTTCTTTTGCCATTGACAGATTGAGGCATAGTTGAGTTAGTAATGTGACAGAGGTGGAACTAGATGTCTTAGTGATGGGAAAGCTGTCATAACGAAAGAGGCAGGGACTTGCACATGCCTACATCTAACTTTCAAAATTTCATGAAAACCATTGTCTTTTTATGTTTTAACAACTGGGTTGACATAAACCGAAAGCATTAGGTTTAACTGGCACTACCCATATAAATGTTGGCAGAATATGGATATTAATTGGTGATGCTGTCATTACTAAAGCAGATGCAGAACACTCAACTCAATGTTTAGGTCCAGTTATGAATCTGTGGTAAACAATTGTTAGTCATGGGTCGGGCGGAGTGGGGGGTGGTGGGGGGGGTGGTGGGGAGCGCGGTGATGGTATAGTGGTATTGTCACTGGATTGGTAATCCTGACACCCAGAGTAATACTCAGGGGGACCTAGGTTTGACTTCCACCATGTCAGGTAATTCAATAAATATCTGGAATTATAAGTCCAATGGTGACCATGAAACCATTATTGATTGTTGTTAAAAACCCGTCTGGTTCAGGAAAACCACTGTGCTGTAACTCCAGACCCACAGTAATGTGGTTGACCCTGCTCTCTGACCATGATAGGCAGGTGGGTAATGAATGTTGGTCTAGCCTTTTGGCTAAGATCAAGTGGAGTCAAGCGATGGCTATAACCAGTCGAGCCCCAAACCAAGGGGTACGTAACACCATTAGGGTGGCGGTGAAGGACAGTGAAGGAGGAACACCCATGGATCGTGCCTTCTTCATTAAGAGAATCCTTTTGACGTCATGTAGATTTGAAGCCGTGGAGATCTACTGCCTGCAGGATTTCCCCAGCGTTGGGTACTTTGATGTGACCTTCAAGAATGTTGCTACCTCCGTACAGTTCCTGAAGGACATCAAGGAGAAGAGAGACCAGCCGCTGATGAGGATGCTGACGGTGGAGCCACTCTTTGCTCTGCTGTTGCAACGGGACCGGGTGAAGACTGTGCACCTCTACAATCCCCACGTCCCTGCCGAGGAAGTTGCCAGGTACGTCGACAAGGTTGGGAGCTGCATCAAGGTTAAAGATACCTTCGGGATTTGGACCTGCAAGCGCCAGGTCAAGGTCATGCTCAAGGCGGATGGTAAAGGAGCCATCCTCCACCCTCCTTCCAGCTTCGCTATCGGGGGTAGCCATGGCTACTTTATCTACGTTGGGCAGCCCAAACTTTGTCACTCGTGCGGCGATGAATTGCAGCGCCATCATTTGCAAGAATTGCAAGAAGGGAGGGCATCAGACAAAGGACTCAAAACAGACTAAGTGCTGCAACCTGTGTGGCGAGGCAGGCCACCTCTACAGGACCTGCCCCAAATGCTGCCTCACTTATGCACAGGCAGCCAAAACCAACGAGGGGAAGCAGATGAAATGCTTAGTGTCACTACTACCAAGGACACTTGCAACCCTCCAACGACCAAGGCCTTCAATGAGAACAGTGGGACAAAGGAGGACACAGCGAGACAAGATGAAGGAAAAGATTGAGGCAGCAGACAGCCAAATGACTGCACTGCCCCCTGAACCTCCCACTCCTCAGCAGAGTGAATCAATGGAGGAGGATGCAGGGGAAAATCAGCAGGGGGAGTGGCAGCTGGTGAAGAGAGCCAAAAAGAAGAAGGGGCTAAGAAGGGACCAAGCCACTTCCCAGACAAATGGCAAGAGGCGTCTCCCATCCGACACGGATGACAAGGGCAGCTGCTCTTTGGACGAAGAAGGGTAAGGGTGGTACATACAAAAGAAACGGCAAAGCTCTAAGGAGTTGGAGGACGAAACACCCTAGCTCCAGAACATTGGACACAATGAGGAGACCAGCACACCCCAACTTTGCCCACAAATTGAAGAGGCCTTCACACCCCAGCCTCAGAAATCTGGGAGCAGTGAAGCGCTCAGTGCACCCCAGCTCTGGGAAGCCGGGAGTGGCAATGTCCCAGAGGGGGAGAGGATCGGAGAGGCTTCTCCAACAGAGAACAATTCAAACCTCGCTCCTTGCATGAACCCTCAGATGCCACCTGAGCGGAACATCTCCAATGGGGTGGTTCAGGACAGTTTCCTCAGCCCATCCAAAGTGAGGCAATTTGTGAACACTATGGGTATGCAGGAGCAGGCCAAAGGTCTGGAACTCTCAAAGACAACAGGTTTGTTAAGCGACTAAATGCTTTAAAATGGGGATAAAGATTGTACCAATAAATGTGCATAGCATTAAATCTATTACACGATGTGTTGCAACCTTGGATTACCTTGCCAAGGTCAAACCTGACCTGCTGTTTCTACAGGAGTGTGCGATACCGCACCTCAGCTCCTACAGGCAATGGTCACGATGGTGGTCCCATGGGCCATCGATCTAGTCGGGAGGAAATGACTCTCGTTCCTCTGGCCTAGGTATTCTGCTGCGGGGAGGCAACTTCACCGTCTCTGCGGTTAAGGAGGTGGTGGGCGGGCACCTCCTTGTAGCAGATGTAATGTACAAGAATGCTCCGCTCCTGTTAATTAACGTGTTCGCCCCAGCACAAAAGGGCGAGCAGTTGGCGTTCTTTCAGCAGCTCCCACTGCTGCTGGCAACCTCCAGGACGGTCATTCTGGGCGGTGACTTCAACTGCATCATCGACGCGGCTGGACGATCTGGCAGAACCGACAGCAAATTGGGCGCTACGTCCAGATCCCTGATGAAAACAGTTAAGGATGCCAAGCTGCACAACGCCTTCAGCAACCCTGCAGACAGAGCGCAGCGTAGATACACTTGGTTGAGGCCAGACGGGTCCATCCGTTCCAGGATAGACTTCCTGTTTGTGTCCCGTGCATTCGCAGTCAGATCCACCGATGTCAAGCCGGTGTTCTTCTCTGACCACTGCCTCCTACTGGCTGACTGTCATTTGCAGGAAGACCAGAGGGTTGGCAGGAGGACATGGAAGCTGATGTGCAATCACTGACCCCAGAGAACTTTGAGGAACTCAAGAGGGATTACAAAGGTTGGAGAACCATGAAACCCCTCTTTGAGTCCCTGACACACTGGTGGGAAGCGATAAAGGAAAACATCAAGAGGTTTTTCATCTTCAAAGATGTCCAGAAAGCTAGAAAGGAACAGAGGGAAATGTCCCGACTCCAGAAAAACATGCAGAACCCTGCTCTGGCTGTGGTCGATGGGGGTCGATATCAAGGAGAAACTCCAAGAGGTAAAGAGCCAGCAAGCCTCGCTCTTTGCATCGAAGGCCTCCAAGATCCTCTTCCATTCCAGAGTCCGCTCCGTGGAGCAGGATGAGACATGCTCATATTTCTTCTTCCAAAAGGTGCAAGAAGAGAGCTCTGTGATCAGCAGCCTGAAGGAAGAAGACAGCCCAGTAAAGTCATCACAGTCTGACATTTTGAGGATCAGCAAATCCTTTTATGCCAGATTGTATGACGTGAAGCCCACAGACAGAACGGCCTCCCAGTCCTTTCTGTCCTCTATCATGGAGGTCTTAGACGACAGTACACAGGAGAGCCTGGACAAACCGCTAACTTCTGATGAACTGACTAAGGCCCTCAAGTCCTTCAAGAGGAGTAAGACTCCTGGAAGCGGCGGCTTGCTGGCTGAGTTGTATTCGGCTCTGTGGGACTGGATCGGCCCAGACCTGCTAGAAGTGTACGAGAGTATGCTCCTGGCCGGCAGCATGTCAGAATCCATGAGAAAAGGCATCAAATCCCACATTTACAAGCAGAAGGGGGAAAGGGAGGAAATTAGAAATTGGTGACCCAATTCACTGTTGAATGTGGACTATAAGATTCTGTCCAAGGTCATCGCCAATCGGGTCACGTCTGCTCTGGAGTTGGTGATCCATCCTGACCAGTCTTGCGCTGTGCCCAGCAGGAAGATCTCTGACAGCCTTGCGCTACTCAGGGATACGTTTGCCTATGTGTAGGACAGGGGTGTGGACACCTGCCTCATCAGCCTGGATCAGGAGAAGGCCTTTGAAAGAATATCGCACACCTACATGGTGGATGTGCTGTCCGAATTGGGGTTTAGATCTGCAACTGGATCAAACTTCTCTACACTAATATCAGTAGTGCAGTCTTGATCCATGGGTGGGAATCAGATAGCTTTCCAATTAAATCTGGAGTCAGGCAGGGGTGCCCTCTCTCTCCTGTTCTGTTTGTGCGTTGCATGGACCCCTTTGCTGAGTCCATCAGGAAGGATCCGGGTATAAGAGGAGTGATGATCCCAGGCAGTGGAGGCACTCAGGTCAAAGCCTCCCTGTACATGGACGATGTCGCCATCTTCTGCTCGGATCTGCTGTTGGTGTGCAGACTGATAAAAATCTGCGACCAGTTTGAACTGGCCTGGGGAGCCAAGGTAAATTGTGGGAAGAGTGAGGCCATGTTCTTTGGGAACTGGGCTGACTGATCCTTTGTCCCCTTCACCGTCAGGTTAGACGGCCTGAAGGTGCTGGGGATTTGTTTCAGGGGGGCATGGGTTAGAAACTGGAAGGAGCGAGTGTCTCTGGTGGAAAGAAAACTGGACATGTGTGAACGACGCTCCCTCTCCATTGCGGGTAAGAACCTGGTCATCAGGTGTGAAGCACTCTCGCTATTGATGTATGTGGCACAGGTCTGGCCCATTCCTCACTCCTGCGCGATGGCGATCACCCGAGCCATCTTTTGCTTTACCTGGAGGTTGAAAATGGATCATGTCTGCAGGGACGCGATGTACAAGCGTCTAGATAAAGGGGGAAAAAAAGGTGCCCAACATCGCCCTCATCCTGATGCCAACCTTTGTGTGTGGGTGCATTAAGCTGTGCGTAGACCCTCAGTATGCAAACGCCAAGTGTCACTATGTGCTGAGGTTCTACCTATCCCCGGTCTTGCGAAGGATGGGTCTGGCCACGCTGCCGCAGAACGCTCCAAGTAGTTGAACCATGCTGTACCACCTGTCCCTCATGGAAAAATTTATGCAGAGAAACACCTTTTACCACAAGTCCATCAGGCAGTGGTCGGCATGTAACATCTTAGAGGTACTGCGGGAAAAGGAGATGGTAGATCATGTGGGAAGGTTCCCCGAGCAGACTGTCAAAGTCATTTGGCAGAATGCCTCATCGCCAGAACTTTCCAACAAGCACCAAGATGTAGCTTGGCTGGTGGTGAGAAAGGCCCTCCCCCTCAGATCCTTCTAGCATGCCTGGAGTCTCACCTGCTCTGCACCTTGCCTTCGAGATGGCTGTGGTGGGGAAGAGACCGTTGTTCACCTTCTTGTGGAATTTGCCATTGCAAAGAAGATCTGGACAGAGATACAGTGGTTTTTGTCGAGGTTCATCCCGAGCAGTGCTGTGACAAAGGACTCTATGCTCTACGGGCTGTTCCCAGGGACACACACCGAGACAAATATCAACTGCAGCTGGTGGATCATCTACTCGGTGAAAGACGCTCTTTGGTCTGCCCAAAACTTGTTGGTCTTCCACTGCATCAATAATTGTATTGAAGCACCTCAGAGTGCAACATGATGTATGTTGATAACTTCAATACCATTGCACTGTCTGACTGTCTGTAATGACCATATTGAAATGTCTGTATTATTCAGTGATTGTATTGAAGCACCTCGTGATCCATGTGTAACAGTTGAACATGATTACACTTTTTGTGTTGGCCATTTTGAAATGTGTTGTAATGTTCTTCCAAATAATTTATGAATAAAGTATATTTTTCAAAAAAAAAGTTGACGCCCACATCTCACGAACGAATCAGAAAAGCTCCTCCCCTTGCTTTGTCGTAGCCGGAGTCCGGGATGTGTGAGTGTGTTTGTTGTTTTTCCTGACTCCTCCATTGTGTGCAGCTTTCAACCCAACAACCTCACTGGAGCAATTCAGCTGCCAATCCGATCATCTTGGCTCTGGAATTATTTATTCGGAAGGCTTAGAAAATTACACAGGGCGCTGTCAAACCACGGAAGTGTTTCCTGAATGTTGTGTTGCAGCTGTTGTTTCCTGATCCAGGCCAAAGGGAGCTGAAGAGGATTTAAAGAGTTGGTTCGAGACTCGCTCTGCACAGAAGTGGTTGGATTGAAAGATTTTAAAGCGCCTGGCACCGTGCCCCGGTGAACCCTGCCTTTTAAGATTTTTTTTAGCGGATTCGTTTGGCTGGATGAAGTACCGATTCCCTCTTTCCGTTCTGCCCTTCGCCGCCCTCCTCCTCATGCAGCTTCTCGACCACCTCAGCATCTGGTCCCTCGGTGAAGTTGGTGAGGAACTGACTGGGGGTGGGAAAGAGGCAGAGGCAGAGCCTGGGAAAGCGGGGCTGGAGGCGGAAGGTGGGTCGGGAAGGTGAGCCGGGTCCCGGGAGTTGGTCACATCCCTCTGCAGAGAGACACAGCAGAGCAGAGGAATTTTTTGCTGGGATATTCTAGCTTTCTAGATGCGGCTGTTACACCAAGAGTTAATAAGCCGCCTGGCATGTGTATCAAGTAAGGTTTGCGCCACTTTCTCTTTAACTTGGGTTGGAAATTCCCCAGCAGCTGGGGGATTTTACTGCCCCGCCCCCTTGGCGTGCAACACCATCCGAAGCACAAAGTTAGTTTTTACACGTATGCTCAGGACACCCAGCTCTGCCTCTCTTCACTCCTCCACTGTTGCTAAATTGTCAGACTGCTTATCCAGAATGGATGAGTAGAAATTTCCTCTCTCTCCCCCCGGCAACAGCCTGTGACTGAAGTAGGCTGTTTGCGCCCTTGGTGTAATGCTTGACCCTGAGAGGAACTCCTGACCTCTCAGTCACTCCATCACTGACACCGCCGATTTCCGCCTCTGTAACATCGCCTGACTCGGTCTCCGCCTCTTGTTCATCTGCTGCTGAAATCCTCATTCATGTCTTTGTAGCCTCCAGATTTGCCTATTTCAAAAGACCCCTGCCTGGTCTCTCTCATTCCAGCTACTGTCAGCACCGAGGGCATCCAATGCTCTGCTGTCCGTGTCCTTAGATGTACCAAGTCCTGTTCCCCTGTCACCCCTGTACTCTCTGACTTACGTGGGCTGCCAGCCATGCAATACCTTGATTTTAAAATTCTCACCCTTGTTTTCTAATCCCTCCAAGGCCCCACCATTCCCTATCTCTATAATCTCCTCCAGCCCCGCAACCCTCCGAGGTATCTGCTCTGATCCGATTCCAGACTCTTGTACATCCCTGATTTGAATCACTGATGGCTGATCCTTCCTGCACCTCTCACTTTTCTCCTTTAAGACACTCCCTAAACCTACCTCTTTGCCTAAGCTTTTGGCCATCTGCCCTTTTATGTCCTTATGTGGCTCTTTGTGTGTGTGTGTGTGTGTTTTTGTTTTTTTATCTGTGTGCATTTAAAACCCTCCCTGCAATTTAGACGGAGATGAGCTAGCTTTTCCAGGAGATGAGGCACACGGCTCCTCAGAGCAGCCATGAACCTTGTGGGAACCCCAGCTTGGAGTCAGGGCCCAAATAAATAATCAGGCATTCAACATGCCTTTTGCGGGGAAAAAAAATGCCCCCTTCTCATAAAACATTTATTCAACCACAGCCAGTGAAATTCCCATTGAAGAAATACTTAACCTTGTCCAAATATACACACGGGCATTGAAAACCTACTTCAAAGAAAGATTACGTTAGTACAAGGTAATAAAACTTTCAATCAACCAAAGCTAGCAGCCCCCTTTGCAAATGTGTCCACAGCCCCTCATGGGGTAGTGGTTCCTGGAGCTCAGCTAAGAATTTATAATGAGTCCATCTGGAAAAAACAGATGTTCAGTCTGCTTCTGTTGATAAAGATGCCAGGTGACCTTCTTATGAATGCTTGGCTGAGTTCCAAAATGAATAATGGACTCAGCCCAGCAGGGGGCTGTTTGCATCGCTATTGCTAGCTTTGTTTGATGGACAGTTTTAATATATTGTAAAAACTTGAAGCATTTCAGTGTCTTGTGTATTCGTTTGGAAAAGATTCATAGTTTCCTCAATGGGAATTTCCCATGTTTGATTGAGAAGGTAGGAAGGGCAATGCTTTTCAAGGGGATTTTTGAGTAGCTGTTTTTTTTTTCATTTCATGAGGATCTCAAAGACTTGCCAATGTTGTTATATAGCTCATTGGTTGTGTACTTAGTGCATACTGGGTGAGTGGGCATGGAAAGGGCATGGGAATATGAGGGGGCACAGAGAGGGAATGGGAGATATGGCATGGCATGGGGGCTGGCTTAAGGGTTTAAAGGCCTGACAACCACAAATTAAACTGGGCCAATGCCCCAGTAAATAGAGGCGGGACTTCTAACCTGCTGACCTTGCCATGCGCCTGCCTCTGTAGCCACCTTGAACATGTCTGCGAAGGTGGCAGGCCCACCTCCAGTCCACTTCCGCCCCCCCGACATGAAAATAGGGAGGGCATGCGGACAGGCTCCTCCAGGATGTAAAGGTTTGCAGAGCTAGAACATTTTACTTCTACCTTCCCCTCAACAACTACTTGCATCCGTACAGCACCTTATCATGTTAAAACCTCACATGGTGCTTCATGTGATCCTTATCAAACAGAATTTAACACTGAGCCACAAAAGGAGATATTAAAACAGACTTGGTGAAATAGGTAGTGTTCAAGTGTTCTCGTACAGGAGGTAGAGAGGTTTATGGAGAATTTCAGAGCTTGGAACCAAGGAAATTACAGCTGCTAATGGTAGGGGAAGGATTTTTAAAATTGTTTTCATTTATGGGATTTGAGTGTCACTAGCTAGGCCAGCATTTATTGCCCATCCCGTATTGCCCTTGAGAAGGTGGTGGTAAGCCACCTTCTTGAACCACTGCAGTCCATGTGGTGTAGGAGCACCAACAATGCTGTCAGGGAGGAAGTTCCAGGATTTTGACCCAGCAACAGTGTAAGAATGGCGATATAATTCCAAGTCAGGATGGTGTGTGGCTTGGAAGGGAACTTGCAGGTGGTGGTGTTCCCATGCATCTGCTGCTCTTGCCCTTCCAGGTGGTAGAGGTCACGAGTTTGGAAGGTGCTATCTGGGGAGTTGCGGGAGTGTATCTTGTAGATGGTACACACTGCTGCCACTGTGTGTCGGTAACGCAGTGAGTGAATGTTTAATGTGGTGGATGGGTGTCAGTTAAGCAGACTGCTTTGTCCTGGGTGGTGTCGAGCTTCTTGAGTGTTGTGGGAGCTGCACTCATCTAGGCAAGGGCAGATTATTCCATCACACTCCTGCCTTGTGCCTTGAGATGGTGGACAGTCTTTTCCGAGTTAGGAGGTGAGTTACTCGCTGCAGAATTCGCAGCTTTCAACCTGTCTTGTAGCCACGGTATTTGTATGACTGTTCCAGTTCAGTTTCCGGTCAATGGTAACCCCTAGGATGTTGACAGTGAACAATTCAGCATATGCAAGAGGCTAGAATTAGAGGAAAGTTGGTGTTTTCAAAGCGATAGACTTGGAGGAAGTTAGAGTTAGAGGAGGTTAGAGATGAGGAGGGTGGTGCCATGGAAGTATTTGATCGCAAGGAAGCACAAGGTAACAGGGGGAGACCATTCCCAAATGAGAACACTTGTTCCCACTATTCAGTTAGACCATGACTGATCCGAACCTTAACTCCATCTACCTGCCTTGGTTCCCTAACCATTAATACTCTTGCCTAATGAAATCTGTCAATCGCAGTTTTGAAGTTTTCAATTGATCTTGAGTTTTAACAGCCTTTTTTGGGAGGGGAAAGTACTAGATTTCCACTAGCCTTCTTGTGAAGAGGTGTTTCCTGACATCACCCCTTAGCGGCCTGGATCCAATTCAATGGTTTGCCCTCTGGTTATGACCTGTCCTACCAGAGGAAATAGGATAGATAGGGAGAAACTATCAATTCTTTTAATCATTGTAAACACAACTATTAGATCATTCCTTAGTCTTCTATGTTCAGGTAAATACAGGTCGAGTCTATGCAACCCATCAGTTACCCTCATAATTTAGACGTGGTATCACTCTGCGGAATCTGTGCTGCATCCAAGGCTGTTTTATCCTTCCTTAGGTGCAGGACTCAGAATAGATTGCAGTTCTGTGGATAGGGTCAAACTGGAGCTGTAAACATCTGTAATGTAACTTCCAGCCTTTGTATTTCAGTTCTCTTAAGCTAAGCACTAACAATCCTTTTTAATTCTTCTTGCACCTGTCCACTGGTTTTTAGTGATTTCTGTACTTGGACGCCTAAGTCTCTCAGCTCATCCATACTTAGTAGCTTCTCACCATTTTGAAAATACTCTGTACTCCAATCTTCCTGAGGTCCAATGAAGATGACCTCTCACTTCCCCACAATGAAATCCACCTGCCACAGTTTTGGCCACTTATTTAATCTTTAATAACAAAATCCTGTTACAACTTCCTGCTTTGCTCTACACTATTTGCTGTGCCATCCAACTTATTGCCATCAGTGAACTTGGAATAATGGTTGTCAAGTTATACAGATCCCTGGTGGATGATACCACTGTTATATCCTTCAAATTTAAGGACATGCCCATTATTCTTACTCTGTTACCTACCTCCCAAACCATTCCCTATCCAAAGCAATAGGTTTACCCTCTTTGCCTGGGCTTGGATCTCCTCTGGAAGGGACAGCATATGTGTTCACAGGTGAGGCATTAGGGATCGCTGTCTCTATGCAGCCTCTTTCCATACCCTTCCCTCTGCTACCCTGCCTCCTTACTGTGGGGGTGAGAGGGAGGGAGGGAGTGTGTGTGAGAGAGAGAGAGATGTGCCATTGCTTTGCCCTGTTCAGTGCAGTGAGGGGTGGGAGAATTGTTTCTCTATCATATTTGTTGCTGCTTTCCTTCATAAATTTTGAAATTACATGTTAGTGTTGTATTGCTACAGTCTAACCGATTACATTTGCTCTTTTATCTTAATCAGCTGGAAGGAATGAAGTGTTTGGTGTCATTGGTTCATCAGTTTTACTGGATCCTGAATGCAGCGATAATCTCAGCAATAGTAATGTTATATGGACATTCAATGGCAACAATGGAAACCCTGTAAATATTCTGGATTATGCACCAGGTCACCGAGATTACCAGAAAGAGGAACCAAATGAACACTTCAAATCACGCTTGCAATTTAATACATTCAATGGGTCTCTGATGGTAAACAATTTAAAATCCAGTGACCAAGGGCTTTATACCATCATTGCAGATGAAAATTGGAAATGGAGTACAGATTTGAAACTCATCGGTAAGTGCTTTCAATACTTCACCACATTGAAAGTGGTGAACATTTCAGCTGATGAACCATTTCCTACTTATGATCTATCACAGAATAAGAGTGCAAATAAACCATTCAGCCCCTCAAGCCTGTTCTGTCATTCTATTAAATCATGGTTGATCTGTATCTCACCTTCATTTACCTGTCTTTATTCCTTATCTCTTATGTCCATTACACAACAAAACGAGTAATGATCTCAGTATTGCAAATTTCAATTGGCACGACAGTCACAGGTTCTTGCAGTAGAATTCCACTATTCCTTGTGTGGGGATAAAATGTTTCACTTATTTCCGTGTCTAATGGCCTTGCTCTAATTTTTAAAGTTATGTCCCCTTGTTCTGGGTTCTCCAGCTAGACAAATTAATGGTTTTTGTCTTCATTCAAGATTAAACTGGATCACTGTTCGAGTAGAAAAGAATGGTTCAATCTCTTCTCCTGACACTGTGTTCCCTAGGATTCACAAAGCTGCTCCGCCACCTCTAATTCCCAGCACAATTCCTGCTCTCTCACGGAACACTAGCTTCATTAAACTGGCACTGCCCCTGGGTTTCTCCAAACTCCAGCCTCCTCGCTACACCCAGCTATAAATGGCTCCCAGGGATTCTCTGAGCCCTAACTGTCTCCAGCATGGAACCAGCGACCTTGCACCACCATCTCAGCTCCCCAGGACTTCTCCTGAGCCCTAACTGCATTGTATGGCTCTGAGGGTTTCTCTGTGAGCTGCAAACCACACAAGGTGCTAAGCACAACGAACAGGGCTTCCTTGAGCCCTAATTGCCTAGAGCCTGCTAACAGCATCCCCTTTTTGGTCTAGCCTGCTGCCCTGTTGTAGAGTACCCCCCAAGTAATCACAGATAAATTGAAACAAGAGGACCTACTTGAGCTCCATCCATCTTCATGATGACATAACCTGCTCTGGGCTATCCTCAGCCTGACCGTTAGGTGAATTATCCCTCATTTACAATTCCTTATTTGGTCTGATGAAGGAAATGGCTTTTACTGCCTTTCGGGGTTCAGTGGATGTTTTTAAAACTGATTTAGCTCGAACTTACAAAACCAAACATGTCCCTGGTCTGTATTTTTAAGCATTGTAGGCATCACATCTCCAGCTCTGCAGCTAAGTAGGCCAACTGCTGTTTTTAAATGATCTTGCCTTTCTAGCTGTTAATCTCGTAAAGCAACATGGCCCCAACCTTAAGTGTAATAGGCTTTGGCCGGAATTTCCCAACCCTGTTGTGGCAGGACCCGTTGTGGGAAATTTGGAGGCCCAGCCAAAAGTCTTGACGGGACAGGACGATCCCGACGGAGGGCGGGGCTGGAAAATCACGCCCTTCATTGTGAATATCTAGTTCGTGGTTTATGTGTTTTATTATATAATTTTCAATTGTAGGAATTAAAGGTGAACTGTATAAAATGGGATAAATGCAACTAGAGCAGCTTGTAGTCTATCATTCTCCTCCTCAGAGCTCACGATACCTCCAAGTTTTGTGTCATCTTCAAGTTTTTCAAATTGTGCCCTGCATATTCCAAACCTGGGTCTTTGATATATTTCAACAAACGTAGTGGTCCTAGTAGTGACCCCTGGAAACCCCACGGCATAACTTCATCTCTTCTGAAAAGCAACCATTCACCACTCCTCCCTGTTTCCTGTTACTCGGGGAAACTTTGTATTCAAGCAGTCACTGACCCTTTTATTGTATAAGCTTTAACGTTGCTGATAAGTCTGTTTGTGGCTTTTTTGGAAGTCCAAGTACCAACCACGTCAACCCTCATTAGAACTCTCAACCAAGTTAATGGAACATGGTTTTGCCTTAACAAATCGGTGCTGTATTTCCTTAATTAACCCACCCTTATCCAGGTGACTGTTAATTTTACCCTGGATTATCATTTCTAAAAGCTTCCCCACCACTGAGGTTAAACTCATTGGCCTCTAGTTGCTAAGTTTACCCTCATACCTTTTTCTGAACAAGAATATAACATTTACAATTCTCCAGTCCTCTGGCATCACCCCTGTATCAAAGGAATTTTGGACAATTATGGCCAGTTCCCCTGCAATTTCCAGCCTTACTTCCTTTAGTATCCTTGGAAGCACCTCCATCAGTCACTACTGACTTTTCAACTTTAATTTTATTTATTCCTAATATGCCCACCCGGTGTCTTGACTACCTCCTCTTTAACTATGACTTGATCAGCATCTTCTTCCTTTGTAAAGACCATTGCAAAGCATTAATTTAATACTTCATGCATGCCCCCTGCTTCCATGTATAAATTTCTTTTATTTTGGTCCCAATAGGCCCCACTCCACTCCCCTTCTTATCACCTCTTTTTTACTATTTATATGCCAAAAGAAGACTTTTGGATTCCCTTTTATATTTGCTGCCAATCTATTCTCATACTTTCTCTCTGATTCTCTCTCTTTTTATTCATGCTCTCCTCTAAACCCTCTTTATTCTTACTTGTATTATTTGTCTGACAGCTATCATATGCCCCACTCCCTCCCGCTTTCATCATCCAGGGAGTTCTGGATTTGTTTGCCCTACCTTTCTACTCATGGGAATGTAGCTTAACTATACCCAGTTTATCTCTTCTTTAAAGGCAGCCCATTATTCCATTAGAGTTTTGCCTGACAAAATGTGGTTCTAATTCACCAAGGCCAGATACATTCTCACTTCACTAAAATTTGGCTGTTCCCCCAATTAATTACCTTGACTCTGGATTGCTCCTTATCCTGTTCTTGCATTATATATTCTCGTTGCTCCATTCATGTTTGGGACGTGGGCATTGATGGCAAGGCCAGCATTTATTCTCCATCCTGAGTTGACCTGGTTGAGTGAGTGGCTTGCTTAGCCACTTCAGAGGACAATTTAGTTAACTGCAATGGTGTGGGACTGGAGTCATGTGTAAATTAGACTGGGTAAGGACAGATTGTTACCTTCCCTGAAGCGAATTAGTGAAGATGTGTCATGGTGGGATTGGAGCTCGTGGCCTCTGGGCTTCTCCTCTAGTAATGTAACCATGACACGAGTGTGACCAATTATTACTGGTATTATGCTCATGTATCCAGGCAGCCACTCTATGATTTTAATGTATTTTCTGTAATGCAAAGCCTAAGATCAATTAATCTAGAGTATATTTATTGTCTTGTACAGACTTCTCAGGACCTCGTTGCTTTACTCGCTCTTTTATTGTGTGTCTTTATATCTGTTACCCAGAATATGTTTGGTCTTCTTTAGTAATCACTTTATATTCCTGCACTTGCATTTCCAGGAAATGTATTAGCATCTCATTGTCTCTATTCACTGACACATTTTATGGCTTTGCATTAAACGTATACTCTCTCTTCAAATAGACAATCTTGCCTTTTTTTCCACCTTAAATTAAATCTCTCTGTCCTCCTATAATCTTCAATAGTACACCATGGTTAAAGGAGAGAATTCCAGAGTTTGGGAATAGGTAGCTTAAAGCATAGAGCCGCCAATGGTAGCTGAGGGTAGCATGCATCAGAAACCAGAGCGAGAGAATTGGAGATTTTTGGGGGGTGGGGGTGGAAGTGGTTTGAGATAGAGAAGGGTAAAGGTGATGGGATTTAAACATGATGATGAAAATTTAAATCTTAAGATTAATTCAGGTCAGCGAGGGCCGGGATGGTGGGTGACTGGGACATGGTACAAGAGAGGGTACGGTCAGCAGAGTTTTAGATGAGCTGAAATATAGAGGATGGGAAGCCAGCCAGGACAGCATTGGAAAAGTGGACTCTTACTATTTCCTTAGAGACCGTTAAATTTTAATGAAAAATTTGAACTTCCAGTTACCAGCCAAAAGGTTGACATGCCAAGATTTCACATTTTAAAAGAACTTCTATTGTATCAAATGGCAAAAGAAAAAACACTATTGACTAAATACTATTTTCTTTCCGTAGGCAATGTATACTTTAAACAACTGAACAGAATTTGCCCCTTTCTGTTTTTACTGACAACCAAAATCACCAGTTTTGTTATTTTATTCCATCTCTTAAGTAGACATCCAATTCTCCTGGAAGCAATCCAAAGTGTTGCGTAGCTCAAAATTCTGTTCTTTTCCCAATGCTATCTCCCATAGTGAGAGTTTTCCAGGGAATTCTGAGTCTAGCTCTAGCAAGGCAAACCCTCCAGCTTTGTTTTAACTACTCATGAACTCAGTCTTCAAACTAAGTGCGAAATCTCACCTACATTCCGTGTGGTGAACAATAGGGTCAGCATTTTCTCAGCTTAAGGTGCAGGCCTGGATAACTGTATAGTCCTTCAGCGTTGGTCCTCTCAGTTGGCTGTAGACCACACCAGACAAAACTGCAACTGCCCTTGTCCAATATTTCTGGGTTTGTAGGGAAGCCTGTAACCTGATCTAAAAATGCCTTCCATAACTGTCTTCCGCATGACAATGGAAACACATTTGTTTTGTATCCAAGTAGAGCTTTTAATCATTTATCTCTGATCACAACTGCCTTTCATCTTAGAAACAAAGGGACATGGTCCAGCAAAACTGTTTACAGCCCGATATCATTAACCTTTCTTGGTCTTAGGAGAATTAAATCTCATTGCCGATTTAGAAACATCGGTCATTTGTCCTTAAGTATAAATACCTGGCACCTCCCCCTCAATAAATAATGTGAGTTTTCCATTTGATCTTTGACAATTAAACCACCCAACTTTAAGTTGGGCAGTCTCCAGCACATATGTTGCATGACCCCCTTCATTTACCCAAACTATATTAATCTTATAAACCAAAAGATATAGTCTTAAAACATGTTAATCTTATAAGCCTCACAATTGTAACATGGGCCAGGACTTGATGGCCCCTCCTGGCCGGCGGGATATTACAGCCCTGCCGAACTGAATGGAGAGTTAAATGGCTGGCTGCATCCGCTGGGAGGAGACACGTCGTAGCTGGGTTGTAAAATCCTGGCCATGGGGTCTGGGACTGGAATGGTATTGGATGATAATTTCAGCCGCAGCTGGGTTGAAGTAGGGATGAAACCAAGTGATGTTGGAGGTAGAAAGTCTTTGTGATAAGATTTTGACATCTGAAGTTCAGCTCCCTGTTGAAATATTATGATTTACCCTGCAATGG
Source organism: Cetorhinus maximus (assembly GCF_964194155.1). Lineage (NCBI taxonomy): Eukaryota > Metazoa > Chordata > Chondrichthyes > Lamniformes > Cetorhinidae > Cetorhinus > Cetorhinus maximus. The sequence goes on along the minus strand of NC_135899.1, from coordinate 18,830,674 downwards.
TCAGAGCTCTTGTTAGTTAACTGCACCAGCATAATGTGAAGGAGTGATGACCTCATGCTCAGAACTGTTTACCTGATCATTCATTATCTCCCACAGCACCACTGTCAAAGCCTTTGATCTTCAGTAATTCTACCTACATAGATACCACCATTGAACTGATCTGTCAAGTGTCTGCAAGGAGAGTGAGGTCCATTCAGTGGTGGAAAGATAACAAAGTGATAATGAATGGCCAACGTTATCAGTTAGTGCAAAACAACAGCAAGTTGATTATTTCCAAAGCCATGAAATCAGACTGTGGGATCTACATTTGCACCGTGGAGGACACTGTTAGCAAGAAGAACAATTCATATTCGCTGGCTATTTACGGTGAGTCAAGCCTGTCTGTTATTAGTTACAATGCTTGTGATGTGCACCTCACTATGTGCAGGAGAATCCTGAGAAAGTCTGAGTGTGAGGATTGATATCTCAAAATGGGATGCCATTCACCTTTACTGCACTTAGGAGGTCATGAACCTTTTGTGGCATTGAGTCCAGGTTTGATTGTCCCATATTCCTGCTCACTGCTTCCACCACCTCTAGCCTTGGCTGCCTGTCCTGGGAGGCTGGCCTCTTTTCCCCCCCATCTATGTGGATCAAAACTTGATTGTGGTCCCTTGCAGCCTTCGGCAGGACCTCCATGGAAGATTCAGAGAAGTGGGCGCAGCCTTCCCACACCTCACTTCCATTCTTCTGCTCTCAGTGTGTGATATCTTGCTTGGAAGGAATGGCATGTAGGGGTGCTTGAACGTAATAGCTGTGCCTGGTGGGAAGTGTCCTTTTTCCAACAAATAAGACTTTGAGCCGAATTTTGCCCTTGATGGGCGGACGGGCCCAACCGACTCGGCGGCAGGTGGGCAGCCGATTGCCGCCGCCAAAATGGGCCCCGCTGCCATTTTAACTGGGCGGGCCAGTTAAGGTCCGCCCAGCTTGACGCACGACGGGAAGCGCTATGCACTCCCTGTGTAGGTGGGTGGGGGCCCGGGGGGGAATTCCCCAAATCCGAGAGTGTGCTCGTTCCCGAAAGCGCGCGAAAGAGCGCACATCGCCCTTTGGCTAAGTGGTGCCTCAGGGAGATCGCTGAAAGGTTTTCAAAGTTTAAAAATAGAAAAATAAAAATATCATTAACATGGGCCCCCCATATGACAATGTCACACGAGATGGGACATGTTAATAAAGTGCACAAAAACTTTATTAAACTTTTTAAAAACCGACATGAAACCTCATCTCACCGGTGAATGAGGCTTGATGTTTTTTCTTGTTCCAGCCGGGGCTCCTGGCCTGCTCGCCAGCCAGAAGGTTGGATGGGCAGGTCCATTAATGGTTTTAATTATCCTGTCAATGGCCTCAATTGGCCATTGACAGGTCTGCGGGCGGACAGCTGATCCAGCTGTGCCCCCGCCTTCCTGAAGATTTAAGTGGGGCGGGATGACGTCGGGAGTTCCCCCCAACGTCATCTTGCGTCACTTTCGCATCGCCGAGCGGGCCCCGCCCCCTTCTCACCGACAGGAAAATTCAGCCCTTTGATCATCACATTTCTAGGTGAAAGAGGAACCTGTCTGTAATCTGGTTTGAAAATAACATCATCTTCAAATACATTTTCTATTTCAGGTCTTCCAGAGCTGCATTATTACACAATAGGACTCTCTATTGCTGCACTGACGACTCTCGCTTCTGCTGCCTTTGCCGGTAGAATTCATTCACTCATGCAAGAACAAATAGAAAGTGAGAAACATGATAATAACACAATTTTTGTTGTTAGTTTAAAAACGTTTCAATTTAATAAAAGAGAGCCTGTGAAACAATTAAATGTGACATTTTGAATTCTGCTCCTTTTGTATGGAGCAATTAATTTGAATGTGAGAGTATTATTTGCTCAAATAATGTTTATGAATTTGTTTATTGTCCAGGTCCTCGGTTATTTGAAGGTGTACTCAAAGTCTTGCGGTTTCTCCCAGTGCTTTCGTTTGTGCTTCTAATCGGTTCATTTGTGTGTTGGATGCGGGTTCAAGGTACAGCAAATGGCTCCCATTTCTTTGTTCCTACTTGACAATTGTATTTCTTCAATACCGTTCCTTTGACATATTGCTGAAAAGAGAGACATGTTGCTAAAGCTTTTCATCTTGCACCCATCGGGACAAACACAAGAATACCAAATTTCAAACAATCACAATTTATACTACAGGAGAAAATGGTGCTGATAGGTTGATAAGCCAACTCTGATTGGTTAAGGCATTGCCATGGATAAAGCAACTGAGTTCTGAAGGAGAATCATATTTGACTTGAAACATTAACTCTGTTTTTCTCTCCGCAGATGCTGCCAGGCCAGCAGAGTATTTCTAGCATTTCCTGTTTTTATTTCATGCTTTATTAATGACTAGGGAGCAGAAGGCAATGCTGCTAAGTATTGGCCTCATGCCTCTATAATACTATCAGCTGTTGAAGCTCTCCTGGAGTGCACAAGATGGCAGGTCAATGTTCTGCCCGCCATGGAATAAATTTCAGGCCTGCCCTGGATATTCTGCCAAAGCAGGAGTGTGTTGTTACTGACTTGTGGCAATTGGAAAAGTTAGCACATTTCAGTAACACTGCAGTGTCCTCCAACATAGAGAAGATTACTAAGAGTCCAGGCCGTCTGCTCCAGTCAACAGACTTGATGTACTTTATCCGGCCATCAGTGTGTGAGCATTAGCAGAGTTGTGGCACCTCTACTGTACATTACCACCTCTTGGGGGCTGTTAGCTCTCTGTGGTCTGAAATCGGGAATGCTGGCATGGCGTGCAGTTACTGATCATTTCCCTATATCGTCTGTACACCTGATCAATAAAGGACACAACATTGCCATTGAGTCCTCCTTCATGGAGTCATAAATGCCTCATGTACGGTCGTTTGCATGCTACATATTATTGAGGCATGGGGGTGAATTAAATGGCAACACTTTTTCTTCTCTAATTAATGAATATGTGTAATTGTATTCGTTTTTTGTTCTTTTAATAGGAGCTGATGAACTCACAGTGTTCCTGTTGGTGCTTTTGAGTCTCTTGCTAATACTACCCGCATTATTGATGTTTACGAAGGCCTGTGCCATAAAATGGTTAAATAAGATCTTGGAGACCGAAAGTAAGTTCAGACATAGAAACATCGAAAATAGATGCAGGAGTAGGTCATTTGGCCCTTAGATCCTGCTCCACCATTCAATATGATCATGGCTAATCCTGTATCTTAATGCCATACTCCTGCCCTCTACCCATACCCCTTGATGCCTTTAACAGTCCAGAAATCTATCTATTTCCTTCCTAAATATATTTAGTGACCTGACCTCCACAGCCTTCTGTGGTAGAAAATTCCACAGGTTCACCATCCTCTTAGTGAAAAAAGTTTCTCCTCATCTCAGTCCTAAATGGTCTACCTCGTAACCTGAGATTGTGACCTCCTGTTCTAGATCCCCAGCCAGAGGAAATATCATCCCTGCATTCAGTCTGTCCAACCTTGTCAGAATTTTAGACGTTTCAATGAGATCCCCTCTCATTCTTCCAAACTTCACTGAATACAGGCCTAGTCGGCCCAATCTTTCATCATATGACAATCCTGCCATCCCAGGAGTCAGTCTGGTGAACTTTTGCTGCAGTCCCTCTATGGCAAGTATATCCTTTCTTAGGTAAGGAGACCAAAATGGTACGCAATACTCCAGGTGTGGTCTCACCAAGGCCCTGTATAGCTGCAGTAAGACATCCTTGTTCCTGCACTCAAGTCCTCTTGCAATGAAGGCAAGCATACTATTTGCTACCTTAACTGCTTGTTGAAACTGTATGCTTGCTTTCAATAATTGGTGTACAAGGACATCCAGGCCCCTTTGTGCATCACCATTTCCCAATCTATCACCATTTAAATAATACTCTGCCATTCTGTTTTTCCTACCAAAGTGGATAACTTCACACTTATCCATGTTATACTGCATCTGCTATGTTTTTGCCCACCCACTCAACTTATCTAAATCACCTTGAAGCCCCTTAACATCCTCCTCACCACTTACATTCCCACCTAGTTTTGTGTCATCAGCAAACTTGGAAATATTACATTTGGTTCCCTCATCCAAATCATTGATATATATTGTCAATAACTGGGGCCCAAGCACTGATCTACAGTACCCTACTAGTCACCGCCTGCCATTCCGAAAAAGGCCCATTTATTCCTACTCTCTATTTCCTGTCTGCTAACCAACACTCAGTCCATGCCAATATATTACCCCAATCCCATGTGCTTTAATTTTGCACAATCCTCTGATATGGGACTTTATCAAAAGCTTTCTGAAAATCCAAATACAACACATCCACTGGTTCTCCCTTATCTCTTCTGCTAGTTATGTCCTCAAAAAACTCCAGTAGGTTTTTCAAATATGATTTCCCTTTCATAAACCCATGTTGACTTTGTCTAATCCCATTGATATTTTGTTGTCCTGTTATCACATACTTGATAATGGACATTAGCGTTTTCCCTACCGGTCTGTAATTCCCTGTTTTTTTCACTCCCTGCTTTTTAAAAAATCATGGGGTTACATTTGCCACCCTCCAATCTGCCGGGACTGTTCCAGAATCTACAGAATATTTATATTTATATCACACTATTGAAGTGCTCAAGGTCAATTGTGGGAGATGGAGGCAGTGAGGGGAAGAGAAGAGGGAGTTGAGAGGGTGGCGAGTTAACTTGTTCAATGTCGCATTTCAAATCCAAACCTGCTGCATTTCTGGTAAAATCTTGGGATGTGGGTAGAGAAAAATGCAGGATGGTCCCGAATGTGGACTGGCAGTGTCCAGCAGTTGTACTGTGGAGCCAGGTGAGAGATGCTGCCATTCTACCTATTTCCAACACACTGTTTCCCAATAACTTGTGCTGAATGTGGCCCATGCCATGTGCTAGACCGTCAGATCAGGCTCACCAAAAAAAATGGATTTGATACTTCTGCTTTGAGTCATTAGGTCAGCCTGTGGTTCTCTGTCTGGAGGATTAGGCTGCCGCTCTCAAATTTTATTGCTGGGTGGACATCTCTACTGCCTGTCCTCAGTATAATAATGACCCCTCCACAGCCCAACATTGGGGTCTAAAAGATGTTGCTGTTGACAGCTCTAAATGGTGAAGCCAGAACCAGCAGAAATATGATGGGCCAAAAGGCCTCCATCTATGCTGTAAATGTTGTGAAACAAATACTGACTGGACTGATGGAGAGTAAAACATGTTTATAGTTAAGAAAGTTTGATGTGTAATTAAGAGAAAGGCCCAAACTAGGTTAATTATCACTTAATTTCACTATCTAAGCGACCAGGAGCAAACTGGGAGAAGGACTGACGTTAATAACGTGAGATTTGTAAAGCCATTTCCTATTTTTGTAATTTGAGCATACTTTTTATAATGCTCTAGAGTATGGTTTGTGAATGACATGGGGTGTATCAGCGATTAATTCTACAGGGATAGAAGACAGGCTGAGAATGCAGTGCACTGCAAATTGTATGGACAAACTTGTATTTTTATACCTCCGTTCACAACCTCAAGCACTTCCCAGCCAATAAATTACTTTTTGAGCTCTTGTCCCTGTTATAAAATAGGAAACAGCATGGTTAAATTGAGCAGCAAGGTCCCTGAAACATTAATGAGATAAATGACCAAGTAGTATTATGTGATGTTTGAAGCATGAATGTTGTACAGGACACCAGGAACATTCCCCGCTTCTTCTTTTAAAATAATGAGATCCTTTACACCTACCTGAAAAGGAATGAGGGACCTCAGTTTAACATCTCTACCAAAACATGGCACCTCTGGCAGTGCCACGTTTTCTCAGTATTGCAATGAAGTGCTCATCTAGATTGTGGGCTGAAATTCCGGGAGTGGAGTCAATCCCACAATCTGCTGACTATGAGGTGAGAGTGGCATTAACTGAGCCATGGCCAACACCTACATGCTCGCATAGGGACCACAACCTCGGTAGAGGAAGGTAGTGGGGCAAACGTTCCTACTCCTGAGACTGTTGAATCACCTGGCAAATACAGTTCCCTTCCCGATTTTCCTGTATTTGCTGTGCCCAGGTGATCCAATAATCCAAGCACAGGAGCAGGAAAACCTTCCCTGCACTGTCCCTGACAATTTGATTTCTCCAGAGGCAGAAGAGGAGGCAGGGATTAGTATTTGTCTGTCTGTGTGCATGCGTGCGTTTTTGTGTGTGAGAGAGAGACACGTGTGCACTCTGTGATTCTGCTTTCTTTGGTTCCAGTTTGCTGTCTAATTCTGGATGCAGCAACTCTAGTGCGTGAAGCCACTGTCATATGTATGTCAGTGATGCTGATTGCAGAAACATTGAAAGGAGCTGGTGAGTTTCAAATGATGAAATTGTAACTAACAAATCAATTCTGAAAGCAATACCCTGTCAGGAATAATGTGATTAGGAGAGATAATTACACAGTCATTTTTACCACAATTTTCACTGGAAACTGTCAATTTATTGAAGCCTACAGTGCAAAAGGAGGCCATTTGGCCCGCTGTGGCTGCGCCAGCTCTTTGCTAGAGCAGTCCAAATCTAACCCCACTCTCTCCTCATAGCTTTGCATCTCCCTCTGTTTCAAATATTTATCCACTTTTTGCTTGAATGAGGTAGTAGTTCCTATCTCAACCCTGTGGTCAAGCATTCTATGCTTCACAAACTGCTGTGTAAAAGAAATTTCTTCTAAGCTGCATTTTCAGTTGAGCGACAGGTTTAAAGCAATGACCTGGAATTCTATAGGAAATAGAGTGTAGAAATAAGCCATTTGGCACAACCAGTCTCTGCCAACATTAATGTATCTCACAAACCTCGTCCCCATCCTTCCTTGTCTAACTCTTTTTGGCCTAACCCTTTAATTGCATCTATCTCTCAAGCTTGACCACCTTCCTCTTAAAAGGCATCCATAATATTTGCTTCATGAGTTCTACATTTTCTCCATTCCTTGTGTAAAGAATTTTCTACGACATTCCCTACTTGCTTCCTTGTCTTATTATTAATGACCTTGAGGTTTATTCTTCCCCATGTGGAAACAATGCCCGGGGTTTTCCACCCCGTCCACTGCCAGGATCTTCCAGTCCTGCCAAATGCCGATGGACTTTTGGCTGGCTTGCCGCATCCTCCGTTGTGGGTCCCGGCACAACTGGGCCGGAAAATCCCGGCCACTCTCTGTGTTTACTCAATTAAAATGTGTCCTAATTTCATAGGCCTCTAACAGGCCACACAGCAGCATTTTCTCTTCAAGAGAAAAGAGACCAACCTACTGACTTCCCAATTGAAATTGAGAAGGGCTCAAGGTTAATCTTGCTGTATTTTAGACGACTGGGTTCAGCGAATACAGGAGAATTGTGAGCAGCAATATAGACAATATAGAGTATGCAGGCCTCCCTGGAGCTGGTGTCTAGCACAGGGTAGAGGGAAGGTATGAGGTTCTGTTGACTCTGAGCCACTTGGTGTTCAGTTCAGTTGGTGGACAGCTGCGATCAAATTGATGTTTCGCCCATTTGGTTCGTGCCTCATGTGTGGGGGAGAGGACAGTAAGCAGGAGAATATGTTTGAATGCAGCTCGCTCCTTCAACCAACATAAGAAAGAACGTGTTCCATTGGAGAATTGGATCACTATCCGAAAAGGAAAAACGTGCAGGGCTACAGGGAAAAGGCAGGAGAGCAGCTCTAAGTGAACTGCTCCAGTGACGGCCATAAGAACACAAGAAATAGGAGCAGGATTAGACCAGAAGGCCTGTCGAGCCCCCAACACCATTCAATACAATCATGGCTGCTCTTACGGTTCAACTCTATTTTCACGCCCACTCCCCGTATCCTTTAATTCGCAGAGAGATCAAAAATTTGTCTATCCCAGCCTTAACTGTATTCAATGATGGAGCATCCACAACCCTCTGAGGCAGAGAATTCCACTCTTTGAGTGAAGTAATTTGTTCTCATCTCAGTCCTAAATGATCAGCCCCTCATCCTCAGACTGTGCCCTTGTGTTATAGATTCCCCAACCAGCGGAAGCAATCTCTCAGCATCTACCTTGTCAAACTCACTCAGAATTTTGGAAGTACTGGTGGAGCCTATGGGACCCAAGGGGGTTGGGGAGACAAACCTGTACTTTTATGTCTTGAGTCTGAGTTCACTCGTCAAGTAAACTCGAACCGCATGCATTCATATACACGTGTTTGTTGATGCTCGCTATCAATAATGGAGAGACACCGACCTAAGAACAAACTGATTGTTTATTGCAACAGAAGGCAGAGCACCAAATCCTTGCATGCTCCCGCAACCACCGCGAGCTTCAGACTTACAGTTAACCAGTAGCCCGCACTGTACAGTGATTGGTCAGTGCTGTCACATGGTTAGTCCACTTGCATTCTCTTAAAGGTACACGATACTCCACATCCCTCCTCCGTAATGAAAAAATACAGTTGACAAACTTAATAACATGAACTATTTACATAATAACTATCTACAAATCGCGCCTCCTAGGAGGCTTTCTCGGACGCATTGAGCGCCGCAGTTCAACAACCTCGGCTGGTATTTCCGAGACTTCCTTTTCAGGGGTTGGTTGTCCACTAGGTTCCTCAGTGGAAATTGGCAGGTTTGTCTCCCCAACACCCTCGAGTCCCACAGGCTCCACCAGTACTTCCAAATCATGTGAATTGTCCTCTACCTGCGGAACAGGCTCAAGCGTAGTTGAAGACTGCATTTCTTCTTGTGGGGCTGGCGTTCTTTTGCCGAGATGATCCACGTGTCATCTAATTTTTTTGGCCGTTTACCAATACATTATAGGAGAGTGATCCAGTTACTGCGCTCACCTCGCCTAACAGCCAATTGGGCCCATCTCCAAAGTTTTTCGCAAGGACCCCATTTCCCACCGTGAAAGTTCTTTTGCGACCATGACCATCATGCCTGATCTTGGCTTTTCTCCAAATTTCTCTTAATTCGGCCGGATAAGGGTCAGGCAAGTGTGGAAGCATCTCTTCATTAGTAGTTTTGCAGGGGCAATGCCAGTCGTTGTGTGTGGTGTGGTCCGGCATGTGAACATGAACCGGGACAATCTCGTGCTGATGGAATCCCCTTCCTGCCATCTTTTTCATCCCAGATTGAAAGGTTTGGACTGCCCGCTCAGCCATGCCATTTGATGCTGGCTGGTAGGGTGAGGTTTTGTATGGGTAATGCCGATAAGAGTCGTGAACCTGTGGAACTCCCCGCTGGTAAAAGCGGTCCCATTATCAAACACGAGGACCTCCGGCAACCCACGCACTGCAAAACTCTGCTGCAAACAGTCGATGGTGACAGCCGCCGTGGGAAAGTGGTCTTCATAGACGTCCATCCATTAGGAGTGGGAGTCAATCAGTAAAAGGAACATTGTGCCCAAGAAGGGTCCCACGTAATCGACGTGGAGGTGCACCCATGGCCTCCCCGGCCATTCCCGTGGGTGCAATTGAGCTAAGATTGGCGGGGGGGCGGGGGGGAGCTTTTGCACCTGCTGGCATTGAGGACAGCTTTTGACCAGGGTTTTGGTATGCAAGCCCATGCCTGGTCGCCATAAATAGCTGCGTATGAGCACCTTCATTCTGCTAATGCCCGGGTGCTATGTAGCTTGGCTAATAACGGCCTTTGCCCCCTCGGGGACACGCTAACCCTTGCTCCACAGAGTAAATGCCATCCTGGCAGGAGAGTTCATATTTGAGATCAGATTAGGGCTTCATCTCCTTGGATTTAGATCCACCTGACCAACCATTCAAGACCTGCTCCTGAATATTAGATAATAGTGGGTCCTGGCTTGTCTGCCCATGGATTTGTCTGACCTGAACGGGGGAGGAATCCAGAAAATTTAGCACTAAGACCAGTCCCTGGGGAATCAGAGCTTCCCCATTATTAGCTGGCAGGGGAAGGCTGCTTAGTGCGTTGGCATGTGCGATTTGACTACCTGAACAGTGAACAAAAGTGTATTTGTAGCTGGGTAATATTAGTGCCCATCTCTGGATGTGAGCTGATGCGATAGGGGGTATTGCTTTATCTTCAAATAATCCCCGTAGAGACTTGTGGTCGGATATAATATGGGAATGGCGACTGTGAAGATATTGATTAAACTTCCGGACGCCGAACACAATAGATAAACCCTCTTTCAATTTGGGAATATCATCTCTCTGTGACACTGAGTGTGCGAGATGTATAACCAATGGATCGCTCTGAGCCACCCACTATCCGATGTGAAAGGGCAGCCCCTATTCCATAAGGGGACGCATCACACGTTAAAATTAATTCCTTCTCAGGGTCAAAGTGGACCAACAAGGTTGACGATCTTAACAATCGCTTCACTTTCAGGAAGGCATCCTGGTGCGGGGCTTGCCAACTCCATTTCTGGTTCTTCTTAAGCAGGCCGTACAATGGGGCCGCACGATCGAGAGATTTGGGAGGAATCGGCCATAGTAGTTTACCAGGCCTAAGAAAGCCTTAAGGTCGGTGGTATTCCTCGGGCCAGGTGCCTCGCGAATGGCCTGGACCTTTTCTTCCACAGGATGCATGCCCTGTGCATTAACCTTGTGGCCCAAGTAAACTGCCTCCTTAGCTTAGAACAGGCACTTCAATAGTTTAGATTTGCTAAGTGTTCATTGTCAGTCAGTCCTGTGACCAATACGCCACCAAAGTAAACGATAACATGGAGCAATCCTTGAAGCGAATTTTCATCTTTCTTTGGAAAATAGCACATGCCGAGGAGACCCCAAAGGGCAGACGTGTGTATTGATTCAATCCTCGGTATGTATTAACGGTGACAAACTCCCTAGTGTCCTTTTCTAATTCTACCGGCTGGTAGGCATTGTTCATGTCTAATTTTGAATATGTGGTGCCCCCTGCCAACTTCAAATACAATTCCTCAATCTTGGGTATTGGGTGTCTCTCAACTTTGTCCGCTTCATTGACAGTTAGCTTATAGTCACCACATAAACGCACGCTTTGGCCCGGCTTCAGTACGGTGGGTGCAGCGCACTGAGAAAATTACACTGGTTGTAGGGTGCCCATTTTTTCCAGTGTATTCGGTTCGGTTTCAACCTTGTCCCATAGAGCACAAGGGACTGGTCTGGCTCTTATTAATCTGGGGGTTGTGTTTGGGTCTACATGGATTTGGACCTGTAGCCCTCGAATCCTTCCTAACTCGACATTGAAAACTGAAGCATACTTTTGCAACAATTCCTGTAAGTCTCACATTGTAATGTGAAAGATTTCGGCACATATCAATTTAATCTTTTCAAGCCAGTTGTGGCCTATTAAGCTGGGGCCCTCTCCAGCTACCATTATCATGGGCAGCCTTTCAGATTGATCTCCATACATCACCAAGACTTGACATAACCCTTTCAGTCTTATTTCTTCAACCGTGTATGTTCTCAGTTTAGTGTCCGAAACTTCCAATCTTAAAGGATGGCTTCCTTAATTCATGTATCTGAATGTATGTTCTCCAATGACAGACATCAATGTTCCAATATCAGCTTCCATCTTAATGGGCTGTCCATTAACTATAATGACTACATGGATTGGCTCAGTTCTACTTTCAGGCTATGTAAGGAATAGATGTCTGATTCTATTTCTTCTGGTTCTTCCATGAGGTATATTTCACGATTTCTCCCTGTGTCTTTAAAATGCTGTCTCAGCCGATCTCTGCAGTGCCGCATTATGTGACCATAGCGGTGGCAGATAAAGCATTTGACTTGTTTGAATTGTCGATCGCCCACTGGATGCCTGGATCCCTTTCTCCCATTCATTTTGTGGGTTTTCACTGTAGTACTGCTGTTTTTTAATGACCTGTACATAGGGGGTGTTTCCCGCCTTTCTGTAGGCTCCCATGTTTTTGCGCCTTCTGTTGCTGATCTACCCCGCCCTACCAGATTGACGGCACCATGTTGTGTATCTTTTATAATTTCCAAATTTCTAAAGGCACTCTTCATTGCTGTGGCTAATTGTAATGCCTTATTGAATTCTAGATTAGCTTTGGCTAGCAAACGCCTTTGAATAGTCTCATCTCCAATCCCGCATATCAGTCGGTCTCTCAACATCACTAATAGATGTTCTGAATTTGCAATGTTCAGTTAATGCCTTTAAAACAGCAACATAGTCAGCTATTGTCTCCCTTGGAAGCCTAATCCTTGATTTGAACTTGAAGTGCAGCATAGTGACTGAGGGTTTGATCTCAGGTGGATTTGTACAATTTTTATTAACTCGTCGGGGGTTAGGTGACGTGAGTCTGTGGATCAGCCCGTACGTTTTGCTCCTGCATGAGAACAAAAGAATCGCCCTCTCCTTTTCCTCCCCCTACTGAGACCAGTCATCTGAAATGGGGTCAAATGGATCGACACGCCCGAACTGCAGCATTGTGATCAACTGCAAGGGGACTGCGCTTCCGATGGGCTTCCCAGTTAATGGTGAATTCAGGTGTTTGGCTTACCGCAGCTTTCTTGACAGCACATCAATTGATTGGTGTTTTGCCTTCCACAGAGTTACCCTTCCTCTGGCGTCTTTTATCATTTTCTGTCCATAGCATTTGACTTGCATGCACCACGTTAAATGATTGCGGCTTTAAAGGCAGTCAACTTTATTTTAAACTCGGGCTGTCTCCGCACCTGTCGGCGTTTCTGTGCTGAATTTGTGTTTCCTGTGCTTTGAGTTTTGGTGGGATCCCCATGATCGTGAGTCGTCTTCTCTTTTAACTTTGTGAAACTTTATTCCTGTTTGTGGAAAAGAATCACAGCGATTCCTTCTCCCTTTTTTGGGCGATTCTGCAGTGTTTTTCCCTTTTTACTCCGCAGACTCTCCTGGTGTTGGACGTCCCTCACTTCGGGAGACCCAGCAGCCTCATGGTCCAATGGGGCCTTTCTTTATTTTCTGTTTAATTTTAAAACTGCAGCACTGCTTTCTGCTCTGACCATCTATTTTATAACTTAAGTACTGATTCTCTTTCTAATGATTTGCTCATACATCTTGTGGATTCTCACTCAGGGGCCTTACAGTTTTGCTATTTTAATCTTCGTTGCCAGTTTTATGTCTTGGGTCTATCAGTTCGCTAGCCAAGTAAACATGAATTGCACGCTTTCATATACACTTGTTAGTTGATGCTCACTATCTATAATGGAGAGAGACTGACATAAGATCAAACTTTGATTGTTTATTGCAACAGAAGGCAGAGCACCAAATCCTTGCATGGTCCCACAACCACCTCCAGCTCCAGACTTACAGTTAACCAGTAGCCCACACTGTACAGTGATTGTTCAGTACTGTCACATGGTTAGCCCACTTGCATTCTCTTGAAGGTACATGGTACTCCACTTTACCACAGTTTCAATAAGATGGTCACTAATTCTTCTAAACTCCAGAGAATATAGGCCCAATTTACTCAGTGTCTTATTGTAGGACAACCCCCTCATTCCAGAGGACAATTTAATGAGCCCTTGCTGTACCGCTTCCCATGTAGGTGTATCCTTCCTTAAATGTGGAGACCCAAACTGCACACAGTATTCAAGCTGCGGTCTCACCAAAACTCTGTACAATCGCAGCAACTCTTCTTTATTCTTGTACTCCAATCCCATTGCAATAAAGGCCAACATGTCATTTGCCTTCCCAATTGTTTGCTGCAACTGCATGCTGACACTTTGTGTCCCTTGTACAAACAGCCCCAAGTATCTTTGGATATCAACACTTGTAGGTTTCACATCTTTAAAAAAATATTTTGCTTTTCTAGTCTTATGACCAAAGTGAATAACTTCACACTTTCCTGTATTATACTCCATCTGCCACCTTTTTACCCATACACTTGACCTGTCTATATCTCTTTGCAGCTTCTCTCTGTCCACCCCACAACTTACCTTCCCATTTAGCTTGGTATCACCAGAAAACTTAGATACATTACTCTCTATCTCTTCACCTAAATCATTATGGATTGTAAATAGCTGAGGCCCCAGCACTGATCCTTGTGGCACTCACTATTCACTGCCTGGGAACTTGAAAAAGCCCCGTTTATGCCCACTTTTCTTTCTGTCTGTTAACCAATCCTCTATCCATGCTAAAATATTACTCCCAATCCATGAGCCATTATGTTGCCTATTAATCTTTTGTGTAGCACTTTATTACATGCCTTTTGTAAATGCAGGTATACTGCATCTATTGGTTCTCCTTTATCTAGCTACACTCTCAAAAATCTCTAATAAATTTGTTAGACAGGATTCCCCATTAGTAAAACCATGTTGACTTGTTCACATCATACTATGCTTTTCTAAATGCATTGTTAATATTGCCTTCATAATAGATTTTAGCATTTTCCCAACAACCTGATGCCAGGCTAATTGGCCTGTGGTTCATGTTTTCTCTCTCCCTCCTTTCTTGAAGAGTGGGGTAACATTTGCCAACTTCCAATCTAATGCGACTGTTCCTGAATCAAAGGAATTTTGGAAAGTCATAGCCAGCACATCCACTATCTCTGCAGCTATCTCTTTTGGAACCCTAAGGTGTAGGCCTTCAGGCCCTGGGGATTTGTCCGATTTTAGTGCCTTAAGTTTTGCCAATAACTTTTCTTTGCTGATATTAATTTCCTTCATTTCTTCACTCTTTTTTAGTCCCTGGGTTACTGTTTATTTTATTTCAGGTATGAAACTTGTGTCTTCTACTATGAAGACTGAACAAATATATTTTTTGTCTATGTAGCTGCCCTTTCCTTATTCCCCATGGTAATTTCTCCTGTCTCTGCTTCCAAGAGGCCAATGTTTACTTGAGCTACTCTCTTCCTCTTTATATACTTACAAAAGCTCTTGGAAAACCTGTTTTTATATTTCTGGCGAGTTAACACTCATTCTACTTTTTACCTTTTGACCAACCAGGCCAGCCGTACATGATGGGCCAATTGGCCTCCTTTTGTGCTGCAACAGTTCTATGATTCTAAAACACTTGGGCCTTATAAATATTTGTTTGTTTCCTAGGCTAGGATATAATCTTTAGTTGAAGCAAATTAATTCCAAATCAGAATTAAACTACTCTTTATTTTTGCACCACATTAGTGGTGCATGTTTTGGTGCTGTGAATTTTTGACAAAGTACTTTGTTCATATGTAATGTAATGATTATCTACATTTCTATTACTTTTACTTTATCAAGCAATTATATGTAGCATAACACTGTCAATTCTTACAATAATGTAGATTGAGTGCCTTCGCTTGTCTGTCCTGATCAGTAGTATCTAGTTTGTAAGTGTTCAAGGGAATGTGTGTGAGAAGCTAACTGTGTTGTTCATGACACCATCACCTGATTAAATAAAGCAATGTTTTTTTTAAAGCAAGCTTTAAACAGATTGACCCACTCCCCCATTAAATAGCAGATATGAGAATGCTGTACAAATGTCAGGCTTTCCTCTTTAGCATACAGAGCTTAATTCAAAAGCACCAAGGGCAAATTCGAACATGTGCTGCCCACGGCTTTCTATCAACTATAAAACTCATGGACAGAAATTGGTGATAGCCTGTCCTCAGATTTATAATAGCTGTTCCAAGTGAATGGAACTCTCGTGCCTGTCTATAATTCTGATTTAAGATTAATTATATCCCAGGCACCAAGTATCAAAGTTATATTTATTAAAGTAGATCTCCTGTGGCATTGCTCACAGTACGTCAGTTGTTGCACTGTCTACAAGTATGTCCCCCATTTCCCTTCATATTTTTCTACGCACTCTTGTATCCCACTCCATGTTCACCCATGCCTCCTCACCCACTCGCCTACACGCCATATACCTTCACACCCCCAAACTCACTCACCCAGTATCCACAATGAACAAACATTGGGAAGTCTTAGAGATACTCAAAACTGTCAAGGTAAACAAACTCACATTCCCTTGACTGCTGTTTCAACAACACCTGCTGAACTGAATTCAGTAGTGGGGTTTGGACTTCAGCCGAGCAATAACCATAACAATATAATCATAATGGGATTGCATTGTACAGTTGTATAAACAAAGCCTCCAGTGCTGTACACATTAAAACCTTTGAAGCCATTGAAAGAGCTCAGCCATCTGACCTAAAAGCAAGAGAATGGATGTCTGAGCTGTAAATCAATGAAAAGATTTAATCACAGGGTAGAATTGACATGTCAAATCTGATTATCAGTACTTTTTAATGCAGTAAAGCATTTTATCCATTCAATAATGTGCTCTAATGCATCTGAACACTTTTCAACTTCAGCAGCTGCAAGGGGAGAGGTGGTGGCATAGTGGTATTTCCACTGGACTAGTATTCTAGAGAACCAGGGTAACGCTCTGGGGACCTGGGTTCAAATCCCAAATTTGAATTCAATTATTATCTGGAATTAAAGTCTGATGATGACCAGAAAATTATTGCAGTAAAAAACCATCGGGAAGGAAATCTGCTGTCCTTACCTGGTCTGGCCTACATGTGATTCCAGACCCACAGCAACGTGGTTGACTCTTAAATGCCCTCTGAATGAGGGCAGTCAGGGATGGGCAATAAATGCTGGCCTAGTCAGCGAAGTCCACATCCCATGAACAACTTTAAAGAAAACATTGGTTAATTTAAAGGTCACTTACCTCTTAAGAACAAAGCATGTATTAAAAATGTATTTAACTTATATATACAGCGTTACGTTATGACATGTGAAATTGTCAACACCTTTTGAACCTACCTGTTGGAAGGTTTCCGACTCCAGACTAGTGTTTCCCCCATGATTCATGACGCCTCTGAGCTGGCACAAATCATGTTGCTTTCAGAATCCTGCCAGAATCTATCAAAATTGCAGGAGGTCTAAAATTCCTACTCCCGCAATGGAGCCGGCAATGTCGCTATTGCTACTTGTGGACTCGTGATCCGTCCCATTTCCACGCTAATCAAAATGGTTAGTGATGGGAATGGGGGCTGGACTTCCACAGGTGGGACCGGAATCCATAGCCACCCGCCCAACACGGGTTTACCCGTGTCAGGGCAGGAAAACTCATCCCTCGGCTCACGGGGCCCCAACATCTTAATTGCTGTCAAATAAATGCTTGGTGCATTCGAATGAGGAGCCAATGAAGAAACTGCACACGATCTGACCCTGGCATTTTCATTCCCTGGAGAGTTTTCCCATACACCCCAAATGCCAACAGCTATTTTTTCTAATGCTTTTTTAAAAAAAGCCCAATAGAAACATTTGAAATGTGACGAACAAGGAACGTTTACTGCTAACTGAAGTTTTCAGCGCTCCTCCCCACCCTGAAAGGGAGCATATGAAAATTCTGCCCAACGGCTCATGTTTTCAGGTAGTTAAGATCGATGATTGGAAATCGGAAAGAGAAATGCATCATTTTGTGATGCATGCGCCCAATTGTGTCCGGATTGCCCTGGCCAGTCACTTTATTACAATAAACGAGATTGAGGCACATCCAAACAAATGCACTGGTGAGAATAATACAAACTGCAAGTGTTGGAAGCCAAGGATTTCTAATGGAATGTTATAACTGAGAGGCCTTTAATGAGGGTACAGCTAATGAGCTATGTCCGATATACATGTCAAAAAATATGTTACATTATTATACTGAGTCTTTGAAATAATATGATTAGAAATACAATGTGCGTATTTATATGATGATATCTATTGCAGGTAAAGGATGTGAGCCAGCAACCCATCCACAAATAATTTTAATTCTCGTCGTGGCGATGCTACTCACTTTCCCTTTGATCGTGTTAACACTTTGCGGCATACGTAAGTATTGTGGATGCAGTTACGGGTTGTATCAAAACTGTTGTAATGAACACAAAGTGCTATGGCAGGGACTGAGACTGGCTGTGATTTTCCACTTTAATGACTCCCGGTGATCACTGGGTGAGCATATTAACAAATTCTGTACCGCCAGCCATGGCTATCCAACCTCTTATTTTTACCAAGTAAAAAAACATTACGGTCTGGGAATTTACTGATATTAATGCCTGGTTTGTGTTAAGAGTGCTGAAGTGGGCAATCCTGCTCCAGGTTCTTCATTCCATCATTTGTTATTGGGATTTTGTTATATGTGTGAAAGAACTCCATTTACTACCCTGACCGTTTGAAAGCTTGGCGCTCTGAGATACTTTATAATAGTCTGCTTGGGTGTGGGTTGGCTGGAGAATGTTATTTTATGGTTTGTACTAGATTAGGCCCTTTGACCCAGTGCCACCAGGCTCCTGTGAGTTTATGATCGGGAGTTGACCTGTAACGTGTTGGGCAGATGTTGGTTTCGGATCGCTATGTTGTAAAGAAGTCTCCATAGTGTTCTGTGGGTTAACTGCAAGTCTTTATTAACTACAAGAACTATTTACACATGTACAGTAAAGGGTACAAGCTAGGAACTGTCTCCATGCTTTGGCCTATACATGGCTCTGCTCAACACCACACTGACCCTGGGTCTGGGTCATGTACCTTCTTTCATCACTGTATGGGGGGGTACTGTACTCAGTCCCGCATTAATCCTCTACATGCCAGACCTTTATGCTACGGACTGCACAATATCCAGTTATATGATAGTTGACTTGGGAGTCGTAACAATGAAATTGTTGTGTGAAATGGATGCTTAATTTTGCACAGACAACCACACCTGTCTCCAGTCTTCTGAAAAGCCAAGTGAAGAGCACTCCTGTGCACTATAGCCAATTACTAACCAATGCATTGGTTTATTTTGGAAAAGGTGTAGACTAGAGCATTCTCACCTATTTTCGAATGCTCCTCATAACATGGTAACTAAAAGCATTCACAATCTCCCTGTTAGCAGCTACTCAATTAGTGTTCTTCTGAATAAAGCGAAATAGTGAAATCATTTTAGCCAATTGCGGCCTTTGTTTTTCTCAGCTGCTCCCAGAACCTACCGTCGTTGCGTATTATAGGACTTGAATTTGCTGTAGGGTATTTTTAACACTTTTCCTCTATGACTCGTACGACTCCAGTACATGGCAGTAGAGATCAGGGAAGACGTAATACTGTTGAAAAGAGAGGATTGCTTTGAGGGAGCAAGGAGAGAATCCATTTGGTTAGAGGGAAGAACTTATCAGCCATCCCAGAAGCTACTGAATTGGAGTGGAAGCAAGTCATCCTTGATCCTGAGAGATTTCCTAAGAAGAAGGAAACAGGATAATGTCTCGGGTTTTGAATTGACACTTGAGATACATGCATTTCTGTGAAATTGCTTTATTTGTCACTTCAGCAGAGGCATTAAAATAAGCAGATAAACAATGTAATTGGCAGGAATGCTTCATATGAGCTGTTAAACCTTGGTACATTATATGGTAAAATATAAAGCGCTTGGAAAAGAATTGACAGCCTGATATTTTGATCATCAATTTATTGAAAAGCTTTGCTCAGTAAATTTTTTCATCAATACAACTCATTGTATGTTCACATCAATAGGTAATAAAAGGAAGAAAAAGGGACATCAGAAACCCAGCCTACATGTCACAGTGGATGTGGAGTAAATATTGGGATCAAGTACAATTGTAAGTTAAGAATACAGCTGTTTCTCTGAACCCTTCTGTTAATGAGCCCTCCTGTAGTTTTCATAGTATTATAGTCAGAAATGGGAGATACCGTTTCATTTTCCTGTTAAAGAGTATTTTTATGGAGAATGAGCAAATGTCCTAATATCTGTTGAGCAAAATGGATGCATGCAACAGTGCTGACTGCAGGCAAAGGTGTTTGATCCTTGTAACGTGTAGATAAAGGAGATTTTTTATCCAAAGCTAAGCTTCATTCAATATCTGAGAGGGGAATGAAACAAAATCAAATCCCTCCTTTTAGGCAAAATGTACAAGACTGAATTATATTCAAGATATCAATGCCAGAATTTGCAATAAATGCCCTCTTGATAAGAGCCTCAGCTTTAGAAAATAGGAGAAATACTGTAGGTTTGCATGTATAGAGAGGATTTAACTGTATTAAACACCATGTTTCTTTATTTGTTCATGGGATGTGGGCATCGCTGGCTAGGCTAGCATTTATTACCCATCCCTAATTGTCGTTGAGAAGGTTGTGATGAGATGCCTATTTGAACCGTTGCAGTCCCTGTGAAATTTGGGATTTTGACCCAGCGACAGTGAAGGAATGGTTATATACTTCCAAGTCAGGATGGTGAGTGGCTTGGAGGGGAACTTCACATGTGTCTGCTGTCGTTCTCCCTCTAGATATAGTTGGTCATGGGTTTGGAAGGATTCCTAGCCGCAGGATTGCTAGACTCTGATCTGCTCCTGTAGCCACAGTATTTATATGGCTAGCCCACTTCAGTTTCTGGTCAATGGTAACCCCAAGATGTTGATAGCGGGGGATTCAGTGATGGTAATGCCATTGAATGTCAAGAGGTGATGGGTAGATTCTCTTTTGTTGGAGATGGTCATTGCCTGGCACTTGTGTGGCACAAATATAACTTACCACTAGTCGGGGCAAGCCTGGATATTGTCCCGGTCTTGCTGCATTTGCACTTGGACTGCTTTGGTATTATTACATTATCCATAATAATATTTATGGTTAAACCAAAATGTTATGGTTTACAAAATAAATTTGACAAAACTTATCAAATGTTGATGAAAGTAATGAGGTGGATGTTGTCTATATGGATTTTAAGAAAGCCTTTGACAAAGTACCACATAAAAGATTGGTTAACAAAGTTGAGGCTTGTGGAATAGAAGGATTAGTGCCCAATTGGATAAAAAAAAAGTAGCTTTAGGTGAGAAAGCAAAGATTCATGGTAGATGCTTGTTTTTCGGGCTGGATGATGGCAGACAGTAGAGCTCTCGAAGGATCAATGCTAGGAACGCTGCTTTATTTGCTACTTATAAATGACTTGGATCCTGCAAAATTGAGTGGAAATTCAAGTTGTTCTGATGATACCAAATTTGAGAGTTCAAGAAGTGAAGATGATACAAATTGCCTGCAAAGTGACATAGATAGGCTGGCAGAATAGGCAGGCAAGTGGCAGGTAGAGTTTATTACAGAGAGGTCTGAGGTGATGCATTTTGCAGAAGGGGTAGGGAGAAGGAATATAAACTTAATGGCACAATTCTAAAGAGGGTGTGCAAGAATAGGGAGACCTGGGTGCATGTCTATCGATCTTTGCTAACCACTCTCCCAATATGTCCTGCTACCTTCAAATCTTATGGAATCTTGGGCTTCCTAAATAGAACCATTGAATACAAAACCAGAGGAGCTATGCTGAACCTTTATAAAGGTCTGGTTAGCTCCCAGCTCGAGTATTGCATCCAGTTCTGGTCATCACACTTTAAGAAAGATGTGAAGCTACTTGAGAGGGTGCAGAGGAGATTTACCAGAATGGTTCCAAGGAGAAAAGGGTTTCAGTTTCTAGGTATATTGGCAAGGCTGAGGTTGTTCTCCTTGGAGCAGAGGAGATTCAGGGGAAAGTTGATAGATGTGTACAAGATTATGACGGACTTGGATATGTAGACAAGGAAAAACTCTTCCCATCAGCTAATGGTACATGACTGGGAGACACAGCTTTTAAGATTCTGGGCAAGAGATGCAGGGATGATGTGAGGAAGAACTTATTTACACAGTGAGTGGTAATGACCTGGAACACACTGCCCATGAGAGTGATGGGAATGGAAGCAATCAATGATTTCAAAGGGAAACTGGATGGGAACTTGAAGGAAATAAACTCACAGGACTACAGGGATTGAGCAGGGGCGTGCGACTGACTGGATTGCTCCACAGGGAGCTGACATGTACTCGATGGATAGAATGGCCACCTCTTGTGCTTTAAATGACTTTGAGCTGGACTTTATTGCGCTCCGCTGGGCATGTTTTCAGCAGAGGGGCACATAAAATATAGCTAGTCCGCAGCCATCCGCCCACCCCCTGACCCAGTCCCCATAATGTGATAACCTGGCAGGCGCCAAAATGAGCAGCCCGCCCACCATTCTTAAAAAAATATAACGGACAATTGAGGTAGTGAACAAGCCAATTGACCCAAATATTAAACAAATACAGAAAATGCTGGAAAAACTCAGGTCTAACAGCATCCGTGGAGAGAAAGACAGAGTCAACGATTCAAGTCCATATGACTCTTCATCAGAGCTGAAGAAGCTTCAGAGCTCTGAAGAAGAGTCACACAGACTCGAATCGTTAACTCTTGTCTTTCTCTCCACGGACGCTGTTTGTCCTGCTGAGTTTTCCCAGGCATTCCCTGTTCTTGTTTCGGATTTCCAGCATCTGCAGTATTTTGCTTCGACCCAAATATTCCGTTGCCCAAGCCCATAATACGGCTGTGTGGGCAGGCGGGCAAGATTCAGATGCTGTTTTTCAAATAACTTTATTTATAAGTGGGCATCAGGTGGCACAACACCTCCCACCACCCCCTCCTGCCCACCCCTCCCTCCCTCCCTCCCCCCCCCCCATAAAAGATGATATCCCCCTTTTGTCCCTTTCTGCCTTCCGACCTCGCCTCCAAAACCCGTCTCTCCGTCCTCGTCCTCCTCCCTAGGGTGCCCGATTCCTTTCTGTCCCAAAGTCCAGGTCTTATTTCAGTCAGAGATTCATTGCTCTCCTTGTGCTGCTGGGACTGCTAGAGCCGCCAGCCAATCAGATTGGCCAGTAGTTCTTGAGGGCGGGACTTCCTCCCACCGAGGGGCGCAAGTCGCAGCTCAGGTAGCTGAGGCTGCCCGGAGCACAGGATTGCTGCAGAGGAACCTTATTCTTATGTTGCTCGCTTTGAAACCAACTTTTGCAAGGTTTTTGGGGGGGTGTGGCGAGCAATATGCCTCCCTGTAAAGCTCATCCCTATGTCTAAAAGGAAAACACTTTATTGAAAGTCTATTTTAAAGAGACAAATCAAATATATATTACCAAGTTTTACTAATTTGTTTTGCATTTATTAATTTGAGGGAAAAAATCAACTGTTTTCAGACATTTTAATTCACTATTTTGTCTTTATTTTCTTTACCTTCAATTATCTCCAAGATCTATTTAAGGGCGTGTTCATGCTGTGAGTAATCTTCGCAGCGAAGAAAAGCCTGAACCGAGGGGCACTGTCACCATTGAAGAACTGCCTTATTTGCAGCAGCACCGCTCCCCAGGAAAATTGCCTTAAACATTACGCCACTGCTACTATTTAAAGGCAGTATTAAATTCAGAGTTTGAACACATGAGAAACAGCACTTTAACTCTGCAAGGCAGAATGTTCTGAGACTTTGTGCAAGCTGTGGGATTCACAGAGGATGGCTCATCAGAAATTAGCAGGTTCCTTCCCTACAATTTTTGTATCCATTAGCATTACTTTTAAATAACCTCTTCCATCCTGGTTAGTCTTCCCTTCCAGCTTCTCTCTCTCTCTCTCGACTCAATATACCACTATTTCTCTGTCTTTCCCTACTATTATACCAGGTCTGGGTCTATTCTGGCACTTATCACTGTGTTGTTGTCAAATTATAACCCCAACTGGCCTATCCTTCTTTGGCTGCTTAGCTGCTCAGTTTTCCTGCCAGCCCTCTCCAGTGCTGGTGTTCATAACATCCCCAAACGCCTGGACTTTAATGAAGGATCAACTATCACCAATCCTTTCTGCGTTTCCCTCAGAATGTCGGTTTACTGACAAACCAGGTCTTTTGCCATCCAAAAGTTTATTGCCAATTATTTGTATTGATACCTGGTTAGCATATAAGTACAGCAAGCAATTAGGAGAGCAAATGGTATTTTGGCCTTTATATCAAGGGGAATGCAAGTTTAAAGAAGTGTTGCTAGTTTCCCAGGACTTTGGTGAGACCACAACTGGGATATTGTGTGTAGTTTTGGTCTCCACATTTAAGGAAAGATATACTTGCACTGGCGGGAGTACAGCCTCACCAGATTGGTCCTGGATGTGAGGGCTGTCCTATGATGAAAGGCTGAGGTAGGCTTATATTCTTTGACATTTAGAAAATTGAGAGGTGATCTCATTGAAACATTTAAGATTTTGGAAGGCTTGACAGGGTAAACACTGAGAGGCTGTTTGCCCTGACTGGAGAATCCGTAACTAGAATCTAGAACAAGGGGGTGCAGTCTCAGCACTGAGATGAGGAGAAATTTCTTCACTCAAAGGTTTGTGAATCTTGGAAATATCTCTATTTCAGAGGATGCTCCATTGTTGAATATATTTAAGGCTGGGATAGATTTTTGGTCTTTCAGGGAATCGAGGGATAAGCGGAGTAGGAAGATATGGAAAAGTGGAGTTGAAGCCAGAGATCAGCTATGATCATATTGAATGGCGGAGGAAGCTCAACAGGAAAGAATGGTCTTCTCTTGATCCAATTTCTTGTGTTCTTATATCAAAAGCCAGTTAACAGCAGTTGACAACAACTTTTCCTTTACTGCACTTGGCTGTATGTTTGACCAGCTGACCAGATTTTAAGAGCATACTCATCACCAGATCACACCAATTTCATCTCCAAGTAGCTCACTTTCCAACATTTTCATTTTTTTTACCATTTCGGTGCCACTCCAAGTCTTTCTGTTCATACACTCCCTCAAACTTTGCACTGAGAAAATCC